>NC_089490.1:325917043-327149856 GCF_036850765.1 Saccopteryx bilineata | reverse complement strand
GTTATTGTGATTAATGCTGTCATTTCAATTTTGAATTCTTTATTGGGATTGTATAGAAATACAATTGGTTTTTTGAAAATTGATCTTGTATTTTGCAACTCATTGATTAATACTAATATTATTTTAGTGTATGCCTTAGGATTTTGTGCATACATGATCATGTCATCTTCAAATATAATTGATTTCTTTTCAATCTGAATGTCTTTTATTTCACTTTCTTGTTCAGTTACCCTGGCTAGAATCTTTCCAGTATGATGTTAAATAAGATGTAGTGAGAATGTCCTTGTCTTATTCCCGATCTTAAAGGGAAAGCATACAGTCTTTGCCCTTTAAAGATGATGTTAGCTACAGTTTTGTTTTGTTTTTCTTCTTCTTCAGATATCCTTGATCATATTTAAGAAGTTTCTATCTAGTCCTAGTTCGTTATGAGTTTTTGTCATGAAAGGGTGTTTAATTTTGTTAAGTACTTTTTCTGTTTTTAGATATCATATATTTTTTTTATTCTATTGATACATAGAGTATGTTAAATTAATAGATTTTTGTGGGTTAAATCAATCTTGCATTCTTAGAATAACTGCTCTCCATACCTCGATAATGGTGTATAATCCTTTTTATACACTGTGGGATGCAGTTTTCTATATTTCATGGAAGATTTTTGAGTCCATGTTTATAAGGGATATCGATCTATAGTTTTCTTGTGATGTCTTTGGTTTTGATATCAGATGTTTGGTGTCTGGCCTCATAGCATGAGGCAAGTTCCTGCCTTTTCTATTCTTTGGAAGAATTTGTCAACGATTGTTGTTAATTTAAAAAAAAATAAAAACTAGCCCAGATTTTGGAATAGAGTGAATCAGCATAGCTTTTCCATAGATGGGTTAATGAGTAATAAATTGCCCTATCTGTTCTCCTTTTCTCTGAGCTTCTATACCTGTAGGTTTGCTTTCCAGGGTTCTTCTGAGAAGGTGGACTCCCATCCCCCCAACAGCCCCTAATCTTCTTTCTCTGGACTGCACTTTTCTTCTTCTCTGTTGCTTCTATTGATATACTTTCAATAGCTTATAATATTTTAGGAATCTTTCATATGCTGATGACTCTCTTGCAGTTCTCTTTGCTATAATACATTTATTTCCTTTATTACCTCTTCACTGCTATTTCAAGGGGTAGGCTTAGTCCAACATCATAAGGTAGAAGCCTGATGCTTAACATAGAAGTTAACACCTAATAGATGCTCCCTTAGTGTCTGTGAAATTGAATCAATTATGCCATTGTGTTGGGATTTCAAAATTGTAATGTGTCTTTTATAGTGCTGCTTTAAATTTTTTTGTATTTATAAAATTGGACTATCATTTTGTTTGCTTTTTATTTTCAGACATGCAACTCAAAAATAAATTAGTTATTAGTTTTAGAATTTTTTATTTAGTTTTAGAATTTTTTATTTCAATTATATATACACATGCACATGCAACACCCATATGTGTGGTGTGTGTGTGTGTGTGAATGTGTGTGTCCCAGATATTTCAGCCACGTTATATTAACATTGAAATTCTCTTTGAAAAACCAATTATTTACTCATTTTGGAGGTCTTAATTTGCAATATAATGCCATCAAGATTGTAAATGTGTGTGTTGAAAGATCTAAATTTTGGTTTATAATTTTCCTAATAATGAAAACTGTTGAAGACTTGCAGAAGTAGTAGATTCAATTCTTCTTGCTCTGAGATAACACTCTTCTGCAGACATCTCAAAATAACAAACTCCCTCTCCCAGGAAACCACTTCCATACTTATTACACTCTTGGGAATATCTTTTTATACCTGACTTACTCCAATTTGAGCTTGTTTCCTTTTTCTTTTTCTTTTTTTTTTTTTTGTCTTCTTACATTTTTTGAAGAATAGAACATTCTAAAAGTATCCACATAATTATTTAAAGAAGTTACTACTTCCTTGTCTGATGTTTGAAAAATGCCACCGTGGCCAGATAGCTCAGTTGGTTAGAACATCATCACAAAGAGCAGAGGTTGCCAGTTCGACCCCTTGTCAGGGCACATACAGGAAGAGATCTCTGTGCCTCTCTCTCTTGCCTCTCTCTCTCTTTCTCTCTCTCTCCTCCTTTCCTCCCTCCTTCCTTTCCTCTCTCACTAAAATCAATAAATAAGAATTTTTTAAAAAGAAAGAAAAATGTCAAGAGCTATATCATTAAAGTTGAATAATGTCATGGGATGATAATTACTTTGATCCTTAACTGTTCAATATCGTTTCCCTCCACAAAGAAGCAATCAAATTTTATATATCATATATTGATTGAGAGATGGGGTTTCATGGGGGTAAGATCTGAGTTTTCATCCTGGCTTTACCACTTACTAGCTGTCTTCTTACGTACCTAGTTTAACTTTAAGTCTCAGTTTCCTCTTTTGTGAATTGGGATAATAATACTGCCTCTCTCATATGGTTGCAGGTTTTAAACCAGAACCTATTAAAGGGCTTCACACATAATAGGTGTCCCATAACTATTTGTTTTTATTGTTTATTAACTAAAACTGAACAATGAGATATTATGTAATAGGTAATTGTTCTTGTGAGTTATTTAAGAGAGAATTTGTCATTTACACTGCTATTCATGAGGTTAATTTGAAGACAATAATGGGCATTTGTTTATTTGATTTTTTTAGAAAACATTTCTTTGTTTAAGCCCCAAAGAAAGAATATATTGGATGCCTTTATAAACTTTTAACAAGATTTATTCTCAATTACTTCTGAGTTTGCTCATTTCAGAGAAATCAAGTGCCCTTAAGTCTTGTTCAGCTTTATTATAAAAGACCTTTAGACAGGGATGCTTGTTGGGTGGCAACTCTCAGCTACCATGGGAAAAGTGGCTATCAGAAGTGGTTGGAGCCCTGGCCGGTTGGCTCAGCGGTAGAGCGTCGGCCTGGCGTGCGGGGAACCCGGGTTCGATTCCCGGCCAGGGCACATAGGAGAAGCGCCCATTTGCTTCTCCACCCCCCCCTCCTTCCTCTCTGTCTCTCTCTTCCCCTCCCGCAGCCAAGGCTCCATTGGAGCAAAGATGGCCCGGGCGCTGGGGATGGCTCCTTGGCCTCTGCCCCAGGCGCTAGAGTGGCTCTGGTCACAGCAGAGCAACGCCCCGGAGGGGCAGAGCATCGCCCCCTGGTGGGCAGAGTGTCGCCCCTGGTGGGCATGCCGGGTGGATCCCGGTTGGGCGCATGCGGGAGTCTGTCTGACTGTCTCTCCCCGTTTCCAGCTTCAGAAAAATACAAAAAAAAAAAAAAAGAAGTGATTGGAATTGTTCTTTGATTAATTTATTTTTGCATTGGACTTCCATTTAAGTTTAATAGAGAGGGAAAGTGACAGGATAAAACAAGCAAGCAAGATACAAAAACAGAGACTAGATAGCACTGTGCATACCCAGGCTGCCTAGGGAGGCAAATTCTCCCAGGTGAGAAGCTGTACAAGTGAGCCAAAGGACCTCTCCCTCTTTCTGCTAGTGCTGCTCTGTACTCCCCTGTGGGCAGGCTGCTTACACTAACATACAGCTTGGAAACCACAGGATGAAACTGGAACCCTCCAGTAATAAGGGAGCATAAGTGATGTGAAAATAAAATAACCGACAATGACCTCTCATGTTTGCTGTTTTGAAAATTGTGAGCAGATAACTAAGCTAAAAAATATATATAAGATTTTATAGATATAAAAGATTATTCTAAAATTTAAATGGAAATGTAAAGGATCTAGAATAGCTAAAACAATTTTGAAAAGAAAAAGCTATAGAAATAAGTCTACCAAATTTCAATATTTATTCTACAAAATAAAATGAAAAATCAGCACAGTATGGAATTGGTGGAGGAAATACACTCCTATTCTAGTGGAACAGACTACAGAAGCCAGCTATAGACCCCCAGATGCCCCCAAAGGTTTTTTTTTGTTTTGTTTTGTTTTTTTGTATTTTTCTGAAGCTGGAAACGGGGAGGCAGTCAGACTCCCGCATGCACCCGACCGGGATCCACCCGGCATGCCCACCAGGGGCGACACTCTGCCCACCAGGGGGCGATGCTCTGCCCCTCCGGGGCGTCGCTCTGCTGCGACCAGAGCCACTCTAGCGCCTGGGGCAGAGGCCAAGGAGCCATCCCCAGCGCCCAGGCCATCTTTGCTCCAATGGAGCCTCAGCTCCAATGGAGCCTCAGAGAGACAGAGAGGAAGGAGAGGAGGAGGGGTGGAGAAGCAGATGGGCGCCTCTCCTGTGTGTCCTGGCCGGGAATCGAACCTGGGACTTCCGCCCGCCAGGCTGACGCTCTACCACTGAGCCAACTGGCCAGGGCCCCAAATGATTTTTAACAGAGGTGTAAATGCATTTCAATGAAGGAAAGATAGCTTTTTAAATTCAGTGTTTCTGGAACAACTGGACAGTCATATGGGGAAAAAATGAATCTTGACATAAATGCCACACTATAAAGAAAAATTAACTCAGAATGAATCATGGACTTAAGTGTAAAATGTAGGAATGTACAACTTTCTTTAAAAGTAGAAGAAAATCCTTAGGATCTAGGTCTAGGTAAAGAATTCTTAGTCTTGAGCCTGACCAGGCGGTGGCGCAGTGGATACAGCGTCAGACTTGGATGCAGAGGGCCCAGGTTCGAGACCCCGAGGTCGCCAGCTTGAATGCAGGCTCATCTGGTTTGAGCAAAAGCCCACCAGCTTGGGCCCAAGGTCGCTGGCTCCAGCAAGGGGTTACTCTCAGTCTGCTGAAGGCCCACGGTCAAGGCACATATGAGAAGGCAATCAATGAACAACTAAGGTGTTGCAACACGCAATGAGAAATTAATGATTGATGCTTCTCATCTCTCTCCGCTCCTGTCTGTCACTGTCTATCCCTCTCTCTGACTCACTGTCTGTCTCTGTAAAAAATAAATAAAAATAAATAAAATTTAAAAAAAAAAAAAAAAAAAAGAATTCTTAGTCTTGAAACCAATAGAATGATAAAATGAAAAATTTATAAATTGAACTTCATCAATACAAAAATTTTTCTCCACAAAATACCCTGTTAAAGGGTGATGAGGCATCCTACCATCTGGGAGAAAATATTTGCTTACCCTATATAATTTATCTAAGATTTAGAGGGGCAGGCACTGTATTATAAAGGTTTGGTTGTTTTTGTTTTTACCTATTGTTTCCAGAGGTACTTATTCTAATAATATTAAACCATGCTTTTTACTTAAAAACTGAAATTTAGAGTAAACATTTACTTATATTCCTATTATGATCATATACATATTTAATACTATTGCAATTTTAGAAAATTAATTTTCCTTAAGAAAGTATGAAGACTCAAAACATCAAGTTTAATTACTGACTTTATCTTTTCAATGAAAAATGATAGAGAGCTCTATTCAGGAGCTTTCAGGACTGCAATATTATTTTCTACCATTGTTTCTCAACTTATCAATTATTTCTTGACACCTTGCTGTATTCAGAAGGGATTTTTAAGTTTAGTTCAGTGGCTGCATTTCTTAGCTGATGCTTGTTTAGTTCTGACCGTTAAGGTTTGGAGAGAAAAATTACCTGCAAATTTCAAAAGTGAAATGCACATGGAACATTATTCCATATTCCCCCTTGCCCATGTTTCTCCTCTCCTTTTTAGATTTAAAATTTTTTCCATTGATTTGAGAAAGAGAGAGAAGAAGAGTTAACTCTTTGTTTCACTTAGTTGTTACACTTAGTTGTCCACTCATAGATTGCTTCTCGTATGTGTCCTGACTGGGGGGTCGAACCCGCGACTTCTGGCTCACCACGTTGATGTTTTATCCACCGAGCCAGAGCCTCCTTTTTTTTTTTTATTTTTAACTGAACAAACTGGATTGCTTTTATCCCTTTGGGGAGAAATTAAGCCTCAATAGTTTCTCCTTTTTATGTTCCATGTTGAGACCTCTTGGTTCAAATCACAGTGCTAATAAGATCAGCATCTCAGCTATTCTCATCTCTCATGAGTCAATTAACCTCTTGAAGGGAACAGTGGAAAAAATGTGTGAGAAGAAATTTTGTGCTAAGTATGCAAATCATGTCTGAATCCATTACTCCTAATTTCTTAATCTTCTTCTTTTTTATTTATAATTTATTGGAGTGATATTGGTTAATAAAATTATACAGATTTTAAGTGTATAATTCTATAATACATCATCTGTACACTGTACTGTGTGAACACCACTCCAAGTCAAGTCTCCTCCATCACCATTTATCCCCCATACCCTCCTCCACCCCCCCCCCATTCCTTTTATAATCACCATTCTGTTGTTGGTGTCTATGAGGCTTTTTCTTTTTTTTTTTTTGAATTTTTTTATTTTTATTTTTCTGAAATTGGAAACGGGGATGCAGTCAGACAGACTCCCGCATATGTCCTACCGGGATCCACCCGACATGCCCACCAGGGGGCGATGCTCTGCCCATCTGGGGCGTTGCTCTGCCACAATCAGAGCCATTCTAGTGCCTGAGGCAGAGGCCACAGAGCCATCCTCAGCACCCGGGCAAACTTTGCTCCAATGGAGCCTTGGCTGCGGGAGGGGAAGAGAGAGACAGAGAGGAAGGAGAGGGGGAGGGGGGTGGAGAAGCAGATGGGCTCTTCTCCTGTGTGCCCTGGCCGGGAATCGAACCCGGGACTCCCGTACACCAGGCTGACGCTCTGCCACTGAGCTAACTGGCCAGAGTCAAGGCTTTTATTTTCTTTGCTGAATTCCTCCACCTTAAACTTCTTCACCGAGATTACTGTTAGGACAGCAGAGTGTGAATGTATTAATATTTTCTAAGATGACTATAGTTTAACCCAAATTGAAATCCTTAAATTCAAAATTTTTTGAAGAATTGAGCTGTATTTTTTAAAAAGCACATGCTTTTCAGATCTTAATGCATAGTTGTTTTGTTTGGCGTAAAATAGTATTTTCTATTCCCATCTCCAGCTGAGACTTGCTAGATGTTTACCAATCCCATCACCTCTTCCTGGGCACACAGAAAGACCAGTTCCCAGTCTCTCCTGGAATGAGTAACGCAGGGCAATGGGATTAGGTTCTAGGTGATAGGCTGTTGGGGGCAGTGCTGTACCGCCTTCAGGCTGGCCACAAAACTCCATGCAAGGTGGCCCATGCTATCTCTTTCTTTTCCATGGTGACCTCAGAGGATATATGTTTAGTATAGCAGTGACACAGGAGCAAAGGGCTGGGACCCCTGTATCCCCAGGTGGAGGAGAGAGGCTTAGTGTACAGCACATTGAGGAGCCACTGAGCCACTTCATCTGCAGGTGTTGTTAAGTACCAAAAGCTACAGAATTAATATTAATATTTTGGGAGGCTTGAGAAACATTTTATTAATTTGGGTTAAGGTGTGCAGAGAAATTGTGAGAATAGTCTCTGTACTGTGTGATTGGCATAGTCAGGATGGCCCTTGGCATTGTATTGTAAACGCAAAGGGGAAGGAAACATGGATCCCCAGACATTCCACCACACCTGTGGGGAAAGGGATGAATGGCTAGCCAGGTACAGGAAGAGAAAAACCAAAATAAACCTTTTCTCATAGCAATGAGCCATTTGCGGGCATTTGTCCCCACAGAAACTACTTCTCCTATGTAAATGCATGTGGTTAACACGTGTGACTCAGGACAGAGAGATAGCAGATGAACAGTAGATAATATAGGAATGCCTTTTAATATGTAAAGAGACATCTCTCTACTATTGTGTTGGCTTGTGAACTTTGTTTTCCCCAAAAGGATGTATGGCTTGCAAATTGAACATGGTCCTATCATGTTAAAGGGCATATGACTATAACCAATAGTGGTAAAGGGCTCCTAATTGCAATTTTTGCTTCTGTACTTCCCACTTACAAAACTATAAAAACTAAGTAGAACAAAGGGCCAGCGCACTCTCCCTCAGATTTCTGTCGGAGCTGCTGCCACTTGGCCAAGCTAGACAATAAAGCTTTGATGTGTAAACGACGGACCTTGTTCCTGTCTTTCATGTTTTGGGTCCCTCCGAATTTGGCTTAACACATTGGGACACAGGCAAGAAATAAACTTTTATTATGGTAAGCCATTAAGACTTTGCGTAGTACGAATGTTTATGTATGTCCTCATGCCTCCTGACCATCCAGAGTACAATTGATTTATTTTAAAAATGTGTAAGGCAACATTAAAAAAGGCAAATGTATATTCTTCTTGTTCCCATAAATTGGTTATCAAACAAACATAATTTTAAGTTAATAAAATTGTAACTGGAACTAATTTTATTTTTTGAAAAAAACCAAACAAACAAAAACTCACTCCCGGGGGTCAGCGAGCATTAAAAAAAAACTCACTACTCAAAGGATTAAGACTTTTGGTGGTTTCTTACAGCAGCTGTATTACTAGTCCTGACTAATCCAGCATGAGAACAAGTTTATCCTACCTCCTGTATTTATTCAGATGCAGTTTCATTGAGTTAATCAGGTTTGAAAATGGGGCTGAATTGAAGATACTAAATCTGATCAAAACACAATATTATCATATTAGATTTGGTATTTAGGCGATTTCTCTCTCCTTTCTTGCAATTACGATATGTCTAGACCTCAGGCTCACAAAATTATTTTCTGGATATCAAAAAATAATTATTTTCTTTTTTTTCCCCTAAAACTCAATTCTAAATACCAAGCCAAAATGCATTATTTTGGGGCTAGTTTATATTGACATTTTAGCAAGTGAAACTTCTTGTCATGAGAAAAAAATTGTTTGCATTATTTAGCAGATTTAGGTTTCTGACCCAATGTCAATCTATTAGTGTCTGAATTTTTACTGAAAAATGATGAGTAATGATGCAATTTATTTTACACTAATGTGATCATTTCTGAGACTTATGTTTTAAGTCTCAAAAAATTCAGTCATCCCCATATTCACTGTCTGCATCAAATGCAAATCCTAGGACTTGAACACTCCTTCCTTTGTACCAGTTCTCAACACTTATTCCCAATTTTCTATGGCTACACCCAGAAAAAGCCCCTAGGGGGCACTCTTTTACCTCTTTCAGGCCTTGTGTATCCCAGAGAACACCCTCAGCCATTCATTCCACCAACACTCACAGTAGGGTTTCTCAAACTCTTGTTATCCCCAAACCACTTAATAGTTTACTCAATGTACTCTTGGACCACTACCTTTAAGTGAATGGGAAGAGACGTGACAAGTATGTAAATTATAAAAGTGGAACATATTATAATATTAACCCTCTGAGTAGTGAATGTTTTTCATGTTCACTGACCCCCAGGAGTAAGTTTTTTTTTTTCAAAAAATGAAATAAGTTCCAGTTACTCTGGATGGTCAGGAGGCATGAGGACATATATGAACATTTGTACCACTCAGTGGGTTAATGGTAAGAGGAATTGTTTTGTGTCAGTGCAAAAAAAATTTATCTCATTGTTAACCTTTTGCTCAGCTTTTGGCTCAGTAACTTAAGCATTAGTTTCTATATGCTTCTTTCTTGCCTCTTTATTGCTACTAAATTATAGGATTAAAACTATAATTATAGGTGATTGGGAATGTCACCAAGTATTTGATGTCTTCGTCTGATAATTCTGGATATTCAAGTCAACCATGGACCCAGAATTAATGGAGCTGTTTAATGAGTAGTACCTGAATACTGTTAGGTGCACAATTAAATTGAAGCCTGGCAGCTTGATTGGGTCTATTTGGGGAAGTAACAAATAATTCCAACTGTATTCTTTGATTGCACTGCGCTCTTTAAAATAAAGCAAGTCTTTATTTTTATTGCAGCACCTTGATGTGGCTTTCATACATACCAAAGATTCCATTGCCTTATTTTTTCCAATGAGAAAGAAAAACGTCAACTATTGGGAATGAGTCAAATTACTGGTGACTAAGGTATTTGTACCACAGCATGTTCTGTTGTGTTTTAATCTTGAAACTTAGCCTCACCACTGAAAATTGGCTGTGGCTCATCCCTGCAGTGGTGAGTTCAGGCTTGTCAAAATAATTGAGGGTATTGCTAAGATACACCATACATATGCAATGACAGACACGGTCTTTATTGCCATGGTCAGTGTCAGAGAGAAGCTTCCCCACTCCTTATTTCACAGTTCCTAAGAGTACATTTATTTCTGTCAACCAGTGTTCTTCACTGGAGAAAAGCAGTGTCTTTTATTCACTGTCCTTTTCTGGGCAGAATGTGCTGAAGAGCTGTACACTCAATAGCTGCAAGTTGATTGTAGTTATAATTTTCACTATTTCCTTAAACATAAAATTGCAACTGGAAGAATTTATGGTAGGTTGATAGTGAATCTCTGAAAATCAAGCCAGTGTGTGCACTTGCATTTAGGGGTTACTCTTCTTTTTTTTATTTTTTCTTGTATTTTTCTGAAGTGAGAAGGGGGGGGTCAGCGGCAAACAGACTCCCACATGCACCCAACTGGGATCCACCTGGCACGCCCACCAGGGGGTGATGCTCGGCCCATCTGGGGCATTGCTCCACTGCAACAGGAGCCATTCTAGTGCCTGAGGCAGAGGCCATGGAACCATCCTTAGCATCTGGGCCAACTTTGCTCCAATGGAGCCTTGGCTGTGGGAGGGGAAGAGAGAGACAGAGAGGAATGAGAGGGGGAAGGATGGAGAAGCAGATGGGCACTTCTTCTGTGTGCCCTGGCCGGGAATCGAACCTGGGACTTCCACACACCGAGCCAAAGTGCTACCGCTGAGCCAACTGGCCAGGGCCGGGGCTATTCTTCTTATCTTGTACAAATCTGGGCCTTGGTCAGAAATTAGCATAATACACCTCCAGTCTATATAATGGTCCCAAAATAACGTATTTAACCATCACTTGTCCTGTGCTTTGGTTTCCTGTATCACAGCATCCGAAGATCACCAGCACTTCCTTCATATACAAAGCACCCAGCAGCAGCTGAAAAGTGAAGGTGATGAGCACCATACACTATTGCTATTACACAAGCTCAGCAATGCCTTCCAATGTATACTGCTCACAACAATTAGGGGATATTTCAAAATGAATATGAAGCGATAAAATGAATATGAAACAGTAAAATTTCTCATATTCCTAGTTTTGTGAGCAGAATAGATATCAATCAGTCATCAACCTCGGGTAGCAAGGATACGAACATGCCATAAAAAAGGTGATCTGGACCTGTGTTTACCCTGAGGAATGTAATCTTGTTTTCTTCCAGTGGAAAAATTCCTTGTAAAGAAGCCTCTCTCTTTTTCCACTGGAAAAATTCATCTATTTTGTGTTGAAAAAGGATAACTGTGGTCAGAGAACGCACTCAGCTCTATATGTACATACCACAGGAAAGACAATATACAGACCAATTCATTTCAGTTAAATTAACTTCAGTGTCCTGATATCAATTGCTGTTCTTATTTTCACTTTTTATTTCTAGCTATTTTTAAAAACTGATCATCTGATAGTCACTTTCCCTAACATTGATAGGTTCCCATTTTTTTTAATTTTAATTTTTATTTTTATTTTTCATTTTTCTGAAGCTGGAAACAGGGAGAGACAGTCAGACAGACTCCCGCATGCGCCCGACCGGGATCCACCCGGCACGCCCACCAGGGGCGATGCTCTGCCCACCAGGGGGTGATGCTCTGCCCATCCTGGGCGTCGCCATGTTGCGACCAGAGCCACTCTAGCGCCTAAGGCAGAGGCCACAGAGCCATCCCCAGCGCCCGGGCCATCTTTGCTCCAATGGAGCCTTGGCTGCGGGAGGGGAAGAGACAGAGAGGAAAGCGCATCGGAGGGGTGGAGAAGCAAATGGGCGCTTCTCCTATGTGCCCTGGCCGGGAATCGAACCCGGGTCCTCCGCACGCTAGGCCAACGCTCTACCGCTGAGCCAACCGGCCAGGGCCGATAGGTTCCCATTTTTTATTTTTACTGGGTCCATGTATGGCATGTGATGGGATGCACTTTCACAATAGGTAGTTTCTCTGAACAGCCAGAGAACACCTCCTTTATGAGAGGATTTGAAAAACTACTGTATGTATGACGCTTATATGAGCAGGAATCCTTCGGCATCAAGAGTTCAGGAATCTACTCAGCAGGGCTTGATGTTATAGTTTAGGCAGATACTTCTCTTTTAGACAGAAATGGACCACTTACATTCTAGGTCATGTGTGATTTTTTTTCTTTTGAAACAATAGGTAGGAAGTATACCTCTGGGGTTTTTTGTTTGTTTCTTTGTTTTCAAAACTTAATCTGCTCATATAAAACAAAGACATAAAGGCTTGTGAGGAAGGATTTTCAGTCATTTCCTTATTAGACTGTATATACATTATTAGAATACGTTTTACAGCTTTATTGAGTCATAGGACTTTCCATAGCACACTCAGACTTGGCAGTCTTTGCTTTACCGAACCACAGCCTGCTGAGCCGGCAATCCGGGCAGAGAACAGGCGGCCGCTGTCACTCAGTCAATAGGCACAGGGTCGAAAGCGTCAGTGCAAAAATGTGACATTGCCCCACACTTTAATTTTTTTATTTTTTGAATTTTTTATTATATACCAGAGCTCTCAGATAGGCTTTTCCTTGATATTTTTGTCAATTCATTCATTTATCCAACAACTATGTTTTGAGGCTCTCCTAAGTGCCTGACACTATGGTCACTGGTTTTCAGTACTGAGCACAATCAACAAAGCTGCCTCTTTCATGGAGATTATATTCTCTAGGGGAGGGCAGAGGAGAAACCAAAAAATAAAAATAAAAAAGGAATATTTATAGCATAAATAAATATTCCCTTATATAATTCCCAATTCCATGGAGGGATGAACACAGATATGGAATTAACAATTCTGAAAGAGGGATAATAAACCCAAGGTCAAGTGCTAACATGAAGGAAAGAACACACAGTTCACTCTGCGTAGGAAGAGGAGTGGATGGGAAGGTTTCCTAGTAGAAGAGACCCCTAAACTGAGTCTCAACAACCAAGGATTGGTGGCCTGACCTGTGGTAATGCAGTGACTAAAGCGTTGACCTAGAATGCTGAGGTCGCTGGTTCAAAACCCCCAGCCTGCCTGGTCAAGGAACATATGAGAGTTGGTGCTTCTGGCTCCTCCCCCTGCTCTTCTCTGTCTCTTGACTCTCCCCCCACAATATTCTTTAAAATGAATAATAATTTTAAAAATTGGCCAGCAAAATTTGGGGAGGGAGTAGAAGGAAGTCGTTTCAGGGTGTGGAGGTGGTGGAGTCATGCATAATGTGTGTGGTGTTTGTGGTGTGATCAGACCTTTGGTGTTGCTGTCACTTGCACGGGGAGGCAGGAAGTGCGGGCTGCCAGTGAACCACATTAAGGAGCTTGGTCTTTGCACAGCTGAGACGGAGAAGAAAGAGAGACTTAAGAGAGTGTGAAGATCAGATTTTCTAGTGCCTATTCTGTGGCCGGGTGGAGTACTGCGAGGTGCCTGAGCTACAAAGATACGCGATATTATAGGTACATCATCTGAAGGTGCTTGCTTCTGTACTGGCCGGCATTTTGGTTTACTTCCTGTCCCGCTCTAGACGTGCTCAACCCGATCCATACTTTCCCTTCCGCTCAGTGCATGCAGGTGGTCATGTCTAGTCCTTGTGCTTGTGCCCACATGAAGATCCAGGGTGGGGGATAGGGGACATAGCAAAATGACTCCTTGATTCCTTAGCAAGTTGACATATTAACTGGAGTTTGAGATGCATCCTCTCATCTGGAACAGGTGGCCCTGTGCTTCAGGGCACCAGAAAACTGGGGAGACCAAAGACCTGATTCCCCTGCACATTTTAAGCCTTTAAGTCTACCTTTATAGGAAAACTTTGAAGCAAACCTGTCCTTCAAAAATTGATACACCTTTCCCAAGAAGCTTTTCTCCTCAGGTCTGTGGACCCCTTGAAATGTGAATCCCATCAATTTATATGCAAAATTTTGAGAGCTTGTGTATATGAACCACTGTAAACCTTTTGCATAAGAATGTCATTAAAATTAATTTTACCAAGTAGCCATATTTAGTTGTTTTTCTCCAGTAAGTATTCAGTAGGGATTTTCATTGCCTTTACATCTCTCATACCTAGCCCTATCCCCACCCCATGGTATTTTCATCTTTGTGTTCCTTCTGTTGCTTGCTAACAGCATGTGCTACTATTGCTAAGGCTTTATAAGCTACCTGTTGCCTTCCCAAAACCCACTTCTTTATGTCCCTCACAGCCCTCCCTTGAACACTCATTTGGAAATGGTAACACCCATCTCTTTTCCTAACACTGTGGTCCCACTTTTTCATATTTTCTTGTCTGGTTTCAAAAGCATAATTTTACAGAACT
This sequence comes from Saccopteryx bilineata, assembly GCF_036850765.1. Lineage (NCBI taxonomy): Eukaryota > Metazoa > Chordata > Mammalia > Chiroptera > Emballonuridae > Saccopteryx > Saccopteryx bilineata. The sequence goes on along the minus strand of NC_089490.1, from coordinate 327,135,534 downwards.
GCAGTTAAAATTAATTCTATGTATTTCTTCCCAAAACACTAATCTTAACTTTAGTATAATTAATACAATCTTTATTGACTTCTAGGTTAGGATATCATAATTTATTATTTCTTCATTGTTGAACATTTGGGCTGTCCCTAGTTTTTCACTGTTAAACGCTAATGCTGCCCATGAACTGTAAGGCATAGAGTCTTTCTCTCCTGGTATGTCCTTATGTTAGGTTCACAAGAGCAGGATTATTGACATAAAGGGACAAGTATCTTTATAGTCTTGGGTATGAAGTTGGACTAGAGCAAGCAAAATATATTAAAGTGTGATTGATATATATTCTTGACCTTAAGAAAGGGGCAGATTGAGTGAATGCAGCATTTGCACACTGCTCGTTCTGCACTGACTTTATCGAAAAGTTCAGGTCATGGTTTTGAGTCTGTCCTTTCATTTTTAATCAGCTTCTGCTCTTAGAGGTACATAATATCAGCTTCCAAGGTTGAAGATCACATGACATAGAATTAACCACAAAGATATTAAAATGTTATGAGACCATTACATGTACTAATGCCTTTTCCAGCTTATGACATTTGTTAAGGTCTTTTAACCTTATAAAAGACAAATTTATTTTAAAAGGTATTTGCAAGAAAAATAATTATATTTTATTGAAATCAGATGTTAAAGAAAATTCAGAAGTTAGTTATTTGACACATTTTTCATATTATAAAAAAAAAATAAGTTAAAAGTAAATTGACCCAAATGCAATGACATTTAGTTTTCATTCAAACCAACAAAATCATTTTGAAAAACAAAAATCCACGGCTTAATTTCTTTACGGTATCCACATGTATTTTCCTATTTATTATCAAGAAAACTCTAATGGAATAACTTTCAGAGTGGTCTTTCAACACATTGTCTTTCTGGACCTAATTAAAATGGCACATTAGTATTAGTATCTAATTCACATAGATTACTGGTACATGCGCATTTGTGCATAAGAAATAGCTAATTTTAAGAATATTTATTGTTCCTTTTATCGTAGGGTGATAGATAGCATTGCTAATCATTTCTTAAGCATGTTTTCTTATCTCCTCGTTGAGAACCAATCACTTTCAGAAAGGTATTCAGCCTAGTGAGACAAGCGGCATAAACCAGAGTAACCGTAACCCTGCCAGAGTGTTAACATTCCAGTCAGCCATGTCACGGTAGAAAGTATGGTGTCATACTTTTTAATTCAAAGTTTCTCAAATTTTCTTATGAAGGGAAAACTAATTGAGCCAGAAAGATAAAACTCCTTCTACCTTATCATGGTCTATATTTTTATCAGTTTTTTTCTTCAACAGAAAGTATTTATTGAGCTACTGGTGGTAAGCAATTTTGCTTATTATTTCCATGATCTCTATCCCTTTTAAAGAAAGGAGAACTGAGGTCAAGACCTAGAGTGGGCACAGACTACCTTTCAGGTGCTGTGCTGACTGACGTCTACGGTGACGAGGTACCACAGGGCAGCTGCGGTAAGCCCGTGCTTTGTCACAGCTAGAAATGGCCCTAGTGTAGAACTTCAATATTTCAATTAATATTTTAGAGAACTTTGTAGTTAGCTTTTCTGTAACTATTATGAAAATACCAAATGAAATTAGGCCCTGTTTGGAAATTTATAACACGCACACTGCATAAAATGCTTACAAAGTGTTAAGTGCATCCTAGGTGAGAGGCAGACATGTTTTTTTAAAAAAATATTTTATTTATTCATTTTAGAGAGGGGAGGGGGGCAGGGGGAGGAGCAGAAAGCATCCAAGGCACCCATATGTGCCTTGACCAGGCATGCCCAGGGTTTTGAACCAAGACATGGTTTTAATAAAGGAGAATCCAATGAGGACAGAATTAAAAGATAATGTGACTCTTGCTGATACAGCATCGCTTTCATTTGGTAATACCATACTAATTGCTCTTTAACCAAGAAAAACCCCAGTTCACATTCAGTTGTGAAGAAATCTGGCCGTGTCAGGAAAAGAAGATCCTCTGATAAAAAGTATATGAGAACCAGTGTTTTGACAAGTCAAGTTTAAAACTAGTGGAACACTTTTGAATATAAGGGAATAGTGATAACTGACTTAGAACAGAGGTTATCAGAGATAAAATAAAGCTTTCTTTTCTCTCCCTCACCCCAGAGTAGGAAAGGCTCTCAGGCACCTGAGTAGCTATCAGATCAGAGGACTTGACTGTGGTGGCAGACGAAATGCTGAAGTAATTTTAGCGGCAATGTCAGGGAGCAGAGAGACCAAACACACCTTTGGCAGGTGTGATCACTCTCATTTTTCCAGGCCCTAATATATAAAAGCAAAAGATATTTTGGCCTACTCAAAATATCTTCTCCGAAAATCTTTAGAAAATGTTATGACTCTTTAAAATTCAATTTTCAGAAAAAAACACATTACCCACTGATATTTTTACAAATAAAATACATCATCAAAAATCCTTAAATGAGTGCATTAGTACTTTGTATTAAACAGTGTTTCCTGTTAAGAATTAAAACTACTCTCCCTCTTTAGTCCCTCTTTCTGTCTGCATTTCAACTTTTCTTCTGACCTACGTATTGATAAGTCCTTGAATTATGTACTGGATGTCAATTTAGCACCCACTGCATAAGGAAGCCTGGTTAATAACATGCTCATTTATTCATACTGAATTTAAATTTTATGCTACAGCTATAATGATCACATAGAAATTTCATCAAATTAGATGAATACAGAAGGAAAATAAATGGATACATGTATAAAAATAAAATTACACACAGACTAGAAATATTATTTAAAGACAGCTGATAAAAACCTAATAGTGCTTTCTATTAAATAATGTTTTAAGTCATTTTATACTGCTGTTTTATTTTAAGATTTTATTTATTCCATTTTCAGAGAGGAGAGAGAGAGAGAGAGAGAGAGAGAAAGGGGAGAAGCAGGAAGCATCAACTCCCATATGTGCCTTGACCAGGCTCAAGCCCAGGGTATCGAACAGGTGACCTCAGCATTCCAGGTCTATACTGCTAATGTTTTTAAAGGCCTAATTTATTCTTAGATTCAAAATTATATAGCATTTACTGTTAGGAAGTATCAATTAGCTTCAATGATCATTACTTTTCCTATAACTTCTTTCATATTTTCTCAATATGACTAAAGGTTCAATGTAACAGATTTGACATAAAAGTATCACAAACAGTTATTGGTAATACTCAATGCAAGTGATTAAAAAAGATTTTGATTCATATGAATTTGTACCAAAATAAAGCTTTGGTATTTTTATAGGATTTTACTTAATGGCTCACTTACGATATAAGCAAAAATACTTGAATTAAGTTAACATTTACATGTAAATATTTAGTATATGTATACTATAGTGATCTTGATATCTTATACTATTACTATAGGGTACCACAGCCTGATTAAAAAGTTCAACATGTTTTAGAGTATGAATTTTTTTTCCAGTTTTATTGAGATATAATTGATATAAAGCACTGTAGAAGTTTAAGGTGTACAGCATAATGATCTGTCTTAAATGTGTTATGAAAGTATCTGACTATGGCTTTTAAAAAGTTTACAACAATGGTGAAGGCAGGTTTACACTGATGTGTAGAAATATGTTTGCACATGACTTTAGTCCCTTGTGTGGAAAGGGTCCAACGTCTCTAAATAGAAAAATCTTCAAGTAAATCAGAACAGATGTGAGAGTTTGGAAGATGGTGGCAGGGCTTCGTGACGTATAACAAACACGGCCAAGGCCACAGTTGAACACCTCTCCACTCCCAGGTTACCGGCAATTTTGTTTCTGTCACCCTCTTCACTTTTAAAATTTCTTCCATTCAGCAACAGCAGTTACATTCAGGACAAATGCATTGTGACTTCTGTGCCTGACACTTCTCTGTGTAGTTATGGGAGGTACAGTTCTCATTTTCAGCGCTGCACCTGATAGATGCATGGATATAATGAAATGAATTATGCCTCCTTAGCTTTTCCCAAGAGGCCACCTAAAAATCATGCCATTTCTTTTATGCCCAAAGGCGCCTCAAAACTGAGACCATTTTCCTGTAGAGGGTCGGTTTAGTCTCATTTTTGGTAAGTTGATTGCATGTGAATGCTAGCTACCTTTCTGCCAGTCGTTCCTGGGCAAAGGCTGGGCCTTCACCTGCAAGGCGCTCTCCTTCTCAGGCAGGACCTTGCAGAGTTGCGGTGCGTCCAGCAGATGGCACCACAGCTGAACTGTCTCAAGCTGCTCTCTGCCCCTGCAGGAGTCTCAAACACAGTCGTTCTCTGCTCTTGCTGGAGGTTCCTGTGTTAAAAAGCTCAGGGTACTGAAGATTCCAGTTTCCGAATTTGGTCCAGGACGAGATCAGCGATCTCCTTGCCAGTGTTGTAGTGTACGCAGGCATAGTTATTGGCAGCATATTCCTTCCCCGTAATGAGCTATTCAGGTGGAAGAGCTGGCGGTAGGTACCAGTGCTAATTCATCAATGACTGCGGGTTCCAGGTCTACAAACACTGCCCTAGGCACATGCTTGCCAGTGCCTGTCTCCCTGAAGGTGTTGAAGGAGTCATCTCCCCCTCCAACAGTCTTGTCACTTGGCATCTGGCCACAGGTTGGATGCCACTGTCCAGGCAACGGAGGTCCCAGCAGGCAATGCCACTCTGGACACCAGCCTGGCCAGTGTGGCTGGAGATGCACATATGGCTGTGGGTTAGCAGGCGCGGGCAACAGGAAACGGCACAGGGTCTCCGTTGCTGTTCTTGACAAGCTAAGAGTCAAGGTAAGTAACACAAAGTATGAATATTTGTTTAAGTTTTCCGTTGATTTGAGATGGGGGTGGGGGAGAAGCATCAACTTGTTGCTTCATACAGTTGTTCCATTTAGTCGTGCACTCATTGCTGCTCCTCCTTCACGCCCTGATGGGGGTGAACCCATGACTTCAGGCCCACCAGGTCAATGCTTTATCCACGGAGCCACCTGGCCAAGGCAGCAAAGTACAAAAAAAATTTTTTAAGTAGGATTCTAATGTTTTACACTTAACAATTTTAATCCTTTGTATCAAGTTTCTTTGTTTTGGCTAATAACTGGGTTTGAATAACATGGAATAGAAGTATTTCTCTGTTAAGAAACACAGACTGTCTCAACTTTAGTTTATTATTGTCTTTATTTCTCCTAGGCATGAATCTCTTTATGGCTATTCTGCTCATCAGGTAATAAAAGGAAAGCCACGTGGCTGATAATAGTGCACAAAACCTATATTTTGACAGGTATCTATTTTCTGTCATTAAGAAGGATGGTGCCTACAAAACCTAGATAGGGAATAAAAGCTCAAGCCATGAATAGGATAGTTGGACACCTACCAGCCAGCAGTGAAACCAGCAAGTGTTTTCTAATTTCTTTAAAAAAAAAAGACATTGGTTCTCCCCGGTTGAGCTTTATACGGCTGTCGTGCATGCAGGCCTTCTAGAGTTCTGATCATCTGCTCAGGTAACATACTATTCTGTTAAATTGAACTTTATTTTTTCTTAGCTGCGATGTGAAAAATAAAAATTACACTGGGAATCAAAAGATTAGTTCTCTTGATCTCAGGACTGAGTGATCTTGACCAAGTTATTTAACCTTCTTGGGCATCAATTTTCTCAAGTAAAAATATAAGGGAATTGTGTTGCGTAAACTTTAATGTCTCCAGTTTAATTGAAACACTAAGGCAGAATCTTGCATGGTACCTCATAGTTTTCATTAGGAAGGTCAACCACCATTGCAGAATAGTGTAAAAATAATTCTGGTTTTAAAGGTTTTTGATGCTAACATTATGGTTAATAAGAGTTTCTATACTTCCAGGGATTAATCATAAGTATGTGGCTAATCAAAACATAATCAAGATACTTTTACATTATACACAAAGTAGGCTTTGATATTCACTGGGATGGTCTAGAGTTTTTTATTTGCCTTTAATTGCCTTATTGTTGAAATCCTGTTCTCTCCTCAACTGGATTGCAAATAGCAATGGGGATTAAAGGATCTTGGTTAAAGTATTTCTGACCGAAAAAATAACAACAGAGTCTTTTTATTCTTTAATTGTTTAACATTTTAATTTTTTCCTTTTTTTTTTTTTTGATGTTTGCCCCCAGGCTTAGTGTCCAGGAGCCAGCCTGCAGGTTTTTTAAATTTTTTTATTTATTTTTATATTGATTGATTTCTAGGAGAAAGAGGGGAACAGGTGAGGGAGGGGAGGGAGAGAGAGAGACACTGATTCGTTGCTCCACTTATTTGGGCACTCACTGGTTGATTCTTGTGTGTGTCTTGACCAGGAATCAAACTTGCAACCTTGGTGTACTAGGACCATGCTCTAACCAACTGAGCTACCTGGCCAGGGCTTATTTTGATTTTTTCAATTTTCAAAACTAAATTATAAAAAATTATTGCTAATAGTTAAAACCAAGAGTCTGTTATAGCTTACCACTGCTGGTAAAGAATTACAATTTACTGCCAAAATATCAGTATCATGCCAAAAGAAAATAGTTTGGTTCTGTTTTTAAGTATATGGCAATGTATTCGACTAGTTCTTATTTTAATCAGTTTTCAGACTTGAGGCTGAAAAAAAGTAGAAGGCTCATAATTCCACATCATCTATTTCAAACCAGGCGTAAAGCATGTTGAATTCAAATTTAGAGAAGGACTTTGTGGAGTACCAGATATAACTTTAGGAGTAGGGTAAATAATTTCTTCAACAGTTACATATGTTCCTAGCAAGAAACCAACAACTCCAGTAAATGCTATAGAAATATTTTTCAGGATCATCCATATATTGTAGTGTTCCTTAGAAAATGTGAGAATTTCAACAAAAGGTGGTAGGATCAGGGCCAATGTGCTGCTGCTCACAGCTCCAACGAAGGAAATCACAATGTCTAAACGAGGAATCAGAATGGCTCCAGCACCTAGAAAATGAAATTACACATCTTTATTTAAATATGGAATACTTACATAAATATGACATACAGATATTTTCAAAACATTGAAATTAATGCAATGAGGCACTACTAACTCCTTGGGAAGAATATGTCATATTTTGTTGTGAGCTTAAAAATGAAGACAAAGAAAACAGTGACACTGGTTGGACTTTAACTTGTTAATAGAATTCAGTATATAAAAAACTTTTAATTTTTGGCTGTGAGATTCTGGGCAAAGAAATTTGTATAGTTGGCCCTGGCCAGTTGGCTCAGCAGTAAAGTGTCAACCCAGCATGTGGAAGTCCCAAGGACACACAGGAAAAGTGACCATCTGCTTCTTCTCCCTCTCTTTCCCCCTTCTCTCTCTCTCTCTCTCTTTTCCCCTCCTATTGCCATGGCTCTATTGATTCAAGAATGCTGGCACCAAGCATAGTGGATGGCTCTGTGGAGCTTCCACCTCAGGTGCTAAAAATAGCATGGTTGCAAGGACGGCCCCAGATGGGCAGAGCATTGGCCCCAGATAGGGGTTGCTAGGTAGATCCCAGTCAAGGTGCATGTGGGAATCTGGCTCTCTATCTCCCCTCTTCCCATTTAAATATATAAAAAGAAATTTGGACATTTTATTTTCAAAGCATTTCCATTACTCTGTCATTCAACTCACTGAAGATGATGGTGTGATATAAATAAATCATTAAATAAATGAGAGAGAAGAGAGGGCTATTCCTTACAACGGAGTTTGAATTAACCAAATAGAAGGAACAATAGAAATAGAAAATCATTATTAAGCACCACAGTGATAACCATTGTAGGGAAAGTCACTGAAGGATGTTAAAATTAGAGGGCAAAACTGCATGAGAACATAGTATTTGCAGAGTCTCAAAGTATCTCCCACAGGATCATTATAAAGGGAAAAAGTTTCTGTCCAGGGGAGAAATCTCTCAAACACCACTTCAACGGAGCGATCAAAGTTAACATCAACACTAATAAGATATGTTGTGATGCACTGGGAAGTGCAAAGCATCTCATGTGGAATTCTTACTAAAAATGCTTAACTTTGACCTAATCAAAGTAAGCATCAGACAAATCTAAATCGAAGGAAATTCTACAAAATTATGGACACTTTCACAAGGGTCAAGGTGAAATAAGAAGACAAAAACTGTCAACATGACAGGAAACTAAGTAGATATGATGACTAAATCAAGTGGCATGTTGCACTGGTTCCTGGATCAGAAAAGAGTATTAGTGAGAAAACTAGAAAAATCAAAATAAGGTCTATGGATTAGTTAGTAGCGTTGTATCAATGTTAACTTCCTCGTTTTCATAACTGTAGGAGGTGGATCCAGGATGGTAGAGAAAGAGGACATGGAGCCTGCCCCTCCCATGAACACACCAAATGCCCTAATGTGCATCTATATTTAGAGCAATTCTTCTGGAGAGACAACTAAACAGCTTCTGTACAACGGAGACGAGAAAGAGAGACCACATAGAGAAGAATAAGGAACTGTGGGAGCCCACAGAAATCCGAAGGAACCCATCAGGAACGGAGGAGCCAGTGAGCAACATTGTTCACATTTTCCTGAGCTTGGATACCCAATGGGAGCTCCACCAGGGGCTCTGGCTGACCTCCAGGGCTGTAGTAGAGCGTCTCCAGCCATCCCTCTGGAACTAGCTCCAACAGGAAACAAGAGTGTGCACAGGGCCTCTCCACAGCTGGAGCTATAATCAGCCAGCCCAACAGGGTGCTGAGGATCCCCTTCAACAGGTCACTGCCGCATGCACCCACTGGGCTGACCCTCCGGGAGAAGCAGAACCACTAGAGGGCCCCAGCTCTGCACGCTGGGCAGCCCTGCCTAGAGTGAGAAGAAACTGGGTGCTGCTGCAATCATGCCTATAGGGTGGTCTAGCTCTCTGACTAGGCTCTCTCGGCAGTCAATCAAAACAACAGGGCGAGCCTTGTGTGCACGGCACAAAGTGCCCCCTGCACCCCAGTAAGAGGGAGAGTGCTGCTGCACCTCAGGTCTACACAGGGCTTCCAGCCCAAACCCACCAGCCGTCAGTCCAAGCAGCAGGGTTTCCTCAGGCCCCACCAGGCTGCCCTACCCGGATCAAAAGCAGAATCGGCAGGGCTCAGCACTAACTTACAGGGCTGCTGCCCGCCTCACCCGGCACAGTGGGAACCCCAAACACACCAGGCTGTACCACCCAGAGTCTGCAACTCTGGCCAGGCAGCACCCAGGAACTCCACAGCCCCCAGCCCCTTACCCCACCCCACTCTCACCAACCTCTCAGACCAAACAACCCAGAGCCTACGCGGAAGCAACTTATACACAGACCATTTTTTCAAGATTGGGAGAAAGAGCCATCTCACCTAACTCATAGGAACTGTCACTATTTGCCAATGATGTGATATTATATACAGAAAATCATAGAGTCTGCCAGAAAAAAAATAAATTCAGTATAGTTGCAGGATACATAATTACTTTACACAAATCTGTTGCATTTTTAGACACTAATAATGATAAGAAAAATTAAGAAAATCTTATTTAGCAGGCTGAGAGCAGTGAGGAGAGGGCTAGAAGGATTGAGCTAAAAATGAAAAAGAAAACTCATGGATACAGAGTGTGGTGACTGCCAGGGAAGGGGGGGTGGAGGGAGGTGGAGGGATGTATAAAGGAGATAAATGATGATGAAGGAGACTGACACGGGGTGGGGAGCACACAATACAGTGTACAGATGATGTGTTGTGGAATTGTGCACCTGAACCTGTACAATTTTATTAACCAGTGTCATCCCAAGAAATTAAATAAAAAATCCCTTTTACACCTGCATCAAAAAAAAAAAATCTATGAATAAAGTTAACCAAGGTGAAAGACCTATACTCTGAAAACTGTGACACTGAAGAAACTAAAAAGGACATAATAAGTGGAAAGATAAACCATACTCAGATTGAAAGGAATAATATCATTAGAATGACGTACTACCCAAAGCAATCTACAGATTCAATGCAATCCCTACCAAAATACCAATGGCATTATTCTTAGAACTAGAACAAATAACCCTAAAATTTGTATGTAAACACACACACACACACACACACACACAAAGCCAAAACAAGCTTGAAAAAGAACAAAGTTGCAGATTTCACACTCCCTGATGTCAAACTATACTACAAAGTTATAATAAAACTGAATGGTACTGGAAAAAAACCAACACATAGATGAATGAAACAAAAGAGAGAGCTCAGAAATAAACCTTATACGGTCAGTCTACATGGAGAAATAACAGTCTTTTAAATAAGTGGTGTTGGGAATACTGAACTATTCCCTTATACCATATATAAAAATAAAACTCAAAATGGATTAAAAACTTAAATGTAAGACTAAAACCATAAAAATCCCAGAAGAACACATAGGTAGTAAGCTATGTGATATCAGTCTTAGTAATACATTTTTGGATAAGTCTCCTCAAGCAAGGTAAACAAAAATAAAATAAAAAAAAGAGATTTCACCAAACTAAAAAGCTTCTGCACAGCACAGAAAACCAACAAAACCTACTGAACAGAAGAATATATTTGCAAGTGATATATCCAATAAGAGACTGATATCCAAAATATATTAAGGAACACCATACAACTCAGTATCAAAAATAAACAATTAGATCAAAAACTGAACAGAGAACCTAAACAGACATTTCTCCAAAGAGGACATACAGATGGCCAACAGACATGAAAAATGTTCAACATCACTATCAGGGGAGTGTAAATGAAAATCACAACGAGATACCACCTCACACCAGTCAGAATGGGTATTATCAAAAAGTCAACAATAACAGGTGTTGGCAAGGATGTGGAGAAAATGGAACTGGTGAACTGTTGGTGGGACTGGAAATTGGAACAGCCACTTTGGAAAACAGTATGGAAATTCCTCATAAAACTAAAATAGAACTACCGTATCACCCAGCAATTCCATTTCTGGGTATTTATCCTAAAAAAAGAAAAACACTAATCCGAAAAGATACATGCTCCCTTATGATCACTGCAGCATATTTACAACAGCCAATAATATGGAAGCAATGGCAGTATCTGTCAATAGATGAATGAATAATGAAGATATGGTACATATGCATCAATTAAAAAGAAATCCTGCTATTTGCAGCAACATCTATGGACCTAGAGGGTATTATGTTAACTAAAATAAGTCAGCTAGACAAAGATAAATACTGTATCATTTTACTTATATGTGGAATTTTTAAACAGTCAGACAAAAACAGACTCACGGAAACAAAGGACCAATTGATGGTTGTCAGAGGGAAGATGTGTAGAGAGGTGGATGAAAAAGGTTAAGGGGAGTATAGTCAATAATAATGTGATACATTTGCATGGACAGATGTTGTCTAGACAGTGTGGTAAGCAGAGCATAAGATTTATAAATGTCCAATCACTATGTTGCACACTTGAAACTAATATGTATGCCAACTATAATAAAAATGATTGCTTTGAAAAAAAAGTTTTATCTACTTTAACCAGCTTTGCTTTTTCTTTTTTTTTAAACATTTTTTATTTATTTATTTATTTATTTATTTATTTATTTTTATTTATTCATTTTTTTTTTAGAAAGGAGAGAGAGAGAGAGGAGGGAGAGAGACAAAGAGAGAGAAGGGGGGGAGGAGCAGGAAGCATCAACTCCCATATGTGCCTTGACCAGGCAAGCCCAGGGTTTCAAACCGGCGACCTCAGCATATGCAGGTCAACGCTTTATCCACTGCACCACCACAGGTCAGGCCAGCTTTGCTTTTTCTTCAAACAAGATGTAATACACTCAGTTCTATAAATCTAGGCATAAGCCGCTCAATACAATTTACAGAGTTGCCTAGAATGTCTAGCTCTATCATCCTCTAACCTTGAATGAGCCAACATGGTTATGAATATCTTCCAAGGAATTTCCAAAGTGGATTGTTCCCGCAGAACACCAGTCATCTGGTCCCTGGTAATCCCATTAGTTTAGTGTTGCAGTTACCCTTCTGTTTGTAGTTATAATAATGGTGACAATAGTAACTTCTAGTTACTGTTAATATTTTTAAACTCTACAAAAGTGCCGTAAGAAAGTCTTCCCTTTATTTTTAGTTGAAGAAAGAGGGGCTCAAACACGGTATGCAACGTCCCTACAGACACCAACAAGTAGCGGTAGGCCTGAGTTTGATCCATAAGGTAGGTGTGACTTCAAAACTCACACCAAACTCAAACTCCTTTCCCTAAGTCTCCATTATTACTGCTTGTGGAGGCACTTTCTAATGTGAAATCTGAATAACACATTATATATGCTCCAAATAATAAGTAAAAGAAGCCACTGAAATTATTAAAGGCCAAAACAAATCCTATTCCCATAGGTAGTCATGGAGAGTTAAACTGTTAAATATACAAAATTTAGCAGATAAAAGAAAAAAAAACTGAGAAAAACTAAAGCCAAAGTAAAATATATATCAACAATATAAGGAGTCCCTTATGCATTTGACTTAAATATATACTGCTCACAAAAATTAGGGGATATTTCAAAATGAATATGAAGCGATAATATGTCCCCTAATTTTTGTGAGCAGTGTACTTACATTTTAATCACCACTGATGTCAGTTTCAAAATAATACTTTGATTTGTTCTTCTAAATGCTATAGTATCTGGTTGTGTTTTTCTTATATAGTAGTAGAATAACAAATTTTTAAACCAACAAGTATTCCAGCTGAGTAAAATTGTTTTTAAAAATATTTTAAAATATACTTTGTAGGTTGCTTCAGTATATGAAATTCAAAAATAAAAAAATATGATGATATAAATATGTAGTGATACTTACAAGTAATACTAACTAAGATGGACCGTATCACAAATTCACAGACACGCTTCCATTTAGCCTGAAATCTGGATGCGACCACAGGAATAATGATCTCTGCTGGCACGTAGAACTGAATGGAGTACGTCACAAAGATGCCAAAGGAATACAGAATTTTCACTGATTGATATAACCTGTTAAAAAATTCAAAATTTAGTCATATTCTTCCAGTTTTACTGAGGTACAACTTAAAAATAAAACTGTACTATAAAGTTTACAACATGATAATTTGATATGTATCCTTTCACAGTTTACATATCCTTTCACAGTAAGTTAATTAATAGACCCATCACCTCACATATTTACTTTTTGGCTTTTTTTTAGTGAAAACATGTTGGTTCTACTCTCTTAGCATATTTCAATTATACAATTCAGTACTGTCATCTATAGTCGACATGTCATACATTAGATCCTCAGACCCTTTACCAAGCTTTCTTCTCTTCCCCTACAGCAACAACCTAGCTACTGTTGATATGTTTTGGGTTTTTTTTTAGATTTCACATATAAGTGATATTTGTATTTGTCTTTGTCTGGTTTACTAGCATAATGCCTCACAGGTTCATTTACATTGCTATCAATATAAATCTAGCCTTGTTAATGTTCAGATAGGAAAACCAGCACAAACTAAGGCTGGTGTATTACTAAATGCTTGTTTATAATAATAAAAAAAAAAAAAAAGACCAACCGATCTCTAAATTTCCAGACCAGTGGTTTTTCAAACTTTTCATCTTATAGTACACAAACCAATTACTAAAATTCTGTGGCCCATATGGAACCAAAAGAGAACACGAATAGCCTCAGCAATCTTGAAAAGGAATAAAGTGGGAGGTATCACACTTCTGATATCAAGATATACTACAAGGCCACTGTACTCAAAACAGCCTGGTACTTGTATAAGAACAGGCATATAGATCAATGGAATAGAACAGAGAACCCAGAAATAAACCCACACTTTTATGGACAACTGATATTTGACAAAGGAGGTAAGAGCATACATTGGAGTAAAGACAGACTCTTCAACAAATGGTGTTGGGAAAATTGGACAGCTACCTGCAAAAAAATGAAACTAGACCACCAACTTATACCATTCACAAAAATCAACTCAAACTGGATAAAAGACTTAAATGTAAGCCATAAAACCATAAGCATCTTAGAAGAAAACATAGGCAGTAAGCTCTCTCACATCTCTCGCAGCAATATATTTGCTGATTTATCTCCACGGGCAAGTGAAATAAAAGACAGGATAAACAAATGGGACTATATCAAACTAAAAAGCTTTTGCACAGCTAAAGACAATAAGAACAGAATAAAAAGACAAACTACACAATGGGAGAACATATTTGACAATACGTCTGATAAGGGGTTAATAACCAAAATTTATAAAGAACTTGTAAAACTCAACACCAGGACGACAAACAATCCAATCAAAAAATGGGCAAAAGAAATGAATAGACACTTCTCCAAAGAAGACATACAGATGGCCAACAGGCATATGAAGAAATGCTCAACATCACTAATCATTAGAGAAATGCAAATTAAAACCACAATGAGATATCACCTCACACCAGTCAGAATGGTGCTCATCAACAAAACAACACAGAATAAGTTCTGGTGAAGATGTGGAGAAAAGGGAACCCTCCTGCACTGCTGGTGGGAATGCAGACTGGTGCAGCCACTAAGGAAAACAGTATGGAGATTCCTCAAGAAATTAAAAATCGAACTGCCTTTTGACCCAGCTATCCCACTTTTAGGAATATACCCCAAGAACACCATAGCACTGTTTGAAAAGAAGAAATACACCCCCATGTTTATGGCAGCATTGTTCACAATAGCGAAGATCTGGAAACAGCCCAAGTGTCCATCAGTGGACGAGTGGATTAAAAAGCTTCGGTACATATATACTATGGAATACTACTCAGCCATAAGAAATGATGACATCGGATCATTTACAACAACATGGATGGACCTTGATAACATTATACTGAGCAAAATAAGTAAATCAGAAAAAACTAAGAACTATATGATTTCATACATAGGTGGGACATAAAAATGAGACTCAGAGACATGGACAAGAGTGTGGGGGTTACGGGGTGGGGGGGAGGAGAGAAAGGGGGTTGGCAGAGGGGAGGGGCACAAAGAAAACCAGTTAGAAGGTGACGGAAGACAATTGGACTTTGGGTGATGATGCAGCATAATCAAATGTCAAAATAACCTAGAGATGTTTTCTCTGAACATATGTACCCTGATTTATCAATGTCACCCCATTAAAATTAATTTTAAAAAAAAGAATGCCCAAAGAAATCAAATAACTTATTTTCTTTCAGTTGTATATAAAAAAAATCTGTGGCCAATCTGACAAAAAATAAGTATAATTTTGACTCATTCATACTGGATGGCTATGGTTGTGTTCGCTGTTGTCATTTTTTCATCTGGATATCTAAGGAAAACAAATTCAGTGCCCCTAACTAAACAAATAGTCAAGTATTGAAAGTTTTAAAAATCTTTGTGGCACACTGGTTGAAAATCTGCGTTTTAGACCAGTGGTCCCCATCCTTTTTTGGGCCACGGACCGGTGTAATGTCAGAAAATATTTTCACGGACCGGCCTTTAGGGTGGGACGGATAAATGCACAAAATAAAATTATGCGACCAGCATAAAAACTGTGGTATTTTTAAATATAATTGTCGAACTTACGATATTTATTGGGCTAAGTTAAAGGAGGAATGAGCATGTCCTCATTATTCAGGCTGTATTTAAATTTGTTATTCTGACAACGTTTCATGTTATTTATTCTTTCTTTGCGGACCAGTACCAAATGGCCCATGGACCGGTACCAGTCCACGGCCAGGGGGCTGGGGACCACTGTTCTAGACAACAGACCTAAATTCATTTTGACGAGCCTAGAAAACAGTGGCATGCAAAGGTTTGTGAAACGTTGTTGGGAAAGATTTCATTTTAGACTACAGCAATGTTCTGAAGGTTCGGCTAAGCCTGATGAAGAGCTAGTGTTTCTTTTTAAAAAACTGAGCATACTGTATGTCTTTAATATCTCAATTTACATATAGAAGAAAAACTTTATATTGAACTCTGAGTTACATATTGATAGTTCTTCTTGCTTGAAAATCTTGATAGGTATGTCATAGCTTATAGAAATCTCATCACTCTTAAGTCTAAACAGAGGGCATCTAAATGGTTTCAACTTTCAAACTAGAGATTATATAGGAATTCCACCTATTTTAAAGTTGCGTGAATAAGGGAGATAAAGTTGGGCTGGGTTGTTGTTTTGTCCAAATAAACTTATCCTTTTTTTGATGCCCAATGCTTCAAAAGAATACAACAATTTTCAGTTTTATAAATATCTTTAGATTTCTACATTGTAGGTAGCCTCCTGTCAAAACTCAGCATGTGTGTCTTAATAAAGACTTCGGAAAAATTCATTTTATCTGGCAAAAGAAATTTTTTAAACATTGATAATGACATAGAATATGTACAATTGTAGGACTCAGAGGATTATTGTAGAACCTACTCCCTTATGTTACAAATAACAAAACTGTGTTGTATTTTTTGAACTTCTGAATATTTTACAACAATCAGAAAGAAAACACAATCACTCTTGTATTTATAAGAAAGAAACTGGAGAGCAGACTATGGATCGAATGAGCTGCAGCATTAGGGATAGTGACTGACACGTTTATCCTCTTTCAGCAAAGGTGGGATTAACAGCCACAATCTTCCTACTTAAGACTTCTGCTTTCCCTCCTAAGAGGACTGTACATGGGGAAGAGTCTTTCTTAGGAAAAAGTGGATTCATTTTAAAGGAACATAAAATATTCTACTTTTGGTAAAGAAAGGCCTCAAGATTGCTTTAAGTTTATTTCTGATGTCTTCAGATCCAAAGTAGTAGATTATAAACAGTTCTCTGAATGGTGCCAACCAAGAAAGAATTCAGAAGTCTCCCCCTATATCGTATTCATCATGGGAGTAAGAAGAAGAAAAAAAAGCTGAGTAGAAACAGATTTGAAAACACTACAAACAGCATAGTTGAGGAAAGAAAAAACTTACGTCTGGCAACAATAAAATCTTAACTTTAAAACAATCTCAGGATATAGCTCTCAGATTGAGTCTTAAAGTAAACACAAAATGGTCAAATACAAAATAAATGAAAGATTTCTGTTTCATATACTCTGATATGTAACTAAGAATTAAATGTTCTTATTGGTTTATTATTATGTTGGACAGATAAAATATATTATGCTCACTTTGTTAAAGATAGTGCTGCCCATGTGGAAGCCTGTTGCCCAGGTGATATTAGTTGCCCTTCTTGCTTGGGATGGGCATGATTATATTAATGTGTGTTGGGGGCAGGCTGTGGGCAGGCAGAATCCTTGTACCCTGGGGCTTGGTTTTGGGACTAAGCATTTCCTATCCTTTTTGATGTGGGGTGGTGCACTCTCTTGAGGAATCTCATTATGCCTCAGATAAGTGACTTTGTATCAGAGACTTCCTTGTTTGTATATTGGATTAAAGGTTTTGGTTTCTATACTATAAAGTGGGGCAGACCAGGAGCTTGCTCTCTCTCAGTTCCTGAGATTAGCATTAGAGCAGAGAAAGACCACCTGGAGGAGGCCAGGAGAAGCAGCCAAGATGGTGGAGTGCTGAGTGAAAAACCAGTTTGTGCTGAGTTTGTGCAGGGAGAAGGAAGGAGATGGGTTTTGGAGCCCAGTGTGTATTTTTACTTGCCCACCGGGTGTAAACTAGGATTAAAGATGATGGCCCACTAGCTCTTGGCTCCATTGTCTCATTACCGTCTGTCAGAATCTAATGCGAATCTGCATGGGCCAGGCGGCTGTGATGGTGGCCCTGGATACTGGCTTTACATATTAGAACACTTTTTTTCTAATTATCTTTTAACTTGCATGTTTTTAAAATATGATTAACAATATATTTAAAATACATTACTATGCATACAAGTATAATTTTCTACTGATACAAAACAAGTTGGATAGGTTAAGAATTTGGTTATTATTAATACCATTCAATGTTAATTATATACCATTATCATTTGGCGTTACACAAAATGAAAATGGGAAATAAAATCGTTTGGGTCTTTTGAAAGTGCATGTACTAGCTAATCATCAACCAAGGAACAGTAATACAGAAATAAGTGTGTTGAAGAAAAGCACTGCAGCCTCTTAAAATCAATTGTTCTTCTATGTTTGACATCTGTATTTTCAATCACTCTTAACGATCTTTCTCTACGCAAGCAGCTATGGTGAGAACTGCAAGAAGAATCTACCCAGTAAAGTATCTCCACAAAGGATGAAAAACGTTCCTAAAACCACAGGAATTTGTATGAGGACATATAAGAACATCAGACAACTTGTAAGTAATGTGTAGCGTAAATTAAAATTTCTTGAAAGTTAGGCTTTCAGCTTATTTCTGATGCCTTAAGAATCAAAGTAGTAAAGATTATAAATAGTTCTCTCCACTGTAGCCAAGCAAGGAAGAACTCAGTAAGCCAGCCCTCGAGGCATTCATCGTGGGAGTAAGGGAAGGGAAAAGCTGTTTCCCTTTCACTGCATACCATCCCCCTATGCATTAGTAAGTGACACTTATTTTTTATATATATATATATGAAATCAATATTAATTATTATCTATCGTCTTTTGTTGCTTTCCTGTGACTGGTCAAAAGTGCACCATGACTTTACAGACACACTGTATACCATTCTTTTTTCTAGATACTATATAGTATTTGAAAAGAAAAACTATACTATTATAATTTTTAGCCATGATTCCTTAATATTAAGCTGTATGAACTTCTAGTCCATATTAAATTAACAAAAAAGAAATAAAGCACGTTTGAAGAAAACAACGTGATAAACTATAATACAGTTAATGAAATAATGCTAAACAACTATATATCTTGTTAATGGAAGATATAACGTTGTTCATATTGAAATACATTTATAAAATATGTGCTATGTAAAGTAAAACTATAATTAAAAACAAAGAGCAACCCATAGCATGTGTGCTCCTTATGGAACCTGGAAACTACTCCAGGTACATGCTCTCTTTCTTAAATGGCCTCTTACATACACTTATTCTGATCAGTGTTGACTTAATAAAGACTCAAGATTCAAATGATGACTGGACTGCAGACAAACTTCCCTCCGGAAGCTGGTCAGAAGATATTTAACATTGAAGTTTTCACAGACCTAAGCAGCTACAGAGGCAGTATGACATTAATTCAATATTGTATTTACTCTCTGTATTTACCCAAACTAAGGAGTTACCTTCCATATTATAAATAAGGGAGTAAGTACGCAGGGTAATCACTACCCATTGTCTCTCTTCAATCTTTAGAAACCAATCTCTGAAAGAAAGAATAACCCTGTATACTGATTCGTTTAGCAGAATATGGTTCTAATATTAAAGAGAATATTAAGACAGCATATTATTTAACTTATTTACGATGTGCCTTGTGTTCTGAATGGATTTGGGGTATAAATAATATTAAAACTGACCAGTAAAATAGCAGGGGACATAAGTGACAGGTTATATTATTTTATCAGGAATGCAGAGTGTTAAGATTATTTTGGCAATAAGGGAAAGTGGTAAAAACTTTTTATTAATGTGTCCATATAAAAAGAAAGTTTTACTCTTCTACTTGAATCAATTTTGGAACATCCTACAATTCTTTAGTATTTTTTTAAAAATCCCACAAGGATCTTCAAATCATAGGTGGTCTCCTCCAAAGATTATAAAAATATTCTCAATAATACAAATAAAGAAGTCAGCAAAAATTTCATAAGTTTAAACCATAAATCCAAGAATGCACTTTTATCATCAAATATTGGCAAACTGTATCTATAACATATACAAACTAGGATTAAGAAACTCACATCTACCTACCATACATCTTGAGGAAGATTTAAAGTTATGCTGCCTTTGATTTCATCCTGAAAACACATATATCCTAAGGTAGCTAATGTTATATACAAAGTTGTAACAATTCCCATGCCAATATTCAATGCTTGGGGGAAGCGTTTTGAGTCTTTCATTTGATTTTCAAGTGGGAGGACCTAAGAAGAGAATGCAAATAATACAAATAATTTAAAGCAATCTAGTATCTTGTCTTATACATACACAATTCATCTTTCTATATTTTATAGCAAATCTTTTTCCTTTAAAACACTTATAATTGTTGAACTCTTTTGCTAGGTGTTCTATGCACTGACACACACACAAATATATGTGTGTGTATGTGTATATATACATATGTATATGTATTTTTACACTATGGATTTTAAATTCTAAAAAAAATTTAAACACGTTTTAGCAAGCAAAAATGTTTGCTTTAAAAAAATTGAACACTTTCCCCTATTGTTAACATTTTTAGACAACCATAGTACATTTGTTACAATTAAAAACCAACACTGGTGCATTACTACCATTAAACTCCACACTTTCTTTATATTTCACTAGTTCTTCCATTAATGTCCTTTTTCTGTTACAGGGCGCCATCAAAGACACTACACTGCATTTTGTCGTCATGTCTCCTTAGTCTCCTCTGATCTGTGAGAGTTTCTCTATCTTTTCTTATTATCTTGATAGTTCTAAGGAGTATAGGCTAAGTGTTTAGTTTAATGCCCTCTATTGGAATTTAACTGATGTTTTCCTCATGACCACAGTGAGGTTAGAGGTTTTAGAAACAGGTATCACACAGGTGAAATGCCCTTCTCATCACACTTGTAATTAACATGCTTTCTCAATGGTCAAGTTCATTTTGATCACTTGGTTAAGGAAACATTGGCCAGTGTTCTCTGGTTGTGAAGGTCTTCTCTGACCCCTCATCCAACTCTGTTCTTTGGAAGCAAGTCGTTCATGCAGCCAGCCCACACTACGGGGACTAGGAGGGATTAAGCTACTCTTCCTGGAGGGCAAATAGTTACATAATTTGGTGTTGGGCAGATAAGTTATTTTTTCTCTTATTGTTAAAGATGAATGCTGCCCTCACATGATACAGCTAACTGCCCTTCTTGCTTGGGAAGGGGCTTGGTTATGCTAATATGTGCTGGAAGAGGGGGTTGCCCTGCCAAAAAGTTTTAAGAGGAGGAGCCAGGAGGCCATTTTGAGGAGAGTGATCACGTTCTTGTAAAGAGGTAAGGGCCCATGCTGTAGCAGGACAGGGAGGCCATGTGGAAGAGGCAGCCAAAATGGCAGAATGGTAAGGTAGAAGCCTTTGATTCTAGGAAAACTTGGATGAGTCAGTGGCTTTGGGAGCCCTGAATGGAAAGGGAAGCGTTTCCCGCTGTGTGTTTTACTCACTTGCTGAGTGCGAGTCTAGAATAAAGGAAAATGGACCACCACTTTTTGGCTCCACAGTTTCTTTACCATCTGTCTGAATTAAACCTGAACCTACATGGGCCAGGCAGCTTTGATGGTGACTGCAGCTACTGGCCTGACACTTGGAAAACCATCCTATTTAATTATGTACTTATTTAACCACTTATATTAGCATGGGTTCACATATTTTTAATACTTTGAGTATGAATCTAATATTCCGGTATTTATTTTGTTACTCATATTGCTCCAATTTCGGACACTGGTAATGCTATCAGATTGATTCGTGTCCCGCTGACCTGCCTCCATTCTTTTGTTCTGTGAGCACTTCTATACTTTCTGGCACTGCAAGATGCTCCAGACTCATCTCGAATTTCCTTGCCTCAGCCCCAGAATCAGTCATTTCTCCAAAGAACTTTGGTTCTTTTGTTGAGAATGGTATTTAGAAATCAAGATCTGGGTGCTTGATGTGCTTGTTGCTACTGGGGTATCATTGCTTATAAGGCCTCTCACCAGACAGTGCTAAAAAAGATATGTATCTATAGTAACTCATGTATAACACATGTCCATAACTGTTGCCATATCTTTTCATCTGTATCTATTATTTGTTTGGTGAGATGAATAAATTATCCTCATTGTATAAAAAAGTAAAGGAAAAGATAAAAAGTCTAAACTTAAAATATTTTTAGGCAAATCTTCAGAGATTTTGGACATATGATTTGACTATACTGTCAGAGACACTAAATAATAATAATAACAATTATTTACTGAATGCTTTTTGGGCAGATAAAATGTATTATGCTCACTTTGTTAAAGATGGTGCTGCCCAGGTAGGAGCCCATCACCCAAGTGATATTAATGTGTGTTGGGGGCGGGCTGTGGGCAGGCAGGATCCTTGTAGCCTGCGGCTTGGTTTTAGGACTAAGCCTTTCCCACCCTTTTTGATGTGGGGTGGTACAATCCTATCATGCCTCAGAGAAGTGACTTTGTATTAGAGACTTCCCTATTTTGTATATTGGATTAAAGGTTTTGATTTCTGCACTATAAAGTGGGGCAGACCAGGAGCTTGCTCTCGGTTCCTGAGGTTAGCATTAGAGCAGAGAGCAGGTTGGAGAGCACAGTAAGGCCACGTGGAGGAGAGAAGAGGCAGCCAAGATGGTGGAGCGCTGAAAGAGAAGCCAGTTTGTGCAGAGTTTGTGCAGGGAGAAGGAAGGAGATGAGGAACAGAGGTGAATAAGTCTGGTGAGCTAGAAACCTTTGATTCTAGGAAACTCGGATAAGTCAGTAGCTTTGTGAGCGCTGAATGAGTGGGTTTTGGAGCCCAGTGTGTGTTTTTACTTGCCCGCCGGGTGCAAGCTAGGATTCAAGATGATGGCCCACCAGTTTGTGGCTCTGTTGTTTTATTACTGTCTGTCCAAATCCAATGAGAACCTGCATGGGCCAGGAGGCTGTGATGCTGACCCTGGCTACTAGCCTTACAATGCTTGTAATGTGCTACATATTTTTCTAGAAGCTTTGCATGTAGCATTGCACATCATCCTCACAATAACCCTAGGAGATAATAACTCTAATATTATTTCTACTTTTCAGGTGAGTAAGTCAGATCCACATGCAAATATGAACTGGTTGACAGAAGAGAGAACAGAGATGCTCTGGAGATAATCTAGACCTGAAACAAAGGGGCTATGGTCCTGGATGGAACCAGTGAAGCTGGAAGAGGGGAGGGGCGGAAATTAACATGTATGAAGAAGGCTCCCTCGTGTCACATAGAACTGGAAGTACTTTACATATACTCTCATCTACGGAATGAATTTGGGGAAATATGGATGAAGAATTGACAAGCCTTAATTACTGACTGGAATGAGAAAAACTGTGACACAGTGAAAAGAATTATTCCAATGTTTATCCTTGAGTAATAGAAAACTAAAAGAAACAGGGAAGTGAGAAAGCAAAGCTGGTTTTGCATAAGAAAGTGTCTGTCAGACTTTGGATTTGTTGAATTTGAGATGTCAGAGAAATAGCACTTAACAGAAATGCCCAACAGTTAACTAAAGCTTAGTGGATAAAGACAGAACTAAAATCTGAATGAAATATGCCTGTAACAGTGACAAGGGAGCTGTAAGAACTTGTGAGAATTCTCTAAAGAATTCAGAGAGAGCAGAAGCCCAACTAAAATGGTGTAAACTGTCTTTTAGATCTAGTTTGTCTGTTGTTCATATAAACGAATGCTGATAAGTAATTTTATTCCCATAACAAACCGTCAGACTATGAAACAAGTTATGGAGTAGACAGCAACATTCTGTTTTCCAAAAGTCTACACAATCTAGGCTTTAGACAATCTAGAAGCATCTTGAATGGAAATATTTCAGATCTTAATATCCTCACGATGCTTGTATCTCTTGGTATTAGCTTTATGGCAATATCATCTTTCAAAGCAAATACGCTATGCACAAATCTAAAGGGAGAATTTATATTCGACTCTTCTTATGAAATACTACCACTGTAACAATTTCAATTCACTTCAAATAATCGAATCTATAAAATACGATGTTTGGGATTTGTCTGAATATAATCCAAGCTGGGCAGAGAGTATGGACTACAGATAAAACAAGATTGGCTATGAGGTAATGGTGTTCGGAGCTAAAAATGATGCTTACATAAAGTTCATCACACTATTCTCTTGGTAAGTGGAAAAACTAAACTGTAACTAAAGTGTATCATACCAAAATGCAAATCATGTTCTAGAAATAAATAGAAACAAAAAAGAAAAACATGCATGTTTAATGTAGCTTGACTACATAAATAAATCTGTGTTAAGATTTTATAAAATATTAAAGATGAAATCCTTACCACTCCTATGCCTTCGAAAGCAAATACAGCAGTACCAAAAAAAAGCGGGTATTTCTTCCAACCAGCCACTATTGGAAGGTTGTGGGGATCTGGCATATTCTGGAGAAAGAAAAAAATAATAATAAGGCAAGTTGCATCTGTACTTATTTTAAAGAATTTTAAATGAAAGCGCAAAATCATACACTTCCGCGCTTCAAAACAGCAAGTATGTGTTATAAAAGTGACTTTCTTTCAATAAACACTTTAAGCATCTTATGTTAAATGTAGCCAAGCTGTTAGGATTTCACTGCCAAAAGCAGTTGTTTTCCTCATGCCCATACATTCCAACTGAGCTAAATGCTCCTTATTACCTGTTTCCACCTGCAAGTCCCAAGCTCTTCACAATGGGTATGGCTCCTGCCACAACAGGAAATATGTAAGCACACTCAAGGGCTGAGCTGAGAGCTAGTTAACCAGTTATTAAACACTGCAGATGGTGCTCAATAAAATTCATTCTCCACTCTATTTTCACTGCTTTCAGTCTCTAAGATACTTGATTACTGGCTTTGACTTTCTACTTCATAATGCTGTGCTGATCCCTAGTTCAGGTCTCCCTGTTTTCAGTGTTTCAGTTTTTGACCTGACAATTGCCCTTAACTTTGTGAATATGCCTTGACTCTGGCTTCGATTACTTGTTCTTGACTTATAGCCTTGTTTTAACTCTCGCTATCTGGAAACTCACAAACGGCACATCTTGTTCAAGCTCTCTGGATCCACAATGGCTACTTCTTCCAGCTACCCCAAGTCTGGTCCCTATTCTCCTCATCATGCTGTTCTCTGCCTTGTCTGACTAGAAGTGGAATTCAAGGTCACTCCTAATTGAAGTTTGAAAGCACACAGGTAATTTGAGAAGTGCAGAGGTCTAGAAAATCTGAAACTTAGGTAGAATTATATGATTAGTGGTGATACTCACACATCAGCTAGTGTCAGAATAAAAAGGCTATTAAAGTGTTTGGGTCACTTGATAACACTAAACTGTTATTCAAGGCACTCACTGTTCCCTCTACTTAAGGAACCTCTTTTTTGCTCCACTAACTCTTACTTGTTCAGCTAAGGGATCATGAACTCCATCCACAGAAAGTCTTCAGCTAGTCCTGCCTGTCCCCTTCCACTCTTATATGCTATAGAGTCTACAGGTTTTGGGATTCAGGGAGGGGGAAAATGAAACATACATACATCATAATGATGATGTATGAACTGCTGTTGGAGATTTTAGACAATTAGTTTAGCAGCAATACATAAGGTGGACTGGATCAGGAAAGACTAGAATAGGGAGTCTCAACTTTTATGAGTCACTGGCCCCTCTGAGAGATGAAAGCTATACAACTGCTCATTAGAAAGCACATATCCACACAGAGAAACACTAAGTCTTGCAAATAATTTTAAGGGTGTTGCAGATCCCCTGAATCCTATCAATAAACTTTTAAAGAATGTGGGTTAAGAATCCCCAGACTATGAACAATGAAATCAGATGAGGTTACTGCATACTTCAGAAAAACAGGTAAGACTAGTGTCAGTGGACTGAAGAGGGAGCAGCAAATAAAGGTTCAAAAGTGAAAGAAAATTATAAAATTATATCCATACTCCCATCTCTTGTGACTGCTTCAAATCTTGAAGGAATAAACAAAATACTTGTAAGTTCCCTATTTCATGTTAGGCAGTGTGCCAAGGAACAATTCTTGATCTCACGACTCTAACAGGGCAGGCAGTACTGTCTTCTGAGACAGTGCCATAAAGCCAGAAGCATATTTACCCAAATCCAACACCAGGCCTAGCTACAAAGCCTGAACTTTAAGTCTCTATGGCACACACCGTTCCAATGAGCAGTACCAGAGCTTACTCACTCTCTGTGGGCACATACGAAGCAGAGGTCTTCACGTATCCTTACTTTTACTTCCAAAGTAAACTAAGAACTTACTTATTAAGAAACATATGGCAGTAAAAACATGTTATACTTACTCTAACAACATATTGATAAATTATCACGAGACTGATAGCCATGGAAATGTTGGCGAGGAATGAGAGCACAAATAGGTTCTTTAGTTCCCGAATGAAGACCAAGAGAATTATAAACGGAAGGAAGCAAATCATATATATCCTCAGGTCAACACTTCTTCTCTCACACAAATGTGATGAATTGGTGCTATTCAAAATAAACACTTTACTCTCCAGGAATCCTTCATGAACCTACATGGGATTATCAAGAGAATAAGAAGGGAGGAATAAACTTCCATCAATTTATAATCATGAAAGGGAAATATAAAGAAACTTATGATCTCTACACTGATAAATTCCTTCACAATATTTACATTTTTTCAAGATACTCTAGATTCCTAAAATTGTGTGTGTATCAAATTTAAGGATAGTTAAAACAAGAAAACCTTCTTTGAAAAATAACATTTTATCATATTATGAACAAAAAGTTCACTAGAAAATTATGAGGATAGACTTACTAATTTATTTGAGGCTTTGTGAATGACCACGATGCTTCAAGATCCTTGCAAAGGCTCAATCTGCTTCTGAGATAATCTATAGAGGAAGTATACTTGTCTAAAATGGACTTGAGTATACTACTTCAATTTATCTTCTTCAGTAGAAGAAGAGCTTTCTAGTAGAAAGCTCTAAGTACCTCTTAGAAATATACAATACTCAAATTAAATTTAGAAATCACAGTAACTTAAAAACTGTTGTTCAAATCAATTGTTTATATATTATCATCACTACCTATAAATATTTATTAAGAATCCACTAAATTCCTGCATGACCAAATACGAGACAGTAAATTTTTGTAGAGCAAAAAACTTCTATAAGTCAACCATACCTTAAAATGTATTCAGCCACTTCTATAAACCAATATTCAGTTTTTAAGAGATACAATAATTTCCAGGATCCATATATTAAAAATTATCTCTGATTCAATTAACCACATGACCTAACTTACTAAAATAAAAATGAAATGATAGAGAACTTTAAAAGCAATATTAAAAATTCACAGCAGAGGTGTATAATATCAAAATTTAAATACCAGTGAAAATCTATTTGCCCCAAACATTGTACTCTTCTTTGAACACAATGACATTATCAAATCTCTGGATACATAAATTCTTAAGAACCATATCCTACAGTAATAAAAGGTATTGAGTACTTTTTATGTGTCAGTACTAAATTATACAACATTTCATTTAATTTTCACAACTCTCTGACATAGGTGGTCATATTATTTCAATTTATAGTTGACAAAACTGAGGTTTAAGTAGGGTAAAGAAAACTTATATAAAATCAAGCCAGTAAATGGTGGTTCCAGAATTCAAACCTAAGTGAGACTCTAGAATTCAGCTTGTAACAGATAGATACATGTTAATCTGACCAAAATACCGCAACCCCGAAAGGAGGGCCCTGCCAAGGAGCAACCTGGCCTCCACTCCAATATCTAAGTATAGTAAGTATTAACAGAGCAACAAATCAGAAGTTTAGAACAAAATTCTCATATTATTAACAAGTCAGGTGTTGCCTTTAATTTCACTCTTATAATCTATCATAAGGAACATTTAGTGTCACTAAAAATGTATACACCATCTTCAACTGCAGGGAATATATCTACTCATTTCAAGTTATGTAGGCAATTTAATACTCACGCTGAACCCTTATACCACATACCATTCAAGACATGCATAACTCACATTTATCTTGTAACTGACCATCAAGACTCTGCATTTTTATTTCTATTATTTAAACCATAAGCTAAATTGAGAATTCACATTACTTGTCTCTTAAGATGTTTTATTTGTTGACTCAGTTTTCTCAGTAACCAAAATTTTTGGAGGCAAATACTTCTGCATCAGAGAAGTCCAATAATCAGACTAGATAATGATCAAATTAAAGCTCTAGCCTTAGAACTGTCAAGAGAAAAGTAGTTACATAGCCAGTTTATAAAGGGCTATTTGAATCATAAGATGCTTGGGAATCTGAAATTAATTCTATTACAAATATCTTTGGCAGAACGATGGTTATACAAAGTTTCAGGATTAGAAAGTAAAATAAAATAAAAATGGAGATACATACCCAGAGCAAGATTCAGGTAAACATTTGAGTCCTTTGGTGCCCTCTAGAGACACAGATTGGCTATCTAATAGGACTTCCTATGTATGATCTCACATGTTTACCAAAATGCAAAACACTGAAATAAATATTATAAAATAAAATTACTAAATTCAGTTTTTTCCATTTAGACCTCAAATTTACTAAAAGCCACTAGTTATTAACTATGCAATTATTCAGTAATTTTATAGTTAAAATTCCAAATGCAGATTATATTTTTCAGCAAAGCTAAAATTAAAATTAAAGCCGTAACACCCTACATTTGCATGCTGCTTTATTTTTACAGACTTTCACAAATCTTTTGTCAGCTAAGCCTGACAATAATTTTATGAAGAACAAGGGGAGATTTTGTTACTATTCCCATTTTACAAATAACGAAACTGAGGCTTAAGCAGGGATAAGGGGGTCTTGGCCGATTTGTGAGTTGGAACTGAGAGAGCAGGGATTTGAATTCCGATCTTTTGACTCTAAAGTCTATACCAATGCTACATTTTTTCTTAATGTAATATCCCTTCCAAACTCTTCATGCCCATATTTTATCTATCTGAAAATTTCTAGAGTATCTTAGAGTAAGGACAGAGAGAAGCTGTAACCACAAAGGACTAGAATCATCGGAAGACTTTCTCACCCAGACAACTGTCCGTAGTGGCTTGAGACCAAGCACAGCTGCATGGCAGCTACAGAGCGGAAGGCTCACACATCTGTATAGGAACTAAACCTTTGTGATGCGGTGAAGTACTACGCCTTCAATTTTATGTAGATTAAGGTGGTAATATTCTTGCAGTTTTTACCTATAACAGCAGTAGTAATTGGTAAGGTTTTATTAACCTGTCTCTACTCCTGGTGACTGCTATCAAACGTGAGAGAACACCTCTATAGAGCATCACCTTTGATGATGCTGTTTCAGTGACAATCTCCCTGCTCTGCCAAGGTGACACATTCATCTTTCCACTCAACTTTCCTCAAGTCTCAATAAATGTCTTTTTCCATCTTGCTCTTCAGGCTTCAAAAGGACTTTCATTTTTCTATCTATAACAGGCATTCTCTTTATCTCCCAGAGAGTCATTTTTTCTATCTGGTATTGTAGGATATGTGCAAATCAGTTAAATTCTTCCATTTAACTTTAAAAGCAACTGATAATATTTTATAGGAGAAAGTCATCAATTCCAAACTTACAGACATTTTTTTTTAATTTTATTTATTTTTTACAGAGACAGAGTGAATCAGAGAGAGGGATAGACAGGGACAGACAGACAGGAATGGAGAGAGATGAGAAGCATCAATCATTAGTTTTTCATTGCGCAATGCAACACCTAGTTGTTCATTGATTGCTTTCTCATCCGTGCCTTGACCGTGGGCCTTCAGCAGACCGAGTAACCCCTTGCTGGAGCCAGCGACCTTGGGTTCAAGCTGGTGGGCTTTTGCTCAAACCAGATGAGCCCGCACTCAAGCTGGCGACCTCAGGGTCTCGAACCTGGGTCTTCTGCATCCCAGTCCTATGCTCTATCCACTGCGCCACCGCCTGGTCAGGCTAAACTTACAGACATTTAAGTACTTTATATCCTCTCTATATGTCAGACACATATACACACATACAACTAAAATCAATGTTCTGTCCAGTGATGAACAATTAATATATTGAGTGGCAGCTGTGTCAAAGTCCAGATTTCAGCCTAATTCACATGCCATAGGGCACACTGCTCATGCACTGTGAGACTCAAGTTTCCTCATTCATAAAATGAGCATAGTACTTACATCACAAAATAGTTGTGAAGATTAAATGATATGTCACAACTTACAAATATAAGATTTTAAGGCATTATTAGCATTATTCATATTCATAAATTCAAATCAAGCTTGCTGGTTGTTCTCTTAGGAGATATTAAAAAAGATCCAGTGCTACCATGTTGCACAATCCTAGAGGCATCATTTCCATTGTATTCTATGTAAATGATTGATAAGATATGTCTTATCAGTTCTTGACAATAAGTAGCCTCTCAACTAAGTTAGTAGGCATAGGAATATACAACTTGTGGAATCAAATACTTGCAAAATTAAAAGCATATCATCTGTAATGACTAACGCTAATGAAAGTATCAATTCTCTTATTTATAAAAGGGGGTTTAACTCAATGAGCCTTTCCAACACTAGAAATCTAAGCTAGTGGCTTTAGCAAACTATGGCCTACAGAACAAATCAGACATATTTTTGCAAATAAATTTTTATTGGAATACAGCTATCTCTGTTTGTTTAAGTATTGTCTATAGCAGAGTTGAGACAGAGACCATATGGCCTGCAACATTGAAAATACTTATTATATGGCCTTTCACAAAAAAAATTTGCCAATTTTTGAACTAAATATAAAATGAAGCAGTCTTATACGTAGAAAAGTGAGTCAAATATACCTAATATGTATAAATATGGGTTCTTTAGAAAACATTCACATCGTAATTCTGCATTAAAGTACAAGTACTATATATTACTACATTAATGCCTACTATTACACCACGCACATGTGGATAACTAATACATGTTATTAATTAAAATAATTAAAGAGCAAGAGTAATGTAGAAATAATAAAGGCAAAGCACATAAAGAAATGTGCACTGGCATTATTTTGAAAGGCGAGCTTTTTTATTTCAGTGCTTTGCATATTTGTTCAAACTGATAGTCTTTACTAAGACTGCAAACCACTTCCTCTTAAAGCAAACATTTAAATATGGAGAGAATGGCAGAACACTACATTTCTGAACATAGCATCTTTTTAGCCAAAGGCAATGACTATTGGATTTTAGTTATGTCCACTTTTGTACTTGACTCTTTAGGCTGCTGGCTAAAGCCTTATACATGTCTTTACAAAACATCAATGTAAAGAATATGCTTCTAAACACCTATGTACCTAAATTCTGAGTAGGTAAAAATCAGTATATTCTGTCCTGTTCTGATCTGAAAGAATGAGCATTATTGATACAATGACAAGAAAGGTAAGATCAACAAAAACAGCAGAAGGACAACTTGCAGAAAGGACAACTACAGGAAACCCTGCATGGGCCCATGGTTAATGTGAGAAGAAGTCTGCATGTTCAACCTTGGCTTATTCAGAGGAAATACGATATTATAACTATGGCACTGGAAGAAAATGATTTCAGTAACTGGAGGAAAATACTTACTTGCTTTACATTTTCAGCTAAGAAGACAATATAAACACTACAGAACCCCAGCTGTGTAATTACCAGGAAAAAGTCAACCACACTCCTGAAAAGAGACAGCCACAAATGAGTATCAGGAAGAGCTGCAGAAATGTCAATATATATTTTCTCCTTTTAACTACTGTACTTGGAAACATTTTAAAATAGTGTACATCCTTTTCATTTCCTTAAAATAAGAAATAAACTTAAAATATTTATTTTCTACAAAAATCATACATTTATGATCAGTATGTCACTACATTATTATTATTATTACTATTATTTTTTTTTGTATTTTTCTGAAGTGAGACATGGGGAGGCAGAGAGACAGACTCCCACATGTGCCCAACCAAGATCCACCTGGCAAGCCCACTACAGAGGACGATGCTCTGCCCATCTGGGGCATTGTTCCATCACCAAACCGGAGCCATTTTAGTGCCTGAGGCATAGGCCCCGGAGCCATCCTCAGTATCCGGGCCAACTCTGCTCCAATAGAGCCTTGGCTGTGGAAGGAGAAGAGAGAGAGAAAGGAGAGGGGGAAGGGTGGAGAAGCAGATGGGCGCTTTTCCTGTGTGCCCTGGCCGGGAATTGAACCCAGGACTTCCACAGGCTGGGCTGACGCTCTACCACTGGGCAAACCGGCCAGGGCCAGTATGTCACTACAATTATTATTGAGCAAAAGAACTTTCCATTAGCCTGACCAGGCCATGGCACAGTGGATAGTGTTGATGTCGGACTCTGAAGGCCCAGGTTTGAAACCCTGAGGTCGCGGCTTGAGTGTGGTCTCATCCAACCTGAATGCGGGCTCACCAGCTTGAGCGTGGGATCACAGACATGATCCCAAGGTCGCTGGCTTGAAGCCCAAGGCTGCTGGCTTGAGCAAGGGGTCACTGACTCAGCTGGAGCCCCCCAGTCAAGGCACATATGAGAATGCAACCAATGAACAGCTAAGGTGCCGCAACAATGAGTTGATACTTCTCATCTCTCTCCCTTCCTTTCTGTCTCTCTCTCTCATTCGTTAAAAAGAAAAATAAATGCTCCATTACCGTTAAGTTAAAAGGTCAAAATTTCCCCATCAGTTATTTCTGAAATTCAAGTTTATGAGGATCTGCTTATAAAATAATTTATTTCTTTTTATTTTTATTTATTCATTTTAGAGAGAGAGAGAGAGAGAGAGAGAGAGAGGAGAGAGAGACAGGGGGGAGGAGCTGGAAGCATCAACTCCGATATGTGCCTTGACCAGGCAAGCCCAGGGTTTTGAACCAGCGACCTCAGCATTTCCAGGTCGACGCTTTATCCACTGCGCCACCACAGGTCAGGCCTTATAAAATAATTTAATGAAAACATTTCTTTTAGATTAAACACATCTCTACTACTTCTCAAAATATTTTTCAGATCAACCCTGTGTATTTCCCAGCCCTCCTGACTTCACATCATTTGCAAACATGATGAGCATACTCTCTACTACTAACTACCAATAAGAATAGGGAGTGGGAGAAGACTGGGTGCATGGCTCTACCATCCAAGACCTCCTCAGTAGCTTAACTCTGCCCGTATTTTTCAATGAGATACTCTAAAAATTCCAGCTAAATAAAACAGTGTATGGGCGTGGGGGAGGGATATCACCAGTAAAATTAGGATTATTTTGGTATAACAGATAATCAAGTCACAAATTTGCATCATGTTAATATACAGCCCATACTTCTCAATTTTGTTCTGGAGACAATGAGTGACTATAATAACATGTGCCTACTAATTCATTATGGTCTCTTGTCTGACCATCAAACAAGATGGCCAATAATCTGGTCTACAAACCTAGACCCTCCTCTGCCATTTAAAACTAGAAGAGCCCTTGCCATTATCTTCATTTGTGCCATATCTCTACAGTTCTCCCTGGTTCTTCAGGAATCTCAAATGAAGTAATCTTGGTATCCTGAAATGAATTCAAGTTTCTTCTCTCTGATGAATTACATTTAAGTATTCCCTTAAGAGCTCTTCATTCATCTCTGACTTTGGTATCTCACCAACAATCACTCCAGCCACTTCTTTGTGAAACCCATTCTTCTTGATAGAAAAACCAGATAAGGTTGCCTCTAGACTGGAGCAGAAGGAAGATACAGCTCTGGGGCAAATTCTTAGGGCATGAAGCTCTGTTTTCCTTCTTTTCCCACTCAGCGTATCAAGAATCTGAGCAGCTCAAAAACAAATCTGAACTCCTGATAATCCCTAAAAAGGCCATATTTAACCATAAACTACTTTATTGACACTGTCCTTTTTCTTCTTTTAATTTTCACTGCATGTATCATTTGTAACATAGTCACAATTTATTGATTGCTTATCCTTATTTTTCCAGGCCCGTATTTCATCTGACTTTGATTAGATGTGTCCATCAATGATAAAGTTGCATTAAGCCCACTAGGGGGTGATGCTCTGCCCATCTGGGGCATTGCTCCGTTCGTTGCTCAGCAACTGAGCTCTTCCTAGCATGCCTAAGGTGGAGGCCATGAAGCCATCCTCAGCAACCAGGGCTGGCGCACTCAAACCAATAGAGCCATGGCTGTGGGAGGAGAAAAGAAAGAGAGAAAAAGAAGAGAGAGGAGGAGGGGTGGAGAAGCAGATAGGCGCCTCTCCTGTGTGCCCTGACCGGGAATCAAACCTAAGACACCCACACACCAAACTGACGCTCTATCACTAAGCCAACCGGCCAGGGCCTGCAACTTTTTTCTTGCTTTTTTCCTTTACTTAAAAAATTATTGAACACATTATCATTTTAGCCAGGTGCTTTATAAACATCATTTTATTTAAACTACTGTATTAAGCACATGAAACAAATATTATTATAAACCATTTGATAGTGAGAAAACTAAAGCAAAATAATTTGACACAGGTAATAAAAGTGAAAAATAGTAGAGCTGAGATCTGAACCCAAGTGTGTCTAACTCTAAAGATGATGTTTATTCCCCAACTCTATCATACTTCTATTTATGTATCTTGTTAGATTAAAGTACTTAAAAATTAACATAATTTCAATAACAGGATATTAATAGTATAACAAGTGCTTACCGTCCCCATGCTGACTGCTTCTGAAGACAACTCCAAGGACTTACTTCCATGGCAAAACTCACAGTGTCACTATAACCTAATGTTGACTTTTTAAACCTGTAATTTAATGACATGCATGTATATGAAAAATATTAAGTTGGTTCATAAAGTCTTCCCTTGAAAAAAACATTAAATAAATAGGAATTAATGAATATAGGGCTATGCTCTGACAGAGGAGTTTTAGAAATTTCAAGATCTGCATATTCCTGAAGTATGTCCCAAGAAATTTAAAAATTTTATATCTGTCCTTATTACCAACATATAGTTTTATCTACTGTTAAAGTGTATATATTGGTAGATTCATATAACATATTTGTACTTCACTGATTTAAATATTTCAATTACCTAAAAACATCAAGTATAGTGTTCATGCCTCAATTATTCCATTCTTAGAATAGCATTATTTAATACATCTATACAGGGCTTTACAATATATTTTCACATAAACTGTCTTACTTAATCTTCAAAATAACCCCATTAGATAGTTATTATTTCTGCATGTCCTCTCCCACTTTTTTCAAGTATACACTGTTATTTAAAGATCATAAACTACTTGCCCAAAGTTTAAGAACATTTAAAACAACAAAGAGTTAAGATTAGAATATTAGTTTACTAGAAAAGACAATATTTATTTTTTAAAAGTTGAGCCATTGGTCTGTAGAAGCATTTCGTGATACAAAGAAAAAAGAAAATTATTTTATGAACTATCTATCAAGCCACATATCAGCAAAGAGCACCCAAGTCATCACACTCCAGCTGAGTTACTAACAAACTGAAGACCATTACACTGTAACTAAAAGAAGTACTGTTTCCTCCATTTTCCCAGGGATCTTTCCTGATTTTTTTTCATTTACACTAAATAAAATAAACCATTCTATTCCACTAATAAGGCTTTATTTTAAAGTAAGTAAATGTATTCTGACCAGATTTCACTAGAAAGGCTATATTTTAAAAGATGTAAATAGATTTTGGCCAGATTTCAATCATGCTATCTTTTTCCATATTCATTATCTTAAACTTGTATATATAACAAATTACAGAAAATATAACTGCTAGTTGCAAAGCAGAGTAAAATATAAGACTAATGCTTTAAATAATTAGTTTCAAAATAAATTAAATATACTTAACAAATCCACATTTACCTCTGACATAGAAAGTGACTGCAACGTACCAAAATGTGCATACAGTGAACAGAAATAATCCCTATAAACACAAGGCTGATTGGTCCAAGCTGTAAAGGAAAAATTATAAAGTTTAAATATTTAAGTTTAACAAAAATTAAGTTGCAATGAAACAAAAACTACTCATTTACAGTGAATAAATATTTGTTGGACAAAATGATTAAATAATTATTTGCATAAGGGAAATTTAATAAACTAGATACTGAATTTCAGTAATAAGAAAACTATACATGATTCCATCTTATCAACTTGGCTCTCTAAATCTATGAATATAGAGTATAGATATGCAACAAAATAGGATGGAATACAACATCTCATTTAACATGAGATGGCAAGTCTATCACTACCAGTGATCCATCAAAATAATTATATGCAACTATGAATCATTATCTAAATGACTTAAAAAAGCACTATTCGACCTGGGATTCTGATACACTTCTTCTACAGATTGCTTGTTGAGCACTTACTACGTGTGAGGCACTGTGCCTGGAAAATAATTATTTGAAAAAGTGGTTCATAAATTTCAAGTACTTATTTACTAAAAGTTATTCTTGGATTACTGAGACAGATAAAATATTGCCAAAGTTTATTTTATAATCAGAAATTTTTGTTTCTTTAAGTTAAGGTATACAAAGTCAAATGCAGAGAAAGGTGACAATTAAAACTGTTTTTTAGAAAACTAGTTATTGGCCCTGGCCAGATGGTTCAGCAGTAGAGCACTGGCCCAGTGTGTGGAAGTCCCAGGTTTAATTCCCAGTCAGAGCACCCTTCTCTCTCTCTTTCTCTTCCCTTTCCTCAGCCATGGCTCAAATGGTTTGAGCAAGTTGGGCCTGAGCGCTGAGGACTGATTCATGGCCTTGCCTCAGGCACTAAAAATAGCTCAGTTGCCAAGCAACAGAGCAGCAGCCCCAGATGGGCAGAGCATAGCTTGGTAGAGGGCTTGCCGGATGGATCCCCAGTCAGCATATAGAGAAGTCTGTCTCTGCCTCCCTGCCTCTCATTTAATAAAAATTAATTAATTAAAAAAAAGAGAGAGAAAATTAGTTATTTAAAAAAAGGTTAAGTCTAATTTAATTACTTCATAAGTGAATGCTTCCCTATCTAGATTCTCTCTAATTTCACTAACTGGTTCTAACAATACTTTAAATATTTGTTTTCAAAAGATATTGTTATTCCTTTTCTTAATTATTGTTCTTTAAATCTAAAACTATATAATTTATTCTGAATCTAAAAAGCTATAAAATTTCACTAGTACAAATTATCTGCTCTATCAATGTATTTGTTGAATGAGTATACTGCCTAAATCCCTGAAAATCCAAGAATAGGATATATCTGGAAAAACCAAATACTATTTTAGGATTTTTCTGTCAAATGATATATATTAGTAATTAGGTAGAAATGAACAGTAATTAATTGTCATTTTAGATACTGTTACCATAGTTCACATAACTTTATCAACACCAATAGCTAAATGATTATGAATTGTCACCTGACCATGTTTTTAGTTGACTAGATCAGATGTTAGCTTATGATAGTTTTTGCTGTAAATTAAGACTAATAACTGCATCTTAACTAGACAGTGCAATGATAAGTCTTACCACTATGCCTGCATTTTTTATTGCCAATGGAAGTCCTAAAAGGCCAGTTCCAATATTTCCTTTAAGAAGATGCATAAGAGTTTGTATAAATCTGAAAAGTAAAAGTTGTAAGATTTAAACATTTTAGGAAAAATGCTATTCAAATCATATGATCACAGTTTTAGTTTTAGAAGGCAACTGAAAATTAATTTAGTAAAAGAATCAACATTTCCATTCAATCAGAAGTTAAATGAGCCAGAAATCATATTTGGGTCAAGTCCTATCTTTGCCACTTAAAATACAGAGGGTTATTATGAAGAGTAAATGAGATATTTAAGTATTTTTATACATATTAAAGTAATAAAGAAAAGGTAATTTTCTCATAAGGTTCTGTTGCTAAAATATTCTGAACAATGTTGAAGATTACAGCTAGGCTGGTAAGAGCAATTCATTGACATTGTCTATGTAATCATGGTACTAAACATATTTGCTCTGTAATCTATGCTCAAGGTAAGAGAAAGTTAATTAAAAGAAAAAGCATAGAAGTTCTAAAAGAATGTGTATCATCAGGTAAAATAAATACGGATTAACTTTTTGACTTTATGAACTCTCTACGGGATTTCACCTTAGAAAAGTTTCCAAGAGGTATTTAAAGGAGGTCTCTTGACCAAGAAAAAAATAAACTAGAAAGAACAGCACACATTTTAAACTTATGAAATAAAAATGCTTGTCTGTAATTGTTTAGTTTATACCATTCTTATCAATTAAAATGCTTCTTTGTTTAATTGTTAAATTACCATCAGAATAAGAACTTACTCAAATCTATTAATGACAAAATAAAAAACGTTTAAAAGTAGTTCCACTGCATTAAGAGGGGTTTATTTACAATACTACCTACCAAGATCTAACTTCCTAACCATTTCAGAAGCAACATCTCTTAAAATTTCTACTCTTCTCAATCAGATCTCTCTTCAAGATCCATATATTTGATAGGTATCATCATTGTAGTACAGTAATTTCTTCTATACACTATTCTGTAATTCAGATGTACTTCTTCTTTCCCAAATAGACTAAAAACACCTTGAGGGTGGGGACTATGTCTTACTCATCTTTGTGTCTTTTGTAGTATCTAATAAAGTGCCTTGCCAATAGAAAATTACTACAACACATACACTGAATGAAAAGGAGACATATCAACGGTAACACTTACGAAATACCCTCTTGATCATCAAGCTGGTAATGCTTCTGAACAGGCAGGAGCTCTTGCTCATGTTCTTCATCTGACGTCCCATCAAAACTCTGTTCATTTATTAAGGGCCTCATTACATCCATATCTTTAAAAAGAAAAACAAAGCACTTCATTATTATTTTAAAAATTGAGTTAAAGCTAGTATAAATTAATTTATAAGTAGTAGATACCACTGGTACTCATCTTTACTATTTCTACCCTAAATTAATTCACATTAACACCCTTAGTTTTAGTATCTTTAAAAAGAAACAACTAGACTTACTTACTAGATATTTTGTTTGGACTAAGAAGTACAAGGTGAAAAGCATAAGTACCCAATGCAAAACTTTTTCTGCTTTGTCTACATGAGGTTTACAGTGAATGATCATAGAATTATGGGATGGGAAATGTGAATAATCAAATGAATTTTCATCTCAATAGCTTAAAATAGTTTTTATACATAACTAAGAATCATTTTTAAATATGTAAAAAAATTATAAAGCTATTACAATCACTAAAATTTTATTATCAAAATTTGCTCTACCCTTAGTCGGGTTGCTCAGTGGGTAAAGCATCATCATGGTCATAGGTTAGACCCCTGGCCTGAGCTCGAACAAGAAGCAATCAATGGATATACTACTAAAGGGAATAACTAAGTGAAACAATGAGTTGATGCTCCTCTCTCTTCCCCTTCCCCACCAATAGAATTTTTTTTTTAAATTTGCTCTTTTATTTATCAATTTTTAGCCTGATTTTGCTCCTTTCTGGGAGAAAGACAACACTAGCACCATTCTTATCAATTAAAATGTTCTTTCTTGTTCTAGTAAAATTCACTAAATTCAGATTTATTGAGATGACTGATATGTATCAGGAAAGTCTGAAGTACTGTACAGGACATTTTAAAAACATGAAAATTTGTTCCATTCAAATACAATAAACCTACATAACAGGGAGCTGGAGTGACCTAAATGATTTAGTTGGGAAGAAATGATTGACATATAACTTTTTAAAACATTTTACTTTGGAATAATTTCACATTTACATTAAATTTTCAAGAATAGTACAAAAGATTAAGTATCCTTTATAAACTCACCAACTTTTAGTATATATTTTGCTATATTTTCTTTTTCTCTCGCACATAGCACTTTTTATAAACTATTTGAGAGGCTATACATATCATGCCACTGTGCCCTATGTATTCCCTAAAATACTTTCTTGAATATTCATACCACAGTTATCAAATTCAGGTAGTTTAATATTTATGCACTACTTTTATTTAATCTACTGCTTTGTTTATTTTATTTTATTTATTTTTTTGTCTATGTCTCTGGAAGTTGACTGAGAGATAATATTTCGTGCTTGGCCCTGTAAGGTCGGAGTAGGTGCCAAATCTGAACTCTTCACTTTTGCTTCCTGCTTCACAGCTTTCTTAACTTCATCTTTCATTTTTAAAGGGCTGTTTTTGATAACAGCTTATCATTTCCTGGTTATGGTTTCATATTGAGGTGGTTCCTCATGCAGTTTGGAATTGGTGATTGGTCCGTTTCTTAATGCTGGGGTCCATAACCTGTTGTAACTTCAGGCTCTTAGGTATGTCGCTTGGAACTGCATATGAAGTTACTTCTTTTGCTAGAGATATTCCTTCTAAAAACGCCTGCCAAGAAACCTGCCATAATACTGCATCTGATGGTACATTATGCTTGTGCAAGACAGAGCCAATATAATGCCAAATCTTGCACCTATTATGAACACGTAACCTGGGAGTACATGTGGCTATTAAAATATGCTCACCATCTGGACACCAAGCATAATGTGTAGAATCAGAGGCCACTGGTTTAGAAATGTTTATAGTTTTTAACATCCACACTTTCATTTGTCCCCTCAGATTTCCAAATCCAGCTATGTATTACATATTACAATTATACAGTATATCCACGAGGGTGACAGCAGGCTGCATTGTAAAGACAGTTCCATAGTAAGACACAGGATCCAGTTCCACAGTAAGACACAGGATCACATTTCAAGTCGAGAATTGTCACTTTGGCAGGCATAAAACCATAAATGGCATAACACTCAGGAGAACTAGTATTCCAAAGCGCATCATAATGGGGCCATTTTTTGGTAACTGCACTAGAGCACCTTCTCCATTTATTACAATGTAATGAAGCATTTATGCCCCATAGTGGCTCCTGCTCTGTCAACATTTGTGCAGCAGTAGCTCTTTTATTCCATAGCACTATAACCTTATCTTATTTAAAGAAACTTTTATTGGCTAATGCTACCTGAGGTCCATCTAAGTTGGGGTACAGATATAATATAACAAATGAAGGTGCACTCTTACTTCCTGGAACAGAGACAGCCACCATGTATGGTTGGGGATCCAGATAATCAGTAATTTTTTGCAAACACAATTTACAATTGTACTGAAATTATTGTTTCCAAGGAAGTGAACTTCATAGTTAATATTTCAGGCACAAATAGTTTCATTTCTAACTAGGACGGACAGCAACTTAGTATTTTTCTTCCTGGATGGAAGGCTTTAAACATGTCCCAGTTTTTTTGTTTGT
This sequence comes from Saccopteryx bilineata, assembly GCF_036850765.1. NCBI lineage: Eukaryota > Metazoa > Chordata > Mammalia > Chiroptera > Emballonuridae > Saccopteryx > Saccopteryx bilineata. The sequence continues at coordinate 327,094,523 of NC_089490.1, read as the reverse complement.
TTTTATTCACTTTAGAGAGGAAAGAGAGAGAGAGAGAGAGGAAGAGAGAGAGAGAGAAAAGAGTGAGGAGCAAAAAGCATCAACTCCCATATGTGCCTTGACCAGACAAGTGCACTACCACAGGTCAGGACAAATATGTCCGTTTTCACATTATAAAGTTGGGAACCACAGCTGTGCCATCTTTGGAAGCATCTTTGTAAGGCTGCCACGTTGCCAGGACAGTGTTTTTTGGTGAGAACTCAAGGCAAACTGTCTTTGGGAGATGGAAGAGGTGTTGTTAGTGACATTGATAATATTTTCTTCTCTGTTGCCCTAGGCAAACAAGGTCCTATCCTTACTGAAAGTAAGAACTTTGCAATTTTTCCCAGATTCTTGTGGAAATACTATACTTTCTATAAAATGTGGGGGTCCATTACCCTGGTACAGTCCTTTTTGTACTGTCTGGAGTGTGTGCAAGGTGCTGTTTTGTTCTGACATGAGCTTGTCTGTCCGTTTTAAATGGCATCCTCTGACTCTTACCTATTACCTACACAACCATTAATGGTCTTATTCTACTTTTGCCTTTCTGTGTCTCTTATTGTCTCATTTTTTAGTTGTATTCTTTCTACTTTGGCAATATATATACAATGCTGTTCATACTGTTATCCCAATCATGTCCTCACCCATACCTTAGACTTATACCTACAATCAACATATTAAATGCTTGCTGTCAGTCCTCTGCCAAAATTTCCTCAATCATCCCTTGGCTAGAAAAAGTTCATTCTTTAGTCACGCTTGCATCAGAACGACCTGTATGGCATACTAAAACATAGATTGATGTACACCACTCCCTGTATCTTAATGTCTCTATCAGTGCTTTTGACATAGAAACATAATTTTTTAAAATTCTTTTTTAAATGAGATATTTGGTCATGTAGAAAGTCAGGAAATGTATAGATAAGCAATATTCTTGTAATTAAAATTACCTCACCCCTGGCCCCAATGACCATAGGTAACATTTTGGAGTATAAACAAACACATTTTCATATGTTCTCATTTAGTCCCACAGCTTTACAGCTCATGACTTCCAGATACTACGCTATCTCCAGACCAGCCCTCGCTCTCTCACTCTAGACATAATCCAATTGCCTACTACTTGACACCTGTACTTTCGTGTCTAACAAACATCTCGAACTTAACATTTCCCCAAACCGCACTCCCAGTCTTCACCACCAACCTGCCCCTCCTGGGCTTTTCCCCATCTGGGCTGGTTATCTACTGCCGTGTAACAATTTATGGCTGTTGTCAGGAGGACTCTGTTTTACACAACATGGGCCTTTCCTGTGGCTGCTTAAGTATTCTTACAACATGGTAGCTGGCCTCCTCCCAAGTGAGTGACTCCGAGAGAGAGGGAGCAGAGGCACCATGCCAGTTAGGATGTAGCTGTGAAGTCACACATTTTTTTCACTTCCACCATGATCTATTCATTAGAGGCAAGCTACTAAATCGAGCTCACATCTCAAAGAGAAGGAAATGAAATTGCTCCTCATGAAGAGGGAAACATCAAAGACTATTATAAACATTAAAGACATTATAAACCACTATAACATCTCAGTTGATCCCAATTCCTTGTCTCTCATCCATCTGTTAGAAAACTCATTCTGGTTCTAGTTTCAAAATAAATCCAGAGTCTAACCATTTCTCTCCACTCCCTCTGCTACTCCCACACAGCTGTGAAAGACATGTAAATCCCTTTCTTGAATTGCTAAAATACCCTTCTCCTTCTACTTTTGCCCTTTACAGTCTATTCTTCACACAGCAACCAGTGCAATCCTTTTAGAATTTAAGTCAGATCATGTCCCTCCTCTGCTGAAACCTAGCTAAGCTCCCCATTCTCTCAAAGTAAAAGCCAGTTTTTACATGACCTCTAAGATGCTATCTCCTCTGGCCTTATCACCACCTTGATCCTTCTGCTTCAGCCACCTTGGCCTCCTTGATACTTCTGTCTCTACTCTAGCTGTTCTTTCAGCCTGGAATGGTCTTTCTCCAGCTATCTACTTGACTAATTACCTCACTTCTTCCAAGTCTTTGTTCAAATCTCACGTTTTCAATAGGTCCATCCTGACCACTCTGTACAATACTATAAACTACCCAGTCCCCACCCTCACTCCTGATTTCCCTTAATCTGCTTTTTTTCCCATACCACTTTTCATCTATCAAATGTACTATATAATTAACTGACTATTGTCTGCTTCCTCCTACTGGAATATAAGCTCCATGAGAGCCGGAATCTTGATCTGTTTTGTTCATGAACTTATCCCATGTGCCTAAAACAGTGCCTGGCACATAGAAGCAGCTGAATAAATCTGTTGAATTAACTATAAGACATATTTTTAAAAATTAAAATAATCGGCAACCTTTTTTTTCAGTTAATAAAAATGTATATGGTGACTATCTTCCTATATTACTTTTAATGGCTATTCAGTACCTGGGTATACAGCAATACCGCAATTTACCTAAACAACTTTCTTGAACTGAACATTTAGACAGAAACCAGCTCTTCTTTACTATAAATAATGAAATGAACATCTCTTGATATAAGTATTTGTTACATGACTTATTTCCTTGGGAAATATTTTTAGAAGTAGAATTGCTGGCTCAAAGGACATGTGCACTTTTAAGGATAAATATATAATACTGTGCATGAGAATGCACATTTCCCAATATCCTGACCTAGATGGGTTATTAATGCATTTAAAACAGTCAGATAAACCTGGGTTTATATGTGGGTTCTGCCATTAATGGGAGTCAATTACTTTATCTATAAAATGGGGGTAACAACAGCACCTTCCTCACCCCGTTGTCGTGAGGGTTACAAGAGTCACTGCACATGTACAGCACTTACTTAGCACACTATGGGACCCAGAGCATACATGCATTAAAATGCTGTTTATTTCTACTAGGATTATGACTTACAAGAAGAAATCAAACTGAAGTGCCCTACGCATTATTACAGGAATGCAAGCCAATTTGTTCCTATAATCAAGTATTTCTTTCAAACTCAACTCATTTTTAATCATCGAGCATCAAATTAAAAATATTCCTAAATACAGTGAGTCCGTAAGTCATGGTGCACTTTTGACCGGTCACAGGAAAGCAACAGAAGACGACAGAAATGTGAAATCTACATCAAATAAAAGGAAAACTCTCCCAGTTTCATACCTATTCAGTGCAGTTCAAAGTGGGTGCAGGCACAGATTTTTTAGGGCTCCTTAGGTAGCTATCCCGTATAGCCTCTACAGACTCATCACTGACTGATGGCCTACCAGAATGGGGTTTCTCCACCAAACTGCTGGTTTTCTTCAACTGCTTATCCCACCGAGTAATGTTATTCCTATGTGGTGGCGCTTCGTTATAAATGCGCCGATATTCATGTTGCACTTTGGTCACGGATTCGAATTCAGCGAGCCACAGAACACACTGAACTTTCCTCTGTACCATCCACATCTCGACTGGCATGGCCCTGGGCTGCTCTGCTGTATACACGGTGTTACGTCATCATCTGCACATGCGCACATGCTGCCACATCATCCTACAGAAACTGGGAGAGTTTTCCTTTTATTTGGTGCAGATTTCATATTTTTATCGTCTTTTGTTGCTTTCCTGTGACCGGTCAAAAGTGCACCATGACTTTACGGACTGTATAATGCATAACTGGGGGAACAATATCATTACTATCCTGATCCTTACTTTTGTTTTCCTTTTGACAGCGAGGAAACCATAACGATGTGTACAAACAGTGCACCACACCCCCAATACACACACTGAGGAAGGAAAGAGTGTCTTCTTTATATGTATAATTGAATTTATTGGGGTGATACCGGTTAACATAATTATACAGGTTTCAGATGCCCAATTTACAACACACCTCTGTACACCGGTTTGTGTCTTCAGCCCCCCAAGTCAAGTCTCTGTCAGGAAAGGGTGTCTTACTGCTACTCTTCACTGAGTAACACAGTCAATTCCTAATCAAGGTCTTCCCTGGGGTTAGTAACCATAATCTCAAACGGTTCCAATTAAAACAATAAATAATTATGAAGTGCCTGTTCTTTCTTCATCCTTACAAAAATATAAAAATAATTACTTCCCAGGACTCCCAACTACAGGTGCTTGGAGCCCCTACCTTATCTGTATATTCTCCCCACCTGCTGTAAAACTGTTAACCCTTGAATGTATATAACGAACTAAAACTGCCCATGCGTAGCTATATTTTCCTTTGCCCTTCTGCCTATGAGCTTCCCCTCACCCGCCTAAAGGTAAGGCTTCTTGGAACTCTGCTCTCCGGCAATAAATAACCTCTGATGGGTCCAAATACAAATCTCTTCTTAAATCCACAAAGGTTCAAGTGTTCTCTTCGTTGACCACATACACACTCACATACACACGCCCATTCTGACGCCCTCTGTAGGCCCTGACAGCGAGCTCAGTCAGCTCCCAAGCCTCAGGTCATCCCAAATGTCCCGGGGAGCTCTGCCCTGCTAGGTGTTAAATTCAAACCCGTGCCAGACCCTCAGTACCAAGAGCCCCGCCCAAACAAACAAACAAAAAACAAAACCAAAGAAGAAATGAAGACACCCGGCTTCTCTCCCTGTCCAGAGACAGGGAACCTGACCCGGACGCGGCGGGCCAGGCGCGCGGGGCAGGGTCGGCAGGCCGGGCGCGTGGGGCAGGGTCGTCAGGGCCACGCGCGTGGGGCAGGGTCGGCGGGCCGGGCGCCCGCACTCGCCTCCGCCGCCAGGCCGAGCGCAGGCCGGAAGCCTCGGCTTTCCCACGGATGCGCAGCCCCGCGCCACGTCGGCTCACGCCCCAGCCGCGCAGCACCCACCTAGCTCCTCGTGCCCCGCCGCCTCGGCCGCCGCCGGCGCCGCCGCTTCCATCTCTCGGAGGTCTCCAGGACGCCGCCTCCCGAGGCGCGTTCTCCCGCCGCTGCGTGCCGGTGTCGGGTCGAGCGCTCCCGGGCCGAGAGGACCTACGCCGGCGCCCGCCTCCGGCCACGGTGCACCCGCCTGCGCCACGAGAGACATGCGCAGTGGGGCGGCCCGGCCCCGCCCCGCCCCGACGCTGGGCGAGAGGGGCCCTCTCGGGGCGCCGAGGCAGCTGTCAGGGAAGGGCCCTAGGGCAGCCGACCCGCGCGAGGGGAGGCTGGCCTGGAGCAAAGCGGGGTAAGGGCAGAGAGGTGCGGTTTGGAGATAACTGAGGATGGGAGGAGAGGGGTGCCTTTGAAGATGACCATGGACTTAATTTTGAAGACACCTTGACGTCCTGTCCGAGTAGCGGGATGGTTAAGCGTCCTCTGGGTGCGCCAGGGTTGCGGTTTCATCCCTAGTCAGGGCAGCGGCAAGAATCAACCAAGGAGGCCCTGGCCGGTGCTCAGCTGGTTAGAGCTTCAATCTCAGGTCAGGACACAAAGGGGAAACGGTCAGTGAATGCACAACTAAGTGGAACAACAAATAAATGCCTCTCATGCCCCTCTCTCTCCCCCTTTCCAAGGACACCTTGGAGAATACAAAGTAGAAGGGGATTTGCCCATATCCCTATTGAACTTCTGACTACTCCTTGGTTATCCGTCTCCCTGTCCCCTATTCAGAAATACAGTATGCACTCAGGTAGAATTTAATTTAATCAAATAACTTCACTTTAAGGATTTTTCAGTGCCCTTCAAAGACGTTTGACTTAACCGCAGCACTGAAAGGAAATTAAGGTTAAGAGTAATTATACTGATGAGGTGTCAAATACTCTTATGCATTATACATGCATTGCCTTATTCAGATGAGAAACCTGTGAGAGAATTCTAATGTTTCTTTTTCTTTTTAATATTTTATTTATTGATTTTTTTAGAGAGAGAGGAGTGAGAGAGAGAGAAGAGGGAGGAGCAGGAAGCATCAACTCCCATATGTTCCTTGACCAGGCAAGCCCAAGGTTTCGAACCGGCAACCTCAGTGTTCCAAGTCGACACTTTATCCCACTACGCCACCACAGGTCAGGCCAATTCTAATGTTTCTATCCATTCTATGGACAAGAGGATTAAGGCATAGGAGGACAGTTACCTCGTAAAATGGAATTTTATCTGCAACCAGATCTGGCGCTCTCAGGTGGGGGCCAGTAAATATTTGATGAATCGATGGACGAAGCAAGCATTTGGATAGAAAAAAAAAATGTTTTAATTTTGAAATTGGTTTCATTTTTTCCCCCATCTTTTCATAGTTCTTTAAAGTCAGGACACCAGGCAGCATATTTTCTTGTCAGTTTCATTTCAGTGGAAGTATTCCTAGAAAAGTTGTTTTTTGGGGGGACTGAGTGTGGGGGGGAGTGTCTAATTTCTAGGATCACTGGTGTAACTATATGGTGATGGTGTTAAATATTTAAAATTCTGAAAGTAAAAAAAGTACACAATTACGTAGTATCTATATCTTTCCCCTGGGCATCCTTTGTAGGTTCCACTTGTGCTAATGATGGTTTACCAAAAACCTTTGTTTTTCCTTAGGTCAACACCCATCACTCATACACATACACATGCAAACCCCAAAGAAAGATTTTATTTAAAATGTTCCTGACATGTAACAAAGATGTAGGGCAGAAAGAGGGAAAAGAACTCCATCCTGGAATGTAACTGGAGGAATAATCCCTAAACTGTGTTAGGGTGTGGCACCTGGTCAGAGATCAGTGGGAAAGAAAACAGGCATCAGATAGGTAATTGCCCATAAAACCCCCCATTGTAATGAGAACACTTGAGACAGTGTCTTGAAAGAGAAACAGTATCCTCTGAATGTCTAAAGAGATCAAAAGTCGCTGTCCTGCAATCTCAGCACCAGGGAAAGCAGATCTGGCAGCGTGTAAGGAAAAAGGCCTGACCTATAGTGGAAGCCAGGGCTTCTCTGGAGAAATCTGGGCTGAGGCAGGCACCCATGCTCAGTGTGTTCACAGAGACGTGGAGATAAGCCAAGTGATAGAGACGATCATAAATTTCAAGAACATAATGGTTTTCATGTGTCACTACTTGAGAAGCTATTTACTGCAACTCCTGCTCCAGGTCTTGTAAATTGGAAGTGGGTATAGGGCAGCGGTTCTCAACCTGTGGGTCGCGACCCCGGCGGGGGTCGAATGACCAAAACACAGGGGTTGCCTAAAGCCATCGGAAAATACATAGGGGACCCCTGTGTTTTGGTCGTTGGAACCCCCGCCGGGGTCACAACCCACAGGTTGAGAACCGCTGGTGTAGGGAAAAGCTCTATCAGAGCAAAGACTTTAAAGAAACTGTTTGAACCCTGGTCATTTCTTTCTTAACTTACCTCACTTTAACTTCCTGGATCATATCTCAATTAATTCCTCCCTTGTACCCACAGCACTTTGTTTATATCTCTGTTGTAACACCTCTCCCCTTGTATAATAATTATTTCTCTGTTATCTATGAGTCCCTGCAGGTGAGAAACTGTATCTTTTTGCCTGTGTCTTTGTCCCAACAGGGTTAGTAGAATGCCCTGCAAGTGTTCCAAGTTGTTGCATATAGCCTTATAGATACATGAGAGGAAATACAGTTGACCCTTGAACAACTGGGTTTAGTCCATGCAGTCTGAGATCCATGTATAACTTTGAGTCCCCAAAATCTTAACTACTAATAGCCTACTGTTGACCAGGAGCATTACTGATAACATGAACAGTAGGTTAACACATATTTTGTATGTTATATATATTATCTATTCTATTATTACAATAAAGTAAGCTAGAGAAAACAAAATGTTATTAAGAAAATCATAAGGAAAAATATGTGTACATTTCTACTGTACTATATTTGTAGATATAATAACTTTATGTCATTGGCTTACAAGATGAACCATCTGTTTATACCTATGTAAATACTGTCATCTAAAACAGTGGTCCCCAACCTTTTTTGGGCCACGGACCGGTTTAATGTCAGAAAATATTTTCACGGACCAGCGTTTAGGGTGGGATGGATAAATGTATCACGTGACCAAGACAAGCGTCAAGAGTCAGTCTTAGATGGATGTAACAGAGGGAATCTGGTCATTTTTTAAAAATAAAACATTGTTCAGACTTAAATATAAGTAAAACGGAAGTAATGTAAGTTATTTATTCTTTCTCTGTGGATCGGTACCAAATGGCCCATTGACCAGTACCGGTCCACGGCTCGGGGGTTGGGGACCACTGATCTAAAACACTGTAGAAGTTACATGTATTATTAACACTAGATATCAAAAATGAAAAGATAATTTGAAAAGGAATCCATATTCATTTATGAGTATAATGATTCACGCATTGGTAATGAAAAAGCAGCAATATGATGCTTCATGGTAGCTTCCTATCCACTAATGAATAAATCATTATAAAATTTTTATGGCATACAGTATTGCAGTCAATTTCATAATATAATAATGGAAACATTGTTACTTTTTAAAAATAACACCTGAGAGGATAGGCTGATATACAGTTTCTCCAACTGAGAGAGACAGACATACTGTACAATAATGTAATTCTTTGAAAGAAAAGTTATAAAATAGTAAGAAAATCAAGACATTGTTAATTTTACATGAAATATCACTCACCTTATGCCTATACAAGGCTAGGCTATGCACTTCCATACAAGTCTTGCACACAATGAATACTTAAATGATAATGATGACACAAAAATGTCTCGGACAGTTATTAGATTTTTGTATGAAAACACACACAATACACAACAGATAAGTTTATCAACTGTACTGCATTATGCTGATATACTATATGTTAAATGGAAATGGATCATTATAAAGTTCCTTATCCTCACTGTCTTTACGTTGAAAAGGCTGAGGTGGAGGAGAAAGGGGTTGGTCACGCTGGCTAAGGGGTGGCAGAGGCGGAAGAGGCGGAGGAGGAAGTGGAGGCAGGCACACTCAGTATAACTTTATAGAAATACATTGCAATTTCTGTCTGAACTTTTTGCTTTTTTATCTCTCTAAACATGTTTCTATAAGGTACCAATCCTTCTTCCACTGTTTGATGTAGTGTCAGTGCCCAATCACAGAAGAGTCCCTGTTGTAAAAGTCAAAAGCAGCTTTGAATAATCAGAACCCTTCTGCCAGATTGTCTGTGTCAACTTGTTTCCTGGCACTGCTGCTTCTATATCTTCCTCGTCGTCTGGCACTGGTTCAGAGCACTCAAACCCATCAGGCCGTCTTCTGTTAATTCTTTTCATGTGGTGCCTATTAGCTCTTGAATTTCTCCTGGATCCCTATCTTGAAACTCTTCACGCCTCACCTTTTTCTGTCATATTCGCGGTCTCGTCTACAATTTCTTTGCTTGGCCCTGTCATAAATCTTGTAAAGTCATGCACAACATCTAGACATCGTTTTCTCCAGCAGGAATTTACTGTTCCAGGCTTCATGGCTGTCGTGGCTTTTTCTGTAACAGTGATGACATCTTTCATGGTGTAATTCCTCCAGACTTTCATTGTGTTCTCCCTATCAGGGTTCTATTTCATGACATTGACAATCTTTACTAATAAATATCCTTTGTGGCATGTTTTCCCCCCAGAATAGGATATTTTTATCTACATTAAAAATCTGTTTAGGAGAGCTGTCTGAGGGGTGGGTAGGTGCAGGGCTAGGTGAAAAAGCGTAGGAAAGAAAACCACTTCTTTGACACAGACAACAGCATGGTGATACCAGAAGGAAAATGGGATTGGGGGGGGAGTAGAAGACTGTAAAGGGGGGGTAAATGGTGACAGAAGGAGACTTGACTCGGGGTGGTGAATATACGATACAATACACAGTGATGTATTATAGAATTGTACACCTGAAGCCTATATAATTCTTTTCTTTTTTTTTTTTACAGAGAGAGAGAGTCAGAGAGAGGGATAGATAGGGACAGACAGACAGGATCAGAGAGATGAGAAGCATCAATCATCAGTTTTTAGTTGCAACACCTTAGTTGTTCATTGATTGCTTTCTCATATGTGCCTTGACCATGGGCCTTCAGCAGACCGAGTAACCCCTTGCTCAGGCCAGCGACCTTGGGCCAAACTGGTGAGCTTTGCTCAAACCAGATGAGCCCGCGCTCAAGCTGGTGACCTCAGGGTCTCAAACCTGGGTCCTCTGCATCCCAATCCGAAGCTCTATCCACTGCACCACCGCCTGGTCAGGCAGCCTATATAATTTTATTGACTAAAATTACCCCAATAAATTCAATTTAAAAACCTATTTGGGTAGATATCCTTGCTCTTGTCTGCTGCCTTGTGATCAGCAGAAGCAGTTTCTCCTGTTATCTTGATTTTTATTTTTAAGCCAAACATCTCTAAAATTATCAAATCATCCTTTGTAGGCATTAAGTTCTCCAGCCTTTGATCCTAAACCATCCTTTTGCTTTATGATATACTATATAATGACTTCACTTTTCCTTGAATCAAATTAGGGGTCATAGGTATGTCTTTCTTATAGCAATCCTGCACCCACATAAAAGCTGCATTTTTCGATACAAGATAAAAAGGTATTTTGCAAAAAAAATGCAAAGTTTTCACACCTGCTGGTGTAGCCATAGTGACAGCTTCATGGATTCCCTTTTCTTTTTTTTTGGTCCTTACACCGGATTCATTTATCTCAAAATGGCAGGCAACCGCAGCTGCAGAATTCAAGCTACAGTACATATCATGCAATTCAACTTGTAATGTCAAGACTTTCTCTGCTTCTCGGGTGTACTTCCAGCATCACTGGTGGCACTTCATATGGGTACCATGGCGTTAGTCAAGGTTTTATAGTATTGCACTAAACGGGATGAAAAATACACAACAACCGTGAGAGATCCTTTTTTACTGCAAAATGTAATTTACTGGCGATGAACTGCTCACATGGAGATGATTAGCAACACTTGGCATTTAAATGGATACTCGCAACACTTGAGCTCTCTCCAATAGCCTGGGGGGTGGCTACAAAGTTATTACAGTAAGAACAGTATGTGCTACAGAAAACTTCATGCAGTTATGATTTAATACTGCATCTTTAAACATTTCAACTGCAGATGGTGCCATATATGGTCCATATTTGTGAGGGTGGGTTTTGATAAATTTTAGTCTTTATAATAGGTGTATGTATATTTTAAGTTAGTACACGATAAAAAATAGACTAATATTTACATATATTTTATACATTTCTGATATACCTTTTTTATTTTTTTTAATATTTCTAGGTTATGTGGTTTATCTGCAAGCTTTTTTTTTCAAATTGTCACAGTTACCCAAATTTTTTTCTAATCTATTTTTTGAAAAAAAATTCAAATAAATAGACCTGTAAAGTTCAAAACCATAATGTTCAAGGGGCAACTGTCCTGTGTACATCCCAGGGAAAATGTTATACACCAATAACATTCTCCAGCTGACTTCCATCGTCCCTCCAGACCCACTTTCGCTCCTTTTGCATCTTGATCTAGGCCCCAGAAGGCTGTCCTGCACAGAGTGCTTCAGGGGCTCCCTGAGCCCAGGCTTCCAGTGAGGTTTGATGACTGGAGGCAGTGATAGAGAGCGTAGCACAGAGGTGAAATAGGTCAGGAATGCGCTTCTCTGGTGCCCTCCTCACTGCAGGTTGTCTGTATTCCTCTGTGAAAGCCACAGTTTCTGTGGGGAAGCCGTCTCCTGGGAGCCTATAAACGTCCTTCCTGTTGCGTGTCTAGGCCTAGAGGTAGGAATGCTCCTCCTCCCCACTGCCTACCCGGGGCACTGCATGACTGCCCCCCCCCACCCTCCTTGATTTTCCTGAAAACCTGCCCATTGCATTATAAGTAGTTCCTCTGCCTCACCCCCCTCAATTAGCACTTCATATGAGTGTGTATGCTGTCTGTTTCCTAGTTAGACCATTATAGAATGCACATACAAAATCTCATTTATTTCTCTAAAAAAAGATAAACTATTATCTCCAATTTATGAATAAAGAAACTGAAATTAAGAGACGTTAAGCAGTTTTCTCAAAGTCCAGTAGTAGAGACAAGATTCAACTGTACTGTCTCCAGAAACATGTTCAGGCAATGGGAAATGATGTCCCCATCCCAGAAAGTTCTTAGAATTTGGAATCCTGTGGCTTTCATTACCACCTCAATATCTTTGTTGGAAGTGGTTATTGACACAGGTCAATAATTGCCAGGTGGGAGGATAGCATTACTAAAGCAGCTGTTGCCTTGATTTGGGCCAAAACCCCAAACCACTAGCAGAAACAAAGCATGCTAGATAGAATGGGACATGGGCAGCAAGTGTGGGTCCCCTGTCATATTTCACTCACTTTGCCTGGCATCAGCCTGGCTGTGAAATTGGGAACAGAATTTCCTGCAAACCCCTCCTCTGATCTTCCCTTCACCTTATTCAGTCCCATGAGGGTCCTACTCAGGATATACTGTCTTAGAACTGGACCATTGGGTTGTAAATTATGCTGGAAAATTTGTCCATGGAGGCTCCATTTTCTGTCATTTGGCAGTGGGGCAGGGAATGGGGTTTAAAACGGGAAAATGATAAAAGCAAACTTGGTTCAGTTTAGTCCTCTCAGCTGGATTCTCACCCTTACTTTTTCTTTTGTAGTCACATCAAAAAGTTAAGAGTTCTCACATCACAATAGCTTGGTTAGTTTTGTTAAAAGTAGTAAAGTTAATAATAGATATAATAGCAAGGAAATCTAACTTCCACTGAGCTGGACCTTGTGCTAAGTGCATTGATCCTGCACAATAACCCTATGAAGTAGGGATTGTGTTACCCCATTTTTTAGTTGAAGAACACTGGAGCTTAGACAACCTAAGCAGCTTACCCTAAGTCCCAAAGCTGGAAGCCAAGTTTAATTGCAACTCTAGGACATGTGCTCTAACCACTGCGCTCACAGCCACATGAAGACCCGAGCTCCTGAGCTGGCAGGGGATGGGTGCCGTTCCAGGCTGGGCGTCTGACTTAGTCATTAGAGCATTGTACCTGTCTGTCTCTTTGTTCTCATGTAGCTAAAAAAGATTAGGAAAATCATCACGCTATCAGGTAATCAAGCTTCACTTGATTGTCAGTGGGGCTTAACACTGACATAAATGTCCCTACTGACATATTCAACATTGTCTTCTGAAAATATTACCCTTTGAAGGGCAACAGATAAAGCAACTTACGGCACGTGCGAGGGAGCGCACATTTATTGTCCCACGTGGTGTTTGTTCCTCTTGGTATGTAACATAAATGGAAAAAAAGGCTTTAAAGCTTGTATTTCAATAAATCCCAAGTGTGATTCCAAAGGCGCAAAAGAAAAGAAGTGCTTTCAAAACTGTGCTTCTTTTTATTTTAAGCATTATGTATTGGTTAAACATTAACCTACAAGAAAATTATTTATCATATGTTGTCTTCCAATAAAACTATTGCCATGCTGAGTACAAGTCTGGGTTTTCTGTGGACACTAAGAATTCATGATGCTCGCATGTAAATTAACAAGCTCTCTCTGTTTAATTTTAACCTCAAGGCCTGGTTTGGGATTTGACTTGACAGGCTGTACCTGTCAGCTTTTGTGTAGCCTACTTTTCATCACAGTTCAAAGACTTACTCATGGTAAGTAGGTCACCTGAGACATATGTCATGCATGAAGCATCTTACAATTCCTGCTACTTGGAACACTTTCCATGGTGATTCGGGAAGCCTGCTCACAGGTTAATAATATTGTTGAGTAATACCAGCCACATTGGGAAGAAATAGAACCATACCTCACTAAGGAAATGTGCCTGAAAGGTGCTTATCCCCACTGGACCTCATTAGAGAAAATAAACACAAAACATATCATCTGCTGTTTGGTAATAAAAAGAAGTGACATGAATGTTAGAAAGCTTACACTCAGGAGGAAGGAGACATTCCTGTTAGAGGATTGCATTCTAACTCATGTCCTCCGAAATTTTTAAGACAAGAAGTCATTAAAAACCAGAAAGTAGCCTGGCCGGTTGGCTCAGTGGTAGAGTGTTGGCCTGGCGTGCAGAAGTCCCAGGTTCGATTCCCGGCCAGGGCACACAGGAGAAGCGCCCATCTGCTTCTCCACCCATCCCCCTCTCCTTCCTCTCTGTCTCTCTCTTCCCCTCTCGCAGCCAAGGCTCCATTGGAGCAAAGATGGCCTGGGCGCTGGGGATGGCTCCTTGGCCTGTGTCCCAGGCGCTGGAGTGGCTCTGGTCGCAACAGAGCGACGCCCTGGAGGGGCAGAGCATCGCCCCCTGGTGGGCAGAGTGTCGCCCCCGGTGGGCGTGCCCGGTGGATCCCAGTCAGGCGCATGCGGGAGTCTGTCTGACTGTCTCTCCCCGTTTCCAGCTTCAGAAAAAAAAAAAACAAACCCAGAAGGTGTCACCAACCTGTTATCTTAAAGACCAGGCTGGTTGCCAATTACATTAAGCTCCATTTATATAGTACCATTCCTGTCATATTTGTATTTCAGTCATAATAACACATAATTGTTCACTGTTTGATTTTTCCCTCATGAGAACAGCTAAGCACTTTGACTTGATTTTCTCAATAGATTGCATTCATTTTATAATACATTAGGTCAATGATTGATTTCTTCAAGATGAGCCATTGCATTAAGTCAGAGAAGTGAGAAACTGACCAAGGAACAGTTCATTTTGCATAATATAAATGTTTCCTAATTCATTGTCTAGTCAGCTCTTTAGACTTTCATTAGTTGTGTCAAAAGACTCTTTACCATCTAACAAGTTTGACTTTATCTTCATTAGTGACCATTCAAATGCAATTCTTTAAGGAAATAAAAAATGTTATTTATATCACAACATTCATGGTTTTAAAAAATAAAACTCTTCACTATATATTTATATTTATATCAATTACCAAAACTTAATTTTGAAACATAGAGTTCCATGGGGAAAATTTGCTTGGCCTCATACCTTCTGGACTCAGAGTAACTGGCACAGTAGGGATGAGGACAGAGTAGATGTTCCATTCATGGGGGACAGATTTTCCACATGTGAGAGGGCGCCTCCTGGAGCTGACTATAACTGACAGCCTTGGGCTAGAGTAAACAGTGCCTCTCAACCGCTATGCACCTTCCACAGTTTGATTTCTTTAGATGTGTCCTGGAATATATGAGGCTGTAGCCTAGATTGGGCTGAATTCTGGTTGTTACAACTAAATGGTAAAAGAATTTTTTTTTAAAAAAGGCTGCTCTCCTATATACCATATTCCAAAACAGCAGGAGAGCCTACAATAGCCCCCCCTTATCTATAAGGAATAAGTTCCAAGACCCCCAGAGGATGACTGAAATCACAGATATATACTATGTTTTTTCCCCTATACATACACACCTATGACAAAATTTAGTTTTTAAATTAGACACAGTAAGAGATTAACAATAGTAATTAATAAAATAGAACACATACCAATATACTGTAGTGAAAGTTATGTGAATGGCTATGGGGACATTATTAAGTGAGCTAAAGCTTAGTGGGACGCAAACACTGTGATGCCAGGGTGGCTGGCCTGGTACCTGAGATGACTGCTCGTGGCTGACTGGAGGTGAGGGGCACCACATGGATATGCTGGACAAAGGGGTGGTGCCAGGAGGGGTCGTGTCCTGGGCGTGAGAGGGATGGCTGAGGATCCATTACACAACTCAGAACGGCATACAGTTTAAAATTCACCAATTACTTATTTCTGGAATTATTCATTTAATATTTTTGAACCGCAAGTATGTAACTGAAACCGTAGAAGGTGAAGCCACAACTAGATAGGTATTACTGTAATGTTAACTGCCACCATTACAGGCATTGGTTCCTTGAGGAGGACCCTCCAGAAGGCGTGTCACTGTGACTATGAAGATTCACTGCTGAAACACCTACCATCTTTGTAGATATCTTCTTTTACTGTTGAGAAAGATATATAAACCAGGAAATAGTCAAACGGTGTGCTCTACAACAGAACTGTCCACCAAGTCTCCAGCAACACACAAGCACAGCTTAGCATCGTAATGATTGTTAATCCCAGGCCCTGATTCTCCCTTTCCTTCTGCAGTTCATGTTATCAGCATCACTGCCACAACAGAAACTCTCCATTGTCCCTTCCCTTCTCTTATTGAAATACAACTTTTAACTGTTCATGTGACAGCCTAGCCCTCTCTACTGCATGACTAGTCTCTGGCCAATGAGAAATGAGCAGAAAGAATATGTGTACCATATGAGACTTGCTGCTGTCCATGACGTTAAGGGCAATGCTCTAGGCATGGCAAGTCAGCAAGAGAGAAGGAGCCCGGGCCCTGGATTTCCCAGAGTGGAGAGGTTCATATCATCTCAGACTTTTATGTGAGAGAGAAATCTTATTTAAGTCATTGCTATTTGGGGTCTCTGTCACACTCAGATAATGAATACAAGCTTTCATCAGATTACTGTAAGGTGTAGGGTAAATCATGTAAAGAAAAGATTACAAACCCTTACTCAAGCCTGTATCAGCCTAATAGAAAATGTCAGCAGAAGACTTCCTCCACACAACTCCTGTGTGAAACTTTGGATGTGCTTATCTAGAGATACAAAGCAAATCAATTTACTTTTCTGGTGAACTAAGAACTTAAGTACATACTTAAAAGTTTTTCTAGAAAGACCCCTCATTACTTGGAGAGCTTGGGTAATATGTTCTATTGACTTGCTTCTCAAAGTCAGGTCCACGGACCAACAACATCCTTATCTTTTTAAAATATAGAATTTTAGCCCTCTCCTTCCCCTGATCTACTAAAATGGAATCTGTTTTTTAAAGAATGCCAAGTGATTGGTGCACAGCGCACATTCAAGTTTGAGCCGCATTGTTCCAGGAGATAATGGGAGAGAGTATGATGGAATTCCTATATTTTATAACAGTAATTCTCAAAGTGGCTTTCCAGACCAGCACCTGGAAACTCATTAGAAGTACGAATTCTTGGGCCCCATCCCAGACCTACTGACTCAGAAACTCTGGGGGTGGAGCCCAACAATTGTATTTTAACAAGCCCTCCAAGGTGATTCTGAGGTGTGCTCAAGTTTGAGAGTCACTGTTTTAAGGCAATATTTCCTGAAATTAATTTTTTTTTTTTTGGAATAGTGAAGTCTCTGTAAACAGATGTTATGTGAGAAGGGTTTCATAGTCAGATAAGTTTGAGAAACACTGAGTTAAACCAAACTAATCAGTTGTATTTAATGCAGTTTTTCATAGTCTTTAATGTGTTAATGTGCACGGCTGTCTCCAAGAGGGTGACATAGAATGCAGTATGTAACAAACTCACTTGACCTCAGAACCATTTTTCATGAAGTAACTATTGGGACTGGTTTTCTGAAGGATAAGGTGCAGTGACTGAAATTCTCTATTCTTCTTTTTCTCACTACCAGGTTTTTTTCTTAGAATTACAGGGCTTGTCACCCCCTGAAACATCATCAGAGGCCCATTCAGCATGAGAATTACCTACATTTACTGAGCATTTATGCTGCTCTAAGCATTATGCTAAGTGTTTTCTTATATGTTATCTAATTCAATCCTCACACCAGCCCTGCAAATAAATGTTGTTCTCAGTATTTTAGAAACAAGCATGCTCAGAGAAGAACGGAAACTCAAAGTGCCTTAGTCAATAAGAACCAGGACCCCAACTCTGATCTGATAGATTTATAGCTTCTACTCATTCTCCTTCCCAATGCATACTTTAGGCTTCTAGCATCATCCTGTGCACAAAACATTGTCCCCATGCCCCTATGCCTCTATGCCTCTATGAAGTCTGATGTGTTTTCTAGATTTTGATAGTTTTTTACTAATATATTCAGAAATTATGGGACAGTCCAGGTAATTTTGCTTAAGAAAATCACTCTTTCATTCAGAATACAAAAAGATGGTTCTAGATACAAAATAAGCCTTTCAAAATCAATAATATTCATTGATAATGGAGTCATGTAGTTGGAGAAGGGACAATAATATAATGGCTCCTATACCAATCAATTTGGGAAAACAAAACAGTCCATGTAAAAGAACAATTGCCAATGCATAGCTCTACTTGCCATCTGAACGGAACAATTTCTCAATGCTGCCAGGGTTAAAAATAGGTAGAGATGCCTTCTGGTTGGGTTCATAATGAATTTCTCCTTAAATCTCAAAGTCTGGTGTAGAGACAGCCATAGCAGTACTGAGGATGGAGACAGCAATGAGATTTGGACAGTGAGAATACTTCACTAAGGAATTCACCTGTCAGTGAGCCTTGAAGAGAAGGTCAGGATTTGGAGAAGCCCTGGGATGCCCATGTGGCTGGAGAGTCCAGAAAACATTGGATGCAGTCCCGCTGTGACTCCAAGTTCAGGTATCAGCCTCAGTGTCCAGGCAGAGTCAGCGATTATGTACTGTCACAGGGCGGCATTTACAGGAGAGACCTGACTTTCCTCAACTGACCCAATGCATGACTCACTAACTGAGAAGCCTGCTCTTGTATTCTGCCAGGAATTTATTGAATCAACTCTTTAGCTTTCATTCAGTCACTTCAGGATTAATCTGGCACATCCTGAGTTTTTTAGTACTCGCTCTCAGGATTCACACCTTACCTTCTCTTCTGGCATTTACCTATTGAAAGAAGTGATGGTCACTGACTGCATTTCCAGTGGGATAATCTATTCTCTGATAGCTGAGGTTCTAACTTGCCTGGGATAGTCCTGATTTATGCTGGGGTTTTTTCTAATGTCCCAGTTTAAACAGTAAGTTATATGGCCACCCTACACATACCTTCCAACATAGGAGTGTGTGCCCAGAAAGCCACTTTTGCCCCTTATCCCAGCAAAGTTAATCTATACTTCTAGTACTGTTCACTGGGACATAATGCTATGGGCCAATGCCCTCAGTGTGAATTTGGGTAAGTGGGGACTGTAGAATTTTGAATATGATGTAGTCTCTGACCAAGACAGAGGTCGCCAATAAAGTTGCCCTTTGCCAGGTGAAGTAAGGTGCAAAGATAAATGCAGAACGAAGCAGAACTAGACAAGAGAGTCAAAGGGCAATGAAAACACAGAGGAAGTGGAGAGAAGTTCTGACTTAGGGGATGGTATGGATTCATGGAGGCAGACCTTATTTATCATCATCATCATGACATTAACGAGTATTATGACTCAAGAGCTATTCTCAGTAGTACTTGAAATATATTTTTATCTAAATTCGTCTTATTTAAGCTTGCTCTTGGAGAAAGGGTATTCCTGGTAGCAAGAAAAGACAAATGAAATGCGTGATGTCAGGAGGCATCCAGGAAGCAGTAAATACTGTAATTCATTTTGGCCAGACCTTGGAATATATAAGGAATAAAGAGAGATAAGGCTCTAAGCAACATTTGGTGCCTTAAATATTGCAATGAGAAATCTGAGACTTATTGACTAGGACTTGAGGTTCCATTATAGCAATGATTCTTAACCATGGGTCTGCATCAGAATCTTGAGGGCCTGTTTCAAAATACACCTATGCCCACTCTCAGAGACTGAGTTATGTCTCTTTTTGCAGTCCAACATTCTGCACTCTTTTAAAACTCCTGGGAAATCTTGCTGGACATACCAGATGAGAACTACTAATAGAAAGGCTTCTATTCTGTGAAGTGTTGTGATTAGACCTGAGTTTTAGGAAGACTTAGGCTGCAGTGTAGAGGATAATTGGGTGGGACCCAGTTTGATTGCAGAGGGCTGAGTTAACAAGCCCCTGCAAACAGCGAGTGAAATAGAAGCAAAGCTGATGCGAGATGATGGGGGCACGTTCTGCTTAGGTGAACAAACCACGGAGTGACAATCAGTAGGGTCTGTACCTTGGCCAGATGGGAAGAGAGAATTAAAGAGGACTCTGATATTTAAGCCCATGAGTCTGGTTTTAAACATACTGCATTTGAAATGACAATAGGTGACCTTAGGTGGAGACAGCTACCAGACAATCAGAAATGTACGTCTAGAATTTGGACTCTATTTGGAGTCATTTGAATTGAGGTGACAGGGTTTCTGGCTCATTCAATTTTTTGTTGAATAAATGAGAATGTAAAATAGATCACAAGCATAAAAATTTGGGAAGCTTCCCATTAAGGGGTAGGGGAGAGAAGAGGAGTAACAGTGGAGACAAGATGCTACAGGAGAAGAAGTCACAAGAATGCAGTCAGCAAAGACACAGAAAAAAGGATTTGCAGCAGGAAAGGGTTTCTCCAGCATCCAATTCTTCCTCTTCCCCCTTTCTGTTCTTCTTCCTCTTCCTTCTTCCTCCTCTTCCTCTTCTTCCTCATAGTCTTTCCCTTCCCCTCCCCCTTCCTCTTCTTCTCCTTCTTCTTCTTCTTCCTTTTAACTGATTTTAGTGAGAGAGAAAGAAAGACACAGGAATGTTGATCTGTTCCTGTATGTGACCTGACCAGGGATCAAACCCCGGTAACCAACTGAGCTATGTGGCCAGGGCTCCAGTACTCTTCAGTTGATAAAGAGGGTAAGAGTGTGACTTACCTAAAAGTGTTCGAGTGTGAAGAATAGAAGCGGATCTGGCTAGCTTAAATAGAAAAGGGAAGTGACGGCCGGTGCCTGAAGGAGGATTTTGGAACAGCGCACAGAGAGTCATGGGGAGAGATGAGGAAAAAGACTCAGGAAGAGAAGGAGCCAGGGGAGCTCTGGTGTCCTCGGATTCACAGCCCCTCCCTGTAGGTGGCACAGCCTCTAGTGCAGCTTCGCTCTAGTCTCCAGTCCAGTCTCAGCCCAGGCTCCAAGTCCCAGCCCAGCTTGTGCCTGTCTCCTTCCCTGAGACAAGCAGCTATGGCCAAGGGAGCAGCGTCAGCAAAGCCAGGCAGTCACCCCAGCTGGGGTCCAGCTCATGCCAGCTAGCACTGATCAGATAAACTCCAGGATTCTGGTAGTAATGTCTCAATGACAATAAGCTGGTACTCCGTTAGGAGAGAGATTGCTAATTTCCTATCTGATATCTTTGTTTAGTGACAGACTGTCACCATTGGCCCATGCATGGCCCTCTTTCATTCGTTTTATTACACTATTAACAAATAAAAGGAAAAACAATAATACTTTAGAACTGCAAAAAAATTTACAATAGTTTGTATATCCCTCCTTCCTGTAAGTTTGATGGATATATGTAACTAATCCCTAGAGATAAATTTTCTCTTCATAGATCAACAAAATTAGGGTTTTGGTCCATGTGAGTAAACTGAGGTTATGGTGCCACCTTGGGAGGCCTGTGAGGGGTCATTAGTGCCCTCATCCTGCTGACCTGCTCTTACCATGGTTGCTTGGTTTCCGCTACAGCCGCCGTCAACCCAAATGCTAATCTTTCCACGCTGCCTGTTTGGATCAATGAAAAATGTTGGTGGAACAAACACAACTTACACAACTTTTAGTCACAGTAAAGAAAGAAAAATTAGTTTTTCATTCCCTGTCTATATGCCAGGGGATATTAGTTGCTAATTTTTGAGGTGCAAAAACTGAAAACAGCAGCCATATAATAAACTTTAACTATGTGCCATGAGCAGTGTCATGCATTGATTTGCATTCTCGCACTGACTCCCAACCCAACCTGCCCAGCACCCAGCAAGAACAAGCTCTGGTACCTCAGCCATGACCGCAGCTACGTCTGCAACTCTCTGAGTTTACTAAACTGTGACCTCTATTCCCCCCCTCCCCTGGGCCACTGATCTTGGCTACCCTCCCTCTGTCCCCTGCAGTGCCACAGCCCAGGGAGCTGGTCTGACTCTGATCCCTCTGAGTATGCTCAGCTGCAGTTACTCCTGCTCATCAGAGCAGCCTGGTAATGACTTATCTGGGCCCAGGCTGGGACACAGGTGGACAGCAGATGCCCTGGCTGCAGCCCAGGAAGCCAGCATCCCCTCCAGACTTGACCCAACTCCTCTAGCTGACAAGCAGACACCTCACTTCCGTACCTCTTCCTGCTGCTCTCACACCTCTGCTGGGCTGCCCACCCCCACACCCCCTATGGGGGTCAGAGCCCCACGTTTATGCTCCCTAAGGGTGTCAGGCCCTCCAGCCTTCTTTTCTACTTCCTTCTCCATCAGAACAGCCAGCTTCCTAGTGCTCATTCTTAGAGCTCCGACTCTTCTGTTAAATTCATCCCAGTAGTGTTTTTCTTGATTTGCTACAAAGTTCTTTAGCGAGACATAGTTTTCCTTCTAAATATGATTTATTATTATTATTAAAATGATATCTGTTCAATCAGCAGGTCTTAATGATTTTTTAATGCAATTTTTGTCTTCTGGGGAAGTTCGACTGATCAGATGAAAACAGGAAGGAACCAAATAGCACTGTGATCTAGGGTGACAAATTTGTCTTGATTTGCTCAGGACTTTCCTGCTTTTCACATTAAAACTCCCTCATCCTTAGAAACCCCTCAGTCCTGAGCAACCTGGAACAGTTAGTCACCCTATCACCTCTAAAGAAAAGAGCACAGTGATCTTAGAATGATCATTAGATAGCCACAGAATTAACACTTTTATCCATTCAAAAGTCTTTTCTAAGGAGATTTTTCTCTGATCCTTTTGAAAGATAAAATAAGTTAACGCAGCAATGCTATGAAAGCAGTATTATTATCCTGTTTTCTGATTTTTCAGA
Source organism: Saccopteryx bilineata (assembly GCF_036850765.1). NCBI lineage: Eukaryota > Metazoa > Chordata > Mammalia > Chiroptera > Emballonuridae > Saccopteryx > Saccopteryx bilineata. Next base: position 327,071,930 of record NC_089490.1, on the reverse strand, counting down.
AGTCAAATTCAGAACAGTTAACAAGGTTCCACCTGCTTCAATTCTGGTATGTCTGACTCTAAAGTTCATGTGCTTAAGGACTAATGGAGTTAATGGTTTGTGTTAGATGAAAAGAGAAAGATGAGAATGTCTGGGTAAAGCTAAGGTCTAGTTCCAGTGCCATTTAATTGGACTAAAGTGAAAACTTAAAAACTGACCATTTATTCCATAAAATACAATGAAAGCAATTATTTTGGTAAATTAGAATAGAAGGATACTCCCTTCACACAATTCATATCCTAAATCAATAGCACACATTATTATTATTATTATTATTATTAATTATTATTTTAGGGAAGAATACTAGAAGCATTCTACTAGAGTCAGGAATAAGACAAGTCTATTATCACTATTATTATTTAATTTCATCCTAGAAGTTTTAGATTCTAAAATAAGAATATTTAAAGTATTAAATAAATAAATACTGAAAAGGTGTCAACATAATTATTTGTTGTAAACCATTGTTGTCTATGCGTAAAGCTATGAAAATCAGCTGAAAAACTGCTAGATCTAATAAAAGACTTTACATATACATTCAGAATAACATGCTTTAACAATAATGACAGGAAACTTCTAGTTGGGGACTTTTCTTCTTTTTCTTGTGTTGTATATGACATGCTAGGGGTGACAGAGGGCTGAAAGAATTATCCTGAGGTTACCCTTCTCAGCAGTAACTCATCTTTGTGCTGTTGAGCTCAGGTCTTGTTTGAAGAAGAGGAATGTGAGGTGTTAGGGCAGCCAGATTTAGCAGGGAGGTCAGGGAGTTCTGTTGTGTAGATGGACAGTGGAACTGGCCTCCACGAGTTCATGGGTCCCAGAAACGGAACTGCTGGCTCTGGAAGAGGTCCCAGGGAAAGAAAGTAGTCGCAGCTTTGGGTCTGTAAGGTCTCTGAGCCCACCTAACTCAGAGGTCATAACTGCTCTAGCATCCGGTGGGAGCTGGGCTGGGGGACAGGGAGCACAGGGGAACTTCATTTAGAGTAATCATATAATTTACCATTGAACTTGGAACATTTTTTGAGGCTGAAACAGGACTCTTAATAATGAAGCCAGGGGGCAACTGAGACTGTCCTGCGCCGACCAGCACCATGCTCACTGTGTGCCAGCACCTCATGGACCAGTGCCAGGGGCGGCCATACGTTTGGCCAGGCTGGCTGCCCCTCTGACATGGCTGCTCTCTCTTGTGGTTCCAGCTGGCATTGCGGGGCGACACTCCTGGACACCCTAGGAGTTTCGGCTTCTCTCTGGGAGACACTGTTTTATAACTCTTGAGTTGCTATGAGACCTGGAGACTGAGACTTGGGTTCCATCTTGCAGGAAAGAACTGCATCATATATATATGTATGTAAGTACACATATATGTAAGTATATATATGTATGTGCACTTATAAGTGTATATTTGTACACTTACATAAGGAGATATATTTTCCTGTATTTTTTAAACTTTCACTTAAAAACATGCCATTTCTAAAATGATAGTACACTGAAGTTCCCCCATCTGTGGGTAATAAGGCCACCCTGTCATGAGTTCCCAATTTTCCCTGGCTCATTTTCCCATGTACTCTGATCTCCTAGCCCCTGAGAATCTTAAGGAGGTGTCACATGTGCTTGACACACTGTCCTGTCTAAGCCACCCCAGCTGCCACGTCCAGAGCCATCATCTACGCTGAGACTGCCAAACTCAGTGGTTCTCTTGGGGGCCAAAGCTGGGCAGCTTGGGAACTGGTAACTGTGGTGACAGTGGGCTCCTGTAGAGAACAGTGTGGGAGGGGAAACTTACTTTTTAATGATATGACATACATAATAGCATTCTTTCAGAGATAGAAATAGCTAAGGCTTTTTAAAAGCTGTGTAGGTAGCTTGCTAGGAGCCAGCTGGAATGGCTCTCTGGTTTCTGTCATATTCTGAGAGTACAAACAAAGTGGGCCTGCTTGTGCCTCAGCGTGTTTGAGAACCCACCTGCCATTTTACTTCTCAGACCAGGCTGTCTGTGTTCAGGACTAAGGCAAGTGTTCGGGGGCCGGGGCACAGAGTCAGTGCCAGCCACTAGCCCTAACTCTCCCTGCCTTCTGATGGTTAAAGCCTTGTGCCATGATGAGCCAACCTCATTTGCCCAGCTTTTCAGCCTCAGCCCCTAACAAAGAGTCCATGGGGTCACCCAGACACTTACCAGACAGTCCCAAGATGAGTGAAGCACCAATAAGGGACCCAACCAAGAGTTGACATGAGTCTAAGGGAAAAAAAGTTTTTAAAAACTAAGATACAGTCCCTGGCCGGTTGGCTCAGCGGTAGAGTGTCGGCCTGGCATGCGGAAGTCCCGGGTTCGATTCCTGGCCAGTGCACACAAGAGAGGCGCCCATCTGCTTCTCCACCCCTCCCCCTCTCCTTCCTCTCTGTCTCTCTCTTCCCCTCCCACAGACAAGGCTCCATTGGAGCAAAAGATGGCCCGGGCGCTGGGGATGGCTCCATGACCTCTGCCCCAGGTGCTAGATAGTGGCTCTGGTCGCAACAGAGCGACACCCCGGATGGGCAGAGCATCGCCCCCTGGTGGGCATGCCGGGTGGATCCCGGTCGGGCGCATGCGGGAGTCTGACTGCCTCCCCGTTTCCAGCTTCAGAAAAATACAAAAAAAAAAAAACCCAAAAAACAACAACAAAAAACCCCACTAAGATACAGGCTTTGAGAAACACCAGTTATAACTGGATATTGTTTATGAAAACCTGTAAAAGGCTATTGACTAAACTATTGATAGTTAGCCGAACTCTTCTCCTCAGCAGGGTAGTTAAGCTGTGAGCACAAGTTTATGTTGCCAGTGTTATGGTGACAGGAGCGGGACTTTCAGTTCCTATGACACCCCTAGGCAGTGAGGTCATCTCAGGGGCCCCAACAGTGCCTGGCATGTAGCAAGTGTTTCATAAATATTAGCTTTTTAAATTATTGTTGTGCTGGTGGTTTCTATAAATCCAAGTGACTCTGAATGTCAAAACCTAATTCGTTTTAAAAATCTGGAGTTTACATGGACATGGATAAAAGTGAAGCGGTGACCAGGGGGAGGGGAGTAAAGAGGGACAAATACACGCTGACAGAAAATGATTTGACTTTGGGTGATGGGCACACAACGCAATCAACAGTCCAAATGCTATAGAGATGTTTACCTGGAACCTATGTACTCTTATTGATGATCAATGTCACTCCATTAAATTGAATTTCTAAAAAAAATATGTGGACTTTAGCTAATTCAAGAGAGCAATCATGGCATCTCAAGGCCATAAAGCATAGCTTTAGCAATAATTACTCTCTGCAGAGTGGCATGATCTTCTTTCAGAAGATTCTCAATTTGTTCAAGAGAAACAGTGATTTCTTAACACTGCGGGCTCTGCTGTCACCTAGTGGACAATTACTTCATCACGCTGATTTCAGTAACACCACACTGATCATTGCCGGCAGGCTCCCTTTGACTTGCCTTGCACAGCCCATCACAATTCCAGACCACAGACAGAGTCCATGTCTGTGGTGTTGATGCAGCTTTTTCCCCTTCAAAGCAGCAATGAGCACATGATCCTGTGTGAGTCACCTAGTCATAAACCAGCAATGTCTAAAGAGTATCCTTGGCAACTGCCAGGACTCCTGGTCACTGAAACATTGCCAGATTGTAAGTCACATGGTAAGCCTTTGACAAATATCTCCTAGATGAACCTTTGCCAGAATAATTGCAAACAGACCAAACAAACAAGCCAATACACAACAAAAAATGAAAAACAAAAGGTCCCTAATGACAGTTCTTAGAATTTGTAAGATGTTTTCATATATTATCATAATTTTTTCTAAGAAAAAAACAAACAAACTATGATACAGTGAACTACTTTTCATTTTAAAGATGTGGACATTGCTTCCCGAGAAGGATAACACAGTCTGGAATTCAAACAAACAAACAAAATAATCAAAGCTGTTTTCTCATTCCAACTTCTGAGTTCTTCCCATGTCAGTGCTCTGCTTTGCAGGGGTAGTGTGTGGTTCATTGGGGGAGACACCAGGAAAGGAGGGACATTCTCGTTTGGATGTGAGAGATGAGAGGAGAACCCCATAGGGGATAAGGTAAGGCCCTGGGGCCCGCAGGCCACTGGCAGGAAGGACTTTCTTCCCTGGGCTCAGGCCGGCCCCACCACTGTGTCCACATCCCCTGCCTGCTGGGGCCTCTGGGCTCTGTCTTGTTGGCATCTCCTTTTTCTGCTTCTCCAACCTTCCTCTATCCATGGACAAGTCCCTCTCAGCTTTAAAAATCAAAAAACAGAACCTGCCTTCACCCAGCTGTCTCTGTATGATATTGCTCTCCTAACCCTTCAGAAAGGCCTTATCAGAAGAGCAGGCTCAGCACACTTCACCCCTACAATTACTCATTAATGCACCACAGCAAGGTTTTACCACCACCTCCATTCCGCTCCCTCCAACATTGCTGTGGTCCAGGTCACCAAGGATTGCCTGCTGGCCAAATTCAGTGGACATTTCAGATGTCTGCTCTACTTCTCAAGGCATTTAAACCTGTCTATGATGGCCTCCTTACTGAAATTCTGTCCTTCCTTAACTCCTGAGACATGGATCTCCTGGGTTCTCCCTTCATGAGTGCCGCTTCTTATCCTCTCTCACGGGTGCCACTCTTATTCTCCAGGCGCCCAGGATAACTCCCAAGGGGGTAATACCACCTGATGCCTAATTCCAGGTGTTAGCCTAGACCTCTGCTCTGAGCTCCTGTCTCATTGGGCCTCCCCTAAACTCCTCAAATGTATTGAATACAAACTGTACCCATCACCTCCTATCCACCAGCTGCCCAAGCCAGGGGAAAGGAAGTTATCAGCAGAAAGTGGTGACAGTAAAATAAATTAGTGAAAAGACCCCTGGGTTTAAAGGGAAAATAATTTTTATGTCATCTGGCTGGAGAAAAAACTTCACCCAAACTCTTAAAATACTTGTCTTGCCTTTTAATTTTGTGCATTTCAAACTTATAGAAAACTTGCAAAGTCACAACAATGAACCCTCATATGCCCTTCACTGAGATTCACCAATTGCTAACATTCTGCCACATTTGCTCTGTCTCTCATATTATTGTTGTTAATCTTATTGATAAATCATTTGATAGAAAGTTGCAGACATCATGACCATCTACTCCTAAACACTTTACCATCTATCTTTTAAAAGCAGGGATATTCTTTCACACGGAACAATGGTCATTTAGAAAATTTAGTGATGACATAACACTCTTATGTAATATGCAGCTCACATATAAATTTTACCGTTGTCTCAATAATATCCTTTATAGCAATATGGGTTTCCCCCTCCTAATTGAGCACACAATAGAGAATGATGCCCTGTGTTTAATTGTCCTTTACTCTATAAAGAATTTTTTCCCCACATTCCTTTGTCTCTTCTGACATTGATATTTTTGAAAAGCACAGACCAGCTGCCTTGTGGCTGGTCCTGGAATTTGAACTAAGATAATGATCAACGTGAGCAATGAGAGAAGTGGGGTGGGTCTGGAGGTCTCCTTTCCAGCCTACCCACGAAAAAAGGATGTGACACAATTTCTCTGTGTCCCCAAAGTCGTGCCATGAAAACGCACTTGTTTTCTTACCCGACCTGCTACTTTTAAGGGAAAACTTTATGCCCTTCTTTGCAGTAGGGCTGGTCGCTGCCTGAATAAAGGGGAGCACGAGGGTGGAGGGATTTCCTTCATCAAGGAGCCTGCACTGCTAGTGCTTTCTCACCAGCCTGAAGCTGAGAAGCGAAGTGGGCATCCGTGTTCTGCTCAATCCCGGCACTACCTGGATTGCTCTCACGGTGGCAGTGTAGCCTCAAATAGCAAACGCTTGCCACCTGGCTGCGTGGAAAGGGATATTGCAGTGCACCGCGTAGCTAAGAGGCAGCATCCAGCCGGGATCCTTTGCAGATGAACTAGCATTTCTGCCGTATAGTGCAACCAGGACGCCAGTCATTCATTCACTCACTCACTCATTCATTCATTCCATTTTTTTTTTTCACACTTAGCAGCCAATGTAGTGATTGCCTACTATTAGCAGGAGCTCTGCAAGAGGTGCTGGGCATACAAAGATTAAAAAAAAATTTTTTTTTTACATCATACTCCAAGACCTCCAGGAGCTCAGTGGTGAGTGAGAGATTTGAAAATAGTTGATACTTGCATGAATGCATAAATAGGCGGAACAACAAATCGATGTTTCCCTCTCTCTCTCCCTCTCTCTTAAAAAAAAAACAATAAAAGAGAACTGATGTTGGGTGCTTTTCAACTGGTTATATCCCCATCAAAATATTTATAGAAAGAGACCAAGCCACATAAAAGCATATATAGTCCTCTAAAAACTACAGCACAACGCGAAGAAGTTATTCATGGCTCACATGCCTTCTTTGACCTTCAAAGAATAGGATCGCAATGGGACTGTATAATGTTCCCTAATTCTATCATTAATGCTATCATTCTATGAGGGACAAGTCAAGGACTTTCTCTCTGGGCTGTGACCATATCTGATCCAGTCTGGGTTATCAAAAATTAAAAATAAAGTAAAATAGCTGATATTGTGTAACCATGTAGTACGTAGGGTAATAGTGGTAGCAATGAAGTGCTATGTGATTCAGGACAATCCTTCAGATCTTGGCTTACATGTGGCTTCTGCAGTGCCACCAGCGCTGGCCCCTGGATGAGGCTCTGCACCCCTCCCCTCTACTGTCGCAGACCCCTGTGCCTCTCCTGCTGTACTACTCAGCGCCCTGTGCTGTTACTCCTTACTTAATTGCATTTCCTGAGAGATGTAACAAGCTACTCAAAGACAGGGATTAAGTCTGTCCTGTTTCTTACTACATCCCCAATGCCTATCATCAAGCCAGGCTCACAGTGGGTGCTCCATAAATATTATTGAGTAAAGTCTACCCCAAGTACAGTTGTTCCAGGGCACCTCAAATGGAAGAAACATCATATGTCTTTATATTTCTAAGTCCAATAAAACCTCAGCTTCCCAAGATTAACAAGTCCAATATTCTTTAATTTTGAAAATTAAGGGTTTATGTAAGTTGCAGAAGGTTTGTACAGGTTGTAAGAAATTAATCAGTAGCATTTGTTTCTACAGTAGACTGTATTACTGTTAATGAAAACATCAAGTCTACCTGTTAAATATGAACAAAAGGCATCACCCTTTCTGTTGCACGTTACAGGCTGATGTTCCTATTTACAGGAACTGCAGATCACTAATCCTGGCCTTAACTTAGGCCCCTGTCTACTCAACAGCCTCATGCACCTCGTTAAAATGAGTCAAGGGTTTGACCCATGATATAAAATAAGTGGGGAATGTGATAAGGTGCCAAGGAACTGTAAAATTTAGCATTAGCAACGCCATTATAAAGAGGAAAAGTCAGGCCTCTTACCTCCTCATTTCTGTGAAGAAAGGAAAGAGAAGAATGCAGGAGGAAGGGCTTGCAAGGGCAACTGGGTCAGCTAAGTCATAATGTAAACACAGAGCAAGGAAGATAGAACTTATCTGAGAATCCCTTCACTTCTCTGTTCTTAAAAGCCTTTATGAAAGAATGTTTATGTACCTTAATCAAGAATTCCTATACTCGGATTCACCCTAAAGTCATGAGAGTAACGTAGACCTCTAGACAAAGGGATCACGAGCCCCTCCTTCCGCACCCCAACCGGTATGTCATTTGGTCTATAAAATCAGCCTCAGAATGGTAGGGACTTTCTACGTGATTTGGGATTGTGTCCCATGTAGCTAGCCAGCTAATTAATAAACTCCTTGAAAATTCATTTGGACTTGATGTCTCTGTGTAACCTGCAGATTAAAGTACAATACTTTACATCACTTTCATTATTTAAATTTTTTTCTTCTACCTTCTATGGCTCATAGCCAAATCCCAGAGTTTTGAGGGTTATGCAGTTGAAGAAAAGAGAGGCAAAAGGCCTCTGGCCCTTACCCTTGCCTTCTGTGCTGTGCCTGATGGCTGCTGGGTTCTGGTCTTTCCTCATCAGCTGACCTTGCTGCTCTGGGTCGAGTATAGCTATACCTCTCACAGCCATATCAGTCTGACCCCTGCCAGCAGCACCTCCCACTTAAGTCCCTTCCTCAAATACTGCTTACAAGTGGTGCATAGGTGCAAGGTGAGTCCCAAAACACAAAAGACACCTAGTCCTTCCCAGCCTCTGAGAAGTTACCTCCTGGGTGGGGGCACACCCCTTTTTCCTTCTCTATCCTCTTGGATAATCATCCTAAACAACTTTGTGACTGCCCTTGCTATCATCTTGAGAAGGGGAGAGAAAGATACTTTCCGAATTAATACTGATGAATGTACAGCTTCAAAAAGAAGATGCCAGTTAATTCTCAACAACTCTCCCTGTGTATAAATTCATTCCACAAGTGAGTGTTTTTGTGAAGCACTCTTTTATAAGGACAATTTATATTTCTGTTTTAAAGTCACTGAACTTCTGCAAGTCAAAAAGCACTCATTAGTTGGGGTAGTAACATTTGATCTCAGAAAAGAATACCTAGCCTGACCAGACGGTGGCACAGTGGATAGAGCATTGGACTGGGACGCTGAGGACCCAGGTTCAAAACTCTGGGGTCGCCAGCTTAGGCACAAGCTCATCTGGCTTGAGCGTAGACTCATCCGGCTTGAGCAAGGCTCACCAGCTTGAGCCCAAGGTCCCTGGCTTGAGCAAGGGGTCACTTGGTCTGCTGTAGCCCCCTGGTCAAGGCATATATGAGAAAGTAATCAATAAGAAACTAAGGTGCCGCAACGAAGAATTGATGCTTCTCATCTCTCTCCCTTCCGGTCTGTCTGTCCTTATCTGTTCCTCTCTCTGTCTCTCTCTGTCTCTGTCACCAAAAAAAAAGAAAAAGAAAAAGAAAAGAATACCTAGTTCCTTGTGAAGATTAATGGAGATGGGTTTGAATATACTTTGGGAATTGAAAGTACTATACAATATTGTAGAATATTGTTGGTATTAATGAATGGATTTTGTATTTTACAACCAGAGGAGAGGTGACATGATAAATGACCTCTTTGACGTCCTTTCCAACTCTCCAATAATATTTTTTTTTCCATTGTTGTTGTTTTGTTTGTTTTTGCTAAAAACTCTCCTTCAGCTATTCTGGAAAAATCTGTCCTTCAAAAAAATATCTATGCATCAGTGTTGACTTTTCTTTTTCTTTCTTACTGGTTCCTAATTCACACTGGAGACTCTGAGATGCTCAAGCTGAAATCACATTGAGGGGAATAGAAAACATGGATCCCTTTCCATGATTTACCGAAGTTCTCTGTGCTAATGATAGTAACTACTTGATTTCTCTTCTGTTCATTCACACATCCATTTGAATAATATTTACGTAACGCTTAAGTCACCTTCTAAGGTGTTTAAGACACCATTCTAAGCACTTCTTATATTTATAATTGCCTACAAACATACATGTTTAATATTCTGGTAACAGCTGAGATTTAGCATACTGACTCAGCTCACAGTCTTCTCCCCACTCCACTATCCCCAGCGCTGTGAATTCTCCAGCCCTGCTCACCAGCTACTTCATGCTTTTCCTGACTTTGTCTCATGTCTTTGGATGCCTCACACTAATGTGCCTCCACTTCTATATCTAGGTTCTCCACTGCTACCCAGGTTACTGAGTTTACATTGGTTGTTATATTGGTTGTTAGAGTAAAGCATTCAGAAACTGAGAAAAAACAGTGAGAAACAGAGCATTGAGATAAAGGCAACAGAGTAAAACTCCAGTGAGATTTAAAAATAAGTGTTGATCTCATGAAGCGTGGCCTCTTTTTTCTCTAACAGAAGAAACATCAGTCTCGACTTGGCTAAGCACAGAGTTAAATTTGGGGCAAATATTCAGGGTTGATGTACACTTTTACATGGTGAGTTTGATTTTGAATAAAGGTGGGCCATCGGTTTGCACTCCTGTTATCTCTCAAGTTATTCCTCACTTCTGAGTTTCTGGTTTCCTTTTTTCTTAAATTGAGGACCCCCTTTCTTGAACTTATTACCCTCAATTCACATACTTTGGTATCAGCGGTCATTTTTACAATGTGGTTCTGTTTTCTAGAATAGCTTTCATGTACAGGGAAGGTATCTGATATGGGAACTTGAGAAATAGGAGTGGGAAAGAGAGGAAGTTCTCCCAGCTTTCCTCAAAAACTACAAGACAGTGGGCAGTCACATTCCATCTTACCAATTGTGAAACAAAAAAGTGATGCAGATAGAGTAGTGACCATAACTAACGTGTAGAGACCCCATCGTGGGACAGGCGTGCCTGGGAGTGCTTGAGGTGTGTCACACTTTGACTTCTCATGTGCATTTCATAGATGAGAGCCCTGAGACACAGAGAGGTTCAGCAACTGACCATGTTGAAACAGAAGTTAATGGATCAGAGATTATCAACCCAGAGATTCTGACACTAAAGTCTGCCAGTAACGACTGTCCTCTATAACTTCTTGTGCTTTCTGGGTCTTGAGCCCAAGAATTTCTGCCTCCTTTTCATCATCTAATTATGACTTTACTTTTTTTGGAATAGTATGACTTCTTCAACCTTGGGTTCCCCCATTTGGAGAATAATGTTATCTTCTCCCCTCTTCTCTCTCCTCTCTGTCTCTCTGTCTCATACATACAGACACACACACGCACATGCACACGCACACGCACTTTCACCAGCTACTCAAGGAAACACCCTCCCAGCCCACAGTGGTGCCCAGGAATTGCCTGGGAAGGAGCCACTCTCCTGCAGAAGTGGAACCTAAAAAAAAAACCCTGACAATGAAGCCAATGGGCAACTTTTATTAAGAAAAATTCTTCTTAGTCAAAAACCATGTACATATCACAAGTTGGTAGCTCAATGTATTATCACAAAATGAACCAAGTCAAGATATAGAATGTTACTGGCACCTGATAGTCCTCCTCATGCTCTCCTCCAAACACTCTCTCTCCCTCCTATCCTATTTCACTTTAAAACCCTACATGTGCTTTGCCTAGCTTTGAATTTTATGGAATCATACCTTGTTCATCCTTATGTGTCTGGCTTCTTTTGCTCACTATTAGCTTGTGAGATCCATTCCAGGTGTCTGGTATAACTGTGGTTTGGCCACTTTCATAGATGCATTCCATTGTATAACTATATCACAATATATTTATCTATTCTACTGTTGATAGACATTTGGGTTCTTTCCAGTTTGAGGCTATTACTATGAACATTACTGTACATGTCTTTTAGTACATAGTGCATAATTTTAGAACAAGTGCATAATTTGTGTTGCGTATACGCCCAGGAGTACAAAAGAGAACTTTAAACCCAGAGGGTAGGGAATTAGGCAGGGAAGTTGCATAGGGCATATATGAATGACAATGAGATCAAGGGAAAAACAATTTCTGACTAACAAGGGTATCTACAGGCCATAGCTCCTGAGGGATATTCCTTTCCCACTTAAATTCAGAGAATCCTATAAGAGTCCTCTTCTTGGAGAGCAGGACCTTTTGCAGGTGTTCCTAGATAGAGAGCATTTCCTTCAGAGTTCACTCAGACTTGAGGGACACTAAGCCTGCCACGGTGTTGGTTTCTGCAGCAGTGAAAAGGACTAGAACCAGAGGAATAGAAGTATCTGTGATGGAATATGTTTAGCTGTTGAATATTTCAGCCAGCACAGGCACGAGTCTGAGAACTCTGAAATTCAAACAGCTGGTTATAGGAAAGCAACTCATCCAAAGTGGGCTGGCGCCAACTGGGACAGAGCAGTGCCTAGAGGGGAACTCAGATGTACAAAATCTAAGAGCCAGATGACAGAAAACAGAGACATCCCAGATGGGGACCAGCAAAGGCAGGATGCGAGGCACCCTGGCAGTCACCTGGTTTCTCCTACCAGAATCCGAGCTCCATAGGAGAGGGAAGAAGAAAGCAAAGGTCAGAGATGGGGAGAGCAGTGCACAAGAGATATTATGCAATATCCTGAATGAAGCCAGCAGCCAGCCTGGACTAGGGGTACCCTGACCTTCCAGTTTCATGAGCAAAACCGTTAGAGCTAGGTTTTCTGTTGCTTACACCCAAAGGCTCTTCACTAGCATAGGCAATACATTACTTGTTGAAGTCATGAGTAAAAATTTGACTCAGAGCCCATACTCTTACCCCCTATGCTACACTGCACAAAGGGGCAGATTGAAGGTGAATTTGATAAAATGTAAGATTGAAATGAATAAAAAACAATAAAATAAACTTGACCAGAGCCAGTGATGAAACCTATGCCAATAATGGCTGCTAGAGAAACAGAAGAAACAATATCCTGAAAGAAATATATTGGATTGGGTCCCTTCTACGTATCTCTGTGTGTACACAGAACTTTGCATCAGATCCTTTTTATCTGGTGTAGCAAGATCTGTGTTTTCTTTAATTTACTCGTGTGCTGTCCTCAGCATAATGACCAGCATAGAGATATTACTACGACAAGGTGATATAAAGCAATGATTCTCAACTTGGGTATCATCCACTTGTGCAGAGTGGGTTTAGAAATATTGCCTGGGATTCATGAACCCATTGGTATAGTGTCTAACTAGAAATAGTTATCAATAAAGCTTTGTGAATGAATGATAAATGAATGAATGCATAAATATGCATATAAAACTCTACTAATGAAATATTTGGCTCTTACAGATACATTTTACTGTTCTAGAAATAGAGCTGTTGTGATTAATAAGATAATAAAATAAACATTTACTAAAAGGCTTTATTGATTTAATAAGAGCTTTCCCCCCATTAATAGATCTTCAAGTAACAGATGCTAAAATACCTAATTCCTGGGGTTTGACATTAACTCTAAAAATAGTTGTAGAGTTAAATATACAACATTCCTCTCTCATCCCTATAATCTCTCCTGCTCCCTATAACTTTTAAAAAATGTGGTATTTCCAATTTTAAAAAATCCATATTTTACATATTTCTCTGATGTAAAATCAGAAGCTCTGATGACACAGGGCCTGAATTTTTATTTGGCAACAATTGACTGGCATGGAGAAGCCGTGACCCCCTTAGCTGATGCATGTATGCTGGCGCTGGCTAGAGCTCTTATTATGATCTGATGCCTTCCGTATTTGGAATCTCAGCACCTGAGGCTTTGTATGTTATGTTCTCACTGCTTCGCTCCTCTCTTAGACCTGCTGGGCTCTTTGTTCAGCTTACTTTGCATCTCCTGGTCTAAATGTCTAATAGTAAATTAGTAAATGGAACAGTAGTCAGACATTTGACATCCCAGCCCCCGGTCCTTCAGGCTGTCTATTGACATTTCACTTCCTCTCCCCTTTCAGTGTCCTGACCCAAAAGCTGAAATTCAGAGTTCTTTTCATCCAGATCTCAATGGCATGAACATTTTGGCTGTTGGGAAGCCCACATACTATGGTTTATCCTGAGACCTGTGCCTTCTAGAGATAGCCCATCATTTATTTATGAATTTCAGGGACTTACAGTATCCTTCACACAAGCCAAGAGGACTATATGGGTCTAACAAGTACCTTCCCAAAGTAAAGGAAATTGAGAGAGTAATTTGTTTGATTTTGATGTTCACTTCATGTGCTCTTTACTTAGAACATTACTGCTCCAGGTACTTCTGCTAAAAGAAATCTGACTTTGACTCCCTGCTTATTCCTTAACCATTGTAAATGTCGTTATTATAGAACTGAGAAGGTATCTCTTAAACCTCCATGTGGATATTGCTAGGCAAAGTAGCCCAGTCACCGTAAAACAGTCCTCTGACCCTTGGCTTTGAATTGTGTACATATTCCCTGGAATAGAGTCCTCCATTCTCTGTACTTTTATATTCCATTTGAATCACAGTATTGTGGGCTATTTAAATTAATTTGGTCGATCTATTGTTTTTTTTTTTTTTCTTTTTTTTCTTTTTTTCATTTTTCTGAAGCTGGAAACAGGGAGAGACAGTCAGACAGACTCCCGCATGCGCCCGACCGGGATCCACCCGGCACGCCCACCAGGGGCGACGCTCTGCCCACCAGGGGGCGATGCTCTGCCCATCCTGGGCGTCGCCATGTTGCGACCAGAGCCACTCTAGCGCCTGGAGCAGAGGCCACAGAGCCATCCCCAGCGCCCGGGCCATCTTTGCTCCAATGGAGCCTTGGCTGCGGGAGGGGAAGAGAGAGACAGAGAGGAAAGCGCGGCGGAGGGGTGGAGAAGCAAATGGGCGCTTCTCCTGTGTGCCCTGGCTGGGAATCGAACCCGGGTCCTCCGCACGCTAGGCCGATGCTCTACCGCTGAGCCACCACCAGGGCTCGATCTATTGTTTTCTAGTTAATTCAAGGTGCTTCATCTGAGCACACTTTATCTCCCTTGCGTTGCTAGTGGCTACTTATCAGAGAGTGCAGTTCTGGCCCACTGATTTTACTCAGGTCTGTGTTGAAGAATGAAATTGAAATAAACTCGAGGGAAGGTCACTGGTAGGAGACTATTGTGATAGTCTGTGTTTGCAGGATCATAATGACCTAGGCCAGGCTTAAAGAGGTGGGAATAAAAAGAAAGGCATATATGTATTACCCAATACAGAAGCAATCAATTTAAAAAAAAATCTTGACAGCTGGCAGTCAAAGGGAATCAGCACTGAAAGAGCTTCAGCCTGTTTGTCAGCTCAGCACTCACACTTCCCAGAAATTCAGCTGAGGCTTCTGTGGCAACAGTTTTGCAGTTCAACTTCCCTGCTTTTCAGTCCTGTGTTCCTCACTTCCCAATAGCTGTTGTAACTGTGAGTCCTCCCAACAAACCACATGCACATAAACAGTATCTCAGAATCTCTTTCCGGGGGAACCTGTCCTATGACAGATATGAAATTTAAGGGTTCTCTCTATCACTCAGGTGGGCTGATGTAAAATAAAAGTCTGATCACAGTCTAATGATTATGTTACACTAAATCAAGCTGGATTTAATGGACACTCTGTGTACTTATCCATCTCCTACTCATGTGGTTAGAACCTTAAGAGTTCCCTTCAGCGAGGCAGATGAGCTTTGTGCTTCAGTGGCTAAGGGGAATGTAGTCTGAACAGAAAGAAGTTTGAGAAAGATAATAGAGACCAGGGTCCTCAAGTTGTGGTCTAAAAAGGATGATTGTGAAATATCAAGGACTTTTATTAGCTGGCCACTCTCAACCAAGAGGAAGAGGTGTGCGGGGTCCCTGGCGTAACTGGTATTTCAGAAGAAGTATGGGTATAAAAGTGCCAAAGATAAACTTTTAATTGTTTCTCCAAATGGAATATACCCTTTTGGGGAAAAAAAAGAAACCCTTTAAGTCTTCATGGTCTTTGATGATTCTGTTAGTTTACTACTTGTAAACCAGATTTGGCTGAACAATATATATATATATATATATATATATATTAATGAATTTCAACATAAGGAACTCTAATCCAAGCTAAAAAAAAAAAAACCCTTGACCCCATGACCCAGTAATTCCATTTTTGGTAAATCCCCCAATAGGTTCTTTTAAGTATGAAAGAAAAGCAGAACTGTTCACAGTATTAAAACTGCAAAGCAGTTCAAGTATCCATTAAGAGAAAAATGTATGAATATTCATATAATAAAAGGTCATGTTCAGCAACAAAATATAGCAATTGAAACGAACTACAGTGAAATGCAAAAATACGGATGAATCTGGCAATAGAACTTTCAATGAAAAACATTAAAGCCAAAGATTACATAGAGTATGATCCCATTGTTATAATAGTATCAAAACTCTAAAATAAAAAAGGTACTTTGTAAGAATACATATAAATGCAACAAAACATGAAATTCAGGGTGATGGTTTTCTAGATAGGGGAAAGTCGAAGTTCTTTGATTAGATAGGTTATTGTCACAGATCTAGCTTTTATTTTGGTGGTGGGTGAGTCCATAATGTTTATTATATTAAGTAAGTAATTTGGTGTATGTACACAGGTCAGAGATGGGAAGGTACTGTGAACCAAAGATTGTGATTAATACAATTCTAGTCCCGAAAGGGAAAACGGTGAGTCCTAAAGGTGGCCATATCTGATTTGCACCTTCGATGTTACTTCACTTCTCTGGATTTCCCAATTACATACTCATGGCAAGTACTCTAAATTGACTCTTTTGGCACATTCTGCCCACTTTTTAAGATGCAGAGACCAAAAAACTAAGAACTACACTTCTCAGACTTTCTCGCAGCTAAAACTTCAGAAAGCAAGTGCAATCAAATGAGACTTTGATTTAGAACTAAGCCACGTGGGACGAGACAAGATATCACGTTGCTTGGCTGGTAGGGACAGCAGCATTGGCAGAGAAACAGCATGCCCAGGAGCAGGCAGCTGGGATATCAGCTTCCCGAATCTGCAGCCTCTGGACCAGTGCAGACTCAACTGCTCCATTCACCCAGTTCCACAGTCTGGTCTTGGAAATTGACCTTGGAAGTTCAGCCTAGAGAGAAATTCTTTGCCTCCCAATGGTATAGTAAACCATAAAATACCCTTTAATAAATCCCTTTCTTTAAAACTTGATGAATAGATTCTATTCTTCAAAGCTTAATGCTTAACAGTTTCCACAACAGAATTTTTCCTATTTCTCTGTTAATAAGATAATATTTATTAGAAGGAAAACAACTGTCATCAATTAGTCTTTTTTGCTCAAAGCTTTCTTCTTATCAAGAGAGATTGTAAGGTTTCCTGTTCTTCAATTTAAATAGGAATTACACATGTAAATATAAAAGGTTTTCGGTTTTTTGTGTTGTCTTTTTTTTGTATCTCAGTATTCATATTTTTTTAGAAAGACTATATATATATGTGTGTGTGTGTGTGTGTGTGTGTGTCTTTATAATACCAAATTGCTATACCAATTATACTTCTTTATAGTGAAACAATATTGTGCTTATTGAGTATTAAAATTCTATACAGATAGAGAGGTGTGTGATGCTTTGATAATTAAATAAAGATCAAGTTGCTACTAAAGTCACATTTACTAGATGATCCTAATATCTAATCATTACTGAAGAGGAACTATTACTATCCTGAAGTGACAGGAGTGTCTGTGATGTGGATACTTACTCAGATAAGTCCCTCATCCAGCAAAAAGCGGTTCAGTGGGGTGTCTGCTCAACTTCATGAAATGGCTTGGCCTTCAGGCAGGAGTCCTGCCTGATTATGCCGTATGGCTCTTCACTGAGAGATGCCTAGATTAGGCATAATTTCTGCAAATGGCATTCCTGGGGAAGAGCCTTATGTTTACCATGTGCTGAATATGTGGCAAAATGACAATCAAGGGCATGAGAAAGTGTAACAATGTAATTATAGTAAGACCACTACCTTCTGCTAGACTCTTTCTTCCTGTGATTGTTTTTTATTTTTTTCTGTAAGTACAATCAAGTCATATTAAAACTATATGGTAGAAGACGTTTCACTAGCTGCCCCAACATAGCTTGAGAAGAGCCAACCATACATACGATGGAGGGTAAGGGGCATGCAGGAGTGTGGGGGAAGAATAAAGGAGGAAAGATTAGCTACAGCTAATTGGACATATAATAAACACCCAACTAGAAGATACTCCAGCATAGAATTTGAACACAGATCCACAGAAATCCAACAGTGGTAGCTCTGATGCTAAGTTGGAGCTGGGGACTGTTGGGCCATGTATAGAAAGATAAGCAGATAAAAGAACTTCATGGAAAGAAAGAGCCAGAGTGAAACAAACAGAAAGAAGGAAGCACAGACATAGAAAAGCTACACAGCCTTGATTTCCATTCTGCTAAGAGAATCTGTTCTAAACAATGCTTCACAACCATGCATATAAAACAAACAAACAAAAACATGCATAAACACACACTAAACAAGCTTCACAAGGCTTCTGCTTAGATATTGACCAATCACCATGTTGAATAGATCATTATTTCCAGGGCCTCATTATGACTTTCATGGAATGTAGAGGCATTTGCCTTCATGGGTCCCTTCTTACATAAAAAAATACATGCATATAAATTATACTTTATGACTGCACTGGTATAAAGGCAAATATAATCTGGGCTCAATTTGTTATGTAGTCATTATTATTATTGTCATTTTTTCCCTGCCTGTAAATAAAGTTAAAAATAAGACATTTTCATGGGCCTTGAAAGTATCAAGCAGAGGCATGTACCTGCCCTAAAGGATAAGTCAGCCCAAAGAATTTCTAATACCTTCGAGAGGGAAATATAGGAAATTTCATAGAATATAAGTTACAATTTCAATCCTCACTGTTCTTCTTAAGATCTCTTCAATTGTTTTTTTTTAAGTTGGACTTCTAATTCTTCACGTATGTCGTTTAAAACTGTGTGACTTGTTTGTCAGCTGGTACCTCCTGTTCCAAGTACATCTGTAATTTGGCTGTCGGTTTTTAAGTGGCTGTCATTCCCATTCTAGAAACTGATGCATTTACTTTGCTGCCTCACTTGAGGAACTGTGTGACTTTGAAGAGAGTCACCCTAAGGACACGATTAGCTTTCCAAAATGGGACTGTCTCCTGAGAACAGCAGCTGAGAAGCCTTCAGAGAAGAGATGAAGAATTCATCAGAGGTGACTATGAAAGACGGAGTAAAAGACTCCTGGGGAAAATGCGATCACGTGACCAGTGTGTTTCAGACTCGATCAATGTTGATAAAGTGACTTGGCCCTTTTTCTGCCATCCTACAGAAGCCCCGCCTCCTGTCAGTCTCATCGCAGGGCCTGGGACAAAACAAGCAAAGGCTGCTTAGCACGATCCATAGGAAGGATGAATAACAAATACAGAATGACTGTTTCTCAGGAATCCTGAGTATTAATGAGATAATTATAATTTTCATTTGTTTGAGAATAACTAATGTTGGTTTTAAGTGACATTAAGGAGTTTAACTTGCTTTTCTTGGTTCTTAGCAGATCAAGTAAGATATGAAGCAGTTTTTTTAATACTTGGGGTAGGGGGGTCACAGATCCCTTTGAGAACCTGGAAAACAGTCGTGAGCCTTCTCCCTGTAAAAACACACGGAGAGATCCTGAAGCTCATCCATGGGTCACCCATTTAAAAAAACAACAACACCTTAACACAGAGAAGATAAATAATTTAATTAATGAGGTAATGAATATATAATATATGTAGAATTCTACACCTAAGAAAGTTAGAATATCACCCTTTTTTTCATGTGCTCACAGGATTATTTATAGAAGTTAATCATATAGTAACTACAAAGAAAATCTCAATGAATTCCAAAAATAAACAGAAAATTTGCCACCACTATTCTCTCACCAACATACAATAGAGGTAGAAATTATTAACAGAAGTATGACCCAAAATATCCAATTACTAGAAAATGTTAAAACTCTAGGAAACATAGATGAAAAGAAAAATCAAACTATAATTTCAGACTACCTAGAAAATAGCAATAATAGCAGTATATATCAAACATTTGAGGTACAGCCAAAGTTATACTCATAGGTAAAGTTTTATTTTTAAACTCTCATTATTAAATAATATATGGAAATAAATCAACACTCAACCCCCAAAATTAGAAAAAAACCCAGCTAAACAAATTTGGAAAAAACATAAGAATGAAAGTACTGTAATAAAGATTTAAAAAGAAAAAGATGGGCCCTGGCCAGTTGGCTCAGTGGTAGAGCGTCGGCCTGGCATGCAGAAGTCCTGGGTTTGATTCCCGGTCAGGGCACACAGGAAAAGCAACTATCTGCTTCTCCACCCCTGCCTTTCTCCCTTCTCTCTATCTCTAGCTCTCTCTTCTTCACCTCCAGCACCCATGGCTCAGTTGGAGCAAATTAGCCCTGAGCACAGAGCTCCATGGCCTCAGGCCATCAAAATAGCTCAGTTGCTGAGCAATGGAGCAACAGCCCCATATGGGCAGAGCATTGCTGGGTAGGGGGCTTGAAGGGAGGATCCTGGTTGGGGTGCATGTGGGAATCTGTTACTCTACCTCCCTGCTTCTCACGTAAGAGAAAAAAAAAGAAATGGATGATTTTTTTTTAAATTAGTAGAATTCATATTTAAATGTACATGATATATGTGTATTCAGTGAATATCAGTGAGTTGATTTGGCTGTTTTCATCCTTATTGTGTTTCTGAATATTTGTCTTTTTCTTGTTCCTGTTAGTACTAAGTGGAATTATGACTTAGATTTTGAAGCTAGTAAAAATATTAACTAATATTTATAAGTACTTTAATGGTTTATGAAATAATTCTATATACCTTATCTCACTTAACAAGTCTGGTGGGTAGGGATAGGCATTACTATTATTCCTATATAACAGATGAGGAAATTGAGATTGAGAGAAGCTAACATATTACTGTATTGAACATTTCTTTAAATTTAATTTGGGATTATTTTACCTTGGAGAATGAGGAAAGGTAAAACAGATGACAGTCTATGGGACTTTTCCTATTTCTAACATTGTTTTGTATATTACTCCTGGAAAGAGGAATAAATGCATGCTATCATGTTTAAAATTCAGATGGTGTGTTTGACTTATTAAGAACCAGGTAGCTCAAGTCATCCAGCTATATAGTGTGTTTCACTAACCTTGTCTTCCTAAACAAATGAAACTGTGAGCCAATGAAAATTGGACCTTTGCTCTCCCAGCTGGGTATGAGGAAAAAATAAACCAATGAGAACTATGCCTCTTCTTGTGATGCTGCAGAGGTGCGGGGTGTGGTGGGCAGAGAGAGGTCACCTGGAATCCAGTGCACAGTATTTGGGGAGATGTCGCAGGTGAAGAGCTCCAAAGAAACTAAGCAGTTGTTATCTGCACACCCATCTTGCCTACGAGCTTGCCTACTTCTGCACAACATCCATTTCCATTCTTCTCAAAAATAAAAATCCTACCCTTGAGGGCAGTGCATTCTAGAGCCAGTGGAAGAAGTAATGGCCATTTGACAATTAGCCCCATTTTCTATTTATTTCTTTTTGTTTATATTGCCAAAATTACAGTAACATACCCTCTTTCTTTTAAGTGTCTATAGAGTACTTAATTTGGTGACAGCATATGGACTGGTGGGCAAAATGTTAAAAGGTTGTCTGAAAATGACTTCCACTAGACCGGAAGACATGCCCAAGATGATGCTATTAACAAAAAGGTTTTCTGATCCTGAATCTGACGTTTTCCCCACTTTTCTCTTATCCCACCATGTGAATAATTATATCTCTGGTTCAATCTTACTGTGGTTCTCAGAGTCCCTGGTTCCTGCAATTGCCCTTAAATTTCTCATCACTGGTGACATGTATAAGATACTAAAAAAGCTTTCTATTTCCTGTCTTCCCCACTCACTTCCTGAATTGCCAAATTAGTCATTTACATGAGGCAAATGGAATATAATTTTTGACTCTTGAAGCAACAGAAATTTTATAATGGAAAATATGGATAAGATAAAAAATGAAAAAACAAAAATACTTGATAGACAACAAAATTAAAATAAAGGAAAGCAGAGAAATAATGTGGAAACACTTTTATTAAAATGATAGACAAAGAATAAGGTCTGCTCTTAGTTGGACAAGATAGTTAATACGGCAGTCAAATTGTTATAGTTCTTAAGGGCAACCTGTCCATACATACTAAGATCCATTACAAACTCATAAAAACAACTAACACTAATTTAAATTTCTATAACACCACAGCACAGAGAAGTGAAGGAACCTGCCCCAAATCACACAACCAGGAAGTAGAACAACTGGGATTTGATCCCAGAAAGTCTGGCTCCAGAGCCTGTGCTCAGCGTCTATGCTGTGTGCCTCTGATAGTCCTTGGCATTATAATACTACTCCTCAGCATTTACTCCAGGAAACAAATTGAGAGCTTCAAACAAGTCAAATGCCCAAAAATGTTTGTAGCAGCCGATTTGAAACAAACAAACAAACAAAAGAACTAGTAATACATGATGTAAAAGAGACCTGGACGCATTAACAACCACTACAATTTATTAGGCACAGATCCTTGTATACCAGATGCTGTCCTTATTTAATCCTCACAGCAGAGTGGGCTTCCCATGTCATCAATGAAAAAATGGAGGCTTAGGAAGTTTAAGTCACCTGCCATGTTCATAAAGCAGTTAACTGACAGAGCAATGATTCAAATGCAGGCTGGCTAATTCTAAATTCCCTGCTTTTAACCTCCACTTCTTGTCTCTAAGAGCACTAAGGAGTGCTTGCATCTTTCCCAGCCTGGCCCTGGCTTAACTTCCTAAAAATACCTCAAACAGCTAATCCTGGCAGTTGGGGCTTTGGGAAAAGCACAATTAGAGTCAGGTCATGCAGGTCGCCGCTTCCCAGAGGCAGAGTCACAGGCACTCCCCTGTGTCCCAGCAGGCCTCTCCTATGCTGTTTCTGAAAAGAGACACACCGTCCGGAGGTGTGAAGGGCAATGTCTCAGTGTCTGCAGGGAAAGCCCCCGGGTTTGGGGCTGGTGGGGGTGGAGGTGGGCAGCGGGGGGGGGGGGGGGCTGTAGAGAAGGCGGGCTAAATGTAATACTGTGGGAGTGAAGAGAAGGGCATTTTCCTTTCAGAGCCTCAAGGACAGCTACGTCTTCCCAATCCCTATACCATTCTGGATGTAGGGAGAAAACTAGGCATAGAGTTACCAGAGATAACCAGATGCCCAACTAAATTTGAATTTCAAATAAACAACAAATAATTGCATGTCTGTTGGTCAAATAAGTTTGTAAATATGATATATATGTTTGCTTGCTTATAGTTTGCATTGGTTGTGGGGGATAGGCTATAAGCAGGCAGGGTCATTATAGCCTAAGGTTTAGTTTTAAGACTAAGCCTTTCCCACCCTAAGTGACTTTGTATCAGAGACTTCCTTGTTTGTATATTGGATTAAAGGTTTTGATTTCTATACATAAAATGGGGCAGAGGAGCCCATGCAGGAGGAGAGCAGAGAAAGCCCACGTGGAGGAGAGGAGAAGCAGCCAAGATGGTGGAGTGCTGAAAGAGAAGCCAGTTTGTGCAGAGAGAAGGAGATGGGGAACAGAGGTGAATAAGGCTGGTGAGGTAGAAATTTTGTTTCTAGGAAACTCGGATGAGTCAGTGGCTTTGGGAGCCCTGAATGGAAAGCGAAGTGATTTCCCACTGTGTGTATTCTTGCCTGCTAGGTGCAAGCTAGGATTAAAGCTAACGGCCCACCAGTTCTTGGTTCCATTGTTTTATTACCATCTGTCCGAATCAAATGCGAATCTGCACGGGCCAGGCGGCTGTGATGGTAGCCGCGGCTACTGACCCTACAATGTCCCATGCAACCTTTGATCTGGCGATCCTAACTGGGCACCATGTTTGTATTTTGTAAGAATCAGACTGCCACTTGGAAAAGATCATTTCTACACATAACAACTGCTCTGCAGTGCCAGCCCTCAAGCCAGAGGGCTGGGCTGATGTCTTGGTCTTTGACCCGACTTCTGTGCCTAGCAAAGTGCCTGGCACATCATAAACAGTCACTAAATTCATCTCAAGCTTCAACCCTAAATGTATGTTGAAATGAGCAAATGCTAGAGGAATTTATCATTTATAACTACAATGTAGAATATTTGTAAATAGGTCATCTATTATTTCAACAACTCTGTGAAAAGTGATCTCTATGACGACTTTCCATATTTCTATTTGTATTAATCAGAGTTCTCCAGAGAAACAGACCAAAAAGATGTAACTATATAGAGAGAGAAAAAAAAGAGATTTGCCGGTTGGCTCAGCGGTAGAGCGTCAGCCTAGCGTTCGGAGGACCTGGGTTCGATTCCCAGCCAGGGCACACAGGAGAAGCACCCATTTGCTTCTCCACCCCTCCGCCGCGCTTTCCCTCTCTGTCTCTCTCTTCCCCTCCCGCAGCCAAGGCTCCATTGGAGCAAAGATGGCCCGGGCGCTGGGGATGGCTCTGTGGCCTCTGCTCCAGGCGCTAGAGTGGCTCTGGTTGCAACATGGCGACGCCCAGGATGGGCAGAGCATCGCCCCCTGGTGGGCAGAGCATCGCCCCTGGTGGGCGTGCCGGGTGGATCCCGGTCGGGCGCATGCGGGAGTCTGTCTGACTGTCTCTCCCTGTTTCCAGCTTCAGAAAAATGAAAAAAAAAGAAAAAGAGAGAGAGATTTATGATTAGGACTTGGCTCACACAGGTTGTGAAGGCTGACAAGTCCCAGGATCTGAAATTAGCAAGCTGGAGACCCAGGGGGAGCCAATGTTTTCATTTGAGCAGGTAGCAAAGAGAAAAAAAAAATCAATGTCCCAGATCAAAGGCATTCAAGCGGGGGAGGAATTCCTTCTGTGGGGGTGGTCAACCTTTTTGTTCTACTCATGGTGGGCCATCAGGGGAATGGGCCCACCACATGAGGGTGAGCAGTCCACTTTACTCAATCTACCACTCTCAATTCAAAACAACCCTCACAGAAACAGCCAAAATAACATGTGACCAAATATTGGGGCAACCTGTGACTCAATAAGGTTGACACATAAAATGAATCATCACATCATCCCCAGGCAGAATTAGTAATCACCTATGGGCTCAAGTAACACAGAAGGACAGGTATACTTAAAGAAAGGTACAAGGCATTCATTCTAGCACTTTAAAGTTGTAAGTGGCACTTTAAGTGGGGATATTCTTATTCCTCTACTAAAGGATTCTTCCTGTCTTTTTGAGCCTTTACACCTGTCCCCATGATGGCTACATGTCTATACCCCAGCTCATTGTGAGTTCCCTCAGAACAGAATCTTAGTGCCTTTCACAAAGCAAGATCTCAACTAAGGTTTATTTAAAAACAAACAAACATCTGTTCTTTTCTCTGAGCATTGCATTTATAGATAAGCTGCATGTGATTCAGGTGTCCTCAATTAGAAATTACCAATGTATTCTGAATATGAGAGATGAACGAGCTCTCCCTGAGACATATCCTATCTCTGAAGGGCAGGGCGAACTATTATACGGTGAGTGCAGCCTGCACAAGCTACTGCCACGTCCTGCTACAGGACAAAAAAATCATCATTATCGTGTGGATGCCAGCTCTGAAATGACATGCCCCAACCCCATTTGAGGGCACCCTGCAAAAATACACACTCCTTCCTGGGAGAATCCCTGCCCTGTGGGGTGACTTAGGCCTTTGCTTCCTTTCCCCCCAAAATCTCCTCCACTGGCCCACCAAGGGGCTGGCATTCTAGTCAATAGCCACACATTAGAGCAGGGGTCCTCAAACTTTTTACACAGAGGGCCAGTTCACTGTCCCTCAGACCGTTGGAGGGTCAGACTATAAAAAAAAACTATAAACAAATCCCTATGCACACTGCACATATTTTAAAGTAAAAAAACAAAACAGGAACAAATACAATATTTAAAATAAAAAACAAGTAAATTTAAATCAACAAACTGACCAATATTTCAATGGGAACTATGCTCCTCTCACTGACTACCAATGAAAGAGGTGCCCCTTCCGGAAGTGCAGTGGGGGGCCAGATAAATGGCCTCAGGGGACCGCATGTGGCCTGCGGGCCGTAGTTTGGGGACCCCTGCATTAGAGCAATGTCTGTGTCTGTAAGTGTGGTCCATGGACCACCAAAGTCCAAGAGATTCAGGTGATTGTTGAAAATGCAGATTCAGAAAACTAAATCCAAATATATACTATCAGACTCTCTAGGGTAGAAGAATCTCTTTTCCACAAGCTCTCAAGTGATTCTTACAGCCAGCAAGGTCTGAGAGCCAGAGCTTTAGTTTTCCAAATGCTTTCCTATATACTGGGGTGGCCAAGTAAGTTTATAATTGTTCATATAGAAAATAATACAATAATTAATAAATAACAATACAAGGATAAACTGTTTTGTGTGCTCACAACTGTAAACCTACTTTTGCCCACCCTGTATTACTCCTTTTAAAACTCACCTCAGTGCTGCTGTTAGCTGTGCTCTCATTAGCCTCATTTTGCAGACTAAGAAATAGAAACTTTGTATTAATGTCCTAATGCTGCCTTAAGAAATGACCATATACCTAGTGGATTAAAACAATACAACTTATTCTTTACAATTTTGGAAGCCAGAAGCCTAACATCAAGGTGTTGTCTGGAGGCTCCAGGAGAGACTGTTCCTTGTCTCTTCTGGCTTCTGAAGACTGCCTGGGCTGTGAAGCATCATTCCCATCTCTGCTTTTATTTTTTATTATTATTTATTAAATTTATTGGGGCAGCATTGGTTAATAGGATCATATAGGTTTCAAGTGTACAGTTCTATGAAACGTGATCTGTGTAGTGCATTGTGTGCATTGTGGTGACATCTTCTGTCACCATATATTTGATGTCCCCTAAACCCCACCCCAACCCTTTCTTTCTGGTAACCACCATACTGTGGTTGAAATCATATGGGTCTTAGCTTTTTCTGACTGACTTATTTCATTTATCATAATATTCTCAAGGTCCATCCACATTGTCTGAAATGACAATATTTCACCTTTTCTTATGGCTGAGTAGTATTTTAAAGTATATATGTACCACATCTTCTCTATCCAATCCTCTATCGAGGGACACTTTGGGTATCTCCAGGTCTTCACAGTTTCCTCTCCCACTCTATTTTCAAACCACCCTCTTCCAAGGACTCCCACAATCATATTGGGCATACTTAGATAATCCAGTTAATCTCCCCAGCTCAGATCCTAATGTCATCACATCTGTATACAAGGTAATCACATTTGCCATACAAGGTAACATTCACAGGTTCCAGGGGTTAGCATGTGGACATATTTGGGGCATTATTCATCCTATCACAGGCACTGAATAACTCGCTGAGATCCACAGCTGGTAAATGTGAGGGCAAGGATGTAAACCAAAGACTTGTTTCCAAATTGAAAATTACCACATTAAACCTTGTTTTTTGGTGACAAATTATTGAACATTGGTTCCTCAAATTTGCTTCAAGTGGGAACTTGCATTAACTGGAGGCATAACAGGACCCCTTGGAGCATAGTGGAAGGCCATGCCAGGAGGAATGCCGCACTGAGAATCTTGGGCTTCCATGAGGCACCTCTCAGAGGGCACCTGGAAAGACATAAGGGCTGGACAAGCACCGAAACTTCAGCTAACCAGATGCAGGGCTCGGATGGATGCCACTAGCCTGTGGAGCTTTTACTTCTACTAGAGATCGCTCTCTTCAGATTGAAAATTAGAGAACACCCAGGACACAAAAGGATGCTAACAGTCTCTCTACTCCCTGACCAGCAGCACCAGCTGCACCTTGTTAGGATGCAGACCCTCTGGCCCCACCCCAGTCCAAGTGAATCAGAGTCCACATTTTAAGAAGGTTCCTAGGTGACTTGCATGCACATTAAATTTTAAGAAGCATTTGTTTTTATCATGGCCGACTGCCTCATGCACAAGGGAGAGTGAAGCTGTTGATGCATTTCAGGCCCAGGGCATCATTAGGATCTGAAACTGGTCATTCTTAAAGGGATGCTGTAAACTCTGCACAGGCTGACTGATGTGGAACCCAAAGGAAAGCTCCGAGTTAAGATGCCCCCAGGTTACCTGCTGTAGAACCGGGATAGATACTGGGTTCATTAAAAGAAACAATACCAAGCCAGAAAGGACAAGAGTCAAGGACATCCTTTCAACATAGCTTCTGTTCAATTTAAGAAATCTGGAAAACATCCAAGTATGATCTTAGAGCTATCGTCATTAAATGCTAAAAGCCACTGGTAGGTCAGAATAAACTGAAAAGAAATGTAAATGTCACCTACATATAATACAAGAATGTATGTCATCCAAAGGTTAGCACGTTAATAGAAGAAAAGATATGAAATACGAGAAGTCATTATGAAGCATTATTCAGTTATTTTTAGAAAAATCAATTTCTTAAAAATGTCAGAAATAACTTACGTTCTGATTTGCTTAAGCCAGACATAAAGACATTTATTCATTCAATTAGGCAAACATTGTTGAATCCCTCCCATATGCCAGGTACAGTGGATATAAAGATAAACAAGGCACAGTATTTGCTCTCAAGATATTCACAAAAGAAACACACAGGTTTTTGGGGTTTTTTTTAAGGTGCCACACAGGGTAGTAAGTACAGGGTAATAAGAGCAGAGTAATAGGTACAGGGTTATAAGGCACAATCTGCGACAGAAGCAAAGAGGATTGCTTTATTTATTTATTTACCAATGTTGGTGAGTAAAATAGAAGCAACAGGAAACTTAGAGAGTACAGAAAGCAGGAAAAAGAAAATAAAAAGCATAGATAGTCCCACCACAGGATTTCACTATTAAAATTTTGCCACATGCAGTTTGGGACAGTCCCCCATGCTCACATCCCTACCTCACATTTACCTGACTCATAGGTCAAACCATCTGGAATTTATACTTATGTAGGTTAAAAAGTATTGACTCTTGGCAACTTCAGATGGTTCAACCTAACACTTTCAAACATGTCTGGAGATAACTTGCAAGAGTAAAATATATATATAACAGGTCATTTTTTTAAAAAAATGAGAATAAAAAGCACTGGGAACAGCAGACTTACAAATGGTCCCAGGCATCTGAGATCCATTAGTTATATATGACCTTTACACTTGATACTATGTCTACAAGTCTCCTGGCAGCTAAGAAAGGCAGAAAACCCACTCCGTTATTAAAATTCCCTTTATAATTAAAGAAAGCATATGTTGTTCATCTAAAATAACTGAATTTTTCCGCCCAGTGAAACAAAAGGAAATTATTATTTTAAATGATGCTTTTACATGACTTGTGCATTAGAGCAAAAACTATAATACTAAATCTTTACTCAATGGCCTAATTTAAGGCTGGGAAGGAAGTTCAAGAAGCTGAAGGTCTGGAAAACTAATAAGACTGTCTGACTTAGTCTTGGAAGCTACTTCAAGTAAACTCTCAGTGGGTCTCAATTTATAGTCAGATTAGCTCCTAAATTCTCTTGAAGTGCTGGTAATCTATGTCATTAATTAAAGAGTGCTCCATGTTGCTCTTTAATTAAGTGTCAGGATGTTGTCAGAGTTAATTTTCTGATATGACAATTTATTTGGGAATCTGATTCTTGCCCAAGCGAAAGATCATTTCCATGTTAGTTATGTTTGCTTTGGAACAAGGGCCAGAGAGGAAATGTCACACCATCAGGCTTAATGATAGCTGGAATGTTGACTATATTTTAGGGTCATTTAGAGTGTCCAGCATTTCTGTGACCTTGCCTTAGCCTTAGTGACATAGCCATCATTTCACCTGTCCTGGTACCTACTGATGCTTCTTCTCCTAAGCCTTTTCTATCTTGACTCCTTTCCTATTTCTGTGGCTTTCACCCTCTCTCTGTTGAATAAGTGTCAGATTCAACATATCCTTCGGAAGGAAAGAATTTGATGGAATGAATCATACTGATAAAATATGGAGTATCCTTATTAAGTGAATGAGGTGAACACACAGGCAATGGGTTAAAAATAAGGGCTCCTAGAGTCAGGCAGGCAGAAAGACCCTCAGTTCAAGCCCCAGCAAATCCACTCACTAGCCTGTGATGTATGATCAGTTATGAAGCCTCTGTGCTATTGTGAGCTGGTTGTGAGACACATGGTTAGTGTTGGGTATTTATTGAGAACTTTTTGCATCTTGTCAAGGTATCTCTGTAACTATATGCATATTACTATTAAGATGCATTTGATGGCCCTGGCTGGTTGTTAGAGTATTGGCCAGGCATGTGGAAGTCCCAGGTTCAATTCCCAGCCAGGGCACACAGGAGAAGTGCCCATCTGCTTCTTCACCCTTCCACCTCTCTCTTCTCTCTATCTCTCTTTTTCCCCTCCCGCAGCCAAGGCTCCATTGGAGCAAAGTTGACCTGGGCACTGAGGATGGCTCCATGGCCTCCACCTCAGGCGCTAGAATGGCTCTAATTGTAGTGGAGCAATGCCCCAGAAGGGCTATCGCCCCATGGTGGGCATGCCGGATTGATCCCAGTCGGACACATGCAGGAGTCTGTCTGTCTGCCTCACCCCCCCCTCCTCCCACTCTCACTTCGGAAAAATACAAAGAAATAAAAAGATGCATTTGATGACATTCCTGTCATCCTCATGGAACTGTTGTGAAGATTAAGTAAAACAAGTAAAGGCCTTAATATAGTGTTTGACTTACAATAAGTGCTCATTAAATTACTAGCTTTTACTACTATGTTCAGCTCTTGAAAATTACTTTTGACCCTGATTTCTTGTTCAATCAATTTTGGGCAGAAACAGTTACAAAACATTAATTCTGGTAATTTTGGATGCAAGGAACCATCTTTTCTCCTGAAGGAACAATGAACGTGGCATGCACTTAGTGTTTTATATATTGTTCAGGAAGATCCCGTTTCATGCCGAAATGGGATACATTTAGTGTCATAAGCCTGGAAGATATGGTTTGGGCTTTAAATAATTAAAGACTTTCTTACAAACTGGTCTCCTTAACCATGAAAAGAAAAAAACAAAACAAAACACTAAAATAGCATCCTGAGAGACTTCCAGGATTTATCTACTTTCTTTCCTAATAATTTCCTGGATATAAATTTTGATGCCACAGCTGGATTGGGAGCTTGAAAATAGAAAACCATGTATTCTAATTTCTTTTTTCCTCCAATCCCTAGGCATATAAATAAAAGATTCTCAACAAACACCTGTGACCTGCCTTATTGAAGACAAACATTTGCTCAGTGGTAAGTGGAAATAACCTGCATTTTTTTCTTATAACTTTCAAGGTATGAAAAAAATAGAGATTCTCTTGGAGTCCTTTGAAAAATGCTATCCTCTCCTCCCTTTGTGTCCCTCTGGCTCCATTTATCACAGTGGCTTGGCAGATCTTCACAACTGCTTAGAAAGCAAGAGAGGCCCAGGTCATTTCCAGTTTTTATGGTTTCTGCATTATTTGTAAGATAATTAAAAGTTATGTACATATATCAAGTAAGAAAGGAAATATAACAAAAATAATTTTAATAGTCAGTTTATAGTATTTTTATAGTTTAATTTTATCTCAAAATTATAAAAGGGAAATAAAAAAACTATAATAAAATAAACATATTAACTCAGTCTACTCCAGATGGTGAGGTCTGGCAATGAGCTACACATGTTTAAGTTGTAAGATCTTTGACAATTTTGAATCTGATCAGTGTGTCTCTGCCAACTAGATGTGTTATTATTTGTAAACAGTGTCTTGAGGTCCATCCCTGACTCCCAACTGTAGTAATTTTATCCGCCGCTACATGAGTAGTATCTGCTCAGACTTTGAAGGCCCTTAGAAGTCTTCTTGCTCTGCCCCATTCACCCACTCAACTTTCTTCTCCCTTCTCCCTTCCTCACCTTACCAACAACTGCTTTTAGTATTCAATGAAAACAGGTCAATATTTTTTATAACCAGCAAAGCAATCCAAAATTTCTAAAGCAAATCTATAATCTGACCCCTTCTGGTATTCTAAAAACTGTGCAACGCAGAGGGCTTCTGCTCCTACAGGAGCATGTCGGAGTTCGTCATGCTCCTACAAGATACCTTAATCCATTTTATCTCCTACACCAAAAATTTTGGAGTTCCCTTTCTTCTACTCCTTCTGCTTTCTCCCTCTCATATCAATCTGACATCAAGCTTTTTGTCTATTCCTTCCTTCCTTTCAGTTGAGAGAAGGGGAGATAGTGAGGCAGACTCCCTCATGCACCCCCACCAGGATCCACCTGCCAACACCATCTGGGGCCGGTGCTCAAGTACTGAGGTTGATGTGCTCCAAAAGAGCTATCCTCAGGGCCTGGGACTAATGCTCGAACCAATCAAGCCACTAGCTGTGTGAGGGGAAGAGGGAGAAAAGAGGGAGAGGGAGAGAGAAAAAAACAGATGGTCGCTTCTCCTGTGTGCCCTGACTGGGAATTGAACCCGGATGTCCATACACCAGGCCGATGCTCTATCCATCCACTGAGGTGCTGGCTAGCGCTATTCTTTCTTTAAAGTACTAATTTTTATCTTTGGGTAATAGACCCTGATAGAATTTTTAAAATAGGGTAATAGTCACTGTAAAATGTAGTTGTTTTGTTGCTTTGTTATCTTGAGAAGATTAAGTAACTTGTCTAAGTTTTTAAAGCTTTTAAAACAACAGAAATGGTGTTTGACGCTAGAGTTTCTAACCCCAATGTCAATGATCAATGGTGGAGATGAATCTTTGCATATTTGAGTCTCTTACTTCACAATTTAACTTTTTAGATACTGATTTATCCACTGTCCTGATTTATCCACTATCCATGGAAGGCAGGGATAATGTCTTTTTTGCTTGCTATAAGGCAGAAATTCTTAAGCACATAATAAATATTTGTTGCTTGACTGGATTTCTGAACACTCTTCTACATGAAGAGTGAGAACATAAATTGTAGGGAAATTTGCCAGTGTGTTTATTTGCAGATAATGCTGGGAAACACAGATATCTCTAAGTAGGAGTATAGATGGTTTTTATTTACTGGGTCATCTAAATAAAAACCCAGCTCCAATTTTTTCCCTTAATACTAAACATATCTTTTCCTCCCTCCCTCCCTCCCTCCCTCCCTCCCTCCCTCCCTCCCTCCCTCCCTCCCTCTCCTTCCTTCCTTCCTTCCTTCCTTCCTTCCTTCCTTCCTTCCTTCCTTCCTTCCTTCCTTCCTTCCTTCCTTCCTTCCTTCCTTCCTCTACCCTCCTTTGGCTTATCTTTTAAAAGATCCTTCGATGTCTGGTCCTATCTTACTAGATCTCCCACTGCTCTCTCATTAGAAAGACCTTCTCTAGTTAACTTATCCAACCTCCCATACGAACAATATTTATTGAGAGCGCCTGACATATCTGGAACTGCGGAGTGTAAAGTCAGACACGTGAGCAACTCGTTACACTCCAGTATGGTTGGTGCCACATTATAGACACATACAAATGCTGTGGTGCAAAGTAGGGAGTGGCTGAGCTTTGCCCAGGTGCCAAAGGAGCAGGGGAAGTCTCTGAAAAAGGAAACTATTGTATATCTGAGCTGAACCCTGAAGAGGGATTTAGCCAGGCAGAAAAGTAGAAGAAAAATATTCTAAGCAGAGTGAGCCACCCATGAATAATTTCATGAGAAATATATGTGTGCATTTCACATGGGTGAACCATTGTATGCCTGGATAACAGGAGTCCAGAGGAAGGACTAACTGTCCAAACCCAGTCATCCCAACTCCTGCTTCCTCCAGTAAGTCTTCCTGGATGCTCCTGGTGCCCTTTGGGCATTCCCTTCTTGTAGACCTTTTAGCCAACTTGACTCAGGATTTCTTTTATTATTCTGTTATATTCCCTCATCTGGTCTGCATCCTTCTTCGGAGCAAAGAATATGCCTTATGTTTGTTTCTCTAGTATCCATTTCAGATTATTAATATACTCTTTGGTGCTTAGTAAGTTCTTAAAACCCATTGTTGTTGGATAGACAGGTAGCCTTTTAGCTTCCGTGTTTTCAGCAGCAACATTCTCTGAGGAGCCACACAAAAATGGTTAATCCTAAAGGTGGTCAACTGGAGAAATTTGATAAACCACTGGGATAAGTACTGCTGTGAATCACCCAAACCATCTTCTGAATCTTCTCTCATAGTGAAAGGAGCAGACCCACCACTGAGGAAGAACCAGGTTTCTATACAAAAGACCTGCTGTGGCCTCGTCAGACCTTTCAATACTGACTGAAAAGCTTGCAATGTTTACTAAGCTCATGAGATCACTAAAGTCTGGAATAATCTCACATGCCTCATTAATCTCCAATGTTTGAAGTAATTGCTAATGTGTAATAAATCTCTAGTCTCTGAAGGTTTAAACCACACAGATGTGTTATTTCAGATGAGTAAAGACAGACATAATTTTGCCATTCAGTCATTTAACCCACACTTAGTGCTACCTGCCATGTTCCAAGCACTAAACCGGGATCTTACCCTGTCACCCACCTCTGTCCTAACTTCTGTCAGTGAAAAACAGACTTTCTCACACACAAAAACCTGGAAGCCCTATGAATGCAAATTAAAAGATTATTTTAGTGATCAAATATATCAGAGAAACTTTCCCCATTGGTGGAAGGATAAAGACTTGGAGACTATTTCTTTCCTCTTCCCTCTTTTTCTTCCCCTTCCTTCCTCCCTCCTATCCTCTCTCTCTTCCTTCCATCAATAAATGCTTATAGAGAACCTGCAATGTATAAGATACTGTGCTTGAAATCAGGGAAATGATAAAAAGAGACACAAAAGGTACAAATTTCCAGTTATAAAATAAATAATCATGGGAACATAAACTACAGCACATTGACTAGTTAATGATAATGTGTTGCATATTGGGAAATTGCTAAGGGAGTGAATTTTAAAAGTTCTCATTACAAGAAAAAAAATTGTAACCACATATGGTGACAAATGTTAACTAGACTTATGGTGATCGTTTTGTAATATATATAAATATCAATTCAGTACACTGTACACCTGAAACCAATATAATGTTATATGTCAATTATACCACAATAAAAAACAATAGAGAGACACAATTTCTACCCATATGGAGCAGAAATAGCTTGTGCATATAAGGCAGAGTCACTAGAGCCTTACATTTTACCATCCTTTATTAAATATTCATTTTATGCCAGGCATTAATATGATCAAGATATTTTGAGTGAATTATATATGTCCATTACTTTAAAATGTGTGTTTATTCCGCCTGACATGTGGTGGCGCAGTGGATAAAGCGTCGACCTAGAAATGCTGAGGTCGCCGGTTCGAAACCCTTGGCTTGCCTGGTCAAGGCACATATGGGAGTTGATGCTTCCTGCTCCTCCCCCTTCTCTCTCTCTCCCTCTCTGTCTCCTCTCCTAAATAAAAATAAATAAATAAAAATAAAATGTGTGTTTATTTGGATAATGACAAGTGTTTAGAACAGGAGATTTGGAATTAAAGGCTTATGGTCTACTTTGCCTTGTGTTAGGTATGTAAGCTGAGAAAATCATTTCCTTCTTTCTGCCTCAGTCTCTTTATCTATAAAATTGGGAGAGTGTTAAATGCCTAATACCTGGGAGTTTGGGAAGAGCTTGTAAGAAAACTAACTCTCTGTGCTTTTGTCCATGTCTTTCTCACTCCCAAAATTGTCTTTCCCCTTTCCTCGTCCTATTTGCCTTAAAATTCCTATTTACCTTTGAAACACTGGCTTAAGTAGGTATCACTTCATGTAAAAAATTCCTCTTCTTATCCCTGTTGGTGCTGGGAACTCTCTCTTCTCAGCCATCCTGGTGCCCACCCAGGCTTTTATATTGCAATAATCACATGGTATCATCATGCAGAAAGGCAGTGCCTGCATCTTATCCACACGTTCTGTACCTAGCATAGTACCTGGCTCATAAACAGTGTTCAAAATATCTTCTATATAAATAAATGAAAATATGTTGGGAAAATGCTTCATAAACTCCAAAGTGTATATTATCAATATGCTTCTCATTCAAGTGGGACTCAATTCATTTTTACAAAATATAAATTTACTTTGGCCATATTCTGACATGTAATTATGGTGGACATTATGCCGCTCCCTAATATATCAGTTCTCCTCTCCTTCCGGGTTTAGAGGAGAATTGGACCTCTTTGAAGGTAGGAATAAGCATGTGACTTGCATGAGCCAATAAAATATATGGTATGGTCACTTCCACGTGGAAGCATTTTGTTGCCAGTGTTTGACTGTCCAGCTTACTCTTCCCCTACCATACACTGGTGATCATGGAAGTGCACGTTGACATTGATTGACATTGAACCAGCCCAGAATGGTGACCTTGCATCACATGGAGCACAGCTGTCTGCAGAGACACATAGACCAAAAGGGGACTTGGCATGACTGAGCAATAATATGTACCCTATTAACCCTCTGAGATTTTCTTTTTTGTTTGTTTGTTTTACCACAGCATAGTCTAACTTACCCGACTGATAAAGTCACCAACTAACTTCTGAAGGGGAAAAATGTCAATTTCTGGTAATATTATATAAACATGGTAATCATCAAAACCAAAAGCATAAAGAAAAAATTTGTCTGAAAAGTATACATCTGAAAGTCACACCATATTAAACGGACTCTAATTTACTTCATAAGGTGTCAAACCTCTCTTAACTTGAGTCTCCTCAGAATCTAGAGAAACTCCTCTTGTAGTCGGCACTGGAAATTATATGCAGCAAAATGCTTTTTAAATAAGGCACTTGGCATCCTGGTTTTAAAGAAATGTACTTTGGATCTTCCACTACTGGTTTGCCTTTTGAAATAATCTGTTTCTTACTTTCCTTATAGTTCTACCACTGCGCCTATTTTAAAATTTGTTGTATCATACATATTGTGTACAATAAAGTGCACCATTTAAAAGCATACAGTTTAGTGAACTTTCACAAACGTCTATTCCTATGTTACCACCACCTCAGTCAAGATGTAGAATTTCCATCACCCCTAAAAGCTTCCTCATGTCCCCTTGCAATAACCCCCAATCCCAGCACCAGGCTACCACTAATCTTCTCTTGATCACAGTTGGTTAGTTTGACCTTCAGTGGACTTTTATATAAATGAAATTCCACAGTATACACTGGCTTCTTACACTGACCATAATTTATGTCTGATTTTGAACTGTATATAAACAGAATCATGATGTATGTTATGATTCTTCTGTCTTATATTTTTGTTCAACATTTTGTATGTAAAATTCATCTACAAACTTGCATGTATATCTATAATTCATTCATTTTTTATTGCTGTATATAAACTATTATATGCCTACAGCATAATTTATTTATCCATTCTGTTATTAATAGACAGTTGGGCTGTTCTGCGGTCCCACTGCTGTCATGTATTGATTTTGAAAGGAGATTTTTATATGCAACTAACCTCCTAACTTTTCTTATTAATAACTGCTCTGTAGATTCTTCTGCATATTTAGTGCATATGTTCATATTATCTGTGAATAATGACAGTTTTTCATCTTTAAAAATCTATATTTTTCTTCATTTTTTGTTTGTTTATTTAACTGCTCTCACAGGACCTGTAGTACAAAGTATTGATAGCAGCATCCTTGTATAATTTCTGATTTCAAAGACAAGCTTTTAATTATTAGGTATGATGTTTACTGAAGATTTTTGTGGTTATTCCTTATCAGAATATTATTTATCAGAAGTTCTTTTTCAATCTCAGAAGTCTTCGGAGGAAAAATATTAAATTATATAAACTTACTAACAGAGTCAACATGATTGGAAAAATAATTTTATCATACACTTTCTCTGCAACTATTAAGATGATGAAGTGAAGTGATATTCTGTGACATTAGATTGAAATTCTTTTATTAAACAATCTTTCATTCTTGATATCAATCGATCTGGTAATAATATTTTATCTGTCGTATATTTTATTTTTGTTTACATCCACCTTTACTTCATAAGTTGGACTGCAATTCTTTTTCATACTCTCCTCGTCAGGTTTTGGTTTCAAAGTTGTTGTTGTTTTTAAAAAGTTTTTCTAATCTCTGGAAACAATAGGGGAGTGTACCCTCTTTTAAAATTTCAATCTCATATAAGATTGAACTTATTTTTCCTTGAATGTTTGGTAGACATTTAAGGAAAAAGTTATCTGAGCCAGCAATTTTCTTTGTAGGAAATTTTTGATCACACGTCTAAATTTAGTTTTTTACTTTTATTCCTTCTAGGGAAAGTTAGTAACATATTTTTTTAGGAATTTCCCTGTTTTTCTAAATTTTAAAATTTATTGGTATGAAGTTCTTCATAAAAATTTCTATATTAACATTTAATAGCTATAGTATTTTGCAGTGTTCTATATACTTTGATTAAATTTAGTTTGTCCATTATATTCTACAAATCTGTATCTTGCTTTTCCTATTTGTTGATTTATTTGTTTGCTTATTTATTGAAATAAGTGGATTAAAATTGTCCACTCTGGTCATAGTTGTTTTGCCATAAAGTTTATTTTTTATTATTAATGGAGCTGCAGCCACCTTCTTTGGTCAATAATTTTGCAAAGTATGTATTTTCCCAAAAGTTTAGTTTAAGTTTTAGATGTGTTCTCTAAAAACAGTAGCCTGAATATCTTTGCCTTTTAACTTCATTTTCTTGGTTATTTATAATTAATATAATTACTGATATATTTGGATTTAGAAATATAATTTATTTCTAATGTATATTTCTTATTCAGTGTTTCTTTTTTCCTTCCTTCCCTTCTTACCTTTTATTGATCAATAGAATCTTTTATTATTTCATTTTTCTACTACTACTTTTCAATTTATATAGTTAGTTTCTATTCTGTTCATGGTTAACCTAGAATTGTATTCTTCAATACAGTAGCCACTGGTTACATGTGACTATTTATATTTTAATTAATGACATTAAATAAAATTAAAAACAGTACATTAGTCACAGTAGTCACATTTCAGGTGCTTGAAAGATATATGCATCTAGTGGCTACTATATTGGACAGTA
Organism: Saccopteryx bilineata; assembly: GCF_036850765.1. Lineage (NCBI taxonomy): Eukaryota > Metazoa > Chordata > Mammalia > Chiroptera > Emballonuridae > Saccopteryx > Saccopteryx bilineata. Next base: position 327,033,416 of record NC_089490.1, on the reverse strand, counting down.
TAATAAATACTTATCTCAAAAAGTTCAATTGGAGCCTGACCTTTGGTGGCGCAGTGGATCAAGTGTTAACCTGGAATGCTGAGGTTGCCAGTTCAAAACCCTGGGCTTGCCTGGTCAAGGTACATACAGGAAGCAACTACTATGAATTGATGCTTCCTGCTTCTACCCCCGCCCCCCTCTGTCTCCTTCTCTCTCCTCTCCTCTCCTCTCTCTAAAAATCAATAAATAAATAAAAAATTTTTAAAAAAAGTTCAATTGGAGAGAGTTGCTTCACAAACTACAATATACATATAATACATATATACATCAAAGTCTGAAGTAAATCAATAATTTTATTTACCTCCTAGATAATTCAAAGATTTTAGAACATTATAACTCAATTGAACATATCCCAATATGTATATTGTGGTTGCTTCAAATATCAATTCATTTAAAAATCCCAATATACTGTAATATTATAGCTTCAAACAGTTAATATTTTTTTACATATACCCATATTTTTTCACTTAACTTATTCTTCATTCATTCTATATTTGTGATAAATTCTGTTTTTCTTTGTTTGCAAATATATTTTTCTCTTATTCTTAAAAGGTTTTTTACTGGGTATACTGTTCTAGGTTGTCAGGCAGCTAATAATAAAAAATGTTTTGCTAACTTTCTGTCATCCTTCAGACATAGTTCATCAAAATTTGCATTTTTAAAAATATGTGATTTTACATACATACATCCCTAGGGTTTGAGTACTGCCACAGCTTTATGCCATATTAACAACATAGCTGCTCAAGGCCCCAACACAGGAGGAAGCTTGACAGAAGAGGAATAAGACTGAAGAGAGACTGCAGGCTTATCTGCTTGTGGTCAAAGTATTTTACTTTTACAAACTTTACAAAAACATATGATCACATTGTCAAATAATGAAACCACTACTCCATGCGCGCGCGCGCACACACACACACACACACACAGCTGAATTTGTGATGATCAGGCAGAGCTTCTCCTAGTGCAGCAGACTGCTGATCTATAAGGGTGGAGTTCCTGTATTGGTGGTTTTCAGGGGACAAGTGGATTGACATCATCTTTGGAATCTGTTACTGGGTGAGACCCTTGTTGACTGGCTGACACTGAGAGGCATGTTCACTGGAGTGAGTCTCTGACTGGCAAGCTTTCAGGAGGGAGTGGCTGACACTGGCTGACTTTCAAAAGGGCATTGACTGAGACAAGATGTCCTTGATCTATTGAATGGGAGTGTAAAACCTGTTCTGACAGCTTCTTGGTACTAAGGCTACAGAACAACCAGGCTTTTCTTAGGAGTATGGAAACCTTTCCTTATTCTCAATTTTAAACATTTCCAAGGCCCTCCTTGGGCCTTAGAAGAGGTTAATATAAATAAGTCCAAAAGCTTAAGTTTCATTAACTTCATGGTAGATCTACCTCTGAGGCCAGGATGATGCTTATAAAGCTTTACCCTAAGAATGTAATCCTTTAGGTCTCTGTTTATGTAAGGGGGCATTCCTCAGATTCCCTAGCTCAAATTTTAAGACATTGAATTCTATCCCCATTGGAATACAAGGCTTACAAAACCAAGGCCCAGTTATAAAACAGTGCTGCAACAACTGGACATTTGCATCACAAAAAAATGTATCAACAAACCTTATACTCTTCAAAAAAATTAACTCTGTATGGATCACAGATGGATCACAGATAGACATTTATGTAAAATGCAAAACTATAAAGCTCCTGAAAGATAACATAGGCAAAAACCTAGATGACCTTGGGTATGGTACAACATTTTTAGATAAAACACCAAAGACACAATCCATAGAAAAAATAATTGATAATCTGGACTTTATTAAAATTAGAAACCTCTGCCATATGAAAGGCAATGTCAACAGTATTAGAAGACAGACCAGAGACTGGGAGAAAATATTCATAAAACACATGTCTGGTAAAACACTGTTATCCAAACTATATAAACTATATCTTAAAACTCACCCAATTTAAAACTCACCAATTTAAAAATGAGCCAAACACCTTAACAGATACCTCACCAAAGAAGATACAGAGATGGAAAATAGGTGTGTGAAAAGATGCTCCATATATGTCACATACCTATTAGATAGCTGAAACCCAGAACACGGACAACACCAAATGTTGGCAAGAACATGGAGCAACAGGAACTCTCGTTCATTTCAGATAGGCATGCTAAATGGAACAGCCACTTTGGGAGATTGCTTGGAGCTTTCTTACTAAACTAAATATACTTGTACCATATGGCCCAGCAATCACACTCCTGGTGTTTACCCAGATGAGTTGAAAACTCATGTCCACACAAAACCAGCACATGAATGTTTACAGTAGCTTTATTCATAATTGCTGAAACTTGGAAGTAACCAAAATGTCCTTTAGTAGGCAAATGGATAAATAAACTTTGATACATTCAGACATGGGATATTATTCAATACAAAGAAAGAAGAACTATCAAGCCATGAAAAGACAAAGAGGAAGCTTAAATGCATATCAACAAATTAAAGAAGCCAATCTGAGAAGGCTACCTACTGTGATTCCAGGCATAGGACATTCTGGAAAATGCAAAACTACGGCATGGGGCAGAAGTAGGTTTACAGTTATGAATACTTGAAGCACAGAGTTTATTCTTGTATTATTGTTTATTAATTATTGTATTAGCTTCCACATGAACAACTTTAAGCCTACTTTTGCCCCACCCTGTATAGAAACAACAAAAAGACGAGTGGTTGCCAGGATTTGGGTGGCAGGGCGTGGGGGTGATGGAGAAATGAATGGGCAGAGCACAGAGGATTTTTAGGGCAATGAAAATACAATGTATGATATTATAATGGTAATAGATGTCATTATATATTTGTCCACACTCACAACATAAGGCTGAATCCTAAACTAAACTATGGACTTCGGTTGATGATGATGTGTAAATGTAAGTTCATTCTTGGTTAAAAAAAAAAAAAAGGTGCCATTCTGGTGAGTAATGTTGATAGTGGGGGTGGCTATGCATGTGCAGGGGAGGGAGCACATGAGAAATCTTTGTCCTTCCAGTCAATTTTATTGTAAACTTAAAACTGCTCTAAAAAATAAAACCTTAAAATTTAAAAAACAAGGTTCTAGAAATGGATGCTGGTGATGATTGCTCAACTATATGAGTGTACGTAAAACCACTGAACTGAAGATCTAAACACAATCAACAGTTCAAATACTAAAGAGGTGTTTACCTGAAACCTATATATTCTTATTAACCAATGGCACCCCATTTAATTTCTAAATTTAAAAAACAATTTAAATAGTTAAGATGGCAATATATATTATAGCTATTTTACCACAATTTAAAAAAAAATCTATAAAGGAGGGTCAACCCTAGTAACCCAGTTGACTATTACTAGAAATTGAAGTTGGGAACTCATATTAATATTAAATACCTACTCTGTGGTAAGAATGATGTCATGTGTTTTACATTATTATTTTATATATCTAGTAATACTCTAAGTAAGGGCTACTTGAGTATTTGCAAGCAGTCACTAAGCATTTTTATGGACTTACTAGGTAGGCATTGTACTAGGTGCCAGAGATTCAACAGTGAACAACATTAGCTCAGCTCGTGTCTGCGAAGTGCTCTAGTGCAGGATGCAGGTACTGTTACAGAAGATGGTAAGACAGAAGGGGAGCACCTACCCTGGCTCCTGTATTCTGAGCTTTCTGCTAAATATATATTTACATACCTTATCCCATTTAATTCCCCCAACAACTTCAAGAGTTAGGAATTATTATCCCCATTTTACAAAGGATGACCTTAAATCTCAGATTTAATTTACCTGAGATTGTATGACTGCTAAGTGGTTGAGCTGAAATGCAAAGGCCAAGTCCACTGATCCAAAGCCCATGTCCACCACACACACGGGCTCCCAAAGCAGTTATATGGTCCAAACTGCCTCAAGCAAAGTTTTACCATGAATAAAGAAGAGAAAACAGTAGGAACAATACAGAGAGTTTTCCATTAAAAACAAAACAAAACGGTATCCATTAATAAGCTGCCCTGTATACTGTAATTTACCCTCTTTTACAGTTTGGTACTATTTTTTTTTCTCTTATGATAATGCACGGTATTTGTCAATCTTTTCTAAGATCTCAATATCTAAATCCTATTCCTATGTTAGGAAAAGTCTGCACCTTCTAAATCTTGGTGGGAAGCACAGCCTGCCCAACCTTGGAATCTCAATTTCCCACCTTTCAAGGACATGAGCCCCTGAGCTACACTCTACTAACAATAAGTTTACCCCAGAAATTCACCCTAGATTTTGAGTCAGAAACCAGCAATATAAAGAAGCAAGGAGGGCCCAGAAGCCATTCTGGGGATGAATGGTGGCCATGGCAATGGCTGTATCTGGTTCAGTGGAGCCATCCAGCAGGAGTATTGGTGACGTTAACCTAGTACAGTTAACTCTGTATTATAACTCTATGTTAATAAGGCCCAAGTTACAAGATTGACTCTTGTAACAAGTCTATCTTCTTAGAAAACAAACCAGATTGACTACGTGTCTATGTAACTGTTTCCTTGGCTGTTGTGAAATATTTGACCCAGTTAACCGTATAGATCAGCTCCTTTTTTTAAAAGATTAAAACAGCAGGTAATTAATTAGCTAATTACTTTATTGATTCATTATGTTTACTTACTGAGTATAGCTATTGGTTTTCACCAAGCAAGATGCCTGTCACACATAAAAAATATGAAGCTTGTGATCTCAATTATAAACCATTCTTTCCATCTTCCCTGCAACGGCCATTAGTAGCCAACCACTGTGATGTCTCCTCTTTGCTTTTGTCATTGCTCTCTAGATAGTTTCTTTTCTTTTATTCTTGCCCTTCTGCAATTCAGTCTCCATTGAGAAACTAGGGCATTCTTTTAAAACATTAATTTGTTCATATCACTGCTCTGCCACAAACCCTTCAAAACTTTTCTAATATCCTTACCTTTAAATCCAGAGTTCTTAACACAACCTAGAAGCCTCCATTTTCCTGCCTATATTTCTTACTTTATCCCACTCCTGTGACTTGCCCCATGCCACGATGTCCCAACCATACTGTCCCAAATTCTCAATTTCTAAAATGCTTTGATCTCTTTCCTGACTCAAGGCCTGTAAATATATATATGATTCCTTCTGCCTGGTGTGTTTTTCCTCCTACTGTTCACCTGGCTAGTCCATATTTGTGCTGTCTTAAATTTCACTTTCTCAGGACTTTTCCTGGACTCCTTCTCCTTATGACAGCTTCTAACAGACTGAACTGGGGTTGGGTTGCCTTTTTCAGGGATTTGGCATGGTGTTGGGGCCAACTTGGACTTGGTGAACATGTTAAGGACACTACTCTTTTATGGATTCTTGCTGTATTGGCCAAGAGTTTGCTTAAGGGCTTTAATCACTGTAAAAAAAAATAGAAGACTAGGATAAAGAAGATGTGGCACATATACACCATGGTATACTATTCAGCCATAAGAAATGATGACATCGGATCACTTACAACAAAATGGTGGGATCTTGATAACCTTATACGGAGTGAAATAAGTAAATCAGAAAAAAACAAGAACTGCAGGATTCCATACATTGGTGGGACATAAAAACGCGACTAAGAGACATGGACAAGAGTGTGGTGGTTACAGGGGGCAGGGGGAGGGAAAGAGGGAGAGAGGGAGGGAGTGGGGGAGGGGCACAAAGAAAACTAGATAGAAGGTGATGGAGGACAATCTGACTTTGGGTGATGGGTATGCAACATAATTGAATGACAAGATAACCTGGACATGTTTTCTCTGAATATATGTACCCTGATTTGTTGATGTCATCCCATTAATATAAACATTTATTTATAAAAAAAAGAATTATAACTATAAAAATTTTCACTTTCTCAGAGATGCCTTCTCTGACCACCCAACTTAAGGTAGACCCCGATTTACCCTCTCAACACTTCCATACCTCTTATTATATTCTATAATTCTATATTTACACGTTTGTTCCTTGCTTAATGCCTGTCACTTCCACACTACCCTGTAAGCTTTAAAAAGACAGCCATGCCTGTCGTATTCACCACCTAGCACCCAGCAAAGCACCTTGTATGGGGTCCTTAAACATTGATGGATGAATGAATGAACAAATATATACAAATGTATAAACACTTGCATGTTAAAATGATGTTCTGGCTGGAAATCACAGAAAAGAGAGAACTCAGAGCCAAGGAAAGGCTCTCGGGGGAGGTCGTACTTGCAGGCAACCCCAAAGAATGGATAAGATGTGAACAGGCTCTGATGAGGCCTGTGGGGAGAAGCTTCATTGCTCAAGAAAAGGGCAGGGTCAGGGAAAAGTGGCCACTTAGCTGGAGACAATGAAAGGTTACACCTTGGTGTTACTTGGATCTATAGTTCACTTCTGGATGTCAGTGAGTGGTTGGCTGCCAGATGTACAGAGAGGCTGTAAAGCAATTTCCTAATAAATCTATCTCATGAATAAACACACTCATGCAGTGAAATAGTCAGGATATAGACCCCCCAAGTGTGTGGTGTGGGCACTGTGGCAGATACTGCCAGTGGACTCCTCGATTCTACAGCGCCCCCGATGGGCTGTGCCTGCTGCATGCCTGGGCCGAGACAGCCTGGACTGCCTCTCAGACCCACTTCAGCTCAAGTTCTACACCTCATCTAGATTCTCCTGGGCAGAGACCCCTGTGCCAGATTTAGGAGGAAGCAAACTTTGTACACAATAGGCCAGCCTTTTGCTGCTGCTTTTTGTAAGTACAGTCATCAAGATTCTTTCTTCTTTTCTTTTCTTTTTTTGAGGCAGCAGAGGTCCCAGAGTCTGGTCACTTCCTGGTTATTGAAAGTCATGACACAGGCTCTCTCTTTTGTTCATGTCAATCATGGCCAAAGTCAAGTGGTTCTAGGATAAAACTCATGGAAAGACTATTTCTGGGTCTCTCTTAACTAATACAGAGTTCAAAAGTCACGTCATAATTCAATTACTTAAAATGTTCTTTAAACTTGGTTTAAATTTAAAATCTCCTCCCCTCCCAAAATGACACTAGGACCTGCTACAGGCTCCCGCCTTCGTTCCCTGCTCTTCTTTCTCCAGCTTGCTTTCTAAGTATGATCCCTGTGCCAGTGGAGACCAGGGAGGCTGGACAGAAAAGGGGAGAGTTTTTATTTGACCAGTACCGTGGTAAGATGATTTCACATTTTCTGGATCTGGCAGATATTTAAATTGGACTTAGTTTGGGGATTGATCTCAATACCCAGTAGTCCTTCGCCTGTGGTGTCTGTGATCTGGAAAATGCATGCTCTCCAGGTACTGGCTTCTACAAGTTATGGAATGGGTGATCCATGTCAGCTTTATTCTGTTGAGGTCTCATTGTTCCTCCCATGATCCTAATCGAAAAGATCTAATATTGGCTGTCTTACTGCCTCTCAAGTCTACACACAAAGTCCACATCCCGACCAAGGTCTCACCTTATTGTCCCTCAAACTGTATGAGTGCAGGTCCATTTATAGCAGCAAGCCTGGCCTGTGGTGATGCAGTGGATTAAAGCCTTGACCTGGAATGCTGAGATGGCAAGATCAAAACCCTGGGCTTGCCCACTCAAGGTACATATGGGAGTTGATGCTTCCAGCCCCCCACTCCCTTCTCTCTCTCTCTCTCTCTCTCTCTCTCTTCCTCTCTAAAATGGATAAACAAACAAACAAAAAAGTAGCAGCAATCTCCTGCCCCCTCACTCTGCCACCAAAACAGCTCACCATCCCAGCTCCAGCCTCTAGATTTTCAGGACAAGAGTCAAACCACGTCCACACTGACTTTCTAACTACATGGGGAAAACAAGCTGCCCAAGTGAGTCCCTTGCAGCCCCTCTCACTCAGTTTGTACTAAGAGTAGACACCTTGCCCCCTTAGGATGAGGGCTCAAGACACACAGGACACCAGCATCTCTTTCTTTATAAATCCTTTACACCAGATTTTCTCTTCATCTCTACCTTCTACCATTTTAAGTCCTTGATAGGAGTGACCCATCTAATCAGTTTCCTGACATCTGTGTCACCTACTTTGACAATTCTGCAGAGTAACCTGTTTACAACTCACTGACCATGCCGTTGCCCCAGTTGGTACGTGCATTTTAACATCTCTCTGCACAAGCATTCCTCTCTCCCCACCGCTACAAGTGTTCCTAAGAAAACATTGCTTTTTAGTGGGTATCTATCCAAGTTCTAGCTCCTTGCATGGATCCTGACTAGTATAACCCAGTCATAGTACTTTTATTCCTCTTACCAATGATTGAATCAGGACCCAGCCTTAAGTTAATCAGTGAAATATTCTGGTCTGTTATTGGTTCATATTGAGTATATGATCTAAATGAGACCAGTTGCATCAAAGAGCAAGTTGCATCTATTTCACCTGCTTGATGGGAGATTAAAGGTGTGTCTCCCTAGTTGCTGCTGGCAATCTTCTTATGGTCATGAGGAAAAACATCTTGGGGACAATACCAAGTCATGGAAAGGGCAAAACTGAGACCCAAGTCCTTATCATGGTATGGCTAAGATTGCTCCACCTTCAGACATTGTAAAAGAAAATAAATGTTATTACTTTAGTCAAGTTAAGTCAGAATGTTTGTTGTTAGCAAGCAAAAGCTAGTGATCATCCATAGGTGCCCTGTGTCAGGTCATGACTCCTGAATCATTCACTGTGGGAATGGAAACAAACGGAAACATGGGGCGATGGAAAGCATTAATTGGCATGGCATAGGTGACTTGTTTCTTCCTTGGAATCGGGGTGATTTTCCAAGGGTCAAAGGACTCCCCCATATTTTGGGGAAAAGGAATAGACAAAGGAATGCAAAAGGGGTGAACATCCCATTAAAACTATAGGCAAATGCTATTTTTTTAATTTTATAATTTTATTTAGACAATTAATTTTAATGGGGTGACATTGGTCACCTAGTGCACCTAGATTTAGAGAAAACAACTCCAGGTCATTTTGACATTTGATTATGTCGTATACTCATCACCCAAAGTTAAATCGTCTTCTGTCACCTTTTATTTGGTTTCTTTATGTCCCTCCCCTCCCACCACCCCTCCCTCTCCTCCCTTCCCCTCCCCCTGGTAACCACTGCACTCTTATCTATGTCCATGAGTCTCAATTTTGTGTCCCACCTATGTATGGAATCATACAGTTCTTAGTTTTTTCTGATTTACTTATTTCACTCAGTATAATGTTATCAAGGTCCATCAATGTTGTCATAAATGATCCTATGTCATCATTTCTTATGGCTGAGTAGTATTCCATAGTATATATGTACCACATTTTCTTTATCCAATCCTCTATTGAAGGGCTTTTTGATTGTTTCCATGTCTTGGCCACTGTGAACAATGCTGTGATGAACATGGGACTGCATGTGTCTTTACGTAACAATGTTTTTGAGTTTTGGGGGTGTATACCCAGAAGAGGGATTGCTGGGTCATATGGTAATTCTATTCTTATTTTTTGAGGAACCATCATACTTTCTTCCATAATGGTTGTACTACTTTACTTTCCCACCAACAGTGAATGAAGGTTCCTTTTTCTCTACAGCCTCCCCAACACTTGTTATTACTTGTCTTGTTGATACAAGCTAATCTAACAGGTGTGAGGTGGTATCTCGTTGTAGTTTTTATTTGCATTTCTCTAACAGCTAGTGAAGATGAGTATCTTTTCATTTATCTATTGGCCATTTGTATTTCTTCTTGGAAGAAGTATCTGTTCATGTCCTCTTCCCATTTTTTTTATTGGATAGTTTGCTTGTTTGTTGTTGAGTTTTGAGTTCTTTGTATATTTTGGATATTAGGCCCTTTTCCGAGCTGTTGTTTGAAAATATCAACTCCCATTTAGCTGGTTGTCTGTTTGTTTTCTTGTCAGTTTCTTTTGCTGTGCAAAAGCTTCTTAGTCTGATGTGGTCTCATTCATTTATCTTTGCCTTCACTTCCCTTGCCTTTGGAGTCAAATTCATAAAATGTTCTCTATGGCCAAGGTCATTGAGTTTAGTACCTATGTTTTCTTCTATATAATTTATTGTTTCAGATCTTATATTTAGTTCTTTGATCCATTTTGAATTAATTTTGGTACAAGGAGACAAACTATAGTTGAGTTTCATTCTTTTGCACGTGGTTTTCCAGTTTTCCCAGCACCATTTATTGAAGAGACTTTCTTTTCTCCATTTTGTGTTTTTGGCTCCTTTACCAAAGATGATTTGACCATATATATGTGGTTTTATTTCTGGGCTCTATTCTGTTCCATTGGTCTGAATGTCTATTTTTCTGCCAATACCATGCTGTTTTGATTATCATGGCCCTGTAGTATAATTTGAAGTCAAGTATTGTAATGCCCTGGCTTCATTTTTTTCCCCTTAAGATTACTTTGACTATTTGGGGATTTTATTGTTCCATATAAACCTGATGATTTTTATTTTATTTCTTTAAAAAATGACATTTGAAGCCCTGGCCGGTTGGCTCAGCAGTAGAGCGTCGGCCTGGCGTGCAGAGGTCCCGGGTTCAATTCCCGGCCAGGGCACATAGGAGAAGCGCCCATTTGCTTCTCCACCCCCCCTCCTTCCTCTCTGTCTCTCTCTTCCCCTCCCTCAGCCAAGGCTCCATTGGAACAAAGATGGCCCAGGCGCTGGGGATGGCTCCTTGGCCTCTGCCCCAGGTGCTGGAGTGGCTCTGGTCGCGGCAGAGCGATGCCCCGGAGGGGCAGAGCATCACCCCCTGGTGGGCAGAGCATCGCCCCTGGTGGGCGTGCCGGGTGGATCCCAGTTGGGAGCATGCGGGAGTCTGTCTCACTGTCTCTCCCCGTTTCCAGCTTCAGAAAAATACAAAAAAAAAAAAAGACATTTGAATTTTGATGGGAATTGCATTAAATTTGTATATTGCTTTGGGTAATATGGTCATTTTAACTATATTTAGTCTTCTTATCCAAGAACAAGGAATATTTTTCCATTTATTGTGTCTCTTAAGATTTCCTTTAACAATGCTTTGTAATTTTCTTCATATAGGTCCTTTACATTTTTTGTTATGTTTATTCGTAGGTATTTTATTTATTTATTTTTTTGCTGTGACCGTAAAAGGGATTATATTTTTTAGTTCATTTCCTGAAGTTTCATTGTTCGCATATAAGAAAGCAATAGACCGGTATATTAATTTTGTATCCTGCAACCTTACTGTATTGGTTTATTGTTTCTAGTAGCCTCTCTGTGGAATCTTTGGGGTTTTCTATATACAGGATCATATCATTTGCAAAAAGTGAAACCTTTACTTCTTATTTCCCAGTATGAATGCCTTTTATTTCTTTCTCTTATCTGATTGCTCTGGCTAAAACTTCCAGCGCTATGTTGAATAGGAGTGGAGAGAGTGGGCAGCCTTGTCTTGTTCCTGATTTTAGAGGAAAAGTTTTCAGGTTTTTGCCATTTAATATGATGTTAACTGATGGTTTGTCATAAATGGCCTTTATTATGTTGAGATATTTTCCTTCTATATCCATTTTTTGTTGAGTGCTTTAAACATAAATAATGTTGTATTTTATCAAATGCCATTTCTGCATCTATTGATAGGATCATATGGTTTTTGTTCTTTGTTTTGTTGATAGGTGTATTACGTTAATTGTTTTATGTATGTTGAACCATCCTTGTGATTCCGGGATGAATCCCACTTGATCATGGTGAATTGTATTTTCAATGTGTTGTATTTGATTTGCTAATATTTTGTTTAGGATTTTTGCATCTGTGTTACTTAGAAATATTGGCCTGTAGTTTTCTTTTTTTGTGTTGTCCTTGCCAGGTTTTGGTATGAGGGTTATGTTGGCCTCATAAAATGTGTTTGGAAATATTGCTTCTTTCTCAATTTTTTGGAAGACTTTAAGTAGGATAGGAATGAAATCTTCTTTAAATGTTTGATAGAATTCACTAGTATAGCTGTCTGGGCCTGGACTTTTATTTTTTGGGAGGTTTTTGATAGTTGTTTCTATTTCCTCCCTGCTTATGGATCTGTTTAGGCTTTCTACTTCTTCATGATTCAGTCTAGGAAGATTGTATTGTTCTAGGAATTTATCCATTTATTCTATTTTTTAAATTTTTTTATTTTATTTTTATTAATTTTAATGCAGTGATATTGATGAATCAGGGTACATATGTTCCAAGAAAACATCTCCAGATTATTTTGACCTTTAATTGTGCTGCATATGACTTTGATCCCTCACTCAAAGTCAAATCGTCCTCCGTCACCTTCTATCTGGTTTTCTTTGTGCACCTACCCTCCCCCCACTCCCTCCCTCTCCTTCCTCGCCCCCTCCCCACCCCTCCACTCCACTCCCTGTTACCATCACATTCTGTTCCATGTCTCTGAGTCTCATTTTTATGTCCCATCTATGCATGGGTTCATATAGTTCTTAGTTTTTTTCTGATTTACTTATTTCACTCCGTATAATGTTATCAAGGTCCATCCATGTTATTGTAAATGATCTGATGTCATCATATCTTATGGCTGAGTAGTATTCCATAGTATATATGTACCGAAGCTTTTTAATCCACTCGTCTTCTGACGGACACTTGAGCTGTTTCCAGATCTTTGCTATAGTGAACAATGCTGCTATAAACATGGGGGTGTATTTCTCCTTCTGAAACTGTTCTATGGTGTCCTTGGGGTATATTCCTAAAAATGGGATACCAAGGTCAAAAGGCAGTTTGATTTTCAATTTTTTGAGGAATCTCCATACTGTTTTCCACAGTGGCTGCACCAGTCTGCATTCCCACCAGCAGTGTAGGAGGGTTCCCTTTTCTCCACATCCTCGCCAGCACTTATTCTGTGTTGTTTTGTTGATGAGCACCATTCTGACCAGGTGTGAGGTGATATCTCATTGTGGTTTTAATTTGCATTTCTCTAATAATTAGTGATGTTGAGCATTTTTTCATATGTCTATTGGCCATCTGTATATCCTCTTTGGAGAAGTGTCTATTCATTTCTTTTGCCCATTTTTTGATTGGATTGTTTGTCTTTCTGGTGTTAAGATTTACAAGTTCTTTATAAATTTTGTTTATTAACCCCTTATCAGACGTACTGTCAAATATGTTCTCCCATTGTGTAGTTTGTCTTTTTATTCTGTTCTTGTTCTCTTTGGCTGTGCAAAAGCTTTCTAGTTTGATATAGTCCCATTTGTTTATCCTGTCTTTTATTTCCCTTGCCTGTGGAGATAAATCAGCAAATATATCACTGCGAGAGATGTCTGAGAGCTCACTGCCTAAGTTTTCTTCTAAGATGCTTATGGTTTCACGGCCTACATTTAAGTCTTTTATCCATTTTGCATTTATTTTTGTGAATGGTGTAAGTTGGTGGCCTAGTTTCATTTTTTTGCAGGTTGCTGTCCAATTTTCCCAACACTATTTGTTGAAGAGGCTGTCTTTATTCCATTGTATTTCCTTACCTCATTTGTCAAAAATCAGTTGTCCATAGAGCTGTGGGATTCTTTCTGGATTCTCCGTTCTCTTCCATTGATCTATGTGCCTGTTCTTATGCCAGTACCAAGCTGCTTTGAGTACAATGGCCTTGTAGTATAACTTGATATCAGGAAGTGTGATACGTCTCACTTTATTCTTCTTTTTTAAGATTGCTGAGGCTATTCGTGTTCTCTTTTGGTTTCATATAAAATTTTGAAATATGTGATCTATATCTTTAAAGTATGTCATTGGTATTTTAACTGGTATTGCATTGAATTTATAAATTACTTTGGGTAATATAGACATTTTAATGATGTTTATTCTTCCTAACCATGAGCACGGTATATGCTTCCACTTGTTTATATCTTCCTTGATTTCTTTTATCAATGTTTTATAATTTTTCGAGTACAAGTCTTTAGTCTCCTTGGTTAAATGTACTCCTAGGTACTTTATTTTTTTGGTTGTAATAGTGAAGGGGATTGTTTCCTTAATTTCTCTTTCCGACTGTTCATTGTTGGTGTATAAAAAAGCCTCTGATTTCTGAGTATTAATTTTATATCCTGTCACCTTGCTGAATTCATTTATCAGGTCCAGTAGTTTTTTGACTGAGACTTTAGGATTTTCTATATACAATATTATATCATCTGCAAATAATGATAGCTTTACTTCTTCTTTTCCAACTTGAATGCCTTTTATTTCTTCCTCTTGTCTGATTACTGTGGCTAGGACTTCCAGGACTATGTTGAATAAGAGTGGTGAAAGGGGGCACCCCTGCCTTATTCCTGATCTTAAGGGGATTGCTTTTAATTTTTGCCCATTGAGTATGATGTTGGCTGTGGGTTTGTCATAGATGGCTTTTTATCATGTTGAGGTATGTTCCCTGTATTCCCACTTTGCTGAGAGTTTTGATCATGAATGGGTGCTGGATTTTATCAAATGCTTTTTCTGCATCTATTGAAATTATCATGTGGTTTTTCTCCTTCCTTTTGTTTATGTGATGAATAACATTGATAGATTTGCGAATATTTGCCTCCCCAGAATAAATCCCACTTGATCGTGGCGTATGATTTTTTCCATATATTGTTGGATCCGGTTTGCTAATATTTTGTTGAGGATTTTAGCATCTAAATTCATCAGGGATATTGGCCTATCATTTTCTTTCTTTGTGTTGTCTTTGCCAGGTTTTGGAATCAGAATTATGCTCGCCTCATAAAAGGAGCTTGGAAGTCTTCCTTCCTCTTGAATTTTTTGAAATAGCTTGAGAATTATAGGAGTTAGTTCTTCTTTGAATATTTGGTAGAATTCACTTGTGAAGCCATCAGGCCCAGGACTTTTCTTTGTTGGGAGTTTTTTGATAACTGTTTCGATCTCATGTGGTGTAATCAGTCTGTTTAGGTTTTCTGATTCTTCCAGATTGATTTTTGGAAGATTGTATGTTTCAAGGAATTTTTCCATTTCATCTAGGTTGTCTAGTTTTTTGGCATACAGTTCTTCATAGTATTTTCTTACAATCCTTTGTATTTCTGTTGTGTCAGTTGTTATTTCACCCCTCTTGTTTCTAATTTTATTTATTTGAGTCCTCTCTCTTTTTCTTGGTGAGTCTAGTTAAAGGTTCATCAATCTTGTCTACCTTTTCTAAAAACCAGCTCCTAGTTTCATTGATCCTCTGTATTGTTTCCTTAGTCTCTATGTCATTTATTTCTGCTCTGATCTTTATTATTTCCTTCCTTCTACTACATTTAGGCTTTACTTGCTGTTCTTTTTCTAGTTCTTTTAGATGCAGGGTTAAGTTGTTTATTTGAGCTTTTTCTAGCTTCTTAAAGTGTGCCTGTAGTGCTATGAACTTCCCTCTCAGTACTGCTTTTGCTGTGTCCCATAAATTTTGAGTTGTTTTATGCTCATTATCATTTATTTCTAGGAATTTTTTTTTTCTTCTTTGATCTCATTCTTAATCCATTTGTTATTTAACAACCTGCTATTTAGTTACCATGTGTTTGAGAATTTTTGAGCTTTTCCGTTGTGGTTGATTTCTAGTTTCATGCCGTTGTGATCAGAGAAAGTGTTTGATATGATTTCAATCTTCTTAAATTTGTTGAGACCACTTTTGTGCCCTAACATGTGGTCTATCCTAGAGAATATACCATGAGCACTTGAAAAGAATGTATATTCTGCCGCTTTAGGGTGGAAGGTTCTGTAGATATCTATTAAATCAAGTTGATCTAGTGTGTCCTTTAAGTCTGCTGTTTCTTTGTTAATTTTTTTTCTTGAGGATCTATCTAGTGATGTTAGTGGGGTATTAAAATCCCCTACTATTATAGTATTGCTGTTGATTTTGCTCTTTATTTCCATCAAAGTCTGCTTTATATATTTAGGTGCTCCTATATTAGGTATGTAGATATTTATAATAGTTATATCTTCCTGTTGAATTGCTCCCTTTGTCATTATGTAGTGGCCTTCTTTATCTCTTACTATATTCTTTGTTTTAAAGTCCATTTTGTCTGATATAAGTATTGCTAACCCTGCTTTTTTTTTCATTTCCATTTGCATGAAATGTTTTTTTTCCATCCTTTTATCTTCAACCTATGCATCTTTTGTTTTAAGGTGTGTCTCTTGTAGATAGCATATGTACGGGTCCTGATTTCTTATCCATGCAGCTACCCTATGTCTTTTGATTGGATTATTTAATCCATTTACATTTAAGGTTATTATTGATATAGAGTTGTTTATTGCCATTTTATTCTTTAAAGCTGTATTCCTCTTTTGCTATATTATTTTCCCACTTTGATCTGTTTACACCTTGCTCCTTAACATTTCCTGCAGCATTGGTTTGGTTGTAATGAATTCCTTGAGTTTTTTTCTTTGTCTGGGAAACTTTTTATTTCTTCTTCAATTTTAAATGATAGCCTTGCTTGATAAAGTAGTCTTGGTTGTAGGTTCTTGTTCTGCATAACTTTGAATATTTCTTGCCATTCCCTTCTGGCTTTAAGTGTTTCTGTTGAGAAGTTTGATGTCATCCTTATGGGGGCTCCTTTGTAGGTGATAGCCTTTTTTTCTCTCACAGCTTTTAATTTTTCTCTTTATCACTTAGCTTTGGTATTTTAATTATGATGTGTCTTGGTGTAGGTTTCTTTGGGTTTCTTTTTAGTAGAGTTCTCTGTGCTTCTTGAATTTGTGAGAGTTTCTTCTGCATTAATTTAGGGAAGTTTTCAGCTATGATATGATTGAATAAAGCCTCTATCCCAGTGTTTCCCAACATTTTTTGTGCCATGCCCCACCTTAACCTTTCTAAAATTTTTATGTTCCCCCCTATGTAACATACATAATTTTTAACATTAATAAATTGATTTGTTCACTTAATAAACATAAATGATAGGTTCTAGGAAGAAATCACTATGAAATTGTTAACAAACACAGTAAGTAAAATTTCAAAACATATAATGAAAAACAGAAATTTAAATTCCAAATAATTTTTTTTTTTCAATTTTTTTTTTTTTTCATTTTTCTGAAGCTGGAAACAGGGAGAGACAGTCAGACAGACTCCCGCATGCGCCCGACCGGGATCCACCCGGCACGCCCACCAGGGGCGACGCTCTGCCCACCAGGGGGCGATGCTCTGCCCATCCTGGGCGTCGCCATGTTGCGACCAGAGCCACTCTAGCGCCTGGGGCAGAGGCCACAGAGCCATCCCCAGCGCCCGGGCCATCTTTTGCTCCAATGGAGCCTCGGCTGCGGGAGGGGAAGAGAGAGACAGAGAGGGAAAGCGCGGCGGAGGGGTGGAGAAGCAAATGGGCGCTTCTCCTGTGTGCCCTGGCCGGGAATCGAACCCGGGTCCTCCGCACGCTAGGCCGACGCTCTACCGCTGAGCCAACCGGCCAGGGCCCAAATAATTTTAATACAGATTTTTTTATATTAATTTATTATTTTAATTTAGTGTGATCCTTGCGCTTGATGCTTGCTGCACAGAGATTTTATATTAGGTTCCAATTTGGTTAGCTTTAGTCTCAAGTCTCCACGTTGTGTTATATCCAGTAGATTTCTTTTTTTTTTTTAACCAGTAAATCATTTACAGCACTAAATCCACATTCACCTAAAAATGAAGATGGAAATGGTAGCAATAGTTTTCTTGCACATTTGGTTGAATTTGGGTATTTGATTTCTGTTTCCTCACAAAGCCATGCCATCGCTCCTTTGATATTAAATAAAGCTTTAACTGACTCATCATTTTGCAATTCTGCAAGTTCTTCTTGATACTGCATATTTGATATATCAGACAAATCCACTAACATTGGCTGCATCATCCATGTTGGGAAATCAATTTGTTTTAAATCAGAAAATCTTTCTTTTAAATCAGCTGATAGAATATTCAAATGATTGACAATAACAAGTAAAGCGTTATCAGTTACTTCACATTTTTGGAGCCAATGAAACTGTTTAAAGTTTTTGTTGTTAATATGTTTCTAACATAACTCAACATTGGTAATGAAACCAAATATCTTTGCTTTTGCATCGACAAGAGTTTTATTTGTTCCTTGAAGTTGCTTATTTAATATATTTAGTTTTTCAAAGATATTGGCTAAATAACTCACAAATGCTTTACCATCTATTGTTAACAGATACTTCATTTCAGGTTTGTCACTTAAAAAATCACTAAGAGTATCAAACAGTTCCATAAATCTTTTCAAACAGTTTCCTTTAGATAGCCATCTTACTTCAGTATGAAGTAAAAGTCTCACATGGTCTTCATTTTGTTCTTCACAAAATAGCTTGAAAAGACACTCACATTTGGCACTAGCTTTAATAGCATTAACACACTTTATTACTGTATGTAATACTTCATTCAGAACAGGTGAGATGTTTTTAGCTACCAAGTTTTCCCTATGAATAACACAATGCACAAGAATCATTTCTGCATTCGCATCTTTCATCAATTTTAAGCAGCCATTTTTCTTGCCCATCATATTGGGAGCACCATCTGCAGCACAAGATGTTATATTTTTCATTGGTATATCATTGACATCTAAGTAGTTTTTTAGCTTATTATATATATCTTTGGAGGTAGTGGTGCTTTCTAATCTTTTACAGAACAACATTTCTTCAACAAAATGTCCTTTATCAATATATCTTACATAAGTTATCAATACTGCCTCACTGTCTCTCAAAGTTGATTCATCCATTTGCAAGGAGAATTTTCCTGTTTTCAGCTTTTCAAAAAGTTGTTTTTCAATATCCTCACTCATTTCGGCTATTCTTCTGCTAACAGTATTGTCACTGAGTGGCATAGCTTTTACATCTTTGTCATCTTTTTCGAGAACCGTTTTAAGAAATGCTGATATTGATGGTTTTATTAAATTCTCTCCTATAGTGTGATTTTCTCCAGTTTTAGCGATGAATAAAGAAATTTGATAACTAGCCTCAAGAACATAATTATTAGTTGAAGTATGAGCAGTAAATAGAGACTTTAATGTTCTTTTTTTCAAAATTTTTCTTTAGTTTTAAAGTAACTCAAATCTGAATTAATATGAGCACTATGTTTCGCCTTCAAATGCGCCTCAAGACAACCTCATTTCACTGATTCGTTGGTCAAGCATTGCTGGCATAAAAGACAAAAAGGAATCCGCTCATCATGAACAGCAGGTATGAACCCAAATTTTATATATTCCTCTGAATATTGATGAGGTTTTTTTTTTTGCTTGCACCATTCATTTTATTATGGGCTATAAGAAATAAAAATAAGCCCTGGCCGGTTGGCTCAGCGGTAGAGCATCAGCCTGGCGTGCGGGGGACCCAGGTTCAATTCCCGGCCAGGGCACATAGGAGAAGTGCCCATTTGCTTCTCCACCCCCCCTCCTTCCTCTCTGTCTCTCTCTTCCCCTCCTGCAGCCAAGGCTCCATTGGAGCAAAGATGGCCCAGGCGCTGGGGATGGCTCCTTGGCCTCTGCCCCAGGCGCTAGAGTGGCTCTGGTCATGGCAGAGTGACACCCCGGAGGGGCAGAGCATCGCCCCTGGTGGGCGTGCCGGGTGGATCCCAGTTGGGCGCATGCGGGAGTCTGTCTGACTGTCTCTCCCCGTTTCCAGCTTCAGAAAAAAGAAAAAAAAAGAAAGAAAAATAAGATCAATTAAAAACTAATATTTAAATATGTGTTAAAATATATTTACTGTGACATAGAGTAAACGTATACTAAAAATTCATATTTATTTAAATGTATATAACACATTTACTACACTACCACTGCAAATCAAAAGGTATCTATATTTTTTTCACTTGACAAAATTTTCCGGAAAGTTATGTTTCTAAAATTAAAATTGTTGTGCATGCACTATTATAGCCCCAATAATATTTATAAAATATTAGTGCTTTCTAGCCCCGATGCAAGAAGTACTTAATAAAGAGTTTAATATTAATAAAAATAAAATCAAATACTTACCAATTATATCTATGTATATTTGTATATTTATTATATTTGTATATGCAATATATATATGTATATGCAATATATATATGTATATTTATTAAATCAACGAGCTTTTACAACAGTTTTGACTGACACTTATTTCAAATTAACACCAACTGAATGATGTGAAACAATACAGAAGTTGCGATGGGCCAATTAGGTGAGAATAACTGCGTTGTTTAGTGAGTTTTTAAAATGTCCGGGGTTCCCCGCGGCAGACAGCATGCTCCGCGGTGAACCCAGGACGAAGTTTACTTGACGACGCCAATCACCCAGTTAATATTTTGGTCTCATCAAACAAAATTATACTTAATAATTATTTACCGCAATTATTTAAGAATTGCATTTTTTGTTAAATTTGGCACCAATATCTAGCATTGCATTTAAATAGCCCAGGGCGAAAGAGTTAAAGTTGTGACGAGTCCATTTTCAAATTGCCCCCCTTAACTATCGAATTGCCCCCCTGTGGGGCGTGGGCCCCACGTTGGGAAACACCACTCTATCGCTTGTTCTTTCTCCTCTTCTTAAAGGAACCCCTATGATGCGGATGTTATTTCTCTTTATGTTGTCACAGAGCTCTCTAAGAGTTTCCTCAGACTTTTTGATTCTCTTTTCTTTCTTCTTCTCTGCTTTCATGCCTCTATTCCAGTTGTCCTCCAACTCACTGTTCGATCCTCAGCTGTATCCATCCTGTTTTTAATTCCTTCCATTGTGGTCTTCATTTCTGTTATTGTATTTGTCATCTCCAACTGATTCTTTTTTAATATTTCAATATCCTTTTTTATACTTGCTATTTCTTTATTTAGGTGTTCATGATGACCATCCATTGTTGTTCTAAGATCCCTAAGCATGCTTACAATCATTATTTTAAACTCCACACCTGGAAGTTTGATTATTCCCATAACACTCAGTTCATCTCCTGAAGGTCTCTCTTGTGGTTTCATTTGGATTGCACTTCTTTGTCTTCTCATTGTGTCTGGGTGTCTTCTTTGTAGAGCTGGTTGAGTCTAGGCTTGACGTTGTCTGCCTTCAGTTTTTATTTGTGTTGTTTCTAGGTCTTCTTGGATTGGCATCAGCTAGTATTTGTAATCCACTTTGGGATTTGGGCCGCTTTGAAGTCTTGATTTGTTTGTTTTCTTAACAGGTGATTGTCTTGTTTGCTGATCTCAGCAGGGGGCTTATTTGAAACTGTATTCAGGAATGCAGTGGGTGTGACCTGAGGCTCTGAAGTCCTTTTCTGCCAGATAATCTCTCTGGGGACGGGTTTCTTTCTCAGCTTCAGTAGGGGGAGGTGTATCTCAGATCTCCATGGAGACCTGAGTTACTGCCCTTCCTTCCCACTTCTTATTTTCAGCTGTGTCTTGTTGACCTGATTGAAGCTGGAGAGATGTTTGTATCTCTGTGACCTGGAAGTACTTTTGTATTTTGCTTTGTGGAAGGATCAGCCCCTCCCCCAGTTATGGCCACCTCCAGCACTGAATGAGTCAGCTTTTAATGTCATCACCTATATTCCTCTCCCCCTCACCATCTGTCTCTCTCTCTCTCCTTTCTTTTTGGAAGACAAGCGGGCCCTTTCAACACACCTCATTCCCTGGTCACCAGGCAAGTGGCTGTGAGCAGTATTTAATATGCTCTTTTCCTTGGAGTGAGAGCCCAGCCTCACCCCCCACCCCCGCTCTGTTCCTGTAAGCAGGGGAGATTCAGGCGCTCCCTACAAGGTTTGTTGTGGCTTCTTCTTTGCTCCTTGGTTTTTGAAAGCTGTTCTTGTTGTCCAGATTTGTTTTTTCACGCTGATTGTTCATAAATTAGTTTATAATCCAGTTTGGTGGTGTGAGCTGGGAGTCTGTGCGTCTGCCTACTCCGCTGCCATCTTCAAGGATCATAATATATATTTTAAAATTCTCAGTTAATACACATTTCAGTTTCTCAATGGGGTTTGGAACTTAGAAAAGAAAAGAGGCATGGTCCTCATTAACCCCTCTGTGGGGATGCTCGAGCCCCTGTGCTGATGAGATCGTGGCTGAAAGCCTCCTCTCCTAGCTCTACCTATCCATTTATTCTAGATTGATAAATATGGTGGCATATAATTTTTCATAGTATTCTACAATAATTGTTTGTGTATCTATGAGATTTGTGGTAATTAGGCAAATGCTATTTTGAGGTAACTTTGGAAACCATTCTCCTTCGTGGCTATAGGTTTTTTTTTGTTATTTTGTGTGTGTGTGTGTTTGTGTGTGTGTGTGTGTGTGTGACAGAGACAGAGAGAAAGACAGAGAGAGGGACATATAGGGACAGACAGACTGGAAGGAAGAGAGATGAGAAGCATCAATTCTTTGTTGTGGCTCATTAGTGTCCTTAGTTGTTCATTGATTGCTTTCTCATATGTGCCTTGACCAGGGGACTGCAGCAGAGCAAGTGACCCCTTGCTCAATCAATGACCTTGTGCTCAAGCATGCAAACTTGGGCTTCAAGCCAGCAATCTTTGGGCTCAAGCCAGGGACCACAGGGTCATGTCTATTATCCCATACTCAAGTCAGCAACCCCACACTCAAGCTTATGAGTCTACAATCAAGTTGGATGAGCCCACGCTCAAGCCAGCAACCTTGGGGTTTTGAACCTGGGTTCTCTGCATCCCAGTCTGATGCTGTATTCACTGCACCACAACCTGGTCAGGCTGTGGTTGCAGTTTTAATGTTCCAATTGCCTGGGCACTATTTACAGTACCTGAGCAATTAATGTTATTTGAGATAATTGCTTCACATACATTGCAGAAATTTACTTTGCTTAATTATTTCCTTCCTGGTGAAATAATTAACTTCAATTTCATTAATTTATTAAGCTAGTATTTTGGGAAAAAACAACTATAAATGTATTTTATAGAAAAATACCACAAAATCAACACATAAACTTATAAATTTCATTTTTAATTGACTGTCTTTATGGGAGGTTGCCATTTCTAGCCAACAAGGCTCTTTAGTTAACCATTTTGTTTTAATTCTATTAGAGTATTTAATACTACCACCTTGGTAAATTACCTTTGTACTCTGTGTATTTCTGGGAGCTCATGGTCTCTTTGTGAGTATTTTGATGTGTTCAATGTGAAGAAATATTATCATACTATAAGCAATACCACTTTGCTTCCGAGTACCTATAGCATCAATGATAACAATAGAAATGAGACACTAAAGATAGCATCCTCTGCATGATTGGAGATATGAACAATAGCCTCTGAATATCTATTTTATCTCCTCCTCCGCCACTTTAGTTCAGACTTTCATTATCTTGCTGGATTACTGTAAAGCCATTGAAGTGAAATCTTTTTAAGCTCCTTTCTTTCTCCTCTTCAGACTAGACTTAACATTGTCTCCAGGTAAATCTTGTAGGCACAGAGTTCTCATCACGTCACTGTCTCACTCAAGATCCTTCAGGGACCCTCCACTACTGGCCAAAACCAATGGCATTTAGGGCACTGGTGTTCAAGGGCCTTATAATGTGACCCAAATACTAGGCTTTTCTCTTAATTGCTCTCTGAATGTATTCCATGACTCAATCAGCCAACTTGTTTACTAGTCCCCAAATTTCCCTAATTTTCCACTTCTCTGAGCCTTGGCTGCTGTCTAAGACTGTTGTCTTTGTCTGTTCCTACTGCTATAACAAAAATACTATGGGCTTAACCCACAAACATTTACTTCTCACAGTTCAGGATTCTGAGGAGTTCAAAGTCAAGGCTCCAGCAGATTTAGTGTCTGACAAGGGCTTGTTTTCTTGTTCATAGATGGCTATCTTCTTCTTTGTCCTCAGAAGGATAGTGCTTGGATATGGTTGCATGAGAGGGGGAGTCCCTCACTGCATGAGAATAGCCAGAGGCTATAGTGTGGGGGGCCTCCATCCAGAAGGGGAAAAGGGCAAGGAAAATTCGAGAGGAGGGAAGGGCTGGGGAAGGGGTTTATGTGACTCGCTCATATGTCTCTGGGTCAGAGAGCTAGAGAGGGCCATAGGAGCTTAGGGTCGTATAACCACAAGCTCTGTCTTATCCATGGCCAGCAAATGTGGAGTTAGGTTTCACAGGGTATGCAAAGCAGATAGGCTCTAAATCAGTGGTCCCAATCTTTTTTGGGCCACAGACTGGTTTAATGTCAGAAAATATTTTTACGGACTGGCTTTTAGGGTGGGACAGATAAATGTATCACGTGACCAAGACAGGTGTCAAGAGTGAGTCTTAGACGAATGTAACAGAGGGAATCTGGTCATTTTTAAAAAATAAAACATCATTCAGACTTAAATATAAATAAAACGGAAATAATGTAAGTTATTTATTCTTTCTCTACAGACCGGTACCAAATGGCCCATGGACCGGTACCAATCTGCGGCCTGGGGGTTGGGGACCACTGCTCTAAATGACTTAAAAATATGCCTGTTTAGGCTATTTTTAAAATAACTGGATGTATAAAGTTTTGAGTTTGATGCTGGTAAGCTTTTGAACTAAGAGATCTCAACCTTTAGTGAAAGCAATAAACAGCCTAGGAGTCCATACCCGAGACCATCTTTGGCTCATTTATATAACACAGTGGGTGATAAGTAGCAGTCAGTGCCAGAACAACCATTTACAACCTGCATTAAGTATTAAACATTCACAATTTAGGAGCTACTCTAGCAAATAACAAGACATTCTTTAGAATTACAAACTAGGAAAGAACAAAACTGATTTGATTGTTAATGGCAGTACTTGGGAATGAAAGGAGGGAGGTAATTGTTGGCTCAAATAAAGATATATAATATCAGCCTAGCTGTCCTATTCTGCTTTTATCTAGAGGTAAAATCATCGCTCACTCTTTGCCTTCTCTCCCAAATAAATCCATAGCAACTCTAATCAGAGTTCAACACAGTATGCCCACACTGAAGTGTTGTCCCATATTATAGGGAATAAAAGCCCCTCAGTGCTATGACCACACTAATGGTGCCCTTTCATACTGCTGTGCAGGTTTTCATGAAAGGACTTCCTTTCCAAATGGAAGAGATAAAAATGTTGGATAAAACATATTATTCTTTCATGGGTGTTACACCATTAGAATTGTTTATGTAATCAAAAAGTGACCCACAATTTATGTTATTCCCCCACAGAGTACATCAACGTGGATATAGAAAGCAGGTACAACTTGGATTCATTTTCTGCAGTCCAAAGTTGATAAGCACCCCCATTATTTGTTTGTATATAAGTCCAAAAGCACAGAAATTCTTTACAAAATGAGAGCTTAGCATATTAGATATTATCAAGTCCCTTTAGAAATTTCTGGGACATGGGTCATAATATAAGATTTTAATTACTGTTTAATATTCCCTGAGATGTTTCCTAAGTTAATTTAAATAGTTTTAATCATGTGACTCTTGATATCTATATATATTTTTGTTCAACAAATATTTATTAAGTACCTGCTATGAGCTAGGCACTGTGCCAGAAAGTGGGGACATTAGAGGGAACAAGTTCAATGTGATTGTTGCCCTGATGGTGTGGGGGCTGATGCAGCAGTCATGATGCTACCCCAGACTGAAGAGTCTAACAGCGTAAGATAAAAATAAATAATTTTACAATTTTATTTTCTTCTGGTGTGGGCAACCCTGAGGCTGGAACTAATTAACTTCGGTTACAAATCCCAGTGGAGCGAAAGTGCTTTTTTAAGGGGAATTGATAGCTATGTATAACTAAGAACTTGAGCTAAGCTCCAATTTGCTTCACCAAGGTTTCTGATCAGCCTCAAGGAGGTTGGTTTATGGAATACTACATGCTGACTTATCAAAATATTCATCTGACCTTGAAAACATTCTTCTTGGTGCCATACAGCTAGAAAACAAATAAAATATTTGAACAAAATGTTTGCATCAGTGACTCCAAATTGACACAAACTCTGTAGGTTGTCAAGGCTGAGAAAACTCCGGAAGGCTCATTTCATTTAGTGCCTGCAGGTTTTTGTTATTCTCTGTGCTCAAAGATGACAAGCAGCATTGTTCATCTTTCAATTTACTCTTTTCTCACTACATGCAATATTCCTCTTTTTCCCCCAGCTCACATCCCTACTCCTGACATTATCAAAGAAATGTAAATGAAAAGTTTCACAGTTTTTACATGAATAATTTGGGGGGTGGATACTGTTCTTCTCATCAACCACTGTACAGCAAAGTCAAACTGTATGCCTTGTTATGTTAAATTTTGAACTTTTTAACATAAGAAAAATCATTTTGATAAAGGTTAATGCTTCCTTAATATTTATACACTTGAATCATATTGAAAATGCATTTTTAGAATTCTGAGACCTTGAATTAATATGACAACGTGCAAAGACTGTGTAATCCATTAGCACATGCTTTATAGCATATTAGCATCCAATGTGGCATTCTCTGTCAATCCTGGCAAACCTGGGAGTTTCATCCTACTCTATTCTCTAGCATTTCAAGGGTTTGACATGGATGCCCAGAGACAATTCCAGATGATTCTTGCAGATCAGGAATAAATTAATTTTCCAGCAACCTGCTAGCTATAATTTATTACCCTGAGAAACATGCTTACCTAGCAGTCACCCAGCATCTGTTTGTCTAGTTGCGAGCAGATTTTGAATACCAGACTGCCATAATGTGAATGAATTGTGACATGATTCTAGTAAATTGGGAATTGCATCTGCTGAACTACACCTGGCACGTGTCCTCCTCGCATAGTGAGTCGGCAGATTATTAATGGTTCCCACAACTCATTTTGAAATAGTACCTGTATAACCCCACCTGTATCATCAACAGGTCCTGGAATAGATGAAAATCTAACAGTGTCGTAGATGTCACTAGTTTGTCCTTTGCTGATGCTAAAATCCTCTGAAATATTTTCTTTAATGATCCAGTCTCGAGAATCTGAAAACCAGTCTCTGACTGACAGATACACACAACATCCAAAACAGTAACTTAATAGCTATATTCAGTTTGGCTATCACCTTGATTATTTAAATTTTAGCTCTTAAAAATTTCCAAATCTCCAAAAACCCTTTGGCATCTTACAATATTCGATTCCCCTGAGTTTGGAAACTTTTTGTAAGGAGCATAGCAACATTTTATGTTTAAAAACGTTTATAAGGATGTTTCTGGTTTTATTATTATCAATATTAAAGGGAAAGCCAGATAATCTGAATTTTAGGATTGATGAGTCTACTTCATATATATTGTTACTCTCTGTGCCTGAACTATTTAGAAGAGTAGGACAATTTTTGACCCATTGTGTAATGTGTACATGTAAGTGTGTATGTATGTGCATATGCATACAGGTCTTTCTGGAACACAGCATGTATACTATCAATGTATGAATGTGGTCTTTAGGATCGCTGTTGCCTGTGCTTGTGAAGCTGTTCTTGCTTCCTCCCTTTAAGCAGTGACAGACTGCTTCATTCTTAGGGTTATCCTGCCATGCTGCTCCATACCTCCAGTACTGAATCAGGGACTGCTGATTTCTTCCTACTACCCATATTATCCCTTCTATAGTAAGATAATGCTGGGTTTTAGCTGCATACATTGCTGCCCACCCAGATACACATTTTTCAGTCTCCCTTGCAGATAGGTGTGGAACAACCTCATTTTAGACAGTGAGACATAAATAGACATTCCTTGGACCTCTTTCGCCAAACTGCTACCTGGAACACCAACTCGATGGCTTGGTCTCTGGCAGCCATTTTGTGCAATATTGAGTGAGGGTCACACAATGACCTGGGATGAACCTTTTACTCTGACCACTGGGGAACCTCACCAGTTCTAGGCTGTCTAGCTTCAGATTATTTCATGTAAGAAAGAAAGTAACCTCTATCCTGTTCAAGACATTGTTTTTTCTGCTGTTGTGTATGCAGGCAAACTGAATCATAATTGATAAAAATGTCCTGGCCATTTCTTTCACACTTGCTCTTGATACCTTCTGTCCCCTGCTCTGAGCCCTGCCATCCACATATGTGTTATGCTCCAAGAGTTATTTCTTGACTAATTCCTCGACATATAAGATGACTACCTTTCTGTTCAGCCTCATATCTGGCATTCTTCCTAGCCTCCAAACTCCATGTTTCAGCAACATTGCCCAGCTTCCTCATTCTTCAGGTTCATGGTTGTTCTCTCTGTCTAGAACAGCGGTTCTCAACCTGTGGGTCGCGACCCCTGCGGGGTCGCCTATAGCCATCGGAAAATACATAATGCATATCAGGTATTTACATTCCGAATCATAACTGTAGCAAAATTACAGTTATGAAGTAGCCACCAAAATTATTTTTTGGTTTGGGGTCACTGCAACATGAGGAACTGTATTGCGGGGTCACGGCATTAGAAAGGTTGAGAACCACTGGTCCAGAAGGTCTTGCTGTGTTCAACAAGTTGAGAAACTCAACTCAAACACTCAGCCCTCTCTTTGAAATCTCGCCTGATTCCTCCAGAGAAAATTCATGTGTCCTTTCTTTTATATGGTCCTGCACTGGGTTAACTAACTGTATTGAAATTCTTTGTATGTCTATCTCCATATTAAACTATAAGTTCCTGGAAGCAAGAACCCAGATATTTCTTTCTTAAATATCTTGTAACAAGCACATATTGTCTCTCAACCTATGTATGCCAAGTGAAAAAAATATGAATGTATGAATGAATAAAGAAATGAATGAATTATTCAGCTAGGGATCCATTCCATTAGGAAACACTTCCCCTACTTTAATCACTTAGCTTTAATTCCTAGTTGTCTAGGTAACAAAAAGTCTGAATGATTTTTTTTAAAACCATACTAGAACTTTATATTATACTGTTTTAATTTGTTTATGATTTATCTTCTCCATCTTAAATCTTTTTTAGAATGAAAAACAGCATAGAAGTATAAATGAGTATTCTATGTCTAATTAGTTTTAATAATGGCTACTGTGTACTTAATGCCATCTTACAGTGGCAACTTGGCCTTATCAAGCACTGTGGTAAGTGGCTTATATGCTTTATTCTATTTAATGTTTGCCTTAACCCTGTGAGGTAAGTATGTGTTCTGACTCTTTTAGTTGTAAATAATAGGACTGCAAATCAGTGTAGTATAAGCAAAAAGAAGTATTGGCTCATGAGCTAAAATACTTGAGGGTAGTGGTTTAGCTGGGTCTGGGCTCAAACAAACCTGTTGACATGATGTCCTTAGCTCTGCCTCTAACTTTATCTTCATCCCTAGCCCTACCTCAATCCATCTCTATCCCTCTCTTTAACTGTACTCCAAATCCTCTCCCTAACTCTATTCCCTTCCCATCTTTATCTCTATTCTCATCTCTAGCTCAATCTCTGTCTACATCCCTATCCTTATCCCACCCTCTACCTCTCCAAAGTCTCCTTATTAGACTCAAACTTATATTTTACCCCTTTAGGAACTCGAACAGAAAGGAAGCACCTTCCTCATAGCTCTGGGAGTAAAATCCCAGAGAACTGTCTGCCTGCCTTTGGTCATATGCTTATCCCTGAAGTTGCACTTGATTAGGGAGAAGAGTAATGTGGATGCCAGGCCCATGTCATACCCAACCATGTAAACAGAACTGACTGGTTTCAGCCCCTACATGAACTAATCACATGCAGGAGAGTCCCTACAGGAAGGTGGGGTTCCAGAAGAAGTTGAAAAAATGCCAGGCAGGCAAACCTGAAATATTTTTACCACAGATATGCTCTCTCCTTACAGATGAGGAAACTGAGCTTAGAGAGCTGGGGTTCAAATCCAGTTCTGTTTGACTCTGTCATCTTGGTTTCCTAACCACTCTGCTCAATTATGTTCCTTTACAAAGTACTAACATGTAAACACTGAACCTTCAAAGTTTAACTGATGATGAACCAAAAATAAAGAAAAAATAATTAATTTCCCCAGATTTGTGAGGTAAGACTAAGGCTGTGATATGAATTGCCATCCAATATCATAAATAAACAAATAAACAAAGACATGAATTACTTCATATCTTTAGAAATTTTGCTGTTTCACATTTTTTGAAGCTTTATTTTTGGCATAGATAGTCCCTACAGAGATATTTTCTAAGTGAAACTCAGATTTTTAATACCTTTTCCTGACTATACATAATCATAGCAACCTGAAACTGCCCAAATGGATTTGTATGTACACTGTGCTTCCTGGCATTGATCTTAACACTGGCCATGCTGTTTTGGGTTTCTCTAAGAGAATATAGGCCACCTTATCTACATTTTATTTTTAAACACTCATCAATAGAAATCCTAAAAAAGTAAAACATGCCACATCAATATTAAGGAATTTGAATGCGAGAAAGGATTGTAGAGATCATTAAACCCAATCACCTCACTTTACAGATGAGAGAGATGAGATTCAGAGGGTGAGCGGATTACTCAAAGTCACTCCACTGGCTTTGCAAAATTTGAGGCCCTAGGTTTTCTGATACCTTGTCTAACATTGTACCATTACCCACACTGGCCAACATTTCATTTATCATGAACCGTTAGGTCTTCCTCTACAGGACCTGAGATATGACATCCTCTGAGATTTTGTGGGCCATAAAATTCAAGCTATAAACTTTTGCCCTATGTGATTAAAATAAAGATGAGGCAGAGACAGTCAAATTGCAAGGAATATAAAAGTGCCACTGAAAAGTGCCAGGAGATTTTAACAGCTGCTATGCTTGATAGATGTAAGTATGTTCCTTGCATCTTGTACAGAAACTCATTTTCGTCACAGAACAAATAATCTCACTGCTGTAGTAATAGAAGTGAAAAAAAAAAGATGAAAATTATGATAAAGGAGTGCCAAGAAGTCCTTGCAAATGACTGGTAGAAGTTGTCCAGATAAGTCTGGTATTCTATTTTTCTATCACGAAGCATTTCTTTTCTCTTCCTTTTAATAATCCTTTTTATAAAGCTATTCAAACCACATTAAGTTGTCATGTTGTAATGACAGTCTCATCTCCAAATGTAAATTAACTGTACATTGACTTAAATGAACATGATTTTCTTATAAAAGTGTTATGCCAATATTACTAGTGGAGTTGTTTGTGCTACTTTGAAAACTTTCAAGTAAATTCTATTAGTCATAGTACTGTAAAGTTTCAAAGTATATCTTTATTTTAGAGTTTGGAAACCTAAATGGTATTTTTCAACTGGTGCAATTTCACTGGAATGATAGAGTTCTATAGTTATGACTTATATCTTTTAACTGGGGTATTTCTCACAATTAGGTAGACTAGAATACATATTCTAATTCAGTGCACTATAAAACAGGTTCTGGGCTTGCTTTCACTTAAATTCAAAAATCCAGGACCTGTTTAACCAGGTCATGGCACAGTAGATAGAGCATCAGCCTGGGACACTGAGGACCCAGGTTCAAAACCCCAAGGTCACCAGCTTGACCATGGGATCATAGACATGACCCCATGGTCACTGGCTTGAGCCCAACAGTTATTGGCTTGAAGTCTAAGGTTGCTGGCTTGAGCCCGCCAGTCAAGGCACATATGAGAAGCAATCAGCAACAACTAAAGTGCTGCAACTATAAGTTGATGCATCTCAGCATCTCATCTCTCTCCCTTCCTGTTTGTCTCTCTCTCTCTTGCTAAAAAAAAAAAAAAAAAAAAAGTAGGACCAAGCCTATAAGAGACTGAGTATTTCCTCTTAGGTCGAAATGGCAAATAGTTTTCATATAAAGAGTCAACTCTGATAAACATTAAAATTGATATTGGGAAGGCCTCTGGAAGGAAAAAGCTGTTAACAATTAGTAATGTTTGCCACAGACAAAAGAATAGTAATGACTCTGAGATGCATTTATACTCTTCAAAATATAGTTCTCAATATCTCTTTGTTTTCTTTATTTTAGTTAAATTTTAATTTACATCAAATATATATACATATATATGTATATATGTATATACAGTTAGAACAGCGGTTCTCAACCTGTGGGTCGCGACCCTGGCGGGGGTTGAACGACCAAAACACAGGGGTCGCCTAAAGCCATCGGAAAATACATAATGCATATCAGGTATTTACATTCTGAATCATGAAATAGCCACCAAAATTATTTTTTGGTTTGGGGTCACCACAACATGAGGAACTGTATTGTGGGGTCACGGCATTAGAAAGGTTGAGAACCACTGAGTTAGAAAGTCAATAGCAGGGGTCCCCAAACTATGGCCCACAGGCCGCATGCGGCCCCCTGAGGCCATTTATCTGGCCCCTGCCACACTTCCAGATGGGGCACCTCTTTCATTGGTGCTCAGTGAGAGAAGCACAGGATGCATCCGCGTACTCTATGTGGTGGCACCGCAAAGCACAGTACTACTTCCGGTGATGCAGGATGCACGCATCATGGCTCCAGAAGCGCATCATATCACTTGTTACAGCTAGCAGTGACAAATATGGAACCAGACATTGACCATCTCATTAGCCAAAAGCAGGCCCATAGTTCCCATTGAAATACTGGTCAGTTTGTTGATTTAAACTTACTTGTTCTTTATTTTAAATATTGTATATTATATTTGTTCCCATTTTGTTTTTTTACTTTAAAATAAGATATGTGCAGTGTGCATAGGGATTTGTTCATAGTTTTTTTTTATAGTCCGGCCCTCCAATGGTGGGGGACAGTGAACTGGCTCACTGTGTAAAAAGTTTGGGGACCCCTGGTCAATAGTCATAATTAGAAAGCCCCATAGAAAGACAAAACGCAACAGAAAGGCTTATAATAAAAAAGCAGTTTCTTAATCAACCTCACCTACTCCTCAATTTCATTTTTCTAAGTCAGTATTTTTTTAACTTATATTTTTTAATTGAATTTATTGGGTGACATTGGTTAATAAAATTATACAAATTTCAGGTGTACAATTCTCTAGTACAATTCTCATCTATATATTGTTTTGTGTGTTCACCTTCCCAAGCTGTCTTTTTCCTTCACCCTTTATCCCCCCTTTACCCTTTTCTGCTTTCCCCCAACCCGCTTTCCTTCTGGCAATCACCATACTCTTGTCTGTGTCTCTGCATTTTATTTTTTTTTTTTGCTTAATTCTTTTACCTTTTTCACCCAGACCCCCACCCCCTTCCCCATAACAATTGTCAGTCTGTACTCTGTATCTATGAGTATGTTTTCATTTTTTTGTTAATTTATTTTGTTCATTAGATTCTATATACAAGTGAAATCATATGGTATTTGTTGGCATATTTCACAGAACTAGAACAAACATTCCAAAAATTTATATGGAACAACAAAAGACCCTAAATAGCAACAGAAATCTTGAGAAAGAAGAACAAATTTGGAGGAATCAGACTACCTGATATCAAACTATACTATGAGTCCATAGTTATCAAAATAGTATGGTAGTGGCATAAAAACAAATATATAGAACAGAATTGATAGCCCAGAAATACACCCACACTTTTATTGTCAATTAATATTTGACAAAGGAAGCAAAAATATACAATTGGGTAAAGATAGTCTATTCAATAAATGGTGTTGGGAAAATTAGATAGATACATGCAAAAAAAGAAAACTAGACCGCCTCCTTACACCATACACAAGAATAAACTCAAAATGAATTAAAGACTTAAATGTTAGACTCTAAACCATAAACTCTTAGAAGAAAATATAGGCAATAAAATCTCAAATATTTCTCAGAGCAATATATTTTTTAAATTTTTTAAATCATTTTTTAAATTTTTTATTATTCTGAAGTTGGAAACAGGGAGGCAGTCAGACAGACTCCCGCATGCGCCCGACCGGGATCCACCCAACATGCCCACCAGGGGGCGATGCTCTGCCCCTCTGGAGCGTCACTCTGTTGCAACCAGAGCCATTCTAGCGCCTGAGGCAGAGGCCACAGAGCCATCCTCAGCGCCCGGGCTAACTTTGCTTCAATAGAGCCTTGGCTGCGGGAGGGGAAGAGAGAGACAGAGAGGAAGGAGGGGGGGTGGAGAAGCAGATGGGCGCTTCTCCTGTGTGCCCTGGCCGGGAATCGAACCTGGGACTCCTGCATGCCAGGCCAACGCTCTACCACTGAGCCAACCGGCCAGGGCCTTAGAGCAACATTTTTTTCTAATTATCTCCTATAGCAAAGATCACAGTAGAAAAAAAAAACAAATGGGACTACATCAAACTAAAAAGGTTTTTATAGCAAAGGAAACCATCAATAAAATGAAAAGCAACTCCCTAAATGGGAGAACATATTTGCCAATGATATAACTGATAAGAGGTTGATATCCAAAATTTATAAAGAACTTATAAAACTCAACACCAAAACACCCAACAATCCAATTGAAAATGGGTAAAGAAACTGAATAAACACTTCTCCAAAGAAGACATACACATAGCCAATTGACACATGAAAAGATGCTCACCATCACTAATCATTAGAGAAATGCAAATTAAAACCACAATAAGCTATCAACTCACACCTGTCAAAATGGCTATCATCAGTAAATCCACAAACAACAAATGTTGGTGAGGATGTGGAGAAAAGGGAACCTTCATACACTGTTGGTGGGAATGCAAATTGGTTTAGCCACTGCAGAAAACAGTATGGAGTTGCCTCAAAAAATTAAAAATAAAACTTCTTTATGACCCAGTAATTCTACTTCTGGGAATATATCCAAAGAAGCCTGCAACATTAATTTTAAAGACAATATACATTCCTATGTTGATTGCAGCATTATTTACAATAGCCAAGATTTGGAAGCAGCCAAAATGCCTATCAGTTCAGTAATGCCTCAGTTTTTGTCATTGACTTCTGTTATTGTCGGTTTCAGTTTTTGTTGATTTTTTTTCCTGCGAAAAATTTGTCTCGGTTTTTGTCAGTTGCCTTGGATTTTGTC
Organism: Saccopteryx bilineata; assembly: GCF_036850765.1. Taxonomy (NCBI): domain Eukaryota; kingdom Metazoa; phylum Chordata; class Mammalia; order Chiroptera; family Emballonuridae; genus Saccopteryx; species Saccopteryx bilineata. The sequence continues at coordinate 326,998,627 of NC_089490.1, read as the reverse complement.
GGCATGCCCATGTGACCTCGCTGCTATTTTTGTGAAAACAAAGGGCAACCCAGGCATTCTCCTGCTCAGTGTGGCATTGCTTCTCATTGTGTGAGCATCACCGCGCATCTAGCCAAACAATTCCATTGCTTTCCAGTGTTTTTGTGATTTTTCTTATTGATTGTGAGTGCTAATACTACAATTACATGTAAGTGATTACTGCATATACAGTATTGGGTGTAATGTGTTTATTTTGTGTTTTTCAGTTTTAAAATGTACATAACTCACGTAAGATAAAAATCACATGTACTCTATTTTCATTGTCCCTATTAACTGTTTCCCTTGCTAATAAGTTAACCCTTTTCTTTTAGCTCCAACATGGGGCCAAAGAAAGTTTCCAGAGCCAGCAGCCCTTTGAAGAAGAAAGCCAGGAACACAATCGAGTTGAAGAAGGAAATCATTGAAAAATATGAGAGTGGCTTCAAGATTGCTGAAATCAGCCGCATGTACAGGAAGTCACCATCCACAATAAGTTCCATTGTGGTGAAAAAGGAAGCAATAAAGGAGGCTAATGTAGCAAAAAGTGTGAATGTGCTAATGAAACAGAGATCACAAACAACTGAAGATGTCAAACAGTTATTATTAATCTGGATCAATCAAAAACAGTTAGATGGCGATTCTGTTTCAGAGGCCATCATATGTGAAAAGGCCAGACTGTTGTATGCTGATCTCATTAAGAAAATTTCTGGGATGAGTGCTAGTGTACTTAGTGATTTTAAGGCCAGCAGAAGCTGGTTCAAAAAATTCAAGAGGCGCACTGGCATACACAGTGTTACTAGGCACGGCGAAGGTGTGAGTTCGGACAAGTCTGGGGCCAAAGAATTTGTGTCCGAATTCAAAGATTATATAGAGGCTGAAGGATTCATCCCCCAACAAGCCTTCAACTGTAATGAAACTGGCCTCTTTTGGAAGAAAATACCAAAGAGGACGTTCACTACGCAGGAGGAAAAGGCACTGCCAAGACATAAACCTATAAAAGATAGACTAACTTTTGTTGTGTGGTAATGCCAGTGGTGATTGTAAAGTGAAGCCCTTACAACTGGTGTACCATTCAGAAACTCCTAAAGTGTTTAGCAGAAACAATGCTATTAAAAGTAAATTGTGTGTGATGTGGAGGGCAAACAAGAAAGCATGGGTCACGAGGCCAGTTTTCATTGAGTGGATGAATAAAGTGTTTGGCCTGAGTGTGAAAAAATACTGTACCTCCAGGATAATCAGTTGTCCCGTAAGTGCCTCCTGGTAATGGACAATGCTCCTGCACATCCTCCAGATCTGGAAGACACATTGTTGGAAGCGTTCAGTTTTATCACAGTGAAGTTCTTGCCTCCTAATACCACACCACTCATCCAACCCATGGACTAGAATGTCATTTCAAACTTCAAGAAACTGTACACAAAAGCAATGTTTCAAAGATGCTTTGAGGTGACATTAGATATAGAATTGTCCCTAAAAGAGTTCTGGAAAAAAACATTTCAACATTGTCAACTGCATTAACCTCATAGAGAAGGCTTGGCAGGCAGTGACATGCAGAACGATGAACTCTGGCTGGAAGAAATTATGACCAGGATGTGTGCATGAGATGTTGAAGGGTTTGAGCCTTCCCTGATGACCCTACACATGTGGTGCAGTCAATTGTTGATTTGGGGAAGTCCATGGGTCTGGAGGTGAGTGGTGAGGATGTGGAAGAGTTGGTGGATGACCTCAGTGAAGAACTCACCACTGAAGAGCTGCAAGACCTTCACCTAGAAGTGCAGCAGATGGCAGATGAAGAAGTTGCTTCAGATGAGGAGGAAGAGACAGGGGAGAATGTGTCTTCTTCAGAGATTAAGGACATCTTCTCCCTGTGGAGTAAGGTACAGGGGTTTGTGGAGAAAAATCACTCAGACAAAGCTGTCACAGGCTGTATCTGCAACTTGTTTAATGATAATGTCTTGCCCCATTTTAGGCAAATCTTAAAGATGTGGCAAAAACAGACCTCTTTGGACAGCTTTCTTGTGCGACATGGGTCCACTGACTGAAGCTGGTCCTAGTGCCAAAAGATCAAGAAAGGAAGTGACCCCAGATAGTGCCTTGATATCTAAGATCCTTATGGAGGAGATTCCCCTTCCAAACAATAATATCTGCACCTCTCTCTCCCCTCCTTGCTATCTTCCATACACCAAGAAAAGTATTCGGAAAGGTAAATGCCAAGATAAATGTTCATTTATTCTTTACATTAGTCTTTTATATTCATTTTATATTAATTTCTTATTGTTTTTAGTATTAAACACTACATTTATTCTCTATAAAATGTGTTTTTGGTATGTATTTTGGAGTGTCTAGAATGAACTAATTGGATTTACATTGATTCATATAGAAATAACAATACTTGCCTCGGTTTTCGACAGTTTTGGATTTTGTCAATTGTTTTTGGACAGATTTTTTTTTTTTTACAGGGACAGAGAGAGGGATAGACAGGGATAGACAGACAGGAATGGAGAGAGATGAGAAGCATCAATCATTAGTTTTTCATTGCGACACCTTAGTTATTCATTGATTGCTTTCTCATATGTGCCTTGACGGGGGGCTACAGCAGACTGAGTACCCCTTGCTCGAGCCAGTGACCTTGGGTCCAAGCTGGTGAGCTTTGCTCAAACCAGATGAGCCCACGCTCAAGCTGGCGACCTCAGGGTCTCCAACCTGGGTCCTCTGTATCCCAGTCTGATGCTCTATCCATTGTGCTACTGCCTGGTCAGACTGGATGGATTATTGATGAAAATCTAAGTATCACTGTACATAAATGGATAAAAAAGCTGTGGTTCATTTACACAATGGAATACTACTCAACCATAAAAAAGGACGGGAATCTTACTTTTTGTGACAGCATAAATGGATCTGGAGAGTATTATGCTAAGTGAAATAAGACAGTAAGCTAGTATTTTTTAAAAATATTTTTTTCCCATTGATTCAAGCAAAAGAGAGAAAGGGACAGAGTGAGAGGGAGAAAGGGGAAGGGAGAGAGAGAGAGAGAGAGAGAGAGAGAGAGAGAGACATGAACTTGTTGTTTCACTTAGTTCCATTTAGTTGTGTACTCATTGATTGTTTCTCCTATATACCCTGACCCAGGTTAAACCTGTGACCTCTGAGCCCTGGGTAGACATTTTATCCACTGAACCATCCAGCTAGGGCCTATTTTTTAACATATTTCATTTAAACTTCTTAAGTTACTTTTTTGGTATTTGCCTTTATAGTTCTTAGGGTTGTTAGTAGTAAACAACAGACTGACTCCAGATATTGAGTAGCTCTCGGGGATGCCCAGCTTCCAAGAATGACAGTTAAAACAATGCAGCAGAACTGCCCTGAAAAAAGAAACACATTCTACCATGACTAGCCCCACTGATTCCAATTCTGCTCTGAAACTCACCCTATGGCCCCCTCCGAAGCTGAACGATGCTGTCACAGCGCTCACCACTCGTGTTTCCTATACAGGACCACCTTCCGCCTGTTCTTCACATCGTAGTCAAAATCTCATGTTGAGTGTGGTGGTGAAGTCCAGGTCACAGGTGTTTGTGTTAGCTGCAAAGGACACTGAGGAATAGAATTTTCTGGGTGTATTTTGAGAAAACAGGGCTCATATGGCAACGAATTCCCCCAAAATAATAGTATGTTGTTCAAAAGGTGCTGGACAGCTTGCAAAGAAATGACAAATAGCTACCATGGTTTTCACATTTCTAAAGAGCAAGTTTATCCTACTCTTGCATTTTGTATTTTAGATGTTAACCAGGCACTCCCCGCTGTTAAGTGGGCATTCCTTGCTGTTAAAGACAGATCCCACTCCCCTGAACACCACAGAGACATCCCCCTCATCCACCTACATAGATAGCGGTGTCACATTTTTTCATAGATTAATATAAATATTTGGGTTTACATTAGTTGATCTATGTAAACATTACTTTTACCTGGACCAAGTGCTTTATTACATTCTTTTCTTGTATAATGTTATGTTTTCTCTGGAATGAAAAAATTATCTTCTTCACTTGTGAGGGCTTTGAGGAAGAGTGGTAGTAAAAGCCTAATGAAACCGGCACAGAAGCCTGTAGCCACAGGGCATCAGAGGCTGAGGGCTTACAGGAAAGAGAGGGAAAGCTCTTTAGGAACTGGAGTAAAGGGATCTCGCTTTGCAGCAGCAGAAAGTTTAGTAATGCTGTTTTAACTTGGAAAGTAGAACATGAACCAGGTGATTTAGCTAAGGAGAGTTCCAGAAAAGGTGTTGGAGGTGCTACCTGGTTCTTTTCTTGTTGGTTATAAGAAAACTAGAAAGCCTGGTGGTCATACGAAATGACCGCTGTTCTAGATATTATAAATTGTAATTAAAATGATTTGTGCAAAGGTGTCTGCTAATTCAAACTGAATTACCCAGGGCAGGCAGCGAGGACGCCCCTTTGCTTACTGCCCCACGGGGTTTCCCCCTTCTACTTGCTTAATTGCTTAAAGTAGAGTGCAATGAAGGAAACCACTGGCGGTACATTTCTTAAGAGCCAGCACTAGCTCAATAAATAAAGGTGATTTAAATAATAAAATGTTAATTCACATGTCAAAGATCTCTTTGTACACAACATTTCTTGTGTAGATCTTTCCATCATTTTTAAGCTCGCCTTGCAGAGGACCATCAATTATTTTTAATTTTACGTTTGTTCTTTTGCAAACTCTTGAACAGGCAACATAAAGTTTACCGTGTCCAAATGCAGGCTCAGGTAAAAAAATGCCAACATGCTTAAGCGTTTGGCCCTGAGACTTATTGATGATTATAGCAAAGGCAAGTTTTACAGGAAATTGTCTACGTCTCAATTGTAACGGCAACCCTGTTTGAGATGGAGCCAAATCAATTCTTGGAATGACATGTATTTCACCTTTAGAGGAGCCAGTCAAGGACTTAGCTATTATGACATTATTTTTCAATTGGAGAACCTCTAGTCTTGTACCATTGCAAAGACCCCTTCTGGTGTTAAGATTTCTTAACAGCATAATAATTGCTCCAATCTTTCAGTGTTTTCAAATATGACAGCCACTTCGTTGGCTTGCTGGACATTATACCACCTTTGATCTAAGTTACGATCACAGACAATGGCCATGGCAATGCTGATTGCTGGCTCATTGCTTGCTATAGCATTAGAGGCCAACTTTTTTTCAACTTCGTGCATCATCTTATATGCAGTAGCAAATGGGTTAATATCTTGAAATAATTCCCCCATTTCATTAAGTAAGGTCTCAGGAACTCTTTTATTCCATTCTAAACGTGCCAAACTGGCTTCTGAGGGATCAAGTATATATAATTGAGCAAACTTTCTTTTTCCGTCAGAAGGATGCAAAGTTCCAGTTTGATGGTAAACTTGACCATGAAGTCGAAGCAATAAAGTCCTGGTCCAGGCAAGTCAATTGGTTTGTTTCCCATGGACACAAAAGCAAACGAACTATTAATGGATCGAATGCTATCCATGTACTGTTTGCTATTTGGATGCTGATTAGTCAATAATTTATTGAAGAGTGGTGGATAATTCTCAATGAGTGGAACTACAATGTTTCCATACTTGCAACATTGAGAAAATCCTTTCTTGCCACGGTCAAATCGATTAGTTTCTAACTTGAAGTTTAAGGACTGACAGTGTTCACATTTAATATTCATGTCACCGGAGGAATGCTCAAAAATTAAAGTTTCTCCATTTGAAACTGTTTTAATCCTTTTTGCGTTTCGGTCAGCATTACTCTGTCGTTTTTTTTGCATTTCTCTCCTGCCTTTGTACAAGAGACTCATTTTGTCGAGACAGGCTTTTTTGTCTTGCATCTGAGGCAAGCCTTGTTTCTCTATGCTCATCAGTCTCATTTTGCCAAGAAAGATGCATTTGCTCTGCGACTGAAGCAAGCCTTGTCTTTCTCTGCTCAGTGGTTTCTTTTTGTCGAGAAAGTCATTTCTGTGCAGCTTTAGCTCCTTTTCTCTCCTCTTCAGTGCTGTATTTTCTAGGAGGCATTCTTAAAAGAAATTACATTAAGACGTAGTTTTTATGTAAAAACAGATGATTGCCAATGCAAACAAATGTTCACCTTCCCCCTGACCCGCTCAATTTGCATTCAGCCATGGCAACTTCACCCCATTAGCTAGTAGGGTTACGCAAGCAACCAATAAGCTATCGGCGACAAACAGACACTTAAGCCGCATATAATAAAGATGTGAGAGGAAAAAGAAAAATGAAGGGAAAGCTTGCTAAACACAGAGAAGCCAGAACTTGATGGCTTTGAAAATTCCTAACCTTTCCAGATGGCAAACAAAGCTAAAATGAAGAAATTACAACCTTTTCCAGCAAAGATCAAATCTAGGTCATTTCCAGGAAAACATGGTCTAGCGATGAGGTTGAGAATGTAGCTATAAAATATCTTGTTTACAACCTCATAAAGCAAGCGTAAGATCTTTCTAGGCTTCAGAATTGTTCAAACAATAGAGTTTCAAAGAAGCTTAGGGATATTGTCCTTCCATATTTCAACAGAAGGCCAAGATAGAGAACTTACCATGAAGGGATTTGTGGGTGGGATGTTTACTTAATGAAGTGAACTTTAGTAAAAATTTCTAAAAATAATTATCATTAAAGAAACACTAGCAGCTTAGACTGAAGGAGAGAGACTGTGCACTCGCGCACACGCAGACACACACGCATGCACACGCACGCATGCACTCATGCTCATGCACAAGCCAAAATCTTACTGAGAAAACTACACAGATCTAAAACAGGCTACCTTCCAGGCAAAGGAAGGATGAATCAGAGGATGGAAACACGAACCCAAAGGGTAGAGCAGAGAGCCATGGATAATTATTCCTAGAAAGGAGTAGAACTGAGTTCAAAGCAAAAAACTTCTAACATGTACATGAGTAGGTTTCAGAATTGCTATATAACAGTGATTGCTTTAGGCCTTCAATTTTTCCTCTTTTTAAACAAAAATCTCCAGAGCGATTATCCTATGCCTGTTCCATATATGTTTATTGGGTATGTATGTGAGCAAACAACTTGTTTCTTTATCTCACAGGACTGGAGATAGAAGGAACTGAACTCAAGGAGCTGCACTTAAGAAATGACACCTGAGCCTGACCAGGTGGTAACACGGTGGATAGCACACTGAATTGGGACCCAGGGGACCCAGGTTCGAAACCCAAAGGTCATTGGCTTGAGTGCAGGCTTACCAGCTTGAGCACGAGGTCACTGGCTTGAGCATGGGATTACAGACATGACCCTCTGGTCGCTGGCTTGAGCCCAAAGGTCACTAGCTTGAGTCCAAGATCACTGGCTTGAGTAAGGAGTCACTTGCTCTGCTGCAGCCGCCCGGTAAAGGCACATATAAAAAAGCAATCAATGAAAAACTAAGGTGCCGCAACAAAGAATCTCTCACCCTTCCTATCTGTCTGTCCCTGTCTGTCCCTCTCTCTGTCTCTGTTATAAAAAAAATGACACCTGAGAAGCCTCATCCACACCTTGATCTGATTAAGATCACACATGTCTAGACTATAAGCTGATGCTGTGAAGGGTTGAGACTTGAGGCTGTGGGAGGGTGTAGGGTTTGGGTGAGATGTGTATATTTTCCATATAGAAAGGATTTTAATAATTTGTGACCAGAGAACAAGTGGGAATAGTTTTAAAATATAGACACAAATCATTCGAAATGTTTCTCTCCAAAAAGTGGGGTCTAATTTGCCTCCACCTGAGTTGAGACTGGACTTGGTAGCTTAGTGCTAATGAATAGAATATAGTAGAAATAATAGTGTGTGACTTCTAAAACTAGATACAAAAAGGCATTGGAGCTTCCTCTTACTATGTCCTAGATTACTCTCTCTGGGAGAAGCCAGCTGCCATGTCATTAGGATGCTCAAGCAGCTCTATAGGAAGGTCCGCGTGGTCCATGTGCAGCAGGACTGAGGTCCTCTCAGGAAATATGTGATGTGAGCGAGCCATGTTAGAAGCTGATTCTCCAGTTCCAAACAAGCCTTCAAATGACCACAATCCTGGCCAATATCTTGCCTGTAGTCACATGAGAGACCCTGAGCCAGAATCATCCAGATATGCTACAAATTCATGATCCATAAAAGCTGTACAATAATATATACATTTGTTGTTTTGAACAACTAATTTTGGACATAATTTGTTACATAGCAATACATGACTAATGTACTATTTTGTTGTTCTCTGCCATTCCTCTTTTGCAATTATAAACAATGCTTCAACAAGCCTCTTTATATGTATATCTTCATGTTTTCAACATATTATTTCTGTAGGATCAATTCTTTTTTTTCTTCTCTGTAAGATAAATTCTTAAAATTGAAAATTTTGGCTATGCACATTTTATTTAAAAAATATTTTTTCATTGATTTTATAGAAAGAGGAAAGGAGAAACAGACAGACAGACAGAAATATTAATCTGTTCCTATGTGTGCCCTGACTAGGGATGGAACCCACAGCCTTTGGGGACAATTCTGTAACCAACTGAACTATCTGGTCAGGGCACATTTTAAATTTAGACATTGTGAAATTACCTCCCCCAAATAATGTAAAAATTATGTTCTTCTAAACATTAGATAAGAGTGTCTATATATCTTTGCCAATTTGAAATGTCTAATTTTTTTCAACTATATAAAAGTATCTGAAATTTTTATTAATTTATAGTTCTTTCAGTGAGGGTAAGCATATTTTTTATGGTTTCAAAAAAGCACCTTGCTTACTTCAGATAAAACTTTCTTTGCATTTTCTTTTTTTTTATATATATTTTATAATTTTATTTTTTTAATGGGGTGACATCAATAAATCAGGATACATATATTCAAAGATAACAAGTCCAGGTTATCTTGTCGTTCAATTATGTTGCATACCCACCACCCAAAGTCAGATTGTCCTCTGTCACCTTCTATCTTGTTTTCTTTGTGCCCCTCCCCACCCCCTATCCCTCTCCCATTCCCCCCTCCCCCCCACTTTGCATTTTCTTATCCCCTAGTCATTCCTCTTCTACAATGCCTAACATACAGTTCAGGATACATAAAAATGCAGTTTTTGAATAAATAATGGAATAAATGAAATTCAGATATACGGAAAGTCTTCACTTAACCCGAAGGAACTGAGTTTTTTTGTTTGTTTTTTTTTTCTTCTGAAGCTGGAAACGGGGAGAGACAGTCAGACAGACTCCCGCATGTGCCCGACCGGGATCCACCCGGCACGCCCACCAGGGGCGACGCTCTGCCCACCAGGGGGCAATGCTCTGCCCCTCCAGGGCGTCGCTCTGCTGCGACCAGAGCCACTCCAGCGCCTGGGGCAGAGGCCAAGGAGCCATCCCCAGCGCCCGGGCCATCCTCGCTCCAACGGAGCCTTGGCTGCGGGAGGGGAAGAGAGAGACAGAGAGGAAGGAGTGGGGGGTGGAGAAGCAAATGGGCGCTTCTCCCATGTGCCCTGGCCGGGAATCGAAGCCGGGTCCCCCGCCTGCCAGGCCGACGCTCCACCGCTGAGCCAACCGGCCAGGGCCCAGAAGGAACTGACTTTTAATTGGGGGGAAAGAAACTTTAGCAACCAATAAATTTAATTATCTTTTTCCTTCCCCTTAATCACTATTCTATTCTCATTCATGAGTTCTATAACTAAGCTCTTTATTTTAAAACCTGTTCAAGCTAATCTGTTTCTGAAGGTGGCAATATATTTTTTTCTCTGATATTTTCCACAGAGCAGAATAGTTATATAACAAATAATTGTGATAATAATACTAGTAACAATAATATAATTATGCTAATTCCAACTATTTTGGGTACCTACTATGTGACAAGTGCATTATATACATAACTGCTTTAATTTAATATTTACTATAGCCTTATAAGTATTGTTATTTCCCACTATAGAAATGAGAAAACTAATGTTTAGTAAGATTAAATAAGTTAGCCACATTTTTTTAATTTATTTTTATTTTTTATTAATTTTACTAGGGTGACATCAATAAATCAGGGTATATATGTTCAAAGAAAACATGTGCAGGTTATCTAGTTGATCAATTATGTTGCATACCCATCACACAAAGTCAGATTGTCTTCCGTCACCTTCTATCTAGTTTTCTTTGTGCCCCTCCCCTTTCCCCTCCCCTCTCTCTCCCCTCCTCCCGCCCCACCCCCTGTAACCACCACACTCTTGTCAATGTCTCTTAGTCTCGTTTTTATGTCCCACCTACATATGGAATAATGCAGTTCTTGGTTTTTTCTGATTTACTTATTCACTCTGTATAATGTTATCAAGATCCCACCATTTTGTTGTAAATGATTCGATGTCATCATTTCTGTGGCTGAGTAGTATTCCATAGTGTATATGTGACACATCTTCTTTATCCAGTCTTCTATTGAAGGGCTTTTTGGTTGTTTCCATGTCTTGGCCACTGTGAACAATGCTGCAATGAACATGGGCTACATGTGTCTTTACGTATCAATGTTTCTGAGTTTTGGGGGTATATACCCAGTAGAGAGATTGTTGGGTCATAAGGTAGTTCTATTTTCAGTTTTTTGAGGAACCACCATACTTTCTTCCATAATGGTTGTACTACTTTACATTCCCAAATACAGTGAATGAGGGTTCCTTTTTCTCCACAGTCTCTCCAACATTTGCTATTACCTGTCTTGTTAATAATAGCTAATCTAACAGGTGTGAGGTGGTATCTCATTGCAGTTTTGATTTGCATTTCTCTAATAACTAATGAAGATGAGCATCTTTTCATCTATCTGTTGGCCATTTGTATTTCTTCCTAAGAGAAGTGTCTGTTCATGTCCTCATCCCATTTTTTTATTGGATTGTGTTTGTTTATAGTTGAGTTTTATGAGTTCTTTGTATATTTTGGATATTAGGCCCTTATCTGAGCTGTTGTTTGAAAATATCATTTCCCATTTAGTTGGCTATCTGTTTATTTTTTTGTCAGTTTCTCTTGCTGAGCAAGAACTTCTTAGTCTGATGTAGTCCCATTCATTTACTATTGTCTTCACTTCTCTTGCCTTTGGAGTCAAATTCATAAAATGCTCTTTAAAACCAAGGTCCATGAGTTTAGTACCTATGTCTTCTTCTATGTACTTTATTGTTTCAGGTCTTATATTTAGGTCTTTGATCCATTTTGAATTAATTTTAGTACAAGGGGACAAACTGTAGTCCAGTTTTATTCTTTTGCATGTAGCTTTCCAGTTTTCCCAGCATCATTTGTTGAAGAGGCTTTCTTTTCTTCATTGTGTGATGTTGGCCCCTTTATCAAAAATTATTTGACCATATATATGTGGTATTATTTCTGGACTTTCTATTCTGTTCCATTGGTCGGAGTGTCTATTTTTCTGCCAATACAATGCTGTATTGATTGTCGTGGCTCTATATTATAGTTTGAAGTCAGGTATTGTAATGCCCCCAGCTTCATTGTTTATCTTTAGGATTGCTTTGGCTATACGGGGTTTTTTACAGTTCCATGTAAATCTGATAAATTTTTGTTCCATTTCTTTAAAAAAATGTAATTGGAATTTTGATGAGAATTGCATTAAATTTGTATATTGCTTTGGGTAATATGACCATCTTGATTATATTTATTCTTCCTATCCAAGAAAAAGGAATATTCTTCCATCTCATTGTATCTTTTTCAATTTCCCTTAACAATGCTTTGTAGTTTTCATTATATAGGTCCTTTACATTCTTTGTTATGTTTATTCCTAGCTATTTTATTATTTTTTTTGCAATCATGAAGGGGATTTTTTATTAGTTTGTTCTCAAATGTTTCATTGTTGGCATATAGAAAGGCTATTGACTTCTGTATGTTAATTTTGAATCCTGCAACCTTACTGTATTGGCTTATTGTTTCTAGTAATCTTTTTGTAGATTCTTTGGGGTTTTCAATGTATAGGATCATATCATCTGCAAAAAGTGATACCTTTACTTCTTCTTTTCCGATATGGATGCCTTTATTTCTTTGTCTTGTCTGATTGCTGTGGCTAGAACCTCTAGCACCACATTAAATAAAAGTGGAGAGAGTGGACAACCCTGTCTTGTTCCTGATTTAAGGGGGAAAGCCTTCAGTTTTGTGCCGTTTAATATGATGTTGGCTGGTGGTTTATCATATATGGCCTTTATCATGTTGAGATATTTTCCTTCTATACACATTTTGTTGAGAGTCTTAAACATAAAACTGTGTTGTATTTTATCAAATGCCTTTTCTGCATCTATTGATAAGATCATGTGGTTTCTGTTCTTTGTTTTGTTGAAATGGTGTATTACAATAACCGCTTTACGTATGTTGAACCATCCTTGAGATTCTGGGATGAATCCCACTTGACCATGATGTATTATTTTTATATGTTGTTGTACTCGATTTGCTAGTATTTTGTTTAGTATTTTAGCATCTGTATTCATTAGACATATTGATCTGTAATTTCCTTTTATTGTGCTGTCCTTGCCTGGTTTTGGTATGAGGGTTATGTTAGCCTCATAAAATGTGTTTGGAAGTATTGCTTCTTCTTCAATTTTTTGGAAGACTTTGAGTAGAATAGGAACCAAGTCTTTTTTGAATGTTTGACAGAATTCACTAGTATAACCTTCAGGGCCTGGACTTTTATTTTTGGTGAGGTTTTTAATAGTTTTTTCTATTTCTTCCCTACTAATTGGTCTGTTTAGACTTCTGCTTCTTCATGACTCAGTCTAGGAAGATTGTATTGTTCTGGGAATTTATCCATTTCTTCTAGATGTTGAATTTAGTGGCATTAAATTTTTCATAGTATTCTACAATAATTCTTTGTATATCTATCATATCCGTGGTGATTTCTCCTCTTTCATTTTGGATTTTGTTTATATGAGTGCTTTCTCTTTTTTCCTTGGTAAGTTTTGCCAAGGGTTTGTCAATTTTGTTGATCTTTTCAAAGAACCAGCTCCTTGTTCTATTAATTTTTTCTATAGTTTTTCTGTTCTCTATTTCATTTATTTCTGCTCTGATTTTTATTATCTCCTTTCTTTGGCTGGTTTTGGGTTGTCTTTGTTCTTCTTTTTCTAGTTCCTTAAGGTGTGAAGTTAAGTGGTTCACTTGGGCTCTCTCTTGTTTGTTCATATAGGCCTGAAGTGATATGAACTTCCCTCTTATTACTGCTTTTGCTGCATCCTATAGATTCTGATATGTTGTATTGTCATTTTCATTTGTCTATATATATCTTTTGATCTCTGTGCTTATTTCTTCTTTGACCCATTCATTTTTTAAAAGTATGTTGTTTAATTTCCACATTTTTGTTGGGTTCTTTTCCTCTTTTTTGCAGTTGAATTCTAGTTTCAAGACTTTATGATCAGAAAATATGCTTGGTACAACTTCAATTTTTCTAAATTTGCTGATGTTATTTTTGTGGCCCAACATATGGTCAATTCTTGAGAATGTTCCATGTACACTAGAGAAAAATGTATACTCTGTCACTTTGGGATGAAATGTCCTGTAGATGTCTATCATATCCAGGTCCTCTAGTGTTTTGTTTAAGGCTAATATATCTTTATTGATTCTCTGTTTGGATGACTGATCTAGAGCCGTCAGCGGTATATTGAGGTCTCCAAGTATGATTGTATTTTTGTCAGTTTTTGTTTTTAGGTCAATAAGTAGCTGTCTTACATATTTTGGTGCTCCTTGGTTTGGTGTATATATATATTAAGAATTGCTATGCCTTCTTGATTCAGTGTCCCCTTAATCATTATGAAATGGCCTTTTTTGTCTCTGAGTACTTTTTCTGTCTTGTAGTTATCATTATCAGATATGAGTATTGCTACGCCTGCTTTTTTTTTGGATGTTATTTGCTTGGAGTATTGTTTTCTAGCCTTTCACTTTGAATTTGTTTTTATCCTTGTTGCTTAGATGAGTTTCTTGAAGGCAGCATACAGTTGGATTTTCTTTTTTAATCCATTCTGCTACTCTGTGCCTTTTTATTGGTGAGTTTAATTCACTTACATTTAGTATAATTATTGACACTTGTGGGTTCCCTATTGCCATTTTATACATTGCTTTCTGTCAATTTTGTGTCTTGTTTGATTCTTCTCTTTTGTTTTTCTATTCTTTGTTTTTGTTTGGTTGTATTCCATACTTCTTTCCTCTGTTGCTATCTTTTTTAAATCATGTGCTTCCGTGGTGGTTTTTTCAAGGGTGGTTACCATTAAGTAATGAAAAGGGTTCCTAACCTGTTCATTGTAATGCACTATTTTGTGAGTACTACTTTCCTTCATCGTTCTTTGCTACTATTAATTTCCATCCTCCCCCCTTTTTTTTTGTTTGATTTTGTTGTCACAGTTTAAATTTGGATTTATTGTTTTCTTAGTGGAGCTTTTACTTGTGGTTTTGTTTTGTTTTGTTCTTTGTATCTGGTTGGAACACCCACTTTAGTATTTCCTGGAGTGGGGGTTTTCTGATGATAAATTCCCTCATCTTTTCTGTATCTGTGAATGTTTTTATTTCTCCTTCATATTTGAAGGATAGCTTTGGTGGGTGTATTTCTTGGCTGAAAGTTCCTCTCTTTAAGGACTTTAAATATTAGGGTCCACTCTCTTTCTAGCTTGTAGAGTTTCTGTTGAAAAATTTGATGATAATCTAATGGGCCTTCCTTTATATGTTGTATTCTTTTTGTCCCTGGCTGCCTTGAGAATTTTTTGTCGTTGGTTTGTGCCAATTTTATTATGATATGTTTTGGAGTAGTTTTGTTGTGGTTAAGAAAACTTGGAGTTCTGTTAGGTTCTTGAATTTGAGGCTTTAGTTCTTTCCACAGCTTGGGAAGTTCTCATATATTATTTGTTTGAATATGTTCTCCATTCCATTTTCTCTCTCTTCTCCCTCTGATATACCTATTATTCTTATGTTATTCTTTTTGATAGAGTCAGATAACTCCTGTAGAGCTTTCTCATTTTTTTAAATTTTTTGAGTCTCTTTCTTCTTCTCTCTGTTGTGCCCCAAGTTGTTTGTCTTCTATTTCACTAATCCTACCTTCTATCAGGCCTGTTCTATTAGCTAAGCTTGTTACCTCATTTTTCAGCTCGTGAATTGAGTTTTTCATCTCTGTTTGATTTGTTTTTATAGTTTCAATTTTCTTGGTAATATATTCTTTGTATTCGTTGAGTTGTTTTCTGAGCTTCCTAAATTGCCTTTCTGTATTTTCTTGTATATCTCTGAGTATTTTTAAGATTTCTATTTTAAATTCTCTGTCATTTAGCTCCAAGTTTTCCAATATATTAAATTTTTTCTCCATAGATTTTTCCTCATCTATCTGTGCTACCTCTCTGTATTTTGTATCCATGATATTCAATTTCCTTTTCCTTAATGGCATCTGAGGGTGGTTTTGTTGATAGTACTTTGCGTTTAGTGTGGAACTGCTGGAGGCTTCAAGGATAGATTTTTCTGTCTCTGGTTGAAGATCTTGTTGAAGTTTTAGGGAGATTTATCAGTATCGCTCCTTACGGCGCCATTTCTCTAATGTCACCTCCAAGTTAGCCACATTTGTTTAGTTAATAAATAGAATTGGAATTCCAACTCTTCTTTGTCTGAATTCTAAGTTCATATTCTTCTTATAATGCTCAGCTAACTTTCTTAGATATAAATCATTTGTAGAGTTGTTTTCACATATTGTATGCTCAAAGAAAAAGAGGGCTAAAGAAAAAAATTCCACAATTTAAAATTATGAGCATTGAAATTACATGATTTTTCCATCCTAGAAGGCACTGCATACAGCTATTGATTCTCTTTTCAGAAGAATGAACATTTTTCTTCATGGTTTACAAACTTAATTCAACCATCAAAGGGTAAATGACTTATACCCAGTTAAAGTAAGAAAATGCAACCAAAACATTTAACTATGAAAAGGAAAAGAAAAGAAAATGTGTTTTCTTTTCACAATGAATATCAGTTTCTACCATCGAGAAATTTGTGTCAAGCTGAGAAAATTCTCTCAATCAGTTCAGAAATAGGATTGCATAATGAATTTTAACACAACACCAGGATAATGAGGTTGATACCTTCTTCACGAAGCAATTTTAAAACTTTCAGAGATAATTTGGGTTTCTGGATATTGAGGTCACCACAGACTGAAGGAGAGTAGATTTTTCAGGTGACATTCCAAAATGTTTCATCAGTGTGTTGTAAATTTATTTTTAAGAGAAGATAACTCCTCTAACTTGTCAAAAGTTATTTTCTCACAAGTCTTATACAAAATCATAGCACTGTAGAAAGCAACCATGGGGAGTGAACAGCACAGTATGATGGCACCAATGAACAAGAGTTCATGGTACACATTTCACTGCTTCCTTTTCTGATATATTTCTCAGAGTTTTCATAATTGGCATCCAGGAAAAGAAAAAGAAAAAAAATGTTTGGGTTTTATTATTTTCCTATTGAATGTGGCAAACTCATGTTCCCTCAATGCTAAACTTGGCTGTCTCCTAGAATAGTGTTTTATTATAGGCATAACAACCCATATTCAGTAGCACCAGCAACAATGCTAACATGCTTTACACAAGGAACACCAAGAGGCTTAGTGGTGGCAACATGAACCTAAGCAATGAGAGTCCTGGTAGTCCTTTTTCTTCCACCTGCATGTTGTTCCACATGATCACTGAAAGGCGACACTAAAATGGATAAAACACTGGTATCTCCCTAAAACAGGTGCTGCAGTCTCTCATGATGATGACAAAATGTTTATTCATTAATACTTATTTAAAGTACTTCTTTATATATCTCTAGCTGAGTTTTATTCATCCAACTGCATGTTAACCATTGTTTAGAGGCTAACCAGAAAACAGCACTCTCAGATGCACTGGAAGCAATTCTCATTTCATAGAAATTCATTTCAACAAAATTAAAATAATTTTAATATTAAAATAATAATAATTGAATTTCCTAATATAAAATCCTGAATTATATATTTTAAAGCCATATTCTTTTAAAAAAAATGGCTATATTGTGTTTTTTTAATTTTTCACTAACATCACAATTTATAGCAGATGGGAGTCTGAAATTGAATCATAATTATTTAACCCAATCATAATTTTCACCCTTCTATTCCCACAAATAAAGAGTTGAGGGAACTTAAAGACATTTATATATAATAAAATGTGAAAAATTTTAAAATAATATAGAAAGGAGTACCATTTCTGACAGTATGTTTGACAAGATATCCAAATAATACTCATTAAACAAATAAAATATTACATAAAATATATGTATACTGTTGAGTTGGAATGAAGAAATAGAATCAATATATTCTAAAACCCAAGTGAAAGCAAAATCTCTAACAAAGGAGAGAATGCTAAAAGAAGATTTTCCCTGAGTGCTTCTGCTTATCCTATAGTGGCTACTATGCAGAAGGCAATAGGATAGAAGCCCAGGACTCGCCCAGGTGGGGATTCCAACAAGAAGACATCTGCATAAACCTGGGATCCCACAAGGCCCTGTAAGCACATGAGGAACTATAAAAGGAAATGAGGCACAAAAAGTGAACCTGAAGGTATTCAAATTTTTAAAAAAATTACTTAGTAGGTTGGAGGATCCCAAGATGGAAGACAGAATGTGATAAAAGAATCTAATTGTGTTATAAATATCTGAAATAACCTCACTGAAAAAGACGGGTGTACAAGGTGCTGACTAAATAACTTTGGAAATGAATAGAATCTGTAAGACCAGAGGCAAAATTAACTGCACATAAGCACTGTACTCTAATCAGTTAAATTGTTTCCCACTTCTAATGGGAATTCTAATACTACCATACCTGTACTACAGTTGGATAATTAAGTAAATTAGATGGTGGAGGGCAGAAGCCAGTTTTCTACTGTTGCAGTAGGAGTTTATAAAGGGAGAAGGCTAGAATACTCTATCTGCACAACAGATTAGAGGTAGAGACTGCAGGAACTACTGTTTAGCCAAATCAAGATACAAATGGCTACATATTAGAAATATTTATAGATATTTGTATTTACATGAATTAGTATAGATACATACATTTCTTTGATTTGTTGGCTAAGAGGGCCTAGAATCAATGATACACAAATAGCAATGAGCACACCTACTGTCCAAACTTGGTTTCTTTTTTTAAAAAAAAATAAATTTTTATTAATGTTCATAGGGTAACATCAATAAATCAGGGTACATATATTCAAAGAAAACATGTCCAGGTTATCTTGTCATTCAATTATGTTGCATAACCATCATCCAAAGTCAGATTGTCCTCCGTCACCCTCCATCTAGATTTCTTTGTGCCCCTCCCCCTCTCCCTCCTTCCCTCCTGCGCCCCCTCCCCCACACCCCCGGTAATCACCACACTCTTGTCCATGTCTCTTAGTCTCCTTTATATGTCCCACCAATGTATGGAATCATGTAGTTCTTGGTTTTTCCTGATTTACTTATTTCACTCGTATAATGTCATCAAGATCCAACCATTTTGTTGTAAATGACCCGATGTCATCATTTTTATGGCTGAGTAGTATTCCGTAGAGTATATGTGCCACATCTTCTTTATCCACTCTTCTATTGAAGGGCTTTTTGGTTGTTTCCATGTCTTGGCCACTGTGAACAATGCTGCAATGAACATGGGCTACATGTGTCTTTACGTTATCAATGATTCTGAGTTTTGGGGGTATATACTCAGTAGAGGGATTGCTGGGTTATAAGGTAGTTCTATTTTCAGTTTTTTGAGAAACCACCATACTTTCTTCCATAATGGTTGTACTACTTTACATTCCCACCAACAGTGAATGAGGGTTCCTTTTTCTCCACAGCCTCTCCAACATTTGCTATTACCTGTCTTATTGATAATAGCTAATTTAACAGGTGTGAGGTGGTATCTCATTGCAGTTTTGATTTGCATTTCTCTAATAACTAATGAAGATGAGCATCTTTTCATATATCTGTTAATGTGTTGGCCATTTGTATTTCTTCCTGGGAGAAGTGTCTGTTCATGTCCTCTTCCCATTTTTTTATTGGATTGTGTTTGTTTGTTGTTGAGTTTTATGAGTTCTTTATAAATTTTGGATATTAGGCCCTTATCTGAGCTGTTGTTTGAAAATATTATTTCCCATTTAGTTGGCTGTCTGTTTATTTGGTTGTTAGTTTCTCTTGCTGTGCAAAACTTTTTAGTCTGATGTAGTCCCATTCATTTACTATTGTCTTCACTTCTCTTGCCTTTGGAGTCAAATTCATAAAATGCTCTTTAAAACCCAGGTCCATGAGTTTCGAACCTATGTCTTCTTCTATGTACTTTAGTGTTTCAGGTCTTACATTTAGGTCTTTGATCCACTTTGAATTAATTTTAGTACAAGGGGACAGGCTGTAGTCGAGTTTCATTTTTTGCATGTGGCTTTCCAGTTTTCCCAGCACCATTTGTTGAAGAGGCTTTCTTTTCTCCATTGTGTGTTGTTGGCCCCTTTATCAAAAATTATTTGACCATATATATGTGGGGTTTTTTCTAGGCTTTCTATTCTGTTCCATTGGTCTGAGTGTCTATTTTTCTGCCAATACCATGCTATTTTGATTGTTGTGGCCCTATAATATAGTTTGAAGTCAGGTATTGTAATGCCCCCAGCGTCATTCATTTTCCTTAGGATTGCTTTGGCTATTCGGGGGTTTTATAGTTCCATATAAATCTGATGACTTTTTGTTTTTTGTTCCATTTCTTTAAAAAAATGTAATTGGAATTTTGATGAGAATTGCATTAAATTTATAAATTGCTTTGGGTTAAAAGGCCATTTTGATTACATTTATTCTTCCTACCCAAGAACAAGGAATATTTTTCCATCTCATTGTATCTTTTTCGATTTCCTTTAACAATGCTTTCTAGTTTTTGTTATATAGGTCCTTTATATTTTTTGTAATGTTTATTCCTAGCTATTTTTGTTGTTGTTGCAATCGTAGAGGGGATTATTTTTTTTTGAGTTCGTTTTTTAATATTTCATTGTTGGCATATAGAAAGGCTATGGACTTTTGTATGTTAATTTTGTATCCTGTGATCTTACTGTATTGGTTTCTTGTTTCTAGTAATCTTTTTGTGGAGTCTTTGGGGTTTTCGATGTATAGGATCATATCATCTGCAAAAAGTGATACCTTTACTTCTTCTTTTCCGATATGGATGCCTTTTATTTCTTTCTCTTGTCTGATTGCTCTGGTCAGAACTTCTAGCACCAAGTTAAATAAGAGTGGAGAGATAGGACAACCCTGTCTTGTTCCTAATTTATGGTGGAAAGTCCTCAGTTTTATGCCATTTAATATAATGTTGGCTGATGGTTTATCATATATGGCCTTTATTATGTTGAGATATTTTCCTTCTATACCCATTTTGTTGAGTGTCTTAAACATAAAGTTGTGTTGTATTTTATCAAACGCCTTTTCTGCATCTATTGATAAGATCATGTGGTTTTTGTTCTTTGTTTTGTTGATATGGTGTATTACGTTAACCGTTTTATGTATGTTGAACCATCCTTGAGATTCTGGGATGAACCCCACTTGATCATGATGTATTATTATTTTTAATATGTTGTTGTATTCAATTTGCCAGTATTTTGTTTAGTATTTTAGCATCTGTATTCATTAGACATATTGGTCTGTAATTTTCTTTTTTTGTGCCGTCCTTGCCCGGTTTTGGTATGAGGGTTATGTTTGCCTCATAAAGTTTGTTTGGAAGTATTGCTTCTTCTTCAATTTTTTGGAAGACTTTGAGTAGAATAGGAACCAGGTCTTCTTTGAATGTTTGATAGAATTCACTAGTATAACCATGTGGGCCTGAACTTTTATTTTTGGGGAGGTTTTTAATAGTTTTTTCTATTTCCTCCCTGCTAATTGGTCTGTTTAGGCATTCTGCTTCTTCATAACTCAGTCTAGGAAGGTTATATTGTTCTAGGAATTTATCCATTTCTTCAAGATTGTTGAATTTGGTGGCATATAGTTTTTCATAGTATTCTACAATAATTCTTTGTATATCTATCATATCCGTGGTGATTTCTCCTCTTTCATTTTGGATTTTGTTTATATGAGTCCTTTCTCTGTTTTCCTTGGTGAGTCTTGCCAAAGGTTTGTCAATTTTCTTGATCTTTTCAAAGAACCAGCTCCTTGTTCTATTAATTTTTTCTATACTTTTTCTGTTCTCTATTTCATTTATTTCTGCTCTGACTTTTATTATCTCCTTTCTTTGGCTGGTTTTGGCTTGTCTTTGTTCTTCTTTTTCTAGTTCCTTAAGGTGTGAAGTTAAGTGGTTCACTTGGGCTCTCTCTTGTTTGTTCATATAGACCTGAAGTGATATGAACTTTCCTCTTATTACTGCTTTTGCGGCATCCCAGAGATTCTGATATGTCGTATTGTCATTTTCATTTGTCTATATATATCTTTTGATCTCTGTGCTTATTTCTTCTTTGACCCATTCATTTTTTAAAAGTATGTTGTTTAGTTTCCACATTTTTGTTGGTTTTTTTCCCTCTTTTTTGCAGTTGAATTCTAGTTTCAAGGCTTTATGATCAGAAAATATGCTTGGTACAATTTTAATTTTTCTAAATTTGCTGATGTTATTTTTGTGGCCCAACATATGGTCAATTCTTGAGAATGTTCCATGTACACTAGAGAAAAATGTATACTCTATCACTTTGGGATGAAGTGTCCTGTAGATGTCTATCATATCCAGGTGCTCTACTGTTTCGTTTAAGGCCAATATATCTTTATTGATTTTCTGTTCGGATGAACGATCTAGAGCCATCAGCATTTATTGAGGTCTCCAGGTATGATTGTATTTTTGTGTTTTTTTGTTTTTAGGTCAATAAGTAGCTGTCTTATATATTTTGGTGCTCCTTGGTTTGGTGCATATGTATTAAGGATTGTTATGCCTGCTTGATTCAGTATCCCCTTAATCATTATGAAATGACCATTTCTGTCTCTGAGTACTTTTTCTGTCTTGTAGTCAGCATTATTAGATATGAGTATTGCTACTCCTACATTTTTTTGGATGTTATTTGCTTGGAGTATTGTTTTCTAGCCTTTCGCTTTGAATTTGTTTTTATCCTTGTTGCTTAGATGTGTTTCTTGAAGGCAGCATACAGTTGGATTTTCTTTTTTAATCCATTCTGCTACTCTGTGCCTTTTCATTGGTGAGTTTAATTCGTTTACATTTAGTGTAATTATTGACACTTGTGTGTTCCCTATTGCCATTTTATAAATTGCTTTCTGTTAGTTTTCCATCTTCTTTGATTCTTCTCTTTTGTATTTCTATCATTTGGTTTTTTTTGTTTATATTCCATACTTCTTACCTCTGTTGCTACCTTTATTAAGTCATGTGTTTTTGTGGTGGTTTTTTCAAGGGTGGTTACCATTAAGTAGTGAAAAGGGTACCTACAATATTCATTGTCGTTCCCTATCTCATGAGTGTTTCTGCACTTCATCGTCCTTTGCTACTGTTAATCTTTGGCCTCTCCCCTTTTTTTTGCTTTTGTTGTCACAGTTTAAATTTGGTTTTATTTTGTTCTTGGTGGAGCTTTTACTTGTGGTTTTGTTTTGTTTTGTTCTTTGAATCTGGTTGGAAAACCCCCTTTAGTATTTCCTGGAGTGGGGGGTTTCTGATGATAAATTCCCTCATTTTTTCTGTGTTTGTGAATGTTTTTATTTCTCCTTCGTATTTGAAGGATAACTTTGATGGGTATAGTATTCTTGGCTGAAAGTTCCTCTCTTTCCAGACTTTAAATATTGGGGTCCACTCTCTTCTAGCTTGTAGAGTTTCTGCTGAGAAATCTGATGATAATCTAATAAGCTTTCCTTTATATGTTGTATTCTTGTTTTCTCTGGCTGCCTTGAGAATTTTTTCTTTGTCATTGTTTTGTGCCATTTTCATTATGATGAGCCTTGGAATAGGTTTGTTTTGGTGAAGAAAACTCGTTGTTCTGTTTGCTTCTCGAATTTAAGGCTTTAGTTCTTTCCACAGGCTTGGGAAGTTCTCATCTATTATTTGTTTGAATATATTCTTCATTCCATTTTCTCTCTCCTCTCCCTCTGATATATCTATTATTCTTATGTTATTCTTTTCGATGGAGTCAGACAATTCCTGTAGGGCTATCTCATTTTTTAAAATTTTTGAGTCTCTTTCTTCTTCTCTCTGTTGTGCCTGAAGTTGCTTGTCTTCAATGTCACTACTTCTACCTTCTATCTGGCCTGTTCTATTAGCTAAGCCTATTACCTCGTTTTTCAGTTCATGAATTGAGTTTTTCATCTGTTTGATTTGTTTTTATAGTTTCAATTTCATTGGTAACATATTCTTTGTGTTCATTGAGTTGTTTTCTGAGCTTCCTAAATTGCCTTTCTGTGTTTTCTTGTATATCTCTGAGTATTTTTAGGATTTATATTTTAAATTCTCTGTCATTTAGCTCCAAGGTTTCCAATATATTAAATTTTTTCTCCATAGATTTTTCCACATCTATCTGTGCTACTTCTCTATCTTTTATATCCATGATATTCAATTTTCTTTTTCTTAATGGCATCTGAGGGTGGTCTTGTAATAGCCCTAATGAAAATTAATAAAGAATAAAAAGTTAAAAGAAAAGTAAAAATGGAAAAAAATAAAAAAAACAATAATAATTTATTATTCCCCCCCCCTCCCTTTTTTTCTTCTCCTCTCCTCCTCTCCCCTCATTCTTAGGAAAATATTGTGATGAACTGTGAATTATATTATGCTAAATGGAACAAAAACTGCCTATAACGGAGGACCTGAGTTGGGGGGAAGTGTTCAAGGGGAAAAAAAGGAAGTAGGGACCCACAAAATGCAAAAAAGGAAAAAATTTCAGTCAAGTATATAATGATTTGCTTGTAAGTAATGGTCGACTAAGAGATATAATAAGACAGATAAGAGGGAAATAGGAAAAAGAGAAAAAACTACTGTATTAAGTGGAGCAAAAACTAAATAGAATGGAGATCCTGGGTTGGGAGGAATGCTAATGAGTTAAGAAACGAGGTAAAAGGCACCCAAAATGCCAGAAAAAAAAAACTTGAGTCCCAAATTAAATAATTTGTTTGTGATTGAGGATTGAATGAGAGGAAAAGTAAAAGGAGAAAAGAATAAACTAACAGAGAGCGAGAAATAAGAAAAAGGGGAAAAGGAAAAGAAGAAAAAAAACAAAAAGAGGGAAAGCGAGTTAAGGGTTTGGGAGTGTAACCTTCATGGAGAGTAAGGAAGAAGAAAAGAAATAAAATGTAACACTTATGGGTAGTGTAGTTCAAGAAGAGGAAAGAATAAGACGGGCAGAGAATAAAAGGACCAAGGTGGAGGAAATAGAAATAATAATAATAAAGGGAAGAAGATGAAAGTAACAAAAAAATAGTGAACGAAGTTATAAAGTCTGTGGATTTTTCTTGAATTTGAGAGGTTAACTTCTTCCTTTTTCTTTCCTCTCCCTCTTCCTGGTCGGTAACTCTGTACCCCAGGCTCTGCACCTGTGGCACGCTTAGGTAGAGATTTGTATTGATGAGACTCTACGGTGATGTCATATATTAGGCTTCAGTCTCATTGGTAGTCAAGGCTTGTTAGCATTTGCAAGCTCCGACAATGAGAGAGTCCATTTTCCTGGAGCCTCTCTCCTAGTCTCTCCTTCCTGAATTAGCAGCCTGATGATCTAACTATGAGGCTGCCGCTGCCTCTGCCTGGGGAGTAAGAGGCTCAAAGAGATGGCAAATCCCACTCTATCCCCACTCAACGCAGGTATCTGGGTAAGGCTCTGGCAGTTAGAGCCACCAGTGTAATCAGGCGGAGCTGGGAGCCAATTGCTCTCAAGGTGACTTTCTATGAGCCTCCAGGCCTGTTCATCACCCCTAGCACTCTATGAGACCACTCTCCCAGGCTTTCTGCATTTTGAAACCTGTTTTGGCTTCACCGTCAGTGTGTGAAATTCCTGGACGCTTCAAGGATAGATTTTTCTGACTCTGGTTGATGAACTTGTTGAAATTTTGGGGACATTTGTCAGTTGTGCTCCTCACAGCACCATTTCTCTGATGCCACTCCTGCAGAACTTGGTTTCTAATTGATTTCTAAATAAAAAAAACCCCCGTAGTTTCTTGGAGAAATAGGACTAGAGCAAGAATTATACGTATACAAGATGAGCCTGGGACACCTTATAATGTCAGAAAGTAATGAAGTGCTAAAAAAAAAAAAAAAAAAGGAAAAGTATAACCCACCCACTATTTGGAAAATATGGCAAAGAAAAATAGAGTTAACTGAAAGAGCTCCTAATGGCCAAAGCTGGAACAATTTGAGAAACAAAATAAAGTAGCTTTCAATTATAATTCAAAGTATATAATAAATATCCATGAATTTATACTGATATAAATAAAAGGGAAAATGAGACAAATCTTCTATGCAAAAGAATTCTAATTTATATAGATACTCTACTCTTGAGATGCTGATGGAGTATAACTCACCACTTCTTCACAGTGGGCTTGTACATGATGACTCCATCTAAAGAGTATATATTGGAAAGGGAAGGGAGAGAAACTTTACAGTGCAGAGATCTGACCAGCACTACCTCAACCAGGTGACTAAGATCAACATCAACAGTCATAAATCATGTTGATAGTATGTACACTTGATATAATACAATAAAAATAAAAGTTTATTTCTATGATCTTCTTCCCTCAAACCCATAACAGTTTAGTCAGGAGAAAAACACTAAAGTCCAATTAAGGAACATTCTACAAAATATCTGACCATCACCTCTCAAAAGTGTCAAGATCATCAAAAACAAGAAAATTCTTAGAAATGTCACAGCTAAGATATGACTAAGAAGATATGATAACTAAATATAATGTGCTGTCCTGGCTGGGATCCTGCAACAACAAAAAAAGTAATAAAACCTGAATAAAGAATGGACTTTAGTAATAATACTATATCAGCATTGGTTTATTAATTGTGACAAATGAAATACTAATATGAGATGTTAATAATAAGAGCTGCTGGATGTGGCATATATGGGAACTCTATTATCTTCACAATATTTCTATTAATCTAAAACAATTCTAAAATTAAAAGTTTATATATATTTTTAAAAGTTCTAAAAATGAAACAGCAGAAAACATGCCCATCTTGACTTTGGCACTAGGTGAAGGAAAATTCTTTCTCTGGAAATCTGTATCATAAACTGACCCTAATACTTATTTATCATTCATTCTTATTATCTGCACTATCTGAATAAGTACCCAGGGAAGAATTTACTGTAAAGTGGTGTGATGTTGGTTATGTATTGAGGCAACTCTCAAAAGCAAATGTAAATCTTCCCTGCAAGACTCCAACCTCAACCCTAGCCTCAAATATGTCAAAAATAAAGTTGCCTCTCCCCAAAATTATCTCATAGTAAAAAATTGTAAAACACAGAGAAAACAAGACAATATGATATGAGTAAGAACTAGTGGCAATGAATCCCAAACATTTCAGAGATTGGAACTGGAAAACACAAAATAGAAAATGACTGTGAAATACATTTTAAAAATTGAAAGAGAAGCTTGAACATTTTAACTAAGAAATGAAAATTATAAAAAGTGACAAAGATAATTTGCAAAATAATCATTTTATTATTTTTTTATTTTAAATTTGACAAATACTTCTTTGGTATCCACTATATACCAGGGCATGTACTACTTTCATAAATATCTATTTTTATTTTCTTAACAAATAATTTTATAAATAGTACTAATGTTGTAAAACCTTCATATTAAAACATTTTCATTATTTTTTCTTTCCCTATGCTCTGGAAAATTTCTTTTGATTGTTCTCCAGTTCACAAATTCTCTCTGCACCTATATCAAGTATACTGTTACACATCCCTGTTGTGTTCTTAATTTGGGATATTAGTAATTTCTTTTTAGTTTTAGAATTTCCACTTGGTTTCTTCTCAAATATACTAGTTTTCTTTATGTTGTTTCCTGCATATTTTTTTCAATCTTGTTTTTATTGCTTTAAACATACTATCTATATTTTTTATAATCTTTGTTTGATTCGAATATCCAAGCTTCTGTGGTTGTGCTTCTGTGGTGTCCCTGCTAGGTTTCCTCATTACTCAACCATATCTGCCTCATATACTTTTGGTCATTTCTGATTATATTTTATATCTTATTCTGACTGCTATGTCCTCCAATTCTCTTTCACAACTAAGCTCTCACCAGCTCCCTGGTCACACTCTTCCCCTTCCTTAAACTTAGGAATGTTCTGCTTTCTTCATTAATTGCACCTGAAAAGATCTAATAATAGGTACGTTTCAGGGTAAATTTCCTATGCAGTTACTTTAGGGGTGGGGATACAAGCAGGGCTTTGCATTTTAAGCCTTAAGTGTTATCTTGAAATGAAAGCCTTTATTTCTATTAAATTGAAGGGGGGGTTATTCTATATTTAGTTTTCTTAAAATCCATTACAATATATGTTCTCTCACATACTTATGCTTTGCAAGCCCAGCCCACCACATTCATTCTTTCTTGTGAAAACATGGCTTTAAATACACATGTATTGTAGTTACCTATGCAAGATTCTGACTGTTAAAGAAACCTACTCAACATTTGAGATGGTTTGAAGAGAACTGAACTTGGAGTAGGATGGTCTAGGTTCTTCGCTGCACTCGAACTAGATGTGTCATCTTTGACAAATCCTTTTATTCTCTCTAGACCTTAGGATCCTAATCTGCTTGAAAGAAGCTCTGACACCTGTTATACTATTGTCACATGGTGCTTCTGAGCATCTAAGGAACTAATGGATATGAAAGTACTTACCAATGGTAAAGAGCTATACAGTGTGAGTGATATCAAACATCCTGAAACATAAAATTTCATTCTGAGTTCCATTTTCCCTTCCTTGGGTCAGAATAAATACACTGACCCATTCAGTTTAGACAAGAATAAAGAATAAGACTAAGGTTTTCAGAATAATGGCAAGTTTCAAGTTAAGATAAAACGACTACTCTCTTTCTTCAATCATAATATGAGAGCTATGGAACACTTATTAGAAATAATAACCTGAGTTGCTTTTACACAGTTCATCTATGAAACTCCATTTGTCAAGAAACAGCAAATGGCTTTTTGAAATTCATTTGAATTTCCCTGAATGGAGGGATTGCCATTGGTTTAAAAATGATACTCATATTAAAGTAGCAAATTGTTAATGTTATGAAAGTGGAATGCAAATAAAAGGTTTTAGGAATTAGACATTAATCGACTGTATGTATTGGGAAGGAATTCTTTCTAAAAGAGACGGAAGAATATTTCCCAGACACAAAAGTCAAGTGCTTAAAAATATCACTCAATACATAAATCACACATCCGTACATGTGCTCATTCTTTCCCTTCATTTCTTCGGAATCAGGACTGTGAGACAGAGCTGCTGTCATCAATTATTCTTGGAATTTGATGAAAAATGGAAAAAGAACTTGGAACCACTCTGGGTTCTACCCCACTCAGGAGCTACTTCCTTCTTCCTAAAAGGGAGGCAAGACCGTCCGCTGCGCTCACTCGCTGAGATGTTCCAGGGACCCAGGGCGTGGTAGGTACAGTTGCCGTTCTGGCGACCAGAGCAGCTGTGCACTGACCGCTGTTTAGGGAAACCCAGCTCTTCCCACGGGAAGATACTCTGGTGAATAGAAACGCAGCTCTTCTTACCCCAAGTCTATTTCTTTTTCATACCTTTTCAAATGTAGGAGAGGGGAAGGGCGAGGGAAATTTTAGAAACTTGGGTGCTGATTCCGCGGCCCCCCCCCCCCCAATTGTTTACATTTTGCTCCTTGTTTTGTTTGTTCGTTCGTCCAATCAGCAAATATTTCTCAGACCCTTGCCGGGTGCCGATACCGGGCTAGGCAGTGGGAGCCACAACTAGGAAAGGACTCGGGCTGTGCTCTCAGGCAGCCCTTCATCCAGTGAGCAGACACTAGACGTAAAACTGTGGGACGGCGATGATGCGCTTGCGCGGGAAGTTCTCGCGGCCGCCGCGCTCCGCGGGCCGCTCCCGCCGCAGCCTCCCGCCGCAGCCTCCCGCCGGTCCGCCCCCCACCCCACCCCGGGCCGCTGCGTCCCTATGGCAACCAGCGGCTGTCAGGAGGGTGAGGCAGTAACTGCCGGGCAGGAGCGCGGCAGCCTGCGGCGGGACCCTCGGAGCGGGCGGAGCAGGTGGGCGGGCGGGCAGTGACCCCGGCGTCCCTGCTCTCGGGGCCGCAGACCTCTGCGGAGAGTGCGGCGGTGCAGCGCAGGTAACCCGGCCCGGCCACGCCTCGCCCCCACACCCTCCCTCAGTCCGCCGACTTCCCCAGGAAGGCCGGCTGCCCCGTGGAGGCTGGCCTTGAACCCTGCGCGGGTCGGGGCTGGTGGCCTAGGTCACGACTGGGGCGCGCGGCGGGTGGAGAGACCCCAGGATGCTGGAATGGCCCTTGTGGAATCCACAGCAGAGCTTCTCCCTATGCTTAGTCGGTCTGTATTCTAGTTGTGTGGCCATGGGCAAATCACCTAGCTTCTCGGTGGCTCAGTTTCCCTGATGTTAAAATGAGGGATTTGAGGACATACAAATGAATGTATTCATCTGTCCATTTGTTCCCACCTCTGCTCCTCTCCTCTCCACACACAATTCCAGGGTCTCTCTCTCTGTGTGTGTCACTTTCTACTGATTGATTTTTAGCGAGAGAGAAAGTGGGGGGTGGGGGAGAGAGAGACAGGAACATGGATCTGTGCCCTCACAGGGGATTGAACCGGTAGTCTGAGCTGGAAGATGACGCTTCAACCAACAGAACCATCTGGCCAGGACCCAGGGTCTCTTTTAAATACTTTGATTTGAGAGTGACATGAACCCAGGGGTTTTTCTCCTTTTTCTATCATCTTGAATGCTATTTAAATGATTTTTATTCAGTAATTTAGAAGAGTTGAAGTTCTTTTCAATACTTTGTTCATTTATCCTTGTAGATTGGTTTCCAATTAAAACTTTTTTTATGGAAAAGCGTTTTTTCTCTTTTTACTTTATGTAAGTACTAACACCCCTATTTTCTCAAAAGGGCAAGTAGGTGCCCACAGAGCGTTAGAGGAATTGTTCAGATTTCTATTTTTAGGGAATTCTAGTCTTTTTGTCATAAATCTCTAACAAAACCCAGAAAAGGCCAAATAAAGAATTTACTCAAATAAAGGCAAACCTTTAGGGAACCAATAAAAAAGGAAAGTCTGAGAGCATTTGGCTGGAACTCCTCTTGAATAGGAATTCTATTTTATTGATCTCATGTACTTGACACCAAGCTGTTTCGTATACAGTGCTCCTCTGAGTCATGGCTAAGCCAAAATCAAATGCATGGAAAGACACACACACACACACACACACACACGTGCAAGTTTCTACATTTTGTAGAACCAAGAGCAACACTCAGAAAAACTCATACTAAATGGTTTCCCAAAAGCAAAATTTTCTTGTCTTATAGGTTAATAAATGTTAGCATTTTAGGAACCTAAACCATTTTCCCCCTTACAGGTTAAACATTGAGAAATATAAATCAGATGCAGCAGTTTTTCGACATGGAGAACCAAGATCATAATACAATGGGGTAAGCACTAAGAAATTTCTATTTAATAAGTTAGTACTAAACTCTGCCAGAAACTCCCTCATGATACAGGAATTTTGAAATTTAGTGTTAACAAAAGAATATACCACTTTTGGTGAGAAGGGTGTAGGGAAATTTAAATGACTTTGAGAATCCATAGTTTGAGTCTCCAACTTTGACTATGGATTTGCAGTCGAAAGTCAACATTTTCTAACTTTTGGTGAGGTTTTTAGACTTTTAGAGTGATGGATGTGCACACGGGCCCCACGTGTTCCTGGGTGTCCACAGTGTGGCAGCCCCTGGCCAGCCGGCTCCTTTCATGCTGCACAGATCTTTAAGCATCCCTCCACACTTGTCCTTAAGGCTGAACGCAGCCTTACACACAGCCTCAGAACAGACTTAGCTTCTCAAACAGCAACAAGAACTGGATATCTTACCAAAAGTTTTAAGGAGAGATAAGGAATAGAATTTGTATAGCATTTGCCATCATAAAAAAATTAAGTTCAAGGCTGGTTTTAGCTCAACGTTTCCTTCAAGTCAAGTTCACTTGTTAAAAAAATTAAATTCCTTTCCATAAATATCTGTCCCCCCCTTTTCCCTGTCACCAGCACCACAAAAGTCCCTCTTCCTCTTGTTTAATTAGCTAACTAGCTACTGTCTGATCCCAGAGCTTAGTGGGGGGGGAGGGGGTATGGTGGGAAGGGTGGTACTCTTGTGCCTATCTTGACTGTGACTGATTTTGCACTATTCAAACCCCTTCAGATGTCTCACTTTCAGTTTTTCTGCTGTGACCATGACTTTGACATCAGGCTAGAGAAAAGCTGCACAAGCTTGGATAATTCTAATTATCATTTGTTTAAGTCCTACGGCATACTCCTCCTGTCCTGCTAGGCATTATTGTCATTTCACAACTAAGAAATTGGGCATATTAGTTTGAGTATAATCTAAGCTCTTGTAACAAAGAGACCCAAAAATACAGTGGTTTAAATAAGATTGGCATGCATTTCCATTTCATGTACAAGACCCGACCTAAGCAGGGCAGGGCTGGTAGAGCAGCTCTGCCCTCCTCACTACATGATTTCTACCTCTGGGCCAAAGTGATTGCCTCAGCTCCCATCATCATGACTGTAGTCCTGTTAGAGGAGAGGGGGAAGGGCAAGAGGAGAGAGAAACCATTCCTTTAGGAGAATGACTTTGAAGTGGTAGGCCTCACTTCTGTTCACTTCCCATTGGCCGGAGCTTAGTCCCGGAGCTACAGTCAGCTACAAGGAAGTCTGGAAAATGTGTCTCTACTGGACAGCCGTAAGACCAATTAAAGCTTAGAAGTTCTATAATAAAAAGAAAAATGGATATTGGTGGAGAGTTAGCAGCCTCTGCCACATTGAGCCAAGAAAGATAGAAAAAAATATATAGGAATAAAGCAGGAACTTTCCCCTAATATACAACTAGTTAGTGGAGGAGGTGGGATTCAGACACATCTGGCTCCAATCCTTGCATTCTTTGCTACATTGGAAATGGATAGCAGTGAGATGTGGGCGCAGCCTGCCTCGTATCTGTAGCAGAGTCAGGTTAGCATTCTGGATTGAGCAGGTGGTAGGTGCTTGGCAAGGAAAGCTAAGATGCAGATTGGAGGTCTGAAACCTAAGGTTGGGTACCATATATCACTCCATTCCCATTCCTCTTTATTCATTCTTTTGGTAAAAAGTATGGAGTATTGAATGCATGCCAGGCACAACATTAAGCACTATGGTTTATACAAAGATCATTAAGAAACAGACCTTAAAGAACTTAGAGTTTGGTAGGGAACTATAGACTTTGTTTGGGTACAACGTAATTACAAACCAGATGTGAATGAGAATTACTAGAGATTGCCACCAAGAACTGCTCCAATTGTCAGAAAAGACATGGGACCAGACATTGTCCACCGTGGTCTCCCATGCTAGGTTGGCTTTGTCTCTGTTGCACATGCTATTGAGAAATATGTAAAAATCTAGATCATGAAGACAATCAGACATCATTCATCAAGGATTTGTTATGTAGTTATCAAACCATGTCACCTACGTACACAGTAGTGTTTTGTGGAGCAACCTTCATTTAACAAATATTTATCTAGAATCTACCATGAACCAGTCATTGGTGGAAGCACCAGGACAACAGCAGTGAACAAAATAGAGACCACTGCTCCAAGGGGCTTGCACATTAGTGGGAAAGATGGTGGCGTATACAAACATGTTTCATACAGTGATATAAAGAAAATGAAGTCAGCTAAGGAGGAGAGGAATAGAGTGTGAGTGGGCTGATTAAACAAGTATTCTCTGGTAAAATGTTTCTTAAGCAGAGATTACATCTGGGCAAAGAGAGTTCCAGACAGCAGGAACAGAAAGTACAAAGGCGAAGGTGTTCTGTTTTTCACAGAACATTTAAAATGCAGGTGAATCATTATTCTCTGATATCCGGGTTTTAACAGAGTTTAATTTTAATTTATCCACGATTTCTCTGAATTATAGGTGTTCTATCTGTGCCATTATAACCTAAACTTTTTTCTAATTGAAAGTCATACTTGGCCCTGGCCAGTTGGCTCAGTGGTAGATCATCGGCCCAGCATGTGCAAGTCCCAGGTTTGAGTCCTGCCAGGGCATACAGAAGTGACCATCTGCTTCTCCACCACCACTTCTCTCTCTCTCTTCCCCTCCCACAGTTTGATTGATTCAAGCCCAGTGGCCCTGGTGCTAAGGCATTAAAAGTAGCTTGGTTGTAAGTATGGCCCCAGATGGGCAGAGCATCAGTCCCAGACAGGTGTTGCGGGGTGGTTCTGGTTGGGATACATGCTGGAGTCTGTCTTTCTATCTCCCTTCCTCTCACTTGGAAAAGAAGAAAAAAAAGAAAAGAAAATCACACTTAAGTGAGTTTGTCCTTTTTATTTGTTCTTAGAGTATATGCCCAGAACATAAATAATTATGGAATGAATAAATGATCTATTTATTGACCTTTAAAAAGTACCATGTTTAAACTTTTTTATACATTTTAAAACTTTTCCCAAAACTTAAAATTTTGAAAAATTTAAATTTTAAATAGAGTCCAAGGAATAACTAAGGTATTCCAGAAGGGCTCTGGAACACATCAAAAGATTTGATTTCTCTTCTTACAAAAGAGAAGTATTAAAATAATTAGGCTTCTTTTTCTGTGTTGAAATTATATAGCAAGCACTGCCAAATAAAAAATAACATTGAGCCTTCTTTATGTTGTATATGTTATAAATGTTCCTACAACATATATGAAATTGCTGGAAATGTGAGATGTCCTGACATAAGATTGTCTGTAATCAAAATTGAGTGACATACTAAAATGACTGAACCTGAGTATCAGATCGTGGCACACGTGGATAAAATCCATTCTATTTTTGCAAAAAATGACCCCTCCTTGTCATGCTTTTGCCAGCCCGATGTTCTCGTAACATGGCAGTAGTCTGCTCCTAAATGAGGGGAATTAAAATGTGTAAACAATGACTGTGAGAAGCCCAAGATGGCCACTGGGTTAACCCAGCTCCTTGGGGTTATTGTTTTTGTTTTCACATTCCTTCATCCACTTTGTACATTGAAGCTGGACTTCATTCCACTGTCACTTGGTTCAGGTTATCAATATAGTCTTGTTTTTGTGTTTTGTGTGTATGTTTTCTGGATAAGTTGAAGCTTTCCCCTGAACTGATGTCCTCACAATGGTAAAGAAACTGTTAGAAAATGTGTCTCCCACTTGGGGTATACCTTCCAGAAGTGGGTGATTAGGCACCCACTTCACTGAGCAAATCACGTGCCCCTTAGTGTCCTTGGCATGTGGGCTCTTAAACAATAGGATCACTTTAGATTACTTGTTAGCTGAACAAGGAAGTGTTTGTGCTGTGGTCAGCTCATCACAGTTTGGGTCCCAGGGGACACAATAACAAAATTTATACTTTATTTCTTGTCTTGAACATCCAGAATGCCCTCTCTGCGGCTCAGGGACCGTTATGGAAGAGGTAGGCATGTGAGACTGTGAGAGCCAGAGAAGAGGAGCACAATGGGTAGGCAGATTTGACTCCATCTTAAAGCCAATCCTCCCTCTTAATGGAAACTGGACCCAGCTGCCCTATTTTCCTCAAGATTGAGGAATGAACAACAAAAGGAGGGGATTGTAACAGAGTGAAATGCTCTGCCTTTCTAAAGACTTGAAGCCATTTTTCAGTAGCTTCTGTTTAGTCTTGCATATAGACATGCTAATCATTAAAGGAATTCTGCTTTGGCTTGAGTTTTACAAAAACACTACATACTTCCCCATGAGATAGGGGAAGTGTGTGTGTGTGTGTGTGTGTGTGTGTGTGTGTGTGTGTTTATTTATCAAAGACTTGCGGGGACTTTATGACCGGACTCACATCAACTAGGGTCGGCAGACTGAACACTGTCTCCCTTGGACCCCTCACGGCACCCAAGTGTCTTCTGTAGTCAGTCACCTCCTGCCACTCCAGTTTCCTTTCCCCCTATGCTCACATAAAAGAAATCTACATTCTGTACTTCCTTAAGATGAGTTTAAGGCACCACTTTGTCTTTCATCTTCTTGGTTGGCACCTCTCAGTCAATAAACATGACTCCAGACAGAGAGAGAGCACCATGTCTAG
Organism: Saccopteryx bilineata; assembly: GCF_036850765.1. Classification (NCBI taxonomy): domain Eukaryota; kingdom Metazoa; phylum Chordata; class Mammalia; order Chiroptera; family Emballonuridae; genus Saccopteryx; species Saccopteryx bilineata. The sequence continues at coordinate 326,963,374 of NC_089490.1, read as the reverse complement.
CTCTTGCTTTGTTTTTGTCATTCATGAATTTCTACTCATTAATTCGTCCTTTTATGATTTATTTTACTTGTTCTTCTGATTTTTGAATTGAAAAATATGGATCAGTTATTTTCCTGATTCCTGGATTTCATGATTTCTTTAAATAATTAAAGCTAAAGTTCTTCTTAAGTATAGCTTTACTGTAGTCCATAGGATTAGTGTTCCCACTGTCATTTTGTAAATAGTCTATTATTTCAGTTTTGATTTCTTATTTGGCTTAAGAGATATTTAGGAGATATAACTAATGATGGGGTGGATAATTATTTTTTTGTTATTACTTTCTAACCTCCCTACCACCATGCTCATAGAATATGACCCAGGTGATATTTCAGTTTCATTAAGACTATTCTTGTGATCTATCGGATGGATGATCAACCTCTAAAAATGTCCTTCGAGCATTTGAAAACAACTATATGTGCACTATTGGTTAAGTAAAAAGGTTAAATAAGGTTATACATATATAATCAAATCTTTAATTGTTATTATGTTTAAATTATGTTTTTTAAATCTATCATTACCTTACTTTTGTCTATTAGATCTGTCAAAAATTTTAAGAAAGATCTTTACCATAATTATGGTTTTGTTTTTCTTGTATTTCAAGCAGTTTTTAAAAAATATATATTTTAGTGTTCTGTTCAATGTATAAATATTGAGGCCCACGGATGTTATATTTTCCTGGTATATTATGTGATTTAGCTTTATAAAATATCTCACAAGTATAAGTTAATGCTCTTGTTTATGTTCTACTTTGCTGGTACTGATATTGCCAATTCTATTTTCTTTTTAATTTACCTTAGTCCATAGTATCCTTGATTATCCCTTTGTTTTCAATATTTTTTAAATCATATTGTATCTCTTGTAAATAGCCTATGGTTAGATTAAAATATATATATACCTTAATTGGAGAGTCTTTGCCATTAAAAAGAGAATTTTATGATCATTAATATATTAATGTTTGACCCTTTTTATTTCTGTAACATTTGCTAGTCTTATCTAGTTTTCTTTTCCATCTTTTTCTTCAGAAGTTCTATATCCTATTTTATAAGTTGTTTATTATCCTTTTTTAGAAACATTTTAAATTTGGAGTCTCTCTTGGCTTACTGACTTTTTACTGTAATTTTGACCTCCCTCAACCTTCTTCCTTATTTCCTTCCTTCCTTCCTTATTTCCTTTCTTCCTTCCTTATTTCCTTCCTTATTTCCTTCCTTATTTCCTTCCTTCCTTCCTTCCTTCCTTCCTTCCTCCTCTCTCTTTCATTCTATCTTCCTTCCTTCCCTCTTTCCCTCCTTTTCCCCTTCCTTCCTTCCTTTTCTCCTTCCTTCCTTCCTTCCTCCTCTCTCTTTCATTCTATCTTCCTTCCTTCCTTCCTTCCTTCCTTCCTTCCTTCCTTCCTTCCTTCCTTCCTTCCTTCCTTCCTTTCTTCCTTCCTTGTTTCCTTCCTTCCTTCCTCCCTCCCTCCCTCCCTCCCTCCCTCCCTCCCCCCTCCTTTCTTCCTTCCTTCCTTCCTTCCTTTCTTTCTTTCTTTCTTTCTTTCTTTCTTTTCTTTTCTTTTCTTTTCTTTTCTTTTCTTTTCTTTTCTTTTCTTTTCTTTTCTTTGTTTTTTAAGTGAGAGGACGGAGGATAGTGAGACAGACACTCAGACCAGGATTCACCCAGCAACCCTCCTCTGGGGCTAGTGCTGGAATCAACTGAGTTATTTTTAGCACCTGAGGCAGCCACTCAATCCAGTCGAGCCCCTGGCTGTGGGAGGGGAAAAGGGAGAAAAGGAGGAGTGGGAGGGAGAAGCAAATGGTCCATTCTGTTGTGTGTCCTGACTGGGAATTGAACCTGAGATGTCTCTACATCAGGCCAATACTCTATCCACTGAGCAAGCCAGCCAGGGCTGACCTCTCTCAACCTTAATAAGACTTAACCTTTAGTAATACCTCTGCTTCCTCATTCTCTTATCTTACCTCTAAGAAATCATCTGGATCTCTAGTTCCTGGGTACTATTAATTTATATATAAATTATTACCTATAGAATAATGTTCATTATTATTTTATTCCTCTTTTAAGAATCCTTTTTAACAGCTGTAAGTTTGCTTTATTACTATTATTTTATTATTATTATTTTTTTGTATTTTTCTGAAGCTGGAAACAGGGAGAGACAGTCAGACTCCCGCATGTGCCCAACCGGGATCCACCCGGCACGCCCACCAGGGGCGATGCTCTGCCCACCAGGGGGCGAGCTCTGCCGCGACCAGAGCCACTCTAGCGCCTGGGGCAGAGGCCAAGGAGCCATCCCCAGCGCCCGGGCCATCTTTGCTCCACTGAAGCCTTGGCTGCGGGAGGGGAAGAGAGAGACAGAGAGGAAAGAGGGGCGAGGGTGGAGAAGCAAATGGGTGCTTCTCCCATGTGCCCTGGCCGGGAATCGAACCCAGGTCCCCCACACGCCAGGCCGATGCTCTACCGCTGAGCCAACTGGCCAGGGCATTACTATTATTTTATACACAAAATATTTTCTGTTCTTAATTTTAAAACATGTTTTATTTCATATTTAATTGAACTAAAGTATTTCTTAAGTAATCTTTTCATAAACGTGAGCCTTGGCTGGACAGCTCAGTTGGTTGGACCATTGTCATGAAGCTCAGAGGTTGCTGGTTAGACCCCCGGTCAGGGCACATAGAGGAGCAGATCGATGTTCTTGTCTTTCTTCTCTCTCCCTGCTTCTCTATCTCTCTAAAGAAAATAAAAGTGAACATGAGTAGAATGCTTATTAACTTTTTATTCAATACATGTCCAAATGTCTTATTTTTACTTTTAAACACAGACTTGGTAACGCTATTCCCCATTGTCTGAAGAACTGAGTGTTACAGATGAGAAGGCCAGTGCCAGCTCACCCTCCTTTTAGGGTGTTTTTTCTCCTTCTTTTTCTTAATGTTTAGAGGCTTATAGGATTTATTTTTATCCTTGGAATTTAAAAATTTATCAGGATAACTTTGTAGGTATGGATCCTTTCTTAATAATCTTTCACATCATTTGATAAACACTTTAAGGATTCAAAACTCTTCTACTCGGTAACATTTTCTTCTGTTTATTGATTAATAAATCTCTACCATCATGTTTCAGTCTCATCTCCTAGGACACCTAGAGCTTTTCCTTTTTTCTCATAATTTCTATTATTGTCTTTCTTACTCTATGTTATAGAGGAATTTCTTGAGTTTTGTCACTTTTATTTCAGCAGTGTTTGTATTCTGTTTATATTTGCCTCTACTAAGATCTTTATTTGTGGTATTGGCAACCATGATTTTATTTCCAAGAACAACGTTTTTGTATGTTTATTTTGTTGTTCCTTTTACATTCTAAATTTCTTTTTCAAATCAATGCAATATACCATTGACTAAAATTATGAATAAGATTGTTTGAAATTATCTCTTGATTTTTATAGCAACTTCCTGACAATCAGTTATTCTGTGGGTATGATGACTCTGGTGTATTTCTCTACATCCTTCAGTTTGTATCTCTCCCCAAACCCTAACAACTTCACAGCCTCACTGCTAGCCTCTGCTGCTCTGAAAGAGAATTTGATTAGGTTTTCCAGAGAAATCTGTCCACCAACTACCATGCAGTTGCCTCTCCCTGAGGGCTCAGGCAGAGCCACCAGCCACGATGTTACACAATCTAATATATTCAAGGTTATTAAATCATATATTTAATAAACTTATCTCTGAAGGTCATTTCTAAATGGTAATTCCACAGATGCACTGAGCAATGCTAGGGTATGAAACACATACATAAAGTCTCAAAATGTACAAATTCAGGAGAGTTGTTTTATAAAAATGTCAATTTCCTTATATAAGTGGATGCACATATGATGGATTACTTCTTTAAAATATCATTTCTAACTGAAAGAACATTTATCCAGATCTTACTTTACCTAGTTATACATGTATGAAGTTTAAAAAGTCATTTGATTCTTTATCAGTTACCAAAAAACAACCCTCTCCCGTTCCCTCTCCAGAGGCACTTTCTTCTGGCTGATTATTTTGGTATTTACCTCTGAATCTCTAAACAACATGCTTACATTGCTACTTCTTGATTTTTCAGTTAAAGACATTATTTATTGACATTCACAATGGTTTTTATGCTACGTAAACACACACATGTGCGCACATACACACACATGCATGAACACACACAGTCACACTTGAGATTCCTTCATTCTCCCAATATATCATGATTTTGGTTGGGTCAGCATTCACTTTGCCTTATAGTGACTTCATGAATGATCTTTACTGCTGAGCCATATAGTATACTGTGATTATGTCTCCTTTCTTGTACAATATTTTGTATTTCCTGGAGTTAAAACTCTAGTATCATAATTATAATTTTTTGACATTTTCTTCTTTCTGCATAATTTTCCTCAAAAATGTCTATATTTAACCTAGTTGTGTGAGTATCTTTCTTCAAATGGCTGTGATTCCTGACTGCTTGTTCCTATTAAAGAGTGGTAGAGTCAGAAACTGACAAAGAGCTCCAGTGTACCTGATGGGGCTGGTTACCAGGGGTCTTAGTACGATCATCAGCCCAGTCTCTGTCAGTGATCTGTCTCAGGCTGATCAGAGCCAGAAGACACTCTTCTCAGTTCTCCTGATTGGAGGGTATAAGTTGGACTGCCAGTATTAGCCCCCTACTTCCAGATATATGTACCTATTCGGGTTGCTCTGGGCTTTCTCCACTGCCAGCTCCCGTCATTTTTGTCCTTGTAGCTTTAACTTTATAGATTAAAAATATCCCTTGCTTTATTTTAGTAGGATTTGGGAAGGGAACTAAATGTGTTTATTTATCCATCTTCAACCAGAAAGTCTCATTTTTCTCTTCTGAATTATTTACTTTTTATTCTGTGACTTCATCTCACCCATTGATCTCATTCATTGAATCTTGCCAAATCTTTCCTAAAAATCTAGGTACTGCTACATGATCTGCCAAATTTTTTATCTGCAATGAAACTCATATTTTCAAAGAACCAAAGCAGGTAAATATTAAAGCATCAATTCTTGCATCTGAATTCAGAGAAATCCTTTAAAGCACTGCTCTTCTATGTGTGCATCCTTTTTAAAGTGTCCTTTCCAACTCTGAAATATATTTACTGATAATCACAACTTTACTTCCCAGTTTCTTATGAGTTAAATACAGTTTCAATTATAGTTTGTAAAAAAATTCTCTGATAAGTCAATATATTGGCAGTTTAATAAGTTGTAGTGATGTATTCTTTTTGCACACTGATATTCTTTTTAATTTGATTGATTCTCTTGCCTCTGCTGAATGGCCCAGACTATACCTTATTCTTCTCCCTCCATCATATTTTATCCCCACCTATCCACACTACCCCTCTTCAGAATAATCAAATTTGACAAGTTCTAGTTCCTGTTTCTCTGAAGGAGAAAGGTGAAGTAGACCTGGCATAAATGCCTGATCTGTGGACCTTTGGAGGGAGATCTTGAAATGTTAGAACAATGCTGAGTGTTTGTAGGAATTCAGTGACTGGTTCAGAAAGGGAAGAAGGAAACTAGGAAGGAGGGAAGTCTGGGAGAAAGGGAAGGGGGAAGGAGAGAGAGAGGGAAGAAGGAATGAAGGAAAGAAGGAAGGGAGGGGGGAAGAAGGAAGAAAGGAAAGATGGGAGGGAGGGAAGGAAGAAGGGGGAAAAGAGGGAGGGGAGAGGGAGAAGGGACTGAGGAGGTAGGGGGGGAGGGAGGGAGAGAAAGAAGGTAGAAGGAAGGAGGGAGGGAAGGAGGAAAGGACAGGAAAAATTCCTTTGAATTGAGAGACTAATTGAGCCGTCCACAAACCATCAGGCTGAGTGCCTTGGAGTGGTAACAGAAATGTGTAGAACACCGATAACAACGGCTGTGTCCCTCTTTTAAATAGCTTCACAGTAACCGCCATTACATTTCAGAGGCCAGATTTTGTTCCATGGCCTTGCCTAGCTCCAGGGGAGACTGGGAAATGTAGTTGTGTTTTTAGCTGGACACATTTCCACTCTGAAAACTTCAGAGCTCTATTAGTATGAAGGATGGATGTTATGTAGGCAACTAGTCACATAGAAGATAAGAATAAGATACAGATTTGGAAGTTATCAGAATGAGCTGGCAGCAGAAGGTTCATTAGAAATTTCTAATGTTCAGGAAATAGAATATTTCTTAGTTTTCTAGCATTGGAAAAACAGATTTTATCAATGTTTGCCTAATTTTTTGCTGTTAGGCTCCAGTGAGATAGTTGGTTCTAGTTTTAAATAGAAAATGGTAAAATGACTATCTTCATTGCAATCTCTCATCAAATAGACCTTTTAGAAAGAGGTAATTTTAACTGTCCTAGCAAGTGGCTTATAGAACTCATGCTACTTGTATAGATAAACATTTGTTTATTATTATAAAATCATATATTTATATGTATTAATATGTTTCAGATGTATAAATTTATGAGGACTGTGAAGTTACTTATACTTCTAGATAATTATAAAAATTACCCTGAAGAAAGGACAGTGTCTGCTAATATCTCACTGCCTTCTTAACCTCATTCAATCTATGAACCAAGATATTACTCAGAATGTGAATAGTTAGTATAGAAAAAGTTTATCTATAATGTAGATGTCTTAACAAATCTTCCATTCATTTTAGAACATAAAAAAGGAAACTTTAAATTTGTATGCACCTCCCTGGCCAGTTGGCTCAGTGGTAGAGCGTCGGCCTGGCGTGCAGGAGTCCCAGGTTCGATTCCCAGCCAGGGCACACAGGAGAGGCACCCATCTGCTTCTCCACCCCTCCCCCTCTCCTTCCTCTCTGTCTCTCTCTTCCCCTCCCGCAGCAGAGGCTCCATTGGAGCAAAGTTGGCTAGGGCGCTGAGGATGGCTCCATGGCCTCTGCCTCAGGAACTAGAATGGCTCTGGTTGGAACAGAGCAACGCCCCAGATGGGCAGAGCATCACCCCCTGGTGGGCATGCTGGGTGGATCCTGGTCAGGCGCATGCGGGAGTCTGACTGCCTCCTCGTTTCCAACTTCAGAAAAATACAAAAAAAAAAATTTGTATGCACCTAGAATTCTGACAAACATTGATAAGACTTGGAAGCTATCACATTGCATCTTATTTCTATAAATGTCTTCCTTTGATGATGATGATGATGAAGGTTTCAGAATAAAGCCTTTCTAAGTACATTTAAACATGCTTTTGGGGGATAGTGGGATTTATACCTCCTCCACACCCCAACATTAAGCTTACTGCAAATGAGAAAGAAGAATGGACTGAATATGAGCCACCACCTCAAATATGCAGCATAAATAAGAATTGTAATATTGCTAAGCCAGCAAACTAATAATAAAGTAAATAACATTTTTTGGACAACAAGGAAAGTGTTTGAGGAAAACCTACTTTTAGCTACAATTCAATAGATAATTTTAAACAAGGGCAACTCTGAAACTTGGCCTAAAAGTCATAAAGTAATAAATCTTTCACTTTACTATTTTAGGAGACAGCTGACCAAAGCAGGCTGACATCACAGACATGTCTACCAGGGTGATTCTGGGACTTCTCTTGGAGTCTATCCCGTTCGGTTCTATTTATGTTTCTGGTGTTACACAGTATTTGATGTACAGAATAGGGCCTGTGAGCCACCCCAGAATAGTTAAATTATATTTAGTATAGCTAAATATACAGTAATATCACTAAGACATATACATTTATACATTTTAGAATGAGTTACATTAAACTATTTTGAAAAGGTTAAGGCAATATGGTTGCTCATCAACCTTTTGGAAACTCATGTTTTAGACTGTTCCACATTGCATGAAGTACTTTCCTCTACTCCTTTCTCTGTGCTTCCCTTCTTCTCTCCCTCCCCTTTTTCCATGACAACTTCCATATTTGTCCTTTAAATCTCCTCTTCTCTTTCCTGAGCTGAAGATCCATTTCTATTCTGATTATCTCTTTTATGTCCCTCTTTTCTTTTTACCAACCTATTTATCCCCTTCTACTTTCCAGATTGGTGATGGGTAGACTGACCCTACATCCCAGTTTTCTCAGAACAATCACTGTTTACACCTCTTTTCCTGGCATAATTATTATTAATGCACTTTTGATTTCAAAATTATCTTGGTTTCAATAACAGATCATAAGATCACCATAACTAACTGTTTGCTGAAGGTTTGCTTTTTCAAAAACCTGCATGTGGTCCTGGCCAGTTGGTTCAGTGACTATAGATAGCATCAGACTGGCATATAGATACCCTAAATTCAAACCCTGGTCAGGCACACAGAGAAGAGACTATATGCTTTTCTCCCCCTACCCCTACCCCTTTTCTTTCTCTTCCCCTCCTGTAGCCAGTGGCTCGAGAGATTCAAGCGTTGCCCCAGGTGCTGAGGATAGGTTGGTCAGTCCGAGAGAGCGTCTACGTCAGGCACTAAAAATAAGCTTGGTTGATATGAGCATCAGCCCCAGACAGGGGTTGCTGGCTAGACTGCATGCCAGAGTCTGTCTCAGTATCTCCACGCCTCTCAATTGAAAAAAAAAAGAATCTTCTTGTAAGCCCATGTGGAGAGACACATAGGTCTATGTATCTTAAACCAGCTCTATTTACTCTGAATGACTTTCTACACATTCCATTCCCTGCCCCCTCCCAACATACTCGCCACTACCATTTCAATTTGTCACCAGCTTTCTATTTTGCTCCCTCTTTATCTCCAAATTTGGTATTCTAATATTTTAACTCTAGGCTCACCAGACTGATGTATCACGCTGTGAGTCTCAGCACGCCCCCTCCCCCCTGGTTGAAGGCATTGGACCTCTGGCCTGACCCCAGGACCCTTCTCTTGTGAATTGCCCCCAAGGATAAGTATGATAAATTGCAGGGCCATGGTCTGTATGTCTTAGTGTAGTGCATTAAACACAATCTACCCAGTCCCCAAGGCTGGGAGATTCAGGATTTTTCTTCTTTTTATCTCCTCAATCAACTTTTCTAAAATCGGGATAATAACCTACTTGATGGAGTGTTTGAGGATCCATGAGAGAGGGTTCAGGAAAATAGTTAGCATAGAGTTAGCATTTGACTAAAGGAAGAAATGAAAATATAAAAATTTTAGTGCCCATATCTGAGAAGGGGGCTAAACTAAGCCCTTTTTTTTATTTTATTTTAAAGTTTACTAGATTTAAGGGCAAATATTGGTACTATTGAGCATCTGTTTCTATTATCTCTAGAAAACTGTGGAAGGGAAGAGATACAAGAAGATGGGACAATTGAATTTCTACAGGGAATATTAAATTTGACAAATGAATTTGATGTAAAAATGAATTTGACTAAATCGTATGTAAGAGTTTGAGAGAAAGCACCGTGGCTTGTGAGCACCCTGGCGAGGAAGCAGCGGCGGGGACGCAGCGGCGGGGACGCAGCATGGGCGCCCTGACCTCGGAGGCGGGACGCAGCATGGGCGCCCTGACCTCGGAGTCCGCGTCCCAGGCCAGTCTGGCCTGCAGGCTAATGTGCAGGCAACATACGGGAAGTTGTATTCCTGCTTTGGAATGCTATTTTGCAGGGACTTTCATGGCATTTTGAGGGGAAGGAGAGAAGAAAAAAATAGGTTAATTAAGTGGATTAGAATCTGATTATAAGAAAAGAAATAATCACTAGATCACTGTCATTCTGAAGGGCTTGGTAGTGTAATGCCATAAGGGTCTGTCCTCCATCTTGCCCTTCATGACATTTACAACCACTTGTATGTAAAAACACCTGTATATATAACCAGCAATGTTCACCAAATTTGCAGCCGACACAGAACTGGGAGGTATAGTGAATATCATCTCACAGAAACAGGATCCCAAAATATAAGCTCAGATGTTCCTCCTTTAGGAAGGCTCCTGCGATAGCCCACACTGTCCACGTCTGTATTCAGGCCTGCATTTCTATTCCCCAAAGAGCGGCATGTGTTCACCAGTTTCTTATCGTTCTACCTGCCTTGTAAGTCTCTGTCTACCCACAGGCAGTTTGTCTTGTGCCCCTGTCTTTCCCAATTCACACGTGGACAGCACTCACTTAATGCACGTTTGTGTCATTGCAGAACCAATCATGTCAGGCCATATTGAGAGGCTGAAACTGTCGAGCTAAAATTTAATAAAAATAAATATAAAGACCTGCCCTTGGTATTCTCCTCAAAAACTAAATAAGCACAAGACAGTGACTAGGTAGCTTCACTCATAGCATGTATGAAAAAGAAGTAAGGTGTTTAGACAAAAATGAAAGCACCTCGAAATGGTATGATAGCACTGCTTTTCCTTCCTCTTCCCCAATTCAGAGCTGATCTTCATCTGCTTGTATAAAAGTATACAGCACCTAAACAAGGGATGTGAGAGTCCCTCTGCAAGATGATTAGGTCACACCTAGGGTAGTATGTTAAAGTTCTGAGTGATATATTTCAAAGAGGAAATTGAAAAATAGGAACTGTTCAGAGGAAAATCACCTGGGTTATGAAAGGCCTGAAAATCTTAACTGTTGTCATTCATTTTTTCATTCATTCAACACGTATATATTAAGCATCTAGTATTTTTCAGGCAGTAAGCTAAGTAGTGAGTGGTACAGAAAAAAAAATCTCTGTGAGCAGTTGAAGGAAATAAAGATACTTCTGGAAATAAACAAAGTCCCTTCAAATAAGAACAAATGAAGCCTTTTTAATTTAGAGCTTGCTAGAACAAGGGAGTCAGCAACCGGCACTTGTGTTTGGCAGAGACTCAAAGGCAGGCAGGGGAGTGGAAAAGCTCTATAGTAAACAAAAGGCTTCAGGCATGCTCTTGGAAGCTGTTAGCACAGAGACGCTGGAGGCAGAATATTAGAAGTGGGGCATCCTGTGTGATTGATTTGGGGATCACATTTGGCTTTCTCCAATTAGTCCTGAGATGGAAGTAGGGGCAAAAATTAAGGAAGCTGTCAGTCCTTTACCAAATCTTGACCATTCTAAGACTACTGCTGTTGAAGTTCATGTTCAGTCTCTAATTCTGAATGTTGAGAAGACTCGGAAGAATCTGGACGTACATCGATAACTGCATTCATCATATTGATGACTATATTCAAGTACTGTAAAGTTGACTATTTTGAAAAAGCATTTGTTCGGAATAATGCCAGTGGATCAAATTAGGACCAGTGGATGAAAAAGTTCTTCAGTATAAGAAAAAAACTTTTGAAAACTCATGCAATCTTAGTCAGTTGTTATCTGCTAAAGGAAGAACTCAGACATAGGTTGGATGACCTTTGGCAACGATATTGCAAAACAGATAAAATACCTTGACATGCCCCATAACCACTTTATATCTTTGGTACCAATGCAGAATCTTGGGCCCTGTCCTAGACCTGCTGAATCTGGTGGCTGGGGTATGACAGATGATTCTCTTAGGAAACATTTGTGGAAGATATGCAGACATTGTGTGGGGAATTGGACTAAATGACTTGTAAAAGTCCTTCCATCCCAAGAGTGTAATAACTTGCATAGCATAGTCATAACCAGGAAATAAACCATTCATTCATTTATTTAACAATATTGATTGATTGACAATATTTATGTCACACTTTACTTTAGGCCTATATTTTAATTTCATTAGCATGGTGCATTCCTACATGCCAAGAAGATAGTGATAAGAAGAACTCATTTGTGCATTTTTCAAAGATTTATTGAGCCTCCGTTATGTACTGAGGCACTGTGCTGAGCTCTGGTGACAGTGATGAACAAGACTGATATAATCCTTTTCTTTCAGAGCTTATATTGCATAAAAAATAAAACATATTTACAGTAAAGGGTGATACATGTTGTGATGAAAAAGAAAATGGTGTGAAAACCACCCTTTTTATTCTGTTGTTTCTCTCCCACATCATAACTCCAATTAAAATTCAGTTGAGTTTTTTATAGACAAATTAGTACTTACTTTCCTCAGATTTGTTTTTCATTTTAAGTAAAATTTGAGAATATTTGGGCCTTAGCCCAGGAATGCTAGAAGACTTCAGAATGGCGCTTTGTTTTTAAAAACTCTCTGCTGTTGGATAAACAATTCACAGGAACATCCTTGTTCAGGTTGACCCTGGGTATTTTAGAAAGTGATTCCAGAAATTCTGAACTGTTTGGGTTCTAGTACCTGTTTCTAACTCTATTGCAATGAAGCTAATTTGTATTATATAATTTAAGCAAGTTCTTATTCAAAGCACCATGTCTCTTCCTGTGTGGTATACAGGAAGGAGCTTACGATGGGAAGCAGCTGCCTACAATCTAGCTCCGGCTCTTCCACTAATTAATGTCTGACTTGGACCTCACTGGGCCTCAGTTTTTTAAAAACGCTAGATGATTCTTAATAGGCCTAAAAATTCTGATCTGGTGAAACTAAATGAAGAAATGTCATTTTGCACCTGCATCTCCTCCTGCCTTCCCTACAGTGTCGCAAATATATCAGAAGCCCCTTCACCACCACTGAATGGATACTGAAATAACTAGCTTTTCTGTTATGGACATGTATGTGTTCCTTTGACTGCAGGTGAGGCTTCAGTAGCTACTGCTTATCCAGTCTGAATAACACTATGCCAGGCCCCTGGGAAATCCTTCATCTTCTCTGAAGGAGAACTCTGCCCTAGAAGCACCCAGCAACCTTTCTTCTCACCAATTCTCATTCTCTGTAATTCTAGTTATCACCGTGGGTTTTGTTTCAAATACAACCAATTATCAGAGCCTCTAATACTGACCCCATTGTCCAAAGACTTCCATTCCTTTGCCCGTACATGCCTGATCACATTTCTTTCAAACAGACACCAGTCATATCACACTAAGTTCCCTTACTGAGGAAGCAGCCTGTAGCCAAGGTAGTACCTTTGATTCTGGTCCTACCTTGACAGGGCTTGCTCTTCCATCCCTGGCAGGTACAACTGAAGTTCCAGATTGCCTGCCGTCGGATCTCCTCAAGTTATGATAGACATAGGTACATGGATATTCACACGTAAGAATACTGAACCATTTTTCTTTTCTTCCTTCCTTCTTTCTTTCCTTCCTTCACTCCTTCCCTCCCTCCCTCCCTCCCTCCCTCCCTCCCTCCCTCCCTCCCTCCCTCCCTCCCTCCTTCCTTCCTTCCTTCCTTCCTTCCTTCCTTCCTTCCTTCCTTCCTTCCTTCCTTCCTTCCTTAAGTGAGAGGAGGGTAGATAGAGAAACAGACTGCAGCACGTGCACCAACCAGGATCTACACAGGAACCCCCATTAGGGCCTATGCTCAAATAAATCGAGCTATTTTTAGCACCTGGACCAACCTAGCTATCCTCAATGCCTGAGGCCAACACTCAAACCAATTGAGCAACAGGCTACAAGAGGGGAAGAGAGAGAGAAGGGGGAGAGAAGCAGATGGTCACTTCTCACATATACCCTGATGGAGGATCAAACCTAAGGTGTCCACATGCAGAGCTGACGCTCTGTCCACTGAACCATCCGGCCAGGACTGAATCATTTTTCATAGTTAGAATTTTTCCTTAGAATTTGTATGCTCTAAACCAGGGGTCTCAAACTCAACTCAGCATGTGGGCCGCAGAGCAAGATCACAGCCGTTCGGCGGGCCGCACTAGGTCTACAAAAGGCAACTGTTACACAACACTTTTCTCACTGCAGTTGAAAACAAAAAAAAATCAGTACAACAAGCACAATAGTACATGCAGTTTACTCAGTGTCACAAAACGACCAGAAACTGTAGTTCGCATCACAACTGCTGTTAACTAAGCTAATATCTAGCTAGGATGCTAGAGAAATGAAAAATACAAGTAGGCCCCTAGGCTTACTTAATTTTATCCAAAATATTTTGAACTTCATGGATTAGTCTGCAGGCCACACAAAATTGTTCGGCGGGCTGCGAGTTTGAGACCCCTGCTCTAAACATATTATTTATTTGTTTGTTTGTTTAGCTATCTTTTATTGCAAACTTACTTCTGATATAACCCACAGAATATGTTTTCATTTTAGAACTTCCTTGTCTAAATCAAAACTTTTGGTTCAGGCAGACCACTTGCACTAAGAAGAGATATGGACAATGACTTTATTAGTGTGTTGTATTATAGTATGAAAATATCACTTAAAATTTTAATGTATATACACTGTTAGATCCGAAATTAACTTTTGTGTTTCATTTTAAATATTAATATCAACTTTTGGACTACTTCTTATTTACATAATTGAACAATTTGAGGAACTAATGATTTGTTCAGAGCAATGTAAGTTTCCTTGTCCTCACATTTAAAAATGTATTTTACTTTTCTACGATTGGCAGAGATTCTCCTTGGGAGGCCGAGCTTCAGGAATTAATGGAACAAATTGACATCATGGTAAGCAACAAAAAATTGGACTGGGAAAGAAAGATGCGGGCTCTGGAGACAAGATTAGATATCCGGGATCAAGAGCTGGCAGATGCACAGACTTCTTTGGATCAGAAGGGTCAAGAGGTACTGTGCACTATTAATTCCTCAGACTGTTATAAAGAGTCTTTAGTCTCTGGGCTATGGTTTTTATTACACATAGTTTTTATGAGGCATCAGCAATAGCCGTTATTGCTTGAAATTCTGCTATAAGTGCAAAATGTGTTCTATCAGAATAAGTGACAGAGCCTAAACTCAGTTTGCTGATGCAGACAGAAATATAGTATCAATGTCATCTCGAAAAGCAAACAAACATTCAGTATGTATGTGAAATAAATACGGTTGACAAGCAATGATGGCAGTGCTTTTACAGCTGTAGAAACAAGTTTATAGTTGGCAAAGCTGGATCCCTGGGCAAGACAGAGTTCAAGAGCATCTGCACTTTTTAATATACTAGAAAAATGTTTCCTGAAAGAAGTGAAATGTCAAGAGTTTGGTGAAGGGTGTGTGTGTGCATGTGTGTGTGTACCTGAGCATCATTCACACGCGTGTCCTCGGCCCTGCGAGGCTGCTTAGGTTGCACCAGAATGGATGAGTGCTCTCAAGCCCGCGGAGGAGTTGAACACCATATGCTTTACCTGGGGTGCACTTTTGTGTCTGAATTTTTCTTTCGTGCAAGGCAAAAGAGGAATGCTTACTAATCATATGCTGAAACATCATCAGTCAATGAGTATAGCAGCCATTTTCCACCTTTATTGGCCTCTCACTGGAACTTTTTGGCATAGTTAACTGTCTTATTGTTTGGCATCATTAACTTATTTATTAGCTTCTGGTTTCCCTTCACAGTACTTATGCAAGGGACTATTATCTGACTTCCATACCTGTAACGACACAGATGTATAAACAGGTGCCTCACCTGCTTTTTACATAGACAAATTCTAAGCCAAATTCCTAAGAACTCCTGTTAGACAATTCCTTTTTAATATGTTAGTTCTTATTAAAATGTAACAATTATTCCATTGTCCTACCAAAGCAGAGCTCCCATTGAAGGCCATGGAGCTTAAAATAAGAGCTGAATCTGTAGATAGAGGTTCTGCCCAAGTAACAACACAGCTTGCCAAAAAGATAATGCAAAGTAAATTCTAAACCTTAATTTAAAATGTGATGGTGATAAGAATCTTTTGTCAGACCTCCACACCGTACTGTCCTGGTTTGTACCCAGTGGAATAGTGCCAGCAGGGCTTGGTTTTTGTGAACTTAATTGATAGCTATTTTAAGCACTGCAGTACAAATATTTGTTCTTGGCTTGGTACAGCAGTTTTATTTGAATTGTACCCCTCTTTTGCATATTTTTAACTTTGTCAAGCAAAATTTGGTAAAATCAAAATTAAATTTTATTCTTAATGCAGGTGGGATTACTTAAACAGAAGTTGGACAGTCTGGAAAAATGTAACATAGCAATGACTCAGAATTATGAAGGACAATTACAAACTCTAAAAGCTCAAGTAAGGAGACTTTTATTTAATATCACACATTTTGATATATGTTTTGACCTATAAAATTGTGTTAATTTTATTAAAATGGATTGTTTTTAATATGAGCAAAAGTTCTTATATTTTAACTACAGTTTATATGTTTGGCCCTGTCTTTCACTGTTTTATATATATTGATTTTGTCTTTTACTAGATTATCAGCTCTGTATCTCTTTAACTGTTAGCACAGTGCTACTCTGACACTTTCTATCAAGTGTCTTGTTAATTAATTATGTGACAAATAGCTATGTGAACAAAAACAACAGTAAAAAAAAATTACTATTTTGTAGACATTACTCCCTAATGGGGAAGTTCTTTTTTCTATGGCAATTTAAAATATGCATGTTTGCTATTATGAAATAGATAATTGAAGGAGCAAAACTGGGCTTTATTATTTTGTTACTGGTAGGCTGTCTCAGAAATTACAGGGCTCTGTATACCTGATGAGAAGAATACTGATTTCTTTCTTATTTATCCCTATATAGATGTTCACTGTGTTGACAAGCAAAAAGTCTTCTCTCCCTTACACAAATAACACATAGGGCAATAATCATCTGAGAGTATCCCAGATCTAATAGATGATATATCCTTGCTTAACTTAGTAAATGAATCAATGGAAAACATGGCTTGATTATGAAATGATACTTTACAACCAACTTTTTTAGAGTGCAAAGATTTCATAAATAATAATACAGTTAAAGGAGCCCAAAGTATTTAATGTTCCTCCTTAAGTACCTTTTTAAGGGAGGTTACCAGCCATTAGTATTGGAATATGAAACATTTGATGCCACATAATAAATATGATCTGATAAGACTAGCTCTTAAGTCTTAGACATTTTGCCTTCAATTTAAATAGCTATGACTAGGTAGTAGCTTGAATTATGAAACTTTTTATGATTTTTTTTTTTTTGCTAAGACTGAGCATTTAACACTTAAAGTCAATCAACCTTGCATTTTCTATAAAGATAAAGCTCTACAATTGCAAAATATTAAATTACTATAATTTTTCAGAGATCATGATCCAGAATAAGTTCAAAAATAAAAAATAAATTTAAAAAATATAGGAATTTAGATACAAGTTAAGTACGATTTCTAAACTATATTTTAGTTCAGTCATACTTACAAAATTTTTAATTTCTGGCATTTTTTATGTCTGTTGTTAAAAACTTTTTTGGGTCTTGTTTACAGATTTTGTGCAGTCATTTTAATACAATGTGTCCATAAATTCATGGTGCACTTTTGACCCGTCACAGGAAAGCAACAAAAGACGATAGAAATGTAAAATCTGCACCAAATAAAAGGAAAACTCTCCCGGTTTCATACCTATTCAGTGCAGTTCGATGTGGACTCACACACAGATTTTTTAGGGCTCCTTAGGTAGCTATCCCATATAGCCTCTACAGACTCGTCACTGACTGATGGCCTACCAGAACGGGGTTTCTCCACCAAACTGCTGGTTTCCTTCAACTGCTTATCCCACCGAGTAATGTTATTCCTATGTGGTGGCGCTTTGTTATAAACGCACTGATATTCACGTTGCACTTTGGTCACAGATTTGAATTTAGCGAGCCACAGAACACACTGAACTTTCCTCTGCACCGTCCACATTTCGACTGGCATGGCCGTGGGCTGCTCTGCTGTATACATGATGTTACGTCATCATCTGCACATGCGCACATGCTACCACATCATCCTACAGAAACTGGGAGTTTTCCTTTTATTTGGTGCAGATTTCACATTTCTATCGTCTTTTGTTGCTTTCCTGTGACCGGTCAAAAGTGCACCATGACTTTACGGACACACTGTATATGAATCCTTGCTATTTGATGCTTTGCTTGGCTTTTGGCTAACCAACAAATATTTTTATAGCAATTTCACAGAAATTTGTTCTGTGAAACACTAATACTGAAAGTTTAGGAATTGTTGACTCCTCTGTTCCTGGATATTCACAGTGCATATTAGCATATTACGTGCTGTGAGAATTCCTACTTTAAACAAATGCATTTAGTCTTTTTAATTCATCATTTTCCAAATTTATTTGACTTCAGAACCCTTATTTTTCAAACTAAAATCTATTAAAACTGTAGTACAGTATTACAGTGTAAACACTGTAAACATGTAGTTCATTTTGGAAACACTACCTTATTGTTGAGAGAACAGCCATCTGCCTCCACTGTCATTTTCTGCTTCTCTTTTTTCCTCTGGTTACAAGAAAGGAAGAAGAGAATTAGGGAGGGAGAGCAGAAGACAAAGAAAGAGTGAAGGAGGTAAACAAAGAGAAAAAAGTACTATATACTTGACTTGGTTTGCATAATAACTAGTAATGTGTCATTTTTCTAACCAGAAAATGCTGTCTTATGGCAAACACGCTTTTGTTGCTGCTAGCTTACTCTACTGCTTCCTTCTTTGGAATTCCTGGCTTATTTACAATTTTATTTTCCTAAACTATTTTAAGGCTATACTTTACAGCACTCTGCATTGAATAACTCAACTCTATCAAAGCTTTCTTATAGAAATTGCTTTTTTTTTAAAAAAAAGGGTATATTTTATTTTTCTTCTAACCATTATAAAACTTTAATATATATGATTCCCACTTCTGAAAAGATGGAGTAAATTTACTTTTCCCTATTCCTCCTGCTAAATGCAACTAGAAACCCTGGTCATTATTTATAAAATAGTTTAAGAATACTCTGAGAAGTAGAGTGAAGATACAATCAATTAGGATCTTGGGACCCAAGGAACAATATGACAGTGAGTTCTCTGGCATTTCTATTTGCTTCTTATGTCCCAGAAAGGGTAACAGAGAAGCCAGCAACCCAGACTTTAATGGGCACAAACAAAAAGAGCCCCAATGAAAACCTTCTCTCTTCAGCCAAAAGACCAGTAAAAAGACAGCCTATTAAGATCAAACATGATTACTCCAGTGAAACAGCTCAGAAAATGACTACAACCCCAAATCTAACCCACCAGCAGACCAGCAGAGTCTTAGTGGACAGCCTAGGTTTCCACGCTCACCAGGCTATTATGAGGTAGCAAATATCACCATGTCCCACCCCTGCCTGGGAGGGATCAAAGACTGAGGACTGAGTGAAGAGCCAGGAATTTCATTACTACTGAGCATTAACAAAGACCTCCTCAATCCATAGTGGAGACGATGTGAAGAGCCTGGATTTCTATGCCCATCTGCAGTTGATAAGGCATGCCTTCTCCTCCTCCTACTCCTCCTCCTCCTCCTCCTCCCCCTCCTCCTCCTCCTCCTCTTCCTCCTTCTCCTCCTCCTCCTCCTCCTCGCTGGAATGGTATTGGGGAAGCCTAAAAAAGAATCAAGATGTTCACCACCCCTTAGTGGTAACAAGGCTACTTTGCCTCAGTACAGTATCACTGAAGGCCATGTGAGAAGCAGTAACAAGGCACCTATGCCCCTCCAATCAAGGTGGTGTGAGTAAAAGATGACTGAGAAACCAGAAGCCCCTCTCCCACTCAGTAGTAATAAGGAACAACTTTCCATGGTTACTAATTCCATGACTTTGACTTCTACTGCCAGCTGGAAGTAATAAGGTAGCATTCCATTTTCCCTGCTGGAACATGATCTGAAGAAGACTGCTAAAACACAATATTTAAGTAAAATCTGAATTGTCATGACACAATACCCTAAAATGTGTAAGTTTCAATAAAATATGGGTCATTATACCAAGAACCAGAAAGATCTCAACTTAAATGAGAAAAGACAATCAAGTAATGCCAACACCAAGTTGTTACCTGACAAGGATTTCAAGTAAGCTGGTATAAAAATGCTTCAATGAGGAATTCATAAACATACTTGAAACAAATGAAAGATTAAGAAGTTTTAGCAAAGGCATAAAACTATAAGGAACAATCAATTATAAATTTTATAACTGCAAAGTACAATAACCAAACTAAATTTTTTTTTCAAAGAATGGGCTTAAAAGCAGAAAGAGGAGGAGAGAGAAAACAATCAATGAACTTGAAGATAGCAAAATAGAAATTGCCCAATCTGAGCAACAGAGAGAAAATGCACTAACAAAATATTAACCTCAGAGACATGTAGTACTAGAAGAAAAGATTGAAAATTGGTGTCATCAGAGTCCCAGAAGGAGAAAAAGGTGGGAATGAAAAAGT
The DNA here is from genome assembly GCF_036850765.1 of Saccopteryx bilineata. Taxonomy (NCBI): domain Eukaryota; kingdom Metazoa; phylum Chordata; class Mammalia; order Chiroptera; family Emballonuridae; genus Saccopteryx; species Saccopteryx bilineata. The sequence continues at coordinate 326,943,280 of NC_089490.1, read as the reverse complement.
ATTGACTGAAGTAATGGCGGGAAAGTTTGAAAATTTAGCAAAAGATATAAACCTACAGATTCAAGAATCTTAGTGAAACTCAAACATGATAAATCCAAAGAAAGCTAGACCAAAAAGAACTCCTCATAGTCAACATTCTGAAAACTAAAAGATAAAGAAAAGATCTTGGGCAGCAAGACAGAAATAACATCTTACCTCTCAGGAAAAACCAATTCAGATAACAGATTTCTCATCCAAATCCATGGAGGCCAGAAAAAAGTGAAACTTTTTTCACTTATTGAAAAAACAAAAATATCAACTCAAAATTTTATGTCCAGAAATTCTGTCTCAGAATGAAGGGGAAATTGAGGCATTCTCAAATGAAGGAAAACTAAGAGAATCTGTTACCAATAGACCTACACTAACAGAACGGCTGGCAGGAGTTCCATTCACAGAGAGGAAATGATAAAGAAACTTGAAACATCAGGAAGGAAGAAAAAACACTGGAAAGACTGAAAACATGGTTAAACACAATAGACTCTCTTTCTCTTGAGTTTTCCAAATTGTTTGACAGCTAATACAAAAATTAAAACAATGTCTAATGTGGTTTTTAATGTATGTTGATGACATACTTAAGACATTAATATTATAAATGGATATAAGGGTAAAGGAACATAAAGAGAGGTAAGCTTTCTATACTACATTTGACCTGGCAAAATCAACACCAGTAGACTTTTGTATTAACAATGAATGTATACATAACATAATGCCTACAGCAACAACAAAAAAAGGTATACGAAGAGATATATTCAAAACACTCTAGGTAAATTAAAGTGAAATTATAAAAAATAGTGAAATAACTCAGAGGAAGACAGGAAAGCTAAAACAGGAAAAAGTAAAACTGGAGAACAAACAAAACACTTAAAAGAGGGAAAGGGGGGTGGGGGAAGTTGGAGGAGAGTAAAGGGAGATAAACAGTGATAGAAGGAGACTTGACTTGGGGTGGTGAATACACAATACAATATACAGATGGTGTATTATAAAATTGTACACCTGAGGCCCTAACCGGTTGGCTCAGTGGTAGAGCAGATGGACACTTCTCCTATGTGGCCTAACCGAGAATCGAACCAGGACTTGCACACGCCTGGCTGATGCTCTACCACTGAATTGGCCAGAGCGGAATAATTCTGTATATTGATTGTGGCTGTGGTTGCACAATTCTACACGTGTGATAAAAAATGGCATAGAACAGTACACATATGTTGCACTGACGCCAATTTCCTGGGTTTGATATTGTCCATAGTTCATTAAGGTATAAATATTGGGAGAAAATTGATGCAGACGCTATAGAACCTCTCAATAATATCTTTATAACTTCCTGTGAATCTATAATTATTTGCAAATAGAAAGTAAAAACAAAAAAACTTTTGTTAAAGTTATAGAAATTTCCTCACAGATTTTAATAGACCATGCTGCTTTAATCTAATATTTGACAGAAAAAGAAATAGGAAAAAAAAATACAATCTAAATTATAAAAAAGAATTATTGGTAAGAAAAATATATCAGTTTTTATATTTAAACTTAAGGTTAGTATAAGTAAGTCATTTATACTGTTTTTGTCTTTTGAATTAAGTATTTAGGTTTTCTTGAATAAAGTATAATCTGGTTATTTTATATAGATTGAGATAATGAAATTAAAATCAACACAAGATGGCACTAAATAAAAGTAAGAAAAAACTTGTGTTTTTTTTTAAATTATGAGCTTTGCAACATATGCTTAAAACAAAACTGAACAACACATTTATCAAGTGAATGATTGTTTAACTGTGCAGTTTATGAATTTGAAATTTACATGAAAGGTGAATTGTGTTCAGCTTCAATAATTTAGTTTTAATCCCTGGTTCTGTCTTCATAATTGGAACATTTAAGCTCTACTACATTTTCTAATCATGACTTAAATTTTTAAAGAGGTGCAGAGAAAGAGAACTATAGTGAAATCAAGTTAGAAATTACCAGTAATAGTAAAATGTTAGCATTCTTTATTATTTACAGTTTTGTAAACTAACTAATAGCTTTGAAAAACTGAGATTACACCAGATGAAACAAAATAAATTTCGACGAAAAGAGTCATCACACTTCAAAGAAGAAATACCCTTCAAACTGAGTAATTTGAACCAGAAGTTAGAGGTGAGCTATATGTTCTTAGTTTCTTGGTGTGTATTAAAGATTGATTGCTGTTGTTGTGGTGGTGGTGGGCTATTTGTCTCTAGGGTGCACAATGGTGTGTGCAGCTGTGGTAATGAACACCATTACAGATGAACCTCTCATTGAATATATTTTCATAGTGCACCTTCCCTTCAGGCACTCAGTGAATTAAAACATCACTTTGATTTATATATCCTTTACACATATCAGCATTTTTGGAGAGAAAAAAAAGTGCAAAGAAACTGCAGATGTTGAGTGAAATTGAAGGACATCCCTGGGGTCTATTAGAGTGAATATCTAATAAATCTTTTTTCCCCCCATAACCGGGTTCATGAATATTTACTGTAGAAGGTTTTAAAAATAAAAAACATAAAAACAATTCACAAACCCACTACCCCCAAAATATCATGGTATATTATCCTGAGTATTTACTTTAAGATCTTTTTATATGCATAAGTAGGGTTCTATCTAAATTATTCTTACAAGAGAATTTGGATAATGCTGAAAAAATGATTTTGTACCCTCTTTCATTCAATGTTATATTCTTTTCTTTTTCTTTCTTTTTTTTTTTAAAGAGAGAAGATAGATTCCCACATGAACCCTGACCAGGATCCACCTGGCAACCCTGGTCTGGGGCCAATGCTCAAATCAATTGAGCTATTTTAGCACCTGAGGCTGATGCCCTTGGGCCAACCCAGCTATCCTTAGTGCCCAGAGCCAATGCTCAAACCAATTGAGCCACCGGCTATGGGAGAGGAAGAGGGAAAGCAGGGGGAGAAGGAAGAGGAGAGAAGCAGATGGTCTCTTCTCTTGTGTGTCCTGACTGGGAATTGAACCTGGGATGTCCATACGCCAGGCCAGTGCTCTATCCACTGAGCAAACCAGCCAGGGCCCAATGTTATATTTTTTCATCTGATATTTAGAGGGCACTATTATGAGGCACTATTTTTAGGGATACATCAGTAAACAGTATCTTGAATATTTTCCTGAAAACCCAATTTTAATGACTTGCTAGTATTTCATATTCTACATTAACTACCAATAAACCTTATAATGCCTAGTTAACTATTACGTACTTAAATCCCAATGAAGCCTCATAACGATTTTCAGAACAGAACCTGAAGTGTCAGCGGTTTTTATTTGAAGAAGTAGTACCACTCCAATATAGGCACCGCATATCACCTAGAACTTCAAAAATCTGAGTACCTAAAAAGGTCTACAATGTCACAGATGTGCTTTTTCTTCCTTACACTCTTGGTCATTCCTTTTATTGGTCATATAACAATGTATATAGATTCTACTATAACTTCATCTTTAACATTAGATGAGTTCCCAGGGCTGCTCAGTTGTTTTTCTTTTTTAAAAATTTTTCACTGAATGTATTGGAGTGACATTTGTTTCAGGTATACAATTCTATAATCCATCATCTGTATATCATACTGTGTTAACCACACCAAGTCCAGTCTCCCTCCATCACCATCTGTCCCTCCTCTACCTCTTTCACCTTCCCTACCCTGTTTTCCCTCCTGTCATTCCCAGACTGTTGTCTGTGTCCATACATTATTTTCTTTGCTTAATCCTCACCTTTTCCACCCAGCTCCCCAACATGCCTCCCCTCTCACAGCTCAGTCTGTTCTCTGTATCTGTGGATCTGTTTCTATTTTGTTTGTTAGTTTATTTTGTTCATTGGATTCCACATATAAGTGAGCACATGTGGTACTTACTTTTTTGTGACTGGGTTATTTCACTTACTGTATTTCCCCATGTATAAAAAATATAAGACGTTCCCATGTATAAAATGCACATTAATTTTGGGGACTGAAATTTGAAAAAAAAATGTATTACATAAAGTTATTGAACTCAAGTTTTATTCATAAAAAAATTCATAAAACAACTCATCACTGTCAAAACTCCCATCCATTAGCTTATCCTCATCTGTGTCTGATGATGAATCACTGTCTTCAACAATGAGTGCAAAAACAAGCACGAAAAATGGGAAATGCAAGTTAAAAAAAGCTACAACTACTGTATAAGATGTGCCCAGTTTTTAAACCTCAAATTTTTCCAAACAATATGCATCTTATACATGGGAAATATGGTAGCTTAATACTTTTCAGGTCCATCAATGCTGTCACAAAAGATAAGATTTTCTTCTTTTTTAATGGCTGAGTAGTATTCCATTGTGTCAATATACCACAATTTTTCCACTCATCTGCTGATGTGAACTGCTTTCAAATATTGGCTATTGTAAAAAAAAAAAGCTGCAGCTGTTATAAAGTACCGTACCTCAATTCCGTGGGTTTGCGTAGAGACACCAAGTCCAGATGAATTTTGAAGAGTTTTATTAAAGGAGGAGATTTATTAAATATGCCGGCCGCATATGACTGACACGCGGCAGTAGACCCAAATCGTGTGCAAGCTCCAAAAATAGTTCAGGGGCTGTTTATATACCCTGATCACACACGGGCGGGGGGAGGGGGAGAGCATGAAATCATGGCACAAGCTGACATTTGTTTAGGGGATACTCAGAAACATTAAGACTTTCAAGGTAACACAATCAAAGATGTTTACAAATCTTTCAGGGTTCATCTTCCCTCATTAGCCTAGAGGTATTTTACTCTCAAGATTCCAGGAAGGGGGGGGACTACAATCAATGCAAGGTGGTATATAAATTCTGTCTCCCATTGAAAGAGAAGTTTCTCTGTTAACCTTTATTTTAGATTTAAAACTAAAGGACCCATTGTTCTTGCAAGCCAGAAACTTCTACATTTTTCTCCCTCCTCTCCCCAAAGGAGGGACAGGACAAGAAAGCCTGACCTTTCCTCCCAGAATATCAATATTATTTTTTTTAGCTTTTTGGTACCTTACAACACAGTGAACGTAAGTGTACATATATTCTTTCAAATTAGTGTTTCAGGTTTCTCAGATACATTCCCAAAAGAGAAATTGCTGGGTCACAAGACAGTTCCATTTTTAATTTTTTTAGGTAACTCCATACTGCTTTCCACAGGCTGCACCAATTTGCATTCCCACCAATGGTACAAGAGGGTTTCCTTTTCTCCACATCCTCACCAGCACATGTTTGTTGATTTATTGACGATAGTCATACTGACAGTTGTGAGGTGATATCTCTTTGTGGTTTTAATTTGCATTTCTCTGATGATGAATGATTTTGAGCATCTTTTCATATGTCTATTGCCATCTATATGTACCCTTTGGAGAAGTGTCTATTCAGGTCCTCTGCCCATTTATTAATTGGATTGTTTGATTTTTGGTGTTGAGTTGCATAAGTTTTTTATAACTCCTTAACAGATGTATCATTGACAAATATGTTCTCCCATTCAGTGTTGTCTTTTTATTTTTTACTGCCTATATTTTCTTCTAAGATGGTTTTGAGTCTAACATTTAAGTCTTTAATCTATTTTGAGTTTATCCTTTTGTATGATATAAGATGGTGGTCTAGGTTCATTTTTTGCATGTTTTTGTCCAGTTTTCTCAACACCACTTATCGAATCGACCAGTGCTTTTCAATACCTGGTCCATGGAGCAGTGCTGGTCTACCAGAAATTTCATGTCGGTCCCCAACTAGTTAACCACGCTGATGTATGATTACAGACCATCATACAACATTAGGTTGGTTAGCCTTGGCTGGTTGGCCCAGCAGTAGAACATCAGCCTGGTGTATGGAAATCCCTGGTTTGATTCCCGGTCAGGGCACACAGGAGAAGCAACCATCTGCTTCTCTACCACCGCCACCCTTTCCCCTTCTGCAGCTATGGCTCCAATGGTTTGAACAAAGTTGGCCCCAGGCACTGAAGATGGCTCCATGGCCTCAGGCCTGAGGTGCTAAAATGACTCAGTTGCCAAGCAACAGAGCTGCATGCAGCCCAGCTGGGCAGAACATAGCCTGGTAGGGGCTTGCAGGGTCAATCTGGTCAGGGTGCATGCAGGAGTCTGTCTCTGCCTCCTTAAAGGAGTCTTGTCTCTCACTTAATAAACAAACAAAACATTAGGTTGACTAACTTTTGTGGACCAACGTGTAGATCAACACAAAATTTCTGATGGACTGGCACCAGTCTACAGACCTGCAGTTGAAAACCACTGGAATAGACTATATTTACCCCATTATATATTTTTGCCTTCTTTGTCAAACATTAACCAAAAAGGCATAAGTTTATTTCTGGGCTCTCTATTCTGGTCCATTGATCTATCAGTCTGTTTTTATGTGAGTACCCTGCTGTTTTGATTATTATGACATTGTAGTATAGTTTGATTTCAGATAGTGTGATTCCTCCAACTTTTCTCTTTTTTTAAGATTTCCTGTGACTATTTGGGGTCTTTTGTGGTTCCATATAAAATTTTGGGATATTTGTTCTAGTTCTGTGAAATACGCCATTGGTATCCTATTAGGAAGTGCATTGAACCTATAGATTGCTTGGATAGTATTGACATTTTAATGATGTTAATTCTTTGAACATATACTTCCACTTATTTGTACCTTCTTTAATTTCTTTCATTAGTATCTTATAATTTTCCAAGTACAGGTATTTTACATCCTTGGTTAAATTTATTCATAGGGTTTTATTTTTTTATGCAATTGTAAATTGGATTGTTTTTTTAGTTTCCATATCTGATAGTTCATTATGGTGTATAAAGATGCAACTTATTTCTGAATATTTATTTTATATCCTGCTACTTTACTGAATTTATATATCAGTTCTAGTATTTTTTTTTGGTGGAATCTTTCGGGTTTTCCATATACAATATTATATATTTGCAAATAATGACAGTTTTACTTCTTCCCTTTTTTTAATTTTTAAAATACTTATTGACTTTAGAGAAGAGAGAAGGGGAGAGAGGAAGAGAAACAGGAGTCAGTCTGTCCCTGTAGGTGCCCTGACTGAGACTGAACCAGCAACCTCCACACTTCAGGATGATGCCCTGACTAACCGAGCCCTCTGGCCAGGGCTACTTCTTCCTTTTTAATTTGGGTGCCTTTTATTTCTTCTTTTTTGATTGTTATGGTTAGCACTTCCAGTACTATGTTGAATAAGAGCTGACATACCTGTCTTATTCCTGGTCTTATGAGAAACACTTGTAGTTTTTGCCCATTGAGTTTGATGTTAGGTGTGGGTTTGTTGTATGCAGCCTTTATTACTTTGAGGTATGTTACCTCTATTCCCACTTTGCTGAGATTTTTTATTATAAATGGGTGCTGGATTTTATGAAATGCTTTGTTTAAAATCCTTTGTTTGTTCAATTTTTTTTCCTGCTCTAATTGGGTATTTTCTGCTACTTTGTCTTCCAAATCACTGATTCAATCCTCAGCTTCATCCAACCTACTCTTTATTCCTTCAAGTGTATTCTTCATTGCAGATACTGTATTTTTTATTTCTGACTGATTCTTTTTATTGTTTCTATGTCCTTATGCATGTTGTCTCTTTATTGAAGTTCTTGCTAACTTTACTACTCACTAAATTTCTTGAGCATCTTTATAATCCATTTTTTAAAAATCTGTATTTATTAATTTGCCTGCTTCCATTTTCATTCAGTTCTTTTTCTGAACATTTCTCTTGTTCTTTCATTAGGGACATGTTTCTTTGCCTCCCATTTTGGCTGCCTTTTTGTGTTTGTTTCCAGGGAGATGGGCTATGATCTGGGATGAGAGTAGCCCCCATCCCAGAGCCACACAACTCAGTCTGCCCTGGATTCTGCCCAGACCTCAGCAAGGCAGAGCCACCAGGAATCAGGAAGTTGGGGCTGCTGGGTGCCTGGAGAGTGGAGTTAGTGGATCTCTTGAGATGAGGAAGGGCCAATCAGGTTCACGGAAAAGTGAGGGGAATGGCCTCTGCCTCAAAGTCACATATCCTAGTCACTGACACCCCTAAATCTGCCTAAATCTCTGCAGCCCAGCCCAGGCAGTTTACTCCTTCCTCATCAGATTACAATCTCAAGAGGGTGGGGCTATGGAGAGTGCAGAGGATGGGGCTTTTGCTTTCCTTCAAGCTGATGCCATAAGGAGGGTAGTGCTCTATCCAAGAAAGATGGTGTCTACAATATGGGAGAATGATTAAGCACAGGTAGACTGGTGGCTGTCCCTTGAGCTCTCTTTCCCAGAGCCACAAACCCCAGTCTCTTCTCAAATGACTCTAGTCCACTCCGCCCTCCCTCTTCTGGAGCTCAGGGTGAGTGTCTATGAACAAGATTTTGTGCATTGGCCCTTTAAGAGGGTGCCTGTGTCTCTAGCAGACTCCTGTCTCGCCCTAGAGGAGAGAATCCCTGCTGATTTTCACAGCCAGATGCTATGTGGGTGCTTCTTCCAGGCTCTGGAACTCTGAACAGGGGAGACTATCTTGGGTTTTGACCCCATGCTTCTCAGGGTAACATTTGCAGCTAAGATATGCCTCTGGAATCTCAGGTATGGCCTGTGGGAGTGAGACTAGCCCTTTTCATATGTCCACCCTTGCTACCAGCCTTGATATGGTTTCTTCTATAAAGCCTTGGTTATAAGATTTCTCTTCAGCCCTTGCCAGGTGGCTTCAAGGATAAAGCATCAACCTGGAGCACCAGAGGTCACAGATTTGAACCCTGAACAGAGCATGTATGAGAAGCAATCAATGAGTACATAACTAAATGAAACAACTAAGTGAAGCGAGGTGATGCTTCTCTCTCTCAAATCAATGGAAAATTTTTAAAAAGAGAGAGAGACTTCTCCAGCTATTCTCCAAGTTGTTATACAGGTTGATCGCTGTTCAGTAGTTTTTTAAATGATCTCCAATTGACCCTTATCATTTTATCTCACTCAGTTTCTTTCACCCTAAACCCCAGCTTCTACCAAGCCCTAGTCAATGATTTTAGTTTTTTTTTTTTCTACTTTGTTGATGTTGTTCTGTACTTCCCAGTCACCCAGGTAGGCACCTCTTAGGAATCTCAGATCTGTTCCTTTCTCTTATTCTTTATATTCCAGTCCAGGTTTTCCCCTCTGCATTATCCAGTGTCTCTTATCTCCCTCTTCCTCTTATCTAATTTTCATTGTCCGGTTTTATACTTTATCACCTTACTCTTCAATTAACAGTTCCTCTTAAAATTTCACTCCTAAATATTTTTAAGAACAGAAGGCCCTGGCCAGTTAGCTCAGTGGTAGAGAGTCAGCCTGGCTTGTGGATGTTCTGGGTCCGATTCCCGGTTAGGGCACATAGGAGAAGCGCCCATCTGCTTCTCCACCCGTTCTCCCTCTCATTTCTCACTCTCTCTTTGTCTCTCTCACTCTGTTTCTCTCCCACTCCTACATCCATGGTTCAATTGGAGAAAGTTGGCCCTGGGTGCTGAGGATGGCCCCATGGCCTCTATCTCAGGTGCTAAGAAGAGCTCAGTGGAACAACACCCCAGATGGGCAGAGCATTGCCCCCTAGTGGGCTTGTGGGGTGGATTCCAATTGGGGTGCATGTGGGAGTCTGTCTCTACCTCCCATCTTCTTACTGAATTAAAAAAAATAAAGGAGAAAAAAAGAATCTTGGATCATAGCCCTAAAACCAGTCTGTTAAAATAATTTTGTTTGAAATTTGGAGTTTTAAATTTTATATTCTACTGAATAATGAATATACTCTTAAATGCAAATTACTGTCTCTAAGTAAGTTTGACCCTCTAGGAAAATTCAGCTTGCATGATCCTCTGGCTCTTGCAGTGGTGTAACTAGACTGGCTTTAGAAATACTGGTCTCACGAAAGGTAGCTAAAGATGTGCACTGTATCCACATGTGCTTTCACTGATTATCTATTTGATTGACTCTCTTGGGGTTTAGTGGAAAAACCACATACATAAAAATTGTTCAGACAGAAAAGCCTTATTTTAATATGAAGTATGTTGTGTGTATACATTTTACACCTAGGAAACTATATATTTATATAAAATTATAGTGGAAATTAGTCACAAAATATGATAATATGTATTTGTACAAAAATTTTAAAGCACACTATATAGATAGTTTAATCTGTATAATTATGGAAACACTTCATGCACCTGTTTTTACTTAGAGCCATCTGAAAGATTAATACATAAGAAAGGACTGTTCCAGTTTTAGCCTGTATCTAACCTTTTTTCCATTTGGGACAAAAATTTATGCACTGCTATAGCAATAGAACAGTAGGAAACAGCATGTTATAGTGGAAGAACAGGACAGTTTATAACTTAAGACAGGTCCGACTGACTTATTTCTTTTTCCTGAGACCTTTGAGCAAGTTGTTAACCTTACAAAGATTTCATTTTATCATCAATAAATGGGGTTGAAAATGTTATAAGGCAACATTGTGGTTATGGAAGAAATATATATATATATATATGTATATTAAATGCACACTGAAACATTTAGGGGTGAAAATACATGAGGTCTGGAAGTTGCCTTAAAATGCTCCCAACAAAAAATTTTGAAGAAAAAGGTGAAATAAAAATGGACTAAGTCAATGGTAGTTAAACTGAAGCAGGGTGCGTGGAGGTTGGTTATACTCTCTACTTTTATGTAACTATGAAAATTTTCATAATAAAATGTTAAAACTATCTTATAGGTGGAGGCTTGTAGAGTCTCTGATCTGCAGTAATTATTAAAGAAATGTTTGTTCCATTTCTCAATATTTAGTAGAGGAATTAAAAATATGTGTGTATATAAATATGTAAAATAATATATAAATAAAATAATGTAGCTCCCACTAGAAACTCTAATTTTAATAACCTCAACCCACTCTCAACTTGAAAGACCAAGAAAAGTCTTTCCAGCCATGGAGAACTTAGGCTGGAGGTTTCAACAAGTAGTGCACTGACCCTCTGGAACCTTGGCGGACACCTCCAGTTTCTACAAAAATTATAAAGCTTTCCAGGTCTCTTCAGGGCCTCATCAGTACTGGATATTTTGTGTTCACTCACTGATTTTTAAACTGATACATCTATAAGACCAAGGAAGCCAGGACTGTTATAAGCTTCTGCTGACATCTCTGTGACACACATTTCTAGCCTTGCTTGGCCTCCTTTCTGTCTGTTGCAGAATTTGTAAGTGATTGAGGTTCATGTAACTGCCTCCTCCTAAAGCAGGGGTCCCCAAACTACGGCCCACGGGCCGCATGCGGCCCCCTGAGGCCATTTATCCAGCCCCCGCCACACCTCCGGAGGGGGCACCTCTTTCATTGGTGGTCAGTAAGAGGAGCACATTGACCATCTCATTAACCAAAAGCAGGCCCATAGTTTCCATTGAAATACTGGTCAGTTTGTTGATTTAAATTTACTTGCTCTTTATTTTTAAATATTGTATTTGTTCCTGTTTTGTTTTTTTTACTTTAAAATAGGATATGTGCAGTGTGCATAGAAATTTGTTCATAGTTTTTTTTATAGTCCGGCCCTCCAACGGTCTGAGGGACAGTGAACTGGCCCCCTGAGTAAAAAGTTTGGGGACCCCTGTCCTAAAGCATGCTGGGAAATACTTATTTTTCAAGCTTGAAAATTTTGGGGTGGGTGTTGCTAACTATTAGTATTATCTGAAAAATATGAACTGTGTAAGTCAACCTTGCCCACATTTTGACTTCTGATTCCAAAGACTCCTTTCTAGATTAAAAGTAAATAGCAATTTTTATGTCTTGGATTGATTTGAAATGTTACCTATTTCCTACTAGAACCAAGTTTTATAAATTTGTCACTATTACTAAGGACACTTTTCATGTACCTAATTTTAAATTGTTGAATGTCAGAATCAAAGTCAATAACTTTAAGTAAACTGTCAGTTTATCTTAACATACAGTTGACCCTGGAACAACAAGGGGGTTAGGAGTGTCAGCCCCTACCACATGCAGCCAAAATGTCATGTATTTCTTTTGACTCTTTCAAAAATGTAACTACTAATAGCCTACTGTTAACCAGAAACTTGACTGATATCATAAATAGTTGATAAACATTCTGTATGTTATTGTATTATATACTGTATTCTTACACTTAAAGCTAGAGAAAAGAAAATTTTACTAAGAAAACTTTAAGAGGATGTGAGGGCGATCTGGCTGCGACATCTGTCACCCCATTGATCGCCAGGGTTGATTCAGTTGATCTGGCTGGCTAGGCGGGTGTCCCCTTCCTCCCTCACAGTTCCATGTGCGTCCCTCCCGAAGCTGCGCGCTAGGTCGAAGAGGACGACCTTCCCCGCTAGAGGAGAGGACCGTTCTTTGGTCAAGGGTATACAAGTAGCTGCGCTCCCCTGCTAGAACTTCCAAACAAGTCTCAAGAAAACTTTAAGAAAGAGAAAATATATTTACATTATTTATTGGAAAAAAAAAACACATGTAAGTGGACCCATGCATTTTAAACCCATATTGTTTAAGGGTCAACTGTAGTCTATTTATCACGAAGTATCATTATATATTTTACAAGGGGTCATTCCATATTTCTCCAACCTTATTACCACCACACAGTTTCAGGTCACCTTTAAGTTACTGTAAAAGCCTCCTATTTTATAGCCTTTCTTCACTGACTGTTTTGGAACTTGTGGATTTATAAAATAAAAATTTCCCCAAGTGTTCTTTAAAATCAGATCTCTATAGAAAACATGAAACTCTATATTTTTCTAATTTTAAGCAAGGTGTAGCTTTCATTCTCTATATAAGTATATTTGTTTTCCAGCATAACCAGTTCAGCCATTTTATTTCTCTTCCAAAACAACACTACTCACTGTGGCCAAATGAATTATTCCAATTTGACATATTGGAGATGGCTTAAATAATCACAACATCCTCTGCATGGCTTTTATGTGACACTACATTGCACTTGTTCTGTAAAATTATTTATTTCCATGTACACTTCCCTAATGTAGTACATATTCCTTGATTTTTTTCTTTCAAAAAAATTTTAATCATTAAACATTTCCAAATATTCTTCGCTCTGCCCACTTGATGAGCACTAAGTGCTTAATAAAAATTACTGAGTTGATGATTGAAAACATCAATCTATTTATGCCATGTATCTATATGCAATAATAGATAGTCAAAGACTTAGTAGCTATAGGATTTGTTTCCAACCATTTTGTTTTCTTTGCAAAATTTAGTGAGAAATGTTTAAATTCTAGAAAGTACTATATTAATACCATACTTCTGCTTGCATATTCATGGAATATAAGTGATGTCTGGCATCTAGTCAGGCACTGTGAGGAATACAAAGATAATGAAATACATAGTCCTTACCCTTAAGTTGCTTACAGTGTGGGCCCTGGCCAGTTTGCTCAGTGGTAAAGCATCAGACCAGTGTGTGGATGTCCCAGGTTCAATTACCGGTCATGGCACACAGAAGAAACACCCATCTACTTCTCCACTCCTCCACTCCTCTCCACTCCTTCTCCTCTAGCTTCTCTCTCTCCTCCCCTCCTGCACCAACAGTTCCATAGGAGTGAGTTGTCCCTGAGCACTGAGGATGGCTGCATGCCCCCTGCCCCAGGCACTAAGAAGAGCTCGGTTGCTGAGCAATGGAGCAACACCCCAGATGGGCAGAGCTTCACCCCCTATTGGGCTTGCAGGGTGCATCCTGGGTGGGGCACATGTGAGAGTCTGTCTCTCTACCTCCCCTCCTTTCACTGAATAAAAAATAAATTTAAAAACAAAGTTGCTTACAGCATGGGCAAGAAGATAAGATACAGTGGCCAGCCCTCAGCAAAATTGAGGAGCAGTGAAGTCTGGTATTCCCAAAGCCACAGCACGTTGTGAGCAAAAACTAGAAGAACTGAGCATGCTGTATCAAGCTATTTCTACCACTTCTTCCCCAGGTTAGCCTAATTGGTACTGCCTAAATGAAGACCTAGATTGTTTCCCAGAATGACTTGATATTGGCTTCACCTTGGATGGTAGCTTTGAAAGCCACAGGGACAGTCATTAAATCAAGAAACAAGAAACAGGTTTGGTGACTGAGCATAGAGAATAAAAGAAGAGGAGAAACGTCTGGTGTTAGCTCAGGAAGTCAAAAGGAAGTACCAGATGCAGGTTGTTTGAAACTTCCTTATAACTAATCAGCATTTGTTATGAGATTTTTTTCTTCATTTTTAACAAATAAAATGCTTAGTTTTTATACAAAGATTAAGTTACAAATTCCATATTTTTGTAGTAAAAACAGATATATCTAAGCAATAAATCCAAAATGGGTGGTTTAATGCTTTTTTGCTTTTCTAGTGGGGAAAAAGAGCACTTTTTTTTTCAGAATGAAGATGTGTAAATGAAATGAGCCCTCTTCAATAATTTTCTCAAATTTATGTTTGTTCCTCTACTTTTTTAAAAGGAATTTAGAGCAAAGTCGAGAGAATGGGATAAGCAAGAGATACTGTATCAGACTCATCTGGTTTCTTTAGATGCTCAACAAAAATTATTGTCTGAGAAGTATAATCAATTTCAGGTACTTTAATACTATCCTCTAGAAGAAATTAGAGGTTAAATATTACTATCTTTGCCATTCAGCATGAAATTGTTTTTCAAATAGAAAGGCCAAGTAATAGAAAATAACCAGAGTAGGTCTGACACTGGTTAAAGTCCTAAGTGCATGAAATATTGATAATGGTAAGTTTAGTCTACATGTCTCCAAGGATTGTGCTATTAAAAGTGTCAATTGTTAATAGTGTGTGTTTTTTGCATGCCTATGTGGAAGTCGCTCAGAAAGTTTAGTGTTGCTTGCTCCTTGCCCTCAAGACCTTGACAGCCTAGACACAGAGATAATACATGTCCTGATTTAATGACAAAGTGAATGGAAAGGATCAAAATCCTTTTCGAAGTCAAAGAAGAGAAAAATTTGAGCTCAGCCAGAAAACATCCGCCAGTAGGGGTGGAACTGAGCCTTGAAGAGTGGATATGTTTTGAGACAAGAGAGGATGTGCTGTGGTGGGAAAAACATAGGCAAAGTCACTGAGGCAAGAGAAGCAAATTCTGGAAATGGAAAATGGGTCAGTTGGCAGGGAGTCAGTGTGGGTGGGAGGTATAGATGAGTAGTAGATGGTAAGCATAGTGAATTGGATGGAGATTGTAGTAAGCCTTTAATGCTTGGCTAAGGAATTTTGAATTTTCATTAAAGCCAATAGGAAACTATTGTTTGGTTGACATACTTATTTTTCACTCTTTCTTTAAATTAAATGAATTATATGTCATACATTTTCCCTGAATTCAACAATACAAACTAATGTAATGTAAAATTAATAGCCTCAACCCCTACTCTATTTTTTTTATTGATTTTAAACTTCCTTATAACTAATCAGCATTTGTTTACATTTTTTATTGTGTTTACATAGATTCCAGTGTTGCCCGAATGCATCCCCCCTTGCCTGTATTCCCCTCAACATCTCCTCTATCCCCCTCCCCATTACGCCCTCCCCCCTTCCCTTCAGGTTTATCCCATCCTATCATCCCCTTTCCCTCTGTCCTCTTTTCCTCTGGTCCCTTTGATCTCTCCTCTGTCTCAATTCCATTCCTCAGTTCACATTGTTAATTTCATTCCTCAAATGAGTTAGGTCATATGATTTTTTTCTTTTTCTGCCTGGCTTATTTCACTTAACATAATAGTTTCCATGTCCATCCATGTTGTTGCAAAGGTAAGATTTCCTTCTTTTTCATGGCCCCATATTATTCCATAGTGTATATGTATCACTGCTTTTTAATCCACTCATCCACTGACAAACACTTGGGCTGTTTCCAGATCTTCTCTATTGTGAACAATGCTGCCATAAACATGGAGATGCATTCCTCCTTTTAAAACAGTGCTATGGTGTTCTTGGGGTATATTCCTAAAAGTGGGATAGCTAGGTCAAAAGGCAGTTTGATTTTTAATTTTTTGAGGAATCTTCATACTGTTTTCCACAGTAAAATACACCAGTCTGCATTCCCACCAGCAGTGCAGGAGGGTTCACTTTTCTCCACACCACGTCAGCACTTATTCTGTGTTGTTTTGTTGATGAGCACCATTCTGACTGGTGTGAGATGATATCTCATGGTGGTTTTAATTTGCATTTCTCTAATGACTAGTGATATTGAGCATTTTTTCATATGTCTATTGGCCATCTGTATGTCCTCTTTGGAGAAGTGTCTAATCATTTCTTTTGCCAATTTTTGATTGGATTGTTTGTCTTCCTGGTGTTGAGTTTTACAAGTTCTTTATAAATTTTGGTTATTAACCTCTTATCAGATGTATTGTCGAATATGTTCTCCCATTGTGTAGTTTGTCTTTTTTTTGTTGTTCTTACTGTCTTTAGCTGTGGAAAAGCTTTTTAGTTTGAGGCCCTGGCCGGTTGCCTCAGTGGTAGAGCGTCGGCCTGGCGTGCAGGAGTCCCGGGTTCAATTCCCGGCCAGGGCACACAGGAGAAGCACCCATCTGCTTCTCCACCCCTCCTCCTCTCCTTTCTCTCTGTCTCTCTCTTCCCCTCCTGCAGCCAAGGCTCCATTGGAGCAAAGTTGGCCCTGGGCGCTGAGAATGGCTCTGTGGCCTCTGCCTCAGGTGCTAGAATGGCTCTGGTTGCAGCAGAGCAATGCCCCAGATGGGCAGAGCATCGCCCCCTGGTGGGCATGCCGGATGGATCCTGGTCCCGGTCGGGTGAATGCGGGAGGCTGACTGCCTCCCCATTTCCAGCTTCAGAAAAATACAAAAAGGAAAAAAAAAAGCTTTTTAGTTTGATATAGTCCCATTTGTTTGTCCTGTCTATTATTTCCCTTGCCCATGGAGATAACTCAGCAAATATATTGTTGCGAGAAATGTCAGAAAACTTACTGCCTATGTTTACTTCTAAGATGCTTATGGTTTCACAGCTTACATTTAAGTCTTTTATCCATTATGAGTTTATTTTTGTGAATGGTGTAAGTTGGTGGTCTAGTTTCATTTTTTTGCAGGTTGCTGTTCAGTTTCCCAACACCATTTGTTGAAGAGGCTGTCTTTACTTCATTGTATGCTCTTACCTCCTTTGTCAAATATCAGTTGTCCATAAAGGTGTGGGTTTATTTCTGGGTTCTCTTTCTTTAATCTATATGCCTGTTCTTATGCCAGTACCAAGCTGTTTTGATTACAATGGTCTTGTAGTATAACTTGATATCAGGAAATGTGTGATACCTCCCACTTTATTCTTCCTTTTCAAGATTGCTGAGGGTATTCATGTTCTTTTTTGGTTCCATATAAATTTTGGAATATGTGTTCTATATCTTTGAAGTATGTCATTGGTGTTTTAATTGGTATTGCATTGAATTGATAAATTGCTTTTATAAATTATAAATTTATAATTTATATAATGTCTAATATAGACATTTTAATGATGTTTATTATTCCTAACCATGAGCATGGTATATGCTTCCACTTGTTTGTATTTTCCTTGATTTCTTTTATCAATGTTTTATAATTTTCTGAGTACAAGTATTTAATCTCCTTGGTTAAATTTATTTGTAGGTACTTTATATTTTGGTTGCAATAGTGAAGGGGATTGTTTCCTTAATTTCTCTTTCTGACAGTTCGATGTTGGTGTATAAAAATGCCTCTGATTTCTGAGTAATTTTATATCCTGCCAACTTGCTGAATTTATTTTTCAGGTTCAGTAGTTTTTTGACTGAGACTTTAGGGTTTTCTATATACAATATCATATCATCTGCAAATAATGATAGTTTTACTTCTTCAATTTGGATGCTTTTTATTTCTTCTTCTTGTCTGATTGCTGTGGCTAGGACTTCCAGGACTATGTTGAATAAGAGTGGTGAAAGGGGACATCCCTGCCTTGTTCCTGATCTTAAGGGGATTGCTTTTCATTTTGCCCATTGAGTATGATGTTGGCTGTGGGTTTGTCATAGATGGCTTTTATCATGTTGAGGTATATTCCCTGTATTCTCACTTTGCTGAGAGTTTTGATCATGAATAGGTGCTGGCTTTTATCAATGCTTTTTCTGCACCTATTGAAATTATCATGTGGTTTTTCTCATTCTTTTTGTTTATGTGATGAATCACATTGATTGATTTGTGAATATTGTACCAGCCTTGCCTCCCCAGAATAAATCCCCCTTGATCATGGTGTATGATTTTTTTCATATATTGCTGGATCTGGTTGGCTAATATTTTGTTGAGGATTTTAGCATCTAGTTTCATCAGGGATATTGGCCTATAATTTTTGGTGTGTGTGTGTTCTCTTTGCCTGGTTTTGGAATCAGACTTATGCTCACTTCATAAAAAGAGCTTGGAAGAATTTCTTTCTCTTGAATTTTTTGAAATAGCTTGAGAAGGATAGGAGTTAGTTCTTCTTTGAATATTTGGTAGAATTCACTTGTGAAGCCATCAGGCCCTGGGGTTTTGTTTTTTGGGGAGTTTTCTGATAACTGTTTCGATCTCATTTGTTGTAATTAGGTTGTTTAGGTTTTCTGATTCTTCCAGATTCGTTTTTAAAATATTATATGTTTCAAGGAATTTGTTCATTTCATCAAGGTTGTCTAATTTTTTGACATATAGTTCTTCATATATTTTCTTACAATCCTTTGTCTTTCTGTTGTGTCAGTTTTATTTCTCCATTCTCATTTCTAATTTTATTTTTATTTTTTTTGGTGAGTCTAGTTAAAGGTTCTTCTATCTTGTTTACCTTTTCAAAGAACCAGCTCCTTGTTTCATTGATCCTCTGTATTGTTTCTTTAGCCTCTATGTCATTTATTTCAGCTCTGATCTTTATTATTTCCTTCCTTCTACTACCTCTGCCTTTACTTGCTGTTCTTTTTCTAGTTTTTCTAGATCCAGAGTAAACTTGTTTACTTGAGCTTTTTCTAGCTTCTTAAGTTATGCCTGTAATGCTATGAACTTCACTCTCAGTACTGCTTTTGCAGTTTCCCATAAATTTTGAGTTGTTTTATGCTCATTATCATTTGTTTCTAGGAATTTTTTATTTCTTTTTTAATCTCATTGTTAACCCATTTGTTATTTAATAACATGCTATTTAGTTTCCAAGTGTTTGAGTATTTTACAATTTTTCTGTTGTGATTGATTTCTAGTTTCATGCTATTGTGATCAGAGAAAATTCTTGATATGATTTCAAATTTCTTAAATTTCTTGAGACCGCTTTTGTGCCCTAATATGTGATCTATCCCAGAGAATGTTCCATGCGCACTTGAAAAGAATGTATATTCTGCTGCTTTAGGGTAAAAGGCTCTAAAGATATCTATTAAATGGAGTTGTTCTACTGTGTCCTTTAAGTCTGCTATTTCTTTGTTAATTTTCTTTTGAGGATCTATCTAGTGATGTTAGTGGGGTATTGAGATTCCCTACTATTATAGTATTGCTGTTGATCTCACCCTTTAAATCCATCAAAGTCTGCTTGATATATTTAGCTGCTCCTATATTAGGTGTGTAGATATTTATAATGGTTATATCTTCCTGTTGGATTGCTCCCTTTATCATTATGTAGTGACCTTCTTTATCTCTTACTATAGCCTTTGTTTTAAAGTCTATTTTGTCTGATATAAGTATTGCTACCCCAGCTTTTCTTTCATTTCCATTTGCATAAAGTATTTTTCCATCCTTTTACCTCAGTCTATGTGCATCTTTTGTTTTAAGGTGTGTCTCATAGACAGCATATGTATGAGTCCTGTTTTCTTATCCACACAGCTACCCTATGTCTTTTGATTGGATCATTTAATCCATTTATGTTTACATTTAAGGTTAGTGTTGATATGTAGTTGTTT
This sequence comes from Saccopteryx bilineata, assembly GCF_036850765.1. Taxonomy (NCBI): domain Eukaryota; kingdom Metazoa; phylum Chordata; class Mammalia; order Chiroptera; family Emballonuridae; genus Saccopteryx; species Saccopteryx bilineata. Next base: position 326,923,412 of record NC_089490.1, on the reverse strand, counting down.
ATTGCCATTTTATTCTTTAAAACTGTATTCCTCTTTTGCTATATTCTTTTCCCCCTTTGATCTGTTTACAGCTGGCCCCTTAATAGTTCCTGTAGCATTGGTTAGATTGTAATGAATTCCTTGAGCTTTTTTTTTTTTGTCTGGAAAGCTTTTTATTTCTCCTTCAATTTTAAATGATAGCCTTGCTGGATAAAGTAGTCGTGGTAGTAGGCTCTTGTTCTGCATTACTTTGAATATTTTTTGCCATTCCCTTCTGGCCTTAAGTGTTTCTGTTGAGAAGTCGGATGTCATCCTTATGAGGTTCCTTTGTAGGTGATAGCCTTTTTATCTCTAGCAGCTTTTAATATTTTCTCTTTATTTCTTAGCTTTGGTATTTTAATTATGATGTGTCTTGGTGTAGATTTCTTTGGGTTTCTCTTTAATGGAATTCTCTGTACTTCTTGAACTTGTGTGATTTTTTCCTGCATCAATTTAGGGAAGTTTTCAGCTATGATATGATTGAACAAATTCTCTATCCCTTGTTCCTTCCCTTCTTCAGGAACCCCTATGATGCGGATGTTATTTCTCTTCATGTTGTCACAGAGCTTTCTTAGAGTTTCCTCAGACTATTGAGCCTCTTTTCTTTTTGCTGCTCTGCTTCCATGCTTCTGTCTATCTTGTCTTCTAACTCACTGAATCCATCCTCAGCTTCATCCAGCCTGCTTTTAATTCCTTCCATTGTGGTCTTTATTTCTGATATTGTATTTATCATTTCTGATTTTGTTTTATTATTTTAATGTCTTTTTTTTACTTGCTATCTCTTTATTTAGGTGTTCATTATGTTCATCTATTGTTGTTCTAAGATCTTTGAGCATCCTAACAATCACTATTTTAAACTCTGCATCCAGTAATTTGGTTATATCTGACTCATTCAAGTCCTTTTCTGGGGATTTCTCTTGATTCAATTAAGTTGTATTTCTCTGCCTTCCCATTTTGTCTGTGTATAAGAAGGGTGTGGCCACTCTAGTCCAATAGGTGTGGCCTCTGTGTTCTCTAGGTGTGGTCTGTGTGCAGGCTCGCCACCCTCTCTGCCACTGCCTCAGGCATTTGGGCATAGGTGTTGTAGGCACTGGCTGGCTGCTGATATCACTGCAGTTTTCAACTCTCTTCCAGGGGAGGGGCTGTGTCATGTGCCCAGGTTACAAGCCTCAGCCTTTGCCCTGCCCCTGTGGGTGTGGCTGCACTCACACATCAGGCTACAAGCCCCAGCTCTGTGGTCCAGGCAGGGCTGCGTGCCTGTGCTCAGCCACGAGTCTCTGCAGTTTCCAGGCTTTTGCCTTTTTCCTGCAGGCAGGATTGCAGGTGGGCCCACAGCCAGCCGGACCACTTTCATGTGCCTCTTCCACCCCTGCTGGGTGAGACTGAGCTCAAGCCGGGCCTCAGTTGTGGCCAGCCCGGCTTCCACCCCACCAATGGGACTGCACTTCTGCATTCTGCTGCTGCCCTCCCTTTGGCTATCCCTCAGCAGTGTCAGTGGGGGCACTGCAGCTCAGACCCTAGCATTCAATACTGTATTCCTTAAGGCTCCCTCCTTCTAAGTGACTCTACTCTGAATGCCACAGAAGAGCTTGTTTGTTTGGCTGGTGTCCTGCTTCCCTTTGCTGGTATTGCTCTTTCCAGGGGAAATACTCACTTCAGATTTGGGAAGTGACTCAGCCCAGGGGTTAGGGTGACTTCCCTCCAAAGTGTTTCTCCCTCTGCCTCCTAGATTACATTCTCTTCCTGCTACTCTGGTTCTCTCCACTCTTGTCCCCTGGAGCTCCAGGTGAGCGGTTGTGAAAGAGATTTTCTGTGCGGTCCCTTTAAGAAGAATCCTGGGTCTGAGAAATCTGTCTCTTTTTCACAAACAGTATCCTGACTTGTTTCTCATCTAAATACTGTCTATACACTTCTTCAAGGCTCTGGGGCTGCAGGCTGGGGCTTTTGTTCCTGAAGCCCAGGACCCTCCCCTCTCTGCTAAATTCACTTTCCGCCACATGAGTCTCTCTGGGCTGCCATTCACTCCTGGGAGCTGGGCATCCCTCTCCATGTTTCTGCTTTTCCTACCAGTCTCAGTGTGGCTTCTTTGGTATTCCTTGGTTAAAGAGTCCTCTTAGTTTAGTCCAAAGTTGGTCTTTCTAGATGATGGTTCTTAAAATTAAGTTGTAATCCACTTTGGTTCTGGGAGGTGGAAGTTGGTACGTCCACCTACTCCATTACCATCTTGCTGCTCCTACTCTATTTTTATCTATTTAATATAAACACTGTTAACAGGTGTTTATCTTTACTACTTTTTCTTTTGTTTGTACAAATATGTAAAAATATGTATTTGTGTGGAAGTTTAAAATTTTTATTTTTTATTTAATAATAAACCATAAATATCCTTTTGAGTTACTACATAAAATTGTACTTAATTCTGCATAGTATTTTATAGTATATAGTAGATATATATATAATATATATCTTATATAATATAATAATAATATAATCTTACATAATATACCATAATTCTTTTAATTATTTCCTTATTGATATACATTCAAGTTGTTTCCATTTTTATGTCATTACAAAATTGTAACAATACCATTTATATATGTTACTTTTAAGTAACTGTTCTTTTCTTTTGTTAGATAAAAATTATAGAAATAATTGCTGAACCATAGGATATATCCATTCAAAGTTTTAATAAATACTAGCAGATTACTTTTGAAAAGGTTATAGTAATTTACAATTCATGAATGGGTACCCATACTCTCACCCGAGTACAATATTAACAGTCTTTTGATTTTTACCAATTTAATGAACTGATAGTAAAATTTGCTTGATTTGCTTTGCATTTCTCTGACTGCTCATAAGACTGAGAATCTTTTCATATGCTTCTTAGCCTTTTTCATTTTCTCTTCTGTGAATTGTCTGTTCATAAATGTTGTGCATTTTTCCTTTGTGTTGTCTTTTCCTTATTGATATGTAAAGTTTTAGTACATGAGGAATTATTAACCCTCATTTTATGAACTGACAACATTTTTTTTACAGTCCAATTGTTTTTGTGTCATTTTGTGTACTTTTGGTATTAGAGACATTTTGTGTGTGTGTGTGTGTGTGCGCGCACATGCGTGCACACACACATTGGATGTCATTTTATTTTATTTTATTTTCAATTACAGTTGACATGCATTATTATATTAGTTTCAGGTATATATCCCAGTGATTAGACATTGCAAAGTGATCATCCCAATAAATCTTGTACTCATCTGACATCATGCATAGTTATTAGAATATTATTGACTATATTCTCTATGCTATACTTTACATCCCCATGACTATTCCATGACAACCAATTTGGAATTCTTAATTCTTTCACCTTTTTCATCCATCCCCCTAATCCCCTCCCATTGGCAACCTCAAAATATTCTCTGTATTTATGAGTCTGTTTCTGTTCTACTTGTTTATTTTGTTTTTATAGATTCAATTGTTGATAGATATGTGTTTATTGTCATTTTATTATTCACATTTTATATTATTATTATTATTATTTTCCTCCTTCTCCCCCCCCCACATTTTCCTTCTTCTTCCTAAAGGAGACCCTTTAACATTTCGTATAATACTGGTTTGGTGGTGATGAACTTTAGCTTTTTCTTGCCTGGGAAGCTCTTTACCTGTCCTTCAATTATAAATAATAGCTTTGCTGGAAAGAGTAATTGTGGTTGTAAGGTCCTTGCTATTCATCACTTTGAATATTTCTTGCCAATTCCCTCTGGCATGCAAAGTTTCTGCTGAGAAATCAGCTGACAGTCTTATGGGAACTTCCTTGTAGATAACCAACTGCCTTTCTCTTGCTGCTTTTACAATTCTTTGTCTTTAACCCTTTTTATTTATGATGTTTCTTGGTGTGGGGTTCTTTGGGTTCATCTTGTTTGGGACTCTCTGTGCTTCCTGGACTTCTATGTCTATTTCCTTCACCAAGTTAGGGAAGTTTTCTGTCATTTTTTCAAATAGGTTTTCAATTCCTTGCTTTCTCTCTTCTCCTTCTGGCAACCCCATGATGAGAATGTTACTATGCTTGAAGTTGTCTCAAAGGCTCCTTATACTATCATTATTTTTTGGATTTTTTTCTTCCTATTCTGAATGAGTGTTTTTGCTTCTTTATATTCCAAATCACTGATTTGATTCTTGGCTTTATTTACTCTACTGTTGACTTTCAGTAAACTATTCTTCATTTCAGTTCATGTAGCCTTCATTTCTGACTGGTCCTGTTTTTGGTGCTGTTGAGGTTCTCACTAAGTTCATTGAGCATCCTTATAACCAGTGTTTTGAACTCTGCACCTAGCAAATTGCTTGTCTCCATTTTGTTTAGTTCTTTTTTTGTAGTTTTGTTCTGTGTTTCATTTGGGACATATTTTTTTTCTCCTCATTTTGTTAGCCTTTCTTTGTTTGACTCTATGTCGTAGGTAGAGCTGCTATGTCTCCCAGGCTGGTAGAGTGGCCTAATATAGTAGGTGTCCTGACCTGTAGGGTCTGGTGACACAGCTTCCCTGATTACCCAAGTTAGGCACTCGAGGTACGCCCCCACGATATGGACTTTGATCACCCTTCTCTTGTAGTTGAGCCTTGATTGCCGTTGGCATATAAATGGGAGGGGTTTATGCCAAGGCTGATCAGCTGCAAGGACTGGCTGCAACCACTGATCTCCAGCCACTGTGGAGGATCAGCTATGCCGGAGCCCTCCCCCCCAGAACAGGACTTACATCAGCAGGGCTCTGGTGTACATTGAGTCTGCCCCTTGAGTGTGTTGCTTGTGCAAATGGCTGGGTCATGGTCTTCAATGTCATCTGAAACTGTCTACAGTGTGTGCTAGCTCTGGGTCCTCCTGGGAGGTGCAGGCCAAGGTCAGCCACCACCTATGTACTGCCCAAAGCCAGCCAGCATGAGCTACAAAGCAATTTGCAGGTGGCTGCTACTTGTGCTGGATGTGGAGGTGCCCAGGAGTGGCAAAGCTGTGAACCAAGGCCAGCTGCTGCCAGTGCCAGGTCACTTAGCAAAAAGGTATGGAGCTCACAGAAGCCAGATACTGCTTATTTGAGAGATTTAGGAAAATGTGGATTATGTACCAAAAGAGACCATTCATATGGAAAAACCACTGGAAACAGCTTGAGTGGGCCTGAAAGCTGGGTTGGTGGGGCCTCATGGAATCACTAGGGTGGAGCAACCAGTGTGAGCCATGTTGTTGAAGTCTCAGATATGGCACCTGCCTGCTGTCTCCGTGAGGGTGGGGCTCATCAAATGCCATCATTTCTATCTAGCAGAAAGTGGCCCCTCACTCTCAAACTGATACTGTGTAATTCAGTTTCTCCCCATATGTCTCTGGTGCCTTTCAAGCTTCTTCCCCTACCCTGGCTCAGAGAGAGTGAGTCTGAGGTAGTCCATGCACAGGTCCTGTAAGAAAAACTGCTTAGGACTCTAGCAGCCTTAATCCTTGCTGGTTTTTACAGCCAGAAGTTATGGGAACTTCTTTTCATGGCACTAGACCCCTGGTCTGGGGGCCTAGTATAGGACTGGGACCCCTTGCTCCTCAGGGGAAACCTCCATTACTGAGATGGCCTTCCCAATTTTTAGCTGCCACATGTGGGTATGGGACCAGCCCTTTTCTGTCTCTGCCCCCCCTCTTACCAGTCTTGATGTGGCTTCTTCTTTAATTCCCTAGTTGTAGAACTTCATTCAGCCAGAAGTCAGGCAGTTCTGAATGCTGATTGTTCTGTAGTTAGCTGTAATTTTGATATACTGTGTTTGCCTGGGCCACCATCTTGACCAGAAGTCCCAGGACATTTTGAACTATTGTGTAATTGAATCTATAATTTTCCTCTTTTATATATTCAAGATTTTTTCTTATGAATAAGAATTCCTTACCCCAGGAGCCCTGACCTACTCTACATCCTTGCTCTGAAATTATATAAATATATTTTCTCTTTATGCCATCTAAAATTGAGGTTTTGGAATAAATACAAGACTGAATTACAAAGGGAAAAGCTTCATTGTCTAATATATTTAAAGATGCTTTTCCTATTTTTTTTCAATTATTCTTGAACTTTATGAGACTTAAATATGATATTCTCTATTTAATTGACACATTTTTTTATATTTCTCAGAAACAGGCACAAATTTACCAAACTCAACTAAGTGGTAAAAAACAGTGCATAGAAGAAGACAGCAGCTCTGAAATTCCTCAGCTGATGTGTGAACCAGAGCCTAGTTGTGAAACAAGTGACAAAGATGAGTTTATTATTGAGAAATTAAAATCAGCTGTGAGTGAAATGGCAATAAGCCGGAATAAGTTACAAGATGAAAATCAGAAGCTCTTACAGGAACTGAAAATGTACCAAAGACAATGTCAGGTAAATATGTTTCAACTAACATTGCCCATGATTTGTGTGATAGCTCAGCAAGTATATGGATTAGAAAGCTAATTTTATATTACATGTGTAAATTCAGTTCATATTTCCTTTTAGTGATTCTCCCTTGATGGGCAAATTCATTAATCCCAGAGCTACTTTGCCCCATTAGAGTGAACTTTGGTTCTGCAGTGGCATCATGACAACGTACTGCAAGTGCCATATAAGAGAGGTCACTTACAGAACTTTGGACCGAAAACCATGAAACCATGAGCCTTCAACCCCACATCCCCTCTGTCCTCACTAGTCATTCTCTGACTCTGCGCCTCTTTGTCTTGCAGGAATCCTGGATTGAAGATCCAGGAAATTATTAAGAGATCAACATTTTAATAAACTCAGAGAGAAGCATGGGGGTCACTCCTGTGATTTTTCACTGTTAACCTTACCATAATCATTCATCAAACAGTAGCCTGGAGTTATAATAGTTTGTTTTTTGCTACTTTCCACATTGGGAGATGTGATAGATGGTTTTTCCAAGCATTAATTTAAAATGTCTTTCTATTTTGCAGTCACTTAGATTATACAGCATTCATCAAAATTGGTCATTATCAATTTCTTTACTAAATATATGTTTTTTATTCATGGATATCCCAGTCACTTGAGACATTCTCTGGTTTTATCTTCCATTCTAGGTCTTATCTCCCACATCCAAACATTCAGCCTCTTTTCTTCATTGGCCCATTTCTTTGTCCCACTCTATTCTCTCCCCGAACTTCTTCAGATCACTATCTGAGCAGACTTTCACTCATTTCTCTAAGATATTCCATCTCTGGATCTTCTTCTACTTGAACTCCGAGGGCCATTGATTAGTCTAGGGTCAACTCCTCATTGCCCCATCCTGCTATGTAATATATGGGATTATATATGGATTAGTCCTTTAACTTCCTTCTCTGTAGCAGCTACTCTGCTGTATTCCTCTTTCCCCTAGTTTTCAAGGGCACAGAACACAACGTTCCCAGCTTCTCCTATTCCATGGCATTTCAAAGAGAAGTACATCTCCCCCTTCCCAAAGTCCAGCCTTGTTTGGGAGGGGTTTCTTATTCTAATACAAATTAGAATACAGATGTAAACAAACAAACAAACAAACAAAGGTAAGCCACAAATACTTAACACTGAGAAAGCCATACATTTTCTAGGCATAGAAAGGTATTGGTGTTGCCTCTGGCTTCCCTGTAATATCAATGAGATTAGCCTTTACTCTTGCCCTGGAGGTTGTCTAGGGGGTTTCTAGTGTTTAGCTCCCCCGTCAGCCTACCCACTCCTGTTGAAGCTGGGTTTTCACAACTGCTGGTGTTCTGATGGACTCTCTCCCTTTCAGAGGCTGCTTCTCATTCATCTCCCTGGGTTGGGACAACTGGTCATGTCTCTGGCACATTTTTTTTCATGTGTTTCTTTCATTTTTTTTTTTTAGATTTTTTTTTTTTTGGTTTTTATTTATTTTAGAGATAGAGAGAGAGAAGGAGGGAGGAGCAGGAAGCATCAACTCCCATATATGCCTTGACCAGGCGAGTCCAGGGTTTTGAACCAGGGACCTCAGCATTCCAGGTTGACGCTTTACACACTGTGCCATCGCTGGTCAGGCCTCTGGCCCTGATTTAAAGACAACTTAAATTTACATTACACAGCTGTCATTGTGTTGCTGGAGTCCCCTCCAGGATCACAAAAAATAAATACAGAGATTATTTTCCTGGGTAATTCCTGAATATTCTCTCCAGGTCAGGTTATCCCACACAAACTAAGAAGTTCTCAAGTTCTCTTTGTCTCTTCTTGAAGTCGTTTGGTCTCTGATCTCTAGAAATCTTTTGTTTGCCTGAAACATATTTCATAAGTCTGGTTCTACCCTTCAGTGAGGGTCAGCTTCTTCACTAACTCAGTTTCTCTTAACCCCAAAAGAATTCTGTTTGGGCCTATTACAGCATCCGAGAATATCCATAGGCTAAGGTTCAGTTTTGGGGCTTTGACTCACTTGTAGACTAGAAATTGCTGCTGTTACCCCTTATTCTAGAAAGAGCCTCTGTTTCCCTTTCTGGGAAGCAGGACTGACTCTCTCTTCGTAATGCTTTCCATGAACAACTCCATCTTGCTACATCTCGGGACTCGATCACTTATATTTCTCAGGGAAGTAAGGTGGAGAATCTTGTTAAAAGAAAGAATGTTACAAATAGAGGAAGAGTGTACATTGAGAAACATTAATGTTAAATTCCCATTCCTATTATAATCTTCACTCTCACTCCACATAAATGTCTTAAACCTGTGCTCCTCACAGTTATCACACTGACACACTCCTACTGTCAAGAAGAGAGAGAGCGCAACCACAAAGTCTGAACATCTATCAGGAATTTAGAGAGCTCGAGCCTCCGGATGGCCAAGGCCACCCTATCCTTTAGCAATATCATTTAATTGACTTACCCTCCTGACCCAAGATCAACAGGATGTGACTCACACTTCCACCCAAGATTTATACAAACTTCCAGGGACTTACACATACTCTTAAGGGTCTATGGGTTGTCTGGGCTAAGGAAAAGTCCATGTTACCCACTTTGACTTTTTCTTATGTATACATATATTAATGTAATTAATAACTTAAATGTCCTTGAATATATGTAAACAAAAGAAGTCAATATAATTGTGAAATATTTTTTATTGATATTTATACTAAAGATTATAAAATAACTATTAATTTTCTAATTGTGATAATTTTCCTTTAAGTCACTGGTTCTCTACTGAGGTGATTTTGCTCCCCAGGTGACACTTGGCAATACCTGGGTACACTTTTAATTGGCACCACAAGGATAAGGGGTATTAATGGCACTTAGTGGGTAGATGCCACAGATGTTGCTAAATATCCTACAATACACAAACTAAGAATTACCCAAAGCAAAATGGAAATAGTGCGAGGTTGAGAAACTTTGCTTTAAATTTTGAGATATTCTTTTCCTCAAATCCTTCACCAGTAGTTTTCCAAACCTACTTTGTTATGTTTTCCATAGTTATTGATACGTTTTAACTTGACTGTTAGTTATTGATTTATTGTCCACCAATTCCTGTGAGAAATTTTACAAAGTTATTTTAACAAATATATGTACATTTAAAAATAATTTAGTTATCCCTGGATCTAGGAGCATTATTAAATTCAAACTAAAATTTTTATTTTACATTTTACAGAAGAATTGCATGTGTTAAAAAATAAACCAAATTATTCTGGAGTATGTTACACACAGATACAGACACACACACATACAAGGTTTAATTCTAATGAAAAGATTTTTGAGAATTTGGTTCAAAAAGTTTGAGATAAGAGCTCTGCTCCCAGGAAAACACTATTTTTGATGCATGTAGGAAAAATACTGAAAATAATGCTTTCTTTGAACATTTCTTTATTTCCAAATTTTACTTATGCTTCATTCTTTTGCTTTAGAATAAATATTAAGTGATAATGTATTAATTATTTACCATCTGGTAGCTAATTTGAAGCTTTAAAATCACCGCTTCTCTCAAACCATTAGGCAAATTTCTAACTAAACAGATGAGCCTTAAGCTTGTTTTACTAAATTTGTATTGTACAAAATGGGAATAATTAGAGGTAAATAATCATTGTATCCAGTGCATGTAGTTAAGTGAAGTTTCTCTTTTCTCTTTGCAAAACTGTCCTATGCCAGTGTTCCACATCTTACACGTGAATTTAAAAAGAACCACTTCAATTTGAATTACTGTCACTTACTGTATATATAATTCTCTTTAGTTTACAACACATTTTAATGCCATGTGCATCTAAATGTTTTTATAAATCACATCTTCTCCCCTGTCCTTCTACAACTTTGAAATGTGTCAGTATACATATAAATTTCATTGTGTATATTGAACAAAAATTTTTTTTAGTTTTTTAATAATTTTATTTATTGATTATTTAGAGAGAGAGAGTGAGAAAAAAAGGGTGGGGAGGGGTGAGAAGCATCAACTTGTAGTAGATGCTTCCCACATGTGCCTTGACTGGGCAAGCCCAGGATTTCGAACCAGTGAGCTCAGCCTTCCAGGTTGACACTCAATCCACTGCACCAGCACAGGTCAGGTTCATTGCATATATTTAATTACCGTACTGTGCCACAGTCACACTTGTAAAATATGCACAATTTCTCATTGGAGATTAATGAAAAATAAATTGTTCTGAGTTTTTCCAAATATGTATGCCAAAAAAACTTAACCTTTTTTTTGTTTGCTTGGCATGTCAATGTGCCACTGAGTACTAGAACAACACTGTCCAGTAATGCAAACTGCATATGCAAACTGCATATATAGTTTAAAATTTTCTAGTAGCCACATTAAAAGAATTGATAAGCATTGAGTGAAATTAATATATAATAGCAATATATGTTATTCAACACAACATATATCTAAAGTATTATAATTTTAACATGTAATAAACATAAAAATTATTGAGATATTTTATATTTCTCTGTGCTAAGTCTTCAAAATCTGGTGTGTATTTTTTACTTATAACATATCTCAATTTAGATACTAAGTACTTATCAGAAATACCTCATCTGTACTCAGAGTTCATAAAATTCAAGGTTTTAAAAGTAAATTTATATATGCAAGTTGCTCCAAACAAACTTGGAAGTGTCTCAATAGCTGAAGCAAATACCAAAGAATTATTTTCCTGAATATCTGCATCCACATTAAAAATAATTGATTTAACTTTTATGCGGAAGCACACCAATTTCAAAACTATATCTCAGTTAAATTCACTAATTCTTCGGTCAACTCAGTATTATTAACATTGAATTCAAAAGACTATTGCATAAGTCAAAACACAACTCTCACTTTATCAATATCAACAGAGCCTCTTTTATAGTCAGTTTAAATACTGCTGTCAATTATGATAAAAATTTTTGCATATTTTTTTAATATTAATATTTTTTATTAAATTTAATGCAGTGACATTGATAAATCAGGGTACATATGTTGAGAGAAAATATCTCTAGATTATTTTGACATTTGATTGTGCTGTATACCCCTCCCGCAAAGTTAAATTGTCTTCTGTCACCTTCTATCTGGTTTTCTTTGTGCCCCTCCCCTCCCCTAACCCCTCTCTCCTTCTTCACCCCCTCCCCCCTCCCCCAACCCCCCCGCCCCTGTTGCCATCACATTCTTGTTCATGTCTCTGAGTCTCATTTTTATGTCCCTTCTATGTATGGATTCATCTCAGTTTTTTTTCTGATTTACTTATTTCACTCCGTATAATGTTATCAAGGTCCATCCATGTTATTGTAAATGATCCGATGTCATCATTTCTTATGGCTGAGTAGTATTCCATAGTATATATGTACCAAAGTTTTTTAATCCACTCGTCCTCTGACGGACACTTGGGCTGTTTCCAGATCTTCGCTATTGTGAACAATGCTGCCACAAACATGCGGGTGCATTTCTCCTTTTCGAGCCGTTCTATGGTGTCATTGGGGTATATTCCTAAAAGTGGGATAGCTGGGTCAAAAGGCGGTTCGATTTTCAGTTTTTTGAGGAATCTCCATACTGTTTTCCACAGTGGCTGCACCAGTCTGCATTCCCACCAGCAGTGAAGGAGGGTCCCCTTTTCTCCACATCCTCGCCAGCACTTATTCTGTGTTGTTTTGTTGATAAGCGCCATTCTGACTGGTGTAAGGTGATATCTCATTGTGGTTTTAATTTGCATTTCTCTAATGATTAGTGATGTTGAGCATTTTTTCATATGCCTATTGGCCATCTGTATGTCCTCTTTGGAGAAGTGTCTATTCATCTCTTTTGCCCATTTTTGGATTGGGTTGTTTGTCTTCCTGCTGTTGAGTTTTACAAGTTCTTTATAAATTTTGGTTATTAACCTCTTATCAGACGTATTGTCAAATATGTTCTCCCATTGTGTAGTTTGTCTTTTTATTCTGTTCTGGTTGTCTTTAGCTGTGCAAAAGCTTTTTAGTTTGATATAGTCCCATTTGTTTATCCTGTCTTTTATTTCACTTCCCCGTGGAGATAAATCAGCAAATATATTGCTCCGAGAGATGTCGGAGAGCTTACTGCCTATGTTTTCTTCTAAGATGCTTATGGTTTCACGGCCTACATTCAAGTCTTTTATCCATTTTGAGTTTATTTTTGTGAGTGGTGTAAGCTGGTGATCTAGTTTCATTTTTTTGCAGGTAGCTGTCCAATTTTCCCAACACCATTTGTTAAAGAGGCTGTCTTTACTCCATTGTATTTCCTTACCTCCTTTGTCAAATATCAGTTGTCCATAGAACTGTGGGTTTATTTCTGGGTTCTCTGTTCTATTCCATTGATCTATATGCCTGTTCTTATGCCAGTACCAGGCTGTTTTGAGTACAATGGCCTTGTAGTATAACTTGATATCAGGAAGTGTGATACCTCCCACTTTATTCTTCTTTTTTAAGATTACTGAGGCTATTCGTGTCCTTTTTTGGTTCCATATAAATTTTTGGAATATGTGTTCTATATCTTTGAAGTATGTCATTGGTATTTTAATTGGTATTGCATTGAATTTATAAATTGCTTTGGGTAATATAGACATTTTAATGATGTTTATTCTTCCTAACCATGAGCACGGTATATGCTTCCACTTGTTAGTATCTTCCTTGATTTCTTTTATCAATGTTTTGTAATTTTCCGAGTACAAGTCTTTAGTCTCCTTGGTTAAGTTTATTCCTAGGTACTTTATTTTTTTGGTTGTAATTGTGAAGGGGATTGTTTCCTTAATTTCTCTTTCTGACTGTTCATTGTTGGTGTATAAAAATGCTTCTGATTTCTGAGTATTGATTTTATATCCTGCCACTTTGCTGAATTTATTTATCAGGTCCAGTAGTTTTTTGACTGAGACTTTAGGGTTTTCTATATACAATATCATATCATCTGCAAATAATGATAGTTTTACTTCTTCTTTTCCAACTTGAATGCCTTTTATTTCTTCTTCTTGTCTGATTGCTGTGGCTAGGACTTCCAGGACTATGTTAAATAAGAGTGGTGAAAGGGGGCACCCCTGCCTTGTTCCTGATCTTAAGGGTATTGCTTTTAATTTTTGCCCATTGAGTATGATGTTGGCTGTGGGTTTGTCATAGATGGCTTTTATCATGTTGAGGTATGTTCCCTGTATTCCCACTTTGCTGAGAGTTTTGATCATGAATGGGTGCTGGATTTTATCAAATGCTTTTTCTGCATCTATTGAAATTATCATATGGTTTTTCTCCTTCTTTTTGTTTATGTGATGAATCACATTGATTGATTTACGAATATTGTACCAGCCTTGCCTCCCCAGAATAAATCCCACTTGATCATGGTGTATGATTTTTTCCATATATTGTTGGATCCGGTTTGCTAATATTTTGTTGAGGATTTTAGCATCTATATTCATCAGAGATATTGGCCTATCATTTTCTTTCTTTGTGTGGTCTTTGCCTGGTTTTGGAATCAGAATTATGCTCGCCTCATAAAAGGAGTTTGGAAGTCTTCCTTCCTCTTGAATTTTTTGAAATAGTTTGAGAAGGATAGGAGTTAGTTCTTCTTTGAATATTTGGTAGAATTCCGTTGTGAAGCCATCGGGCCCCGGACTTTTCTTTGTTGGGAGTTTTTTGATAACTGTTTCGATCTCCTTTGGTGTAATTGGTCTGTTTAAGTTTTCTGATTCTTCCAGATTGATTTTTGGAAGATTGTACGTTTCAAGGAATTTGTCCATTTCATCTAGGTTGTCTAGTTTTTTGGCATATAGTTCTTCATAGTATTTTCTTACAATATTTTGTATTTCTGTTGTGTCAGTTGTTATTTCTCCTCTCTCATTTCTAATTTTATTTATTTCAGTCCTCTCTCTCTTTTTCTTGGTGAGTCTACTTAAAGGTGCATCAATCTTGTTTACCTTTTCAAAGAACCAGCTCCTAGTTTCATTGATCCTCTGTATTGTTTCTTTAGCCTCTATGTCATTTATTTCTGCTCTGATCTTTATTATTTCCTTCCTTCTACTACATTTGGGCTTTACTTGCTGTTCTTTTTCTAATTCTTTTAGATGCAGGGTTAAGTTGTTTATTTGAGCTTTTTCTAGCTTCTGAAAGTGTACCTGTAGTGCTATGAACTTCCCTCTCAGCACTGCTTTCGCTGTGTCCCATAAATTTTGAGTTGTTGTATGCTCATTGTCATTCATTTCTAGGAATTTCTTTATTTCTTCTTTGATCTCATTCTTAATCCATTCATTATTTAACACCCTGCTATTTAGTTTCCATGTGTTTGAGAATTTTTGAGCTTTTCTGCTGTGATTCATTTCTAGTTTCATGCCGTTGTGATCGGAGAAAGTGCTTGATATGATTTCAGTCTTCTTAAATTTGTTGAGAGCACTTTTGTGCCCTAACATGTGGTCTATCCTAGAGAATGTACCATGAGCACTTGAAAAGAATGTATATTCTGCTGCTTTAGGGTGAAAGGTTCTGAAGATATCTATTAAATCGAGTTCATCTAGTGTTTCCAATAAGTCTGCTGTTTCTTTGTTAATTTTCTTTCTTGAGGATCTATCTAGTGATGTTAGTGGGGTATTGAAATCCCCTACTATTATAGTATTGCTGTTGATCTCGCCCTTTAAATCCATCAAAGTCTGTTTTATATATTTGGGTGCTCCTATATTAGGTGCATAGATATTTATAATAGTTATATCTTCCTGTTGGATTACTCCCTTTATCATTATGTAGTGGCCTTCTTTATCTCTTACTATATCCTTTGTTTTAAAGTCCAATTTGTCTGATATAAGTATTGCTACCCCAGCTTTTTTTTCATTTCCGTTTGCATGAAACATTTTTTTCCATCCTTTTACCTTCAATCTGTGTGTGTCTTTTGTTCTAAGGTGTGTCTCTTGTAGACAACATATGTATGGGTCCTGTTTTCTTATCCACGCAGCTACCCTATGTCTTTTGATTGGATCATTTAATCCATTTACATTTAAGGTTATTATTGATATGTAGTTGTTTATTGCCATTTTCTTCTTTAAAGGTGTATTCCTTTTTCTTTTTTTTTTTCTGTATTCTTTTCCCACTTTATCTGTTTACACCAGGCCCCTTAATATTTCCTGCAGCATTGGTTTGGTTGCAATGAATTCCTTGAGTTGTTTTTTGTCTGGGAAGCTTTTTATTTCTCCTTCAATTTTAAACGATAGCCTTGCTGGATAAAGTAGTCTTGGTTGTAGGTTCTTGTTCTGCATTACTTTGAATATTTCTTGCCATTCCCTTCTGGCCTCAAGTGTTTCTGTTGAGAAGTCAGATGTCATCCTTATGGGGGCTCCTTTGTAGGTGATAACTTTATTTTCTCTTGCAGCTTTTAATATTTTCTCTTTATCGCTTAGCTTTGGTATTTTAATTATGATGTGTCTTGGTGTAGGTTTCTTTGGGTTTCTCTTTAATGGAGTCCTCTGTGCTTCTTGGATTTGTGAGAGTTTCTCTTGCATTAATTTAGGGAAGTTTTCAGCTATGATATGATTGAACAAAGTCTCTATCCCTTGTTCTTTTTCTTCTTCTTCAGGAACCCCTATGATGCGGATGTTATTTCTCTTCATGTTGTCACAGAGCTCTCTAAGAGTTTCCTCTGACTTTTTGAGTCTTTTTTCTCTTTTCTTCTCTGCTTTCATGCCTTCATTCCAGTTGTCTTCTAACTCACTGATTCGATCCTCTGCTCTATCTATCCTGTTTTTAATTCCTTCCATTGTGGTCTTTATTTCTGATATTGTATTTGTCGTCTCCAACTGATTCTTTTTTATACTTGCTATTTCTTTATTTAGGTTTTCAAACTCCCCCTCCATTGTTGTTCTAAGATCCCTAAGCATCCTTACAATCATTATTTTGAACTCCGCATCTGGAAGTTTGATTATTTCCATATCACTCAGTTCATCTCTTGAAAGTGTCTCTTGTGGTTTCATTTGGATTGCACTCCTTTGTTTTCTCATCTTCTTCTTTTTTTTTTTTATTTGTAGAGTTGATTGAGTCTAGGCTTGGTGTTGTCTGCCTCCAGTTTTCAGTTGTGTTATTTTTAGGTCTTCGTGGGTTGGTATCAGCTATTATTTGTAATCCACTTTCGGATTTGGGCAGCTTTGAAGTCTTGATTTGTTTGTTTTTTTAACAGGTGATAGTCTTGTTAACTGATCTCAGCAGGGGGCTTCCTTGAAACTATCCAGGAATGCTGTGGGTGTAACCTGAGACGATGAAGGTCTCTTCCTCCAACTAATCTCACTGGGGGCAGGGTTTTTTCTCTCAGCTTCAGTAGGGGGAGGTGTATCTCAGATCTCCATGGAGACCTGAGTTACTGCCCCTCCTCCCCACTTCTTGTTTTCAGCTGTGTCTTATTGTGCTGATTGGAGCTGGATAGATGTCCGGAGATCTCTGATCCGGAAGCACTTCAGCTCTGTTTGGTGAAAGGTTCAGTCCCTCCCCCAGCTATGGCCGCCTCCAGCACGAATGAGTCAGCTTTTTTATTTTGTTTCTTGCATACCTTAGCCCCTCACAGTCTGTCCCTCTCCCTGTCTTTTCCACTTGGGAGATAAGCTGGTCTTTTCAACCCACCTTGCTCCCTGGTCGCCAGGTAAGTGGCTGTGAGCAGTAGTTTCTGCTCTTTTTCCTCTGTGAAATCCTCTCTGGGCTCTCAGCCTCACCCCCCTCCTTCCCTTCCTGTAAGCAGAGGAGATTCAGGCACTCCTTACCAGGATTATTGTGGCTTCCTCTTTGCTCCTTGGTTTTTGAGAGCTGTTCTTGCAGTTTAGTGTTGGTTTTTCATGCTGATTTTTTCTAAATTGATTTGTATTCCAGTTTGGTGTTGAGAGCTGGGTGTCTGTGCATCCGCCTACTCTGCTGCCATCTTCTCTCCCCCAAATTTTTGCATATTTATTATATTAGGAAAATATATCAAATAATCACTATTAATTTGTATTATATACTTTTAATTTTAACATAAATTCTAATATTTGTATAGCTATATCACAAATAAGATTTTTTTCTTAATTTTAATTCCAAGTGTCACTCTTATAGTTACTTTTTCATTAACAGTGAACAAATAGACCCCATTATTATTACATTTTACAGTGCTTCAGTTAACTGTACCCACAGCGATACCACATTTCCCTGGCCTGGAGTTAGAGCCCTCTCATGCCCACTTCCCCAAGGGAAGGCAGGCCCCTCTTCCACATGCTGCTGCACGGTAGCTTGACCCCTGGCGGCAGGTTTGCAAAGCAGGGAGCTCAGATAGTACCTTCTTCAGTTGGGCAAAGCAATGGATGACTTTCACATCAAATTTATTTGTGTTTCTACTTACTAAATTATTGTTCACATTTCATTTTGAAATTCTAACTTTATCTTTAAAATCCCACTATTTGAAATAGGCACTTTATCCAAACAAATCTTTATCTGAACAAGTCTAATAAATCACCTATTTGAATATACTCTTATACTTACTTCAAAGCCAGCCAGGAACTTCTGGGGCTAAAATATTGTGACTAGGTACTTCACTGAACCCAGGTCTCCGGTCTCCTGGAAAATAATGTGTAGGGTTTTGGTCAAAAAGTTTATCTGGGAATGCGTATGTTCTATATTGTCACCATTATATTTCTAGGCTTTGTGAATTTTTGGATAAGAATTAATGAATAAAAAAGCATATATCCATCTATATAAGCTTGTACATGTATTTTCAAAGCAGTGTTATTCGTAATACTGAAAAGAAGAAACTCCCAAGTGTCTATAAACTAATGAATAAATAAATAAAATGTGGAATAATACGTGCAATTCAATATTATTTATCAATAAAAAGGAATGAAGTACTAATGCACACTACAACATGAATAAACCTTGAAAACATTATGTTAAGTGAAAAAAGCCAGTCACAAAAGGCTGCACAGTGTATAATTTAATTTGTATGAAATGTCCAGAACAGGCAATTCCATAGCAATAGATCATACCTTAGTGATTGTCAGGGGCTGGGGGGGGGGGGGAATGAGAAGTGACTGCTAATGGGTATTAGGTTTAATTTGGAAGTGATAAAAATGTACTAGAATTAATTAGTGATGCTTGCACAAATTTGTGAATATACTAAAATCCACTGAATTGTATACTCAATGAATTTTATAGTATGTGAATTATATTTGAATAAATCTGTTATTGAACATATTTTTAAATTATTAAACAAATGACTTTTAAAAATACTTGTAGCCTGACTAGCCGGTGGCGCAGTGGATACAGCATCGGACTGGGATGCAGAGGACCCAGGTTTGAAACCCCAAGGTCGCTGGCTTGAGCACGCGCTCACCAGCTTAAGCATGGGGTCACTGGCTTGAGCATGGGATCATAGACATGACTCCATGGTTGCTGGCTTGAAACCCAAGGTTGCTGGCTTGAACCCAAGGTTGCTGGCTTGAGCAAGGGGTCACTCACTCTGCTGTAGTGTCCCAGTCAAGGCACGTATGAGAAAGCAATCACTGAAAACTAAAGAACCACAATGAAGAATTGATGCTTCTCATCTCTCTCCCTTCCTGCCTGTCTGTCCCTCTCTCTGTTTCTCTCTGTGTCTCTGTCACACACAAACAAAAATACCTGTAATGTTTTCTGCAGCCTTTATCAGCAGAGGAACCTCCTGTCTTCAGAACACCCCACTCTGTCTTTGCTATTAAGTTGTAGGTGTGGTTCACTTACTTTGCATGAAACAAATTATCTTTATGTCTTGAATATTCTAGCTGGACTAGTAAGCAAAAGATCTGGATTTCTATTTCAAAGTCTGCCACTTATGAGCTGTATAAGTTTGGATTAAATCTGGCCCTCACTTCCTCATCTATAAAAATGGCAATGGATTTGATGAGCAGGGTCAGGCACACTTAATAAGTATTAGTATCCCTGTATAATTCAGTGGAAGATATCTGTTGATGTGGAAGGACTCTGTCATTTCTCTCTCCTAGAGACTAGCCAACTACTGCTAGAGAAAAATCATTCAACAGGTCATAGTCACAACCTTGAACAAGAACTCGACACTGCCAGAAATCCTACTGTGTTGCTCCAATCAGTTAACTCCAATTCCCAACGCAGGCCATGTCAAACCTCCTTCATTCTCAAAAATCACTCCCAAACCCAAACCTCCACCTCTCTTTCCACCATCAGCATCCAATGTTGGCTTTGTCTTCACAGGGAAGATTGAAGCCACTGGCAGCCATTGTCTTATCGCCCCATATCCAAATGCCTGAACTTGTCTAGGTTCTGTCTTCCTCCCTTGCTCTCCTTTCCTACTGCAAAAGGGAGGGATTCTCTATTGCTTCCACTTGTGTTTTCACAACACTCCCACTTGTGCTGTGGGACCCACCACCCACCTTCTCAGGAGGCACCATTACTATTACCCCCCCCCTCTTGACAGCTTTTAAACTTGCCAGAGTCTCTCCTACTAACAAAAGAAAACACTCTGTTTCTACTTACCAGCTAAAGTAGGGCTGCTATTGGGCAATAGTGGAACTATGACTTATAATTTACCTTGCTGACCAGCTTTAAAATTAAATTTTTCTTGGCTATGTCAAGTTTAAATAGGAAGTTATTTCATTAATCCAAATGTCAAGCATTGATATTTTATTCATACTTTGTTTCTCTCTTTCAAAGTTACACACAGCATGGCCATATTTGATTTTCTTTGTCATTATCACTAGACTGTCAGCTCACTGAGGACAGATTTTTTTGTCTGTGTCACGTGTTAAGTACATAACAAGAGCTCAGTAAGTATCTGTTGACCGAATAAATGAAGGAATGAAATTCTGTGAGACATAGCCAGCAAAGGACTATCAGTTCATTTGAAATTAGGCTGGTTCAGAGGTGTTAAACATTTTTAAGTGTGTTGTTATACATCCTGATATCCAAATATAAGCACTGAAAATTTTTGACGTTTTTATTTAGGCCATGGAAGCAGGACTTTCAGAGGTGAAAAGTGAGTTACAGTCACGTGACGATCTCTTGAGAATTATAGAAATGGAACGATTGCAGTTGCACAGAGAATTATTAAAAATCAGAGAGTGCCAAAATGCTCAAGAAAATAAGAAAAGGTATATTCTTTATATTCAGCAGCTGGAGAGAAACTGCTCAAAACATGATGTTTGACTTTTAAGAGTTTTATATTTGAAACTAAAATTAAAAGTTTTGTTTTATATTAACATGCTGTTGTTAATTATTAGATAATATTGGATATCATAAATAAAGTTAATGATTATATTATCTTCAAAATTAATATATTTATTTACCTAGAAAATTGTTTTATGTTCTGATTTATGGATACTTATGTGTTATAAATTTTTCTTAGAAATTTTCTTAGAAATTGTACTCCTCAGGATATTGTTGAAACAATGACATAGAGCTGGTATTTAATAATATATAAATATAAATATGATTTATTCCATGTTCTTGAAATGCTTTTATTTTGATTGCCTGTAAACCTATTATCTTTTCATCTATAAATCTTGTATTTATTTTGGTCTCCACACTGACCATCTTGTCAGTTTCATTAAGGATTTTATTAGAATATAATTTTTCCTCTTTTAAAATCAGACAGATACTGCATATCCCATGGCCACAAAGGAAATGGACTGCTAAGGATTATTAAATGTTTGTGCTTGTGAATAGATGGTGTGACTGTTCCAACCATTCACTGATGCTCTGATTCTCATTAGAACTTGAGTCCTTCTCAAATTTGAAGGTCAATGCTAAACCAATGATAGGATTTTAAAAATTGAATAGCCAAATGGTGAGGGATATTTTCTTAAAAGATGATTACATTGTTTTAAAGATAATAATTATTTCTTCAAAGTTGTGGTACTTCTAGCATGTCCTTGATGCCTGCCCTTTGTAACAAATGGCAAATTATATTCTTTCTTCTTTCTTTTTTTTTTTTTTTTTGTTCGAGACCCTGAGGTTGCTAGCTTGAGCATAGGCTCATCTGGTTTGAGTAAAGCTCACCAGCTTGAACCCAAGGTCACTGGCTTGAGCAAGGGGTTACTCGGTCTGCTGAAGGCCCATGGTCAAGACACATATGAGCAAGCAATCAATGAACAGCTAAGGTGTCACAACGAAAAACTGATGATTGATGCTTCTCATCTCTCTCCATTCCTGTCTATCTGTCCCTATCCATCCCTCTCTCTGACTCTCTCTGTGTCTCAAAAAATAAAGACCAAATCTCAATTATGAAAGAATTTTTTGGAAAAAAAATTCTTGTGTATCTCACCAAGGATTGTAGAATGCCTATTAGACAGTCAGCATGATTGAGTGTTATGTATAGTACAAACTATGTATCATCACCAAGCATTAATAAATCTATTAGAAATATATATTATGTGCAAGGCACTGTTCCAGTGTAGTGAGTTGATGAGAAATGTCTTCACCCAAAGAATGCATATGCCTAAAATCATAAATTTCCAGGAGAGCAAACCATTCAACCATGTCTCATGGTTTTATGAAGAGCGTTGTAGGTACTTTCTAGGGAGCTATCTTACAAGGCCAATGCTGAATTCCAAACTTTGCCAACTTTCCTTCAAAACATGATTTAATCTAAAGTCTTGGCAGTTATTCACAGATTTGGCCAACATGATTCTTTCACTATGCCTACTTGCCATTCTTTATTTAAGTTGGTATTTATTTTGGTCTCCAAACAATATCTTTCTCACTAGGAGGGTATTACTCAGTTCTAGTAGTCTGAGATTTTATGAACAGATATTTAACTTTTTACAGCTTCCATTTTTATTTTAAACTTTGGGCACAGTCTTCTCAGCCTTCATCTTTCCCATTGAAAGTTTCTAATCCTACTTTGTTCTTGTAAGAATGTGGTTTTGCCCTTTCTATTATTTTGGTTTCTTTTATTTGGACTCTATTTTGTCTTCATAGATGTATTAAGGTGAAGCAGCCTGGACTACTGAGTGTAGACTTACAATAGTTTTATTGCAGTACCATTATAATGATTTTATTCATTATCAGGACTTTTCTCAATAAAAGCTAAGATTTTGTTAGCTTTTTCTTTTTTAGTTGTAGAAGCCCTTGGCTGATACATTTTTTAAGAGTTATTAGAAATAATTCCAACACTCCTTTCCTACATGACAAATGATAGTCCCTTTATATATTTATATTACCATTTGATATTAACATTACTATTGTCCTTTTCTACGAACTTGTCCATATTGAAGTTTTATATCTGCTCTATTCACTCACTTAAATTTATAAGATTATCATGAGTTTTTACCATTCAGTTTAGCATTATACTCCCTGAAACTGCTTCAGAATAATTGGAAAAAAGGAAATTTCATTTTTACCTCTTCCAAATCATAGCAAATAAGAAAATTTTAAGATCTATCTTGAAATAATGTTTTAGGAGAATACTAGGTTAAATACAATATATTGTTGAGTGAAAAACACACAAGAAGACTGAAAAACAATGTGTACAGTACATTCTAATTATATGGGAAATGTTTATATATTTATACAGGTGCATAGGAAAAAGAAGACAGTATACACATAAATACTGACAATGTTTTTCCTGGAGGACATTATAGTAGTGTATATTGTAATATATTTTGTTTTTGACATTTAACATATATATTTGATAGTGAAATAAAAAAACAACAATCCAGTCTAAATACATGTACCTCAATGATATCGCTATTAATTTATATCTTTTAAAAAGCCCTTTATTTTTAACCTCTTCATTAGTTATTTTCTATTATTACTCAGATTTTGTTTTGTTTGTTTATGTGATTAGAGTTTTTGATTTGTGGAACCTTTTAAAAAGTTCTCTGGAAATCTAAAATTGTACTCACTTATAAGTGGGTACATTTCTCAAAGCTCTGAACTCTACCAGATTAGTGAGAAAGCATACTGCTTTCCGTGCCTAGTTATTTTTATTCTTCCTGCCTTAATGACTTTCATTTTAGCAACTTCCGTGATGTAAACATACCTACTTACACTTCCCCAAGCATCCTGTGGAAATTGTACTTTTCATACTACGATAGTTCTCTGCTTTTCCTCTCTAGTATCCATATGTGGTTGCAATTCCATTTTATAAATTGAACAAAGAATAGATGTCGTTGAGCTTTCTCTGGGTAGACTGTCAGATTCAATCATTTTGGAACACTTTTACGGCGTCATTTCTCCCCTCAGACTTCTCCTCACGTAGTTTCTTTCCATGATGGGGAAGCAACTCTGGTGTATTTCCTTTTTTAAATGGGTTCCCAAGCTGTTTTTTTTTTTATAATTATAAAGACAGTCTTTTCTTCTTATTGAAAAATCTTATCTATATATGCAAACCCAGTATTCTGCCAATTTTTAATGTATAATTGAAATTTCATATTAATTGCTACCGTTTTTTCCCACTAAATCGATTTGCACTCAGTTAACTATATAAACACTTATGGAATCTGAAAGCAGCATAGTCTATCTCTGCAATCTACAATGTCTAAATTAATAATATAATCCTAACAATTCATCAAGTTATTCTTAATTTTTATTCATTTGAATTTGTAGACTTGAACCATCTTATTCACCTATTAAAGAATTAGAAAGGCAAAGCACAGAGCTGTTTTCAGTGACCCCAGATCAACCAAATCATGTCAAAGAATATAACAAGGTATGGAAAACAATGAGCTCCATTCTTCCAGGTATATCTGAAGTCTTCAAATAGAAAGGGGGAAGGGGATTTTCCTTCTCACTCCCTTCACTCTCCTTCTATATTTTCTCCAAGCTGCTAAAACTGACCTTCAGTGTGCTGCTATAAAAACCACAAACTTTGGACATCACTCTGCCACAGGGAGTCTATCTGTGAATGTGGAGGGCCTGTGGCTTCATGAGAAGTAGCTTATAGCAAGATGTATGAGACCACAGACTTGGGCTCTGGACCACATGTTAGGTACAAGAGCTTGGGGAAGTTGTGTATGCAAGTTGCTCAGGGTCCCCATTTTTAGGATGGATACGAGATAAGTAGTACCTACCTCATAAGATCGTGATGAAGATTAAATGAGTAATGATAGCTGCTACTTAAATAGCACTTCCCATGTGCCAGGAGCTGTTCTAAAGGCTTAACAAATCCTAATTCATTTATTGTTTACAACCATCTTATAAGGTAGGTATTAATATTATCCTCTATTAGTATTTGAGAAAACTAAGGCACAAAGAAATTAGGTAATTTCCCCCAATATTATATAGCTAATAGTGGCAGAGGCCAGATTTGAATCCAGGCAGTCTGGCTCCAGAGTTCATACTCATTCCTTAAGTTAAAAATTCATAGAGTAATGCATGTGAAGTGCTTAGGAAAGGCCTGCCTAACTCAGAGGGAGCACCTGGTAAACATTGACTGCTGCTGTTATGGGCTGCACCCACATTTTGTCACTGAGCACCTAACATGTGCCAAGTGCTCTTCCAGGAGCTAGAAATTCAGGGCTGGATAAGACCTGGTCGTATGGTCCTCAGCTCCTAGGAAAAGCACATTCTCTCCCCTCTTCCCAAAAATCCAGTGGTGGCTTTCTATCATGAGTTTAGGAAGGCTACCACCCACTTCTCTGGTTCTTTACATTTGACAATCACACAGAATATTCAATGCTATATAATCTAAACAGCTGATAAAATCAGGAAAGAACTGGGTTTGGCTTTGAATTATCATCTAGTGCCCAGCACAGTGCCTAACACACAATAAGTGAAAATAAATGTTTAGAGAATATTAAGGCAAAGGTCTCCCATAATTTTATGGGGTCATAACTTCAATTATTATCTGGATAAGTTCACCAAACATTTCTTGAGCATCCAGTAGGACTATTTGCTATTCTTCTTATTTCTGTAGGAAATAACGGTGATATGGAGGATAAATCCTGTCTCCCAAAGAGTTGACTGTCAGGCAACGATTAAGCATGTAGAAAAGGTGTTGTGAATCAATCACCATTTTCCTTATATTTCTCACATACTCTTATAAACTCGATTTTACTGATTTTTTAAAATACAATTTTAAAACTGTTTTTTACTGGTGCCCCTAGTGAATGCATTATGATAAAATGTTGATTAAAGCCACTGAAAGCATAGCTACACTGTTCTTAACCTAATGGATTTAGAAAGTAATAAAACTTTAAGTTATATAAGGAATATATTGATTTTGCACAATTTTGATATGGAAGGAGAGAATACAAGGCACAAATCTCTTTATAGGCTCTTGGAGGCCTGTAGATAATGCCTTGCTGTGCGAGAAAGGTAACAGATGAATTGTGTATAAATAGCTACAGCTTCCAGGAAGTGTTTGCGGAGAACATTTTCATTCTCTTGTAATAAAACCAGCAAGAGCCATGTATTGTGTATCTTCTTTTTTCAACATTGAACTATTTTTAGTCATTTATTTGTGATAAAACTGACATTTTCAATAAAGCCAAAAGTCATTTATAGCTAGGCAAATTAATCTCATTTAGAAGGAAGTTTTGCAATATAGCATGTTGTTTTAATGAATGTTATGAAAATAACAAAATAGTTTACCCCATTTTCACAATAGCATATTCATTTTTTTTTACATTTTAAAAGTTCCATTTTAAGAAAATATGTATAAACTACACCTCAGAGATGAAACAGCAAAATTCAGATTGGGACCAAGTACAGAACGACTTAGTTGTTTCATCAAATTAGACGGAGGGGGAAAATACCCTTATTCTTGTAGAGATATGTCCTGAAATGTTTACAGATGAAATTTTAAAAAAAGGATATTTTACAAGTAAGTGCCCTGGGGCCCTGCCAGGTAGCTCAGTGCTTAAAGTGTCCACCAGGAGCACCGAGGTCCACCTCAGTCAGGTCATGTACTAAAAGCAGTTACTAGGTACACAACTCAATGGAATGAGTTGATGCTTTCTCTCTCTTTCTCCAATCCCCTCTCTCCCTCCCCTCAACTGCCATCAATGGAGGGAAAAAAAAGTAGGTGCCTTGGGGTCAATACATATCCATCTCTTTGTACATGGTCTCCATATAATTCTCCACCTTCCTTCTCACAACACACTCAGCCCCAGCCACTCCAAACTCCTTTGGGTCCACCCAGTGTGAGTGTTCATTCACCCCTGGGCCTTGGCTGTGTTCTGTGCCTGGGAGCCCTTCCCCATCTGTCTTCCATCCGGCTTCTGTTTGTTCCTCAACGTTTGGTCTGATACCCCCTCCTCTGGTAGTCCTGTCCTGTCATCCCCAGTCTGGGTTAAGAACCCCTCCACTCCCTACAGCCTCCACTACATCCCGCTGACATCAATTGCTACACTGTGTTGTATTGTTAATTTTCCGTTTACCAAATGGACTATGACCTTTTTCTTTTAGATCAATTATTGCATATTTTACCTCTAAACCTAATGAATTAGAGACAGTGAGTGATCTGTAGAAAGATGTACCATCTGTAGAGGCTGGACTAAGACAGTGGTAGTAGGAATGGAGAGAAGGGGTGAGATTTCAGAGAGGCTGAAACAAAAGAGATGGAATTTGCTGCCTGACTGGATTTGGGAGGATGAGGGAAGGGAGGAGTCCAAGGTGATCCAGAGGTTCCTAACATGGAAGGCTGGGCAAAGGGTAAGAATAGGAGCCTCCACAGGCTACAGAGAGGAGGTGATACATTTTCATGGACACATTAAGTTTGAAATTTATTATAACATGACTCTAAAAAACATAGTGTTTATTCACAAAAATAAGCACAATGTAATAAAACAAAACACTGAAATCAAAGCCACAAATCCTAGGTTTTAGTCCTAGCTCTGCCAGTTAGTAGCTATATGACTTTGAGCAAATTACTTACTTTCTCAAAACCAATTTTCTTCTCCATAAAAAAAGGCTTGCTCTGGGTTGTGGGCTCAATGTTCTCCTCCCACACCACTCTGGAGAGGTGGTTCAGTGGGTAGAGAATTAAGTTACACAAGGTAAGTTCCTGGTCTGCTGCACAGCACAGCACCTAGAGTTAACAGCAGGTACTGAGCACTTAAAACTTTAAGAGGGTAGATCTCATATTAAGTGTTCTTGCCACACACATGTGCACGCACACACACACCCACGCACATACACATGCACACACACAAATTAAACAACAAAAGGACACTAAAAAACTTTTGTAGGTAATGATATGATTATTGCCTTGATCATGTTGCCAGTTGCACGAATGTAGGTCCAGACTCACAAAATTGTGTACATGAATTACGTGCAGTTTTCCTGTGCACCAATTATACTTCAAAAAAACTGCAGAAAAATGTTTGATGATACTTTCTTCACCTTCTTGCCAAAGTAGTTATTAGCGTCAGGGGTAGGTGATGATTTATGTACAATAGAAAATGGAAGTAAGAAATGAAAATCTGTCTGACCAGGCGGTGGCACAGTGGATAGAGCGTCGGACTGGGATGCGGAGGACCCAGGTTTGAGACCCCGAGATTGCCAGCTTGAGCGCGGGCTCATCTGGTTTGAGCAAGGCTCACCAGCTTGAATGCAAGGTTGCTGGCTCGAGCAAGAGGTCTCAGTCTGCTGAAGGCCCGCGGTCAAGGCACATATGAGAAAGCAATCAATGAACAACTAAGGAGCCACAACAAAGAATTGATGTTTCTCATCTCTCTCCCTTCCTGTCTGTCTGTCCCTATCTGTCTCTCTCTCTGACTCTCTCTGTCTCTGTCACACACCAAAAAAGAAATGAAAATCTGAAATTGGAGGCATAAAAGAAAGTGAATCACTAATTTAGGTATTAGCACTGATCAGAAAAGGAGGGTAGATGGGGCTTGCTTAAGTTTTAAGATAGGAAAAGAAGACA
Source organism: Saccopteryx bilineata (assembly GCF_036850765.1). NCBI lineage: Eukaryota > Metazoa > Chordata > Mammalia > Chiroptera > Emballonuridae > Saccopteryx > Saccopteryx bilineata. Next base: position 326,895,165 of record NC_089490.1, on the reverse strand, counting down.
TCATGACTAATAAAAGCTTTGAGCTGCTGTATAAAAAGACAGATGTGTTCATATTCTCTGGACTGTGTCTGCCACAGGTCAAAAGCCATCTCCACCAGGAGGGAGAGCAGCATGGCTCCGAGCAGGAAAGGATGAGGAATGAAATCTCGGCCCTCACAGAAGAGCTTCGACAGAAGGAGATGGCCATAGCAACCATCATGAAGAAGGCTGCCCTTCTTGAGAGACAGCTAAAAATGGAGTTAGAAATAAAAGAAAAAATGTTAGCTAGACAACAGGTATGTAGGCGGGCAGGACAGCATCTGTCCGGGCCATTCCTGATCAGTGCAGAGTAGCCTTCATTACAGAGTAGCACGAGCATTGCGTTTCTCGGTATTGTCTCTGAAACCAGCATCACAGAAATGCTTAGTGGAGTCACATAAACCTTTGTAAGATAATGCAAAGTGTCATAGAAAAAAAGAACCAGGCAAAAAACTGAAAGCACAAGATAATTTCATTACATTTCACCCTGAAATTTTCCTGTGACCCATAGTTTGATCACCTCCCACAGTATGCCATAGTCAAGGATTTCTTCCTGAATTTGTTTTCTGTAGTTTCCTTCCATTAACATTTTTATTTTTATAAAAAGTCTCTATTCTAGTCTTTCCTAGATACTTCCCAACCCCATTTTATATATTTATTTTAGGGTTTTAAAAATGGACGTTGAGCCTGGCCTGTGGTGGCGCAGGGATGAAGCTCGACCCGGAACGCGAGGTCGCCGTACCTGGTCAGGGCACATGCTAGAAGGAGCTACAAGTTGAGGCTTCCCACTCCTCCCCCTCCCCTCTCCCTCTCCCCTCTCTCAATCGTTAAATTTTAAGAAATGGATGTTAAAACATGAAAATTAGTTCATATTTTCTAAACATTGACAATGACAGCATAGTTTATGGGAGAAAAACAGCAATTAGAACATTCTGCTGTGAAAATAGTGCAAGTAGCTTCTAAGTCTTCTTCTCTCCCTCTCTCCCTCTCTCCCTCCTTCCCTTCCTTCCTATTTTTTTGAAATTCCCTTAATCCTTGACTAATCATCAAACTGGTGACCGACTATTCAAAGCATAGGATTTATCTGCTCTTTTTTACCCCAAATCTAGAGGATTTTAATAACTTTCGAAGCATTTGAGGGTAATTTTAGAAATAACATTGGCTGTTTAAATCTGTGTATTATAAAAACAAGAAAAGAGTCAGCCTTTGCCAACTTTAAGACTTAAACTGATTAATTTGTACAGTACATATAAAAACAGCACAGATGGGATAGATATTGGTTGTACCTATAAAGGAAAATATATTTTACACCTGTTGATAGTGATCTGAGTAGTTGAATTATGAATTTTATTTTCACCATTCTTACATATTTTTAGGCTTCTGTCAAAGAGAATATATTTTGTAATTTACTAAAATAAGTGTTTTTATGGGAAGTGTTCTATATAGCAGTGAACCCTAGATAAATAAAAAGGGAAGATATTGTGTTCTAAGTATTGTCAAGTAGAAGAAGTAAGAGGAAAAAATAAATTATGAGACAAAATGAAGCAGTCACCAAAGAAAAATGTTGAGCTTGACCTGTGTTCAGGAAATTAGGCAGAAAGAAGGAACAAAATTAAACAGGAAAGTCATATTTGCATATTGTAAAACTGAATCAGGTAGTGAAGAAATTTAATGGACAATGTTAGTCAAATGTGTTTTTAAAATTGTGATTTTTCTGGTGATATATGCATACAATAGAAAATTGAAGTGAGATAAGGAATTTGGTAATTGGGGAAAAATGCAAATAAGTCATTATTGTAAATTATCTATTTTTAGCTTAGCACTGATCAGAAAAGATTATAAAGTGGGGTCTACCAAAAGCAGGCAAACTAAATGAGAAAACGTGGTTTATGACAATCATGCCTAAGAAGGAGTTCTCTTCACTACATTTAGAAAATATTTAAACCTGACCAGGCGGTGGTGCAGTGTATAGAACATTGGACTGGGACTCAGAGGACCCCGGCTCAAAACCCTGAGGTTGTCAGCTTGAGTGCAGGCTCATCTGGTTTGAGCAAGGCTCACCAGCTTGAGTCCAAGGTCGCCATTTTGAGCACTTGGTCAGCTGGAGTCCCCCCTCCCCCCATCAAGGCACATGAGAAAGCAATCAATGAACAACTAAGGTGCCACAACAAAGAATTGATGCTTTGCTTCTCTCTCCCTTCCTGTATGTCCCTATCTGTCCCTCTCTCTGTCTCTGTCACCAAATAAAAAAAAAGAAAAGAAAAAGAAAATATTTATATTAACAAAAGTAATTGTAATAAAATTATGAACTTTTATTATGAATTTTACATTCACATTTACCTACTCATCGCCTTTCAGGTCTCAGATATGAGATATAAAGCTTTCAGAACTGAAAACACACATCTGAAAGGAATGATGGGAGATTTAGACCCTCGACAGTACCTGGTAATATGATGAAACCATGCAGTAAATTGAACAGAGATTACTTAGTTGGTCAGAATTATTTACTGAGCTCTTCCTACAGGTTGGCAAATTATCTTGCACATGGGTTGAATTTACTTTTGTCTTCAGGCTGAAACATTTAAATTTCTGGTTTTCTGCCTTGTTTTCTTCTTGTTTAGGGCTTAATTCTGCTTTTTTCTTCAAACATGCTTCTTTCTTGCTTTTGCTCTTGCTGTTGCTTCAAAATCCTATATTATATCCTACTTGGCCTGACTTGATTGTCAACCTTCCCCTCGATGAAACCGCCCCTGAAAGTCCAGTCAGAATGAAGTGTTCCATCCACACTTGTTTTGTATTTTGATCTGACTTGTTTTGTAGCATCTCACTTCCCCACTAAATGGTGAACAGAAACTTGTCCTATTCTTGCTAATATGTGTAACACCAGTACCTCACAGCATCAGGGGTATAGTAAGTGTTCAGTGAATATTGGTTAAATAAAAAGGATGAGTAAATGAATGATTGAGAACTGACATTGTGGTTTTAACCAGTGGCTCTACAGGTTTACACAAGGCATCTTAAACAGGCTCTGTGCCTTTCATTTAACTGTTTAACAGTTGACTAGGATAATGCTTATTTATTGAACTAATGAAATATGATTGTTACCTGTTTATCACTTATTTGCTCTGAACAGAAATTCTGAAATAAAAGATTTTCCCACTATTCAGGGAATGGAGAGGGTAAGAGATAATATGGTAATTGCTTAACGGGGCCTCACTCTCAACTGTGAAATGAGGACATTGGATTAGTCTTCCCCACAGTCCCTGCTTAAGCCATGAGACTATATTTCTGCAATAGTATGTACTTGTTCTCATAATAGTCTATATTCTAGCATCAAAGGGTAAAAGTATTCTGGAACCATTCTGCCTTTTTCTTTGGGCCTGGTTATGGGTCCTGTGATTGGAGTACTGTAGATGGATAAAAAGTAAAGTGTATGTGGTTTCCCTTTCTGTTACATAAAATCTTTGTGACACTTAGGACTTTTATTTTTAAACACTGGACACACAAAAGTTAAATTGGATCCTGCCCCCATGAGTATCGTTATTCTTTCACAAAATGGTTTTGTGTTTTTTAAAAAAAATGTTTTGCCCTGGCCACGTTGCTCAGTGGATAAAGCATTGTCCCAGTGTGCCGAGGTCATGGGTTCAACCCCTGGTCAGGGCACATACAAGAAGCAATGAGTGCACAACTTAAATGGAACAACCAAGTGGAATGGCGAGTTGATGCTTTTCTCTCACTCTCTCTTCCTTCTCCCCTTCCTCACTCTTTCTCCCTCTCAAATCAATGAACAAGTTAAAAATGTTTTTATTTGTGTATTCTGCATCTTCACAGCCCTCTGAGCCTGGTTCACTTTGGCTTTTGTAGGCATTTAGCTTTGTTCATTTATTCTTTTCAAGAAAAAAAATGAAGATGTGTAAAGAAGTTAATGATCCTTAATTCTCCCCTCAGTTCTAGTTTGGACTCCCGAGACATCCGGTGTAGCATTCTATAATGTTTTCTTTGCTGATGTACACATATACAGGGGATGAGTTGAGTGTTCTTTTACCAAAATAAATGTATACTATACATTTTTCTAAACTTCCTTTTGACTATATATCATAAACATCTCTACAAATCAGTAGAAAAGTGCCTTTTGATTTTTTCTAATTTCTTAGGAAAAAGTACATATTTAGGTAAAATATATATAATTTTTAATAAAGTGAGTCATAAATTTACATACTTGTGATTTTAGTGGTCTTTTACTTCTCCTTTCTTCCATTTCTCTATGCCACCTCATACTCCATCTACCAGATAACATGTTATTTAATATGTAACATTTTGTACTTTTTCATATATATGAATTCATATATGTGTATGAATATATATATATAAATACATGCACATATACATACATGAATATGTATGTAGCCATATATACTTATTTAAGGGTTTTAATTTTTTAATTGGATTACATGATACAGACTTTTCTGTGCCTTATTTTAGTTCACTCAGCAATATTTGCAAATCCTTACAAGTCAACTGGTTAGGTCTACTTCATTTTGTATAATGGCTTATAATATCACATGATGTGAATGTACAGAATTTGTTCAACTATTTTTCAGAATTAATTCACTCATAATTAATTCAACTCTGTTTCTAAGTCTTTTCACAATAATACTGTAAAAAATCCTTATACATATATCTTGGAATAACTCTGTAAGAATGAATTGTTGATTCAAAGAATGTGTATGTTTTAATTATAAAACATTTATTGTCAAATCATATTTCTACCTTTTTCTTTCATCTTTACCAGAAGTAAATGTTACAACTCTCTCAATTTTTTGTCAGTCTGACGGGTATAAAGTGGCTTCTCAGTAGGACTTGAATTTGCATACATTTTTTACATTTATTTGGCAATGTACCATGAATTTGTTATATTCTTTGCTCATTCTCTGTTGGGCTGTTCTTTTCTTGTCAATTTATAACAGCACTTTTCTAAATTTATTGTTTATAATTTTATTTACAAATTCTTTTGCCATTAAAAGTTTCAAACTTTTGTCAAACATGTATATCTTTTTGCTTATAGAATCTGAATTTTTCTCATTCCTTGAATGAGATTCTTTCAGTGCCTAAACAGTATTTATAATTTTAATGTTTCTTTCAAGATTTCTACATTTTTCATCTAAGTCCTTAATACAGTTGAATTGTAATTTTTCATGTCATAGAAAAATAGGAAGCTAGTTTAAATTTTTATACCAACGTGAAGCTCAATTTATCTAGTTTCTCCTGGTAATTTCCTGTTGGATTCTGTTTAGAATTAAGTCTATATATTAATTTTGACAGAACTGATATTTTTATGATAGTGTATTTTCCTATCCAAGAATATGACATGCCTTTTCATTTCTTCATTTATTTTAACTCTTCAATAAGAGCTCACAATTTTCTTTGTATAGTTTATGTGCTTTATTTTAAGTTTTCTCAAGTATATTATAATTCTTGTCACTGTTGTAAGTGGAACATTTTCCTTTTTCCATATGTAAGGACTTACTGCTAATATAGAAAAAAGGCTAAATTAGCTGTTAATTGTAGTGGGAATTTTACTTGAGATTCTTAAGTTCTTAAGATACACAACTGTATCAACAAAAAGTTTCATTCTTTTTCTATTGTTCATATTAGTTATTTTTGTCATAATGTAAGAGAATGTTAAATAATAATATTCTTCCAGAGCATATTAAATAATAGTGATTATTGATAAATTTGTCTTAATTCCTGATTTTAGATGAAATTATTTCAGTGTTTTACTGTTTGGGATAATATTTGTTCTTTATTATATCTTTCTATCCCTAATTTACTTAAAGTTAAGATTTGCTGTCAGTTTTTTTTAATACCTTTTCAGTATATGTGACAACATGTGGATTTTGTTCATTAATTTGATGAAATGTAATAAACTATGGTTGGCAGATATTTCCTAATATTGATCCACCTTTGAATTCCTGGATTGAACCTTCTTGATCATTGTATTCAGTAACTAGAGCTGCCGTAACAAAGTACCACAAACTGGGTAGTTTCAAACAACAAAAAATTTATTTTACACTCTGGAAGCTAGAATTCTTTTTTTTTTTTTTTGTATTTTTCTGAAGCTGGAAGCGGGGAGAGACAGACAGACTCCCGCATGCACCCGACCGGGATCCACCTGGCACGCCCACCAGGGGGCGACACTCTGCCCACCAGGGGGCGATGCTTTGCCCCTCCGGGGCCTCGCTCTGTTGCTACCAGAGCCACTCTAGCGCCTGGGGCAGAGGCCAAGGAGCCATCCCCAGCGCCCGGGCCATCTTTGCTCCAATGGAGCCTCGGCTGTGGGAGGGGAAGAAAGAGACAGAGAGGAAGGAGAGGGGGAGGGGTGGAGAAGCAGATGGGCGCTTTTCCTGTGTGCCCTGGCCGGGAATCGAACCCAGGACTTCTGCACGGCAGGCCGACGCTCTACCACTGAGCCAACCGGCCAGGGCCTAGAATTCTTAAGATGTCAGTGAGGCCATGTTCTCTCAGAAACCTGCAGGGAAAGGTTCTTCCTTTACTCACTATAGCTTCTAGTGATTGGCCAGCAATCTTTGGCAGTCTTTGGCTTACAGATGCATCACTACAATCCTGTCTTCTTTCCATTTCTTTGTATCATCTCGCTTGTCTTTCTTGTATCCAGATTTCCCTTTTGTATAGAACACCTGTCATATTGAATTAGGAGCTTACCCCAATGACATCATTTTCACTTGGTTACCTCTATAAAGATCCTATTTCTAAATAAGGTCACATTCTCAGGTGCTAGGGGTTAGAACGTCAACATATCTTCTTGGGGGGGAGTTTCTAAATTCAAGCCATACAGCCATAGTCTAAGATTTTTTTTTTCTTGCATTTTTCTGAAGCTGGAAACGGGGAGGCAGTCAGACAGACTCCTGCATGCGCCCGACCGGGATCCACCCCACATGCCCACCAGGGGGCATCGCTCCGCTGCGACCAGAGCCATTCCAGAGCCTGAGGCAGAGGCCACAGAGCCATCCCCAGCGCCTGGGCCAACCCTGCTCCAATGGAGCCTTGGCTGCAGGAGGGGAAGAGAGAGACAGAGAGGAAGGAGAGGGGGAGGGGTGGAGAAGCAGATGGGCGCTTCTCCTGTGTGCCCTGGCCAGAAATCGAACCCGGGACTCCTGCATGCCAGGCCGATGCTCTACCACTGAGCCAACCGGCAGGGCCAATCTAAGAATTTTTATGTATTATTGGATTCTATGTGATAATATTTTATTTAGAAATTAAGAGAAATAAATGAGATTTGTATATAATTTTCTTTTTTTCTACTTGTTTCAACATTATGCTGGCTTTATAACACAAATTGGAACCTTCCATCTTTATGATGGAAAAGAGTTTAAATAATATTGGAAATAATCAGTTCTTTAAAGTTTAGAAAGAGCCTGACCAGGCGGTGGCACAGTGGATAGAGCGTCGGACTGGGATGCGGAGGACCCAGGTTCGAGACCCCGAGGTCACCAGCTTGAGTGCAGGCTCATCTGGCTTGAGCAAAAGCTCACCAGCTTGGACCCAAGGTCGCTGGCTCGAGCAAGGGGTTACTTGGTCTGCTGAAGGCCCGTGGTCAAGGTACATATGAGAAAGCAATCAATGAACAAGGTGTCGCAATGAAAAACTGATGATTGATGCTTCTCATTTCTCTCCGTTCCTGTCTGTCTGTCCCTATCTATCCCTCTCTCTGACTCTCTCTCTGTCCCTGTAAATAAATAAATAAATAAATAAATAAATAAATAAATAAAAAGTTTAGAAAGAATTTAGCTGTGAAACCATCTGGATACTGAAATTTCAATGAAGTAAATCTTCAATTATCTTTCCATTCTCTTTTATGATGCTTAGTATATTCAAATTTCCCTTCTTAGTTTTTTTTGTGTGTGTGTGTGTAATTTGTATTGTATTGGAAATGTTTACCCATTCCAATTTGTTTCTTTATTATCAAAGGAAGTAATATTCTACACTTCTTTTCATCTCTTCTGTATTCTGTGTTTATTTTCCTTTCTTACTCCTAAACTTGTATAGTTTAGGTCTCTCACTCTTTTTTTAAGTCTGACACATAAGGGGATTATTTTATTAGTATTCTAAAGTATCGGCTTTTTTATTTATAAACCTAGATTAAATTTTATGTCCTCCATGAATTTGTCTCCGACTAGTATAGGCCCCACTTATTTCTCCTTTTTTTGACTTTCTTTCACATACTTAGTTATCAAAATTTAGCCCTAAGTCTTCTTTTATTTTTTTTAATTTTTTGTATGTGTATGTATTTTTGTCTCATCAGTCATAGAATTCTTTAGAAAAGAAGTGAACTATATTTTATACATTTTCTTCATACAGGGTTTGGTATACTGTAAGGCTCATTAAATACTTGCGGGTTTGGCCCTGGCCGGTTGGCTCAGTGGTAGAGCGTTGGCCTGGCGTGCGGAGGTCCCGGGTTCGATTCCCGGCCAGGGCACACAGGAGAAGTGCCCATCTGCTTCTCCACCCCTCTCCTTCTCCTTCCTCTCTGTCTCTCTCTTCCCCTCCCACAGCCGAGGCTCCATTGGAGCAAAGATGGCCCGGGCGCTGGGGATGGCTCCTTGGCCTCTGCCCCGGGCACTAGAGTGGCTCTGATTACAACGAGCGACGCCCGGGAGGGGCAGAGCATCACCCCCTGGTGGGCGTGCCAGGTGGATCCCGGTCAGGCGCATGCGGGAGTCTGTCTGTCTCTCCCCGTTTCCAGCTTCAGAAAAATACAAAAAAAAAAAATTACTTGTGGGTTTATGAATCTCACCTGTAGTCTAAGAGGCGTGAATAAATTATCATGAAAACCATTGTCAATATGATTAAAAAGATGAACAAAGCCTTGTTTTATCTTACTTCCTGCATGATCTCAGTCCAAATAGTTGTAACTGTTCATTGATTAAAAAGCATTTGATTTCCTACTTGGTGCAACATAAGTTAACACACAATTATACTTTCTAGTATTCAGTATTTTTTCATACATATTAATTTAATCTACTCAATGTTTTGTTGTATTTTCCATGAAGGGAAGATGTCTCTTTCATATTTGATTACTTCTTTAATACTTAGCACATACATATACAGTATTTATTTGTTTAAAGATTGGTTAATTGAATATCATAAATGGAATATCATTGATGTATGGTCCTCAGTGTGATACTTATTAAAATAGTATTTAATCATATATATTTAATGTATGGTTAGAATTCATATGGAATATTGACTTTGTAACTGATCTCTACTTTTTTGCATGTGATGATTCAGAATTGGCTTTGATAATTGAAATAGTCAAGCCACTCTCCAAAGAGAAAAATCTTGTATCTATTAAATTACAAAAAATAGTTTAGTATAATTCTTTCCTCTTTAAAATTTTACAATCTATTATGTCACTTATTTAGCACTCAGTTTAGAGATTGCATGAAGAAAACTCCTATCTATTATTTGTTAATTATATAGTTAGATAATTAGTTAATTCCTTCTGAAATAATTGGAATGAATAAATACAGAATTAAATCATTGGTGCTGAAATTATACCTCAAGAAAAAAGAAACAAAATATTTAAATCATTATTTTTAGGTCTTCTAAAATACATTGTATTTGGATAATATTAAAATAATTGTTTTTTTTCCTTTCTAGACGAGTGGAATTACTGATATTAAGGTAGGTTATTTCTAAATAACTAGAGCTTTGAGAATTTTTCTGCTTGACTAACTTTGAAGCTCCCTGCTAATTTATACTTAGGGAAAGAAAATTGTAAAATGCCACCCACCAATGGCAGGAATAGCATCCCTGGATGTAGTCATGGACACCAGCACACTGGGGCCTGTGGCAGCACCCATCCTCCTGTGGAGGATGGACTGGTGGGACTGACCACTATGTGTAAGCTTTCCACAGGTCTCAGTGAGATTCTTCGAACAGTAACAGAGCTAGGAAGAGGCTCTTGGCTCTGAAAAAGATGTTTTCCTTGGATTTGTGCAAACAGTTAACTGCATGGAGAAAAGTGAGGGGTTGTCCTTTATTCTGCTCCTGATTAGCTAACAAAGAATTGAGTCTTCATGATAATTTTTGTGATTCCATATTTACTTAGACCTGTAGTTATAGTTATCACATTTTCTTTCATTTAAAGTGTCCTAAAATCAGCTTTAATCAGAACTCAGAATTTATGGTAAATTTTAACACCAATTTGCCTTTCGCTATCCATAAAGTTTGCTAGATAAAATAATAGCATAAAAATTAGTACCCTCACCAAGTATCTAAAACATCAATTTACATACTGAAAATCAGTGGATGAACCATAAAACATGATTAAAGCCAGTCCTGTAGAAATGCTTTATTAGCCTACTATTGTGGAACACACATGAATTTAAAAGAATAGGTGCACGTACAAAATACTATTATTCAGACACTTCATTAGTTCAACTTGCCTAATGCTAGTGTGTCCAGAGTAATAGGCACCAGAGGTTTTGCCATTTCAAGAATAAATGGATTAAAACTATGGAACCCTAAAATTTTGAGGAAAAAAATTGAGATAAAAGGTCTATAAAATAAACCACAGAAATACAGAGATAGAATCTAATCAATGTCTATTTTCACATAATAACCATGTACCAGAGGATATATTCCTGAAATTTCTAGAGAAGTATTTAAGAAAAACATGAAATGAGAGAGCTAAAAAAACACTGTTGTCCACAAAAATGGAGTATGTTTTAAACGTAAATCATGTAAGTACATCAACTGTATAATTCTTCCAGGTCATGCTCATAACACTTATTTAATTTTGGAACACTTAGGAAATTGTGGCCTTGTTAAAAGTTGTTACTATTCTTCTTAATTACTTTAACACTAGGCCAAAAAGAGTCACAGATAAAGTCTAATTTTATAAGAAAAAGCTTAAATAAAATTGTAATTGAGTAGCAGACCATCAATAATTATACATTTTGAATAGTACATATTTTTTTAGAAATAAAATTTTGTATCTTTTTTCATTACCTTTTCCAACCAGATCTGCTCATATGAATATTATCCTTATGAAGGGCAAAGTTTTGTAAGACTCTGCCTCTTTTATATTATCGTAATTCTGTTCTAATTTTAGAACAAACAATTCTTTCTATCTTAAAGCAGATCCTGATTACTCTTATCTGCACTGGTGTATCTCAAATGAACAACTGTTGAGATACACTACAAGCAAGGGCTTAACAAGCAGAGAAATACCTCCAATGGTCCTTCTTTTTCAAAGGTCACCGTAGTCAATAGATCTAGAAGCGTATAACCCTGTCTGTATTATTTTGAGGAAGTTTGACTTTCTGGAGTATTTCCCTTCATTCAAAAGTGAGACCTTTCTAAAGATTTATAAGCTTCTATTATACATTAGGCAGCAAACAAAAAATGTACTACAAAGGCTTATTTTTTGAAACAAAAAAATAAGACAAATAGGTAAAAGAGTTTAATACCTAATACATATTGAAGTTTAATACCTAAATTTAGAAACTTCAAAATGAAAGTTCTAAGCCACACTCATCCATAGTCTTGCAGACTTTTAGCCACAGAAATTGGAAGCTTCAAAAGAGGTACAAGGTACCTCTTTTTGTACTAAAATGTTACCCTTCTGACAGTAGAGAACTATTATTTAATTAGCAATGACATTGTTCCCAGACATTCAGGTCATAGGACTAGAAAGGACTATGTAGAGTCATTTAAAGCATTTTCATTGAGAAATATCATGTTTTTTTAAAACTGAGAAGTTCATACTCTCCCTAGGAAAGTTCTTACAGCATTTAATTCAAACAGCATCAGAGATCTTTTTTCCTTGCTGAAAACTTCTCATTTTGTAATTTAAACATGTTTCTTATTCTCTTTTGAAGACGCATTAAAATTGAGTGGCCCACACCAATTAGTAAAACTTTATCATGAAGCTACATTGCTCAAAACTGTGTGGCTCTGGCACAATCTCGGCTGTTAGCTCATTGGTTTAGAATGGTCCAGAATCAGACCCCAGTTATGTGGATTTAGTATATAATTTGTTATATCACCCAACAGTGGAGAATCAATATAGGCTTTTCTATAATGACATATATTATTTTAATAAGAAAAAAATAATTTCAAATTGAAATCTATGGTAATTCTGGTTCATTATTAACACTAGAAAGCATAACGTATAAACACAAAAACTTAAATATAGCGAACTTACTCTAGACATGGGGAAGACAGTGAGTGAGCCCTTTTCTGTATTGGAACATGGGCAGTAGTGTTTGCATTGCTTTTACTGCAATGTGTTCAGGGGCCACTGTCACTGAGTGTCCTGAGGATGTGAGCGGGGGAAATGGCATTTAGCTGGTACACAAGAAAAGAGCCACATCACTCAAATGAAAGGGCCTTTCCAGCCCTTCCAGGAGTTCAAATGTACAGAAAATATGCAACACTTACGAGGAACAATTTTTTTCAGTGATGGTTGATTTTCTTCTCTAGAGTACGGACTGCACTAACAGGGAACGTTCAAGGTACACAACTATTAACAAACTGGAGTATGAAAATGAAAGGCTCCGGGATGACCTCGCAAAACTTCATGCCAGTGGACAGTCAGCGTGGGCCCACCACAATGCCTATGAAGACATGGGACACTATGCCTATCACGGCCAAATAAAAGTGGAAAAAAATGAAGATAGGTATGCTGACTCCATTATATAAAGATAGAAATGTGTAAACATTTTATTGAAATTATTTTTAAACAATTCAAATTATAACTTTACACATATTCTCTTCAGTTTAAATTTTACAGTGGTAATACAGTAGTGTAGAAACATTGTTTTATATGAAATTAGGTGTTGTCAATAGCTTTCCAAGCATAACAGTGAAATGGGTAGAATGTTACAGTAAATTTTAATCACTTCAGAGCAATCTTATTCACTATGTGGTATACAAAATATACAAATATATATTCTTACTTTTTATGTCATAGGAACAGAAAACCTAGATCTTAATATTACATATATTGTTCAAACAAAATAGAAAATATAGGAATTTTATGCTCACTTCTGACTTAACTTCAATACACTTTATATTGACACCAACAATAGCAATAAGCCACTGGTTATCCATCAGGGAAATAATCAATGGGTTGTCAGAGACCTTCTCGGAGTGAAGAGAAGTACATGGAAAATCATTATCTGCTGGCCACACAATCCCCGTGCTCTTAAAAATGTCTTAGTTCAAAATTTAAGTAAACATGTATCAACCACAAAATTAGACTAATTTATTCAACTTCAGTAAAATATTTATGGAGTCAAAACTGTCTCTGGAGGTTTTTCACTGTTTTCCTAAACTTGGAAAATGCTCAGTAAACCAAACAAGATCCTTTTCTATGGGATCTCTGAGTTATTAATATGCTTCGGCTGGTCTGAAGGTAGTGAGTTATCTCAACTGATTGTTCATAATATGCTAATGTCTCTGTGAGTGTCCAAGAAGGGGGTTGGTATGTAACACTTCCCAAACGTATTTGGTATCTGATTAATTAGCATTCCATGGTGCTGAGCAATGGTGAAATAACAAATGGTTCAGACCCAACTTCAACACAGTCTTTGCTCAGAAGCTTAGCATACTTAGCACGAAAGCCTTACATACCACTTTTATATAAAATAATGTTTATAATCTTGGGAAATTTACCTAACCTTTATAAGCCTCAGTTTCCCAATTGACAAATACAAATAATAAGCTATTTTTGTGAGAATTATAAGGAGAAAACACAGTTTCTTGTGAAACAAATATAGTAGTTCCTAAATGTTAGCCATTACTATTGGTATTATTACTAATAAAATTGTTAGTGTTTATAATATTAATACTTCTCCCACAATTTGCAATGTCTAAAAAGCATGTTTTGATGGATAAATGTTTGAATCTGACTTTTCCTCAAAGATAGTCCTGTGGGGCAGGGCAATGCCAGGCTCATCTTTGTAACTAAGCATGTCCAGTGTTCAGATATATAATCCATAAATCCAAGGGATGTACTACAAAGAATACTTGTTCAACAACATTCTTGTGGATGTAATACAGCTCTCTTCTATTTGCCACCACTTCAGCCCTGTAGGTATTAAGATATATCCTAATCTGATGCATGAAACAGCAACTACTCAAAAATGCTAAATTAATACCCTCTCTTCAAGTGCTTAAAGAAGGAAATGAGGGAAGATGAGTTATTACCCCAAAAAGCTCTAGTGGTGGGGTGTTCTGGAGGAGGGTGGGGGGAGCAGTATGGGAGGGTGAAAGAGGTCACTGAGATGGTCATGGGGCCAGTTCTCTGATGAATGCGCCCATGTTAACTGGCCACTATAACTGCAAATCTGTCTAAAAGGGGTCTAAACTTGATTTGGGTGGAAGAATATATTTTACAATATAGAATAAACCCTTCACAAAAGGCTTCCCTACTCTGTGGATTCATTTTTCCATGGGTCAAATCATGACCCCACGTCTACAGTTTTCTCATTGTAAGAGAAAAGCAGGCCCCTAACAATATTATAAAGAATCTACCCAGGTATGTTAGTCACTGGTCTATATAGAGCACCCATTAATGTGCAGAACACTGTTTCCTAGTCTTGCTTGATGGAATAACTTTGAAAGACTTAAGTGAGGGTACCAGGTTTTGTTGGTTAAACAAAAGACAGGTTTTCTGCCGTTTATTATTTTTTAAAGTATTTTATTGTTTGGATTGCCCCTTTTTTCTCTTTGTTAAGCAGTACAGAATGTGTTAAAAGTGCCCAACGAAAACAAGGCAGTAGGGGACACAAAAGCAGCACACGAGGAAAAATGCTCAGCAGGAGATGATCTTAATAAGCAGTGTGGACTAGTATTCTGGCTGCAGAGCCTGTGTCCTCCCAGTCTCGTTTGTTGAAAGTTTCATTAAATTTGTTTTAATGCTTTGTCTGATTTCAGTGTTCTCCAGTGACCTGGTTTTTTTAAAAGAAACAGCATTTCAAATGTTCTGAATAAATTATTACCATATAAAAGCCACTATGGGGAAAGAGTTGTTCAGATGCGAGGACACTGTGAACTCACCAGTGGAAACTAGAAAGCACATATCCATTAAATTTAGCAAGTAGAAAATGAAATATTCTTTCTTTTCCTCACAGCACAGCTCAGTGAAGTCAAATAGTAAAAGCTATATATAGCTATATTTTTAGACATAAAAAATTGAAAAATACATGTTATATTTACGCATCAATGGCTGATGCAAAAAGGTCTTATTAAATTATTTGAGAAAGGAAAAAACCTTTAGGTAAAAATATAGGAAGATAATGTTCCACAGAATTTTAAAGCCTATAGATTAACTTTTAGCTACTTCTTGCTTTTAACTAAAAAAGATTCGTATAATACCTTGTTAAAATAATCTTTGGTCTATTCAGAAGCAACTCAATTTTTGTTGTTTGTTTTTCACTCCTGTTAGAAGTGACAAGTTTTTCCTGCTCATCCACTTAAAATGTGAAACATTTTAGGATATTACAAAGGATTTGCTTTCTAATAAGACAGTAATTTGGAAGTTTTTAAAAGAATTATGCCCTGGTTGATTGGCTCAGTGGATAGAGCATTGGCCCAGCATATAGATATCCCAGGGTCAGTTCCCCGTCAGGGCACACAGGAAAAGCAACCATCTGCTTCACTCTCCCTCCCTCTCCCCCTTCTCTCTCTCTTACCCTCCTGCAGCCAGTGGCTTGATTGGTTTGAGTGTCAGCCTCAGCACTGAGGATAGCTCAGGTGGTCCAACCTGTCAGTCTCAGGCACTAAAAGTAGCTTGGTTGAGTACAGCATCAGCCTCAGACCAGGGTTGCCGGGTGGATCCTGGTCAGGGTGCATGTGGAAGTCTGTCTCACTATCTCCCCTCCTCTCACTTAAAAAAATATATATGACTAAAATGTAATTGAATTGGATGAGGATGTACTGAAGATTTTTAAAGTATTTTAAGTTAGAGTTTTGAAGTTTAGAATAATTTACGAGCTAATTTGGAGTAGTGATATCTGGAGCTATTAATATATAACTATAATGACAACTCAATTTTGTAATAAATGGAGTTTTATCTCTACTTAAGATACGTACTTAAAATGTGAATTTATGGTTTTAAAAGTTATATCATGAACTGGAAAAATTTTAACAATCATAAACATTAATCATTAAAATTTCTTCAAGTCTAGTTAATAAATTAAAAGTTTCTAATACTAAAAACCACAAAGTCAGCAGGTTTGTCATAACCACTCTCACAGGATCCCTGGTCAAGGAACAGTCATCTAGAAGAGAAGTAAGTTGACAAAATTTTGTACCATGGTGTTACTCATAAGGAGCAAAACATAGCAGGCTGGACAATTCTAGGCCAGAAAATAAATGAGCAGTCCATAGACCAGGGAGCATTATGTGGAGTGTTAGGAGGTAAGGCTGGAAGCAGGTAAATTAGCATCGTTGTGAAGGGCTCCTTGTCCATGCTGAGGACAGTGTCCTGTAGCCTGGAGGAAATCAGTGAAGGGCCAGGAGTGGATGGACAGTCAGACTGCCCTGAGAACTGTGCCAGGAGTTGACTCAGGTCTCAAGTTGGTACAGTTCTCCCCAACAGCAATCAGATCCTCTCTCCTGGCAAAAGTAGGCAGTGTTCTTGGAATATTGCCTATAGAAAAGATAATTGAACAGACCAGCTTGTGAGAGGGTATTAAAAGCCTTCAGAAATAATTTTTAAGATGGTTTTTAAATTGATATACTTAGCATTCTATGCAGGGCAATTTTATGAAGTATTTGAAACGCTGTATTCTTGAAGAAGAATGTGTCAGACATAAAGATGATTTAAAGCAAAAGTACTTTACTTCATAATGTAGTCTTTCCTTTCAATCTCTACATTTTATTGATCTTACAATAAAAATAATTTTTCTACATAAATTTTAGTAATTAACACCATAAAACTGTATCTCTACATTATCCAATAGAAAATGGATAATTGAGACAATTATTTAGATAATTTAGGACAAATAATACTTTTCTCAAAATCTCTGTATAGTAGAGGTTACAAAGAGATGCCTATTTCTTGAATCACTTCCATCATTATCCTCCTTTTCCCCGTGCTTTGACGTGTAGATGGGAGCCTCTCTCAGAAGGTCCAGCTGAAGGGCCTATGCAGATGTGCAATGCAATTGTTATCATTCTGTTTGATTGTGGGATGTTTCATCTGATTGTGCACGTCATAAACTGTGTTATTTCAGTTTAATTTGTTGTTTTGTTTCCATAGTAATTGTAGTTTGAGAGAAAAAACTTTAAAAAGATAAGTAAAAATGGAACACATGTTGTATTTGTTTTTATGGACTAATTTACAGATGCCTCATTTAACTTTTATTTGTATGCATAGCTTTGAAAATGTTCGCATAATAAGAGGCAAGTCTATATGGATAGTCTTTGGATAAGAACAGAAAAAATTAATGTAAATTCTTTTGAATTGTGTGAAATTAAAATATGAAGCCTTTGAAAATGGTTGATCAATACCTGTGGAGAATGGAATTAGTAGTAAAAATAAAAAAATTTAAATTGAAGGGGTTTTATGTTTTCAGGGGTCTTTGGTGATTTTTATTAAATTTAAACCCTGTTTTTATGAATTAATGCTCAGAAAGACATTTATTTAGTCCCAAACAGCCAATACTATCAGGACATTTTGGGTACAATTTTAGGGTAAATTGATTTGTTTCTCTGTTTTATTATTCATTTGTTTTGTCAGCAAACCAAAATTTAAAATCTCACTGGTATTTTTTTCAGTTGCATTTTCTACCTTACATTTTAGCACAAACAACAAATTCTGTACTGTGCCTTTCATCTGAATTGTGGGTTCAGTTTTTATACAACCTTTTTAATCCATGAAAACATTAAAGTAACAGAAAGATCAAGTCACCTGTCCAAGATCAACAGTGTGGAGGAATTTAGGAGATGATGTAAATTGAAAACATGGTATAAATTATTAATTCCTATAGGAATGAGAATTATTATTTACAAAGACTTGTTCTAGAATTTTTAAAAGTATAATTCTGTTAAGAAAGCCAGTGAGGTTAAGTGAAATAAAAAATAGGAAACAAGTATCTATGCAGAACTGTCAAGGGCAGTATTGTTAGCTGTTTTGAGATTTTTCTCAAACTGGCTTCATGGCATTTAATTAAGTAGCAAAGATACAAAAGTAAAACAGAGAGGGAAGAAATGTAGACAGTAAGGATAGTAGGACATTACTATACTATATATTACTATACAAAGTTTTCTGCTTCATTATTAATCATTCTAAGTCTTTTAAGTTGAGTAAAAATTATTCATCAGGAAAATTATTATTTTTTAGGAAAATTATTTTTTAAGAAATGTCTTTTTAACATATTTTTTATTGATTTATTTTAGAGAGACAGAAAGGGAGCGGGGATCAATTAATTGTTCCACTGATTCATTCATTCATTCATTGCTTCTTGTATGTGCTCTGACCTGGGATCAAACACTCAACCTTTTTTTGTTTGTTTGTTTCATTAATTTTTATTTATTTTGTCAACATAGATTCAAGTGTTCCACTGAATATAACACCCTCACCCCCCACCACCATGTTCCTATTTAAATTTAAGCCCCTTTTATCTCCCTCCCCCTAACTTCTTCCCACCTTCCCTCTGGGATTTGCTGTCCTGTTATCTGTATCTCTGTAAAATATATATATATATATATATATATATATATATATATATATATAAATATATATATATTTATATATATTTATATATATATACACACACACACACATAATTTCACTAATCCCTTCACCTTCTCTGATCCCATCCCCCTCCTCCTCCTCCTCGCTGACAGTTGTTGTTCTGCTCCCCATGAGTCTGCCCTGCCTCTATTCCGTTCCTCAGTTCACCGTGTTCATTAGGTTCCACATATAAGTGAGATCACATGATATTTGTCTTTCTCTGCCTGGCTTGTTTCATTTAGCATAATAGTCTCCAGGTTCATTCATTGCCATTGCAAAAGGTAAGATTTCCTTCTTTTTCACAGCCATGTAGTATTACATTGTGTATAAGTACCACTGCTTTTTAATCCATTCGTCCACTGATGGACACTTGGGCTGTTTCCAGATCTTCACTATTGTAAACAATGCTGCAATAAACATGGGGGTGCATATCTTCTTTTGAATCAGTGATTTGGTATTCTTAGGGTATATTCCTAATAGTGGGATAGCTGGGTCAAAAGGCAGGTCCATTTTTAATTTTTTGAGGAATCTCCATACTGTTTTCCACAGTGGCTGCACCAGTCTGCATTCCCACCAGCAGTGCAGGAGAGTTCCCTTTTCTCCACATCTTCGCCAGCATTTAAATTGTATTTTGTTTTGTTGATGAGCACCATTCTAACAGTTGTGAGGTGATATCTCATTATGGTTTAAATTTGCATTTCTCTGATGATTAGGGTTGTTGAACATTTTCTCATCGGTCTATTGGCCATCTGTATGTCCTCTTTGGAGAAGTGTCTGTTTAGTTCTTTTGTCCAATTTTTAATTGGATTGTTTACCATCCTGGTGTTGAGTTTTAGAAGTTCTTTATAAATTTTGGTTATTAACCCCTTATCAGACGTATTGGTGAATATGTTCTCCCATTGTGTAGTTTGTCTTTTTATTTTGTTTATGGTGTCTTTTGCTGTACAAAATCTTTTTAGGTTGATATAGTCCAATTTGTTTATTTTGTCCTTTATTTCACTTGCCCTTGGAGATATATCAGCAAAAATATTGCTACAAGAGATATCGGAGGGTTTACTGCCTATGTTTTCTTCCAAGATGTTTATGGCTTCATGACTTACATTTAAGTCTTTTATCCATTTTGAGTTCATTTTTGTGAATGGTGTAAGTTGGTGGTCTAGTTTCACTTTTTTTGCAGGTAGCTTCCAATTTTCCCAACACCGTTTATTTATTTATTTATTTATTTCCATTTTTCCAAAGCTGGAAACGGGGAGGCAATCAGACAGACTCCCGCATGCGCCCGACCGGGATCCACCCAGCATGCCCACCAGGGGACGATGCTCTGCCCCTCTAGGGCATCACTCTGTTGCATCCAGAGCCATTCTAGCGCCTGAGGCAGAGGCCACAGAGCCATCCCCAGCGCCTGGGCCATCCTTGCTCCAATGGAGCCTCAGCTGCGGGAGGGGAAGAGAGAGACAGAGAGGAAGGAGAGGGGGAGGGATGGAGAAGCAGATGGGCGCTTCTTCTGTGTGCCCTGGCCGGGAATCGAACCCAGGACTCCTACACGCCAGGCCGACGATCTACCGCTGAGCCAACCAGCCAGGGCCCCCAACACCATTTATTAAAGAGTCTGTCTTTACTCCATTGTGTGCTCTTACCTCCTTTGCCAAATATCAATTGTCCATAAAGGTGTGGGTTTATTTCTGGATTCTCTGTTCTGTTCCATTGATCTGTATGCCTGTTCTTATGCCAGTACCAGGCTGTTTTGAGTACAATGGCCTTGTAGTATAACTTGATATCAGGAGGTGTGACACCTCCCCCAAACACACAACCTTGGCACATCAGGATGATGCTCCAACCAGCTGAGCTATCCAGCCAGGCTTCTAAAGAAATATCTTTTTTATTTTTTTTTTACTGTTTTATTGTTCTTGTTTGTTTGTTGTACTGAACCATCATCTCAGCAGCCCCTTCACTTCCATCTGCTGTTGCTTACGTGTCTTCCCCTGTCCATTTCCTTGTTTTGGGCCCCTTCCTCCAGTTTCACACCTATTCCATAGCATTTTATCTTTCCCTTTGCCCCTGTCAGCTCCAAGTTGGGAATTTTTATTGAACTTATTGGGGTGACATTGGTTAACAAAATTATATAAAGTTCATGTGTACAATTCTATATTATATCATCTGTATATTGCACTGTGTGTTCACCACACAAGTCAGGTCTCCTTCCATCACCATTTATTCCCCCTGTGCCCTCTTCTACCTCTTCCACCCCCCTTCCCCTCTGGTAATCACCATATTGTTGTCTGGGTCTATGAGGGATTTTTGTTTGTTTGTTTTTACTTAATCCCTTCACTGATTTTTCCCCCTGTTAGACATCAGAGAAGTTAAAATCCATAGCTATATAAGCAAACAGATGTCCTTGGTAGCAGCAGTGACAACCATTCCTTGTCTTTTAGACGTAGCCAAGACAGTGAGCCAAACAGAAGTGCAACATCTTCATTGGCACCTTTGCCAGTTCAAAGGAAAGAAATGACAAGCCCTTTGGTTAGTGACGAAGAAGTTTTCCCACTGGTAAGTTGCTGGTTGCGGATTTTTTTTCCTTTAATGGTGATTACTCTTACACTGATACCAATACACTGATGTGTACATAGTTATTTAAAAAACACGCTGCTGCTTGAGTCATTTGGCCATGCCTATCTACAGAAGGAAAAGACATCCATAACAGCTTCATGAAGTATTTCAAGCAATAGTTATTCAGCGCTAGTGCAGGTCAGAATTACAGTGACATTTTTAAAAATGCAAGTTTTGGGGACACTTCCCTGGACATTCCATGAGCCGTCAAGGATCTCTCAGTTTTAAAGAGCTATAAGTGCTCTTTGGTGCCTGTTTAGAAAATCTTTTCTATTGCTCTGACATGCAGAGAGAAACATGCACAAATCAGAACTAGACAGCTTGGTGAATTATCACGAAGGAAACACATCAATGTACCTACCACCTAGATAATAAATAGGACAGTTGTAACCCTCCAGGAACTCCTCTCATGTCCCCCTCCAATCACTCCTTCAACCCGCTCCCAAGATAACCACTATCCTACCTTTTAGCATCACAGTTTAGTTGTGGCCATTTGGAAATTTAATATAAATGGTATCATACTATATGTGTTCTTTTGTTTCAGGCTTCTTTTGCTCAATACTGTTTATGAGATTGATCATCCATATTGTGTTACATGACTATAGTTTATCCATTTTTGTTTCTCTATGCAGGGGTCCCCAAACTTTTTATACAGGGGGCCAGTTCACTGTCCCTCAGACCGTTGGAGGGCCGCCACATACAGTGCTCTTCTCACTGACCACCAATGAAAGAGGTGCCCCTTCCAGAAGTGCGGCGGGGGCCGGATAAATGGCCTCAGGGGGCCGCATGCGGCCCACGGACCGTAGTTTGAGGACGCCTGCTCTATAGTATTCTATTCTTTATAAACACTACGTGCAATGATACTACAATTGAACCATTCTACTGTTAACGAACATTTATATCCTGATTAAGGTTATTACCAATAATGCTGCTAAAATCACTGCATGTGTCTTTTAGTGCATGTGTATAATTTCCATTGAGTAGATACCTAAGCAGAACTGCTAGGTTATAGGATATGCATAAGGTCAGCATCAGGAGATATTGCCAAGCTGCCTTCCTAACTATCTGAGCCAGTTAACTCCTCAACGAGAAATGTGTGAGGGTTTATTCTATATTTTTTTCCAACACTTGGTAGTGCTTGACCTTTTTTTTTCTTTAGGAGAGAGGAGGGGAGATAGAGAGACAGACTCTCACATGTGCCCCAACTGTCATCTACCTGGCAACCCCCATCTAGAGCTGATGCATGAGTACCAAGCTATTTTTAGCACCTGAGGCTGACACTCGGACCAAGGAGCTATCCTTAGCACCCAGGGCCATGCTCAAACCAATTGAGGCACTGTCTGCAGGAGGGAAAGAGTGAAAGAAGGGAGAGAGGGAGAGAAGGAGAAGCAGATGATCACCTCTCATATGTACCCTGACTGGGGATCAAACCCAAGACTTCTGCATGCTGGGCCAATGCTCTATACACTGAGTCATCCAGCCAGGTGGTAGTGATTGATCTTTTTAAATTTAGCTTTTATGGCCAGTGATTAGTAATATCTTATTGTGGTTTTAATTCTTATTGCTCTGGTGACTAATGAGGTTGAGCACATTTTCATGTATTTTACCATTTTGATATCCTCCACTGTAAAGTGTCTGTCCAATCTTCTTGCCTAAGTTTCTATTGGCTTAACTTTATTCTTATTAATTTGTATAAGTTCTTTATATATTCTGGGTATAAGCCCTCTACTGAGATATGTGTTGCAGACACTCTCCCATTCTTACTTGCTCTTCACTTAATGTTATCTTTTGATGACCACAGTTTTTAATTTTAATACATTTAAACTTATGAATCTTTTTCTTTATAGTTAATATTAAAAATATTAATACCTAAAGGTATCCTATTTAAAACTTTTGCCTGTCCCAAAGTTATTAAAATATTATCCTATGTTTTCTTCTGGAAGCTTTGTCTCTTTACCTTTCGTATTTAGATCTATATCTGGAATTCATTTTTGTATGTGGTACAAGGTAGGCCTCTCAGTCCTTTTCCCCAGGGAACTATGCACTTGAACTTGCACATGTATTCCAGTCCTGTAGATGCTTTTGAATTTTTTTGTGTTCGAAATTAAGAAAATGACAGTTTGTTTTCCTGCTTTCAAATCTTTATACCTTTATTTATTTATTGCCTATTACTGTTTTCCCTTCTCCATAAGTGACACTGATGTCACCTGGTCACTCAAGCCAGAATCTAGGTCCAGGGGTCCCCAAACTTTTTACACAGGGGGCCAGTTCACTGTCCCTCAGACCATTGGAGGGCCACCACATACAGTGCTCCTCTCACTGACCACCAATGAAAGAGGTGCCCCTTCCGGAAGTGCGGCGGGGCCAGATAAATGTCCTCAAGGGCCGCATGCGGCCCGCGGGCCATAGTTTGGGGATGCCTGATCTAGGAAGTCATCTGTCTGAGGTCAGTCAGGTTCCCCAGATTCTGAGATGGAGACTCTTGTGAAAGTGATTCGTTAAGAGTATTCTCAGCAGAAGAGTGAGTGAAGTAGACAAGGGGAGGGAAGGGAAGCTAAATAAGGATGAGGTCTTAGCTAGAGGTTAGCTTAGCTTGGTCTCACCAGGGGTTTGGAGCATGGATTGCACAACAGAGTTGGCTCCCCGCGGTGGGGACAAGAAGTCTGGCATTGTGTGCCCATGTCAATCAGTCTTGTCTCTGAGATGGAATGGACTGAAGCAGGTATTGCAACTTGGCAGATGAGGTAGGAGGCTCCACTTCAGCTGAAGACAGGTCCCAGAGAAGTGGCCGCCTGTGAGCTAGCAGTCACCGCCGCAGTGCTGCAGGGTAGATGCACCGGCCTGAGGGTCTGAGTAGGGCACCACCAGCAGCCACTATAGTCCACTTTTCAAACTACTCAGATCTATGTTCTTTTCATGTTGTTTGGATTCAGGCATAGCCTCTCTAAGACTCTGGCTGGTCGTAATTTCTGGGAATACTTATAAGAGGAGGGCTAGTGGGACACACTACATCCCTTGATGCTGTAACTGGTCTCAAGGACTAATACTCACTATCTCCTCACCCTTTCCAGATTCCCTTCCCCCTCAGCTGGCACCTCTGTTGGTCCAGGTGGCTCACCTTGTGGGGTCAGCCCTTGATTTCCATGATTATCAGGATGTGTTTTACTATTTACAGTTAAAAGTAGGCATGAGAGTACCAAAAGGCCTCCTCAGTGGATTACCTAAATACCAAACATATTTCTCTTCACCTCCATCATGTAGTAGAAGTCTTACTACCTCTTTGTGATGATAGGGGTTTGTTACCTTTGCCAGTAGAGAACCTCCTTCCTGTGCTTCTGGCCTGTTGGAGTCCCAAGTGTCTGGGTGCCAGCCAAAGCCTTACGTTCACTGAGATTCTTCTAGGTCTCTTGGTGGAGGTTCCCCCTCTGTAAACCAACAGAGCCCAAACATACAGAGACAGAAGGCACAAATTCTCTTGAGTTGGTCAACAGAAGTGATTGAGAGTAGAGCCATTCCTCCTCCTTTTTGTTCCCAGACCCATGTATTCTAACTGTCAGAAACACAGAAGCAGAAGCAGCTGGTTTAACGTCTCTACCAAGTCCAGAAGAAGGCAACCCATCCTCACTGGGTATCATTTCCAAGCTGATGCCTCAGCTGTGCCTTATGGAGGCCCATCGGGTAGCATCCGCTGGATGGTGCTGTGTGTGGTAGGACCAGTGGGTACCATGGTCATGCCCCTGGTCTTCTGCTGTAAAGTAGGTTCCTTTAGGTCTCATGTCACTATATCACTCACTTTGTGAGTGATAGTGGTGTTGGCCAAGACAGGAAAAGAAAACCTGCAGAATACATGTCAGTTCTGGTAAGGATAAAACATTGCCCTTTCCAAGATGTAAGGGATCTGATGTGATCTAATTGCTACCAAGAGACAGGTTTGTCTCCTTGAGGGATGGTGGCATATCAAGAAGACAGCTTTAGTCTTTACTGCAAGTCGATCAGACATTCAATGGCAACAGTAGCTAGATTAACTTTCCTGAAAGGGAGAATATGCTATTGGGCCCATATATAATGTCCATTGGCATGGCCAAGGAAAGAGGCCAGGTCAAGTCATCCTGTCCACTTCTGACATACTCTGTCCCAACTCAGGCTCACTAGCATGACAGGAACTTTTTTGCAAATAGTATACAGTTTTCCGCTGCAGATGGCATGGTCTCGCTCCAGTATCTTAAGGGTCTGCAACAACTCTTCCTTATTGAAACTGGCTAGAGGCTCCACATGGCATCTTTCTCTAGCAGAGATTATTCTAGTAAGTCATTTGGCCCAAATAGCAGGCCTGTTGTACCCCTTTCCCAACCTGCAGCAGAACCCTTTCTTTCTCTGGGCCCTGCTGAAAACAAAGGAAAATAAAAACAGCCTTCTGTGTCACCCAATAAATGAGTTGGACTATTCCACCTGAGTGGAATACACTGCCTCCAAAACCTGAAGAGACCTATCAAGCTTTGTGCTTCTTTTGTAGTGATAAGAAATGAAAGGTACATTCATTTGTGCTTAAGAGGAGACATGTTGATGTGCTCCATATCACTGGATACCCGAAAACACCATGTCAAGTCCCTGAATTGTTTGTGGGGTTTGTCTTTTACTCTGTGGAGCATGTGTCTTGCTAAGCCTTCTGTATGCTCACCACTTCTTGTTCATCAGGCCTTAGCATGATGTTAATGCTAATATATCATTGATGCCTTACTATCTGGAGTCCTTGGAATGTCCAGATGGTCCAGGCTCCTTCAGAATTTATCGTGACAGCATCATTAACATAACACATAATGTTGGGGCAAAGTCATGGGCGTGTGCTGTGGTCTAGCCCTTGTGAATGCTAACTGCTTCTGGCCCTGCTCCTTACTGAGCACTAAAAAGAATGCCTGTGCCAGATCCACAGCAGCACACCAGGCACCCAAAGCCCTACTCTTGGGCTTCAGACGAGATGCTGGGGTGCGTCTCCCGCACGTTCGCAGTGCCCCACTACCAGCGCCACAGTCAACACACTTTGGCAGAGGCCAGACTTGTGAACTAAACCTCCCTATACCAAAGTTCACCTGCATACCAACTGTTGACTTTTCAAGCCCTTTATAAAGTCCCATTGTTCCCAATAAAACAACAGTTGAAGAGGTGTCTAGGGAACACGGAACTAGAAAAATTAAGTACAAATTTTCCTAACTTATTTTAAAATTATTTTGAATGAGTGCTATAAAATTATCTAATATTACCCTTTATTCCTCAGACACAGGGTGTGTGTGTGTGTGTGTGTGTGTGTGTGTGTGTAAAGGTAAGCACTGACCAGGTCACAGACTAGTAGATGAGCACTTCCTGATCACATAAAGGTGGGACTGGGCGCTCAGCACAGAGGTGCTCTCAGCTGCAATTGGACAAACAAGATCCCTCCCAGCTCATGGCCTTATCCACTTAGAAGCCACTCTCCGCGCCCCCCACCCCCACGGGGAGGGGGAGGGGGGGAGTCATGCAGCCAGTCCTCCTCCTGTAACTCCAAGCAGCAATTAGCCTCCTTTTAAAGCCAGTTCTTAATTTTTTTCTATGTAAGATTTCTTTGCACCATTCTACTACTGTACAATCTTTACTTCAGCTTTTAAGTTGCCTGTTTTCACATGTAAATCATTGGCTTTGCAAATTAGTGCAGTACGTTTTACGTAAGTTTCATGGTAATTACGTCATCCGTGCATTTGCAGTTGGACGCTCTAATATTCATTTCTAGAGCTTTGTAATGTAACGGAGCTGTGATGTTCAGGTTCCCTGAGGATTTCATTAGAGACTGCATTGCCCTAGTAGAGGGATTCCAGCTTCAGGGGTAAGACTATATTTCATTAGGGGTTGCGGTGTTTGACACTATGTCAGGGAGAATGCCGAGAAGCAGGAAGAGTTAGAGGGCCTGCACATTCGTCACCTGACTTCTCTCTGCCCTTAGTCCCCCCCAGGGCTCTCCTTCCCGGCGTCCTTGGCTGCACAGCATTTCCTTCTGGAGGAAGAGAAGCGAGCGAAGGAACTTGAAAAACTTCTCAATACCCACATCGATGAACTGCAAAGACACACAGAATTTACTCTTAATAAATACACCAAGCTGAAACAAAACAGACACATATGAGCTTTTAAACTTTTTTGTTTGTTTGTTTCCCCCATCCCAAGAAAAAAGGCTCTGGCAAAATATTTACAGAGCTGATTAATGAAACTGAGAGGTTGTTGTATTTTTTTTGAGTAAATCATTTCTGTAAGGCAGCTAGAAAATAGTAAGTATTTTGTTCGATAAAGCCATTTAAATTTCTACATTAACATAAAAAATTGTTTGGCTATAGTTACTATAAAATAATTATCATTACTCCAAAAAACCTGTTTTCCTAGTCTACACGTATTTTAGTATTAAATATGCAGTTATTTCCCACTTGAATCATGTATACTGAAAACCCGTTTCCTCCGTAACGACACATGAGGGAAAAGGAAGCACTGTATTCCAAATGTAAATGAGTCAAGTGCTGTGCAGGTTTACCAGTTGGAAAACTCAAGCATTTTTAAAACTGAAAAATATAAAGTATTTTGAGCTATGTGAGCATCCTAAAACTCTTTTAGGAAAAAAAAAATAAGATCTAGCTTTACTATTCCTGCATTCATCTCTGTAATGTCTCTCTGTTTCAACAGAATGGAATGAGCTATTTACACGCTTAAAATGTATGTGCCAAATATTACTGCTTTCCTGTTAATACTAATTACTTCATGGACATGAATGAGATAAAGAAAATATAAAGCATTGCCGTTGTTACATTCTCTTTTGTAATACCTCTGTTTTCAATAAAAGAATGCAAAAATCTATGGACTGATTGTAAATATTCCAAATCTCTATAGAACAGTAACAGTATGGTAGTGAACAATAAAATTCAAGTAACAAATATACACACACGGTGATCCAGTATTCTTTAAAAATGATGTTTTATATAAAAATTGTGAAAAATCGGCCCTGGCCAGTTGGCTCAGTGGTAGAGCGTCGGCCTGGCATGCAAGGAGTCCCGGGTTCGATTCCCGGCCAGGGCACACAGGAGAGGTGCACATCTGCCTCTCCACCCCTCCCCCTCTCCTTCCTCTCTGTTTCTCTCTTCCCCTCCTGCAGCGAGGCTCCATTGGAGCAAAGATGGCCCGGGCGCTGGGGATGGCTCCTTGGCCTCTGCCCCAGGCGCTAGAGTGGCTCTGATCGCAACAGAGCGACGCCCCGGAGGGGCAGAGCATCGCCCCCTGGTGGGCAGAGAGTCGCCCCCTTGTGGGCGTGCCGGGTGGATCCCGGTTGGGCGCATGCAAGAGTCTGTCTGACAGTCTCTCCCCGTTTCCAGCTTTGGAAAAATACAAAAAAAAAAAAAAAGATTGTGAAAAATCCTGGATGACGTCAGAGTAATGGCATGGTAGGAAGCGATACCGATAAATCTCCCCCAAAACTCAACAAGATCTTCAACCAGAAACAGAAAAACCTATCCTTGGAGCCTCCAGATGTTTCGCAATACACCCGAAGGTATGGTCGAGCGAAAAATTGGCTAAATATATAATCAAACCCCGAAGGAAATAGGGAGTAAGAAATGCTCTGCCTTCCTCACTAACCTAAATAGGGCTGCTTTCACTGGGAACTGAGAATATAGAAACTAAGGCGGGCAAAGGGGGTGAACAGATCCAGGCCGCGGCACAAACGTCCAAACCAGGCTGTGGCACAGAGATCCAAGCCAAGGAAAAACTGTGCCTGTGGCAACCTGGGTAATACAGCTAACACTCACACCAAACCCAGACAAAGAAAGACAAGTGGGGCAGCCACTTTCCCCGATCTCCTGTTCGGCGCGCGCAGATAGTGAGTGAGAGATTCCTTCAAAAGCCCCGGGAGGGGGCGCCCATGATACCCCACAGAGTCAGAGGCCTTTGTGTGGGCTGAAAGCGGAATCTCCAGGCCGCCCCAGTGCCCTGAAAAGCCGCGCACAGGAAGGGAGCAAGAGCCAATTCCAACGCTGGAACTTTTCCGTGCGGGCAGGGGTTTCACTCAGAGGGTGAAGCAGACGGCCTGATATCCTGGTCTGCATGCATGGAGAGTGGGAAAGAGATTCCTTCGAGCACCTCAGGAGTGGGAGCCCGTGTTATCCCACAGAGGAGCAGAGTCAGAGGCCTCTGTGTGGACCAAAAGCAGAATCTCCAGGCCGACCCACCGCCCTGAAAAAGCCGCACTTGGGGAGGGAGCGAGAGCCGATTCCAATGCTAAAACTTTTCCGTGGGGGCGGGGGTTTCATTCAGAGTGTGAGACTGCCAGCCTGATATCCTGGTCTGTGCACAGATAGTGAGCCATGGTTCCCTCCAAGCACCCCAGGAGTGGGTGCCTGCCCATGTTACCGGACAGAGTGGCAGAGCCAGAGGTTTTTGAGTGGGCGGAAGCCCCGCCTGATTATGCTAGCAGCTCTGACTGACTGAGCCTTAGCTAGAGCCCTGTGCTGAGTGGGAATAGAGTGGGGAGTTGCCAGCTCTTTGAGCCTCTTACTATCCAGGCAGAGGCAGCAGCAACCCCATAGCTGGATTATCAGGCTTCTAATTGTGGAAGGAAAGACTAGGAGAGAGGTTCCAGGAACACTCTCACAATGAGAGACCCTCTCACTGTTGGAACCTATAAACGCTAATGAGCCTCAACTGCCAACGAGACTGAAGCCCAATACATGACATCGCCATAGAGAATTATCAACTGCAAACCTCTTCCAGAGCGTGCCACAGGGGCAGAACCCGGGGTACAAAGTCACTGACCAGGAAAAGAGACAGAAAAGAAAAAGCAAGACGATAACCTCTCAAAATCAAGAATAATCTGCAGACTTTATAACCTATCCCATTTTATTATATTTGTTCGTCTGTGTCTCTTTTATTCATTTTTGATTTTTCATTTGTTTTTTTTTTCTATTCCAATTTGGTCATTTAATTCTCTCTCAGTCTTACTCTCACCTCTCTTTGAACTACACTAGCCCATAAGTGTTACATCTCCCATTATCTTTTCTTTCCTCCTCCTTTCTCTCTATGAGGGTTGCAATCCAAAACCCCTAACTCTCTATCTCTCTCTTTTTTCTTCTTTTAGTGGTTCCATCTTCTCTCTCTCTCTCTCTCTTTTCTCCCTCTATATTAGTCTCTTCCTTTCTCCTTTACGTCTTCTCTCATTCAAACCTCAATAACGAACAAATTATCTTATCTGGGACTCAAACTTAAGTTTGTGGCATTTTGGGGGATTTTTACTTCACCTTTTTAACTCATTAGCAGTGCTCCCATCCCTGGCTCTCCATTTTATCTAGTTCTTGTTCCACTAAATACAATAGTAATTTTTTAATTTTCCATCCCTTTTTCCTGTTTCCCTCTTATTCCTCTCATCATAACTCTTAGTCAGCCAACATCTAAAAGCAAATCATTTTATTCTTGACCCAACTTTTTTCCTTATTTGCTTGTTGTGGGCCTATACCGCCCCCTTTTATATATTTTTTTCTTTTATTTATTTTTTTTTCCTTTTTTTTTCTTTTTCCTTTACCCCTTTATTACTTCTCCCCAATTCAGGACCTCCACTACAGGTATTCTTTGTTCTATTTAGTACAATATAATTCACAGTTCATCACAAGATTTTCTCAAGAAAGAGGGTAGAAGAGAGGAGAGGAAAAAAGGAGGGGAAGGAATAATTCCCTTTTTATCAAATTTTTATCTTATTTTGTTTTTCTTTATTTAATGATTAATTTTTTTAAAAAAACCCTCAATTTTTTTATTTTTTTAACTTTTTATTCCTTATAAAATCTCATTAATACTATCAACAAAATCACCCTCAGATGCCATTAAAGAAGAGAAAATCAAATATCATGGATACATAAGAAAGAGAGGTAACACAGAGAGATGAGGAAAAATATATGGAGAAAAAATTTAAGATACTGGAAACCTTAAAGTTAAATGACAGAGAATTTAAAATAAAAATCCTAAAAATACTCAGAGATATACAAGAAAACACAGAAAGGCAATTTAGGGAGCTCAGAAAACAACTCGATGAACACAAGAGTATATCTCCAAAAAAATTGAAACTATAAAAACAAATCAAACAGAGATGAAAAACTGAATTCACGAGCTGAAAAACGAGGTAACAAGCTTAGCTAATAGAACAGGCCAGATAGAAGAGAGGATTAGCGAAATAGAAGACAAGCAACTTGAGGCACAACAAAGAGAAGAAGAAAGAGACTCAAAAATTTAAAAAAATGAAATAGCCCTACAGGAATTATCTGACTCCATCAAAAAGAATAACATAAGAATAATAGGTATATCAGAGGGAGAAGAGAGAGAAAATGGAATGGAGAACATACTCAAACAAATAATAGATGAGAACTCCCCAAACCTGTGGAAAAAAACTAAAACCTCAAATTCTAGAAGCAAACAGAACTCCAAGTTTTCTTAACCCCAACAAACCTACTCCAAGGCACATCATAATGAAATTGGCACAAACCAACTGCAAAGAAAAAATTCTCAAGGCAGCCAGGGAAAAGAAGAATACAACATATAAAGGAAGGCCCATTAGATTATCATCAGATTTCTCAATAGAAACTTTACAAGCTAGAAGAGACTGGACCCCAATATTTAAAGTCTTGAAAGAGAGGAACTTTCAGCCACGAATACTATACCCATCAAAGCTATCCTCCAAATATGAAGGAGAAATAAAAACATTCACAGATACAGAAAAGATGAGAGAATTTATCACCAGAAAACCCCCACTCCAGAAAATACTAAAGGGGGTTCTCCAATCAGATACAAAGAACAAAAAAAAAAAAAAAAAAAAAAAAGCCACAAGTAAAAGCTCCAAAAGAACATAACAAAACCAACTTTAAACTGTGACAACAACAAAAAGAAAGGGGGGGAGAGGATGGAGATTAACAGTAGCAAAGGGCGATGGAGTGCAAAAGTACTCACAAAATAGTGCACTACAATGAACAGGGTAGGAACTCTTTTCATTACTTAATGGTAACCACCATTGAAAAAACCACCACAGAAGCACATGATTTAAAAAAGATAGCAACAGAGGAAAGATGTATGGAACACAACCAAATAAAAACAAAAGATAGAAAAACGAAAGAGAAGGATCAAACAAGACACAAAACTAACAGAAAGCAATCTGTAAAATGGCAATAGGGAACTCACAAGTGTCAATAATTACACTAATTGTAAATGGATTAAACCCACCAATAAAAAGGCACAGAGTAGCAGAATGGATCAAAAAAGTAAATCCAACTGTATGCTGCCTACAAGAAACTCATCTAAGTAACAAGGATGAAAACACATTTAAAGTGAAAGGCTGGAAAACAATACTCCAAGCAAATAACATCCACAAAAAAGCAAGCGTAGCAATACTCATATCTGATAATGCTGACTACAAGACAGCAAAAGTACTCAGAGACAAAAATGGCCATTTCATAATGGCTAAGGGGACACTGAATCAAGAAGACATAATATTTCTTAATATATATGCACCAAACCAAGGAGCAAAATATATAAGACAGCTACTTATTGACCTTAAAACAAAAACTGACAAAAATACAATCATACTTGGAGACCTCAATACACTGCTGACGGCTCTAGATCGGTCATCAAACAGAGAATCAACAAAGATATAGCGGTCTTAAACAAAACACTAGAGCACCTGGATATGATAGACATCTACAGGACATTTCATCCCAAAGTGACTGAGTATACATTTTTCTCCAATGTACATGGATCATTCTCAAGAATTGACCATATGTTGGGCCACAAAAACAACATCAGCAAATTCAGAAAAATCAAAGTTGTTCCAAGCATATTTTCTGATCATAAAGCCTTGAAACTAGAATTCAACTGCAAAAAAGAGGGAAAAAATCCCACAAAAATGTGGAAACTAAACAACATACTTTTAAAGAATGAATGGGTCAAGGAAGAAAGAAGTGCAGAGATCAAAAGATATATACAGACAAATGAAAATGACAATACGACATATCAGAATCTATGGGGTGCAGCAAAAGCAGTGATAAGAGGGAAGTTCATATCACTTCAGGCCTATATGAACAAACAAGAGAGAGCCCAAGTGAACCACTTAACTTCACACCTTAAGGAACTAGAAAAAGAAGAACAAAGACAACCCAAAACCAGCCAAAGAAAGGAGATAATAAAAATCAGAGCAGAAATAAAAATAGAGAACAGAAAAACTATAGAAAAAATTAATAGAACAAGGAGCTGGCTCTTTGAAAAGATCAACAAAATTGACAAACCCTTGGCAAGACTTACCAAGGAAAAAAGAGAAATAACTCATATAAACAAAATCCAAAATGAAATAGGAGAAATCACCACAGACATCATAGATATACAAAAAATTATTGTAGAATACTATGAAAAACTATATGCCACTAAATTCAACAACCTAGAAGAAATGGAAAAATTCCTAGAACAATACAACCTTCCTAGACTGAGTCAAGAAGCAGCAGAAAGCCTAAACAGACCTATTAGTAGAGAAGAAATAGAAAAAACCATTAAAAACCTCCCCAAAAATAAAAGTCCAGGCCCAGACGGCTATACCAGTGAATTTTATCAAACCTTCAAAGAAGACTCGGTTCCTATTCTACAGAAAGTCTTCCAAAAAATTGAAGAAGAAGCAATACTTCCAAACACATTTTATGAGGCCAACATAACCCTCATACCAAAACCAGGCAAGGATGGCACAAAAAAAGAAAACTACAGACCAATATCTCTAATGAATACAGATGCTAAAATACTAAACAAAATACTAGCAAATCGAATACAACAACATAATTAAAAATAATACATCATGATCAAGTGGGATTCATCCCAGAATCTCAAGGATGGTTCAACATACATAAAACGGTTAACGTAATACACCATATCAACAAAACAAAGAACAAAAACCACATGATCTTATCAATAGACGCAGAAAAGGCTTTTGATAAAATACAACACAATTTTATGTTTAAGACTCTCAACAAAATGGGTATAGAAGGAAAATATTTCAACATGATAAAGGTCATATATGATAAACCATCAGCTAACATCATATTAAATGGCACAAAACTGAAAGCTTTCCCCCTTTAATCAGGAACAAGACAGGGTTGTCCACTCTCTCCACTCTTATTTAATGTGGTACTAGAGGTTCTAGCCACAGCAATCAGACAAGACAAAGAAATAAAAGGCATCCATATCAGAAAAGAATAAGTAAAGGTATCACTTTTTGCAGATGATATGATC
The DNA here is from genome assembly GCF_036850765.1 of Saccopteryx bilineata. Taxonomy (NCBI): domain Eukaryota; kingdom Metazoa; phylum Chordata; class Mammalia; order Chiroptera; family Emballonuridae; genus Saccopteryx; species Saccopteryx bilineata. The sequence goes on along the minus strand of NC_089490.1, from coordinate 326,860,463 downwards.
CTATACTTCAAAAACCTCCACAAAAAGACTACTAATTTTGTATCGCAGGATACAAAATTAACATACAGAAATCAATAGCCTTTCTATATGCCAACAATGATACATTTGAGAACGAACTCAAAAGAATAATCCCCTTCACGATTGCAACAAAAAAAATAAAATACCTAGGAATAAACATAACAAAGAATGTAAAGGACTTATATAATGAAAACTATAAACCATTGTTAAGGGAAATTGAAAAAGATATAATGAGATGGAAGAATATTCCTTGTTCTTGGTTAGAAAGAATAAATATAATCAAGATGGCCATATTACCGAAAGCAATATACAAATTTAATGCAATTCCCACCAAAATTCCTATGACATTTTTTTGTTTTATGAAGCTGGAAACGGGGAGAGACAGTCAGACAGACTCCCGCATGTGCCCGACCGGGATCCACCGGGCACGCCCACCAGGGGCAATGCTCTGCCCCTCCGGGGCGTCGCTCTGCCGTGACCAGAGCCACTCTAGCACCTGGAGCAGAGGCCAAGGAGCCATCCCCAGCGCCCGGGCCATCTCTGCTCCAATGGAGCCTTGGCTGCGGGAAGGGAAGAGAGAGACAGAGAGGAAGGAGGGGGTGGAGGTGGAGAAGCAAATGGATGCTTCTCCTATGTGCCCTGGCCGGGAATCGAACCCAGGTCCTCCACACGCCAGGCCGACGCTCTACTGCTGAGCCAACCGGCCAGGGCCCCTATGACATTTTTTAAAGAATGGAGCAAAAAATCATCAGATTTATATGAAACTATAAAAAACCCCAAATAGCCAAAGCAATCCTAAAGAAAAAGAATGAAGCTGGGGTATTACAATACCTGACTTCAAACTATATTATAGGGCCATGACAATCAAAACAGCATGGTATTGGCAGAAAAATAGACACTCAGACCAATGGAACAGAATAGAAAACCCAGAAATAAAACCACATATATATAGTCAAATAATTTTTGATTAAGGGGCCAACAACACACAATGGAGAAAAGAAAGCCTCTTCAATAAATGGTGCTGAGAAAACTGGAAAGCCACATGCAAAAGAATGAAACTGGACTACAGTTTGTCCCCCTGTACTAAAATTAACTCAAAATGGATCAAAGATCTAAACATAAGACCTGAAACAATAAAGTATATAGAAGAAGACATAGGTACTAAACTCATGGACCTGGGTTTTAAAGAGCATTTTATGAATTTGACTCCAAAGGCAAGAGAAGTGAAGGCAAAAATTAATGAATGGGACTACATCAGACTAAGAAGTTTTTGCTTAGCAAGAGAAACTGGTAACTTAATAAACAGACAGACAACTAAATGGGAGACGATATTTTCAAACAACAGCTCAGATAAGGGCCTAATATCCAAAATATACAAAGAACTCATAAAACTCAACAACAAACAAACAATCCAATCAAAAAATAGGAAGAGGACATGAACAGACACTTCTCCCAGGAAGAAATACAAATGGCCAACAGATATATGAAAAGATTCTCATCTTCTTTAGTTATTAGAGAAATGCAAATCGAAACTGCAATGAGATACCACCTCACACCTGTTAGATTAGCTATTATTAACAAGACAGGTAATAGCAAATGTTGGAGAGGCTGTGGAGAAAAAAGAACCCTCATTCACTGTATTTGGGAATGTAAAGTAGTACAACCATTATGGAAGAAAGTATGGTGGTTCCTCAAAAAACTGCAAATAGAACTACCTTATGACCCAGCAATCCCTTTACTAGGTATATACCCCAAAAACTCAGAAACATTGATATGTAAAGACACATGCAGCCCCCATGTTCATTGCAGCATTGTTCACAGTGGCCAGGACATGGAAACAACCAAAAAGCCCGTCAATAGATGACTGGATAAAGAAGATGTGGCACATATACACTATGGAATACTACTCAGCCATAAGAAATGATGACATCAGATCATTTACAGCAAAATGGTGGGATCTTGATAACATTATACAAAGTGAAATAAGTAAATCAGAAAAAAACAGGAACTGCATTATTCCATACGTAGGTGGGACATAAAAGTGAGACTAAGAGACATTGATAAGAGTGTGGTGGTTACGGGTGAGGGGGAGAGGGAGAGGGAAAGGGGGAGGGGAAAGGGCACAAAGAAAACTAGATAGAAGGTGACAGAGGACAATCTGACTTTGGGTGATGGGTATGCAACTTAATTGAACGACAAGATAAGCTGGACATGTTATCTTTGAAAATATGTATCCTGATTTATTGATGTAGCTGCATTAAAAAATAAAATTATTAAAAAAATAAAATAAAATAAAATAAAGAACAAGTAAATTTAAATCACAAAAAAAAAAATCTCATGTAGTTACTCAAGGGAAGTCCCGTAGCTTTTATAGTTTCTTTTTCTCTAGAAAGAAATTAAACCTCAGTGCACTGAAAAGTGAGTCAAGATGTCTAGATAACAAGTGCCATTTTTATGTGAAAAAATGAAGAGCCTGTTCACTTTGGGTGACTGACCAGGTGAATTTGTATAGTTCTTTACCTCTGCCGAAACCTTTCACATAGCATTATTCATCTCAACTCAAAACAAGCCCGTGAAGTCAGCAAGGCTGGTGTCCTTATTCCTGGAAATCAAGCTGTTAAGAAACTTCTTAGCATCATGGTAAGCAAGAGGTAGAAATGCTAGCTTCCGATGCCTGGCTCCCGCTCTTGTAAGCAAAGGTACTGGAGAAAGCCCCACCAGGCCATAGAACACTGGAAGTCAATTCGAAGAGGAGTGTGTGCTTTGATTAACTTTTGCCTCATAATGGCTTAAATACATACTTTTACTTCTCAATTATCCAGGAGCATAATAACTGGTTTGGGACTTGAACAAATTGGGAGCAGGTGGAAGAGCTGCTGAAAAATCACAGGTAACCCCCAAATTTCAGTTACAACAAAATGATAAACAGGTCTTGATTACTGTCACCAGAGCTGCCCTGACTAAGTGGATCTTAGAGAGATCCCCTTACCATTATCCTAAGACTCAGCCCAACACAGGCCCTGACTGACCCCTCCCAGTCTGGGAGAGCAGTCAGAGCTAAGCAGCCGCCACGGCCTGATCCTGATCGAGAGGCCTGCCCTGGGGATGGGTTTGTAGGGCCCTGCTATGCTTCAACTATGACTGATCTGACCCAGGCAATCTAGAATCAACTGCAGTTTTAACATGATGTGGAATTATCCTCTCCCCATCCTGTAACCTCAACTAATGTAAATTTCCTTTTCGTGTATGTTCCTGCCTCTCCCCCCTGGTCTGAAAACTCCTAGGAGAGAGGAGTGGTCTTGGGCTCTTTGCCTCCCCTGCGCACCTAGCCCAAGCCCTGGTCATGGAGGCTCTTGGAGAAGTAGTGATTGGTGAGTGGATTGAATCCAAACATGAGGGATGCCTTTAGCAAAGGCAAAGAGTAGAGGATGTTTGAGGTAGTTTACAGTACAATGACAAAATACTACATGTATCAAATTGTCAGCTACAGAAAAGTGCCCAAACTGTAAATTTGTCTTAGTGCTGGTGGGTGAGGGGGAGATTTTCATTCATGCTTGACCTCATGTAACACCATCTGAGCATCTACACACTCCGTTTCTATTTCATCTAATGTTGAATAGGAATATAATACAGAACACTAGCCATGGGCTTAATGGTTAGAGCCAACAAACCCTAAGCGCCCCAGGACCAGAGCTATGTGGTAGAAGTACAATAAGGATTTGCACCCAAGGACTTAAAGCCCAACTAGCAACTGAAACTCTGCCCAACCCTTCGAACCCCACAGACTAAAGCATCACCAGGAGCTAAGTCCTAACCGATAAAATATTGCAAACGCTTTCACCCTACAGTGAAGCTGCACTGTGGCCCAAAGATGACAATGAATGGACCATGGGCCTGCTGAGTTCTAGCTGAGGGGGAAACCTGGAGAATAGTTTTTATGACCTCCCAGAGCAGAGGTAAGGCAGAAACTTTGGCCCATGTCACAGAAGTCACCCAGGCAGTGTTCAGAAATGGAACACATTACCATCCTCCAACATGGGGGAAGAGAGGTCACAGTCTTATAATAGGGATAAACGTGAGCCTTAGTTAGGCAGATAATTACCATTATGGTGACCAACAATCGTATCACACAGCTGAATTGCCAGGTAATCTCGAATAGTAAAGTTTCAAACCCAAAAACATTCAGCAGGGCCAAGCATAGAATGAAGAGATGCCCAGAGCCACCTAGCTGGCCCCAGGACCAGATGAGAAATTCTTAGGCCTTAACGGTTCTCAATACATTAGGACAGGTTAGATGAGGGGGCAGGGGTTCTCGTGCCTTGCCTTTCATTTCTTTATCTGTGGAACAGGCATACTAATACTACCTGTGTCAGAGGATCATTGTGAGGATCACAGGAGGTCATGTACATGACATGGTTAGCAAGGTGTCCAGAACACCGTGAATACTCAGGTAAGTGCCAGCTGTTAACGCTTCTCATTCTCGCCCGCCGAGGCCTTGGGTCTGAGCTCAGAAGATGAAACATATCCTCAAAGAATAATGCTATCATTTATTGAAGACCATGTACCAGCCACTCTAATAAACTTACTTAATCGCTAACACTTTTATTAAGAAATATTTGCATACCATAAGTCACCCATTTCAAGGGTATAATTCTATAATTTTTACTAAATTTACAAAGTGTGCAATCACTGCCACAACCCCATTTTGGAACATTTCCTTCAACCAAGAACACCCTGGAGCCCATTTGCAGTCACTCCCTGTGCCCATGCCCAACCCCAGGCAGCTGCTAAACTACGTTCTGTCTCTGTGATCTACCTGGATGTTTCATATAACTGGATACCTATAATATGTGAGGTTTTGTGTCTGGCTTCTTTCATTTGGTATATATTTGTGGTTCATATTGTAGCATGTATAAATATTGTGTTCTTTTTTTTTATTGCTGAATAGTATTCTGCTGTATGAATAAATGACATATTATGTATCCATTTCACCAGCTGATGGACATTTGTGTCCAGGTTGACAGCTATTATGAATAAAGTTGTTCTGAACATTTACATTCAAGTTTGTATGTAGATGTTTTAGTGTCTGTTAGATTCCTAGAAGTAGAATTTATGAGTCACATGGTATATTTATGTTTAACTTTTAAATTTGTTTTTATCCTTGTTACTTAGATGAGTTTCCTGTAGGCAGCATATTGGATTTTCTTTTTTAATCCATTCTGCTACTCTGTGCCTTTTTATTGGTGAGTTTAATCCGTTTACAATTAGTGTAATTATTGATACTTGTGAGTTCCCTATTGCCATTTTATATCTTGCTTTCTGTTAGTTTTGTGTCTTGTTTGATCCTTCTCTTTCGTTTTTCTATCTTTTGTTTTTATTTGATTGTATTCCATACATCTTTCCTCTGTTGCTATCTTTTTTATCTCGTGTGCTTCTGTGGTGGTTTTTTCAATGGTGGTTACCTTTGAGTAATGAAAAGGGTCCCTACCCTGTTCATTGTAGCGAACTATTTTGTGAGTACTTTTGCACTCCATCGTCCTTTGCTACTGTTAATCTCCATCTTCTCCCCCTCTTTCTTTTTGTTGTTGTCACAGTTTAAATTTGGTTTTATTGTGTTCTTCTTGGAGCTTTTACTTGTGGCTCTGTTCTCTTTTGTTCTTTGTATCTGATTGGAGAACCCCCTTTAGTAATTCCTGGAGTGGGGGTTTTCTGATGATAAATTCCCTCATCTTTTCTGTATCTGTGAATGTTTTTATTTCTCCTTCGTATTTGAAGGGTAGCTTTGATGGGTATAGTATTCGTGGCTGAAAGTTCCTCTCTTTCAGGAGGAACTTTTTTTAAATATTGGGGTCCACTCTCTTCTAGCTTGTAGAGTTTCTGCTGAGAAATCTGATGATAATCTAATGGGCCTTCCTTTATATGTTGTATTCTTCTTTTCCCTGGCTGCCTTGAGAATTTTTTCTTTGCTGTTGGTTTGTGTCAATTTCATTATGATATTTCTTGGAGTAGGTTTGTTGGGGTTAAGAAAACTTGGAGTTCTGTTTGCTTCTTGAACTTGAGGCTTTAGTTCTTTCCACAGGCTTGGGAAGTTCTCATCTATTATTTGTTTGAGTATGTTCTCCATTCCATTTTCTCTCTCTTCTCCCTCTGATATACCTATTATTCTTATGTTATTCTTTTTGATGGAGTCAGATAATTCTTGTAGGGCTATCTCATTTTTTTTATTTTGGAGTCTCTTTCTTCTTCTCTCTGTTGTGCCTCAAGTTGCTTGTCTTCTATTTCACTAATCCTCTCTTCTATCTGACCTGTTCTATTAGCTAAGCTTGTTACTTCGTTTTTCAGCTCGTGAATTGAGTTTTTCATCTCTGTTTGATTTGTTTTTATAGTTTCAATTTCCTTGGACATATATTCTTTGTGTTCATTGAGTTGTTTTCTGAGCTCCCTAAATTGCCTTTCTGTGTTTTCTTGTATATCTCGGAGGATTTTTAGGATTTCTATCTTGAATTCTCTGTCATTTAGCTCCAAGGTTTCCAATATATTAAATTTTTTCTCCATAGATTTTTCCTCATCTAGCTGTGTTACCTCTCTTTCTTTTGTATCCATGATATTCGGTTTTCTCTTCCTTAATGGCATCTTTGGGTGTATTGCGAAGCATCTGGAAGCTCCAAGTATAGGTTTTTCTGTTTCTGGTTGAAGATCTTGTTGAGTTTTGGGGGAGATTTATTGGTATAGCTTCCTACCCCGCCATTACTCTGACGTCATCCCAAGTTCCTATATTTTAACAGCTCACTGCTTCTGCATATTCTGACTTTGAGATGAGAAGGTAATCCTGGATTATATAGGTGGGTCCAATGTCACACGCACCCTTCCTCAGATGAACATAGTAAGTACAAGTACTTGTTGGCAGGACAATGCAATTTCAAGCACACTGGGCTGTCTTCTGAATCAATTGTGTCCTGTTCCCTCTAACCATTCTCTAAGCCGTTTGAAGTCCACAACCTTCTTTACTTGTCTTTGTATCCTCAAGACTTCACATGGTGTCTGGCAGAGAGTGGGTGTCCAGTATCTGTTGAACTGCGCCGGTCACTCTCCGTCCCTCAGCCTCACTGGGCATGAACTTCCTCGCGGAAAAATGAGGCAGGTGGAGACCAGTTCTAATCCTTCCACCGGTGGTTTAATTGTCCCCTATGTTTAACTTTTAAAAGAAACTGACAAACTGTATGGCTTAAGTAGCTGCACCATTTTCATTCCCAGCAGCAATGTATAAGTGTTCTAATTTCTGCATAGTCTCTCCCATACTTATTATTGGGTATCTTTTTGATTATGTAACATTTCAGTGTATGTATGAGGTGGTATTTCATCCTAGTTTACATTTGCATTTCCATAATGACTAATCATATCAAGCATCTTTTTGTGTGCTTGTTAACTGTTCACATATCTTTTTTGGTAAAATAGCTATTCAAATCTTTAGCCCATTTTATAATAATTTTTCTTATTATTGAGTTATAAGAATTCTTTACACATTTTGATATAAGTCCTTTATCAGATATACAATTTACATTTATTTTCTCCCAATCTGTGGCTTATATTTTCATTTTCTTAATACTGTTTTTTGCTCTGGTCAGGTAGCTCAGTTGGTAGTGTCATCCCCAGACACCAAGCTTGCAGGTTTGATCTCTGATCAGAGCACATACAGGAGTCAACCACTGAATGCATAAATAAGTGGAACCACAAATCAATGCTTCTCTCTAAAATCAATTTAAAAAATTTAAATATAGTGTCTTTTGTAGCTATATATTTTAAATTTTGATGTAGTACAATTCCTCAATTTTTTCTTTCATGTATCATGCTTTTGGCACAATATATATGAAATTTTTGCTTGACTCAAGGTCACAAATACTTTCTCCTCTGTTTTGTTCTGGAAGTTTTATAATTTTGTTTTGCATCAGGTTAATGATCCATTTTGAGTTAAGCTGTTTGTATTGTATAAGAGTCTAAATTCATCTTTTCACATGTGGCTATTCCATGGTCACAGCACCATTCCTTGAAAAGACTATTCTTACCTCATTGAATAGTCTTGGTACTTTCGTTGAAAAATCAACTGACCATAAAAATAAAGGCTTATTTCTGGACTCTTAATTCTGGCATAGGTCTATCCTTATGCCAGTACCACAGAGCCTTAATAGCTAGAGCTTTGTAGTAGTTTTGATATTGGGAAGCATAAGTCCTCCAACTTATAAGATTGTTTTGGCTATTTTGGACCCTTTATATTTCCACATAAGTTTTAAGATGAGCTTGTCCCCATCTCAATTTTTTCAAAACAAAACAAAACAAAAAACTTGGTGAATTTGATAAGAATTAAAATGGCAATTCTCTCCAAATTGAACCACAGTTTGGGAAGAAATTACCATTTTAATAATATTGAGTCTCCCAATTAATCAGTGAACATGAATTATCTTTTCATTTATTTGGATCTTCTTCATTGTCTCTTAAAAATGTCTCACAGTTTTCAAGTGTAAATCATGCAGTTCTTTTGTTAAATTTATTCCTAAGAATTTTGTTCTATCTGGTGCTATTATGAATGAAATTGTTTTCCTAATTTCATTATTATAGTCTTCATTCTTAATATGTAGGAATTAAATTGATTTTTGTATATTGTTCTTGTATTCTGTGACCTTGTTGAGTTCATTTATTGCAGTAGTGTCTGTTTCTTAAAATTTCTACATACAGGCTCATGTTGTCTTTAAATAAAGACAGCTTCTACTTCTTCCTTTCCATTCTGGGTTCATTTTGTTTCTTTTTCTTACCTGGTTGCACTAATTATCTCCAATACAATGTTAAAGGGAAGCGGTGACAGCAGCCGTGCTTCTGACCTTCAGGGAAAGGTTTCAGTCTTTCACCATTCAGTTAAGATGCTAAATTAAGGATTTTTGTAAATGCATTGTATCAGATTGAGGAAGTTCCCAATACTATGCCTAATTTGTTGAGAACTCTTATGATTGGGGGTTTGATTTTGTATAATGCTTTTCAACATCCATTAAGATGATCATGTGGTTTCTGTAGTAGACTTTATTGATTTGTTTTTAGATAAACTAGTCTTACATTCTTGGGATAAATCCTACTTAATCATAATGTATTATACATTTTATATGTTGCTGGGTTTGGTTTAGTACTTCCTTTTTGCTGTTAATAAGAGATGTACTATATTTTTTATTTTTACAGAGACAAAGAGAATCAGAGAGAGGGATAGACAGGGACAGACAGACAGGAACGAAGAGATGAGAAGCAATCAATCATTAGTTTTTCATTGCGCGTTGCAACACCTTAGTTGTTCATTGATTGCTTTCTCATATGTGCCTTGACTGCGGGCCTTCAGCAGACTGAGTGACCCCTCACTTGAGCCAGGTACCTTGGGTCCAAGCTGGTGAGCTTTTTGCTCAAACCAGATGAGCCCGCGCTCAAGCTGGTGACCTTGGGGTCTCGAACCTGGGTCCTCGGCATCCCAGTCCAACGCTCTATTCACTGTGCCACCGCCTGGTCAGGCTATTTTTTATTTTTAATTAAACTTTTTAAAAAGTTTCAATAACTGTTGACATTCAGTAGTATATTCATTTGAGGTATACAGCATAGTGCTTGGATATTTATGTAACTTACAAAGTAATACCTCTGATAAGTCTAGTACTCATCTGACACCATAGGTTTACTAATGTTTTATTGAAGATTTTTGTGTCTATATTCATGAGAGATCATAGCCTGTAATTTTCTTGTCATTCTTTTGTCTGGCTTTGATATCAGAGCTCATTCTCGCTTTACAAAATGAACTGGGAACTTTCTTCTGCTCCATTTTCTGAGAGAGTTTGTAAAGAACTAGAATTATTTCTTCAAATGTCTGGTGGAATTTGCCAGTGAATCTATCTGGGCTGAGGCTTTCCTTCATGGCAAAATTATTAATTCAATGTTTTCCTTGTTATGGGCCTGTTGAGATTTTCTATTTCTTCTTTAGTCAGTTTCAGTGCTTTGTGACTTTTAAATTCAATTTAACATTTATAATAACTCTTCAAAGTAAGAATTAGGTCCAATTTATTTTGAGACCTAAAAGGCTGCATGACTTACCTCAAGGTCAGATGTGTGAAAAATGGCCAGTTTGTGGGGCAACAAGGTCCATGCTCCTTCCACTGGGCCACACTGCCTCTATCAGGGCTTTTTAAAGTGACCCTGCTACCCCCTGAGAGTAACCACTAAAAACAACCCACTTTTATATGCCCTAGTCCAACCAAGTTTTTTTCTCACAGACTTGAGTTTGCCTGGAGGGCAGGGATACTGCTCGCAGACCACGGTCTCCTTCCTTTCAGCCCATGAAGAGTCACTGCCTTAAAACCCAGCATGGGTCCTGGCCGGTTGGTTCAGTGGTAGAGTGTCAGCTGGGCATGTAGATGTCCCAGCTTGATTCCTAGTCAGGACATACAGGAAACGTACCCATCTGCTTCTCCAATCCTGCCCCTCTCGTTTTTTTTCTCTCTCTCTCTCTTCCCCTTCTGCAGCCATGGCTCTACTGGAGAGAGTTGGCCCTGGGTGCTGAGGATGGCTTCATGGCCTCTGCCTCAGGTGCTAAAAAGAGCTTGGTTGCTGAGCAACAGAGCAACGCCACAGATGGACTGAGCATCACCCCCTACTGGGCTTGCTGATGGATCCTGCTCAGGCACATGTGGGAGTCTGTTTCTCTCCCTTCCTTTCATTGAATAAACAAACAAAAAACAGCATGGTGTTCACATATAAACCCTCTTGGGAAGGCACTCACTGACAGACTGTATCAAATGGTTTAAATGGATACATTTTCCTCTCTTGTCTGCCAAGGAGGAGAAAGCCAAAATGCCCAAGGATCTAAGGGGTTAGAATGAACCATGCTTATTTTGACATTGACTGCCAACAACCGATAATCCAGACCTTTGCTAGGTAAGAAGAGCCCAATGTGTGATTTTCTAAATGTTTTTTACTCACAGAGAAATGGTATGGTTGCTCCCCAAACAAAGAACCCATCAGAGGTAAAGTTTATTTGGCTCTGTGTGCTTCACACAAAATAAAAAATTAGGTGTTTAAATTATCTGGTCAGTATGTCTTTTATCACGTATGGTGGACTGCCTAAAAAATTATTATATGAGGTCAAAGTGCTCACACTAAGTAGACTTATGTTGCACTTGAGGTGTGCACAACAGATCTCTCTTCATCAGAAAATTGTATACATTAAAATGATAAAACAGAAACAAATTGAGCTATTCTTCCCATTGGCTTAATTTCTTTTGTTTTTCTGTTTCTGAAAACAAGAATATTGCAGCTTTGAAATTTCTCATTTTCATCACCTTGAGGAAAATGCTCAAAAAGTAATTACTTTTTCAGCTAAAACCATTCTTAATCCCAAATATATCTTTTGGCTGAGAAAAATTATTTGATGAGTCATTCTCAAATGATTTGGAGGAATAAAATTATAAGTAATCAGCCTGACCAGGTGGTGGTGCAATGGATAGAGCATCGGACTGGGACGTGGAAAACCAGGTTTGAAACCCCAAGGTTGCCAGCTTGAGCACAGGCTCATCTGGCTTGAGTGCAGGCTCACCAGCTTGAGCACGGGGTCACTGGCTTGAGCGTGGGATCATAGACATTACCCCATAGTTGTTGGCTTGAGCCCAAGGTTCCTGACTCGAGCAAGGGGTCACTCACTCTGCTGTAGCACCCCAGTCAAGGAATATATGAGAAAGCAATCAATGAACAGCTATTGGAGCTACAATGAAGAATTGATACTTCTCATCTCTCTCTATTCCTGCTTGTCTGTTCCTATCTGTCCCTCTTTCTGAGTCTCTGTCTCTGTCACACAAAAAAGAAAAAAATTATGAGTAACTAAACTAAAACACCTCTTTAGCTTTAAGCCTAAAGTCTGCTAGATATAAAGTTTAGTTTATAACCAAAGGTTTTTATTAACAAGAGTTGCACTCAAGAATTTTGGGAGAATAAATATACATATACATACATATGCACATACATGCACACATATACATGCACACACATAGATACACACATATATACACATAATGCTCTGAAATAATCAACAATAAAAATAATAAAGAGGGAAGGAGGAAACTTTTGGAGGTAATGAATATGTTTATGGCATAGACTGTGGTGCTAGTTTCACAATTATATACTTATCTCCAAATTAATCAAGCTGGATGCTTAAATATATACAGCCCTTTGTATGTCAAACATATCATGATACAGTGGTTTAAAAAAATGAACTACAACAAGAACAAAACAAACAAACAAACATGAGCCAAGTGCAGTCTCAGAGCCTGGAGAATAAACATATAGTTCAGTCACCATTTTTTAAATATTAAACTATAGCCTGACCTGTGGTGGCGCAGTGGATAAAGCGTTGACCTGGAAATGCTGAGGTCGCCGGTTCAAAACCCTGGGCTTGCCTGGTCAAGGCACATATGGGAGTTGATGCTTCCAGCTCCTCCCCTCTCTCTCTCTCTGTCTCTCTCTCCTCTCTCTGTCTCTCTCCTCTCTAAAAAAAATGAATAAATAAAATTAAAATAAATAAATAAATATTAAACTATAAGCACTTCAAGAAAATCTAAGATTTAATGGCCAAACAAATAGCTTCATGTTGGAGGAATGCATTTATTCCATTGAAGACACTATGCGAGATGTATAAGACACCCCAAATTTGGGGTCAGTTGTTTAAGCCGCCCAGCTGTAATACTTTGTTACAGGAGCCCTGACAAACTAATACACTGAAAAAATTGACAACCTGGAAATGCAAGTGGCGCAGACAAAAAGTCCCAGTGAAGCCTGTTCTCTTTAAGCAAAAGACAAGGGAAAGAGACAGCAGAGTATGGTAGAAAACTTTTAGACAATAAGTATTCTGATTCAGCCAAATACCCCAGAAAAATATTGTGGCCCCCACCCACACCAGCCTGGATTTCTACACTCATCTCAAATTTCCCATCAAAGTAGAGTCAGAGATCATATTATTTTTATCCTTCCTTCTGTTTATGTGATGAATCACATTTATTGATTTGTGAATATTGTACCAGCATTGCCTTCCCAGAATAAATCCCATTTGATCATGATGTATGATTTTTTCATGTATTGCTGCACCCTACTTCCTGGCTTGAACTTCATCAGAGTAAGCCCATTAAAACACAGAATTTAAATAAGATCCAGAGTCTCATAATATAATGCCCAAAATGTCCAGGTTTCAATCAAAATTCACATGTCCTAGATCTCAGGTTAAATCAGAAAAGACAGTAAACCAGGGACAACACTAAGATGGCACAGATGTTGGAATGGAATTATCTGACAAAGATTTAAAGTTGTCATCATAAGATGTTTAGCAAGCAATTAGAAACATGCCTGGAAAATGAAAACACAGAGCTGTTTCAGCGAAGATATAGAGGACAAAACCAAATGGAAATCTTAGAACTAAAAACTAAACTTGATAGCAAATAAAAACTCAGTGGATAGGCTCAATACAAACTAAAGGAGACAGAGAAAGCAATTAATGGCAACAGAAATTGCCCAATCTGAACAACGCAGAAACAATAGAATGAAAAAAACCAAAACAACAGAATCTCAGGATCATATGAACTACAACAAAAAGCCTAACAATCATGTCATTGGAGTCTTGGAAAAGGAAAGAAAAAGCAAGGGTAAAAAAAGTACTCGAAGAAATAATGCCTGAAAATTTCCCAAGAAGCTAAGCAAATTCCAAATTGCATAAACTTAAGGAAATACACATTATGATATATTACAGTCAAACTTCTAAAAACTTTAAGAAAAAAACCTTGGCAGAAAACCTAAGTAGACCGATTACAACAAATGAAATGAAATTGAAACAGTTATCAAAAAACTCCCAGCAAACAAAAGGCCTGGACCAGATGGGTTCACAGGTGAATTTTACCAAATATTCAAAGAACTAACTCCTATCCTTCTCAAGCTATTTCAAAAAGATCAAGAGGAGGGAAGACTTCCAAGCTCCTTTTATGAGGTGAGCATAATCCTAATTCCAAAACAAAGATACTACAAAGAAAGAAAACAATAGGCCAATATCCATGATGAATTTAGATGCTAAAATTCTCAACAAAATATTAGCAAACTGGATCCAGCAATACATGAAAAAAATCATACATCATGATCAAGTGGGATTTATTCTGGGGAGGCAAGGCTGGTATAATATTCATAAATCAATAAATGTGATTCATCACATAAACAAAAGGAAGGATAAAAATCATATGATAATATCAATAGATATAGAAAGAGCATTTCATAAAATCCAGCACACATTTATGATCAAAACTCTCATCAAAGTGGGAATACAGGAAACATACCTCAACAAGATAAAGGCCATCTATGACAAACCCACAGCCAACATCATACTCAATGGAAAAAAATTAAAAGTAATCCCCTTAAATCAGGAACAAGGCAGGGGTGCCTCCTTTCACCACTTTTATTCAACATAGTTCTGGAAGTCCTAGCCACACCAATCAGACAACAAGAAGAAATAGAAGGCATTCAAATTAGAAAAGAAGAAGTAAAACTATCATTATTTGCAGATGATATGATACTATACATGGAAAACCCTAAAGTCACAGTCAAAAATACTAGACCTGATAAGTGAATTCGGCAAGATGGCAGGATATAAAATTAGTATTCAGAAATCAGTGGCATTTTTATACACCAACAATAAGCTGTCTGAAAGAGAAATAAAAGAAACAATCCCCTTCACTATTGCAACAAAAAAATAAAGTACCTAGGAGTAAATTTAAGCAAGGAGATTAAATACTTGTACTCGGAAAATTATAAAATATTGATAAAAGAAATCAAAGAAGATACAAACAAGTAGAAGCATATACCATGTTCATAAATAGAAAGAATAAACATCATTAAAATGTCTATATTACCCAAAGCAATCCATAATTTCAATGCAATCCCTTTTAAAATACCAATGGCATACTTCAGAGATATAGAACAAATATTCCAAAAATTTATATGGAACCAAAAAAGAACACGAATAGCCTCAGCAATCTTGAAAATAAAGAATAAAGTGGGAGGTATCAAACTTTTTGATATCAAGTTATACTACAAGGCCACTGAACTCAAAACAGCTTGGTACTGGCATAAGAACAGGCATATAGATCAATGGAACAGAACAGAGAACCCAGAAATAAACCCATGGCTTTATGTCAATTGATATTTGACAAAGGAGGTCAGAGCATACAATGGAGTAAAGACAGTTTCTTTAATAAATGGTGTTGGGAAATTGGACAAGTACATGCAAAAAAAAAACAAAAAACAACTAGACCACCAACTTACACCATTCACAAAAATAAATTCAAAATGGATAAAAGACTTAAATGTAAGTCGTGAAACCATAAACATCTTGGAAGAAAACATAGGCAGTAAACTCTCTGATATCTCTCATAGCAATATTTTTGCTGATTTATCTCCATAGGCTAGTGAGATAAAGGGCAGGATGAATAAATGTGACTATATCAAACTAAAAAGCTTTTACACAGCAAAAGACACCATGAACAGAATAAAAAGACAACCCACACAATGGGAGAACATATTTGTCAATACATCTGATAAGGGGTTAATAACCAAAATTTATAAAGAACGTCTAAAACTCAACACCAGGAAGATAAACAATCCAATTAAAAAACTGGCAAAAGAACTGAATAGACACTTCTCCAAACAGGGCATACAAATGTCCAATAGGCATATAAAAAAATGTTCAACATCGTTAATCATCAGAGAAATGCAATTTAAAATCACAATGAGATATCACCTCACAACTGTCAGAATGGCGCTCATTAACAGATCAACACACAGTAAGTGCTGGTGAGGATGTGGAGAAAACGGAACCCTCCTGTACTGCTGGTGGGAATGCAGACTTGTGCAGCCACTGTGGAGAACTGTATGGGGTTTCCTCAAAAAATTAAAAATGGTGCTGCCTTTTGATCCAGCTATCCCACTTTTAGGAATATATCCTAAAAATATCAAATCACTGGTTCAAAAGAAGATATGCACCCCCATGTTTATTGCAGCATTGCTTACAATAGCCAAGATCTGGAAACAGCCCGGGTGTCCGTCAGAGAATGAGTGGATTAAAAAGCTGTGGTACATATACACAATGTAATACTACATGGCTGTGAAAAGAAGGAAATCTTACCTTTTGTGACAGCATGGATGGACTTGGAGATGATTATGCTAAGTGAAATAAGCCAGGCAGAGAAAGAAAAATATCATGATCTCACATATATGTGGAATCTAATGAACAAAGTGAACTGAGGAACAGAATAGAGGCAGAGGTGGGGTCACAGGGACCAGAGGGACAGCTGTCAGAGGGAAGGGGGATGAGGGGATGGGATCAGAGAAGGTAAAGGGATTAATAAAACTATATATACATAACACAGAGATATAGATTACAGGATAGTAAATCCTGTAGGGAAGGGGGAGGGAGTTAGGGAGAGGGGACAGAGGGGGTATAAAAAGGGACACAGGGGTGAGGGGTGAGGTAGTTATATTCAGTGGAACACTTGAATCCATGTAATCACAATAAATTAAAAATTAATAAAAAAAAATTTTTAAGAAAAAAATCTTGGAAGGAGCAAAAAAGAAACAACACTTTACCTATAAAAGGAAAACTATTTTAATTAAAGCAGATTTCTCATCAGAATCCATGGGGACCAGAAGTATATGGCACAATATATGTTTAACAGCTGAACAAAAGGCACTATAATCTAGGCTTTATGCACCGTGAAAATAACCTTTGGGAATGAAGAGGAAGTCAAGCCATTCTTAGATAAAGGGAAACTAAGAGAATTTGTCACCATTAGATAGACTCAAAAGGAGTTGCTAAAAGAGTTCTCTAAGCAAAATTAATAAATAAAAGAAGGAATCTTGGAATATTGAGAAAAATAAAAAACACAAGAAAGAATAAAACTATGGTTACAGTAGACTAAATTTCTCCTCTTGTTTTCTAAATTATGTTTGATGGTTAAAAATATACTTTATTATGTGATTCTAAGTATATGTAAAATTAATATTTAATTTATAATTTATAATTATGTTATATTTTAAATTTACAATCATGTAATAATCAGGGCAGAGTAAAGGGACAGTAAGGTGAGAAGCTTACTATATTAATATGACTAAATAGTAAAAATGATACTAAAAGGTTATGGTAAGTTATACATATATAATATAACCTAGAACCATCAATGAAAAAGCTATAGACATAGATAGCCAAAAATGTTATAGATAAATCAAAATAGAATCTTTACAAATGTTCAAGTAAACAAGAGGAAGGCAGGAAAAAGTAAATTAAAAAATTTAAAACAAAAAGAACAAAAATAAATAAAATGTCAGACTTAAACCCTGATATATCAATAATTACATTCAAAATAAATGGTTTAAATATACTGACTTAAAAAAACAGTGAGTGGCAGAGATGAAAAAACAGCACCCACCCACACACATACACACAAGAAAAATAAACCACCCAACAATATGCTGTCTTCAATAAACTCACTTCAAATATAATGATACCAGCAGGTTGAAGGAATGCTATGTTAATATCACAGAGCAAAGGATATTACCAGGAACAGGGAAGGACATTATGCAACAATAAAAGAAGGGTCAATCCACCAAGAATAGAAAACAATCCTAAATGCATATATACCAGAAACAAAACTGCAGAATATATAAAACAAATAGAACAAAAGTGGAAATAAATTTACAATTATAGTTGAAGACTTCAACACCCTTGTCTCATCTATTGATTGAACTAGACAAAAATCAGCAAGAATATCAGGAAAACATCAGTAATACCATCAACCAACAAAATTTAACAAACATGTATAGATTACTCTACCCAATAAAAGCAGAATTTACATTTTTAAGTGCCCTTAGAACATATGCCAAGATATATTATACTAGAAAGCCCGGTGGTCATACGAAATGACCGCTGTTCTAGATATTATAAATTGTAATTAAAATGATTTGTGCAAAGGTGTCTGCTAATTCAAACTGAATTACCCAGGGCAGGCGGCGAGGATGCCCCTTTGCTTAGTGCCCCACGGGGTTTCCCCCTTCTACTTGCTTAATTGCTTAAAGTAGAGTGCAATGAAGGAAACCACTGGTGGTACATTTCTTAAAGTTTCTCCGTTTAAAACTGTTTTAATCCTTTTTGCGTTTCCGTCAGCATTACTCTGTCATTTTTTTGCATTTCTCTCCTGCCTTTGTTCAAGGGACTCATTTTGTCGAGATAGGCTTTTTTGTCTTGCATCTGAGGCAAGCCTTGTTTCTCTATGCTCATCAGTCTCATTTTGCTGAGAAAGACGCATTTGCTCTGCAACTGAAGCAAGCCTTGTCTTTCTCTGCTCAGTGGTTTCTTTTTGTTGAGAAAGCCGTTTTTGTGCAGCTTTAGCTCCTTTTCTCTCCTCTTCAGTGCTGTATTTTCTAGGAGGCATTCTTAAAAGAAATTACGTTAAGACGTAGTTTTTATGTAAAACAGATGATTGCCAATGCAAACAAATGTTCACCTTCCCCCTGACCCACTCAATTTGCGTTCAGCCTTAAATTGTTTCAAAAGCAGATGATTGCCAATGCAAACAAATATTCACCTTCCCCCGACCTGCTCAATTTGCGTTCAGCCATGGCAACTTCACCCCATTGGCTAGTACAGTTATGCAAGCAACCAATAAGCTATCGGCGACAAACAGACACTTAAGCCGCATATAATAAAGATCATGAGTATTCAAACAAACCCCAACAAATTTAAAAGAAATGAAAAAAATATAGAGTGAATTCTATCACTACAATTGAATCAAACTAGATACTAATAACAGAATGAAACTAGAAAATCAAAAATAAGAAAAGAAATAACTAGAAATGAATAACAGAAAAATCTCCAAATACTTGGAAACTAAATAACATTCCAAGTAATCAATGATTCAAAGAAGAGTCTCAAGAGAAGTATAAAAATATACTGAGCCCTGGCCAGTTGGCTCAGCGGTAGAGCGTCGGCCTAGCGTGCGGAGGACCCGGGTTCGATTCCCGGCCAGGGCACACAGGAGAAGCACCCATTTGCTTCTCCACCCCTCCGCCGCGCTTTCCTCTCTGTCTCTCTCTTCCCCTCCCTCAGCCAAGGCTCCATTGGAGCAAAGATGGCCCGGGCGCTGGGGATGGCTCTGTGGCCTCTGCCTCAGGCGCTAGAGTGGCTCTGGTCGCAACATGGCGACACCCAGGATGGGCAGAGCATCACCCCCTGGTGGGCAGAGCGTCGCCCCTGGTGGGCGTGCCGGGTGGATCCCGGTCGGGCGCATGCGGGAGTCTGTCTGACTGTCTCTCCCTGTTTCCAGCTTCAGAAAAATGAAAAATATATATATATATATATACTGAACTGAATGAACATAAAAATATAAATGTTTGTGGGAAACAGCTAAAGCAATGACAAAAGGGAACGTTATAGCACTAAATGCATTCACTAAAAAAAAGAAAAAGTCTCAAATCAATCATCTAAGCTCTTCTCTCAAGAATCTAGAAAAAAAAGAGAAAAATAAACCCAAAGCAAGCATAAGAAAATAAATAAAAAAGAGCATAAATCAATGAGATTGAAAGCAGAAAAGCAATGAAGAACAGCAATAAAACAAAGAGCTGATTCTTTGAAAAAATTAATAAAATGGACAAATCTCTAGCAAGAAAGACAAAAAAAAAAAAAAGATACAAATTGCCAGTATGAGGAATGAAATAGAGGAAATCACTGCAGACCCTGCAGGGAAAAAAAAAAAACCTAAGAGGTAACAAGGGAATGCTATGAACAACACTATTATGAATGCTATGAACAAAAATATTTATTTGACAACATAGTTGAAATGGACCAAATTACCCTAACCCACCCAATATCAACTAGATCACTTAGATAGCCCTAAAACTGAGGAAATTATACTCATAAATTAAAAACTACCAAAACAAAAAATGCCCAGGCCCTGATGGTTTCACTAGAAAATTTTAACAAAAGTTTAGATAAGAATTAATATAAAGTCTATACAATCTCTTGCAAAAAATAGAATACTTCCCAATTCATCTTATGAAGCTAAATTACTATGATACCAAAACTAGACAAAGACAATATCTAAAACGAAAACCCACAAAAAAATGTGGACCAATAGCCCTCATGAACACAGATATAAAAATCCTTAACAAAACATTAACAAATTCTGTAATATATAAAAAAAAGCATTCACCATGATTAAATGAAATTTACTTAACAGATACAAGAATATTTCAATATTCAAAAGTCAATGTAATTCACCTGAAGACATGACTAAAGTAGAAAAATCATCTGATATCAATTAGTGAAGAAAAATTATTTGACATAATTGAACACCCTGTCATGAATAAAAACAGTCTCAGAAAAATAGTAATAGAAGGAAACTTCCTTAGTTTGATAAAGAACGTTTATCAAAGAACCTATGAATAACATTTTGGTTAATGGTGAAAAACAGAATGCTTTGCTTTCCCCCTAAGATCAGGAATAAGGAAAGGGTGTCTGTCCATTCTTACCACTTTTACTCCACACAGTACGGGAAGTTCTATTTTAGTGTGATAAGTGGAGAAAAAGAAACAGAAGGTTTATAGATCAGAAACAAAGAAATAAAACTCCCTATTTATAGATAACATGACTGTCCAGTAGTAAGTCCCAATGAATCTATAAAAACAAAACAAATTAAAAAAAAAAAACTCCAAGAATTAATGAGTGTGGAAACCTAGCAGGATACAAGATAAACATACAAAAATCAGTTATATTTCTATATACCAGCAATGAACACATGGCCACTGAAGTTAAAACTACAATGCCATTTACAATTATCCAAACAAATGAAATATGAAGGTGTAAATGTAAGAAAAACGTGCAGAATTTTATGTTAAAACGCTGATAAAACAAATCAAAGAAGATTTAAATAAATGAAAGGTATACCATGGATTGGAAGACTCAACATAGTCCTCCCCAAATCGATGTATAGGGTTAACACACTTCCTATCAAAGTGTCAGCAAGATTTCTTGGTAGAGAAAAACAAGATTATAATAAAGCATTGAAAGGCAAAGGAATTATAATAGCTACAAGTTTGAAAAAGAATAAAAAGGATTCAATCTATGCAATGTTAAGACTTTATAATATATAAGGAAAGCAAACAAGACATAAGACATAGAAGTATCATACCGTGCAGACAGACATGACTCCATATTCAAAAGTTGACTCTATTTTAAAACTAATCTATCTGAACTGTTGACACCCTCCCCCACTTCCACAGGCAGACCTGGAATGTGTACAGGGACTCTAGGTTAATCAAAACTACCATTAACACTTCCTTCACCATCAGTCCTTTCTCAGGGAAAGGTACTTTCAGTGTTATCTTTTAACTCGCCCTGGCACCTGAGCCCCCAGTATCTTGTCCCTTTGTTCCCTCTTAAACACCCTTGCATTCCTTTAGGAGCAGGTATGTCTACTTCTTAGGGGGATGTAAAAAAACAGGTGGTCCGAGGTAGAGGGGCGTGAATGGTGCGGATATCCACGTGTTTCTGTAAATTCCCTATTAAAACTCCAGGCTTGTCTGCCTCGTTGTTTGGCCTCTCTGCTCCTTTGGCATTTGGAGGCTGCTCTGTATGTATACAAGGCCTCTTTACCAAACATATACTTTATACAAAAATTAACTTGTTTTGGTAATGAACAAATTATAAAATCAATTATACAAAACTAGATCATGGACTTAAATATAAAACTATAAAATCTTTAGGATAAAAACATAGGAGAAACGCTTGGACCCAAGGGCTGGGCAAAGAGTTCTTAGACATAAAGAAAAAGCACAATTCTTAAAAGGAAAACTTGATAAATTGGAAGTCGTCAAAATGAAAAACTCTTATTCTGCTAAAGACCCTGTTAACAGAATGATAAAAGATACGGGGAGAAAATATTTGCGAACTACATACCCAACAAAGAACTAGTATCTAAGTGTATAAAAGTCTCTCCAAACACAACAGCAAAAAATAAACAATCCGGTTAGAATATGGGTAAAAGATATGAAGGCACATTTCACTGAAGAGAATATACAGGTTGTAAATAAGCACATAAAAAGATGTTCAACATTATTAGCCGTTAGGGAAATGCAAATTAAAACCACAATCAGAAACCATCGCACACACCTATCAGAATAGCTAAAAGTGAAAAACAGTGACAATACGACATGCAGAGAATTGGATCACTTCACGGGTAGGACTGTAAAGTGGGGCCACTGCTCTGGCCAAGCCTGGCAGCTCTACCCTCTGACTGAGGAACCGCACTGGTTGGCATTTATGTCAGAGAAGTGAAGACATGATCACACACACAAACACTCATACAGGAATGTTTGTAGCATTATTATTCATAATAGCCCCAAATGGGAAATAAAACCTATGTCCTTCAACAGATAAAAGGTTAAAGAAAAAAGAAGTGGTACATCCATGCTATGAAATATTATTTAGCAATAAAGAAACAAATTAATTCATACAAAACCTAGAGGAATCTCCAGAGAATTATGCTGATTGGAGAAAGTTAAGCTCAAATGGCTACCTTTTGTTGTATAACTTTCTTAAAATGACAAAATTACAGAAATAGAGACCAGATTCCCGGTTGCCATACCCAAAGCATCACCCCAAAAATGAGGTTGCCAGGTAGATCCCGGTCAGGGTGCATGTGGAAGTCTGCCTCACTATCTCCCCTCCTCTCACATAAAACAAAACAAAGCAAAACAAACAAAAAAATCTTTTCTTAGCACTCTTTCAAAAACAGGTGGCAAGCTGGATTTGGCCCACAGGCTGTAGAAGCTTTGTCGTCTAATGCAAACACCAAGAAACACTCTAAATTCATTCAATGATGTTTAAGAAGCTAAAAATTTACAGAGAACTAGACACAATCAGAGGTCTTAAAATGGTGTTTTCAGTCATTAGTTCTGGTAAGGATTGCAGTGATTTTCCAGGAGACATGTGTCCACTCCCAGCCCTAACACGAAGGGGCGGGAGCAGTGAGGGGGTAACCTCCGCACTGGAATCCTCACAGCCCTCTTTCTCTTGCTGCTTTCACACCAGCATGGTGAGCTCACCTGCTCCCGCTGCACACTGCTCTTACTTCCCTACATCCTGGATTCTCACTGCATCCTGGAAGTTGGTGTCTGGTTTAATCAGCTCTGCATCTGCCACGTAAATATGATTGTTTCTTGAACAAGGTTTCTGTTTGAATTGTATAGATTGGTTTTAACTTTCTCAGTATTTCCACCTGCAATCTCAGTGTTGACCACTGTGCAGCACACACAAAAAATTTTAAACCATATTTAAAATACCTATATTCACATATTCATATTAGAAAAATCTACATCAGTCCAATACACCGATCATTATTCAATCTTTCAATAAAGTCTCTGTTTCCTTTACATTGCTTTTAAACTGTTCCTTTATGTTAGCCTCTTAAAAATGTGTTGTGATCCTTAACTGATTCTATATGGGTGGGGCACTGTAAAGCTGTGTGCCTGTGGTGAGGCTTGGTGAGTTTTACTGTCCCAGGTCTTGACTGAAGGCTAATCCACATAGATCGTTTCTCTGGGAAGCCCACAACGTTAGTGTCTTTAGGTCTTTTCTCCTGGGTCTATTAAGTTACCTGGAGAAGATGCTTTACTTTCTGTCTGAAGGGTGTACTCCTTCAGGGGCTAGGTATAGAAAAGGCTGGGATCTCACATTTGATGTGTGTATCACCAAAGGCCTATCTTTTTAGTACAAGACCTCTCCCTCCAACTAAACCTGAAGCCCTCAGCCAAGACCCCTTCTCCTAAGAATCACCTACCTTCAGCCAGGGTTGGGAAAAATGTCTGGGTTCTTTCTTTAGACCAGGAGCAGTCGAGTGGGCCACTCTCAGTGCTGGGCAAGAAGAGCTAAGCCTCAGCTCCTGGGGGCCGTTTAGGAGTGGGTCAGCCCTGCTATGGGACTATCAGTGTGATACACCATCCTGCCTGGAGCCACGCCACCCATGAAATAAAGAGAACATTAGGATGTGACATACACAACTAGTACATTTTCCAGTGATCATGGCTCACCTTGAATGTTTGCATGAAGGGATTAGAAACTGGAAAGAACTATTTGTGTTATCTGTGCTGCTTGAGTCGACACATTATCTAGTTATGCATTTATATATATAAACGAAGGATTTAGAGCATGGTTACTTCATAAGTTTCACCAATTTGATAGGTAAAAAGATATTCTATTTCTATTTGAACAGAGATATCTTTGTAAAGTTGTGCTTCCACCCCATACCCATGGGCTTACTGGCCATTTGTATTTTTCGTTTATTTTCTTTCACTTATTCAAAAATATTTATTGTTCACCTCTGTTAGTTCCTGGGGAAACAGGGTTAACAAGACACACAAGGTTCCTTCCCATCTCATAAAGCTCATGATTTAAAGGAAGTGGGAAAACATTAAATAAGTAAATAAATAACAATTTTTGTGAATGTTTCTGGAACTTGAAAAAAACACAGCCTGTTTTTAGGGACATAATTTGACATAGGTGAATAAGATCTCTTTCATGATGCAATTTGGGTCTTCTAAACATTTATCTCTCATTCACTTGCTCTGTAATGGTCTGAAAATAGTACACTAAAGTCTCCATTTACTATGTTTTTGTGTATCACTCTTTGCAGTTCCTATAATTACTGTTAAAATTTTTTTTATCTGGCCCTGGCCGGTTGGCTCAGTGGTAGAGCGTCGGCCTGGCGTGCGGAAGTCCAGGGTTCGATTCCCGGCCAGGGCACACAGGAGAAGCGCCCATCTGCTTCTCCACCCCTCCCCCTCTCCTTCCTCTCTGTCTCTCTCTTCCCCTCCCACAGCCGAGGCTCCATTGGAGCAAAGATGGCCCGGGCGCTGGGGATGGCTCCTTGGCCTCTGCCCCAGGCGCTAGAGTGGCTCTGGTCGCAACAGAGCGATGCCCCAGATGGGCAGAGCATCGCCCCCTGGTGGGCGTGCCGGGTGGATCCCGGTCGAGCGCATGTGGAAGTCTGTCTGACTGTCTCTCCCCATTTCCAGCTTTAGAAAAATACAAAAAAATAAAATAAATTTTTTTTATCTGGCCCCAGGCACTGAGGATCACTCCATAGCCTTGCCTCAGGCGCTAAAATAGTTTGTTTGCTGAGCAACGGAGCAACAGCTCCAGATGAGCAGCAGAACATCACCTCCTAGTGGGCTTGCTGGGTGGATCCCAGTCACAGCATGCGGCAGTCTGTATCTCTGCCTCCCTGCCTCTCAATTAATAATAAAAAAAATAAAAATTTTATCATTTTGTGCGTTTTGGTACTTTTTAGATCTTCATTGTGAATTATATACTTCATCATTCTATGTCCTTTATCTCTTTTATACTTTTTGCGCCCCTTTAATTGTGGGTTTGTGAATACTGCTTCCTTTTTTTTGCCTGCCAATTTCACTTATTATGTTTACAGATGTAAGTTCTGAGAGCTGTGGACGTTCCTCTCAGCACTCCTTGAATGTCATTGTTGTTTTCTACACATGTCACTGATAGACTTTTGCCAATCCTTTTACTGTCAGCTGTTTGGAATCACTTTAACATGCATCTTTTTGTATATGGTATATCCTTCAGTTTTCCTTTATAACCCAATTTGAGTCTTTTCTTTAAGTTTATCCAGGCCATTTGTACATTTACAGACACAACAGCTGTTTGGTCTTGTTTCCGTCATCGTATTTTATATCACACCCTCACTTCCATTGATGCTTTAAAGTAACTCCAGATAGATGACTTGTTTCCTTTGCTCCTGTATGTGCTGTGATCATTTTTAAAGATTTGTCTCACCTTAAATGGTTACTTTTACTAACCCTCTATTACTTTAGCTTCTACCTACTGACACCATATTTAAGCAATGACAAAATAATAGTATGCTTTTACTTCTTCATACAGCCTCTGTTAAATTAGCTGGTTATATCATTTCCATTTTTTCCTTCAGTACTTACCCTTATAAACCATATAATAGCAACTTTAAGTAATTTTTACTTCTAATAATAGCAGAGCAAGAAGTCAGAATACTTATGCCACCTCCTACTTTCTCCTCTTACTTCCAATGTCTGTTATAGCATTTTGAAACCATAACTTCCACAGTTTATCCTGTCTTCATCCTATAGCAAATCCTTTGGCTGTAGTCTTTCCATTTATCTCTTGATTAGCCTTTATCCTCTTGTAGTTTCTTCATAACATGTTCATGAAATATATTTCTTAGTTTTTCCGTATTCATAAACAAACATTCATACATAAGTGGTAGTTTGATACATCTCCTCATCAGAATGTCTACTACCTAGACAAGAATATGTGTCTGTTTTGCTCATCGGTGTATCTCCATTGCCAAGAACAGTTATACACACATAGTTGCACTATAAATATTTAAGTGAACATTATAGAAAGGAAAAATACAAAACAAAGTCTTGGGTTAGGCTTTTCCCTCCTGAGAATTTTGTCAGCATTGTGCTAAATGCTACAGCAGTTTGAGGCCTGATTTCTATCCTCACTACATTTTATTTTTGTTTTTCAGCAATTGGATCTTGAAGTCCCTTGATGTGATTTTCTTTGTATTTATCTTGCTTGCAGTTGTTGAACTTCTTGAATCTGTGGGTTTATATTTTCCATCAAATTAAAACATTTGTAAGCCAATTTTTATTAACAGGCCATGTGTGCTCTCTGTTGAGTAAAAAGACCTATATTTCTTTTCTAGATTGAGTACATTGATTTTATCATTAAAATCTTCTACATCTTTGCTCTTCTCAGGCGTTCGATCTATACATTTATGAAAGGTATATCTTAAAAATCTCCAACTAAAACAGTTGATCTGTTTCTACTCTGTCCATAGTCACTTGTTTTGTACATTTTGAGGCTATATTTTTAGCAACATACATATCCATGCTCATAATATCATTTGTTATTGTTGTTAGTATGTGTTATTCTTTGCCCGGATGTCATCTTTATATTATAATTGTTTTTGCTAATGTTAAAATTGCCACCATAGCATTTGTTCAATTTGCCTGACATTTTTTTTTCATCTTTTAAAATTTCAATCTTTAGTACACATTAGCTTTAACTATAGCTTCTATAGATATTGTTATGTCTTTTATATATTTTTAACCCAACCCAGGAAGATTGTATGAGGCAAGGAATTTCAATGTCTCTGGAGAATCTGAGTGGATGAAGTAGACAGACAGACCTTCAACTGAGCCAGTAATGCAGCTGGAGGTAGAGGTATTTCAAGGTGGAGAGTCTTGAAAAAGAAGTTCATCGTAGACTTTAATTTATTCCAATCCACACGAGTTATGCCTTGGGAGGGAAGTCTAATCCCAAAGGCTTAATACTCTTTCTGAAAGGCTGAGTGATCAGTGTGTGGCCAGCTGTGCCTTATATCAAATGGCCAAGGAATATTCACAGGCTGGAGAAAACTTTCAGTCCTAGGAGGGTTCAAAGACAGATGACCTTCATACCATAACAGGGAAGTGAACAATGAAGGATACAGAAAGATCCCTAACCACAGCATTAATGAGCATCCACATGTTCACTCTGGTCTATAATCCTTGAGTTATTAACCAACAGCTCAGGAGATTAAAAGTTTTTTGAAAAGACCAGCTCCCTTTCATAGAACTGGCAGGCAGGGAGCTAATACAGATGGCCCAAGTGAAATACCCTAACATCAGAGAAACGTGATTATAGAATAATGAGAAAGTAGAATAGAGGAGGGCAGACTGGCTACTAAAGAACAAAAAAGACATGTAAGAAAAAATTAGTCCTGATAGAGTATGTGAGGCAAAACTTAGTGCACAACTGCTCTTCTTTGGTCTTTGAAGAGTGGGGGAGAGTATGAGAGGAATCTAGAGGATGTGCAAACCCTTTACCAGTTCTAGCACATATGTTCTGGAAAGACTGAGAGGAAGCTACTCACATATTTCCCTGATCCAAAGATTGTGTGTCACATTTAAAAAAATGATTTTAGAATAAGAAAGGGAGAGGGCAGGAGAGAGACAGGAACATCTGTTCCTGTATGTGCCCTGACTGGGGACTGAACTGGCGATCTCTGTACTTCAGGACGATGCTGTAACCAACTGTGGGGCAGCTGTGTTAGGCTTGTTCGTGGGGGTACCAGCTGCAAGCACTTTGCTTGATTAGTGCATGATCACGTGGGTGCAGAGGCACGTGCGCATAGCCTGTATAAGGCTATGGGTGCTTGCGCTTGAGAGAGATGAGAGAGGGGTGATTGTGGATGCGTGGATTGCCTGCCCACCACTGTGAGGGCCCATTTTACTGTTTGCCAGAGGTGGTTTCCCCTGCCTGTGTGCTTGTCCGCCATTTTGAGACAATTAAAGGAATGGCCCAATGATTTTCAGCTCTGCAGTTTTTCTACCGGTAGTCTGCCAGAATCCAGTGTGGACCTGCCTGGCCTCGGCCAATGGCATTACACCAACCAAGCTATCCAGCCAGGGCTGTGTATCACATTTTTAATGCTTAAGCAAGTCTTTGGCAAATATTGTAGAAACAGAATTAGACATGGTTTCTAAAAAATGAATTTCATTCAAAGGCAGCATCTTCAGGTGACAGACCATGGGGGACACTTTCAATACAGAGCTATAAAGGGCAAATATATATGTATGTACACACATATACAAATACACACACATAGGATAGTAGACTTCCACAAAGGTATTGAAAAGCCAAAATTTCAAGAGATTTATTTCTTTTTCTAACTCTAGTGAGCAAATGATGTGAGATCCTTTTGGAGAAAAGGGAAGGGCAATGATCTCTTTAATCTTTCTAACAACTGTCTCCAGGGAAGACTCAAATCCAGGAGGCTTCCCCTTCTCGGTTCTTGTCATGCTCACAAGAAAGAATTCAGGTGAGAGACGAAATGCAGCATGCAGGGAAAGCAAGCACTTTATCAGAAGACGACATTTGGCATAATGCACAAGCTGGAAACAGCTAGCCCGAGTGCCCTGCTTGTTAGGGGTTTTAAGGGTTATATGCTTTTAGCTGTAAGTTTCAAGGGTCCCCTCCCTGGATATCAGGACTAACATTCAGGGTTTCAAGGCTCCCCGTTTTGCATCACTGCAGACCTGTTGGAGCATCTGGTAATCTTGTTTTGGCAGATCTTAAGACTATCTAGTCTTTTATTCAGTGAATGAGATAAATCCCCTGTGACCCCTTTCCCGTTTCCTACCCTAGTCGCTATCTATCCTGCCTAACACAACCCTGAGGAAGGTGTTACCATCTCTAATTTACAGGTGAGTCTGGGTGCAGTTTTTCTTCCTCCTGCCTCATGAAGGATGCTGCCCTGTCTTTGAACTAACAAGGAGGGAATTAAGCTGGTGGCTTCAGAACCAGTGGATACACTATGACATCTTGGTATGATAACTTTAAAAAAAAAAATCAAATGACACCTTTTAAACGAATGACAGTGGTTTCCTATTCTTGTTGCTAACCTGATTCCTCTTTTGAAATTTGTTCAAGAAATTGTTAGGTTTGGTAATGAGGACGCTGAAAGCCAAGAGCCCCATATCCTACAGCAGAACCCTCAGCATGACTTTCTGTGAAACTGCTAATATATTATTCAATTTTGCCTTGAAGCCACTGAATTACTGGGAATAATTTGGAAGCTGATGTCTCTATAAAATTACCCAGTGAACCCACATGAGAGTACTGTTTACCCTGAGAATTGTTCAACTCCGCCCAGCAAGTCCACAGTAAATTGGCATTTCTTCCCTGCCCAGGAGGTGGCTCAGGTCAAAGTGGTCTTCACTTTTAAAAGTCCATGTGCAGCCTGCTTTCACCAAGCTCATCTAGTTACAGCCTTCTGAAAATCCAGTTCCAATGCACTGGGCCTCCCGACAGACAACAGAGAGGAAAACAGCGGGTGGAGATAAGACCCAGAGACATCTGAAGGATCCAGCACACAGTGTGGGGTGGAGTCAGCCCGCAGGCAAGCCCTGGAGGCGGGCCTGGACGTATGCCCTGTGATGTGAACACTGACAAGTGGGAAGGAAATGGCCACCCATCGAGCACCTAAAACGCACCAGGCATGATGCCGTGCACTCTTTGCACTCTTCCTATTTCAGCGTATCCTCCACATAATAAAATGAACTTGACTTGATAGATGTGGGGCAGCTGCTGCTCAGATTCTGGAGCTTGACTGAGGTCATCTGGCTAGAAAGTGGCTGAGTTAGGATTCCCCTGTGTCTTTGATTCCCAAAGTTCATGCTCTTCTCACACCATGCCCAAAATGTCCTGTGCATGCCTACCAGAGGGGAATGCTCTGCCCATTTGGGGTGTTGCTCTGTTGCAACCAGAGCCATTCTAGCGCCTGAGGCAGAGGCCATGGGGCCATCCTTATTGCCCGGGGTGGCTTTGCTCCGGTGGAGCCTTGGCTGCGGGAGGGGAAGAGAGAGAAAGAGAGGAAGGAGAGGGGGAGGGGTGGAGAAGTAGATGGGCGCTTCTTCTGTGTGCTCTGACTGGGAATCAAACCCAGGAATCCTGCACACCAGGCCAAGGCTCTACCACTAAGCCAACCGGCCGGGGCCTAGGAATGCCCTTGTTGATCAAGCTACCCAAAAGAAAATTATATGGAGCAACCATGACAGACCGAGCAAGTCAGTCTCATACTATTCATCACCAGAATGCTGCAGCCCTGTGTAAACAGTTTCAACTTTCTCGGGAAGCAGCACAGCAGATTGGGAAATCCTGTCCAAGGGGTCCTGTACTGCCCCTTCATTTGGAGTTAACCCTCAAGGACCCCTACCAGGACAACTTTGGCAGATGGATGTTACTCATATACCTTCATTTGGCAAACAGTCATATGTTCACATTACAGTGGATACATATTCCAGATCTATAGTAACCTCTGTCAGAACAGGAGAGGCTGCTAAGCATGCTATAGCTCATTGTCTGTATGCATTGTTCTATTATTGGATTTCCTAAACTGGCTAAACTGAAAATGCTCCTGCATATGGAGCAAAAGCATTTACTGTATTTTGTCATGCTTACAATCTTTAAAGTTAAGGTATTATTAAACTGTACTCAGCAAACATTTTAAGGTCAATTAAAAAAAAATTTAAGAGGGGGTAGTCATATCCTGGAACTCCTACGGGTCTACCATATTATGTTTTTTACTTAAAAAATAATTTTACATTTCTTTGGAATGCTGATGAACAGGAGACACCAAATCTTTTTTGCCTGCAAACTACTACCTTCTTTATTAGATCCAGCTAATAACACTGTTTTGTCTTTTTCCAAATAGTTACAGATATATGGAAACGATTTATATAGGCGGATGGGGATCCTCAAACCCCTCAGCGAGATCTTCTGAGCATGGCTTTTAAGATACCTAGAGGCAGAAAAAGCCCAATGGAGATCAGGGGAACTACCAGCTTTTAGGATACACCCTTAAAGGCTCCAATGCCCCAAAGGGGTCTCATAGGATGCCATCTGGGTCCTGCTTCAATAGTGGAAAGGAAGGTCATTGAGCTAAAGCCTGCCAGACTTACATGCCTCTGCTGTGAGGAAACAGGGACACTGGAAGGTAGGCTTCCCCCTCACTCCTCTAAGGGAGGGTTCAGTCTCTTCCAGCCCTGCTCCAGCCACCTATGACCTAACCTTGCCCAGAATGCTGGGGTTTGCCACTGAAGGCTGAAGGTGCCCAGGGCCGTCGGCCCCATTTATGACACTGTGGATGAGCCTAGGGTATTTCTTCCAAGAAGCAGGTAAATTGATCTCATTTGCACAAGGGCCACTTAACTATGTTTTGCCTGAATAGTCAGGTTTTTTATTCTTCCCTCAAAGATCTCTGTTGTGGGTGTTGATAGTCCTATTTTCTGCTGCTTTGCTTAATATATAGTGTTTCCTTTATCCCTCCTACCTCAATGCCCCGCTCATATTTCAGGCTGGGACCTACTCCTAATTTAGAGCTCTCTTTCCCCCTTTTGCCAACTTCTATTATGAATCTACCTTTGCCACCCAGCTTAGTGTATCCCAAGGTTCTCTTTACCATGCCACAGTTGCAGAGCTCCAGGGAAAAGCAACCTGGTCTCATCTCTCCAGACAGAGAACAGAAAATCCATATCCACGCATGCTGCAAATGGCTTTTCCAGTCTACATGAATCATTACCAGCTAGAAGCAGCGGTCGTTGGGACTTGGACATGAGCTGCAAAGTATAGAATTGTGACAACAATTCCAGTGCCATGCGGACTTTTCCTGGATGTGGACTTTTCCTGGACTCCTGCTCCCTGTGATAGCTCCTAACAGACTGAACTGTGGTTGGGTTGCATTTTTCAGGAATTTGGCATGGTGATGGGGCCAACTTGGACTTGGTGAACATGTTAAGGACACTACTCTTTTATGGATTCTTGCTGTATTGGCCAAGAGTTTGCTTAAGGGCTCTTAATCACTGTAAAAAAAATAGAAGACTAGATAAAGAAGATGGGACACATATACACCATGGTATACTATTCAGCTAGAAGAAATGATGACATCGGATCACTTACAGCAGAATGGTGGAATCTTGATAACATTATGCAGAGTGAAATAAGTGAATCAGAAAAAAACAAGAACTGTAGGATTCCATACATTGGTGGGACATAAAAGCGAGACTAAGAGGCATGAACAGGAGTGTGGTGGCTATGGGGGGTGGGGGGAGGGAAGGAGGGAGAGGGGGAGGGGGAGGGATACAGAGAGAACTGGATGGAGGGTGACGGAGGACGATCTCTCTTTGGGTGATGGGTATGCAACAGAACTAAATGACAAGATAACCTGGAAATGTTTTCTTTGAATATATGTACCCTGATTTATTGATGTCACCCCATTAAAATAAAAATTTATTTATAAAAAAAAAATACCCAAATGTTACCTTCAGGAGCCAGGGGGAACAGATCCTCCTCCATGATGGCTGTAAGGCTGTGGCTCCTCTCCTACAGAGCGAGCATCAGACTGGGCAGGATGTTAAGATAGTGGGGGACAGGGGTAAACCTGTAGTCACAGTCTGTTTGGCAAAAGATGGAGTCTAAGGTTGTTTATATCCACTGTTAGCAGGTGGGGCTGTTCACTCACCCCCATGGTGGGCCTTAGGGCAGCAACCAAACAGCTTTGTGGTTGGTCCACCATGAAAGCTGGAACGGCCCACTATTGGGCTGGAGGGACCAGGTTGACCAGCACTGCAAAAGTGGGCGGTTTTTATAAATAGGTTCGTCATCACGGTTCTAGGAGGAGCCCTTGAGAGAGGAGAGCACAGTAAGGCCATGTGGAGGAGAGAAGCAGCAGCCAAGATGGCGGAGTGCTGAAAGAGAAGCGAGTTTGTGCAGAGACGGAGATGGGAAACAGAGGTGAATAAGGCTAGTGAGCTAGAAACCTTTGATTCTAAGAAAACTCAGATAAGTCAGTAGCTTTGTGAGCACTGAATGAGTGGGTTTTGGAGCCCAGTGTGTGCTTTTACTTGCCCGTCGGGTGCAAGCTAGGATTAAAGATGATGGCCTACCAGTTCTTGGCTCCGTTGTTTCTTTACCTACTGTCCAAATCTAATACGAATCTGCATGGGCCCGGTGGCTGTGATGGTGGCTGTACCTACTGGCTTTACAATAGGTGATTTAAATGATCAAGGGCAGGGGTCCCCAAACTGCAGCACCAAGGACATTTATCGGTCCCTGCCGCCCTTCTGGAAGGGGCACCTCTTTCATTGGTGGTGAGAGGAGTACTGTATGTGGCGGTGCCACTAAGCGCGGTGTCGCTCATGTTACAGTACTACTTCCAGTGATGTGGGATGCATGCCTCACGGCTCTGGAAGCACGTCATATCACTTGTTACGGCTAGCAGTGACAAAAATAGAACCAGACATTCACCATCTCATTAGCCAAAGCAGGCCCATAGTCCCCATTGAAATACTGGTCAGTTTGTTGATTTAAATTTCCTTTTTCTTTAAATATTGTATTTGTTCCCGTTTTGTTTTTTACTTTAAAATAAGATATGTGGCCTGATCTGCGGTGGCGCAGTGGGTAAAAACGTCGACCTGGAACACTGAGGTCGCTGGTTCGAAACCCCAGGTTTCCCTGGTCAAGGCACATATGGGAATTGATGCTTTCTGCTCCTCCCTCCCTTCTCTCTCTGTCTCCTCTCCCTAAAATGAATAAAATCTTTTAAAAAAATAGATATGTGCAGTGTGCATAGGGATTTGCTCATAGTTTTTTTTATAGTCCGGCCCTCCAACGGTCTGAGGCCCCCTGTGTAAAAAGTTTGGGGACCCCTGATCAAGGGCATGAACTTGGAAGCCCGATGTTCGGAGTTAAAGCCCATCTCCCGTTGTACTACAGCATACCCCAGTGTGCTGTGCACGTGACAGTATCTGTTGGTCAAATAAGTTTGTAAAAATATGATTTTTATGCTTGCTCGCTTATGGTTTGCATTGGGGGCTGGGCAGTGCCAGGTATATGTGGTCTGTGAAATTGCAAATTACCTTCCTGCTTGGGAAGAACTATTGCTTTGCTAATGTTTGCTGGAAGAGAGGTTTTCATGCCAGAAAGTTTTGAAAAGAGAGAGCTGAAGGAGTAGAGAGATTCTTCCCCCACCACTAAGGGGTACGGTACGATTTCCTTTTTCCTCTCTGATTCCTTGCCCTCCACAGAAAAAGCAGGTTTCTGCTTTCCCCTTGGCTTTTCTTGTGGCTTGCCTGTCTTGGTGAGACACCAATAAACAGAATGGTCCACCATCCTGACTTCACTGTTTCTTTACCGTCTGCCCACATTCAATGAGAACCTGCATGTGAATGGCCATGATGGCAGCGGCCCCTGGCCTTAAAGTATCTAAGAGAACCAAGTAGAGGGGAGGAAAATAGACATCTGAGAAAAACTTTATGTGAGGAGCCTCCACATTTGATAAATATTTTAGGAAATCTTCTTCCTGGGCCACGGGCCCTTGGGCGAGAGTAAGGGGGCATGCTATCTCCCACCAAGCCGGCGCTAGCAGAGGCCCAGAGCCCTGTCAGCCCTTCTGGTCCCAGCATCTCCGAGCATCAGCTGGAGTCCTTCCTTTCCACAGCTGCTTGTCTTCCTCAGAGACTCTGTCCAAGAGGCCCAAGTCCTCAGTAACAGCCTGGCCAGCCTCTGAGGTTAGAGTAGCTCCCCCCCCCCCACCTCCCTGTAATCAGCAATGACAGAAGGACACAGTCAGAGCACTCATCATAAATCTAACTTCAAAAAGGGCTGCTCAGTCAGAACAGGAACAGGGCTAACAATGTCTTTAGAACACAATAAAGCAACCCTGCCGGCATGAACAATCAGCATCAAAAACTCAGCTGGACTGCCAACAATCTGCATCCTTTCTGCAGGAACAGAACCGAACCTGACCCCTCCCTCCAGGACCACTTCTTTGTTGCTGTTTGCTCAGTGGTATAAAAAGTGCTTGCTTTCACATGCCAATTAGAACTCTTATTTTGCTAAAACAGACCAATTAACACACCCTTTCTGCCCCTCTCAAGATTCTTCAAATCTAAAAATGATCCAGTAAAAAGCACCATCTTCCTGGAAGTGATTCTCCCGGGGGAGCGAGGAGGGTGCAGGACGCTTCCCGGGAGGTGTGAAGGGAAGGGGGACAGGCCCTGAGAGGGAGTTCCTTTCTGGAGAGCAAGGCTGCCTGCTGGCAAAACAAGATAAACATCCAATAGTTAAGGCTATTATCTCCTTTATTCAAAAAATAAATATTTCCCTTTTGAATCGACATATTTAAAATCACATTAAGCACAGAGAAGAATACAGTCCCTTTGGAAATTGTGAACACATGTAGGAAGAGAGTCATGTTCAAAACAATGGGGATGGGGTGAGCACTGATTCCAACTCATTCATGACCGAGAGGCCTTCTCTCACCAGGCAGAGCTCCGTGTGGACCTCGGGGAGAAACAGGAACGCACGTACACGCGGACGCGCACGCGCACACGCACACGCACGGCTTTGAGTCTGAAAGGCACATGAAGTGGACTGACTGTAAGGTGTATGGCACACTCACTGATAAAACGCTCCCTATCCCCTCCCAAGAAAAGTGGAAAAACTTTAATCAAGTCATAGACCAGAGAAGATGGGTGCTCCTACGTGGAGCTCAGCATCAGGAAAACCTCTGACAATGGAAGCCATTTCTCTTCTGCTTTCCTATCCCTCCGCGCTCACTCGGTGATGGCGGGGCGCGTGGCCACGTACACGAACACCACGATCAGGAGCACGACCACGGCCAGCGTGGGCAGCACCACGGTGGTGATCTGCTGCCGGGCCTCCTGCATGGCCTGCTTCCGCTCCTTCTTGTCCTTGGACGTCTCCTTCTTGGGCTTCCCTTTGAGCTGCCGCATCTTCCCGAGGGGGTGCTAGGAGGGCGCGTCCACAGAGGGTTTTGAAGACGGGGCCACACTCCTCTGGTCAGGGTGAAGAACCTCCTGTAGAGAGAACCGTGATCAAGAATGAATAGAGTGAAAAGAAAAAGAAATAATAAAGGTAAAGGTAAATGTTAAACTAGGAAAAATATCTGCAACTTATACGGGGTTGAGAACAGTAGAGGTCACACAGCAGAGTTCAGTCCTGCTAAGTGGTGGGCGGGGAAGGGGGTAAGCTGGCTATGCCCCAGGGTGACACCTCCAGCAGCGTGTCCCAGCGGCATGCACAGGTATACCAGGGACAGGTCACTGCTGTGCGGTGACAGCACCCTCAGCTCCACAGGCAGCTGGGCAAAGGCCCTGAGACCATATAGGCATGACTGCTTTCTGCGTGGGCCCTGATACCAAAGCACTAACTTTACTGCCTCTGCTCAGAGGAAAGGGGGCACATTTCTCCTTTCCAAAGCTCTATTTATTCACTCTGCTGCTCTAAATTCCATCATCTCCCCAGCCACACTCCAGTACTGAGCGGTAGACACCTGCAGGTTTCAGGCATCTGGCTGACCTCCTGCCCAGATGCCCGATCTCAGGCCAGGGCAGCCTCTCCGGGACTGAAGAGGCCCAGAGGCACCCATTTCTCTTGTCTTCTGTTGGTTCCTTTGCCCATCCGTGCCACCCTTCCTGAGCACCCACTGCACGGGGCACTGCTGGAGGAGCTGAGGAAGACGTGGAAGACTGTTCTGTCCTCACAAACCCACAGTCTAGGGGTGCACTATGGCAGGCCGAGTGTCTGGGGGTGCACTATGGCGGGCCGAGTGTCTAGGGGTGCACTATGGCGGGCCGAGTGTCTGGGGGTGCACTCTGCAGGCCGAGTGTCTAGGGGTGCACTCTGCAGGCCGAGTGTCTAGGGGTGCACTCTGCAGGCCGAGTGTCTAGGGGTGCACTATGGCGGGCCGAGTGTCTAGGGGTGCACTCTGCAGGCCGAGTGTCTAGGGGTGCACTCTGCAGGCCGAGTGTCTAGGGGTGCACCCGGCGGGCCGAGTGTCTAGGGGTGCACTATGGCGGGCCGAGTGTCTAGGGGTGCACTATGGCGGGCCGAGTGTCTAGGGGTGCACTATGGCGGGCCGAGTGTCTGGGGGTGCACTATGGCGGGCCGAGTGTCTGGGGGTGCACTATGGCGGGCCGAGTGTCTGGGGGTGCACTATGGCGGGCCGAGTGTCTGGGGGTGCACTATGGCGGGCCGAGTGTCTGGGGGTGCAGTCTGGGGGTGCACTATGGCGGGCCGAGTGTCTAGGGGTGCACTATGGCGGGCCGAGTGTCTAGGGGTGCACTATGGCAGGCCGAGTGTCTAGGGGTGCACTATGGTGGGCCAAGTGTCTGGGGGTGCACTATGGCAGGCTGAGTGGAATCTGATGAGAATGAATGGAGACAGCTGAGCCTGCGGCCCTGCCACCCACCCCACCTGTCAATCGAGGTTTCTCGTAAGTTCTGTGGCCCGGGGTGGGTGCTCAGGTGGGGGAAGCGGTCTGTCAGGGGCCTAGGGATGAATAAATCCTGTGAATAACTACAGAGCAGCAGCTCAAAACAAGCCTGATTCTTAGCTCTAAAGCAAAATTATACTCTGGCCGATTTAAACTGATTTTACTGAAAGGTGTCTGGCACATCATGGGATCCCCAGAAATGCTAGAGCACCAGATTCAGGAAATGAGCAAGATCGGAGCCCAACTTGCACCACAGGCCGCAGGATGCCACAGGTGGTACCACGACCTGGCCTCTGGAAGCACAGGCCCTGAGGCCACCACCACTACCCTTCACGCAGATGCTGTCACTGCCTCCAGGATGCATTCTCTAGTTCCTGTGTGCATGTGACCAGCCAAGCTGAGGTGCACAGTATGCCCACAGCCCAGCCTTCCCACCTCTATAGTAGATGGGGTGTTTTCCAAATACAGTGAGGAGTGGGCCTTGGATATGGGCAGGAAAATAAGACAAGTGTCTATCGTTAATACCCTGGGAGAGTAGTGTGGAGCTAGGTGCTCTCAGAAGCAGAAGAGCAGTGTGTGCCGATATTCCTCAACAAAGAGGCTTTTTGTAACAAGATACTGTGTGCCCAGTTTTGTCCTAGGGCAGTGGGTGGCCTGTGCCATCCTAACGAGGAAGGTGGCATTTACGCCTGAGAGACCATGTGAAATAGAAGAATGTGGAATGTGAATTCTGCACTGGGAAAGGTCTATATGTTACCTTCCTATTGGTAGAAAGATCCTACTCTCTTGCCACTCCTCTCATCCCACATGGACCCCAAAACTTCTGTTGTACTATCCACGAGCAGAGATTCTTATGATACAAGATGACTCATATTATTACACTGGGATGATGTAATGCTTACCAAAAACCATTAAAGTTCAAGGCAGTCCCATTTCGGCAATTTCACAATTTCCATTAGGGTTTAAAAATACCCACTGTTACTTTTTTTAAGACCTGACTGGCCCTGGCCAGTTGGCTCAGTGGACAGAGCATCGGCCTGGCGTGCGGACGTCCTGGGCTCGGTCCTCAGTCAGGGCACACACACATGATCACCGCCCACCAGTTGCTCCCGCTCTGAACCTTAGCTCCAACAGTAACGCTCCGCTTTCCCTCATGGGCCATGTCTGATTTGTCAGGAGATCCTGTTAGTTATACCCCAAAATATGACCTGACTTCTTCCTCTCCATCAACACCCCCCAGCCACCCCTCCCTCCCTGGCCTGCTCCAAGAGCCTCCCTTTTTATCCCACATGTCCCACTGGGCAGTGACTGGACTGGTCCAACCACAGAGAACTCTTTTAAAACATGCACCTCCGGCACTGGCCCACTGGCTCAGTGGTAGACTGTTGGCCCACTGTATGCATGTTCCAGGTTCAATTCCCAGTCAGGGCACACAGAAGAAACAACCATCTGCTTCTCCACACTTCCCCCTCCCCCTTCTCTCTCTCTTCCCCCTGCTTCCCCCCTCTTCCTCTTCTTTCACCCTCTCCCTCATCACTCTCTTCCCTACTCTCCTCCTTTCTCCCCAACTTTCCCCTCTTCCCCTACTGCAGCCATGGCTCAGCTGGTTTGAGTGCATTGGCCCTGGGTTCTGAGGAAGGCTCCTTGGAGCCTCAGACACTAAAAATAGCCTGGTTGTGAGCCTGGCCCTAGATGGGCAGAGCATTAGCCCCAGACAGGTTGCCGGGTGGATCCTGGTTGGGATGCATACAGGTGTCTGTTTCTCTATCTCCCCTCATCTCATTTGGAAAAGTAGGTAGATAGATAGATGATAGATAGATAGATAGATAGATAGATGATAGATAGATAGATAGATAGATAGATGATAGATAGATAGATAGATAGATAGATAGATAGATAGATAGATAGAACGTACTTTCCAGTGTGAAGCCCTTCTGTGCCTCATGCTGCTCTTGGAATGAAACCCGGCTCCTTACAGGGTCTTTGAGCCCCTGGTTGACCTGGCCTCTGCTACTGTCTGCGGGTTCACCTCTTGTCATTCTCCTGAATCCTTCCCTCCCCCTGCCTGCTGCTCATCTCCACTTTTGTCCTGGCTGGTCCCTTTCCCTCTCACTTGTCACATCAGAGTGGCCTTGCCTGACTTCCGCCCCAGGGAGAGCACCAGGGTGCGGCCCACATCACAGGTGACTGAGACAAGAGAGGCTGCCCACATTAGCCTAATGAGGAACCCGCACTCAGACCAGGGAGTCTGTCTTTTAAATCCTGACCAAACCTGCACTGTTGCCAACAACTCAAGGCTTTTTTCCAAGCCTCCAGGAACTTCTTGACATATTACAGATGTCAAGAGCTGGTCATCATGGAGGCTGCTGCCTTTGGATGTCAGCCGCACCTACGTGAGAGGATGCAGACAGCATGAGAGGAGCAGGATGGAAGCCAGGGCCTGTGCTGTTAGCCAAAGCGCGAGGCCCTTCTTAACTCGGGTCCTCGGTGCTGCCCACCTGCGGCCAGTCCTTTGAGGGGCCCTTTGAAGGGGCCATGATGGGCTCCTCTTTTTTTTCACAGGCCTGACAAACCATTAACTTCAGGGGAAAATGGCTATAAATCAGAGTACTGCTAATAATGGTTTGTGTCTTTTAAAACAATTTTATGAGGAAGTACCAGGGAGAAAATGGACCGTGGCTTATTGCTATGGATGAGGGATAATGTCCATTGCTCTGTTAGGAGCCACTGATAGTATTAACAGACTGGTTGACCACTGACAAGACATTTTTCCTCTTGCTCCTTGGTTTTCTCATCTCTAAAGTGGGGTAAGGAGCCTGCTCGCTCTGACTCACAGGCTTCTGGGGAAAGTTCCAGTAGCGTCAGCCACTGTGGGTTAAATGCTTCTCTGTGCTGCCCAGATTCTTGTCTCATATTCACCCTGGTCCTGTGAGGAGCATGGGGCGCTGTCATCACCTCCTTCCAGGTGGCAAGAAAGGCTCAGAGAAGCTGCGAGCTCTGCCCAGGGTTGCAAAGCAGGAGTGGTGGGGAGGGAAGCCGGCTGTGTGGTCAGCCAACCTGGACTGCTTTGCTGAGGGTGGGTAGAGCGCCACATACATGTAATCCTTTGTGAGAGAAGTTGTTCTCATAGTTTGGATGATGACATTGAGGCCTAGAGAAGTTAGGTGACTTGTCCAAGTCATTCAGCCAGTAAGGGGTATGCCCTAAATTTGAACCCAGATCTGTCTGAATTTTTTTGAAAGGTCTAAAAAGGAGAATTGGTAAAGCCAGGGGTTTCTACACCAGTCAGGTCTTTTTTTTTTTTTTAAGTGAGAGGAAGGGAGACAGACTCCTACATGCGCCCTGACCAGAATCCACCTGGCAACCTCTGTCTGGGGCTGATGCTTGAATCAACAGAGCCTGAGACCAGTGTTCAAACTAGCCGAGCCACTGGCTGCGGGAGGGGGAGGAGAGAGAAGGGGAAGAAGGAGGGAGAGATCATGAGCTGAAGGAGAATGGGGGGTGGACCTGAGAAAGATCATGAAGTGCTCTGTTCACACCTATCCATGTGTGAGGGTGCCTATTAGCCATCGCCACGGAAATATCAAGGAGGCAGATGAGGAAATGAGTCAGGAGCTCAGTATGGGCTGAAGACCTATATTAGGAAGTCAGCAGGGGTGACCTCAGTAAGGGCAAGGCCATGGAGAAAAGGACCCATGAGGGCCCTGCAGCACTGACAGGCAGAAGACAGGCAGAGGACAGGCAGGGGACAGGCAGAGGGCAGGCAGAGGGCAGGTAGAGGGCAGGTAGAGGACAGGCAGAGGGCAGGTAGAGGACAGGTAGAGGACAGATAGAGGACAGGCAGAGGACAAGTAGAGGACAGGCAGAGGACAGGCAGAGGACAGGCAGAGGACAAGTAGAGGACAAGTAGAGGACAGGCAGAGGACAGGTAGAGGACAGGCAGAGGACAGGCAGAGGACAGGCGGAGGACAGGCGGAGGACAGGCAGAGGGCAGGTAGAGGACAGGCAGAGGACAGGCAGAGGACAGATAGAGGACAGGCAGAGGACAAGTAGAGGACAGGCAGAGGACAGGCAAAAGACAGGCAGAGGACAGGCAGAGGACAAGTAGAGGACAGGCAGAGGACAGGCAGAGGACAGGCAGAGGGCAGGCAGAGGGCAGGCAGAGGACAGGCAGAGGACAGGCAGAGGACAAGTAGAGGACAGGCAGAGGACAGGTAGAGGACAGGCAGAGGACAGGCAGAGGACAGGCAGAGGACAGGTAGAGGACAGGCAGAGGACAGGCAGAGGGCAGGCAGAGGACAGGCAAAGGAAAGCAAGCAACGGAGCCCAGGGCGAAGGGCCAAGTGAAGGAGAAGAGGATGAGGAGACCTGGGGCTCCAGAGAGGCACAAAGAGCACTGCTTCAAAACTGCTGAGATAAGGGGAGGCTGAGCAGCAGCGCTGGATTCTGCCTCGTGGGGACCTGCCACAAGTCACTGCACGGAGAGGTGGGGGCTCCCACGGGCTCCCACACGGGCCGCTGAAAGCCGCTGTCTGAGGAGAGAGAAGCCTGTGCCAGAATGTAAATGAACACCCGGCTTCCTCCACTGAAAACATTTTGCCATGAAAAAAATAAAATGTCAGCTGAACTCCACGAAGCACAGTACACAGCGGGTCTGCACTCTGGGCCAGCGCCCCGGTTCTGTAACGCCTGTGGGAAACGGTTCGCACGCCAACGCTGGGACGAGCACTCCGACAACCGGCCTGAAGCTCTCCTGGGAGAGCAGGTGGGGCTGACAGAAACTAGAGGGTGTTTGAGGGTCCCGGGGATGGAAGAAAACCCTGCTGCTGAACGAAAGCGGGGACACCCGTAGGAGCAAGCTGAGGGCACAGAAGTGCGAGGCTTTGAGAGAAGCCAAGGCACAACGCTGCACCCAACGGGAGGCGAGTGGAGCAGGGTACGGGGAGGCCGGACAGAGGCTCTGTCTTCCCAGGGACACAGGAAAGGGCTTCTGCTTCAACTCTGGGGAGCTGGGAAGCAGGAGTAGAGAAGTCTTGAAATGGCCATCTTGGAGGGTGAGAAAGCAAACATAGCCGGGAAAACATCAGCCCTGATGGCTGATGTTCTCAGATGCTTAATATCCAGGTCCCACCTCCACCTAAAGGGGCTGAGGACCACCTACCGAGTGGTCTGGCCTCAGCCCACTGGGCTGGGGGTGGTTCATCCAGGCTCTGCCAGGACCTTTAAAATGTGTGGCTGGACCAAGAGTCTCTATCTCAGAAATCTAAACTAAGAAACATGAAGGGACACTGGAGTTGGACAGTCACGCAGATGGAGGCACCGTGGAAGCCACCTGATGCCATGTGCATTAAAGGAAGCCTCGGAGGGGAGGAGACAGGAGCAGAGGGCAGGACCCCTCAGACTGAGAGGGGTCTTTCTAGTGCAACCCCTAAGGCCCACGTTACGCTGATGTGTTTCTGTATCTTATGATAAACGCCACGTTTAACTGGTGCTGGCTCCAGTGGGTCTCCGTGTCTTCCAATGGAAGGAGCCCAGGCTAAGGTGAACTCCAGTTCTACAGACGGGAGATCCGAAGCCCTGTCACTGTCCCACAATTAGGGCGTACAGAGGCAAAGGTCCAGCCCACGTCTGCCTGATCCCAAAGCCTAAATAGCCCCCTCCTT
Organism: Saccopteryx bilineata; assembly: GCF_036850765.1. NCBI lineage: Eukaryota > Metazoa > Chordata > Mammalia > Chiroptera > Emballonuridae > Saccopteryx > Saccopteryx bilineata. The sequence goes on along the minus strand of NC_089490.1, from coordinate 326,816,794 downwards.
CTGTGTCTACCCACTCATCTTCCCAGCCCTTCACCCACGCTGGGGCCACATCACTGCAAACCAGCCCCGGCCGAGAGGAAACCAGAGATGGAGCTCACAGGGCTCAGTCTGGCTTCTTTCCCCGCCACCCCAGCCCCACCCTGCGAGCGGCCCAGACAGGTTGGAGGAAACGCTAGATGAGGCCCAGCTTCACAGCGGCCACTGCTGTTCGGCCACCTCACTGCCTCTAGCCTCCCAACTAGAAGAACAGAAGACTTCACAAACACTGGAGTTCCACACGATTCTAATGCAACTCCAGGGCTCTGCCCCTCCTCCATCAACACTCACAGAAACAGACAGCACTGGGACAGTCCAACGGACCCCCGCATGTGTGGGCAGGGGGCAGGGGCAGACAGAAAGGGAGGTGGAAACACATCCTTTCAGACAGAACCATTTTAAATTTATAATTTTTCTCTGATGATAGCTTTCCAGTCTTTTTCTATATAGATGTACATACATATATACACACAAATATTAAATTCTTTATGTGTATTTTTTCCAACTTGGAAACCATTATGTACATGCAGTGTTGGACTCCAGGGAAGCAGCAGGAGCAGAGGTAAGAACAAGGTGTGAAATCAGGTCTGAGTGGCAGCTCTGCCAGGTCTAGTTGTACGACCTTGGGCAAGGCACTTAATTCTCATGTCCTGACTTTTCTCCTTTGTAAAATGGGATAAGAAAACCTACTTTGTAGACTAACTGAAAAAAAAATTAGAAAAAGTGTATGCTCTGAAGTATCTAGGACATTGGTGGAACAGGCCACACCAGGCGCTCAGTGGACAGCATATAGACGGTGTCCGACTTACCAGTGTGATCACTCCGTAAGCTACATAAATGTCTAATCATTTTGCACACCTGAAACTAATACAATATTGTATGCCAATGGTAATTGAAAAACAATTCCTAACTTTTTAAAATAATAAACAAATAAATGGCACACAGCCCCTTGCTGTCCAGGCAGGCCCATCCAGTGGAGATGCAGGTGATGAAGTCCCTGCTCTCTCTCTTCCCTGCGGAGAACCACCAGAGTCACCAACCTGCTGCTGGGCGGGTTTGTTCAAGGGTCTGATGGGAAAAGGAGGTTGGCTGCAGCTATGGAGGAAGGGTTTAGGATTAGAAAAATCACACCGGATTCCATACCCCAGACCTGCTAGACCAGCACAGCCCGGCAGCCACCAGCCATAAGCCACGTGTGGCATTTATCATGTGGCCATGGTCCACGCTCAGCTGTTTCTCAGGGTAAAATACACACCAGATTTTGAAGACTTAGTGCAAAAGAAAGAATGTAAAATGTCTCATTAGATTTTTTTATACTGATTACATGTTAAAATAATATTTTAGATTTATACTGAGTGAGAGAAAATAACATATAAAATTTCACCTGTTTTATTTTTACTTTATTTCCCCACTTTGTGCACAAGGGAAATTGAGGCACAATCAAGTCTAGGTAACTTCCAAAGCCACCAGGCTAGCAAATAATGGAGGTGAGATGAAAATCTAGAAAATCTCATTCCAAAACTTGTTCCCCACTTTTTAAAATGGGTGCACGTCTTATGGAAACCCTGCTTCCTCCTCTTTGGGGTATAGACCCAAAAGTGAAGTTGCTGGATCACTAGGTAATTCTAATTTTTTAAAATTCTCATCCTCCGAGCTCCTCCCTTTGGTAACATCACCTTGTTCTCTGTAGCTGTAGACCTGTTTCTGTTTCGTTTTGTTTATTCATTTATTTTGTTTATTTAGATTCCACACATAAGTTAGATCATATGGCATTTGACTTTCTGTCTGACTTGTATCACTCAGCATAATGCCCTCCAGGTCCATGCATGTGTCACAAATGACAAGGTTTCATCCTTTTTACTGCTGAATAATATTCCATTGTATATAAAATATGCACCATATCTTCTCCATCCATTCATCTGCTGATGGACACTTAGGCTACTTCAATATCTTGGCTATTACTAGTTATGCTGCAATAAACACAGAGCTGCACTTACCTTTCCTTATAGTTTAAGGAAAGCAATTCATCTTATATATTAACCATAGAGTTAGTAAAAATTCTATAATAGAGTAGGTAGTTATAGTAGAAAAAATAAACTAGCCAGCTACCACTTATAAATGCTCATTTCACTCTCAACACAGTCGTGCAAGAACAGTATTTTCACCTGTATTTTGCATAAAGAAACTGAGATTCAAAAAAGTATGGTGACTTGCCTGTGAACAAAGACTAGTAGGAAACCAGCCCAGTACCAACCCCTATGTAAAATCCTTAATAAGCACTCATTAAGTATTTAACGAATGAACAGGATGAGGATTTGAGCTCAAACCCACTTCCAAAGCCCAGCATTCCTGTGTGACCCCACTGTACCTCCCAGTCACCCTACAATTAAGAACAGCAGCTGTCACTTCCTGCAGGCTCACTACTTATCAGGCTTCCGTGCAAAGCACTCTACAAACACGGAAACCTGACCGCAGCCTTTATCCTATTTCGCAGACAAGGGGACTGAGGCTTACAGAATGCCTCAGGTGGCAAGTCAGCAGTGCAGCTGGGATTCCAATCTAGCTCAGAAACTGCTGCTCCCACCCCAGACAGTGTCTCCTGGTGGCCGGGCAGGCCCATGGAAACACATCCCCTGGAAATGGAGTGCAGAATCAAGAGTCCATGCTGGTTCCAGCCCATCAGCTCTGGAAGCAGAGGACACAGGGTTGTGTGAGAGGAAGCAGGGACCTCCTGAGCTGGTCTCCCCTTGCAGCAGATTAAGCCTGGCCCTCACATCCACAGCTTCCCAGGCTCCTGGGAGGTATCTCTGCATGCCCACTCCAGGCTGTGCATTTGCCCTGGCTTGAAGATGCCCCCACATCCAGCTTGAGTCCACAGGGGGGCCAGGCTGCCGCCAGAGGCACCAGGATGTCACAGGCTGTTGACGAAATGCCCACTGAGCAGAGTGCGACCTGACCTGGTGACACTGTTAAGCGGCTGTGGACTGTGTCAACTGCATCCACACAATCAGTCTGAGTACAGATACGGAGCTCGGGTGGCAGCTCCGCTGGAAGACCACCCCAGGGATGAAGGCCAAAGGCTGCCCTCAGACTCTCACTGCCACCCACTTCTCCGGAAGTGCCCCAGCTCTCCTGTCTTCAGAAAAGGCAGTTTAAGGTGCTCCAAGAAAATGGCTGCATTTCTCTACCTCAAAATCAGCAACTCAAACAAATAACACACACAACTGTGTGGGAGGACATTTACCCTCTCTTCTTGTAGCTGTGTCATTATTTTCACCTGAGCATCAGAAGGGCTGAACTGCTCCACACCCCGTGCCATGAGCCCAGGAAGCTGCCCTGGGTCCAGGCACATAAATCGTGTGGTAGAGAGCGAGCAGCAGCTCTATGGTGCATCAGTGTGCTGGCTTCATTTTATGTCCCTGGTATAGAGCCGTAATGGGCCTGGGATCGCTTCGCTCCAGCCTGCCGCAGAGAGTGGGGGCGGGGGGCCGGCAGGCTGCCAGGAGAATTGTATAGGATGGGACTCCTGACACCCGCTAAGCACCTACTGATAACAGGAGCATCCTCCCGGGAACACAGACATGAACAAACACTGACAGCCACACACATGAGCTCCAGAGCTCCCGCTGCTGCTGACTGGCCACAGAGGTCGGGAGAGCTCTCGACCTGACGGCTAGCTAGCAGGGGGATCAGAGCTCCGGAGAGACAGAAGCCAACAGACAAATAAATACACATGCACTCCCTTCTCTCACCAAGGGCAGAATGAAGAGGAAAACAGGTGATTTGCTGGCAGCAGTATCAGCTATTCCTAACTAAAAGCCCAAGAACATGAAAGAGCCTTTGGGGGGCTGCTGAGTAACACTTAAAAAGCCAGGGCTCTCAATAGATTAGACACCACTCCTTGGGCACACGGGGTTTATCAAGTGCTTTCCTGGGCACCCATTTCGTCTTCACAGCAACTCTGCATGTTACGCGCTACTGTCCTTATTTAACAGGAAAAAGGAGAAGACAGAGCAATTAAGCCCAAGTCCGGGCTTCAGTCCCCTCCTGGCACTACTAGAATCTGTGGGACTAAGCAAGTTACTTAACCTGTCACACCTTTAAATACTCTCTGTAAAAATACCTATCCTTCACATACTGTGTGAGCATCTACTGAATATCAGGGGACATACACTGGGGACACAGCTCTGAGCAAGACAGGCAAAATGCTGCCTTCATGCAGTTTATGGGGAATGGGGGAGACAGACAACTAACAAATGAATAGGACACGTGTCAGATGAAACTATGTACTATAGAGAAAATAAAGGGAGGGGGTTACAGAGGCTGTCAATTTAGAGTAATCAATTAAGGAAGGCTTCATGAGAAAGTGACATTGGACCAGAGACTTGAAGAATTGACAGGTACAGATTCCTGGAAAGAATTTCCAGGAAGGCATGGCATACGCAAAGGCCCTGAGGTAGCCATCTGAGAAGCAGCACTGCAGAGGGCAGACAGAGGGCAGAGGGCAGGGGGCAGAAGGGAGCAGTTAGAGGGTAAATCAAGGTGGGAGGAGGCAGAGGGTAAGATGGTGGCCACCAGGGGTCTCTGCTTGTGTTTAAAAAGAGCACTGCCACACAAGAGAGGGCAAGGGGCAAGGGCTGAGGCAAGAAATCAGTGAAGATGCTAATCAATTATTCAGGTGAGACACGGGACCTTGGTCCAGGGTGGGGGCAGATGTGGTGAAGAGTGGTCAGACACTGAGTGCACTTTGAGGGAGTAGGGTCAACAATTCACCAGCAGACTGGAACTGGAGTGTGAAAAAAGAAAACAGACTAAAGGCTCTGTGTCCTGAGCAAGTGGAAGCAGGAGGTGCCATACAGGAAGGTGGGGAAGGTGCAGGGTTGGGAGAGGGGGAGCTTGGACACACCAAGTTTGAGATGCTGCTGGACATCCATAGCAGAGCAGCCAACACTGAGCAGGCAGCAGGGGAATGCGTCTGGTTCAGGGGGAGAGCTGGGCTGTGGATGGAACGCAGGCATTGTGCACAACACGAGCCTTGAGGCTGGGCAGTGAGCACAGACAGAGCAGGGGCTGAGCCTGGTGCAATCTCATGTTCAGATCTTGGGAAGCAAAGAGGAGTCAGCAAAGAGACTAAAAAGATATGAAAGGAAGAAAACCAGGGAGAGTACACTCACTGTCTTAGAAGGCAAGTGCAGAAAGTATTGTAAGGAAGGAGCCGACCGCGTGTGGGTGATCGGTGGCTTAGAGAACAGTTTTGGTGAAGAGGGAGGAGGGGCAGAGATCTGAACTGGTCTTGGGGTGGAAAGGAGCAGAGACGAGACCACAAGCAGGCAGCTCCTCTCAAGGCAGGACTCGAGGGCCAACAGTCCATGCCAAAATCCCACTTCTGCCATCTACCAGCCTGTGACCTTGGGCAAGTCACTTCATCTTTCTGTGCCTCAGATTTCTCATCTGAAAAATGGGGACAATAATCATACCTAACGAACATGAGAATAATGCCTGGTACATACTAAATACCATGTGAGTGCTAGCTGGCATCACCATCCGTCATTATCATCATTACTGTATGTGTCACTTAACGATGGGAGTATGTTCTGAGATATGTGTCATTAAGTGATCTTGTCATTGTGAGAATACTACAGAGTGCACTTACACACACCCAGACGGTATATACTGTAGCCCATTGCTCCGAGGCTACAAACCTGTGCAGCATGTTACTGCGCTGAACACTGCCGGCAATTGTAATGTACTGCACTACAACATAACAATGGCTATGACATCACTAGGCAATAGAAATTTTTCAGCTCCATTATAATCTTATGGGGCCACTATTGTATATGTAGTCTGCCAAAGACAGAAAACACTGTTAGCTAGCACATGACTGTAATAAAAATAGGATCAGTCACATCAGAGAAATGGCGCCGTGAGGAGCGCTCCCGATACATCTCCCCAAAATTCCAACAAGTTCTTCAACCAGAGACAGAAAAAAACGATCCCAGTGTGTAAGTCCCACACGCTGAACAAAAAGGTATGATTGGGTGAAAAGGTGGCTAAATATATAATCAACCCTGAAGGAAATAAGATAGAGAACGGAACACTCCGCCTTCCTCACTGACCTGAGCAAAGGCTGCTTTCACTTGGAACTGAGAGAGAGTGGGGGCTGGGGGCATGGAAAGAGCTGGGCTGGGGCACAGACATTTAAGCCGAAGAAAGAGCGTGCTCACGGCGACTCAGCCCACGCGAGCTAACTCTGGCGCCAGACCGGCATAGGCAGGAGAGCGGTGGCCTCCATTACCCCCGATATCCTGGTCCGCAAGTGTGGACAGTGTGCGAGTGGTTCCTCCTAGCGCCCCAGGCAAGGGCACTTGCGTTCGGAACAGAGGGGCAGGGTCAGAGACTTCTGCGTGGGCTGCGACCAGAGTCTCAGTGTAATCCCTGCTCCCCAAACAACAGCTGCGCAGGGAGTGCATGAAAGCAAACTTCCCTACACCCGGAACGCCCCGAACGGGCGGGCGGGGCACCTCCACCAGCCATTCAGGCTAAAAAAGAACATTCCCAGGGAAGAAAAAATACAGAAGTACTAGGGGGAGGGGCATGCAGGAAGCTTGCAGACAGTCTCTGGAGCAGATCCATGGATCCAATCGCTGAAATTAACTTAACCCATAGTCTGCTCAATGCCCAACTGGCTTACGGGGTTCTGGCTGACAAGGTCTTCTTTCTCAGGTCAGCAATCTAAGACAAGAGACGTGGTATTTTTAGAGCCTCTTGCTCTGCACGTAGTGGCGGGGGCAACTTCCTGCCAGCCAATACAGGGTGAAAAACACATTCCTATGGAACAGACCTCAGAGAATACTGCAGAAGTTAGACAGGCTAGGCTGTAGGCTTTTTAACAAGGAAGAAGCCTGCAGAAAGCAATCCTATGGAACGCTAAGGCAGATTTAACTAGACATACCTGGGGAACTGAACAGAAATCAACACGCCCCCCCCCTACCTGCTTAAGCTGGTGGCTCTGATTGGCAGAGCTTTCATACTCAGGGCTGTGCGCTTTTAGAGTCCCTCTAAAAAGAGAGACTTGGCAGCTTTTAAGACCTCCTGTTCTTGCAGGCAGCGACTAGGGCAGATTCTTCCCAGCCAAAACAGGTTACAAAGTGCAAAAAGCCTGGGGAGAGTGGTCCCACAGAGTGCTGAGGCATACTGGACATGCCTGGAGGCTCATAGAAAGACACCTTGAGAACAACTGGCTCCCAGCCCTGCCTGATTACGTTGGAAGCTCTGACTGACAGAGCCTTACCCAGAACCCTGTGCTGAGTAGGGATAGAGTGGGGATTTTCCAGCTCTTTGAGCCTCTTAATCTCCAGGCAGTGGCAGCGGCAATCTCATAGCTGGATCATCAGGTTGCTGGTTCAGGAAGGAGAGACTTGGAGAGAGGCTCCGGGAAAATGGACTCTCCCATTGTTGGAGCCTGCAAATGCTAACAAGCCCTGACTATCAACGAGACTGAGGCCTAGTATATGACATCGCTGTAGCAACACATCAACTGCAAATCACTACCTAAGCGTGACACAGGGGTAGAACCTGGGGTACAGTGCCACCGACTAGGAACAGGGAGAAGAAAGAAAAAGGAAAATAATCTCTCAAAATCAAGAATAATCCAGTCTTTATAACTTTTTCCACTTTTTTTTTTGTTTCTTTCATTTTCTTTGTTTTTTTTTTTTTATTCTTCCACCTTGGTCCTTTTATCCTCTGCTCGTCTTATTCTTTTCTCTTCATCTTGAACTACATTACCTATAAGTGTTTCATTTCCCATTCATTTTTTCTTTTTTCTTTCTCTCTATGAGGGTTACACTCCAAAACCCTTAATTCTCTCTTTTTTCTTCTCTTTCTTTTTCTTTATCTTTTTTCTCCCTCCCTCTCAGTTTCTTCTTTTCTCTTTGACTTTTCCTCTCATTCGATCCTCACTCAAGAACAAATTATTTTGGATTCAAATTTTTTCTTTGTGGCATTTTGTGTGCTTTTTACTTCACTTTTTAACTCATTAGCATTCTCCCCAACCCCAGCTCTCCATTCTATGTAGTTTTTGTTCCATATAATACAATAGTATTTTTTTTCTTTTTCTTGTTTCCTTCCTATCTCTTTCACTATATCTCTCATTCGACCATCATTTACAAGCAAATTATTTTATTCTTGATCCAAATTTTTTCTTTTTTTGCATTTTGTGGGTCCCTATCTCATTTTTTGCCCCTTTGTTACTTCTCCCTAACTCAGGCCTCCATTATAGGTAGTTTTTGTTCCATTTGGCACAATATAATTCTCAGTTTTTCATGGTATTTTCTCAAAGAAAAATAATAATTTTTTTAGTTATTTTTTATTGTCTATTTTTTAACTTTTTATTCTATATTAATTCTCATTAGTGTTATTAAAAAATCACCCTCAGATGCCATTAAGGAAAAGGAAATCAAATATCATGCATACAAAAGACAGAGATGTAGCACAGCTAGATGAAAAAAAATCTATAGAAAAAAATTTTAATGGATTAAAAACCTTGGAGTTAATTGACAGAGAATTTAAAATACAAATCCTAAAAATACTCAGAGATATACAAGAAAACACAGAAAGGCAATTTAGGGAGCTCAAAAAACAACTCAAAAAACACAATATATTACCAAGGAAATTGAAACTATGAAAATAAAAAGAGATGAAAGACTCAATTCATGAACTGAAAAACGAGGTAACAAGCTTAGCTAATAGAACAGGCCAGATAGAAGAGAGGATTAGTGACACAGAAGACAGGCAACTTGAGGCACAACAGAGAGAAGGAGAGAGAGAGTCACGAATTAAAACAAATAAGGAGCCCTACAGGAATTGTCTCACTCCATCAAAAAGAGTAACATAAGAATAACAAGTATATCAGAAGGAGAAGAGAGAGAAAATGGAATGGAGAATATATTCAAACAAATAATAAACGAGAACTTCCCAAGCCTGTGGAAAGAACTAAAGCTTCAAATTCAAGAAGCAAACGGAACACCGAGTTATCTTAACCCCAACAAACCTACTCCAAGGCACATCATAATGAAATTGGCACAAACCAACAACAAAGAAAAAAATCTCAAGTCAGCCAGGGAAAAGTAGAATACAATATATAAAGGAAGGCCTATTAGATTATCATCAGATTTCTCAGCAGAAACTCTACAAGCAAGAAGAGAGTGGACCCCAATATTTAAAGTTCTGAAAGAGAGGAACTTCCAGCCAAGAATACTATACCCATCAAAGCTATCCTTCAAATACGAAGGAGAAATAGAAACATTCACAGATACAGAAAAGATGAGGGAATTTATCATAAGAAAACCCCCACTTTGGGAAATACTAAAGGGGGTTTTTCAACCAGATACAAAGAACAAAACCAAACCAAACCACAAGTAAAAGCTCCACCAAGAACACAATAAAACCAAATTTAAACTGTTACAACAAAAACAAAAAAGGGGAGAGGACGAAGATTAACAGTATAGCAAAGGACAATGGAGTGCAGAAGCACTCATAAGATAGTGTACTACAATGAACATGGTAGGTACCCTTTTCATTACTTAATGGTAACCATCCCTGAAAAAAACACTACAGAAGCACATGACTTGAAAAAGGAAGTAACAGAGGAAAGAAGTATGGATTACAACCAAACAAAAACAAATGATAGAAAAACAAAAGAGAAGAATCAAACAAGATACAAAACTAACAGAAAGCAATATATAAAATGGCAATAGGAAACCCTCAAGTGTCAATAATTACACTAAATGTAAATGGATTGAACTCACCAATAAAAAGACACAGAGTAGCAGAATGGATTAAAAAAGAAAATCCAACTGTATGCTGCCTAAAAGAAACACATCTAAGCAACAAGGATAAAAACAAATTCAAAGTGAAAGGCTGTAAAACAATACTCGAAGCAAATAACATACAAAAAAAAGCAGGTGTAGCAATACTCATATCTAACAATGTTGACTATAAGACAGCAAAAGTAATCAGAGACAAAAATGGTCATTTCATAATGATTAAGGGGACACTGAATCAAGAAGACATAAGATTTCCTAGTATATATGCACCAAACCAAGGAGCACCAAAATATATAAGACAGCTACTGACTGACCTAAAAACAAAAACTGACAAAAATACAATCATACTTGGAGACCTCAATACACTGCTGATGGCTCTAGATCATTCATACAAACAGAAAATCAATAAAGAAATATTGGCCTTAAACGAAACACTAGAGCAATTGGATATGACAGACATCTACAGGAAATTTCATCCCAAAATGACAGAGTACACATTTTTCTCTGGTGTACATGGAACATTCTCAAGAATTGACCATATGTTGGGCCACAAAAATAACATCAGCAAATTCAGAAAAACTGAAATTGGACCAAGCATATTTTCTGACCATAAAGCCTTGAAACTAGAATTCAACTGCAAAAAAGAGGTAAAAAAAAAACCCACAAAAATATGGAAACTAAATAACATACTTTTCAAAAATGAGTGGGTCAAAGGAGAAATAAGTGCAGAGATGAAAAGATACATACAGACAAATGAAAATAACAATACTACATATCAGAATCTCTGGGATGCAGCAAAAGCAGTAATAAGAGGGAAGTTCATATCACTTCAGGCCTATATGAACAAACAAGAGAGAGCCCAAGTAAACCACTTAACTTCACACCTTAAGGAACTAGAAAAAGAAGAACAAAGACAAACCAAAACCAGCCGAGGAAAGGAAATAATAAAAATCAGAGCAGAAATAAATGAAATAGAGAACAGAAAAACTATAGAAAAAATTAATAAAACAAGGAGCTGGTTCTTTGAAAAGATCAACAAAATTGACAAATGCTTAGCAAGACTAACCAAAGAAAAAAGAGAAAGGACTCATATAAAGAAAATCCAAAATGAAAGAGGAGAAATCATCACAGACATCATATACAAAGAATTATTGTAGAATACTATGAAAAACTATATGCCACCAAATTCACAATATAGAGGAAATGGATAAATTCCTAGAACAATACAATCTTTCTAGACTGAGTCATGAAGAACCAGAAAGCCTAAACAGACCAATAAGCAGGGAGGAAATAGGAAAAACTATTAAAAACCTCCCCAAGGCCCTGGCCGGTTGGCTCAGTGGTAGAGTGTCGGCCTGGCATGCAGGGGTCCCGGGTTCGATTCCCGGCCAGGGCACATAGGAGAAGCGTCCATCTGCTTCTCCACCCCTCCCCCTCTCCTTCCTCTCTGTCTCTCTCTTCCCCTCCCGCAGCTGAGGCTCCATTGGAGCAAAGATGGCCCGGGCGCTGGGGATGGCTCCTTGGCCTCTGCTCCAGGAGCTAGAATGGCTCTGGTCGCAACAGAGCGACGCCCCGGAGGGGCAGAGCATCGCCCCCTGGTGGGCATGCCGGGTGGATCCTGGTTGGGCACATGCGGGAGTCTGTCTGACTGTCTCTCCCCGTTTCTAGCTTCAGAAAAATACAAAAACAAACAAACAAACAAAAAACTTCCCCTAAAATAAAAGTCCAGGCCCAGACAGCTATACTACTGAATTCTATCAAACATTCAAAAAAGACTTGGTTCCTATTCTACTCGAAGTCTTCCAAAAAATTGAAGAAGAAGCAATACTTCCAAACACATTTTATGAGGCCAACATAACCCTCATACCAAAACCAGGCAAGGATGGCACAAAAAAAGAAAACTACAGACCAATATCTCTAATGAATACAGATGCTAAAATACTAAACAAAATACTAGCAAATCGAATACAACAACATAATTAAAAAATAATACATCATGATCAAGTGGGATTCATCCCAGAATCTCAAGGATGGTTCAACATATGTAAAACGGTTAACATAATACACCATATCAACAAAACAAAGAACAAAAACCACATGATCTTATCAATAGATGCAGAAAAGGCATTCGATAAAAAACAACACAATTTTATGTGAAAACACTCATCAAAATGGGTATAGAAGGAAAATATCTCAACATGATAAAGGCCATTTATGATAAACCATCAGCTAACATCATATTAAATGGCATAAAACTGAGGACTTTCCCTCTTAAATGAGGAACAAGACAGGGTTGTCCCCTCTCTCCACTCTTATTTAATGTAGTGCTAGAAGTTCTAGCCAGAGCAATCAAACAAGATAAAGAAAAGGCATTCATATTGGAAAAGAAGAAGTAAAGGTTTCATTTTTTGCAGATGATATGATCCTATACATCGAAATCCCCAAAGACTCCACAAAAAGACTACTAGAAACAATAAGCCAATATAGTAAGGTCGCAGGATACAATATTAACATACAAAAGTCCATAGCCTTTCTATATGCCAACAACGAAACATTAGAAAACAAACTCAAAAAAATAATCCCTTTCACGGTTGCAACAACAACAAAAAAATACCTAGGAATAAACGTAACAAAGAATGTAAAAGACTTATATAATGAAAACTACAAAGCATTTTAAGGGAAACTGAAAAAGATACAATGAAATGAAAAAATATTCCTTGTTCTTGGATAGGAAGAATAAATATAATCAAAATGGCCATATTACCCAAAGCAATATACAGATTTAATGCAATTCCCATCAAAATTCCAATGACATTTTTTAAAGAAATGGAACAAAAAATCATCAGATTTATATGGAACTATGAAAAACCCCGAATAGCCAAAGCAATCCTAAGGAAAAAGAACAAAGCTGGGGGCATTACAATACCTGACTTCAAACTATAATATATTATAGAGCCACAACAATCAAAACAGCATGGTATTGGCAGAAAAACAGACACTCAGACCAATGGAACAGAATAGAAAGTCCAGAAATAAAACCATATACATATGGTCAAATAATTTTCAATAAAGGGGCCAACAACACACAATGGAGAAAAGAAAGTCTCTTCAATAAATGGTGCTCTTCAATAAATGGGAAAACTGGAAAGCCACATGCAAAAGAATGAACCTCGAATACAATTTGTCCCCTTGTACTAAAATTAAGTCAAAATGGATCAAAGACCTAAATATAAGACCTGAAACAATAAAGTACATAGAATAAGACATAGGTACTAAACTCATGGACCTGGGTTTTAAAGAGCATTTTATGAATTTGACTCCAAAGGCAAGGGAAGTGAAGGCAAAGATAAATGAATGGGACCACATCAGACTAAGAAGTTTTTGCACAGCAAGAGAAACTGACAACAAAATAAACAGACAGCCAACTAAATGGGAGACGCTATTTTCAAACAACAGCTCAGATAAGGGCCTAATATACAAAATATACAAAGAACTCATAAAACTCAACAACAAACAAACAATCCAATAAAAAATGGGAAGAGGACATGAACAGACACTTCTCCCAGGAAGAAATACAAATGGCCAACAGATATATGAAAAGATGCTCATCTTCATTAGCTATTAGAGAAATGCAAATCAAACCTACAATGAGATACCACCTCACACCTGTTAGATTAGCTATTATCAACAAGACAAGTAATAACAAGTGTTGGAGAGGCTGTGGAGTAAAAGGGAACTCTCATCCACTGTTGGTGGGAATGTAAAGTAATACAACCATTACAGAGGAAAGTTATGGTAGTTCCTCAAAAAACTGAAAATAGAACTACCATATGACCCAGCAATCCCTCTATTGGGAATATACCCACATAACTCAAAAACACTGGTAGGTAAAGACACATGCAGCCCTATGTTCACTGCAGCATTGTTCACAGTGGCCAGGACATGGAAACAACCAAAAAGTCCTTCAATAGAAGACTGGATAAAGAAGAGTGGTATGTATATACTATGGAATACTACTCAGCCATAAGAAATGATGACATCGGATCATTTACAACAAAATAGATGGATCTTGATAACATTATACGGAGTGAAATAAGTAAATCAGAAAAAACTAAGAACTGCATGATTCCATACTTAGGTGGGACATAAAGAGGAGACTAAGAGTCATGGACAAGAGTGTGGTGGTTATGGGGGGAGGGGAGGGAAGGAGGGAGGGAGAGGGGGGAGGGGAGGGGCACAAAGAAAACGAGATAGAAGGTGACAGGACAATTTGACTTTGTGTGACGGGTATGCAACATAATTAAATGACAAGATAACCTGGAGATGTTTTCTTTGAACATATGTACCCTAATTTATTAATGTCACCCCATTAAAATTAATTTAAAAAAAATTTTTAAAAATAAAAATAGGATCATAATTAAAATGAGGACAAGTGTTTTCTTTGTTTAGGTGGTCACAGACTATGTGCATTATCAGGGAAAATGGGCCAGGAGAAGAAAGGGAGAGGAACTGATAGGGAGAAGGCAGGGGCTGGCCCTGGACTGGGTCCCAATGTGGAGGTAGGAGTTTGTGCAAGTTGTCAGTGAAATGGAAAGAAAGTCACCAGCTAAGGAGGCAGAACAAGGGAGATGCTGGAAGTCAACAGAGAGAAGCTATGACATAGCTGTCCAGGAAGGGAGAACAAATTCATCAGAGGACTGCTGTGTCACCACAGCAGCACAGGGCCCCTGTCTCAAGAGGTCACAGATCTCACAGGGAGGTGAGTCATGCAGGTGCAGGGGTGGACTGGGGGATGCTGATGTAAGAGGTGCAGGGGCGACTGGGGGACGCTGGATGTAAGAGGTGCAGGGGTGGACTGGGGGATGCTGATGTAAGAGGTGCAGGGGTGGACTGGGGGACGCTGGATGTAAGAGGCGCAGGGGCGGACTGGGGGACGCTGGATGTAAGACTGAGGGACGCTGGATGTAAGAGGCGCAGGGGCGGACTGGGGGACGCTGGATTTAAGAGGCGCAGGGGCGGACTGGGGGACGCTGGATGTAAGACTGGGGGACGCTGGATGTAAGTGGTGCAGGGGCGGACTGGGGGACATTGGATGTAAGTGGTGCAGGGGTTTTTTCAGGCCTGTATGACAAGTGGGAGAAAGACGATGTGAGGACTCCATGAGATGACAGATAAAGTGCTGGACACAGGACCTGGCTCTGAAGCACAGCTGGATGTAAGAGGCGCAGGGGCGGACTGGGGGACGCTGGATGTAAGACTGGGGGACGCTGGATGTAAGTGGTGCAGGGGCGGACTGGGGGACATTGGATGTAAGTGGTGCAGGGGTTTTTTCAGGCCTGTATGACAAGTGGGAGAAAGACGATGTGAGGACTCCATGAGATGACAGATAAAGTGCTGGACACAGGACCTGGCCCTGAAGCACAGCTGGATGTAAGAGGTGCAGGGGTGGACTGGGGGACACTGGACGTAAGAGGTGCAGAGGCGGACTGGGGGACGCTGGATGTAAGAGGTGCAGAGGTGGACTGGGGGAGGCCAGAGCGCAGGCGACCTGCCCAGGGGGCCCAGCCCCACAGGCACCCCCTCCCACCCACAGCGCACACACAGACTTCAGGATCCACAAACTCAGCCAGACTCTCAAGTCTGCTCTTTCCACCAAGACACACCTCTCCCTTTTCAAAGTTCCAGTTACTGTCACATTTGTCAGACCAAGATGATACCTCTGCTGCTTGCCTCAGAGAACAAAGAAACCCGTGTGAGAGCAGGTTGGTGCCCACACCTCGCTCCTTCCTAGAACCAGGGTCAAGGAGGCTCTTCCAGCCTTGAGGAAATACTGGCTTTCCAGGACCCGCCCTACAATTAATTACATAAAGCTCCTGGGGTGCTCAACACCCACTCTGCTCATAAAAGAATAGTGGAGAAAGAGGCAGAAGCAGGGCCTTTGATGGATCTTGTTATTTAACCCCAACAGCCCACTGCCATTCCTTGTAGAGGATTTTTTTTAGAGTTAAATTAATAGTGAGCCACCCTGGTCAAGTAGCTCAGCTTGTTGGAGCATTGTCCCAATAGGCTAAGGTTGCAGGTTTGATCCCAGTCAGGGCACATACAAGAATCAATCAGTGAATGCATAAATAAGTGAAACAACAAACTGATCTCTCTCTCTCTCTCTCTCTCTCTCTCTCCCCCTTCCTCTCTAAAATCAATAAATATTTTAAAAATTAATAGTGATCCAACCTCCAGCACAGCTACTTTACTTTTTAACTAGCTGACCTAAAGCAAATTCAACCACAGAAAGTACCAAGATGATGACTAAATAGAAATGAAGTAACTTGAAATTCCTGTAAGAAGGTCCAGAACAATGGCTTTAAAAATGGTTATAACGCAGATATGGTTAACAGCAGCACATACCACACAAACTGAAACCAAAGTTTTACAAGGTAATATGTAGCTTACTACGTGCAATACACTCTGATAATCTTTTCTATTTTATTTCATTGGGATAAAACTGCCAGTGGCAATCCACTTGGAGATTTCACAATCAGTTCATGGGCTTGGCCTGTAGTTGACAAACACAGTAGATTAAGAAGAACTTCCATGGGTTACTAAGTGGTTAAATTATGTTCCCAGGAAAAGCAGTGGAAAAACTAGGTGGAGAGGTCTGTATACCCTAAAGAACATAAATTAAGCCCTGGCCAGTTGGCTCAGCGGTAGAGCGTCGGCCTGGCGTGCGGGGGACCCGGGTTCGATTCCCAGCCAGGGCACACAGGAGAAGCGCCCATTTGCTTCTCCACCCCCCCCCCCTCCTTCCTCTCTGTCTCTCTCTTCTCTTCCCTCAGCCAAGGCTCCATTGGAGCAAAGATGGCCCGGGCACTGGGGATGGCTCCTTGGCCTCTGCCCCAGGCGCTAGAGTGGCTCTGGTCACAGCAGAGCGACGCCCCAGAGGGGCAGAGCATCGCCCCCTGGTGGGCAGAGTGTCGCCCCTGGTGGGCGTGCCGCCGGGTGGATCCCGGTCAGGTGCATGCGGGAGTCTGTCTGACTGTCTCTCCCCGTTTCCAGCTTCAGAAAAAAAAAGAACATAAATTACATGTTGAAGAAGTGCCAGGATTAGTTATGCTCTGCAAGACAGAACCTGAACCAGCGGGTAGAAGTTCCAGGGAGCCAGACTGGACTGCTTTGGGGTAGGAAGCTTTCTATCTCCAGGAGAACCCAAGAGACTAATGGGATGCTGTAAAAGGGATTCTGGAATCAGATGACAGAGACGGACACAGAGTCATTGAGGTCTCCTTCCACTCGGACAGTCCTTTCTGCCTTGATAATTAACAGGTGATTGTGAGAATGAAAAGGAAAGGCTGTGTGTGACTTTCCCTCAGGAAAGACTGTTATTCCTTAACTGGCAATTCTTTGCCCACACTGTAGGCTCCCTCAGTGCCGCCTGCAATTCAGTTAGATACTTTAAGACAGCAGGACTGAAAGTAAGCATCTTTAATGTATCACATTGTTAGTAACAGCTCAACTCTGTGACAGCTCAAGCCAAGGCTGGGGGGAAATTCTGTAAAAACATGCACACTAGCCAATCGTATGTGTTGGTTGTTTTTACAGCGGTGCTTTGCTCATTTTTCCATCTCAAATATGGCAGAAGTGAGTGAACATTCATTCCCGGAGGCCAGGTCTGAGGCAGATTCACTGCAAGAATACAATTTCATTTGCTTCCTCTTTTATCTTAAAATGTCAAGCCATGGTATATAACATTAGCCCCTGTTTACTTCTGATATGACTGGCACTGTGATAAAGGCTGCAGCGACTCCCAGTGAAAGCTGACAACATCCCCATGCCGCAGGCCCCAAGGCAGACTCCCCTCTTAGACGCAAAAAAGCAAGAAACGAGGCGTCGAGAGGCTGTGTAACTTGCCCAGGACCACGAAACAAGAAAGCGGTGGGACAGATTCAAACCCAGACAGTCTGGTTCCAGAGCCCTGCTCTTAGCCACTAAGCTCTGTTTAATTCTTCTCTAACAAACATCCAAATTGTTTTAATATTCTCTAAATGTTATCTTCCCCCCACTGCCCTGATCTCTGGGTGAAACGTGACCCCCAAGGAGGGTGCCCCGAGGATCTGCCTGCACACTGGGGAGCACCGGGGAGCAGAGGACCACAGCCCTGCAGACTCCTCAGCCTATCCACGCACTTCCGCGGCCAGGTGAGCTTCTGCGGCCAGGTGAGCTTCTGCGGCCAGGCGAGCTTCTGCGGTCAGGCGAGCTTCTGCGGCCTTGTGAGCTTCTGCGGCCAGGCGAGCTTCCGCGGCCAGGCGAGCTTCCGCGGCCTGGCGAGCTTCCGCGGCCAGGCGAGCTTCTGCGGCCTGGCGCAAGCTAACCACCCTTTCTCTCCTCCACACATAACACAGTTCTCATGTTCTGTTTGGCATGCTCTCCAGAATATCACAAGCAGCGGTTGTTTGTGGCACCTTTAAAATGAAAAATTCATCTCTAAGCTAAATTACAGCAAGTTAATTACAGAGCCTGGCTGATGGCAGTCACACTGAGATAGAAAGAGTGAGGGATTGACTGAATTATCAAATACACGCAACCTCACTCACCCAGGAAGGTACATCTGGGCCTTCTCAAACAAGGATGCTGGGGGCTCTCCATGGAGAGGGTCACTCTCAGACAGAGGTGGGCAAGCTCGCTCAGCCACTCCTTTATTCTCCAGCGCTGCAGACTGACTAGCGAATCGCAGTCCTTCACTCACCAATTCATCCATTCTGTCAGGGGCTGAGCAGGCGCCTACCACATGCCAGGCACAGAGGAGCTGCTGTGAGTATGCAGGCTGATTAACAGAGGCGCCATCTGTCAGTCACTAGTTCACCAAATGCAGGATAACCGCAGCGTGCTAGGCACAGTCCTGGCAGTGGGGACGGAGTAATGAATGAACAATACCAAGTTCCTGCTCCAAAGGAACAACCAGGCTAGTAGAGGGAGGGAGACAGACAGACGAACACATATGTACTGTGTCAAGCAGTCAAGCGCTATGAAGAAAGACAAAGCAGCACAAGGTGGCAGAGATAGGGGACATGCGCTAATACAGAAAACTGTCACAAGGAACCGCATCAGAGGCCTGAAGGAAAAGCAGGAGCCAGCCTGGCGCTGACTGGGGGAAGGTGGCCCTGGCAGGGAAGGGGAGGGCAGGGCCCTGCAGCAGGAGCGGGCAGGAAAGGTTTCCAGCGAGTGTCTGGTGTGTGAGCGGAAAAGCAGAGGAGGCCAGAAGATCAATCCAAAAATGACTCTATAGCCATGCAGGTGGGCGTCTCAGAGCCTCTCACCTGTGCTTCACTGTAGGCCTTGATTGCTGCCAAAATTAAAATACTCTGCAAAAAGCCGGCAGTAAACTGAGCTGCCATCGAACATTTACAGAGCAGCTTGTCTATGCTCTCAAGAGTCTCCACAGGGTGGGACTTGGGGGAGGGGAGGAGAATGACCCCATCAGACAATGAAGTCAGCTATTGAAGTTGAGTCTGTCACTAAGTGATAAATATGTGAGCTTTAATTTAAATGCCACTTTTTTTTTTTTTTTTTTTGCCAAATCTTAAGCTGGTTTACCAAATGCGAATACAAATGGTTTGGGCAAAGGGCACAAAACAAGAAGGCTTTCAACCACTGAAGATGAGATTTACTGAGTTTGCCAGTAGTCCGTTCTGCAGGCTCATGGAGTGCCCAGAGGTCCCCAAAGACCACTGCTGCTAAGGCAAACCAGGTCACCTAAGCGAGGTGGGTCTCCAAGTCACCTTCAACTCCACCTTCCCTCACTCCCTCACCACATTCCCATGTAATAGCTTCTAGGGGCTGATTAATCTCCCTCCAACTGACTCCAGAGTCCATATCCCACCCCACTTACAAATGAAATAAATGCTAAAGACATACACACACCCCAAAGCCAAGCCTGCGTGTTCTGCCTGCTGTCACTGAGGTCCTCAATTTCTCTCACCCACGTATCTCCAGCCTCTGGATTCCTCAGTCTTCAGACAGAATGGCTTCACTTAAACCAAGCTTTGATCTTAGTCCTCTAACCAAACACCTTCAGTAGCCCCAGAGCCCACAAATACAGTGCAAACTTGGGCTGGCCTCCCAAGCCCTGTGTGCCAAGCCCTTCCCTGTCCCTGAGTCACATCAAGCAGTCGTACTCTGTCCATCTGCATGTAGCAGTACAAGACAGTGAGAGTCTGTGACCATCTCTTTTCATCTCGGCTGGCCTTATACACTCTGGCCACTGAGAAAACTCCCCTGATCTCCTTAGTCAAAATGAATTGTTTTTTGCCAACACTTATGCCTCTAAAATAGCCCTTCTTCAGTTCTTCCTGTTTAAAGAGTGAATCATCTTTTGTCCACCTCCCCTACCAGGGGTTCAGTATTTACTGAATGAGAAAAGTCTGTTACTCTTACTAATGTCTGGGGGTTTCCTGGACACCTCCCCTCTCCCCTATTTCCTACATCAAACGGTTCCTCAAGTCCTCCCAGTCCCTTATCCTAAATATCTCCCAAACATATCCCCCCAGCCCCATCCCCACCACTACTAGGTCAGGCCCTCATCTTCATTCAAGAGGATTATGTAACAACCTCCTAACTTGTGCTGCACCACCTTACCTTACCGCTTTCTTGTGCCCTAAAAGGTACAAATATTCTAAATCCTTCTAAAATCACTGCCCATGATAGTAGGACAAAGGATGCCACAACCTCCCCATCTCACACCCTTTCCCCTTACCAGCAAAATAGAACGTAGTAATGATCATGAAGAGTCACTGTAGGAGAGAACGTAGGAGAGGTACACTTCTTCTTTAACAGAGGAGTGACTCATTTAAATCTCAGACATGTTTAAAGCCTAGTTGATAGAAATTCTTCACCCAAAACACATCCCTGCTATACTATGCATCATTTCACACTTCAAGGTTACCAACCGATCAAATCATGCTAAACTAACAATTAGAAAGCCATACTATGGATAATTAAATATCCAGAATCCTATCCAAAAAAATGTCACCAATTCAAGATGGCACTGTAGTACCATTTCCAAGATCCCAGGAACTACAATGGCCTGTAAGTCCATGCTCCACAGGAGCCTGAACACACCCTGGGCTGTGGTGAGGTAGCTGAACTCCTAGTGAAATATGAAATAGAGTCATCTGTACACTCCAGGAGGGCAGCCATTTAACAGCCATCACATTTCATAGACTTTTAGTAACGTCTTTGTGATTACTGGTAGGTGGTCTGTTGTCACACCTTAAACTTGGAAGTCTATGGAATTTTGAGTCCTACCCCTGCAGACTGATAAAAGGACTTGTGTGTCTGAATCAGACCACCATTCTCCTGGTCCTAGGGAGAAGCCTTGGAAGTGGAGACCGAGCCAACAGAAACGCTGCTGTAAAGATGATGGAGCCAGTGAGGACCCAGGGTAAAATCCTGAGGGGTGTCTCACTGCACAAGCTGGCCCCGCCTGCCTTTCAGCCTCACCCTACCCCAGGCCCTCCATGATGCAGCCGTAGCAGTCCTCCAGGCGGTGACCTGGGCACGTCATCCTCCTGCTGACCCCCAGCCTCTATCCATGCAGCCGTCTAAAATGCCTTTCGCCACCTCTTTCTCCTTCTACTTGGCAAACACTTCTTTCAAGATCTATCTCAAAGGTCACATACTCTTGAAAGCATTTCATGACTTTCTAGTCCCCAAAGTGAGTGAGGCCCCCCTCTTGTGCTCCATGACACCTGCTAACCACTGCACCACAGTGCGCATCATGCTCCCTGATTCCTGCTAACCACTGCACCACAGTGCACACCATGCTCCCTGACTCCTAACCAACTCCACCACGGTGCGCATCATGCTCCCTGACTCCTAACCAACTCCACCACGGTGCGCATCATGCTCCCTAATTCCTGCTAACCACTGCACCACGGTGCACACCATGCTCCCTAATTCCTGCTAACCACTGCACCACGGTGCACACCATGCTCCCTAATTCCTGCTAACCACTGCACCACGGTGCACACCATGCTCCCTAATTCCTGCTAACCACTGCACCACGGTGCACACCATGCTCCCTGACTCCTGCTAACCACTCCACCACGGTGCACACCATGCTCCCTGACTCCTGCTAACCACTCTACCATGGTGCACACCATGCTGAATTGGTTAATTCTACCATGGTGCGCACCATACTGTGTTAAGGTGTAGTGCCTGGTATTCCCACTACAATCTTTGCTTGTAACTTGTCAGTGACCCACCAAACAGGTACCATCAGAGGCGGATTAAGGTCCGTTGAGGCCCTGGAAGCAGAAGAAAATATTGGGCCCCTTGAAAAAAAGAGAGAGACAGGTAAAATAAAAATACATGTTAACCATATGTTTAAATAAATAAAAAATATTATGTACTATTAATGTTAAAATTGCACACATGAAACCAAACTTGGTGTCATTAGAAAAAAGTGTAAAGTTGGAGTTTTGTGGGGCCCTTCAGAAGTTGGGGCCCAGGGCACATGTCCAGTGAGCCTGTCCTTAAATCGCCTCTGGGTAACATAAAAAATTTCAAATTCAAGATCATAGAAAAGTTTGTCTTAATGTGAGACCAGAGTGCATCTGAAATTTCAGTTTTCCTATTCATTCATTACCTTAAATAAATGGCCTGAAGAGAATGGAGAGTATCACTCAACTAAGTCAGGATTTCTGTTGCAGGTATGTGTTTGTGTATACATGGTTCCACAAACAAACCCACGAAAGCATAGCTCCAGGATAAGGTAAGGCAAGCAAGAAGGTTTCAGGATAGGAGATATGTGTTTAAAAAGGAAAGCTGTGTACTAATATTTAGTGTTTTTCTTTCTTCCTCTGTAGAAAGTCAGTCTTTTCTTCCACCCATCTGGAACCAAGTTTCATTCATGATTTACTAAGCTAAAATGTTGCACACACTTTTATATCATATTGGTTATTAACTTATTCGTGTTCTAAATGAAGCAGTGATCCATCTCTGTGTTGTAAGAGTTGATATTCTGGGGCTTGTATGATTTCTGAGAACATAATATCCATTCTAAGTATATCTTTGTGAGCTGAACAGTTCTTTTGCTACATTTGGAAAATCAAAGTTATTGCAATCTGCCAAGGAAGTCAACGGTGAAAGGGAGAACTGTCTTATAAGCCACTTCCATGTCATGTCAACAGTGCTGTGGGAGCTCTAGCCAGGTCCGGGGCCCAGATCGTGCAGTCTCTCCACGGGCCATGCTGGCGGTACAGGGCTCATCCGAGCACAGGAGGTGGCAATTAACAGGTTTAATAGAGGAAATGATATGCTACACCAAGTATTTTTAAAGATCTCTCTGCGTCCAAAACAAGGAACAGAATGGAGTGAAAGTGGAAAGGGCAGCCAGTTCAAAGGCCTCTGCAGTAACTGAGGCAAATGACAATGTCACTGGACTTGGGAGGTAGATGTGGAGGGTGGCAGATGAATTTAAGAAGCATTGCTAGGATTCGACAATTTGAAGGAATAGAAAGGTTCCCGCTTCTGGTTTGAAAAAGCATGTTAATAGCCATGCACCTTCATGAGATGAGAGAAGGGAGGTCTGGAAAGGGGCTGTGGCAGGAGACCAAGAGTTAGCATTTGGGCTCACTAAGTTTGAGGTGTGCAAGTTTGCTGACTGCTGTAAAAGTGCTGTAACGCCCAGAGACAACACGTGAAGTGCTGAATGCCCGGGGCCATTCTCACTGGTGACCCTTCCTGACCTCCTCTCAGGATGCTCCGATGTCCAGCCAAGGTGCCAAACTTGGCCAGGACATATGCAGGCTGCCTGTATTATGACCCTCAGAAACAACACAAATACCAGCTTTGGGGCTAAGAAAACAGTGACTTTTATAGGAAAATGGTATTTGCATCACACCACAAAGGGAAATAATAAATGCAGCCAATTCTCTCAATTACAAGCATCATAACAGGTGTGCTGATGTCTTGATGCTGACATTTGCAAGCAGTATCAGTAGAAGGCTCTTGGTATCTAGACCTGCAGAAGAGGGTCCCCTCTCTTTAAACAAAAAGACCAGAGAAGATGGCCTGTTTTAAGAAAACAATGACTCACTGAAATCGCATCCTGCTCTTAAGCTAATGCCTCCTTCTGTACTAGAACTTGCTTTCCTATCATGATGAGTCTATTTTCCAATTCCCCCATCAAAGGACAAATCAAAATGTCATTCGACAATCTGCTTTCTAATTAAAAGTTGAGCTATTAAAAAAAATCACAGTTAACTAAACAATTCCACATAGCAATAAAGCACTGTGCACCGCTGCCTTGCTTGATAGAACCATTAGCAATTATTTAAAGAAGGGAAGGAAAGAGCATCATTGCATACAGCTAGATTAAGCTGATCAAACCTCTGTGAGTGTATTTCCATTTACTCATAGAATAAGACAGGGCAGCATTATTATAAATTAATTCTATTTCCTGCGTTTAAATAAGCCCTAACAAAAATAAAACTTACAGAACTGACTAGAAGGAAGCTATCTGCAGATAGCTACTTTTTCAAGAAAGCATCGTGGCTGAGGGTGGGGGAAACACCAGGGTCAGACTGCATCTCCCAACAGAAGACAGACTCCCCTACCTAAAAGGGACCTGTAAGAAACAGGTGAGAGACAGAGTCCCCAGGTTTTGCGACGGCAGCAGTGACGTTCCAGGGCAAAGACCAAGATGGTTGCAGGGGAGAGAAAACCCCAGCTCCATGCACACTGACGACATGACCTCACGCAGGACACCTAGCTGCTGACCGTTTCTTGACTGAAAACGAGCAGCTGCCATTTGCCCTGCCTGTCTGCCAGGACCGGCAGGAGAAGACTGTCTGGTGGGGGGTGTAGGGGCGCCCTGTGAACGGAAAGAACTCCACAGCCAAACAAGAAAACTGCTGGTTCCTGCTAGGTAGGAAAGGCTGGGACAAGTCCTCTAAGAGGGTAAGGGCCAAGAAAACTGGTAGAATTAGGAAGGAATGTCTTTGGGATACGTAACAAGTAGACAGTTTGAAAAAAGAAAACTACAGACTCATTCTAAACAAAATGGTTTAGAGCAAGGAGGTGGGTTAACATGCAACTGTCCATTGATTGAAGCAACTTGAAAGGTCATACGAACGGATGCCAGGAGATAGGAGGGGCCACAACCCAGCATGACCAAAACTGGACCTTGTGTAATCCCCATTCAACACCAGCCACAGGGAGGTGGAGGCTGGCTGGAAGCCATGCTCCCATGGTCACTGGTTTCCTGACCTGCCTGTCACCTCCGTTCCCTTCTGACTTCTGGACTATCGCTCTTGACATGGGCCCAAACTGACCACGAGAAAGAAAAATCAGATACAAAAGCTTTGCCATTAGCTTCATTTCACCAACAGTCAAAACAGAAGGACAACTAGAGAAGATCAGCAACTTCTGATGAATGCTCAAAGAACAAAGCCACTCTGAGAATGAGGGAGTGGCGGAGGTGCAAAGGGAACCCGCACAGGAGCTGATGGTCCATCGGGGAGGCTGACTCACTACTCACTCCATACTCGTTTATGGAGCATCTACTGTGTCCCAGGCACAGTTCAGGTGCACCCTCGAGGAGCTTATGGGGAAAGCACACAAACAGGCAACTATAATCAAGCATGGAGATGCCAGGATGGAGAGTCACAGAAGGGGAGCCCCCAGACTCAGTGCAGCCATGGGAGAAGAGCAGTCAGAGGCGGGGGTTGGGGGGCAAATGAAATGTAAGCCCATTACAATACACGTCAGTAAGACAGAGACAGTATTGTGGGGTTTCAAAAAAGGAGAAATCAGTAGCAGCTGGAGGGAATCAAAAAGGCTTCATTTCCAGGGTGGCAGCATTGGAGAGAGGCCCTGAAGGCTGAGGAGGACCATGGTTAGGCGGAGGGAAGGGCAAACTATTACACACAGAACTAGGCGGGTCTAGGGAACCAGGGATAGTAATCTCTCCCCACAGTGGGGTCCCTTATAAGAGAACTTCAGTAGATACAAAGTTACTTCTACAGTACTTACCTTTTTTTCACTTCAAGAGCTGCTGTTTCAATAGTTTCAGCAAACCAATTTCCAGAAGAGGTGACTTGAGTTATTCCTGTTGAGAAATCAGAAGTATAATAGGTTTGAGGGGCTAACCCTCAACACATCCCTTTTGGGGGCACTCCCCAACTCCATGCTGAGAAGGCCTCACATGGGACCCCTCCCCCAACTGACTGCTTTGGGGAGGGACACTGACCATCACCAGCCGCACTGCTGCCCTCCCTTCTCCCCTCATTTGAGAATAAAGACGTGCAAACTTAGGCAGAGAGTGGTGAGCACTAACTCAAACAAACACAAACACACACACACACACACACACACACACACACACACACACACGCAGGACTGCTCAGCCCTGAGTAAGAAGGCCTCCCTGCTCCAGTTCCCAGTAGGTTGGTCAAACTTTGCTCACTGAAATTCCTGAGATTCCTACCACAAATTGTCTATTAACTTCAGTTGGCATGAGGGCATTTCTGTTTCCTGCAACTGAAAATCACTGATTTAAGAATAAGAGATGCAGGGTTGGGACTAAGAAATAAAAAGGTAGAGGGGGAAGAAAGAGATTTCTGAAACAAAGCCTTGCAAAAAATAAAAGATGAGAAAACATGACCTGGGCCTCTGAACTACTGCCTCATAATATCTGAGATGTGTGAGACCCGAAGAACAGACCCAGTAAATAAATAACTCATAAAATTCCAGTGGTATTAAATATTAAGATGGAAGCCCAGATACTGAAGAAAAGGGGCTCCTAATATGAGCATAACAAAACAAAAATAAATAAGAATTTCACTTAAAATACAAAGGTGAGAGACTGAAAAGTACCTACAGCAAGGAAGACGTAATCAACTGTACAATGAGCATTGTTACTAAAATAAGAAGTGTAATAACTCAGTCTTGATGCATTGTACTGCCTTTTTTGGTTTTAAACAATGTATATTTTATTTCCTCATGGTTAAGTGGTTAAGTGGTTTGGCAATCAGTGCTGGGCTCAGCTGGTTGGTTTTTATTTTGGTCTTGCCTGGCTAGACCTAGTGGTTCAGCTGAGCTGGATAGTAGGCCAGATGCTCATGTCTTGTACTAGCTGTTTGTGTTGTCTTTATAGACTATTTTGGTTTCTTTCCTTCGCTCTTCAAAGATTTAGGCCCACTATCACCTTGCCACGTTTTCACTGGTGCTTGAGTTGGTCAATCAGGAACTGCCCTACTGTAGAGCTTCGAGAAACTGACCACTTCTAGTCCCCTCTTCCAGGGAGTGATGATTCTGGTCAAGTTCAGAGGTGAAGGTGTGTGAAAGGGAGGAGTGGGAGGCAGGGCTGGAAAGGGGAAGGTTCTTCCGGGGCCAAAATAACCAAGTAAGTTGGATGAACTTTATTCAAGCAACATAAGAGTTAAGATCAGGGGTCCCCAAACTATGGCCTGCGACGGCCTTTTACCCGGCCCCCCCATCGCACTTACGGGGATTCAGCTGGTTCCCTGATTCATTTCAATTGTAAGCGCTCTGGCGCTATTCAGGAACTCTCTTTCCTGTATTGCGCTCGGTGCTCGCTGTCCTACCTAGATGATCACGTCGCGACGTTGTAGCGAGCGATGTGCGTATCTAGGCCTGACAGACTGAAGACCGAGGCGCCGGGTCCACAGCGCGGCAGCAGCTGCCGCACTAGGTAAGTATATTTTTTATTTATTTTTTAATTGGATTTTAAAAATGGACCTACATTGTGGGCAGAGACCTGAACCTACATGGGAGGCAGAGACCTGGATCTACATGGGGGGCAGAAACCTGGACCTACATGGGGGGCAGAGACCTGGACCTACATGGGAGGCAGAGTCCTGGACCTACATGGGAGGCAGAGAACTGGACCTACATGAGGGGCAGAGACCTAGATCTACATGGGAGGCAGAGACCTGGACCTATATGGGGACAGAGGGCATGGACCTACATGAGGGGCAGAGGGCATGGACCTACATGAGGGGCAGAGGGCATGGATCTACATGAGGGGCAGAGGGCATGGACCTACATGGGAGGCAGAGACCTGGATCTACATGAGGGCAGAGACCTGGACCTACATGGGGGGCAGAGGGCATGGACCTACATTGTGGGCAGAAACCTGGACCTACATGGGAGGCTGAGGCCTGGACCTACATGAAGGGCAGAGAGCATGGGACCTATATGGAGGGGCAGAGAGCATATATATATTGGTATTTAACTATTATCAATTTGGAATCCCTAGGAAACAATGACGTCAAGAAAGAGAAAAATTGATTCAGAGTGTAGGATATTCAAAGAACAGTGGACTTATGATTACTTTTTCATGCAGTACAAGGAAAGAGCTGTGTGTTTGATATGTCAGAATATAGTGTCTGTGTTCAAAGAGTATAATTTGCATCAACACTATCAAACTCAACATAAAGATAAATATGATTGTTTGGTTGGAGATGTGAGAAAAGATAAAATATTAAAACTGAAAAATTCATTTATAACTCAGCAAAATACTTTTGTGAAGCAGAAGCAGCTAAATATTTCATCACTGCGAGCAAGTTTTCAAGTTGCCGACCTAATAGCATGCGCTGGCAGACCATTCGTGGAGGGAGAATTTGTTAAAGAGTGCCTTCTTTCTGTTGCCAAAGAGATGTGTCCAGAAAAGGCAGACTTATTTAGTACAGTTAGTCTTTCAGGATCTACAATAACACGAAGGATTGAAGAAATGGGGGACAATTTGCATCAGCATTTGCAAAACTCTGCGAAAAAACTTTCTTATTTTTCCTTGGCACTCGACGAGAGCAATGATGTTCGTGATTCTGCACAACTTCTAATTTTTATTCGTGGGATGAATGACAATTTCGAAGTCACAGAAGAGCTTGCTGCACTGCAAAGCATCAAAGGAACAACTACAGGAGAGGATATCTATGAAAAGGTTTCCCAAACTGTGAAGGATTTGGAGCTGGACTGGGCTAAACTATTCAGTGTGACAACTGATGGTGCGCCTAGTATGGTGGGGCCTAAGAAAGGATTAATTGCTCGCATTAACCTAGAGATGGACAAACTTAACCATTCTCATCCAATAGCCATACACTGCTTCATCCACCAACAAGCGTTATGTAGTAAACCACTGAAGTGGGACTCTGTTATGAAAATTGTGGTACGTTGTGTTAACTTCATTAGAACTAATGCACTAAACCACAGGCAATTTCAGGAATTTCTGTCTGAGCTAAATGTGGCCTATGAAGATGTTCTGTACTACACCGAAGTCCATTGGCTGAGTCGAGGAAGCGTTTTGAGACATTTCTATGACTTATTTCCACAGATTACAGCTTTTATGCTTTCAAAAAACAAAGAAGTACCAGAGCTCAATGATGCAGAATGGAAATGGTACCTCGCCTTTCTGACAGATGTAACAGAGCTACTCAACAGTTTCAATGTGCAACTTCAAGGAAAAGGGAAGCTCATCTGTGATATGCAATCACATGTAAAAGCATTTGAAGTAAAATTAGGCCTCCTTATTAAACAAGTGAAGGAGGAAAATTTCTGCCATCTCCCCTTAACTCAAAATCTGTTAGCAGAAAAACCCTTGATTGCATTCCCAAAAGAAGTATGTGTGGATTCACTGGAAAAGTTGCAAAAGGAGTTCCAATTTAGATTTAAAGAGCTTCATCTCCATGAACAGGACATTCAGCTTTTCCGTAACCCATTTTCTATTGACATTGAAAATGTGGATTCAATTTACCAAATGGAACTGGCTGAACTGCAGAATTGTGACTCTCTGAAAGACGCATTCAAGTCAAACAACTTGCCTAATTTCTATGCCTCTCTCTCATCAGAGACATATCCTAATATCAGGAACCATGCTCTTAAAATGTCAACAATTTTTGGCAGCACTTATGTCTGCGAACAGACATTTTCTAGGATGAAAAATTTAAAATGTCCAACCCGATCTAGACTAACCGATGAACACTTGCATCATTTGTTGCGGCTAGCAGTGACAAATATGGAACCGGACATTGACTATTTGATTAGCCAAAAGCAGATCCATAGTTCCCATTGAAATGTTGGTAAGTTTGTTGATTAAAATTTACTTGTTCTTTATTTTAAATATTGTATTTGTTCCTGTTTTGTTATTTTACTTTAAAATAAGATGTGTGTGGTGTGCATAGAGATTTTCATAGTTTTTTTAGTCCAGCCCTCCAATGGTCTGATGGCCAGTGAACTGGCCCCCTGTGTAAAAAGTTTGGGGACCCCTGGTCAAGATGATTGTAGTCTAATCCCATATTCTCTAAGATAATTACCATTCAGAAATGTAGAAAGTTAAAATTGAGTTGCAGACAGAAAAAATAACACCCAAACCACAAGGACTGAAGCAGTCAGATGAAAATGAAGTTGATGGCAAGCTGACCTTTACCCTTGACAGGGTCCTTTGCCTGCTGCTGCTGGCTCATCCGCTGCGGCAAAGGCTCTGCAAGTTTCCCCCGGTTTCTGGGCCTTCTAAGAGCTCAGTGCTCTGGGGGCTCACAGGAGCTTCACCTTGCGCTCAGTGGGTGCAGAATAGTGATGGGGACATCAGCTGGCCTACAGCACAGGCTGAAGGGTGGCTCCTGCCTGCTCACCTCAGACTTGGCCCCCGGGAGGCTGGCACCACATCCTGTCCGTCCATCCCAAGCTGCAGAGGCGCTCATGCTCCCATCGTAGCCCTATCACTTCCTCTCTGGGCCTCAGTCTCCTCATTTACAAAACAAGGGAGGGAGACCAGTGGTACTCAAACGGTGGTCTGCAAACCAGCATCATATACCAACTCTACTGCCGGTTTATGATAAGTATAGAAACTGAGAACCTTTGAAGCTTTTACATATATGATATTGCCACCCAGCCAGAACACGATCACGGAACTGTCTTATTAAATGGAGCACAGACTGGTATGAGTTCACTGCAGCTGATGTAGAAACTTACCACAAACTGGGAGGTGCAAAACATTAGAAACATATTCTCTCACAGTTCTGGTTCTGGGGCCAGAAGCCCAAAATCAAGGTATCGGCAGGGTCACACTCCCTACAGAGGCTCTGGGGAGGAGCTGTTCCTGGTCTCTTCCAGCTTCAGGTGGCTGGTGCACTTCTTGGCTTGTAGCCCCATTGCTTCTTCATCACTGCAGTGTGAGAGCATGCGTGCGTGTGTGCGTGTGTGTGTGTGTGAGAGAGAGAGAGAGAGAGAGAGATCTCCCTCTTTCTCTTTCTTGTAAGGACACTTGTGATGACATTTGGGCCTACCTAGACAATCCACGTTGATCTCATCTCAAAATCCTTATCTTGATTACATCTACAAAGACCCTTTTATCGACTAAGTTAACATTATCTGGACACATCTTTAGACCTACCATTTAGTCCATCATATCTGGTTTGGATACTGTTGAACTCGCGTGTGACCAGTTGTATGTGGTGCACCTCATACACTTATATCAGGTCACCACTGAGGAAAAAAACACCATCCTGTCTTCCACTCAGCTTGCACCCTGCTCTAACTCTGCAACTCAGAGGCCAGGGCTGGGCAAGGCCACATGGCAATGGCAGGAAAGGAGAGGAGGCTAACAGATGCAGGGGCACAAAGAGCAGGCACAGACTGTTCCCTCAGCCCTTCCCAAGGCTGC
Organism: Saccopteryx bilineata; assembly: GCF_036850765.1. Classification (NCBI taxonomy): domain Eukaryota; kingdom Metazoa; phylum Chordata; class Mammalia; order Chiroptera; family Emballonuridae; genus Saccopteryx; species Saccopteryx bilineata. The sequence continues at coordinate 326,785,255 of NC_089490.1, read as the reverse complement.
TTTCCCACCCTATCTGGCAGGCAGTGCCGAGCTGTCCCCACACCGACCCCTTATTCCTGTCCCTCACATGGCATTTAGTTGTGATTGAATTTCTGTTTTCTGGTCAAGTGTGTCTCCTTCATCCCTCAAAATGCTCAGAGTTTCCAATGTTCAAGTTCAAAAACAGACACAAAACTTTTTAATTAAAATCACTGGGTACCACCTAGCACTGTCCCCCTACTAACATATCCTCTCCCCCAACATCCCTCCTTGTATCCTCAAGAACATTCAGGAGTTTCCAGGCTTCATAACAGAATGGAGGAAACACTTGGAGACTTAACAAAGCAAGGATTTAATTTCTCATGAGAAGTTTTCTTGCCTGGCATGAATCGTCCTTGCCTAAAGAACCACTATGCTGCCCTGGCCGGTTGGCTCAGCGGTAGAGCGTCGGCCTAGCGTGCGGAGGACCCGGGTTCGATTCCCGGCCAGGGCACATAGGAGAAGCGCCCATTTGCTTCTCCACCCCTCCGCCGCGCTTTCCTCTCTGTCTCTCTCTTCCCCTCCCGCAGCCAAGGCTCCATTGGAGCAAAGATGGCCCGGGCGCTGGGGATGGCTCTGTGGCCTCTGCCCCAGGCGCTAGAGTGGCTCTGGTCGCAACATGGCGACGCCCAGGATGGGCAGAGCATCGCCCCCTGGTGGGCAGAGCGTGCCCCTGGTGGGCGTGCCGGGTGGATCCCGGTCGGGCGCATGCGGGAGTCTGTCAGACTGTCTCTCCCTGTTTCCAGCTTCAGAAAAATAAAAAAAAAAAAAAAAAAAAAAAAAAAAAAAAAGAACCACTATGCTGAGTTCCTCTGCTGTTACATTGCAGCCTTAAAGGGCAAATCATGTCAAATACCTGAGGAATGTTTAAAATGATAACACTTGATACAGGAGTAGCCACAGTGAAATGGGCATTCTCATCATTCAACTACTTGTAGGAGTAAAATAGGCACAATCTTTCTGGAAAGCAATTTGGCAAATCCTTTTAAGTGGCTTAACACTGTACACCCCCTCTGACGTGTAATTCCATCTTCAGAACTCTTCCCTAGGGAATAATCTGACATGGAGACAAGACAGAACGCTCAAACACATCCGCAGCAGTGTTCTGAGATTAAAAAAATAAAACTGGAAATAAACGTAAAAGACATAATTACATAAATTATGGTAGACCCATAAAGTTTTATGCAGCCATTAAAATGACATTTAAAAAAAATTTTTTTTAATTAAAATAACAACTATAATAATAACAGCTAATCTTGACATGGGCCAGGTACTATCCTAAGCTTATTAGATGCTTTGCATGTTATTAACCCTTAATCCTTGTATCAACAAGGTGGTAGGTATTGTTATTACCCCCACTTCACAGATTAGAAAATGGAGGAACCCACCAAGTGTTAAGACACTTGTGCAAGGCCATTCTGCTACTAAGAGATAGCACTGGGATTTAAGCCCACCCAAAGCCCAAGCTCTTGGACCCTACTACTAGCTGAATAGTCACAGAGATATCAGGCCCTAACTCCTGGAACCTGAAAATGTTACAGGATCATGGCAGATGTGACTCACAATCTTAAGATGAAGAGGTATCTTTTTCTGAATGGGCACTAGATGCCACCATAAGTGTCCTCACAATAGAGGGAGAGGGCGACTGCATGCGTGCGCGCACAGGCATACACACTAGAAGGGCATGTGAAAACAGAGGCAAATATTCGAGATGAGGCTACGTGCCAAGGAATGCCAGCAGCCACCAGAAGCTAGGAGGGGCCAAGAATGGATCCCCCCCCGAGGGCCTCCAGAAGGAGCACAGTCTTGCCTGCACCTTGATTCAGATTCCTGGCCTTTCAGACCTGTGAGAGAATCAATTTCTGTTGTTTTAAGTCACCCAATTTGGGAAATTTATTACAGCAGCCACAAAAAAAACTAATACAAGCTCTAACAGTGCACTGTTCTCAATGCAAGAGAAAATATTCATGTGTTAAATGGAGAAAAAGTAGAAATCAAAACTTATACACAGTGATCTTAATTATGCATATAAAATACATGCAAATACAACAAAATGTTTTATAAGTGATTATCTCTGAATACTAGAATTATGAGTAATTTTCAACATTATGGCTTTTGATATTTTTCCAAATGTCTACAATCAGTGTGAATTACTTATACAAAGAAAAGAAAATTATTTATTTAAATTAGCAACTCATGATATTTCTGTGACTCTAACTCAATCACAAAAAATTAGAAATCAAGGGGACCAAAACTCCCTGAGAATTTCCTTAATTCAATCTCAGAGCAACACCTGAAAAATCAGCAACCCAGATGCGTGCTGTTCTCTAAGCGACTCCACTCAACCCCTGGCCTCTATCAAGACTGTTAGTTTTCAGACTCTGGCAGGAACATGATGTGGCTGAAGAATTTTCAGGCTCTGAAACAAGAGGGTAATCTGGGCCGGTAACTGTTTTCCTGTCCCTGTCTCTCTGCGTGGTGGTGGGGAAAGGAGCAAGGGCAGGTGTTTCTTCCCAGAGCTCCTCCAGCCCAGGGTTAGTGGTGCAGGCCACAAGCCAAGAACCAGAGCCCTGGTTTATGAAAATGTTTCATTTCTCTGTAGGTGACTTCACAGAATGAAACATCAAAATAAACACTGACTAATCTTCTTACCGAGTCCTGACTCCAAAGCTATTCTGCTGCAAAACCCTTCGACCATCATCTATCTATCCGGGCAGGCAGAAGACCAAAGGCCAATTGTGTCCCCATCATGTCCTTTGATGAAGCATATGCATGTGAAAAGTGCATTAACATTTTCCCCCAATGTATGGGCAGCACTGGATCAAAACAGAAAGTAGTGTGTATTTTGTGTTTTGTGTTGTATGGAGGAAAAGAAATCAATGGTTCCCTCCAAAACCAGCCAGGTCAGAGTAGTAGAGCATGAAATCATGTTACATGGTTTTATTCAGCTCACTCTATACAGTGTGAATTTGGACACTGGGGTGGTAAGACCACAGTGTGGCGTTTGTCCTTCAATCTCAGATTTTTCTGAGCAGGTTTATTTATTCTTTGTTCAGCCAATCAACATATACAAAGCACCTACTATGTGCCAGGCACTGAGAGGTTGGCTCAGATTTTGGAAGGTCCTATCTCTAATATAAAATACTCTTGGACAATGTCAATAGGAAGATGGCCCACATCTTCACTGATCTTTGTTAGCTGTTTGGACCACAGGAATGCCAGCAGTGGCCAAGTACTGAGAAGAATACCTAAACACTTGGTAGAGCTTTGAAATGAAAGAAACAAAAAGTAAGTGCATTAGCACGGTGTTCTTTCCCACATCCCACTGACACAACACCTGTTATTTCAGGTGAGCAGTTTATGAATATTTGCATCTCCCATTTTAGCCATCTACTCCCTACAAAATTATATTTCTTTTCCTCACCATTCTATCATTGTGTGCTTAAATCTACCAGAGTCTAAATTTAAAAGGTACTCATTAAATATTTGAGGAATAAATTAATGCATGAATGAACACAGGTAATCAATTTTCTCACCTACAAGAATGAAGAAGCCAGGCTAAATGATTTTTTTCTCAAAGAAAATTCCAAGGAACCTATGAGCCATACCAAGAAAAGAAGGTTCACGTGTATGTCAATTTGGGAAATACAGTGTGTCCATAAAGTCATGGTGCACTTTTGACAGGTCACAGGAAAGCAACAAAAGACGATAGAAATGTGAAATCTGCACCAAATACAAGGAAAACCCTCTCAGTTTCTGTAGGATGATGTGGCAGCACGTGCGCATGCGCAGATGATGATGTAACACCGTTTATACAGTGAAGCAACCCACAGCCATGCCAGTCGAGGTGTGGACAGTACAGAGGAAAGTTCAGCGTGTTCTGTAGCTCACTAAATTCGAATCTGTGACCAAAGTGCAACGTGAATATCGGTGCATTTATAACGAAGTGCCACCACACAGGAATAACATTACTCGGTGGGATAAGCAGTTGAAGGAAACCGGCAGTTTGGTGGAGAAACCCCGTTCTGGTAGGCCATCAGTCAGTGACGAGTCTGTAGAGGCTATACAGGATAGCTACCTAAGGAGCCCTAAAAAATCTGTGTGTGAGGCCCTGGCCAGTTGGCTCAGTGGTAGAGTGTCGGCCCGGCGTGCGCGGATCCCGGGTTCGATTCCCGGCCAGGGCACACAGGAGAGGCGCCCATCTGCTTCTCCACCCCCAACCCCTCTCCTTCCTCTCTGTCTCTCTCTTCCCCTCCCGCAGCTAAGGCTCCATTGGAGCAAGAATGGCCCGGGAGCTGGGGATGGCTCCTTGGCCTCTGCCCCAGGTGCTGGGGTGGCTCTGGTCGCAATAGAGCGACGCCCCGGAGGGGCAGAGCATCGCCCCCTGGTGGGCAGAGCGTCGCCCCTGGTGGGCGTGCCGAGTAGATCCCGGTCGGGCGCATGCGGGAGTCTGTCTGTCTCTCCCCGTTTCCAGCTTCAGAAAAAAAAAAAAAAATCTGTGCGTGAGCCCACATCAAACTGCACTGAATAGGTATGAAACTGGGAGTTTTCCTTGTATTTGGTGCAGATTTCACATTTCTATCGTCTTTTGTTGCTTTCCTGTGACCTGTCAAAAGTGCACCATGACTTTACAGACATACTGTACATACTACATTCTGTAGCCTTCCATAAAGATTCACAGTATATATTATACAATAAAGGAGCTGGGAAGCACTTCAGTTAAAAAGCTGTTTGAACATCCCCAATCCAGTGAAGCACAGGCACCCTTTCATGCTCAATGCTTACGAGCATCATAGAGAACAAATGTTCTAAGGAAACCCAGGAAAATACTAACCCAAATTCTTCATTTGTTCAAAAAACATTAATTAAGCCCTTCCAATAGTGATATAATGATGATGAAGATAACCAACATTTAACAAGTTAACATTTAGTAGGCATGATATTTAGGACTATGACACCAAGATAAATGTGAAACCTGGCTTACAGCCCAGTCTGCCAGAAGAGACCCCTGTGATCAGCACAACTGGCATTAACTGAAGTGACAGACACAAATACACAATATACTTGTGTATATACACAGACGCATGCATGCATGCCTATACATGTATGTGTATACACGGACACTCGCACACAAGGATGGAGAGGTGGTGAAGATGAGTGTTTGGCAGATGGGAGTCAAGGGAATCAAGTGTATACCGATGAACAAAGACAGTTTGGTCTTATCCAGTGGTTTCCAGGGTAGGGTCCAAGACCCTCTCTGGGGGTCAAAACTATCCTCAACTGTGTTGAGATTTGCACTGATGGTGCAGAGGCAACAGTGGGTAAACTGCTGGCACCTTAGCAAGAACCAAGGCATCTGATTGTATTAGTAGTCACTGTGTTCTCCATCGTCGCACATCACAGTTAAAAAGAAAGTCACTCTGGCCGGATACCTTAAATGGCTAGAGTGTTGTCCTGGAGTGCAGAGGTGGGAGGCTCGATCCGTGGCCAGGGCACATACAGGAACAGATCAATGTCGTCATCCCCCCCCCGCCCCGCCCTTTCATCTCTCGCTAAAACCAATACGTAATGAAACAATATTTTTAAAAAGTCGACTTCACCTAAGAATGTCTTTGATGAAGCAATAAAAATTATTAATTTTATTAAATGCCGACACCTGAGTAGACATCTTTTTCATGTCCCCCATGGAAGAACGGGAAGCGCTCTGAGGGCTTCTGCTGCAAGCGGAGCCTGAGGGTTGCTGGGAGAAAGGACACGTGCGCGATGGGGCTGCGAGCGGACTCGGCCACTCTTCTTCACAGAACGCAACTTTCACTGGAGAGACGACAGACAGAAAAGCTATGGCTGTTCAGATCTGGGTATTCATAGATAGTTTCTCAAAAATTAATAATGAAAGCTTGTTATTTCAAGGAAAATTGATGGTATTTGCTGCTAAAGAAAAAAACTGAGCTTTCAAGCAAAAGTTAAAATTTTGAAAAACTTAGATTGGCCACTGTGAGCTTCCTAATACTTAACAACTTCTGATGAGCATGATAGTGACATTAATAAATGTGATATTTCCCAAATGACTAATGCATGATGATACAAAATGTGTACAAGAGCCTTTCAAAGTGCAAGAGAGTCTACAGATTTTAATGTGACAAAGCATCAAAAGTTTGTTGATGTGATTTCGGATTCTATGCTACAACAAACCTTTAGGAAACTGCTACTTGTTAGGCTCTGATGTAGCAGTTTCAAAGACTGCCCATAATGAATTGAAAGGTTAGCAAAATACTACCCTTTTCCAATTACATGTCTCTATAAGGCTGTATTTTCTTCATATATATTGCTCACAGAAATTAGGGAATATTTCAAAATGAATATGAAGCTATAAAATAGCCCCTAATTTTTGTGAGCAGTATAGTTCGACCAACACAACATACTGCAACAAAATGAATGCCAAAGGATTTAGGAGAATCCAGCTGTCTTCATTAAGGCAGACATTAAAGAGATCTGGAAAATAGTAGAACAATGTCACTCTTCTCATTAGATGTTTTTGTTTTGGAAATATATAGTTATTTTTATTTAAAATGTTATTTGTTATTTTGTATAATGGGTTTTGATAATTTTTATCTAATTGAATATTTTTTAATCTTTTCAATCTCAACTTCTAATATAGTAAATATTGCTAGATATCCACACAATCACAAGTCCTTGGAGACCTTATCAATTTTAAAGGAGTCTTGAAATGAAAAGTGTGAGAACTGCTGGTCTAAGTATATGAGGACCGGGAGTCGTGGCAGAAGTGAGTTGATGAGGCAGTAGGGAGAGGGCACCAGTGTCTCCCACACTGTGACGAGATGCTCAAACCCAACCTTACAAGAGCCAACAGAGGGTGTGGAGCATCAAAATGGTACAGCCTTGCCTTTTAGAAAGAGCATGGACACATAAAGGCACCCTCTACTCCATGAACACAGTTGGAAATCAAACTGTCGGGTACTGAAGGTCCACTATTACAATTCAAAAATGAAATATAAATTTCTATAAAAGAGCAGGGCCAGCCTGACCAGTGGTGGCGCAGTGGATAGAGTACAGAACTGGAATGCTGAGGAACCAGGTTCAAAACCGTGAGGTCAGCAGCTTGAGCCTGGGTTCATATGGCTTGAACGTGGAGTTGCCGGCTTGAGCTTGGAACCAGAGATATGCTCCCATGGTCACTGGCTGAGCCCAAATATCAATGGCTTGAAGCCCAAGGTTGCTGGCTTGAGCAAGGGGTCACTGGCTCAGCTGAAGCCCCTCAGTCAATGCATGAATGAGAAACAATCAGTGAACGCAACTATGAGTTAATGCTTCTCCTCTCTCTCCCTTCCTGTTTGTCTGTCTCTCACAAAATATATATATATTTAAAATATATATAAATTTAAAAATAAAAATAAATAACTAAATAAGAGCAGGGCCAGAAAAATATTAAAATTTAATGATGGAAGGGAAAAAAGCAGGGTCTTGCAAAATAGACTCGCAACCAAATGGAATTCTACAAAATCAGGGAAGTCATCAGTAACAAAGTATGGGGCTTTAAACATCTAAAGATGCCAAAATCAAGATGCATATCAGGCAAGTGTGGTACACAAAAATAGAAGGAGCCAGCAAAGAGCAATAAACTGCAGCAGCACAGAGAAAAACCCAATGTAGCCCAGAGAAGACAAACAGGAGCATTTAGAAGTAACAGAAGTAGAGGAGAGGAAATCAGCTCCTATTTCTAAAGCGTGCACTCCATCCAATCAGTCTGCACTCCACCACTGGGGGTGGGAACAGGTGGGCAGGAAGTGCTTCTGGAGGCCCCTATCGAGTCCAGTATGGGAACAGGAACTCTTGACCTGGGCACACAGACCTACTCAGCAAGTATCTCACCCAGGAGAACTGGATTACACCAATCAAGAACACAGACCACACAGCACAGACAAAAGGACAACTATTACAACTTGTTCTCAAGGAGCTTACAGTAATTTTCTAAGTAAAAAACAAACAAAAAGACAGGACAGTAAGGGTAAGTGTAATTAAAATGACAAAGGTGTCCTACAAAGATCACCAACTAAAAGACCATGGCAAGTTTTCCCGGCCTGTCTCCTCTTCTATAAAACGTGGAGTGCACTACCTACTTCACAAAGTTGGCGGGAGAAGAGATCGTGTATCACAGACACTCTGAACACGTGTCTGGCAAATGGCAGATGCCAAAAAAACAAAAGCTGTAAGTATTATCAGTGTACTCATAATTTCAGGGCCAAAGTACAATACAGAGTTGTCACCAGAAAGTTCCCCAAGGTCAAATATCAAGGTTTTGAAAATTACCAACATGTGAACTTAGATAAGGAATTCACATGGCTTTGCCCCAGGACTACAGACACACAACAGATGAGAGAAGTGCCCTTGACTTTGGTTGGGCCTGATAGCACGGGATCTATGGGGACCTTGTCATGCACAAGGAGACCCAAAAAAAGAGAAAAAGAAAACACAAAACCACTACCTTTCTGAATACCCAACTGCTATGTCATATACTTTTCACATAATTTATCTCGACTATAGTGATCAGCCTGGAGGTAGGTGGGTACACAATCATCACCCTCATTTTAAGAACCAGGAAGCTGTCTCATGGTTAAATTGCAAAGAAGTGGTATAGTCAGGGCCTTTATCTCTCGACCTGGGGTCAAGGGTTCTCACTAGACCACAGTGCCCCCCACAGGGAGTTGAGGGCCCGCCCAACAGATGTAGGCCAGCAGCTCTTCATCAGTTAGAACAGTACCTTGGGAACCCAAGAGATTAAAAGATAACCACACTCACATAAACACACTCAAAAGGATTTTGACTCATTTATAAAAATAAACATGGCTAATTAAAGAACTGCTTTCTAGAAAGGTCAGATAGGAAGAAAAGAAGAGTAAGAAATATTCTGATATAATCAATTTGGCCAAAAATGAGACTCCTGCCTTTTTTCACCATCCATAGTATATTCACAAAGAAACTTCATTTCTTTAATGTAATTTTCTCTTTTCTTTCCTTTTCATTCAGACTGGCCTCATCTAGCACCTGACTCACTTGCCTCCCCCTCTCCCTTGCATGTTCCCTCACTCCCTTCTCATTAAACCCTCAGGACAATGAGGTTCTGATCCACATCAAATAATCTTACAAAGAAAGCCTCGGGTTTGTGGACCACAGAGACAGAATTTCAAACTAAAGATAACATCTAGGCCTCCGCTGAGATTCAACTCCAGACCTAGAAAAGCAGCAAAACCAGATGGAGAGATGCCACGGCTGCCATCGGACCAGATGCAAAGAGCAATAACGCCCTACCCTAGCACCGACCAATCAGTACAGAGCACGATCCCTAACTCCCTTTAGTCACCATGATTGGCTTTTTTCCCTATATAACCCATCCCCTGAAAGCCATCTAAGAGCTAGGTCTTTGAGCATTAGCTCACCTGTGACTCTGGGTGTGAGCCACTGCCTAAAAATAAACCCTTTCTTTCCTGTAAGCTCTTATTCATGTCTTATTGGGCTTTGATGTGCACAGGCAAATGGACCCCTTTAGTCCAGCAGCAATAGCTAATGGAATACCCAGTAAGCATTCACTGACTGACACGCCAGACACTGCCCTCGGGGCTGGGGTTTAAGCTAGCCTGTATGCTCCTACCCGACAGACATAACTGAACAAGGAACTACTACTTTATGGACATAGGGCATGCTGTGAAATGTAGTCCAGGGCACCATGGGAGCAGGTCACGAAGGGCCTGAGTCTGAGGTCACGGAAGCACATTCAGAGGACTCGAGGGGTCTCAGAGCCTGTGAGACAGGGTGAGCTGCGAGGCTCAAGGGGCCAGCAGGGACCAGGCTCCACAAGCCTGTGACCACATAGACTGCACACTCTCCTGAGAGTGCTCCTGCTACAGAGAAGCACCATCTAATTGGCATTGTGAAAGGTTACTGTGGCTGCAGCTCAGAGCTTTGGAGGGGTAAGAGTACAGGTACAGATGTCTGTCAAAGAAACTTTCCAACTTTTTTTACCACAACTTGCAGAATAAGAAACATTTTACCTTGCAACCCAGTACATATATTCACACACACACACACACACACACACAGTCTATGAGAGGCAGGCTACCAGCCTGGGCTGGTGATGGGCTGGAGCACTGGCATTCTCTGTGACCTTGGGCCAGTTTCTCAACTACCCTGAGCCTCAGTTTCCTCATCAGTAAAGTAGGGATAACTAATGATCCTACTGCCTAGGTTCTTGTGGGAGATAAAAAAGTCAACATATGTAAAACCCTTAGCAATAACCTTTTTCTGTACAACTATTAGTATACACAAATACAAATTTCATCAAATAAAATTCAACCTTACTACATGTATTCCACTCTGTTTTTTATTCTAGTTATTTCTTTTTTTTCTTTTTTAACGCTGGTAAAAATCCTCTAAATTAATTTCAGAACCCAGTAACCTGGGTCATGACCTACAGCTGGAGATGACGACTTAGACCTGGGAGAGGGCAATGAGGAGACAGAACTGACAGGACGTGGTGAATACTGATGACGGGGTGAGGGGGTGGCGTGGAGGTACACGTAATGATGATGAGGGGGTGAGGGGGTGGTGTGGAGGTACACGTAATGATGATGGGGTGAGGGGGTGGTGTGGAGGTACACGTAATGATAACGGGGTGAGGGGGTGGTGTGGAGGTACACGTAATAATAACGGGGTGAGGGGGTGGTGTGGAGGTACACGTAATGATAACGGGGTGAGGGGGTGGTGTGGAGGTACACGTAATGATGACGGGGTGAGGGGGTGGTGTGGAGGTACACGTAATGATGGTGGGGTGAGGGGGTGGTGTGGAGGTACACGTAATGATGATGGGGAGAGGGTGTGGTGTGGAGGTACATGTAATGATGACGGGGTGAGGGGGTGGTGTGGAGGTACACGTAATGATGATGGGGTGAGGTGTGGTGTGGAGGTACACGTAATGATGATGGGGTGAGGGGGTGGTGTGGAGGTACACGTAATGATGACGGGGTGAGGGGGTGGTGTGGAGGTACACGTAATGATGATGGGGTGAGGGGGTGGTGTGGAGGTACACGTAATGATGGTGGGGTGAGGGGGTGGTGTGGAGGTACACGTAATGATGATGGGGTGAGGGGGTGGTGTGGAGGTACACGTAATGATGATGGGGAGAGGGTGTGGTGTGGAGGTACACGTAATGACGACGGGGTGAGGGGGTGGTGTGGAGGTACACGTAATGATGATGGGGTGAGGGGGTGGTGTGGAGGTACACGTAATGATGGTGGGGTGTGGAGGTACACGTAATGATGATGGGGTGAGGGGGTGGTGTGGAGGTACACGTAATGATGATGGGGTGAGGGGGTGGTGTGGAGGTACACGTAATGATGAGGGGGTGAGGGGGTGGTGTGGAGGTACACGTAATGATGGGGTGAGGGGGTGGTGTGGAGGTACACGTAATGATGGTGGGGTGAGGGGTGGTGTGGAGGTACACGTAATGATGATGGGGTGAGGGGGTGGTGTGGAGGTACACGTAATGATGATGGGGTGAGGGGGTGGTGTGGAGGTACACGTAATGATGATGGGGTGAGGGGGTGGTGTGGAGGTACACGTAATGATGGTGGGGTGAGGGGTGGTGTGGAGGTACACGTAATGATGGTGGGGTGAGGGGTGGTGTGGAGGTACACGTAATGATGAGGGGGTGAGGGGGTGGTGTGGAGGTACACGTAATGATGGTGGGGTGAGGGGGTGGTGTGGAGGTACACGCCAGCCTCGTGGTTGATGAGATGGATAACCTAGGGGAAGAGCAGGTTTAAGTCTGTGAGAAGACAGGAACAGATCAAACTTTGAGATCTAGACTTTCCACCCAGACTTTTTGCCGGGAGGAGGATTTGGGTGGGGGGTGACAAAAGAAACTTAAGCACTTCACCATCAGGGAACCATCACATCAGAACAGTAGCGACTGATAAAGAATGTGTGTTTGCAGACGACTCAGGGAGGCGGACAGCTTCTGGGAACCAAACACAGCAGCAAGGCTGATGGCGGGCTCGAGGATTTGGGGCTCCCGCCAAATGTCTTTCTTTGTCGAACTAAAATAAAGCACTAGACACATTTAATTAGAGTCTGTCTGCCCATCTGTTTCCTCTACTAAGCAAGTGGCTTCAAGGCAGGGAGCACCCATCTTATTAATCCTACTCCTTGGGCCTCCTGAGCCCACTGCCCTACCAGCTGTCTGTAGTAGGTGCTCAACAAACATCTGCTACATTGACAGCCAACATTCAACATGATAAAACTTCAAAAAGGCCACTTACAGTGCAGGAAACCAAGACAAGACAGAGCAAATGGGACGAGAGGTTAAATCTGCTAGGAGAATTCTGGTGATTTAAGGGTGTGGGCCCACAAAAGCCAACTATTCACAGGAAAAAATAAGTCTGCAAAACAGTGTTAAACTCTGAAATACATGAAGGATATGAGTCTCCACCATCACCATAATGATCAGAAGCACTAAGCAGGTCTAGGATGAAATCAGAAAGACAGAGGGAAAAGAAAACAGGAAAATGAGGCATAATGTGTATATATCATTTGGCCTCTTCCAAATGTTTCATTCTCTACACCTTTCTCCTTCCCTTGTTACATTTTCCATCACTGAGGCCTTCTCTGGGACTCTGGGACGCCTCCTCCTTTCCAACCCTCTGCCATCATCCAAAGCCCAGCTCCTTCTATGTTACTTGCTTTTTCTATGTACATATGACTTCTTCCTCCATTAGTCAGAAATGGTGTTATACACCTCCTTATCCATTCTACCCCACCCCCTTACACAGAGAAGGAACCCAGTAGTAGTGAATTAACTGATTTTTATACAGGTTACTTGATTTTGACATTAGATACCAAGTCCAGATTCATATTTTCTACTCTTACTCCCTTTAGTTGCAACTGTTACTAAAGCTATCACTTTTTTGTTAAATTTATTGGGGTGTCATTGGTTGATAAGATCATATAGGTTTCAAGGGCACGTTTCTAGGATACATGATCTGTATCTTGCACCGAAACTATCATCTTTAATAGTAGCAGCCACATTTATTTAGCACATACCATATACAAGACATAGTTGGGACTTAAAATACATCATATAATCCTCAATCTGCAGGGGTAAGGCTATTATTCCCACTTTTCAGATAAGAAAACAACAGCTCAAAGATGACACAGGATAATAAGCCACAACATGAGGACTACTCAAACCTAAGGCTAATTAACTCCAAATCCAAATAAATGTGCAATCACTCTAGAATTTTAACACCATTTTCCCTGGCACAGAGGCCTGGAGAACAGCCCATCTGATATGAAATCTGCATTCGATGTTCAGCAAGACATAATCAGAGTTCAACTCAGAGAAAACCTTTTTTAGGCTTGAAAAAAGCCATAATTTATCAAATCCCATTCATTCATTTCCTACAAATACTTAGATCGGGTCCAACTTATTTTAACTCTTAAAAAATGGAATGTGCTAAAAATATCATCTGTTTCTGTAAGAACGTTTAACTAAAACTAAGAAACCAACAATGCTCAGAACAATCATATCAGGTCAGGTAGTTAGCAAAATAACCAAGCTGGTAACAGCTCCCCATCTCCTACGTTCCAGTCCCCTGAAAACTTTCACGTAGGATTACTTCATCTGAACATCTCAGTACTGTGAAGGGAATAGTGGTACCCCATTGTACACATGGGAAAAACAAACAAGACTAAGAGAAGTCAGTGAGTCTCTGAAGGTCACACATGGATTATTTAGGACCCTCGGCTCTAAGGGACCAAACAAAGCACCCCGGATTAGCCTAGGCAAAGAGAAACCACCACAAGGAAGGGCAGCGGGTAGCGGAGGACCCCCCGATGATCACATTCTGAGCTCCTCTCTGCCTGCGCTTCCTCTGACCTCAGGGCAGCCCAGCTCCCCCCTCCAGAAAGGAAACCAGGGCCACCTGAGATCCAGACCCCCATTTCCTCAGCTCCACCGCCTCAGAGGAAAAGGCTCCTGGGCTTGAAGTTCAAAACTTCAGGGAGATGGGCTGGAAATGAGGTCGACTGTGCTCTCTCCCACCCCCAGCTCTATGCTGAGTAAGAGGATGGTGGTAACATGGGGACAGAAGCAGCTTCTCCAAGGACATGTCCTCATTAAGTGCTCTCCTCCCTCCACAGTCTAACCCCTCCCGGACCCCCTTTAATATCTCTAATATGGCTGAGGGGGTCCAAAAGTGGTAAAGCAGGTCTGGGCTCTTGCTCTTAATTTCCACATAGGAGGCTGCCTCACATCCGCGTTGGCACAGACAGGATGCCCTGCGCCTGTGGCTCTGCAGAAACAGAGGCGGGAAAAGCCCCACCTGACACCCTATTACAGGGCGGCAATTACTGCCGCGGCATCTGAGAGACTGGGGCCTCAATGAATTCTTCCCTTTCACTAAAAAAAAAAAAAAAAAAAATCAGGGAGGGCCCTGGCTACCAGTCAGGTCACCTTTGGCGCAGGGGGCCAGTCAGGAAGCACACCTGGCAGGGCCCAAGACTGGTCGGAGGAGCAGTTCCCCACAAGGGGGTTGGGGGGCAGCTCCGAAAGGAAGAGGGCAGGCAGATAAGTAGCAAAAGTAAGTAGAAATTGTGTACCCACTAGTGCTAAGCCACTGCTCTTCATCTCACAGCACAGCCGACATTACTCGGACACTACATTGTGAAGTAACAATAGTAAAGAACTGCCAGTATGTAATAAGGTGCTAACTATGCAGTAAAGATGTTGAGTGCAAAATAGAATTAGAAAAGGGAGAGATCAATGTACCCATTTTCATCCCAGTGATATCCTAAAATTAGATCTCTTCACACTACGATTCTGTGCTAAGAAATAAAAACGGTTATTTCCTCATCAATGAAAGCGTTTTCAGCCCCCCTGCCTCCCCACACCCCCTCTGCCCTCACAGCTGAGTGAGGGGCCTCTCCTTAGGCCCCAGTCTGCTTATTCCTCTACTCTGCCAGAGGGCTTATCCGGGCCCAGGTGAGGACTAAAGTCCCTTCCTCCGAGGACAGCAGGATCAGAAGCACAAAACCAGTCTAAAAAGACAAACCAGCAGCTCTGTTCCCTGCAAAGACTGGAGGGCTGACGAGACACAGGCACACCTCAGGCATGAGGACAGGCGAAGACAGGCCGCAGAGGGCGAGAAGGGACGCGGGCAGGACACCTGCCCATCACTGCCTCACAGCACACAGGCCTCCCGGCCGGGCACTGCTCTGGGTGCTCCATAAATACTGCTGGCCTCAGCTGGCGGGAGCTGGCTTCTACTAGCTGCAAGGGCTACACATGCTTATGGTTACTTCTGAAAGGAATCTAGGAAACAGGATCTTTTAATCCTTTTCTCAAAGGTCCAACCTAAACCTGGGTGGCTGAAATCAACCCCATTTCTCTATTTTAGTATTCTGCTTCTCTCTCAGAGCCCGTTTCATTCTCTCCTTCCAGAGACCAGAGATAAAGGTTAATATTTATTTAACACTTACAGTGTGCAAGCACTTTCTGACGAGGAGCCCACCTCACACTCGGAGAAACCCAGTAAGGCTTACTTAAACCCCCACACAGAAGAAAGAACAGCTGAGCGAGGGCAGTCCTCTGGGGCAGAGGTGTGGCCTCCGTCGGGGCCTGGGAGGGCTGGGTGGCTGGGAGGGCTGGGTGGCCGGCCGGCTCCCAGCCCCGCAAGGGCTTTCCACGCTCCCTGATGCACCCACATTCAAGTGCCACTCTGGAGAGTAACTCTCATACTGTTTCCCTGGCAAAAACACAGTGGCGCTACCTCTTCCAAACATGTTTGTAACTGAGGTCAAGTTCACATAACGTAAGTTAACCATTTGTCAAGTATTCAGATCAGTGGCACTTGGGATATTCACAACGTTGTACAAATACTGCCTCTATCTAGTTCCAAAATATTTTCATCACCCCCCAAAAAACTCATACCATTAAGTGGTCCACCGCTGTGCTCCCCGCCCCCGGCCTCTATAGGAAACAGCTGCTCATTTGTTTTCTGTCTCTACAGATTAACCTACACGGGATATTTCATATAAGTGCAATCATCTATGTGCCCTTTTGTGTTTGGCTTTCACCTGTTGTGTAGTGTTTTCCAGGTTTATCCAGCTTGCAGCATATTTCCGTACTTCATTTCTTTTTATGACTGAACAATATTTTATCGCACGAGTATATCATGTTTTGTGTATCCATTCATCCACTGATGGGCAGTTTGGGTTGTTTCCATTTAGAACTATGAACAGTGCTGCTATGAGCATCTGTACACAGAGACCAGAGTCCTTGTTTTCAACTCCTTCACAAATACACCTAGGGCACAACCACTAGCTCCTATGGTAGTTCTGTGTTTCACTTTTTGACAAACCCTTTAAAATACTTTTAAAATATGAGAGTCTATAAAGAAAATCCAGAAGGAAACTGATAGCAAAATATAAAACCAAAGTAAGCTCAAAGAAGTTAAAAAAATTTTTTCGCCTGACCAGGCGGTAGCACAGTGGATAGAGTGTCAGACTGGGATGTGGAGGACCCAGGTTCGAGACCTGGAGGTCACTAGCTTGAGTGCAGGCTCATCTGGATTGAGCAAGGCTCACCAGCTTGAGCCCAAGGTCGTTGGCTTGAGCAAAGGGTCACTCAGTCTGCTATAGCCCCCTGGTCAAGGCACATATGAAAAATCAATCAATGAACAACTAAGGAACCACAAAGAATTGATGTTTCTCATCTCTCTCCCTTCCTGTTTGTCTGTCCCTCTCTCTGACTCTGCCAATAAATAAATAAATAAATAAATAAATAATTAAAAAAAATTCTTTTCTAGTCACAGCTAATTTTTGAATAAATTCAAATCTAGGCAGAAAAAACCCAAACAGGATAGTTCTTTTTGAAAGGCCAAGAACCCTTGGAAAAGAAAATTAAGATATACAATTCTACCAAATAACTAACAAGGGGCTTTGTGTCTCTACAACATTTTTAATAACAAAACAGGGCTCTACTAAAAACCGCATGATTGTCTACGAGACTTGTAAACCAAAGAAAACAGCTGAGAAGTCCCAACAAAGGTCCTGAACCAATACAGCTGTTATCAGAGAAGGCTGCATTCTCTGTTCTGGCTCTCATTTCTAGTAAAACCATTTTTCTCTCTGGAAATACATACGTCCCCAGCTTCAAAAATAAGCTAGTACTCTCTAAAAAACAATCTTGAATCTTGCCACATGTCATATGTCATCAGAAAAATGCAAATTAAAAGGAAATACCACTCCACACCTATGAGAATTGCCACAATCCAGAACCCTGACAACACCAAATGCCGGTGAGGATGTGGAACAACAGGAACTCTCATTCTTCACTGGGGGATTGCAGAATGGTACAACCACTTTGGAAGACAATCAGACTGTTTCTTACAAAACAAAGCATACTCTTACCACATGACCCACCAATTGTGCTTCTTGGTATGCACCCAAAAGATCTAAAAGCTTATGTCCACACAAAAAACCGCACATGGATGTTTATAGCAGCTTTTTTCATAACTGCCAAAACTTGGAAGCAATTAAGATGTCCTTCAGTAGGTGAGTGGATAAAGAAAGGTGAGTGGTACATCTAGACAGTGGAGTATTATTCTGCACTAAATAGAAATAAGCTATCAAGCCATAAAAATACATGGAGGAACCTTAAACATATAATATGTGAAAGAAGCCAATCTCAGAAGGCTACATACTGTATGATTCTAACTACAAGACACTGTGGGGAAGACAAAACTATGGAGACAGTAAAATATCTGAGGTTGCCAGGCACTGGGGGTGGGAGGGATAAATGGGCAGAGCACAGAGGATGCTCAGGGCAGTGAAAGTACTCTGTATGATAGTGTGCTGATGGATACATGTCACATTTGTCCAAACCTATAGGAACCCTAATGTAAACTATGGACTCTGGATGATTATGATGTATCAACCATCATCAACAGGTTCATCAATTTTCACAACTGTACCATTGGGGTGGGGGATGTTGATAACGGGGAAGGCTATGCATGTGGTGGTGGGAGGGAGGCGACAAGGGATATGTAGAAAATCTCCGTACCCTTTCACTCAGTATTGCTCTGAACCTAAAATTATTTGGAATAAGCAAGGTCTTACTAAAACAAACAGACAATTTTATGTCCCATCCCTTAAAAGAATATTTCTACTCAGCTCTAAACCATGAGTATTACTTTTAGAATGAGTTGCCAGAAACTCAGTCTGGCCCAAGGGAGAGTGAGGCAAGCATGAGAACCGATCCAGGGTGCACACACCCCCTCTCTCTGCACCTGGCGTTTCCGCAGCGTTTAGGAGGCTGCCAAGCACCGGCGATGGACTGGGAGGACACTGACAAGATGGAAACGCAGAGGGACTGAACCAAAATAGGACACATCAGCACCTTTAAATTAAGTGAGGAATAAAACAGGTCTCTGAAAGACACAGTAAGCCAACTACAATGACAAAACTGACTCTTCCGATACAAGCGAGACACCAACATGACAGGGACGGCTGGCAAATCAGGTAACAGACAGGTGCGCTGGCAGCACTCACTGGGCAGGTGTTCACTGAGGCAGGAAGTGGGCTGAAAACAACTCAATTAATTCATCCCGCATGCCTGTCCCAGTGAACAAGATGATAACCTGAAATATCAGCAGCAGGCCTGAGATGAGCTCGTACCTCACTCTTTCGAAAGTGGCGGCTACTCAAGATGCACACGCAAAACACAGAACTACACTGAGGTGAACTCTGGCGTGCCCTTCAAAGTTCAAACTGAAGCCGAAGGCCAGAAAGGAAACAAAGTGAGAAGGTAGCATGTTATGAATCAAAGAAGTCATTCCCTTCTCCTGAGTGACTGTCCCTGGCCAGTCTCAGATACAGGCAGCCCTCTGTGCTTGGGCTGAATGTGCTAAGGACAAACACAGACATGACTTAAAAACCAACAGCAAAGCGATGTGGTCTCCCTAAGTAACATCCCCCAGGTGCAAGGCTCTGTCAAACTGAGACAGCCAGCCCACCAGGCACACCTGTGGCTTGAATACACTAGAAAAACACACAGAAGCATGAAGAGTCATTTGGAAGAAGCTAGATAAAGGGAGAAATGCTGAGAATATAAAATCAAGGAAAGGAAAACAAAGGTTATCAGGATCAACATCCAGCAGAGGGCTACAGCTCCTGAACAGAAAGCAGACGCCCCCTCCTGGCAGCCAGCACCGCATCCCTGGGCCTGGCAAGAAACCTAACGCTCAGCACACGAAGCAGTGTTCAAACCAGGAGGCTGAAGCGTCGGGGAGACGTCTGTGTTGTGGAGAAATAATACTGAGGTTCAGAGGGGGTCAGCAATATATCCAGGACCAACTGTTAATGGCAAAGCCAGGTCTATAATCCTGGTCTCCTGGAAAGCCTTCCACTAATAACATTGATGATGATGATGATAGCCTCCATGTGCTGAAGAGCTTATGAGCAGACACGACAATGAGGGCTTTACATGTATTATTCTATTTAAGCCTCAATAAACTATAAGGTAGTAGTACTACTATTAGCCCATTTCACAGAATGGGGTGCAGGAAGGTTAAGCGACTTGCCCAGAGAAACACAACTTGTTATAAGCACAGACAGATTTGCAACACGGATGGACCTAGAGAGCACTATGCTAAGTGAAATAAGCCAGATACAGAAAAAAAAAAGCTGTATGATCTCCATAATAGATGGAATCTACAAAAGTCTAATCCACAGAAGCAGAGAATAAAATTATCTCATGATAGGTTTTGCCAGGGGCTCGGGGTAGAGAACAGTAAGATGATGGAAAAAAGTACAAACTTCCAGATATAAGGTGAATAAGTTCTCAGTTATAAGATGAGTAAGCTCTGGGAGGTACTGTACAACATGGTGACTATAATTAATAAGACTGCATTGTACACTTGGAATTTTCTAGCACAGTAGATCTTAAATGTACTTACCACACACACACGTACACCAAGTGGTAACTAAGTGCTGTGATGCACGTGTTAATTAACTTGATTGTGGTAATCATTTCATAATGTATACCTGTACAAATCATCATGTTGTAGTCTTTAAATACATACAATTTTTATTTGATAATTATACAGCAATAAAGCTGAGAAAATAAACAAAAGGAGGAAACACGCAGCATGGGCAGAAGGAAGCCTTGGTCTGTGCTCTGAACCATCATAGTTGCCCACTTCCAAACAAGAAAGAAAGTCACAGGTTCAACTGAAGTATAAACCAGAAACTCTATCATGAGATCATTTTTAGTGTCTACAACCTTTCCTTCCCAAGATACAGAAAACAATCAGCACTAAGGTATATAAATAACACACACAAAAAAACTTTTGTTTACTGGGGAAAAAGAAGGCTCAAAACCCCTGAGTGGAGACAACAGGACTGAGCAGACTCACTCAGACTTGAAAACATGAGGCGCTAAGGCCACAGCCAGTCCCTCAGATCCTGTCCAGTGTCTAGTGTCCAGGGCCTCGCACCTTCAAGTGTCACATACTTATTTTCATATAACTCACTGACTGGACAGTGGTGCTGCTAGGCCCAGCTGGTGATTTCAAAGCTCAGTATTGGCCAGATCTTGGAGCTTCCACTGAAAATATTACTGTGCTGGACCAAAAAAAGAAAAAAAAAATCACCAGTTTAATCATATTCCTAGTTATGTTCTGATTCAGGAAACAGTTGTGCTTTTTTTTTTTAAAATGGTGGTTAAAAAAACACCACCACAAAACCTTCACATTAAATTGAAACTGTTTTCTGATTAAATAAAAAGCCCCTGGCTTTTCTAAGAAATGATGTGCATATTCCAGATTCCACCACGACAGTCCTACCTCTCCGTGTATGTGGGAGACGCTGTTTGTCTAACCTACAGAACCAGATCGTCTTCCTGAGCACACCAACACCTGCTCCACTGCAGCATCCACTTCCTTTCACTGCACAGCCTAACCACATGGTCATGCTTCTAGTTCAGCAAGAGCTACCACCATCACAGCACTGGAGCTCTAGAAGATGCCTCCCACAGTGGACCTGCCATGAGTCACTTGATTGCTCTTAACAGTAAAAACAAGAGCAGCAGCTAAGGCTTCCTGGCTGCTTATCAGTTGCCAGGCACTGTGCTAAACACACTTCACTGGAATTATCTCTTCTAATCCTCACAGTAGCCCTGAGGCAAGTGCCCTCCTTACTCCCAGCTTAAAGGTGGAGAAAGTGAAGTTTAGTAGGGTTAAGGCAGTTACACACCTGGATATTGCACAGAGAATTCAAACCCGGGTGCCTCAGACTTCAAAGACCAAACTCCTAACAATCACAGACTGGCTGTCTCTCTGCTTTCCTCACGAAACATGGGAAAGACTGCCACTGTCACTTCTTCAGAATGCAGGATGCATTCTGACTTCTTCCAGACTGAAGTTCTCCCAGACCCACAGACCAACTATAACACTCAGCACTAGATTAAGGATGGAAGGAATATAAAAAGGGAGAGAAAGCAGATCCCTGCCTCCAAGGACTTTATAATCTAACCTATATTGAGCTAAACCATGATCTCTTTCTCTCTAAGACTTTTTACCATGACCCACAGTCAGAAATATATATCCATCATGATGAGGACACAGTCATACACACACACACACTTACCATGTGTGATATACTAGTATTTTTTGTTCTGTCCCTTTTTTCTTTTTTTTAATGTGTCAACCCATTAAATAAATTCTGTAACTACAGACTATGAATGGCAGCTTGAAGAGCCCTACTCTAGAATACCCAGTTTTAGCTTTAATTTTTAAAGAAAATGTCAGGAAGTTCATCCTTATATCTAATTTAAGTTTCTTGGGCTATCAGGTTAATTAAATTTGTATGGCTGGGTATGTGTC
Organism: Saccopteryx bilineata; assembly: GCF_036850765.1. Lineage (NCBI taxonomy): Eukaryota > Metazoa > Chordata > Mammalia > Chiroptera > Emballonuridae > Saccopteryx > Saccopteryx bilineata. The sequence goes on along the minus strand of NC_089490.1, from coordinate 326,763,284 downwards.
AGGGCAGAGGCCCCAGGACCTGGAATCCGCACACCCGTGTTCCAGGGCTGACTGGCTCACCTGCAGGTTAGCTGGTGACATTTCCAGGTCCTGGCCTATAAAACAGGAGTAATACCACTCAACCCCTGTGCTAGTTATAGAGCACCTACCTGGTACCTGTTTGTTTTCTTCAACAGAGGCACTATGGGCATGGGGCAGGAAAGGGAACGAGGCCTGGTGTGTGGAACAGGCCTGCAGGGAGGGGACTGTCAGCCCCACTTGGCCACACACAACTCCCAACTAACACCCCATGGTAGTTGAAAGCCAATTCTTTAATAATAATAAAAATAATAAAGACAAAAAGCTACAGTTGGCATTACAATCCACCCCACAGCCTTCTTTCTACCATGTAAGTGATACCGATGCCTTCAAATTTTTGATGTAGGAATCAGCTGTGTTCCACATACAAGAACAAATGAGATGCCTATTCTATAACAGGGCAAAGGCCAAGCCCCTGGCCTGCAGAGCTGGGCAGATGGACAGGCAAACAGGTACCTGTAACTCACTGTACCCGACAGTATAATGAATGCTGGGAGCCCAAGGGCAGAGCAGCTCACGCTGGAAAGTCTAGTCCTTAATCCTATTTGCAATCCTTTTAATAGGAGAAAGCACAGCTTGCCACTTTCTAATTCCTAATGCATTAAGGTTTAGAGATCACCCCCGGGCCAGGCCTCAAGCCCAGGAGAAAAGCGTCCTTGTCTGCACCCACATCAATATGAGGACTCTCGTGACTCCAGGCCGACCTCCCTGACAGGACGGCATGTTCCCTGAGGCCAGAAGAAAAGCTAATTGCTCGAGATCACATAGCAAATACACACAAATCCGGAACCCCTAAATCACTGGTTACTTTCCTGGTTCTTGTGGAAGTTGTCCCATGTCTAGTCTCAAACTTGCAAGGCAGGAGGCAGGGTGGGATGGAAGGCTATTAGGTAGTCAGAAACGTAAGATGGAATCTGCTGCATGCTTAAGTAGCCCTCTGAGAGGCAATGCCAAAAGGCCTGAAATTTAGACTTTAAAGTTCTCTCAAGATAATTCTATAGTAACTGTACACGCATGTGCTAATAAATGTATTGATGTGTCTGTGGATGGAGTGCAGAGCGCATTCCTAGCAGCTGTGGCTGATGCAATGCTGTGAGAATACTCCAGCTCCCAGAACCCTCCTGGGCACACACAGGAAGGAAGCTCGCCCGCTACAAGGAAGTGACTTAGCGCCAATCACGCAGCTCCCTGATCTTTTCAGCCATTGGCTATGAAGGACACGCTGTAACACCCTATAGGCTGAACCCATGTATATAAGCTAGCTTACTTCCTGAATAAAGTGGATCTGTGTCACTGAACCTGGTCCCTGGAGTCAGGTCTTTGCGTCTCCGTCGTCCTCACCCCTGGCAGGACTTGTCCACAACTGGCACCCAACGTCCAGCAGGGACCTAACCGGCACCCAAGGGACGGGTGAGTGACCCTCTGCAATGGGAAACCTCCCCCACTCTCGAGCCCCGCACACCCTATTGCAGAGTAGGTGAGTTGAAGTTTGTGAAGAGGATCTCTGTACTTACTGGAAGATCCTCTCTGGTCTCAATCCCCGGACTAAGGACGCGCTGCTCTGAGACCCGGATACTTGGGCCCGAGCTTTCCGGCACGTCCGTTTGGCCAAAGTACATGGGGGGGGGGGCAAACCTTCCCTCTCAGCCTCATTCCTGCCCTGCTAGCGATACCCACCTGCTTGACCGGTGCTCCTGCTGGGGACCCTCCACCAGTCCCTGGGGTCCTAAGGCTACTCCTCTTTCAGAGGAGCCCCTACCTCCGTATTCGCCTCCCCCTGTAGAGGAAGAAAAGGGTTGGGCCACCGAGTTTGATGGACTTGCAGCCAAGCGAGCAGAAACGAAACTAGATACATTAGAAACCGCGCCATCAGCTCCGCCACCCGAAGAAGCGGAAATCACTACTTCCACATTCCCTGCCGGGGCTCAATGCCCCACCCCAGCCTCTCAGATGCCATTTTCTACCCCAGCTTTAACTCCAACACTTGTTCCTGCTGCAGACCCACGGGCCAGCCTATATGCCCCCATGTGTCTTTTTTCTGTCTTGTATCTCTCACTCTGTCTCTCTCCCTTGCCCCTCTCTCTGAAATGACGCTGGAAGGACCCAGCCACGGCACAGTGGCGGGGATCACACCCTCTTCTAACGCAGGAAGAGGTTATGCTTGTGTTTTTCAGCCAATTTAGATCCCAGGAACCCCCCAACCTGCTTGACAGGGTTTCTTGGGCACCCACTAAATGGTTCAGTCTTCACCCGCCCAAAGCTACAGCCCTGGCCTCCTCCACACCAACTACGCCTGAGGGGAGGAGGTCCTCAGCGCTCCAGAAGAAGACCTCTCGCAGCTTGGTGGGGCGGGCCCAGAGAATTGCCCCTGATAGGCCCCCAGGCCCTGGTGCTCTGTTCTTGCTTGTGTGTGCTAGTCACCGCTGACTCCCAGACACAGGCGACAGCCCAGGGCTGGAGCCCGGCAGCGCGAGCTGGTGTTTTCAGTTCATCTTTGGAGGATGAGGAGAATTGGGCTGGAGTTGCGATTTACAGACTCCAGAAAAACAACGGCAGCGGCACCGGGAGGATGACCGGAAGCCAGACTTGTATCTCCGAGTGGCTGCTGGAATGGCAGGGAGTGCCTGCTAAGCCGCTGGTGGATTTGCTGAAATTTTAGGACATGGGGTGGGTGCCATCATGCTCTCCAGAGCAGAGATGGAAATGCTGACTGCCATTGCCACGTGCTCCTCTTTGGGACAGTGTAAGACCTGCCAGGGCAGCAGGAACGGGGGAGGGTGGCTGAGGCCTCATGTGCATGGACTGATTTCCTGGACTATGACCTGAGTGAGCACTGGCTCTTTTGTGGGATGGACTTAGGGATTTTGGACAATATGAAATACCCTGATGGGGATGGGGGGTGGTTTTGCTGGAGGCCCTTCCTCTGCCCTGGGAAGCTTTCCCCATGGCTAGAAAGAAGGCCGAGGACATTTTGTGCTTTTGGCAAAGTGCTCAGAGACTGTTGAAATGTACCTTTGTAATTGTTGAAATTGTATAATTTGTCATGTTGTAATTTGTGTAATGTGCCTTGCAACCATATGCAGTATGCAGCCCACAGCAAGTCATTGTTCTGTGTTTGGATGCTGGAACCTTTGTGGGAAGGGGGCGTGCATGGACCTACGTCCATTTTTTACAATCAAAATGGAACTGTGTTTAACAGCATCTTGAAGGTCTCTAATACAATGGAAGGGAAATGACATCCTGACCCCTAGGAGGAATCCCTTGTTTAAGACCCCCGTTTTATTTCCTAACTAGTCAAACATTACAGAAGCTTGCCTCATTGTTTAATGAAGCTGCTAACCTATTAGCATATAGTATAATAGGTATTACAGTTGTTTTAGTTCTACTAGGGTTCCGTTGCATAATGCGTAGCATTCAGAGGCTGCAACAGCAAGCTGTCATTCATTAAGTCCAATTGGCCTTAATTAAAAGAGAAGGGGGAGATGTGGGTGGAGTGCAGAGCACATTCCCAGCAGCTGTGGCTGATGCAGTGCTGTGAGAATACTCCAGCTCCCAGAAGCCTCCTGGGCACACCCAGGAAGGAAGCTCGCCTGCTATAAGGAAGTAACTTAGCACCAACCACACAGCTCCCTGATCTTTTCAGCCATTAGCTATGAAGGACATGCTGTAACACCCTATAGGCTGAACCTATGTATATAAGCTAGCTTACTTCCTGAATAAAGTGGATCTGCGTCACTGAACCTGGTCCCCAGAGTCAGGTCTTTGCGTCTCTGTCATCCTCACCCCCAGCACGACTTGTCCACATGTGTCCAATATGCACATTTAAAATAATCTTTGTTTCTCAAATTCTGTTTTAGTATTTCCTCATTTTTTAAAAAGTACTGGGCCTGGACACTTGAGAGTAGCCACATGGTTAACACAAGACTTTTCAGAGCTCTGGTTCCCAGCAAAGGAAGCAAATACATGCTGCTCCACCCCCAAACCAAAAAGAGTGGGAACCCTTGGGAAGGCTCTAACTAACGTAAGGGTTCTTTCCGGGGCTTTGTGCGTTGCCCTAGTCCTCTCCTCTTGCTTTGGTGGGGGCATTTGCAGGAGAGGTCAGTTGCTATGACCCATGGGGAGGAAGGAGTTTCTCAGGCCTCTGCTTCTGCAGCTGGGACCCTTGACCTCCAAGTCATAGTGTTTTAAAATAAAGACAAAGTAATAACCCATATACATTGTCTCATTCACATCTTACCACAGCTCTTTTAGATATTATGGTTATCCCCTGCTTTATAGATGCAGACTCAGAGAGGAAACAGCTGGGAGGGAGCCCAGGCTGGGCCCGGCACGCCTGACCACAAACCCCACTGCGGAGCAGCCGGAAAAGACAGCGACCGGCGAGGGCGTTCTTTCACTTTCAGAATACAACTGATTTTAAAGAAACACCTCCTCCAGTGTTTTTTATGAAACTTTCAGAGGAACCGAAGTCTCAGGTCTGTGATGTTCCTTAAGAAGCCCAACCTGGAAGACGGGTGCCCGTGGCTGCTGGGAGGGCTGGGTGAGATGCGCCCGTACGAAGCGCCTGAGAGAGGCACAGCAGCGACCACAGGACCGTGGCAGCAGCACTGCCGCCAGTGCTCTGGAAGGAGCTGAGGGGAGGACTGCAGAGAAAGACACAGCAAACATCCACCTAAAGCTGTGTTTACTCCTCAAAAATGTGGGGCAAGCATGGCGTACTACAGGGGGGACATTCGGGTCAATAGCTGGTGTAAACAGAGGAGGTGGCTAAAATGACTCACCATCCACTAGTGTGTATCTCACCATCTCACCGCACTCACCCAAGGACGTAGGCAAGAACACCTACAGAAAAACAGCAAAACGGGAAAATCCAACAACGGGTGAAAACTGAGAATTCTGTGACCCAGTTATATCAGGGTCGGAGCCTAAAGCACAACTCCAGTTCTACAGAGAGGCCCCTGTGAGTTGGGGACCTGCATCGCCAACACCCACACAGGGCCCCTCAGAGAGGAAGGTCACATGTCACCTCAGACCAGGGCCAGGAGCAGCCAGCCAGGAACGTCTTCCACTCCGAGGGGTCCTAAGACCCGCATGATGTGGTGCACAGGCAGTCCGGTCATAAGGATCTGGGTTCAAATCTCTGCCCCTGGCACACTTGGTCTGTGGGCAAATTACTGCACCATTCTGACTCTGTTTCTTCACCTATAAAATGCCAACCATAATCCCCATTTCCAAGGTCGTGAGTTTTAAATGAGAAAATGGATGTAAAACTCACAGTAATTCAGCAACTGGCAGCTATTATTAATGAAAGCAGAAGCCAACTACTGATGGGTAAAAATCAAATTTGGTTCCTTAAAAGAAAAAGGTTTCATGAAGTTAGTGAGGATGAACCATTTTCAGAAAATTCAAGGAAGCAAGGTAAACAAACTAGAGTCCCCACTTGCCGATGGCTCCTGAGAGCACGCCACCACCAGCTCTCCTACAGACAGAGAACGGGGGTGGCCTGCCCCGTTACCCCCACACTCCTCACACTTTATAAATACACCACACGACCCAGGAGAGAGCACTGCTGCCAACCCTCTGGGCAAACAAGTCCAACAGGATTTGATCCAGAAATTAAGTGTCCATGCAGCCCAGCCACACTCGGTTCAGAAGAGACATCCATGACCTACTTAGTCTTCGAGTACTGTTCTCAAAGCCAGAAACAGGCCCTGGCCGGTTGGCTCAGCAGTAGAGCATTGGCCTGGCGTGCGGGGGACCCGGGTTCGATTCCCGGCCAGGGCACATAGGAGAAGCGCCCATTTGCTTCTCCACCCCCCCTCCTTCCTCTCTGTCTCTCTCTTCCCCTCCCGCAGCCAAGGCTCCATTGGAGCAAAGATGGCCTGGGCGCTAGGGATGGCTCCTTGGCCTCTGCCCCAGGCGCTAGAGTGGCTCTGGACACGGCAGAGCGACGCCCCGGAGGGGCAGAGCATCGCCCCTGGTGGGTGTGCCGGGTGGATCCCGGTCGGGCACATGCGGGAGTCTGTCTGACTGTCTCTCCCCGTTTCCAGCTTCAGAAAAAGTACAAAAAAAAAAAAAAGCCAGAGTTTTAAAGAGCATTTTATGAATTTGACTCCAATGGCAAGAGAAGTGAAGGCAAAAATTAATGAATGGGACTACATCAGACTAAGAAGTTTTTGCTCAGCAAGAGAAACTGATAACAAACAGAAAGCCAACTAAATGGGAAATGATATTTTCAAACAACAGCTCAGATAAGGGCCTAATATCCAAAATATACAAAGAACTCATAAAACTCAACAACAAACAAACAAACAATCCAATAAAAAAATGGGAAGAGGATATGAATAGACACTTCTCCCAGGAAGAAATACAAATGGCCAACAGATATATGAAAAGATGCTCATCTTCTTTAGCTATTAGAGAAATGCAAATCAAAACGGCAATGAGATACCACCTCACACCTGTTCGATTAGCTGTTATTAGCAAGTCAGGTAATAGCAAATGTTGGAGAGGCTGTGGAGTAAAAGGAACCCTCATTCACTGTTGGTGGGAATGTAAAGTAGTACAACCATTATGGAAGAAAGTATGGTGGTTTCTCAAAAAACTGAAAATAGAACTACCTTATGACCCAGCAATCCCTCTACTGGGTATATATCCCCAAAACTCAGAAACATTGATACGTAAAGACACATGCAGCCCCATGTTTATTGCAGCATTGTTCACAGTGGCCAGGACATGGAAACAACCAAAAAGCCCATCAATAGATGACTGGATAAAGAAGATGTGGCACATATACACTATGGAATACTACTCAGCCATAAGAAATGATGACATCGGAACATTTACAGCAAAATGGTGGGATCTTGATAACATGATACGAAGCGAAATAAGTAAATCAGAAAAAAACAGGAACTGTATTATTCCATACGTAGGTGGGACATAATAGTGAAACTAAGAGACATTGATAAGAGTGTGGTGGTTACGGGGGGGAGGGGGGAATGGGAGAGGGAAAGGGGGAGGGGGAGGGGCACAAAGAGAACAAGATAGAAGGTGACAGAGGACAATCTGACTTTGGGTGGTGGGTATGCAACATAATTGAACGACAAGATAACCTGGACTTGTTATCTTTGAATATATGTATCCTGATTTATTGATGTCACCCCATTAAAAAAATAAAATTATAAAAAAAAAAAAAAAAAAAAAAAGCCAGAAACAAGGGGATGGTGAGACGGGGCCGCTGCTGTCAGCAGGGCCCTGCACAGAACCCCTGGCGTCCTTTCTCAGATGAAGCGTGCACTAAAACACTGATGACAAAAACAATCTTGGCTTTAAAACAGCTGATTCAAGTGGTGTTTTTTAAAAGCAATGAGTCACAGAAGCCACGCTAACAATTCATTACCTCAGCCTAGCACCAAGATGCATTTTCATTCACTTAAATTGAAGGCCACACCTCTCATGACAGTAACTTGTCAAGCTAACTATCCCTAACCACATAACTGTTTCCTGAGTCTGTGTGTCTTCCCCATGTAACAGTACAGTGAGTTGAGAGCTGAGACCCTGCCTTTGATTTTGATATTCCAGTGTCTTGGTGCAACGAGAAGCAAACACAATGTCTACTGTGACGAGGTGGGCTGTGCCCTCACCAGTGAATCCTCCAGCTCCCAGCCATTTGCACCCCTGGCTACTCAGATTAGAGAAAGGAAACAGTGATATCTGCCGTAAAGACAAGGAAGAAAGACAAGACCAGGGGGAAAGGCGGTATACTTTCCACCACTACATAGCTACAAAACGATCCCCAACATTACAATTCATTTCACCGGGGAGATGCAGGTCTTAGGGAGGTGAATCCAAGGACCTTGTCAGGGACCCATTCCAGTAAATCCCAGAGCATTCCAATAGGTAGACAGTGGACACTACTTTAGCAACGAGGCGATGGTGGAGGGAGCAAGCTGAGGGTGAAACCACAGCCAGGCAAACCTGCTGCTCTTCATACCCTCGTCCATCCTCCTCAGGCCTGGGGCCAGCCCCAGATGCTCCACCCACCCCTCACTACGGTACACTCAGAGTCCCCATCACAGAGATTTACCTGACAGCCCTTTAGTTTACTTAGCACTTTTCTCCCACCTTGTGACATGTAACCATCTACAGTTCTGCAAGGCCAAGTACAGAAAGCATTTTTATCACCCACTTACAAATGTAGAAATTGAGGCCAGGCCCTGGCCGGTTGGCTCAGTGGTAGAGCATCGGCCTGGCATGCAGAGGTCCCGGGTTCGATTCCCGGCCAGGGCACACAGGAGAGGCGCCCATCTGCTTCTCCACCCCTCCCTCTCTCCTTCCTCTCTGTCTCTCTCTTCCCCTACCGCAGCCGAGGCTCCATTGGAGCAAAGATGGCCCAGGCGCTGGGGATGGCTCCTTGGCCTCTGCACCAGGCGCTAGAGTGGCTCTGGTCGCGGCAGAGCGACGCCCTGGAGGGGCAGAGCATCGCCCCCTGGTGGGCGTGCTGGGTGGATCCTGGTCGGGCGTATGCGGGAGTCTGACTGACTGTCTATCCCCGTTTCCAGCTTCAGAAAAAAAAAATACAAATAAAAAAAAAAGAATGAAAGAAATTGAGGCCAAAACATGTTGACCAGGTGGTAAAAATCAGGACTGAAGCACAGACCTCACTCATGTCCTTGCTCTAAAATCACCCAGCCGGGTGCACCCAGACCTGATGTAGCCAGGGTATTCAAGTTCTAGGCCACTGCTCTTCCCACTGCACCACACTACTGAGCACCTTCTAGAGAGAGAATTCTAACACACAACCCTTCCCAACACAGCAGCCCACACACTTGAACCTTCTTAACAAAAACAGGAGCACATAAATCCTTGACCCTGGTGTCAGTCGCATGTACCCTGAGCCACCTACCTCCCTGACAAATACACAAAGCCCAATCCTAGAACTTTCAAAGGACAGTCACATACTAGCAACTGGCTTTCTGCAAGCAAGTGGTGAGCATGAGGCGTGGACAAACCAATGAACCCAGATCTCCGAGTCTCTACATCCTGGGTTCAAATCCTGTCTCTGGAACTACTTACTTACTCTCTATGACCTGAGGCAAACTTTGTTTTTCTAAGTCTCAGCTTCCTCATTTATAAATTAAGGAGTTTTAAAAAATAATTTCCCAGTGAATGTAATGGTTAAAAATGGTAACTTTTATGTTTGCTTATTTTAACACAATAAAAAATAAGTTAACATTTATATTTTTTTAAAAAAATCTCAGTCATAGTGAGGATTAAATAAGCTATTGTAATGACAAGTTTTCAACATCATCTAGCACATATTAAATCCTGATAAGTAGTTATTTATTTAAAATAAGTTTGTTTTTAATATAAAGATAATACATGATCAATGTAGAAAATGCTGAAAATGATCAAGATAAAAAATCTCCTGTGATATAAATATCCAGAGGAAACCACGGGTATTAAATTCTTTAGTATTTTCCCCATGCATAGACATTTCTTAAATTTGGAACGTGATTATTACACAATTTTGCAGTCATGATCCATTCTTTTTGCCTTCCCAGTGACTGCAAAGACTATTCTCACAATAACATCCAGAAATAAAAGACTCTGTTAAGGCAAGAATAAAAAGTTGCATGAAAGTTGAGGCAGGAACAAGGAGCTCATGCTGACCAAGTGGAGGCGCCTGCCCCCAGAGCCAGGACGGAGATTTATGCCAAATCCCTGGCACCTGGCATTCCTGTGCCCGCCAGTGTTCACCCAGAAAGCAGGCACCCTGGGCGGTCAGGCCAAGCAGGACAAAGGCCACGGGGGGGCGGGGGTTGTGGAGGTCTGCATGTGTCAGGCTCTGCAGGACAAAGAGCTCACGGACCCACTGCCCTCAAGGAGTTTCCACTGTGACCAGGAAAGAGGGTGCAGGGGGAGACAGGGGCCATGTCATTTAACTCCCAGGTTAAATATGAGATGACAACTGAAGCCCAGGGAGCCAAATGACTTCCCCAAGGCCATGGCAATGTGACCAGTCCCCACATGGTGCTGGAAGACTGAGCTCTCAGGGCTCTGAGCCAGCTCAGCCTGCAGGGAACCCAGCAAAAAGAAACTGCGAGGGCCTGCATCCAGTAGATCCTGCCCATCAACAAGTATTTATTCATTTAGCACTTGGGATGTGTTAGCACAGAAACAAAGGCCACCCTGGGCACAGGAATGGAGGCTGTTTAATGGGAACACGTGGCGCTCCGGCTGGCTCTAACGAGACCCGACTCCTGGGCTTCTGGGGACGCTCCGTATGTCAAAACTTCCCGCGTCAGCTGGCAGGGAAGACTGCACAGGCTGCAGTTTCAAAGGCAGCTTCTCAGGAAGTGCTTCTGAATGTTGGGGGAAGCACACCCAGAAATAACTCTGGAGAAGGAATTACAAGCTCACGAAATACATTTTAATGCTCATTTTCTAGCTGGGCACAGTCTTCACAACTTTCACTTTGTATGGATGTGTGTGTTGTTTGGGGAGGGTGGGGAATCGGTGAGTGGCGCCCAAAGGCTGTTCCTGAAATTCTTCAGAAGAGCAGCTGCTCCCGGCTCCCAGCTCTGGGGAATTCTATTTCCATCTCCGCTTACACATAATTATCTTCTACAGCAGTGCTCCCAGAGGGGCGATGGTGCCAGTGGCCTCCCAGACAGCCTCCCCTGGCGGGCTGCTCCTGGCATGGGGCAGGCGGCAGGCAGGGACGAGGGCCTGAAAGCAGGCCCACCCACGGCCCACTTCTCACGGCTCTCATCACAAACGTGTCAGGCCCTTTTCCTGTGAGGCCCAAAAAGGAAATTAAATGTCAGCCAGATAAGATTTCCCTTCAGCTCTGACGCCAAGGAATCAGAAATTATGATTTCCACAGCAACCACACAAAGCAAACTGGCACAGGCCTCAGGCCGTCAGCAGGCATGCTAAGGGCAAGCTCCTGCCTGGAGCTTCTTCTTGTGTTCAGTGACTACTCTGATCGCAGGCCTGTTTTGATGGCAAGAGAACAACACTGCCTAAAACCCTGTGGGTCAAAGCGAGCAGGAGCAGGAGCAGGAGCAGGAGCAGGAGCAGGAGCAGGAGCAGGAGCAGGAGCAGGAGGGCTCCGGTCAGCGCTGCCTGCTCTCTCTGCACAGGCCCTTTGGACACCCCTGCCCGCCCTGTAGTTTCGAGACCAAACGCAGCCTGCTGCCCAAGGGAGCTGACTCGGCTCCCTTCATAGCACAGGAACGTGATGCACAGGAGGACCCGGAGAGCTGAACGCACCGAGCTCGAACACAGGAATTTCCTTAAGCTCCTTAACCAGAGGCGCAGTGCCCACCAGGCAGGGCGGGGGCTGGGGGAGACCACGCTGCTTCCCGCAGGGCTGCCACAGGCCCAGCCTCCTCGCACCTGCCTGCCTACTTTCCCTCCTTCACGCTTATGGTTCAGGAGTGGGGAGTGGGAGGGGGCAGTGGAAAGGCAACTAGAAGGAGAGAGAAGGCAGGAGAAGGCGATGGAGCCAGGGCCAACAGAGCACTAACATTTTTTTAAAAAACTGCAGAGAAACAGTTGTTGCAAAATACCTAGGAGGGTATTTTTTTTCTTTTACTAGTAAACGTTATTTACAGTTGAAGGACTTTTAGTATAAGCCTTACCTCCGATAAAACTGAAGAAAAGTCACTGCAGTGTTGGCGCATTAAACGGCAGACACTGCCTTTGTAGTCTTTTCCTAGTTCTTCTAGTTTTTTCTACGTCATCTTCTAGGTCTGTGTTCCCCACATCCTCTCAAGGACTAGCAGAGCCCTACCTGATCCCTGACCCCTGCACAGCTCTGGGACCTCGTGACTCCTTTCTCTTCCTCCCTCCCTCCCTCCCTCTCTCTCTCTCTCTCTCTCTCTTACACACACACACACACACACACACACACACAGGAGTTGCACACGCCCACTTCCAGGCCTCTGCATCTGCTGTTCCCTCTGCCTACAGTGCTCTCCCCCACACGTCGGCTCTGACCCCACTCTCCTCCCTCAGACGGAAGTTCACCCTCCAACACCTCCCCCCACCTCTGCTCCAGCACACCCCTGCTTCTCAGCAATCACCACTGTGCTGGGCTGAAGGGCTGAACCGTGTCCCCTAAAGAGCTACGTCCACCTGAAACCTAGGAATGTGACCTCATTTAGAAATAGTCTTTGCAGATATAATTACTTAAGATGAGGACCCACTAGAATAGAATGGGCCATAATCCATGGACTGGGGTCCTTATGAGAAGACAGGAGAGAGAAACACAGGGAAAAGGCGGTGCGATGACACAGGCGGAGACCAGAGCTGGCTGCCATAAGCTGAGAATGCCAAGGAGGCCATGGCCACCAGAGGCCAAGAGACAGGCCGGGAGCACACTCTCTCACAGCCTCCAGAACTGTGAGAGAACAAATGTGTTGTTCAAGCCAGTGGTTTTCAACCACTGGTCCACAAAAGAGTTAACCACCTGATGATGTATGAAGATTACAGACCCAATAATCACTCTACAATCTTCACACACCATCAGAGTGGTTAACTCTTTCACAGACCGGCGGCGGTTGAAAACCAATGTTTTAAGCCATTCATTTTGTGGCTCTTTGTTACAGGACCCCTAGGAAATGAATACACACACCATGACTTTCACTTACTGTCACCCCTTACAGAAAATAAACCCCAGAATAAACAAGATGTATGCTTCTTCTATACAATTCAAAATGCCCAACACATAGAACTGCATCTGATACCAAGTAGCCACTTACTAAGTACATGCGGAATGAATTCTGAGCGAATGAAGCCAAGCTGAGGACAGAGGCAGGGTGCCAGACCCATCCTACTGCGCGCTTCACCTCTCAGGGCCGGCTCAGCCTCCACAAAAACAAAAGGGAGAGGCACGTGCTGGGGGCCTCTAGCTGTCAGTCTGTCTTCAAAGAGGAAAAAGGCCTCTGCCTTTGGGGCCTTGGTGTCTCACAGCAGGAGGACTGGTGTGAGAAGGGAACATCAAACCTGCCCTCCTTCCTCCCCTCAAAGGCTCCCTGCCCTCCGCCTTCACTCCCCCAGGCCTGACCCATTCCAGCAGCCTTTCCTCAGCTCCTGGCTCCTCTCTTTAAAGTCACTAGATTACAGGCGGTTTCATATTTAGCAAACGTAATGTGTACTTGTACATTTAACAACATTTATTAAGGAAAAAAGGAACACAAATAAGAGTAGTCGTTACTTATAATTACTGAGTCTTACGAGGTAACATGCTGAGAGCTTCATGAATATCACATCCTGAATCCTCACCACAGCCCTGGAAGGTAGGTCCTGATACTATTCCCGGTTTACAGATGAGTAAGCTGGGGCACAGGGAGAAAATAACTGCGTAAGTCCCATAGCCCCGAGGTGCTCAGTGGAAGCTGGAGCCCCCTTGGCCTGACCCTGGAGTCTCCTCAGCACCCCGGGCTGCCTCCTGCACCCTTCTTCTAATTTCCTTTGAATGGCAGGCAAAGGACAGTGCTGGCCAGTCGGTCAGAGCTTCCCCAAACCCATTAGGCAGCTCAGCCTGCAGGGACAGCTGGGGCCGGGGAAAGAGGGCATCTATTCATGAGGGCCTCCAGATGCCTTCTCTACCAGGGCAGACCCTTGGAACACCTTCTGAGAAACCATGGCTTCTCCAAAAGCACCCTGGCTAAGGGACAAACCATCACAACATTCTAACAAACCAGGAGAGAGGGGGGCCGATCACCACATCACTGGAAGGAAGGCGTACTGTACCGAATCCTGCTTCACCCCATCCACGGAAGCTGTACCAGAAACGTGGGCGTCTGATTTTCGGGCAGGCCGTTTTCAAGCATTCTCCCACCTCAGCTCCCCGGTCTCTGATCCCTGCCTCCGCAACGTGGAACAAACTGGTCTCAATGTGTTCGCATGTGCTTGCTTCCTCAGGGTGGAGGCTGGCAGAAATACTCTGGCAACTTATTCCAAAATCAAAGTGCTCTATCAGAGTGCCCAGCCTCTGGGAAAAACGAAGAGAATATGAAACCAGAGCCACATGGCCACCCCTGGCAACATGACACTTGCACCTTGGTCCTCGCGAGCTCAGCTCCCCCATTTTCCACGGTTACTATGGACATGCCCACTACAACCCAGAGGTCAACTAAAGAGTTTCACAGTCTCAGCAGTAATGGGTGAAATCTCCTACTCAATCCAATCCTTTGCTTTCACCTAAAAGAACGGCAGCCCACGAGGAAATGAGCTGCCTCCTACAGTCCTGGTCGTTTGAACCAGTACAGCCCCTGAGAGCACAGTGTGGGCATTGTTATAACAGCTTAAATGTGTAAGCCTGTGACACACCAGTTCCACTCCTGAGAAACACGTGCCTATGTGCATAACACTGTGCACGTAAGTCATAATGCAAAGCCAATGAGTTAGCTCAGATGTCTATCAATGGCGACTGCCTCACACATTATGATCTATCTATACTATAAAATATTTTGTAGACAAAAGACAAATGAAGGAAGAAGAGCTACATGTATGGAAATGTCTATAAGACATACTATGGGAAAGAGACAAACAAAACAAAACTTGATGTACTGTGTCTACATCAAGGCTAGTGGACAATTTCAGGATAAGCACCAAACTGCTAAAAAGGGTTACCTCTGAGAGCCCAGCAGGAGGCAGTGTGTGGAGAGGGGAGCTGGATGAAAGGGGCCCTCACATGCTGTGCTATGTACAACTACGCACTCTTTAAACAGAGGTGTGGGGCTTAAGAGCATAACATATTCATGCACCACCTATATCATTTTTTTTTTTTTTGTATTTTTCTGAAGCTGGAAATGGGGAGAGACAGTCAGACAGACTCCCACATGCGCCCGACCGGGATCCACCCGGCATGCCCACCAGGGGGCGACGTTCTGCTCACCAGGGGGCGATGCTCTGCCTCTCCGGGGCATCGCTCTGTTGTGACCAGAGCCACTCTAGTGCCTGAGGCAGAGGCCAAGGAGCCATCCCCAGCGCCTGAGCCATCTTTGCTCCAATGGAGCCTCACTGCAGGAGGGGAAGAGAGAGACAGAGAGGAAGGAGAGGGGGAGGGGTGGAGAAGCAGATGGGCGCTTCTCCTGTGTGCCCTAGCCAGGAATCGAACCCAGGACTTCTGCACGCCAGGCCGACGCTCTACCACTGAGCCAACCGGCCAGGGCCATATCATTTTTTTTAAAAGCAAGTAAACTGGTTAAAAACACCACCACCACCATCACCAAAATAGGGGTCTTGTTCTGGTGTAAAAGTACCATAGCACTCTGAAAAAGTTTGGTGCCACACTCCCAAGTCTTCCCAGAGTTACTGATAAAGTTCAAGTCCAATTTCTAAGCCACTGATGACAGCCAGGCGAGGGATCAGCAGGGAAAAAGGAAAATGTGGGATGCAAAGAAAACTTTTGGAAAAGCTCTGTAGAAGTTGCAAACCTGTCCTACCCTGAATCTGCACAGCTCCAAAACTCATTATTCTGAGACTTTCTACCTCTCACCCTGATAGAATGGGGTGGGGAAATAACCAGGATTAAGAGAGAAGTTCCTTTCCCACAGCAGAAGGAAAGCCACCTGGTGTCCCCAGCAGAGCTGCTCCCAGCAATCAATGGAAAGGCCTGGCCAAACTCCACCCTGCTGACAAAGGCATGGGTGCCAGGCTCCTCGGGTGGTGGGGGCAGCCAAGTCTGGCAGCCCAAGCCCACTCAGAGTCCCCCCACCATTTCGGCAGACAGCCGGGGCATCGCTTCTCACTCACTACTGCAATCCGAACTGAAACAGTCTACAAATCAGATGGTTCTGCCAACAAAACAGCAACAATGTGGAAAAAAGAGAGAGAAATCAATGGTATCCTGGCTAAATATATATCTATTCTTTCTGCTTGCCAGCAGAACCACTTCTGTGGCTCAAATATGTATCTTTTTTGCTTCCCATTAATAATTAAAACAAACACACACCCACATATACACACACACACTCATGCAGCTAAACATGAGCAAAAAGGAAAAAACCAACAACAAAAGGGGCTTCACTTAAGAGGCAGGCATGACAGCCAATATCTCCAGTCAAAAATGCTCTCTTCCCATTAAATCAGGTACCGTTAGTGCCAATCTCACCGGGCATTTTAACAGTCTGCTACGGGCTGCCAAGAGGTGCCAGATCTTGGAGGGAAAGAGGCACCACCAAGCAGAGAGTGGGGTAGCTGAGCCTTCCGCAGTGACACCGCAGAGACCGCTCACGACTGCGATGCCAGGAAAAAAGCAATCCAATAAAGGTAACCCTGGGAATAAAGGTGATCCTCCTTGAAATGGCAACGCAGCCCAAATAAAGCTGAAACCTGAACAAGCCATCTGACAGGCATGGGCATCATGCAATCTGGAAAACAGAAGCACCAGCAAGTTTGTTACAAAGTCTGGCCTTGAATAGAGTAGAGGGCACATGAGCCCAGCATATTACTGACATGGCAACCGTACATCCTGATGGGGACACTCAGACATTAGCCACCAGGACCAGTTATTTCCCCTTGCTCTGAATCTAGTTCACCCAAGTATGGCCTGGCTCCCCACAAAGACTGCATTCCTCAGGAAAGGGTGGTCCCACCTCCTCCTCACAGGGGGGCCACCACCGTGAACTCCCCCAACATTCCTCCCCTCTCCCAGCTAGCCCCTGCATGCTTGTGAGGACAAGTCAACCCTGCCTAGAGGAAGATTCACTCTTGGGGAACAGGCAAAACTCAGGATCACACCCCTGAGAGGTTCCACTGGGCCCACCAGAAAACAATAGGGTAGAAACTACACCTCAAAAGATCTTTCTTTTGGGGGGCCTTTTTTCCTCAGTGCTTTTTGTTTTGCTTGAATGCTATAAAGTCAGTAGCCACAGCCACCATCACAGCCGCCTGGCCCATGCTGGTTCGAATTTGATTCGGACAGACTGTAATGAAACAACAATGAAACAACGGAGCCAAGAACTGGTGGACCATTAGCTTTAATACTAGCTTGCACCCGACAGGCAAAAAATACACACAGTGGGAAAACATTTCCCTTTCCATTCAGGGCTCCCAAAGCCACTGACTTATCCAAGTTTCCTAGAATCAAAGGTTTGTACCTCACCAGCCTTATTCACCCCTGTTCCCCATCTCCTTCTCTCTGCACAAACTCTGCACTAACTGGCTTCTCCTTTAGCACTCTGCCATCTTGGCTGCTTCTCCTCTCCTCCACATGGCCTTCGCTCTTCTCCAGCATGGGCTCCTCTGCCCCATTTTACAGTGTAGAAATCAAAACCTTTAATCCAATATACAAACAAAGAAGTCTCTGATACAAAGTCACTTATCTGAGGCATAATGGGATTCCTCATGAGAGTGCACCACCTACATCACGCAACAGGATGTAGGGAAAAGCTTAGTCTTAAAACTAAGCATTAGACTATAACAACACTGACTGCTTACAGCCTGTCTCCCCCATCCAATGCAAACTATAAGCGAGCAAATATATATATCATTATTTACAAACTTATTCGACCAACAAATGCTCAAAGCAGCATGTCCTACTTGGGGGCTGAGGAATCTGAATTTCCTCGGAGATGCTCCCAGAAAGGCAGAAATAAGGCCAGGGAATGGGCAAGGAGAGCGGAAGGCTCTTTCAGGTTTTACTTTTCTACCTGTCAGAAGAAACCAAAGGAGGCAATTTTGGTTTCTGCAGATATAGCTCTCAGTCCATACAGTTAGCATCTGCAATACCAGGAGGTAGCTGGGACACTGAAAGCCTTCCACCCTCTCACACCCTCTTTTCTTCATCACCATGGCCACTGTTTTAGTCTTGAGTTCAAGTCCTCTCCATCTGTCATGTCAATTACTCTAATGGACTCATTTCTCGAATCCCAATTTCACACTCCACAAGTCCCATGGAGCTACCAATTCTAAAATACAGACTTGACCTCTATACATTAACCAAAGCCCCAGCCTACAGGACAGAGTTCAACCCTGGCAGGACATGCGAGGCCTCTGCCTGCACAGGTTCCAGAGTCACACAGAACTCAGCTGACCCTCAGACAAACTGAAAGGTTGGCCGAAGGAGGAATACATCCAAGTTCAGGCAAGAAAACTCTATTGGGGTTTATCTGCCAGGCTGACTCCTAAGGCAGAGGTCAGCATCCGCCTTTCTTTCTTTTTTTGTTTGTTTGTTTGTTTGTTTGTTTGCTTTGTATTTTTCTGAAGCTGGAAATGGGGAGAGACAGTCAGACAGACTCCCGCATGCGCCGGACCGGGATCCACCCGGCACGCCCACCAGGGGGCGATGCTCTGCCCCTCCGGGGCGTCCCTCTGTTGCGACCAGAGCCACTCCAGCGCCTGGGGCAGAGGCCAAGGAGCCATCCCCAGCGCCCGGGCCATCTTTGCTCCAATGGAGCCTGGGCTGCGGGAGGGGAAGAGAGAGACAGAGAGGAAGGAGAGGGGGAGGGGTGGAGAAGCAGATGGGTGCTTCTCCTGTGTGCCCTGGCCGGGAATCGAACCCGGGACTTCTGCACGCCAGGCCAACGCTCTACCACTGAGACAACTGGCCAGGGCCGGCGCCCGCCTTTCCAACAGGCAGGGTTAAATAGGGAGCCTCTGGGTGGGAGCTGGGCAGCCATTAAGGGAAAGGGGAAGAGTGATTTTGGCCCTTGACGTCAGTTTACCCGCAGGGAAGTTCCGGGAAAGCACTGCATCTGGGTTAGTCAACCCGCACTCCAACGGTGTGATCTGGAACATCCCGTTGGTCAGAGTATGCAGGGGAGGAGGAATTCAGAGATTCAGGTGGCAACCCAATCACTAACTACTTGCTCGCTATGTGGGCACACGTGTGTTTATGTGCCCATTTCCTTCTCTGTGCTCTGGGAATAACACAATCAGCCTGTGGAGTCATGGGAGTTAAACCTGAGTTGCAGAAAGCCTAGCTCTCCGAGAGCAATCTCTACCCTACCCCTAACCTGGTTCTGGAGTCTGTGCTCCCGGCCACCTGGTGGCACTAGGACTACTGCTTCCTAATGATGTGTATGAATTAATTCAAGAGAAAAAAAGGCACACTCAAGATCTAAAAATTAAGGGTCATAAACATAAAAATTAGGTTTCCAAAATGTGAAAGAAACCAATACTAATTATCAAGATGGTGCAAGAAGAGGAAGGGAAGGGGAAGAGAGGGAAAACATTACTTTGGAAAGAAATATTTTAAAATACAGAGCTCTATGATTATTTTTGGACTTCCTTTGTTCCAAAGATTTAGGAAGATTACATTTCAAAAGCTCACAAAGAACATATTTCTATCTTTTAAAACTATTTTTAATTAATATCTCCAGAGAACTAAAAAGTGCTTTTATAGACTGACTGTATCTTTAATAAAATTCTCAGAAATGTTGGCATCAGTCACAACAAACACCCTCTTGGAATTTAATTTCCTTTTCAGCATACATCTTACTACAGAAATTCATTTATGGCACCATCACGACTAGTCAAAATCTCCTAGAACACAAGAACCTCACAGCCCCACAAGAGAAACTGACAGAACTAGAGTGAAACTGACCTCATATTTAGCCAAATCGTACACCCATCAGATTTCTCTTGCGCCAAATTTTCCAGCTTTTCCTGTCAGATTCAACTCCATCTCCTTCCCAGTCCGTATCTGCCCCGCCCCGCCGCGCCCACCTACGCTTTAGCTCTTTCAATACTACTTTCCAGCTAGAAACCCCCAAATTCAGTATCTTTTCCTTGTTCATAAAATGAATTAAAAAGGGCCAAGGGCAACTAGCTACATCCATCTTCACCTTCCTATCAAAGGCCTGTTCTTTCCGGCTTCTGGTTTTGTTCACTTCTCTCCTTTTAGATGACGGCTGGACCTAGAATTGTCACTCACTGTGTGTTAGGGGACGGAATGGGGAGGCAAAAGCGGGAAGAATTATTCATAAGTACAAAAGTATACTTTAAAAGCCTTTTTCCCTTGAGGACAATTCCTACTGGAAGACTTAATCAATGTCATTATCCCCAAGGCCTGTGGGCAAAGGGAGAGTAAGGGGTCGACATCATCCATTACTGAGCACCTACTGCACTTCACAGGTATATTTCATTTAATATAAGGCAAATAATGACCTAATTTTACATATGCAGAACCCAGGCTCACAGCGGTCAGGCGATCGACTCAGGATGTGCACCAGACACTAAGACTCATGGACTCATAGCTTCCGATGTCCCCAAGTGCTTATGTTAAAATACTGCCCTGGTATGAAAGACTCTTTACAGTTACACGTTGCCTTCATAATACACATTGCCCCCTATAATACAACAACCCTGTAGGATAGCTGAGAATCCTTTTTCACTATTATAAAAGGCTATTTGGTTTCAAAGATCAACAGTAACTTGTACAAGCCTGCTATAACAGACTTGGCCCTTTCTGAACTGTTTTCTCACCTCGCACTGCCTGATAAATGGTAGGGGCTCAAATGGTAGCTATTATTAGCATCATGACTTTTATTAACTTAATAGCCCTTAAAGCAAAATTTAAACACATACACACACACACAAATATATTTACACTACACACCAGACACACACATGTACACACACACTACGTATATTTTAAAGATTCAACCTAATTAGTCAAGCCCTTACTTGTTGGAGAGGGTATAATTTTACCACTACCTCAAACCCACAGATGACCACTAACTGCAGCTTCCAGGAAACTGACAAAAAAGGATCACTGAAAATGATGTGGTCAAACCCAATATAGATTTTAAAAACTACTAATGGAAGAAACAGAAGGTTAGGAGCACTCAGTTATAAAATACAAAAAATCCTCCTCTCCATCATGGCTTGATCATTAATATGCTGTTTGACCTGGCCATGTCATTTCAACTCTGTGATGACCCTTAGCATCCAAATCTGACCCAGGAGGTCACCCATAAGTTCTAGAGAGAGGCTATCCAGGTCTAGGAGTAGGGGTGGAGTAGACAGTTATTACCTTAAACTGTTTTTAATGTCCTACATCTAAAGCACTGTGTGCCTATTAATTACTCGCTTTCAAAGAAATCTGGGCACTCAGAAATGTCATATGCAACAGGAATCAGCTCACCACTTCTCAAGCCAGAATGAAAAAAGATGACAGAAGCGTGGTGGTCCTAGGATCCCAGCATCAGCCAGACAGAAGGAAATCTACAGTACTATAGCAAAGAGAGATCCAGGGGATGTTCTTCCAGGAAGGCTGCACCACTCCAGGCTTGAGGGTTAAAACAAACAAACAAAAAATTCAGATCCACAAGTGAGATATACATTATTATTTTTCAGCAAACAAACTTTATAGTAAAGATAGCTGGACAGCCATATGTACCAACAGCCTGCATGAGAACAGTATTCATACTTAATCTAGAACCAATTATTAGTTTTTGTCTTACTTTTTGCAATCATTCTTGCTTCCTATCTGTTTTAAGTCCATCCTAATTTCTTTATAAGAATAGGCTGAGGTTGATTTTGTGTGGTTAAGTCTCACATGGAAAAAAGACCTGTCTCCCTCAGAAACCTACTCCTACCTCCATCAGACTGGATAGTACTCTCTCTTTGTATCCCATTTCACAGATAAGGAAACAGAGGTCCAAAGAGGGTGAGTGACTCATTCAAGGTCACAGTCCCTGCTAATATATCCAGGACTACAACTAGAGCTCAAAAGGCCTACAGTGTGGGTCTCCAGCTCTATCACTGTTGCAAATGACCTGCTATACTTATGTCTTGAATACAAAATTTATGTGGGAAAGAAAAAATTAAGCCAACATGAATCATCTCCACTGTCCAGGGGCACCACACAGGTTGTTCTAATTAAGCAGCCAGCATCTCCAGAACTACTTGTTTCTAAAATAACCGACCTCCGACAGAATAAAAGGCCATGTTTTATACGCCCTTCAGGATACTCACACCCCTGTGAGCAGATGTGCTTGCTAGGTTTTGGGACACAGGGAATAGGACCTTGGTGGTACTGAAGAGGGAATTGGGGATGGGGGTGAGAGGGTGGCGGTGGTCAGAGTTGTGTTTTCAGACAGATACCGGCAACGGTTATGATTTTCTGGAGCCTATTCCTATTCACCTTGGAACCCCTAAATATCTCACCCACGCAGGGGGCCCTCCTCAACTTAACCAGGACAAAAGCACTGCAGTCTGGGAGGTAAATGTGGCAGATGGGGAGGGGCGGTACTCAACCTAAGCAGTGGAGGAAGCAATGCTTCGTTCCCTCCCCCACCCCTTACAGGAACTCCCCATCGGGTCTTCAGACGCCAGAGGTGTCCCCAACTCTGAGCCTGACCCTCTCAGGTCTGCCCCGGAAAAGGCAGGGGAGAGGCAAAGCCCACTCCCCAGCGCTCCACCCCGCGGCCCAGGGCTGCACCCCGAGGGGCCTCCCTCCCTCCCTCTCACCGCAGCGCCCCGGGCCGGACACTTGTCTACTCACGCCCGAGACCCTGAACGCACGCACCCCTTTCTCGCCGCTCTCAGGGGACCGCGTCTCCAGCTTTTCCCTCCCGGGCGCTCCCGCACCCGCCTCCGGCCCGGGACTCCTTCTCACCGCGTCCTCCCGACCCCGAGTCCACCGGCACCCGCACTTCCCGCCCGGCCCACGCAGGCTCACGGTGCGCCCCAACTTTTTCCCGGCAGCGGCCGGGGCCCCGCGACGGCGGGGATTCCGAGTCCGGAGCCGCAACGGCCGGGCGGGCTCGCGTCTCCTCGGCCCCTGCCCGCCCAGCCCACACGAGTTGCGCTCGGGACCCGCTCGGCTTTCGGGCCTCGGCGCTCAGCCCGGCGCGGAGGCGGAGCCGGCGTGGCGGGAACCGTGCTGTCCCGGCGCCGGCACTCCGGTCCAGTGCGGGTCCCCGCGCCCGCCCGCTCGCCAGCTCGCCCGCTCCGCCGCGCGCCGCTCACCTCCTCCCGCGCCGCCGCCGCCACTGCCCGGAATACGTGGCAGTGGCCGCCGCCGCTCGCGCCCCGCGCCTCGCCTCGCCTCTCCTCTCGGCGTCCGCGCCTGTGGCTCCGGAGCGCAGGTCCGCAGCGCCAGGCGCCCTCTGCCGCCGGGAAGCCGAATTTTCTCGCCCTAACCCTAATTCTCCCGGCGCCCTCACCGGGCCTCGGCCCCTGCCACGCGGGTCTTTCCTTACCCCCATCCCTCGCCAGCCCTGGCCCTGCCCGGTCCCATCTCTCGCCTTTGAGCAGGAGTCGTAGGGCCGGGAGATTCGTTGTGCCTCTGCCTCCGGGGAGCCCGCCCTGATCAGCCAGCTGCTGGGAGCACTTCCCCTGGCTCCCGCACTGCCGGGGCAGAAGTCATCCCCCGGTCGATACGTTTCCTGCTTCTCTGAATGCCTCGGGCCCGAAGCAGTAAAATCGGGAGGGGCTGATGGTTAGAGGAGCATACTTGTTCACCATTCTCTCTCCTAGCGCTCTGCCGGGAATACCGAAGTGCGCAACAAATACTTCTTGAGGAAGCAAGAGTGAATGAATGAGTAGAGATTTTTTTGCCCGTCTTCACCCACGTAGGCTTTTAAACCTCAAAATATCCCGACCTGGATTTGTATTTTTGTAAATAACACACACACGCGCGCGTGCGCGCGCGCGCACAGTTGAGCATGAATAAATGAGATTCACAATTACCCACCTCAAACCAACACCAAAGCCACAAGAGGCCCACAGCTAAATGTTATCCAGAGGTTTTAGTCAAATAGATTTAGATTTTAGACCCACCACTTAAAAGCTGGAAATTTCGGGAAAGCTTATCTCCCTAGGTACTGATACCTCATATGTAAATTAAAACTAATAAAATCTACTTCATAGAATTGTTGGGAGGATTAATTGAGATCGGGCATTGAATGTAAAGCGCTTTACACACACATGTATACTGTAGCATGGTAGCTATTCTTCGTATATTACTGATCTAGTAGATAATAACTGTAGGCAAAAATGTAAAATAATGGCTACCTACGGTTTCACCTGAGGACAACCTGGTGTGTGTGGGATTGTCACCCCCCCCCAACAGAGCCAGCCCTAGGTGCAAGGCCTCTCTAGTTCTTCCTCTCCCCACCCCCAAGAATCAGCTGGTTTTGGTTTTTGTAAGAGTTATAGAACTGGCTCTTCTGCAGGTTTTTCTCCTGGGTTTCAGTGACCAACCTCTCAATTAACAAGTGTTTATTTTATTGAAAAGGCAATGAACAGTTTGAGGCCTCTGCAGGCTGCTGCCTCTGTTTTCTTCTTGCCTTTCTCTCAACACCTAGAGGTTATCTTTTGTGTGTGTGTGTGTGTGAGAGAGAGAGAGAGAGAGAGAGAGAGACAGGAAGAAAGGGAGAGAGATGAAAAGCATCCATTCTTTGTTGTGACACCTTAGTTGTTCATTGATTGCTTTCTTATATGTGCCTTGACTGGGGGCTCCAGCAACCTTGGGCTCAAACCAGAGAACATATCTATGATCCCAGGTTCAAGCTGGTGAACTGGGGGTTTCAAACCTGAGTCCTCAGCATCTCAGGCCTACGCTCTATCCACTGCACCACCGCCTGGTCAGGCCAGACCATCCTTTCAATTCTGCCAGTCTCCTTCCTGCTTCACACGTAAAATAGCAGCAAAGTGGTATCAGGTGGGCTTGGTAGGAAGCCCAGCCCATCCACCTTCAGCTTTCTGTACCTAACTCCCCTCAGTTGTAAACTGTGGAGAATAACATTTATCTGTGGCATTGATAAAAATAAAAAAAAAAGCAGTGATCCAGTCTGTGAGTGAAGTCCCTGGAACATATATGTGTTTAATAAAAGGCAACTACTAATCAGTTTATATAACAAGCGCTTAGGGCACATCTGAGTGTCGTAGGCACTGTGAGAATGAGGAAAGCAAACCTGAGTAAGACTCCTACCTTCAAAGGAGTTTGAGGTCCAGTAGGGGAAGATAGGCATGCACATACTAGGGCAGAGGGATGAGGGGGGTGCGTGGAAGCTGCTAAATATGAAATTAACAAGCCTCAGATTCTAAATTGGGGCAGTATTGCAGTATGCATCGCTTTAATTCATTATAATTGTAAATGCTTTTTTCCTCTAACTATTATGTACGTAACTTCATCAGGCCACTGCTAAAAATTAATGGACAATTTTAGGAAGCAAGCAGAACCATTTGATGTAGGATTCAATCCCTTAATAAGGTGACTTCACGTGATTTCTTATACTAGAAGTAACAAGTATATTGTGTCTTTGTGAAAGCACTATCATTTATAAGTTAAAGTTGCATACATGCAACCCCTACCTCATAAGGAAAGTTCAAACATTGTTACACTAATGGCCTTGAATGAATTATACCTCTGTATAGATGCCCTTAGTGTTAGTTACAGTCTTCCATATTGACCCTGGGCTCGTCCATGTGACATACTTTGGCCACTGGGACATTAGCAAATATGGCAAAAGCAGGAACAGTTGATGAGCACTTGTGCAGTCCTCCTTGCTCTCCTGGAACTCTGCAAAGAAAATAAGACAACTTGGTCCAACCTCCTTGAAGATGAAAGACACCAGGCAGAGAGAGGTTTGCAACCCTGATGCGGCCGCCCCCAGCCAACACACTGTTGAATGTGGCCACTTGAGTGAGCCCAGGCAAGAACAGCCGAAAGAGACCCAGCCAACCTAAGAATTGTGTGCAATAAAATGGTTGTTGTGTTAAGCCATAGTGTTGAGTGGTTTGTTACATAGCAATAGATAACTGAAACACACATCACACAAAGACACTGCAGTTATAAGATTTTAATGAAATTCACCCAAGAGTCAATACACTCATTTGTGTTTTCTGTCAAGAAAGATTCAATTAAAGTCACTATGTCACAGCTTAGCAGATTATCCCACTTTATAGAATGCCTTCTTTCAATGTATTTCACTGAATTGGTTGCTGAGCCTAGTACTGTTAAAAGTCCTTTGCCAGCCAGCATGACAAAGAGTGAGCAAAATCGGCTTGTGAGTGCTTTAAATATTATAACTTCTTGAAACACAACAGGTGTTAGGGAAGTTGGTTGTGTTTATCTCTCCCACTTTTTCATGAACTCCTTAATGATGAATATCTTGTCCAGTTTGACAGTGTTTCACCACAAATATGAAACATCAGATAAGCAAGGGAAGTTAGAGATCAGCTAATTCTCCACTTCCCTTGCTTATCAAAATGATCAGCTAATCATTTTGTGGATGAGGAAACTGATACTAAGATTAGAAGAGCCTAACAAGTTCCTAGGGCCCTGGAGCCAGCTCAGAGCACAGCTGGGATGACCAATTTAAGGTTCTTCATCCTCCTGTTCATTGAGTTGTTCTACTTTTCCTTTATGACTTTTGTTGCTGCTAAAAGTATCCTCATGCTCAAAATATCTTTACAACTTTCCTTTGCATTTAAGGTAAATCCATACTCAATCTGGTCCCAGGAGGTCTGGTGTAACTGGCCCCTCCAGAAGCATTGGTCTCCCCCTACCCCTCACTCAGCACACTGCCCACTCCAGTTTTTTCTGTTCTTGCATCACTCCACCCAAGATTCCCAGTCCTGAAAGAAAGTTGGCTTGACTTAGCTGGTCACATGCCCCAACCTATGAAGAATAAGACTCCTTGAATACAAGCCCACAAAAGTAATTATCAGAGCATTGTTCCCAGAAGAGAAAGTGGATCGAAGGTGACAAAATCACTGAATGTCCACTACATTATCCCTCAGGCCTCAGTTTCCCCAACTTTTCTTAACCAAACGTTTCTTAACCACTCCATCTGTTCCACTCTGTCATGATACTCCTGATTTCCCCTGTTCTTATCACATTTTATAATTACATGTTTATTTATTTGTTTCTCTCATTGTTGTTCTTCTGTGAGAGAAGGTAGAGTGTTTGCTTGCCCACTTCTATGCCCTTATCACTTGGCATAGAGACTAGTGTGTAATTAGCTCTCAATAAATATTTATTGAATGAATGAATGAATGAATGAATAATATAGGCTTGGTGGTTCTAACTCATCCATACGATATTAGCTTTGTAGAAATGGACAAGAAAAAATAAAAGA
Source organism: Saccopteryx bilineata (assembly GCF_036850765.1). Classification (NCBI taxonomy): domain Eukaryota; kingdom Metazoa; phylum Chordata; class Mammalia; order Chiroptera; family Emballonuridae; genus Saccopteryx; species Saccopteryx bilineata. The sequence goes on along the minus strand of NC_089490.1, from coordinate 326,736,153 downwards.
GTATGTTGAATACAGGTTTGTGGAAGACACACCACTATGAGACCCTGTGTGATTCTATGAAGAGGACAAGGACTCTCAACTCAGGATAAACAGAGAAACACTACCTTGTGCATCAGAGATGAAGTTGTGCCGTGCTGCGCTGGGCTGGTTTTGAGGGAGATTATATAAACAGTGGAGCAAAGGGAGGGAGGTCTAGAATGGTGAGGGCTGCATGCCTCGGGGCATTTGCTGAAGCAGGAACCCTCAAAACTGAAGCTGGGGTCATGGCCTGGCTGCAGATGCCAGGAGCAGAGGTCCCCAACGATATTCACAAACCTGCTCCCTCGGCCTGTCTGTACCTAGCCGTGCAGAGGTCCCAGGCTCATCTGCCAATGGCCACAGGTTCCTGGAGAGGGTTTTGCCAGTCATAGCCAAAATGGGAGGTTATTAGAGCAGTGTGAAGCAATGTATTTCATTTTTGAATCAGTAAATATTATATTATAGCTTGGGTGTTTTGTTTTTGGTCATTTTTTAGCAAAATTAAAAACTGGCAACCTCAGTTTTACCCCTAAATGTTTTTGTAAGGTTACTGGTCTGTGCGATCTGAAAGCCTGGGGAATTACCTGGGGAATCCCTGCTAGGGCTCTTCAGACTCAGCAGACCTGTTGCTGGTCTTAGTTACATGGGTATATAGACCTGCCCACCTCTGCCTCTGTTTCCTTTTCTGCCTCACACCTACTCAGCAGTCATATTAGCTCCCCTGGTTAGAAGTGGGGCTGAAGGGGCTTCTCCTAGGACTGCATCTGTGATGGTGAGTCAGGAGAGAGCTGGCCATGGCTCTAGAGATGTCCCCAAATAAAAAACAAGTTCTGTGCTGTGCTTGAGGTCTGGTCAATGACCGTGTGTGTGTGTGTGTGTGTGTGTATGTGTGTGTGTTTTATTCTGGCAGGGCAGATCCTTCTTAAGTCACCAACACTGTTCCGCTATGAGGGTATGAGGTGGAGGGCTACTTCTCCCTAAGAAGAGAATTGTTTTTAATCCCTGTTTCACAGCAAGGACACTGAGACCTAGAATGTGTAAGTGATTTACCCAATGCCTGGCTGAATGCAGTGGTCAAACAATGAACTCCTTTGGCAATCTTCTCTCGACAGGTGCTCAACTGGTATTAATCGTAAATAAACCTGAAATGAGTTCCAGAACTTGACATTGTGGAAGGATCCTTCTGGAACTAAGAAAAGGGTGAAATTCACTTTCCCTAAACTGAACGGAAAATATCCAATGTCTTGCATTCGAGAAAGTAGTATAGTATTAAGTCCCATCCACTTACATTCCTACCACAAGCTAGCCTGACCATTGCCTACACTTAGCTGGGATGTGAATTCCTCAGAGAAAACTGCCTAAGTATCAACTATTATAATACAAATGTTTTTTTCTCACTGGTAGTAGTATTATATATATAGATAAAATATTTTAAACAAAAAGACTCTGAACCAAATGATACTACTCAATGCTACAGTATAAGTAGCCTTGCCCAATTTCTTTAAGCTGTAAAATTTCATATAAGAAGATGTTTTAAGATCTCTGCTTTCATTTGCATAATGAAACTGGAGCTCTAATAAAAAATTCAACCAAGATCTTTATGCTCGCTGCCTCTGGTTTGGTGAAATTTAAATCTTCAGTGAAAGAATGGGAAGGAAGTCCTGTTCCACCCCACTGCCAGCACCAAGGCAAACTCTCAAGCCAAGAACACCAGTGGATTCTTAATTTCTTCCCATCTTTCCCCCGGTTGGCAAATGTTAAGTTTCTATTTTAGGAGGAATCAGAGCTTCATTAACTTACCTGTCTCCATGCTTCTCTAACTCCTTTCAGAGTTCTGGAGGTGTTTTTGTTGTTGTTGTTGTTTGCTTGAGGAAATAAAACCACACTAACACTAAAATTCCCCTGGGTCCCATTAAATGCGGACCAGTCGGCATGCATGGAACAGAGCAGGGGATCTTCACCTTTATCCCATGGGCTGCAAATAGTCCTCTATAGGTTTTAAAATCCAAACCAAAAGCAGCACATTAATTATCTTATCTCTCAGATCCATACCCTCAAGATCTTCATCGGTGACTCATGTACTAGCTGTCCCTTTCTGTCTGGCATGTTTTTAACATCAAGAGGTGTTTCCTATCAACTGCGTCCTTGTCCGCAACTGAGCGTCATTATCAGAAAACATTGATATGGCTTCTAGCTTGAACTTGACTCTTCAATCACTCCACCCATATTTACTGAGTGCCTCATGTGTGCGGGCACTGTATTGGGTTTTGTGGATACAGAAGCAAGCAAAAAGGACACAGTTCTTTCTCTCCCTGGAGAAGCTCACAGACCAGTGGAGAGAAAAATAAACTGATTTATATTTATGTTTATATATATAACTACATATAAAACATATAATACTTAAATTCCATTAAGTATTTTGAAGAAAAGAAAGAAACACAAGGTGCTATTAGGAAGTAGAACTTTCTGGAAGTGACTTGAAAGCAGAGACCAGACAGATGAATGGAAGTTGACCCAGTGAGGAGCCCACTGGCACGTGTCCCTCCTCACACCAGGCTTCTGTGTCTCTTCAATAATGACCAGAAGTGCAACTTCTCAGTGTCTCATTACTTTCAGAGAGAGGTCCTGGGAGTCCTGTCCCTCAACAGGTACAGACACAGGACAAGGGTTCCCCAGGTTCTTCCCTCACCACTCAACTCATACTCTACTCTCAGAATGCCTGACTCCCGTTGGCTACAGCACTTAGATTAGTCCTGCAGGGGAGCATTGTCCCTGGTTCCTGGGTGTAGGTAGTCACTACAACTAAGCTGTAAGCTCCTGGAGAGCAGCTGGCTCTGTCTTATTCTGCTTTGGTAAGGCTTACAGTGCCTAGAAAAGAGCTTGACTTGTAGATACTGTTCAGTGAACACCTGCTCAATGGAATTGAATTTCACCACAGCATTTAGTAATGTGTCAAATATCTGATGTGAAATAAGAGCCAAATTAGACAAAGTAAGTATGTTTTAGAAGTGCAGGGATGAAAAGAGAATGCCGTGAAGAGCACAGGTGTGGAAGCACTTCCTCAAGCCTCAAGCTTGCACAGCTTTGATGGACTCTGTAAGGCCACAGTTCCTCAGTGGAAGACTCCTCAGCTTGTAGGATACAGCAGCTATAGCAACTGTTTACTTTCCTGGGAGTGGGGAGAGAGGCAAAGGCTGCTTTTGATGTACACATATGTATCCTGAGAGCCATATCCTGATTTTGGAAATACTAAAATGTTCCCAGAAAGTATGTCCTATAATCAATGAACAACTAAGGTGCTGCGACACAGAATTGATGCTTCTCATCTCTTCCCCTCTGTCTGTCTGTCCCTCACTCGCGCTAAAAAAAAAAAAAAAAAAAAAAAAAAAAAAAAAAAAAAGGTGTCCTATAACAATAATTTAAAAATCAATCAGTTCTCATTATCACTTTTCATAGGACTTAAACTAAACTTTATTTTCTCTTTTGTCTGTCTCATGTCCACACTAATTTTTTTTTATTGCACTAGGAACTCAAATTCCTTCTGTGAAGTTATTCTTTCCCATCAGACACAGCCTATTGTGGAATCCAATCAAGATACCGAGCTTTCCCCCAGTGAAGGGCTGGGCACCTGACCCAAGCTAAGCCATTCAGATATTAGACAATAATCAGAGGGGAATAAGGCTGCACCAGGTGGAGTTACTCATTCTAGATATAGGATACAGGTAAGACTGTTCAGAAAATTCTGCTGCAAAGACCCTCTAAAACTGCCTGGTTCCTGAGTTAGTTTTTGTTATTTATAGCCAAAAATGCTAAATAGTACAGTGCCTTTGACTGTTGGTACATCTTGAACTGGAGTTCTTAACCTGGGGTCTGTGGACTTGGAAATGGTTCATGGATGAGCAACAGGGCATCCACAAACATGATATAATTTTTGTATCTGTAGGTAAATGCTTTTTTTATTATTTACAAGATGGTCTACAAAGAGCTTTTATTAGATTCTCATAGGAATTTGTGACTAAAAATAGGTTAGAAACCATGGATCCCAGAGCAAGGGTTCTTAATCAAGGTGTGCAGGTAAACTAGGCTGAAGGAAAATTATCTTTGTTTGGCTAACTTCCATTCATGTTCCTTTCCATTATTAATATAATCAACAATCAGTATTATTAGCCATACCCGTGCCTTTGCCATCAATAAAAATCAGATAGCTTCATACCATAATACAGTGTGGTAGACATCTCAAAATACAATTTACTCCTCTCACTGCTATAAAATTACAGTGTTATCAGACCCACAGCTACATCTTGCTATTCGATGTATGAATAAAGAAGTGTATATATTACTTGACCATCAAGTAACTTAATATTTTACAACTGCATCTCAATGTTTTCGGCTCCCTTTGTAATCCTGCATGCTTTATTTTATGCAAATCATTATCCTGAGAAGAGGTTGAAGAGCTTTGTCAGGCTGCCAAAGGGCCTATAACACAAAAAAGTTCCTAGCCCCTTTGGGAAACACTCGGCTTTCCTATACTGGTTCTGCGAAGCTAGGGTTGATCCGGTAGTAACCCTCCTTTCATCAGCTTGACATGCTGCCTCCCAGCCCTGCAACCTCTGAATTCCTCCAAAGGGGCAGACATTGCCTGTGGTCCAGAGGAACGCACACGTGTCTCTGAATCACAGGAAAGAAACAATAGCAATAAATAAATTTTAAAAAACAAAGTGAGAGACAAAGATTCAGAATAGGTAGCACCATGGAGACAGGGAAAGCAGATAAATCAGTGGTTGCCAGGGGCTGGAGGGAGGGGAGACGAGGAGTGACTGCTTAATAGTGGGAATGATTGCTTAATGGATGCAGGTTTCCTTTTGGGGTGAGGAAAGGTTTTGGAAGGAGGTAGAGCTGATGGTTGCACAGCACTGTGAATGCACTAAACGTCACTGAATTATACCCTGTAAAATGCTTAATTTTATGTTATGTGAATTCTATCTCAAAAAAAACCCTAACAAAAATAGTAAATAAGTAAGAGGAAACTTCATTATAAATTCAACTGGGAATAAAAAATATATATCTTGAGGTTTTGTGATATTTTGATTCTCTCTCTCCCCATCACCCTTCCCTCCCCTCAAGTTGCTCACGTACACTGCAATTTTAGCTCACTTATGAAATCGCTAATGTGTACTTTAGCCTACACATTAAATTTGGTTTGCACTTACACATATTAAAACACAGCACTAAATACTCATCTGACAAGCTGTATTTTAAACCTGAAACTAGGTTTTATTCTGCCTGGATGCATTTTAATAAACCCACTAAACTTTGGCGGAGTGAGAAATGATGATTGATAGGGGAAGGTAGAGTCCCTCACGTTCTGCCCCCACATCTTGTGCTTCCCCCTGGGGTACTAGGAACTGGCAGCCCCTACTGCCTGGGAGCCCTGGACAGCTTTCCGGAAACGACTTCCAGAAAGATCTGAATGCCTCAAGCAGGGTCTGAGGCATCTCTGAAAGCTTCCCATTCCAGTACCATTCCCAGTACCCAGGACCTCAGTGTGTCCTATTCAGCCCCCATCAGAGGAGGCTTAGATGATCTTCCACAAGCCCCTCTCACACCTTCATATCCCTCCTCTGCCAGGGCTTTGAAATTCCTTTCCTGCTCACCCACCCCTGCGGCTCCACACAGCCTGCGGTGTGATGGTGCCCAGTCAGCTCAGCCCGAGGAGGGAGAAGCAGGATTGACGCTTTCTGAGGCCCAGTGAGTGCCCAGAACTGGTTAGGGCTGCAGATCAAGTATCTCACTGAACTTTGTGAACAAACAGCACTACAAGGTCTTATAACAGCCGTCGTGGAATTTAAGAACCTAGGCGCAGGGTCATACAAAGTCCAGCAGCTAGTCAAGCCTTCACCATGTCTCCGGCTCTCCGTCATTTCCAACCTTTTCTGACATCTCTGTACTCTTCTTCAGCCAAGCTTCTCCGCTCTCCATCTCCTGACTTGTCACTAGGGGCCTCCACCTGGAGTGCCTTTCCCCTCCAGTTCTGAATCCCATCCATTCAACTTCTGCTCAAGTTCTCCCTTTTCCAGGAAGCCTTCTCTGACCCCAGTCCTCCCCTTCCTCTGGCTCCCCATTCATTATACCCCTGCTCATCAGCAAGGGATTGATTTTTTTTTTTCAAACCAAAGCATTGAGCCTATTTCCCCACTTCTGCCCTTCTCTTTCTCCCTGGAGCAGCCCAAAGGGGCTCTGACTCAGCCTTCCCAGCCTGCCCTGCACTGGAGAGCCCGCCTCACCCAGGGCTTCCTCCCTCCTATACCACCTCTCCTGGATTCAGTTTGCTTTCTTTGTAGCTGGAAGAAAAAAAAAAGGCTCTTTTTTCCTCCCTTTACATGTCAAATGACATCATCGTTTTCAGGCTGAGACTTTGGGAGAAGTCATGGCAAATGAAATATGGCTGCTTATTCAGGAAATGAACAGGTTCTGCCCTGTCTCCAGGTGTCTGAAGGCCCCTGGGGGAGCAGGTGGTATGTTGGCAGGAAAAAGGGGTTCAGTGGCATTAAGCACCCACAAGAGAGGACGAGGACTTGGGATGGGGGACAGCTCTCCTAGATGTGCAGGCTGGGAAGATTAGTTAAAGGTGGGTGGGTACTGTCCACATGTTTTCTGGGAAGATGGCTCAGCTGGGAAAGGGCAAAGAAGGCTAGAATGAATAGCTTTCAATCAATTTTTGCAGAAGACTAATTGTTACTCTGGGAACACTTTGACAGGTACAGGGAGTCAAAAGAGCAGGACAAGTAACTCAGTAGGGTAGAAGAGTAAAGAAGTGCCCATGTGGGGAAAGGATTAAAGGTGAGTGGGGAAGAGGACATGGCAAGAACTCTACACTGGTCAGCTTAACCAGCTCCCTGAGATGGCAAGCACAAGCTGCCCAGCCTCAGGCCAGGGAAATCCAGTGACACACCGAAGATGAGAGTTGAGACAAGCAGCTTGTATCAGTGGAGCCACAGAGAGATGGAACAGCCACCCAAGAGCTACAAACAGCCAGAAATCAGAATAAGTGATACCATAGGTTGTAACCCTAAGAAAAATCTCCAATCAGCTTTTGCAGGAAGGGAAGAGAAGTGGAGGGGCGGGGCGGGGCTTGAAAAGCAAGCAGCCCCTGCAAGGGGGGGGGGGGGATTGAGTGACAGAGCTTTCTCCACACAGAGATCCAGCTATGAGATAGGGACTGAGAATCACAGACAAGGTGGAAGCATATCCTGTTGTACAAGAAAAACAAGATCTTCAAAGACAGATTCACCACGTTGTTTTTTGTGTGTGTGGAAAAATACACATAACATAAAATTTACTATAACCAATTCAGAAGTTACTACTCAGTAGCATTAAGTATACTCACAGTGCTATACAACCATCACCACCATCCAGATTCAGAATATTTTCACCATCCCAAATGGAGATCCCATAACCATTAAGCCTCATTTCCACCAGTCCCTGGCAACCACTAATCTGCTTTCTGTTTCTACAGATTTGCCTATTCTGGATACAGTATTTATACAAAGGGAACCATGAAACACATTACCTTTTGTGTCTGGTTTCTGTCACTTATCATGTTTTTGAAGTTCATCCCTGGGATAGCATGTAATGGTTGATGTTATGTGTCAACTTGACTCAGCCATGCAGTGCCCAGATATCTGGTCAAACATCATTTATGAGTATTTCTGTGAGAGCGTTTCTGGATGACATTAATATTTGAGTTGACAGACTGAATAAAGTTTATTGCCCTCCCCAGTGTCGGTGGGTCTCACCTAATCTGTCGAAGGGCTGAATAGAACAGAGAGAATGAGTAAGGGAGAATTTGTTCTGACTCTCTCTGGCAGTTTTCAAGCTGGGGCATCAGTCTGTTACTGTCTTTGGACTCAGACTTAGACCAGAACTTACACTATTGGTTCTTCTGGTTCTCAGGCTTTTGAACTTGAACTGGGAATATACCATTGGCTCTCCTGAGTCTCCAGCTCACAGAATAAAGATCTTGGAACTTCTCAGTCTTCATAATCATGTGAGCTAATTTCTTATTTTTATATATAATATTTAAATATTAATATATTATATATATCCTATTGGTTCTGGGTCTCTGGAGAATTCTTTTTTTTTTTTTTTTTGCCTGGAGAATTCTGACTAACTCATAACATATATCAGTAATTTCTTCTTCTTTTTTTTTTTTAGTAATTTCTTCTTTTTAATGACTGAATAATATTTCATTGCGTGGATATAACATATTTTATTTATCTATGCACCATTCAATGGGCATTTGGTTTGTTTCCATCATGCACTGGGTTTTGAATCCTAGTTAGTCAAGTCACTTAACCTCTATGGTGATCTGCTTCATCACATATGAGAGTCTTATGAGGGAGGATTAAACGAGATAAAGCATGCAAGAGCCTGACAGAGAGAGGGAAATCAACAAGCTGGTTCCCGTAACAGGAAGTGCAGCGCAGATCAGAGTGGACCCAAAAGCAGAGCAAACTTGCAATGTATGTGGGCCCTTTAAATCCACCCCACCCCGACCCCAAGTCAGAACTTGGCCCAGAGTCAGGGCAGGGTAGACTCCTGCAGGTGGAGGACAAGACCCTAAATTCTGAGAAAGAAAAATTGGAGCCAGCTTACCTTGCCCTTCTGCCTTTCCTTACATCCATTTGGGGAACTGAGGTTGTAAATCAGGGCCCCAAGTCATGAGTATGTCTCTGTTTCACAGTGTCTTTGGCCAAGAAATATTGTGAGGAAATATTTCACATTTGAACTGTTAGAAATACCACACATTTTGTAAATGTTTGAAAGATAAGGCATACTCTGCCATCATGCCTCATCTTTGAAATACATACTCGTCAGGTTTATTTACAACTTTTGTTCACATTATTCCACAGCATGCACTCACATTACATAAAATTTGCGAAAAAATAACACCTATCATTCCCTAAATCACAGTAATTTCAGAAGTTTACACTTACATTTTTTTTTTTATGTTCTGTAACCGTAAATGTCACTTGTACAATAGATGTCATAAAAGACAACCTGAAAAGGGAGTTTAAATGCACTGGGTCTTCCTTGTTAAAGGCATACATAGAACAGCTTCCTCCACAGGCGGGGGTGAGCAATTCAATGGCCACCCCAAGAGTACTGGCTGGAACTCACAAGGTCCTGGGTTCACGCTCCAGTGAGCACATGGACATGCCCCTTAACTACCCTAAGCCTCCATTTCCTCATTTGTGTAATCTAGTCATTCATTCAATTCAGCATTCTCTGTGGATCCCAGTGGATCAGGCTCTAGGCCAGGCTCTGGGCTTACAGAGAGGGATGAGAGCTATATTTTTTACCCTCAGAAACCCACAATTGAGCAGGAAAATAGCTAATACCCTGAATTTCTTAGTACATGCCAGGGATTGTTCTTGCATTTCACATGTATCAGCTCATCAGATCTTTCCAACAACCCTGTGAGATGGAGTGTATTATCAGAGCTACTAGTAATATCTTCATTTTATAGATGAGAAAACTAAAGCCCAAGGTGGTTCAGTAACTTATGTGGCCAGTCTAGAACAAACCCAGGCAGTCTGGTTTTAGAGTCTCCCCTATTAATCTTCACACAATTGTGCCCCGATACATATTTACATAATAGACCTCATGAAAATAACACAGGAGTACAGAGTAGAGCAACTGATTTTATCTGAACCAAGTTAAGTAAGGCATCAGACATGACTATGTATCTTGGCTAAGAAAAATGAGTATAATTTCACTGAGGAGGGATGGGAGAGAGAAACAGAGAGCTGAGGACCAGAAAGAGCAAAACTCTGGAGGTGAGAGAGTGTGTGCACAGTCAGGGAATGTGAAGGAGCCCCTGACGAGAAGAGCTGGGCCATACTGGTGAAGGCCCTTCTAGTCCTGAGTCTTGTGACCGACCAGTACATCATATCTACAGTCCTTCACGTAAGGACATACAATGCTTGTCTGTCCACTTATAATCACACTGGGGATGTCAATGTTGAGGATAACTCGCTATCCCATCACTTAAATTCCCTTTAACCAGTTCACATGGTGTGCTGTGTATTTCTCTGTGTATGTTCTGAATATCTGCTAATTACCAAGCAGAGATGTTGACCATTATTAACCCAGTGCACAGCATCCTCTTCGTTGTTGCACCGCTGGAGTAGAGGGAGGGCTTCGTGTCTTACCTGCAGCTCTGTACCCTCTACTGTGTGGCATTAATCTAATCACTCTGATTTCCTATGATCTCTCCCATTTTCAGAGCTGGCAATGGCTTCCAGCACAAAGTCTGTCCTCTTTAATATGGGAGTTAGCACCTTCCTCCATCGTTTATGGTCTAACATTCAAACTCATCTCCTGCCACTCCTTACCCCTCCAGCCTCTCTCCATCTGCCTCAGGCTCCAGCCCACATCTTACCACTCCCCAATCCAAAGAGCACATACCTGATGCCCTCTGTGCAGCCCCAGACCACTAGTCACTCCTTCTTCCCATAGTTCTCTGTTCCTAGCTATGTGAAAGTACACATCTAATTATTCAGTTACATCTGAAACACTTAGGTGTATTTCCCCATGGTGCACCTGACCTGCTTTACATATGATCACTCAGCCAATAAATGCACACCCTTCTAGTTGTCATGTGTGGAAACCAGGCCTGTTAATTTGAAAATGTTGATATGATTTGGTGGTCACTACTTCCAAAAAATATATATAGGAATTATTTGGCGTACATTACTTGATAGTCTTAATTAACTTGATATTCTTAAGACATATTTATTAATTCATTAACCAAATGCATGTTGATCACCTCCTCTGTTCCTTGCAAACACGAGGCACTGGGGATAGACTCATAAGCAAGACTGGTGAGCAAACCGCCATACAGAGCTCACAGAACGTTTGAGGAGAGGAAACAGACAAATGTGAGCATAAGGACTCATGAGCAGGAAAAGCTATTCTAGCTGGAGAGAGAAGCTTAGATTGGATCGTCAAAGACAGACTCTCTCCAAAGTGGTGACCATTTGCACTGACACCTGATGGACTCATGTGAGCCAGTCATGAGAGGAGCTGGAACAAGAGCATCCTGGGCCAAGGACACAGCATGTGCAAAAGGTCCAGAGGTGGGAAAGGGCTTGGTGAGTAAGTGGAACAGAAAGGAGCAGAGCGGCTGCTGTATAAGTTAGAGAGCAGGAGAGCTGGTTTTTTTCATAATGGTTAAGTGAGAGAAAGCACGTCGAATGCTTAGTGAATGCTCAAAACATGAATGGTTCAAGCAGAACAAGAGTGGAAGCAGGGAGATGAGTTAGGAGGCCTTTCTAATAATCTGGGCAGGAACTTAACAACCTAAAATGTTTAAGCACCCATCTCTTACATTGACATTAATACAATTCATACAAATAGAATTGTATGCACTTTTGAGTCTGGTACACACTTTTCTCAGAAGATGTTTGTATCATCTGAGGTCCAGGTTTAATAATGGACAAAATTTATGTTACTCTCTTAAGAAAGCAACAGGGGTGTTTTCCAAAACTACTGACAAGTTCTCTGATTCCCTAGGCACCAACTGGATGTCCTCCAGTTCAATTCAATTCGGACACTGACTACCTGGAGAGTCAGACCCCAGGAGTTAAAGGGCTCAGTTCCAGAAGACTGCCCCACTTCATATGCAAGTCCCAATGCCCCTGTACGTCTGACTGACTGCTAGTAATTGGGAGTTCCCACAACCTCCTCCTCAGGTTTAATAAGTTGCTAGAATGACTCACAGAACTCAAGAAGACATTTACATACTTTCATCGGTTTATTATAAAGGATAGAACTCAGGAACAGCCACATGGAAAAGATGCCTAGAACAAGAGAGTGGTGGGGTCAGGGAGGATGCGTGGAGTGCCCATGCCCTGTGTGGGCATGCCACCCTCTGGGTGCTTCGATGTGTGTGCCAAACCAGAAGTTCTCCAAACCCTGTTGCTTGGGGGGGTTTTATGGAGGTTTCCTCATGTAAGCATGATTAGTTATTAACTGAATTTCCAGCCCCTCCCCACAGAGGTTGGGAGAGGAGATGGAGGGGCTTAAAGTTCCAGACTTCTAATCAAGATTTGGTCTTGCTGGCAATACGCCCCATCCTGGAGCTATCTGGGGGCCCACCCAGAGTATCTCATAGAGACAAAAACATTCCAAGCATTCCTATCACTCAGGAAATTCCAAAGGATGCTGGAGCTCTGTGTCAGGAACCGGGGACAAAGACCAAATAGATATTTCTGATTATGCCACACTCATTGGACTCAGTAAAGTATTTTATCTGAGAATAACATTCTCATTTGTTACATCTAAAATAAAATGTTAATAGTCTATACATAACTGCTAAGCCCTGCTAGAATGGCATATGTCATGCCAAGCAGACTTAATTATTTGGTAATAACTCATGTACTTCCCTGGGTATTATCCTCATAAGACTATTACCTCCCAAAGAACAGGCCTGATGATTCTTTGTCTTTGTATTAGCAGATGCTTTGCAGAGTCCCTGGCACATAATAAGTGCTCAATAAATGTTTCCCAAATGTATGAAGGAATACTATGTGTTATAGACTGAATGTTTGTGTCCCCTCCCCAATTCCTATGTAGGAATCTGAACCCCCAATGTGGTAGCAGTTATTAAGAGGTGGGGTCTTCGGTCCTGAAGATGGAGCCCTCATGGGTGGGATTAAAGAGTGCCCTTAAAGAAGAGGATGACATTCCTCGCTCTATGTACCCACTACAGAAGGCCATGTGAGTACATGAGGACCCTCATCAAGAACCTGACCATGTGGCATCCTGATCTGGGACTTCAGCCTCCAGAACCAGGAGAAATAAAGGCTCGTTCTTTAAACTCCCAAATCTGTGGTGTTTGTTGTAGCAGCCCGAGCTGACTGAGACACTGTGGGAACACCTTAGTAAGGAATGGTCCTTTCCCTCCAGGAGCTTGTAATCCATTTGGGAAGAAAACAGAGACATTATCACTTAAATAATAATTATTTTTAGCACTCTCGTGGGAAAGAGGTATTGATATGTGTGGTTAGAAGTCTTAGCCCTTGGATTTAACCTGGGCTATCAACACACTCCCTGTGTGGCCTCTTAACGAGTTACTCCACCTCCCTCTGTCTGCCTGTCATTGCTGCAAAAGGGTGGTTGTGAGAAGTAGATAATCCACAGAAAGCGCTTAGAGTAATGCCCGAAACACAGAAAATGCTATCAATTTGAATCCCAAATTGATAGCATGTAGTTTTGTGCCAAGTGGCACTGGAGTCAAGGCAAAGTGTTCATTTGGGTTAATAAGAAACAAGATTAATAATGAGATGATGGAAAGCCTGTGTGAGTTGGCATCTGGTGAACCTTGGAGGCTTAACCTCAACCCAGCAGAGAGGTCTCCGGTCTTCAAAAGAACAACTTGATTTGGCAGCCCCTTCCACAACACTGGGACCTTGGCTGCACCCTCCGCGGGTCCCTGTTGTGGAGTATCAGCTTAGGAACAATCCAAGCATGGCTGATGCCGAATCACCTCCAAGAAGCCAGCTACTCTGCTTTTGGCTGGAGGGAAGTTTGGGTGGCCACTCCTGCCAACTTCAGCTGGTTGCTGGCCAGGTGTTGGCAGTGAAGCTCTGGGAAAATGTGACCTCTTGTTTCATTATGTTCTGCACAGGCCCATGTCCAAGCTGGCTTTTGGCCCCTGTCATGGAGCTGATGCCAAGCAATAAAGCGGCGGCAGCTTCGTGGGGAGACTGAATCATTAAGCTGGGTTCCATGCAGGTGATTCAGTGGCAGGCAGGCTATCCCATCTGCCTGGTGTCTCCCCTCTAGCCCAGCTGGAACGTGGTGCCCTCCCAGCACTTTCCCCTTGCTGCCCTGGCAATGCCATGGATTGGCAACAAGACTCAGAATCATTCTTCCCCCTCACTCCTTCCAGCCATCACCATGAAACGTAAGTCATACTTCAGAAAACCCAACCGGAGAAGCCCAGCAGAAAATAAAGGGGATGTGCCGAGCCTTTGACACATCAAATTCATCAGCTGCACTTGAAATGATATCTGACACATTTCTAGAACATGACATCTTTACATAAAGCCAGATATGATTATGAGACTCTGAGGCTCTTCACTGTCTCATCTCTAGTTCAACAACACAGTCTGTTGTCCTTTCTTTCCATTGTCTTGTACTTCTATTTACACAGTATCTTCACTTACATTGGAATTCATTATGTTTTATCTTGATTATGGAAAGGCAGGTGATCATGATGATGGAATCCCAGCCTCACTACATACTAACAGGTGACCTGGAGGAAGTTTCATTACCTCTCTGTGAGCCACTTGCCTTATCTATAAAAATGTCTTTCATGGAACACAAATGAGATCACCCATGTAAAATACTTAGAGGAGCAACTGAAACGTAGGAAGCCCTCCGTGAATGTTGGCCAATCGTATTCTTAGTCCAAAGCCGCTAGTCAGTTACTCATATGATGACCACTTTTCCTTCTTCAGCTTCACCAATTACAAACATAATGGTCACTGAGTTCATTCATCAAACCTTTCAATGAAAGTTAAGTATTTTAATTTATGACAGTGATAAAAATAATGTTAAAGAGGCAGCAGTTAATATTTATTTGGAGTTTCCTGTGTGCCAAGCTCTATGCTCCATTGTTTACACACATCATCTCTTTTAATCCTCATAATTAACAGTTTCCAGAGGCTAGACATGGACTAGTGCTGGAGCAAAATAAACTTTCTATCAGTATAAAATAAAAACATTAGAAAGCATTTTTTTAAAAAGATATGTTCATTTAAATAAATTAATTCTTCTTACTTTGGGTGTGTTGAAGTACACTTTCGGTAGTGACAGTAGATGATAGTTTCTTTTTTGGAGCATTCTTATTTGGAAAAATAAAAGATTGGCAATTCTGTATGAGCCACTAGACTTTGTTTAGGTTTTGATCCATTAACTCCAACAGTCTAAAATCTGTTCCTCACCACACTCTGATGGTGTGATATTATAATTTCCGTTTTACAAATGAGAAGCTGGTTCTGGCTGGTTGGCTCAGTGTAGCATCAGCCCGGTGTATGGATGTCCTGGGTTCAATTACTGGTCAGGGCACACAGGAGAAGCGACCATCTGATTCTTCACCCTTCCCCCTCTCCTTGCTCTCTCTCTCTCTCTCTTCCTTTCCCTTCCCACAGCTATGGCTTGATTGGTTCAAGCTTATCAGCCCCAGGCACTGAGGATGGCTCAGTGGAGTCTCTGCCTCAAGCACTAAAAATAGCTCGGTTGCAAGCATGGCCCTAGATGGTATCAGAGCATCGGCCCAAGATGGGGGTTGCTGGGTGTACCCCAGTCAGGTCACATGCAGGAGTCTGTCTCTTTATCTCCCTTCCTCTCACTTGGAAAAGAAGGGGGGGGAGAGAAAGGCTCAAAGAGGTTATACGACTTCCCCAAGGTCACACAGCTAGCACAAGGCAGAGCCCAGCTTCCGAGCTCTTAAATCCTTTATAAGAAGTTATTACCATGGAGGCCACACATCTCATTTTCATCTCACAGTTGTTCTGTGTGGATGTGTGACTCCCATCTTGCAGGATGATGGGATTATCTAAATCCTAGAGTCTGAAAACAGGAGAGTAAGATTGGTGCACAGAGTTCTCTGATTCCAATTTCTGTTCTCTCTGCACCAACCATTTGCCAGACACCCTGACAGGAGCCAGATGTGTCAAAAATAGATAAGAGATGCGGTCCAGCCTCAAGGCTCACAATCTCAGCAAAGAGATGCTCAAACAATGTATCACGATGCCCTGGTAAGCACTACACTGAGGTGTGCATACACTGAGAGCACTAAGGTGGGAGAACTCCATCCTGAGGCCTTGCAAACACTGCAGACAACACTGTAATATCTTGCTATGCTGTACTTTAAAGAACTCTATAGGAAGGTTGGGGTTTCATGTGACTACTTTTTGTGAACACCTGGTAGGACATCTTTTCTGTAAACAGCATATTAAAATACAATGAGCTGAGTAATCATTTGGTAAGAATTCTCTGGGATCTTATAAGGTCACACATTTTACTATTAAGGTTGAGAAAATTTTTAATAATAAAAAAAGCATTAAAAACTTTAAATACTGCAGCCTCTTTTATATTCTAAAGTGATAAAACATTTCTCTTCGTACCTTTAAACTGTGCTCGTTTGGAACTTTGTCAAAAGACTAAGAAGAACTTGATTCGGTTCCCCTCCCCCAGCCCCAGCCGCACATTCAGATTTTTATTTAATAGTTTGTAAATAATAAAATAGAAGAACATACAAATACAATAGTAAATGAAGGTTAAATTACATCAGAGCAAAAAAAAGAAAGAAAGTATAAAGGCTAAATGTCACGTTAAAGCCCCAAGCAGGTAGCAGGTGCAATGGCCTCAGGCTGAATCCTCTCCAGATTGCACTGTGGAGGCTGAGTCAGACATGCTGAGCACCAGGAACTCCCACTGACGTCAGTGCACATTTAGAGAAGAGGCTATTAAAGCCGCAGTCAGGCAGACAGCCCTGACAGTGAGGTCGTGTCCTTGGACTTTGCCTTTGAGAGTTAATGTATTACCATGTTTTCAAAAGTGTGGGCAGACACCTGGCTTCTTGCATAGCGTTCGGAAAGTGCCAAGTCCTAACCTTTGGGGAGTAATATGCTTCCTGGCCTAACCAGGCGCATGCCTCTACAATGTAATGTTCTTGAGTCCTGTTCATTCAAAGAAAATGATTCTCTCACTGAAGACTTAGAGGCTAGGCTGGCATCATCCTTTAGATCTATTTTTTTAACCCATTTTCCAGGGGTCCATTTATGCTTTAACACATAATTTTTGAAGGAATGGCTATGAGCAAGGTGCATATATGTGGAAAAGCAAATACAGACTCACATGCTCCATGCCTGCATGAAGTTAGTGTCCAGCTGACAGCCATAAATAAATCAGTCAAATCAATCACACGAATGAATGTCTAATATGGAATGGGGATCAATAGACTCAGAGGAAAATAAGGTTCTTTAAGAGTGAATATCTTTGATCTGTGGTGGTGCAGTGGATAAAGTGTTGACCTGGAATGCTGAAGTCACTGGTTCGAACCCCAGGGCTTGCCTGGTCAAGGCACATATGGGAGTTGATGCTTCCTGCTCCTCCCCTTCTCTAAAAATGAATAAATAAAATCTAAAAAAAAAAAAGAATGAATAGTAAGGACACCTGACACAGACTGAGGAGTGAGGAGGGGCAGGAAGAGATGCCAGGCACAGGCTAGCATGCGGGAGGGACTGCAGAGCAGACTGAGGAGTGAGGAGGGCAGGAAGAGATGCCCAGGCAGAGGCTGGCATGCAGGAGGGACTGCAGAGCAGACTGAGGAGTGAGGAGGGCAGGAAGAGATGCCCAGGCAGAGGCTGGCATGCAGGAGGGACTGCAGAGCAGACTGAGGAGTGAGGAGGGCAGGAAGAGATGCCAGGCACAGGCTGGCATGCAGGAGTGAGGAGGGCAGGAGGAGATGCCAGGCACAGGCTGGCATGCAGGAGTGAGGAGGGCAGGAGGAGATGCCAGGCACAGGCTGGCATGCAGGAGTGAGGAGGGCAGGAGGAGATGCCCAGGCACAGGCTGGCATGCAGGAGTGAGGAGGGCAGGAAGAGATGCCAGGCAGAGGCTGGCATGCAGGAGTGAGGAGGGCAGGAGGAGATGCCAGGCACAGGCTGGCATGCAGGAGTGAGGAGGGCAGGAGGAGATGCCAGGCACAGGCTGGCATGCAGGAGGGACTGCAGAGCAGACACTGCTCCCGCCACGAGAGGGAAGCTCTCTGGACAAGACCAGACCAGGCAGGGCTTTCAAGGCCTCGTGAGGGATTTATCCTTATCCCAAGAATAATAGGGGCCTTCAGGGCTTCTAAGATAAGGTTTCTATCTGGTGTGATCAGATATGCCTTTGGCAAAGATAACCTAATACCTGCGTAGAAAAGAGAAGGGGTTGAGGAGATTGTTGGATAGTGTGTAGGAGACTATTGTGGTGGTCCAGCCAAGACCTGATGGTACTTCTTTTCTTGAAGTGAAAAC
The DNA here is from genome assembly GCF_036850765.1 of Saccopteryx bilineata. Taxonomy (NCBI): domain Eukaryota; kingdom Metazoa; phylum Chordata; class Mammalia; order Chiroptera; family Emballonuridae; genus Saccopteryx; species Saccopteryx bilineata. The sequence continues at coordinate 326,718,037 of NC_089490.1, read as the reverse complement.
TGTACCTTTTCATTCAACTGTTCTCACTACTCTCTTTTGAAAAGCTCCACATTCAGAAACTGAAGACTGTGCTCCAGGCAGAGTCCAAGCAGCGCGGGAAGCACACTCCATCACCAAACTTCCTCATCCCAGACTCCGTCGTGGTAGCTCTCCCCGGCATTTCCTTCCACAGTTTCGCTTACTTGTCAACTAAACCACCCTATTTTCTATTTGTGTTCTGCTTCTAGGCCATGTCTCCATATCCTATATTCATGCCACTGGATTTTATTTTTTACCCCAATGCAGCAATTTGTATTTGTCCTTGTTAAGTGTCATATTTGTAGACTTAGTCCATCTCTGTAACTTATGAAAGATGTCTGGTCCTGATTTCATAATGCACTGTCCCTTTAGAGATATCTGTCCTGTGTTATGGTACGGGATCCTGTAATTAGACAAAAAAAAGAAAGCAAATCATGGGATGTCATGTATTTTGGCAGGGAAGTTATAAGAACCATGATTGCACAATATAACATCTCCATTCACACAGAGTTGGCCCACACCCAGTGGAGATTTATGTAGGCATCTATTCTTTAACTTGCTCATTTAGAGTAGTGTGTCAACACAGAGAAAGCTAAAAATATGTTGAGCAAAACAAAAGACAACTTGAATAAGAATATCTGCTGTATTATGTAGTTTGTATAAAGTTTAAATATGTGTAAAACAATACCATAAATTGGTTGGAATTCATTTATGAATTCACACATACACAAATAAACATGAAATTTGAGAGAGTTACTACTGCCTTGGAAAGGGAGGAAATAGAATGGCATTGGGGAGCGGCATTCAGGAGCTTTCAGCTGTATCTATAAATGCTATATTTAACTTTAAAAATATTTGAAGTTAATAGAGCAAAAATGCTAAGATTTGACCAAGATATGGGTACCTGGGGATTTATTTTATTATTCTCTATACTTTTCTAGGTGCTTTAAATATTTCAAAAAAGTTTTAATGTTCACAATCTAGTTGCAGAATAAGTGATTACAAAAGAAACATTGATAGGCCCTGGCCGGTTGGCTCAGCGGTAGAGCGTCGGCCTGGCGTGCCGGGGACCCAGGTTCGATTCCCGGCCAGGGCACATAGGAGAAGCACCCATCTGCTTCTCCACCCCCCCCCCTTCCTCTCTGTCTCTCTCTTCCCCTCCCGCAGCCAAGGCTCCATTGGAGCAAAGATGGCCCGGGCGCTGGGGATGGCTCCTTGGCCTCTGCCCCAGGCGCTAGAGTGGCTCTGGTCGCGGCAGAGCGACGCCCCGGAGGGGCAGAGCATCGCCCCCTGGTGGTCAGAGCTCGTCCCTAGTGGGCGTGCCGGGTGGATCCCAGTCGGGCGCATGCGGGAGTCTATCTGACTGTCTAAAAAACAAAAAAAAAACAAAAAAAAAAACATTGATAAAAGATTACGGGAGGATGGGAGAGGAAAAACTTAATTCTAATAGGAAAATTTATGTTAACTTTATCATCAACAGAAACATGGCCAATATATGTGTCTGTTTCTTTTAATTCAATAAACATTTATCAAGCCCCATGACATTGGCTGTTCGAGACACAAGTATGACTGGCAGAGTCAATACCATCAAATCATACACGGTCTAGAAAGGGGAACAGACTTCACAGACACAATGAAGTGATAACTTGTAAGGGTTAAGTAAAAGGTTTTGGACACCTATGTCTGCCTGGATAAGTGGGGAAAAGCTTCAGAGAGGAGACAATCTTTAAGAAACAGAAATAAACAGGAAGAGAGAGCATGAAGGACAAAACAGGTTCAGGTAAAAAATATATAATGGTGTAGAGTTTGTGAAAGTTTAAAGTGACTAATGATGAGCCTTGAGAGAGATCAGTTTGTGAATAGCTCTGCATGTGTGCTAAATGCCTGCCTCTTCCCAATAAATATTTGTGGAAGGAAAGAAGGAAGGTAGGAAAGGAGAAAGGGAAGGAGGCAAGGAGAGAGGGAGGGAGGGAAGGAGGCAGGGAGGGAGGGAGAGAGGGAGGGAAGGAGGCAGGGAGGGAGGGAGGGAGAGAAGGAGGGAGGGAAGGAGGATTTGAGTGAGTGAGGGAGAGAAGAATGAATCTGTACCTCAACCTATAGACAGAGAGCAGCCAGTGGGATTACTCACCCATGGAATGACAGGATATGATTAGGAGCCGGTGAGAAGGAAAACACTGGCTGCAGTTAAGGGGAGTGCAGTGGGGGAAACAGGAGGCTCTCACCTTGGTGCAGGGAAGAGATACTGAGGACCTGAACTAAAATTGGGCAATAGAGACCGAGATAGGAAAGTGTCATTAGAGACATGTTTGAAGTTGGGTCAAGAGAATTGAACAGTTGATTAGTTGTAGGAAATAACAGAAAGAAAGAAAGGAATTAGATAAATACTTTTTAGAAATTCTAATAAGCTAAATTAACTTTACAAATATAAACTTTACATAAAATAAAAGTGTATCTATTAGTATTCGGTTTGATAAGTTTTGACAAACATCTATACCATGTAAGCACAACCAAAATCTAGAACATTACCATTTTTCAAACAGTTCTCTTATACCTCCTACAGTCAGTAAACAACTCCCCTGTGGTCCCCAACACAGATCAGATTTCTATGAATTGGTTTTCCATTTTCTAGATTTTTATATAAATACACTCATACAATATACACTCTCTGTGTCTGGCTTCTTTCACTCAGCATAATGTCTGTGCTCTGGGACAAAGTTCCAACCAACTGAGCTATCCAGCCAGGGCTTAATTTTTTTTTTTTTTTTTTTTTTTTAGAGAGATGGAAATAGTAAGTTAGAGAGAGGAGAGGGAGAAGGGAAGCATTCATTTGTTGTTCCACTCAGTTCTGCATTCATTGGTTGCTTCCTGCGTGTGTCTTGACTGCGGATCAAACCCACAACCTTGTTGTTTCGGGCTGATGCTCTTAATCAACTGAGCTAACCAGCCACAGCCTGTCAGTCTTTTTTATTTTAGACATTCTTATGGGTATATAATAATATTTTATTGTACTTTTAATTTTTGTTTACTTGGTGATACATGGTGTTGAGCATCTTTTCAGGTGCTTGTCCATTTACATATGTCCTTTTTATCTTTTGGTGGTAAAATTTTTTACATATCTTGAGAGATTAGAGAGGTAGAGAGGGCATTACCTGAGACAGGGAGAAGTAGAGAAAGAGAAGCTTTGAAAGAGTGAAGAGGAAGGTTGGAACAGTGAGTTCAGCTTTGAGCCCCTGGACGTTTGAAGCATGTGTAAGACATTTAGGCTGAGACGCAGGAAGAAAGCCAGAAACAGTGTTCTGGAGCCTAAGAGAAACTGATCTGAAAACACATTGAGTTTCAAGAAGTAAAGAGCCATCCAGCAGTGTGTCAAATGTCCCAAAAAGGTTAAGTAACATAAAGGCTGAAAAAAAAATGGATGTCAGCCATGGTTTTCAAACTGTGGGTGATAACCAGTTAGAAATCAATTTTGTGGAGCTTTACCAGTGTTTCCTAAAAAATGAAATAGAAGGAAAAAGTATATTGCAGGTACTAAGGTTAAAGGTGGTTTCATGAAACTTGTTATAGATGTGCACTATGTTCTGGGTCACAGTGTAAAATGTATCCTTTACATTATGGTGTAAAAATAATCTTGAAAGAAGAAAGGAAGCCACGATGTATTTTCCAGTGCTATCCTAGGACAGGGGAGGGTAGTGGTTGAGGATATGGATTCAGTTGGATCTTGGTTCAAGCCCTGGTCTCTTCCTCTTTGCTAGATATATACTCTTGAATAAATTACGATTCTACTTCTCACCACCCTTAAGTATAGATTGGGACAATGATAACATTTACCTCCAAGTGCTGGTGACAGGGTTGTGCTTGTGCACACTGGAACCTAGTGCCTCTCTCTCAGGACAGACACAGCCAGTGGAGTCTGGGGTGTGTCCAGCCTCAGGGCCCTTCACTGGGCTGCCTGCTGTTAAACCAACCTTCCCAAGTCTTTGCCCCAGGAGGACTAGATAGGGTTATGCTTGTAGACCATGTGCCCAGTTCCTGGGACAGGGCAAGCCTCCATAACCACTGGCTCTTGTCACTATTGGTTGCTATTCTTGTTAGGGCAGGTGCCATTGTCTCACTTTAAAAATAAATAACAGAGCCTGACCAAGCGGTGGCGCAGTGGATACAGCATCAGACTGAGACACAGAGGACCTAGGTTCAAAACCCCAATGTCGCCAACTTGAGTGCAGGCTCATCTGGTTTGAACCAGCTTGAGGCCAATGTTGCTGGCTTGAGCAAGGGGTCAACGGTCTGCTATAGCTCCCTAGTCAAGGCATACATGAGAAAGCAATCAATGAACAACTAAGGAGCTGCAACAAAGAATAGATGCTTCTCATATCTCTCCCTTCCTATCTGTCTGTCCCTATCTGTCCCTCTCTCTGTCTCTGTCACACACACAAAAATAAATAAGTAAATAAATAAAAATTAAAATAAATAATAAATAAAAGCCTTGATCGACTCAAGGATCCTTCATAGTCCTTTTACCATCTCCACCAAGCTGGTTCAAAGAAAAAGAAAATCTATTTGGTTGAAAGCCACAATAAGGAAGATTAGACCAAGATCTTGGTAGTGCTGAGGGAAGGTTTTTCTGGGTAGTTGGGAAGAGGAGAGCCAGAAGAAGAAAAAGAGACTTAGGAAAAAGAGGACATTTCTCCTGTGTAGAAAACTTGTGTCAGTTTCCTGCTCTGGCACACATTTCTGTGCAGCTCTAAAGGTGTCTTAAAGAGCTGTGCTACCAAGCCAGGACAATCTCTCTGTTAGAAGGACCTGAAGTAGTGAGGTAGACATGAGTAAATCCTTCTTGCCCTCATTAATTTTGGAGCATATATTATTGCGGTGCCTAAGGGAGAGAGGAATAATTGGACGAATAGTTAATAATGATTCCCCATGACTGCCTCTCTGGCAGGTTCTTGGCTATAGCCCCAGGAGCTTGGAAGCTGAATAACTCTTTATTATAAACCAATTTCTCAGTGAATGGGACTATTGGAATTAATAACTAGAGTCAATTTACTATTATGTACACTATTGAGTGGGGCAACAATGTGTATAATTTGGATTAGGATTTGATTTTTTTTAAATGCTTTACATTGTGTTACAGGTATTTTACTTCCCTTCGATATGTTTACTTTCCTGATTATATCTGACTTGGGATAATTTGAAAACCATTTTGCATTCTCATAGGTGGGTCAGGAATATGTCCTACTCTGGGCTTCTTTTTGCTCCCAAACATGCTTGGCCTTCTGTAGTCAAAGAAATTTTGGCCTTAGACTAAAAGCAAAATTTTGAGAATTCTATAAATAAAGACATTGAGCTCAGGATATGTTTGAATGATCATGGGAGAATTTGTGAGTCTCAGTCTAATCTGCCATAAAACATTTTGGTTATATCTAGTTAATAGTATTTAAATATCCCTGTTAGTTAATCATTCAGTAAAGGATTTTTGAGGACTGTGTAGCAGGTGCAGAAGATGCAGAAATAAACAAGATGCGACCATTGTTCTCAAAGAACCATCGATGTAGTAGAGGGAACAACATAGAAACAAATATTTACTCTCAAATTTAATAGATAAAAGGAAAAAGTAGTCATCTGAGGCTGGGGTCAGTACTTCAATGAAGACATACATGAGAGCTATCTCAGAATATTGCCTCTGTAGCCTTAAGATACAACCTAGCTTTCTTGTGTGTCGACCCAAGCCAATCCAATCAGAGATTATCATTCACCTGGGTACTTCAATTTCTCTCTGTTTAAACTATTATTGATATTTTAATTTTCACTTAGTATTATTAGTGTTCTGCATTATTATTGCTGCTTTTATTGACATATGCCAACATTTTCCCACCAACCTAAAAGAATTACATAAGTTAAAAAGCTTAACTGCTTATGTCATCCTAGCAAGTCTCAGACTCTAAGTTTATGAATAAGAGATTTTTGTCCTTCTTATCTTGAAGATCAAGAAACCTGATGTTCATCCTCAGACTCGGTAGTGGGGCCACGCATATTCATCTGCAGGACTTAAGTCATCATGGGTGAAGTGTGACATTTATTCTTGATTGAGTAACTCTATTTCTGACCTATATCTGAAAAGTACAGTCCAGGTATTTTAGGTCCAGAGCAGTATTAAGACATTAGTAGGATGATAAGTGAGCATAATTTTCACCTCTGTCAGGTCTCTAGGGAGATATCATTATGGTTAGGTATTCCACATGTTTTATTTATTCTTCTCTGGCTGGGAAGAAGTTTCTTAAACACTTTCCCACTGGAAGAATAAGGAGGGAAAAGGTGATTGAATTCTACAATTGGAAAGGACATTAAAGGTCATTTCAATTCATCTCACTTGCTTAGTCATTTATTCGTGCATCAATATTTGGTGGGTACCTATACTGTGCCAGGCACTATGCTGCTGGGAACAAAATATACTCTGTAGGCTGACTAATCTATGAAATTTACAGTCTAGCAAGGCTGTAAGATGGGAAATAAGGAAACAGATAAATAAATAAGGAAATAAAAATCAGAAATCAGTGTTGGAGGTGGGGTGGCAGGTGGCAGGTGCCGTAGCTAAGGTGGTAATACAAATCAGAGCCAGGAGATGAAAGCCAGATGTCACCAGACCAGGGTTGGGAACTGTGGCTAGCGAAGTGAATAGACTAGAAAAATAAGAATTTAGCATTCCCACAACAGTTTTATTAAAAGACTCAAAAAGGAGGCTGAGCCTGGGAACAGATATGATCTAGCTCTGATTGGTTGTAAAATTTTAAAGATTGCCTGGTTGTTAGGGACTGAATTGTGCCCCCAAAATGTACATGTTGAAGTCCTAACCCTTAGTACATCAGAATGTTACTGTATTTAGAGCTAGGGCCTTTAAAGATGTGATTAAATTAAAATGAGGTTCATACACTGGGCCCTACTCCAATCTGGCTGGTGTCCTTCCAAGAAGAGGGGACTAGGACACACAGAGACACCAGAGATGAACCCAGGAAAAAGGCCTTGTGAGGACATGGCAAGAAGGCGGTCATCTGCAAGCCAGGGAAAGAGGTCTCAGGAGAAACCAAACCTGCCAACACCTTAGTCTTGGACTTCTCCCTGCAGAACTGTGGGAAAATAAATGTCTATTGTTTAAGCCACCCGGTCTGGGTTATTTTGTTATGGCAGCCATAGCAGATTAGAGCACTATCCCAGGATCACTTATATCAGATACTTAATAATAAACAGAATCTTGGATCCTGTACCCCACTCCAGACTAAATAAAAATTATGTGGGGAAGAGGGTAAAAATCTTCATTTTAAATGTGCACCCTCTCCCCTAAAAAACCATTCACTGTAAAGACTGTCATCAACACTGAAGATTGAGAGCCACTAGCATTAAGACCAACGTGCTCATACTACAGATAAAAAGACTGGGGTCCAGAGAAGGAAAGCAACATGTGCAGCAGGACCTGCCAGCCAGGTCTCCTCACTTCGAGCTTGCTGCTCTATCCAGGCCCCCAGAAGCCTGGGAAGTAGGCTGTTAAGAGTCAGATCTAGACTCAGCAGTGTGTCCAGCAATGCTGATTAGGCAGTTGGCAATGGTAGCTCCATTAACCTGTCTTGCTGGAACTCAGATTGAGGGTATGTGATGTGGTAGGTAATGGAGATCAACGGAAAATAAGCTGAGGAGTGTCTTATCTCATAGCCATGACTAGGCCAGGCCTTTTGCTAACACAGCCCAGTCATGTGGACTCCTAATTCTATAATGAGGTTCTAGTATAGCCTCTAAACTATTCTTGCTGTTGGTGAAACCAATTTTTTCTTATTTTTTTTCTGCCTGGCCACAAATAAAAGAGAAAAGAAATAATTGACCACTATTATTTATAATAACCCCTCATATAATTAAAGGTATTGGCTAATGAATTTCCAGTTCTCTTCTTAAGCAAACAACCTTCTTTAGCCTTTAGCAAAGTCCATTTCTTTATCCTTTTGTCAAGTTGTTTGTTTTTATAGTTTTCCAAATCTCTTATATTATAGGACCCCAAACTAGCATAATAAAAATTAATGCATAATTATTGAATAATTATATGAATAAAAGAAGGAATGATTCTCTTTGCATTCCTTCGTTCCTTCTGGGCTGTGAGTCCCTGTTGCGGCAGGAGTTAGACAGACATGAGCAAAGCAAGGTCAGTGGGCAGGTATACAAGGCCGCTGACGCAAGGACAAGACCTCAGTCGTGTTTCAGCTCCAGGAACAGAAAAGCAGCAAAACAAGACAAGGGGCCCTACAGCTGACCTCAGGACCAGCTGCACTGATTAAGGACCCCCTGCCCTGGAACCAACCAATTAGTGGAGACCACAACCCCGAAAGGACATACTTAGAGAGCTGATGAGTATTCTAATGAGATCTTCCCGTAGGACCTCCCCTAAAGTCTCTAGCCTTACAAGCCCTGAGGATGGAGGGCCCAGTGGCATTCTCTCTTCTAGGAGCACACCTGTGCCTTTCCCTTCGCCTACCCTCCCAGGTGTGTTTCTCTTTCTCCCTAAGACCCCCCTTCTTTTGCCTCTGTAACTTGTTTCCTAAAGCCTATTTCTTCTACCTCTGTGACTTTCTAAATAAACTTTCTCTTGTGTTTTGAGTCTTGGCTCTGAATTCTTTTCTCAGGTATGGAGGTTGCTGAACAAAGATCCAGCCTGACCCTGCCCCAGTCTAACACCTGGTACCATTTTCATTCTCGCCACCACCAACACTGTGGTTTTTAAAATATACCTATAAGAACAACAACAAAACAAAACAGAAAAAAACTTACGTGTTTACTCACAGCAAATCCACCAACCAAAATGTTAGCTTAGGAGAAGTGTAGCTCTGTCCATTTGTCCTAAAACACAATTACCTGCCTGCACTGACCTGGTCTCTCGTGGCTTCTTTGGGCCTTTAGATGCCATGTTCATTGTCTATGCTCCGACTGCCTTGTCTTTTACCTCAATCTTGTTTTTTTCACCTTTCATTTTGAAGCATTTTTTACTTTTCAATAATGAGACGTTGTTGTCATGGAAAAGCTCAGTCTGCTACTTCCTTAGCTGTGGCAGGAGCTCTCAGACATAGACCGCAGGCACAGTAAAGAAGCTCTGTAAATCAGCAAGGGCCTAAAGGAGACCATGCCAGACCTATATTTAATAATTTACCAAAACATAACTGGATCCTGTCACTCTGCTGCTCAAATCTGTGTGTATATATGTATGCGTGTATGCATCTATCTTTACGTGTATATACACATATACATGTGTAATTTAACATGGATCTTGGCATAAATAAGTATTAGATACATGGTAGCAATTAACTGTGAGAAGAAGGAGAAGGTGGAGGAGGAGGAGGAGGAGGAGGAGGCAGAGAAGGAGGAAGAGGAAGAGAAGAGCATTTTCCAGGCAGCCAGAGCATGCTTTCAAGGATAATGGAAGAATTTGTTAATGGACATGTCTGTAAGGGAGAAAAACGCTTGATTAGGGGGTGTTTTGATGGGCCCTGAGCTGTATGAAACTTGAGAATGCATTCATCTAAATGCTTAGCCCTTGGGATCAGGAAAGCTGGTAGCTAATGTAATCAAACAGCCCATCAAGCATCTGTTCTTTTCACCAAGGGCTGCTGTCTGGATCTGTTATTAGCATTGCCATCACAGGAGCTGGGTCATAGAATTACGGAGTTGGAAAGGGCTCTAGAAATCACTGCATCCAGTATTCTACCCAGCTACAGTAACAGTACTGCCTCAAAAGATTGCCACGAGAATTAATGGGTTAATATTTGCAAAGCACTTGGAGTAGTGTCTGATACATGAGAGGGTCTTTATTAGTGTGAGTTGAATAAATAAACACTATTTGTCAAATGCCCTGTGTGGGCACCAATCAAAATGCTATACACATGTCATATCATTTAACCCTCTCCCCAGCCCTTCTCCATTTCATATGTGAGGAAATGCAGCAAGATTAAGGAACTCACCTGATGCACACCATCAGTACAGTGTTGTGGGGCTTCAGACTCTGTTCAATGTCAAAGTCCATGCTGCTCTTACCATGACACTCAGTGCCCTTGAATAGAAGTCCCCCTTCCCGAACACATCCCTCTAAGAGAGTCAACCATTCCATAGATAGAAACAATCTTAATTGCTTTTAAAAAGTCTTCTTTATATTGAACCAAAATTTGCCTCTTGTGGTTTCTTTGCACTTTGCTACCAGAGAAAATAACTTGGGCTTGCCCTCCACAGGCCTTCAAACACTTCAGAACAGCTATCTGGAGATAACAAACCCAGAGCCTGGAAACCCATCAAACCAGTTTCGTTGCGTGTGGGTTGGGTCAGAACTGGGACAGAGGGTCTGACTATCAGGCCACTGTGCACTTTAGCTTTTGCTTTCTAAACACTTGGGAGTTTTACTGTGGTGCAATAGAGCAGAGAGAGGAGGCAACCCTGAGGAGGTGATTTTTGGCAGGTTTCATCTGCCACAGCCACAAGCTTTAATTAAGTGTTCAGTTAGGGCCGGCAGAAAGGACTGTTGACTGTGAGGGGGACAGAAGCCAGGAGGCAAGCATTAGAGAACTCTCAAAGAAAAAAAGAGAAATTCATCTGTGCTGGCTGCCAAAGAGATAGTGGTTAGACACCAGCACTCTGGGAACTAACAGACTGGATGCCAAACCCAGCTCTAACACCTAAGTAACCATTGACCTCAAGCATCTCTGCCTCCCCTGCTCTCATCTTCCATCTCTATAAAAATAGATGATAAGAATGGTTTCTGTTCTATACATTTGTGGGTGTTTTTTTAAGATTTACTAAGATAAATATATGTCATGTATTTAGAAAAGTTCCTGGCATTCCACAAGTGCTCAATAAATATTAGTTATTATTTGAAAGTTGCACATACATGTAATTCTTCCAGAGACATTTAGAGATGTTACTAGAGCCACTTTATAGCTGAAGAAATGGAAGTTTAGGAAACTAGGTAACTTGCCCAGGGTCACCGAATTATAAGACCAAGGAGTACAGGTTCGATGTCTCCAAGGTCCACTTTTCACCTCCACCAGTCATCAGGTCAGCCCACAGCCCAGGGAAATCCATTCCATCAGGCCTGGGGGCTGGTTATGGAGAAGACAGGGGAGACAAAAAGAAAGAGTGTAACACTGAATGGAAGCAGAGAGTTCAGTGAATAGAAGCTCAAATTAAAACCTGATTAAAATAAGAAGACATGTTCATTGGCCTAGGTGAAACCAGCAGCAAACCTGAAGGGTGCTGTGCAGATGACCAGTAATTTGTTCCAGGAGGAAATCCCTCCAAGCCTCTACCTCCCTAACTCCTTCATCATCCAGATGAGGAAGTAGTTTACATCTATCCAGTCTCCATGCCCCAAGTATCCTGACCCCAACTATAGTACTTGCTGTCCAAGAGTACTTAATATGGGGGATCGGAATTGCCCCCAAATGGCCCTGGCTGTTTGGCTCAGTGGTAGAGCATTGACCCAGCATATGGGTGTCCCGGGTTCTATTCCCAGTCAGGGCACACAGGAGAAGCAACCATTTGCCTCTCCACCTACCACCTCTCTTCCCCTCCCGCAGGCATGGCTCAATTGATTTGAGCACATTGACCCCTGCATTGAGGATGGCTATGTGGAGCCTCAGCCTCAGGTGCTAAAAATAGCTCAGTTGTGAGCAGGGCCGCAGATGGGGGTTACTGGATGGATCCCAGTCAGGGTGCATGCAGGAGTCTGTCTCTCTATCTCCCTTCCTCTCACTTAAATAAAAAAAAAAGAATCACCCCAAATATGCTACTTTAGCATAAGGATTATTTTGAAGGCAATTAAGAAGTAGCAAACACAGAAAGAGTTTTCTCCCCCTCTACCCCTTTGGCCTATAAGCAGGTTAAAATTTTCCCTTTGTGAAGGTGTTCCTCTCTTTTCTACTGTACCAATAAGAGAACAGCCATATCACTGGAGACAGGAAGTCACCACCAAGATGGGTCAGCACAAACAAAACTCACTAGTATAACCCTTATCTTCTATTAGTTTTCTTCATATATTGACCTTCCCTCAATTTACTGCTATGGAAGCCCCAAACTCTTTTCTGTTGTCTTATCACTTCTCTTTAAATTTATTATCCTTTGTTAAAATGGTATAAGCCCCCAGATCTAACTGCCTCTTTGGGCCTTAATTTATTTTCTATGAATGTTTCTGTGCATGTAAAAATTTATATATTAATATCAAATAAAATGTGGTCTGACCGGTGGTGGCACAATGGATAAAGCATAGACCAAGAATGCTGAGGTCACCAGTTGGAAAGCTCAAGATCGCTGGCTCTGAGTATGGACTGGTAAGTGTGGGGTCACTTGCTTAAACTGGGGAATTGTCTTCATGATCCCAAAAGTCATCAGCTTAAACCCCAAAGTTGCTGGCATGAAAAGCCCAAGTCGCTGACTTAAGCAAGGGGACAAAGGCATGGCCCCAATTAAGGCATGTATGAGAAACTCAATGCACAACTAACAGTGAAAGCAACTATGAGTTGATGCTTCTCATTCTCTCTCTCTCCCTTCCTGTCTTTCTCTCTTTCTCTCTCAATCAATCAATCAAATATGTATATTCCTTGTTAATTTATCTTTTGTCAGTTTAATTCCCTAGTTACATAACAGAAGAGAATAGAGAAATAGTTCAAAGCATTTTGTTGTGCAATTCAAGAAAATTTAAAAGCAAATCTCCTGCAAAAAGCAATACATTTGACTTAAAGACTATATACCCTTGGGCCTGACCTGTGGTGGTGCAGTGGATAAAGCATGGACCTGGAACGCTGAGGTCGCCCGTTCAAAACACTGCACTTGTCCGGTCAAGACACATATGGGAGTTGATGCTTCCTGCTCCTTCCCTCTTCCTTTCTCTCTCTCTCTCTCACTCTCTCTCCTCTCTGAAATGAATAAATTTAAAAAATCACTGAAAAACTATACCCTTGAACTGTAAATATATCTATCTTGTTTATTTAATAAAATACCAGCATCCAGTCTGGCACTTAAATCAATGTATATTTTCATTCATAAATGAATAACTGATATCAAAAATGTCTGAAAACACGTTTCCAAGAGTCCAACATATAATAAGTGCTCAATAAATGTGGATATTAAATGGTGTTACAGGAAGGGTACTTCATAAAGGCAAAGAAGAACAGGTTAGCCAATTTCATGATTTTGTTGAACCAGTTTTATTATCATTGCTCTTGCCTTCTCTGGCTTTCAGTATTTAGGAAAAGAAAGAGTAATTAAAGTGTGTGCATGGGCCCTGGCCGGTTGGCTCAGTGGTAGAGCGTCGGCCTGGTGTGCAGAGGTCCCGGGTTCGATTCCCAGCCAGGGCACACAGGAGAAGCGCCCATCTGCTTCTCCACCCCTCCCCCTCTCCTTCCTCTCTGTCTCTCTCTTCCCCTCCAGCAGCGAGGCTCCATTGGAGCAAAGATGGCCCAGGCGCTGGGGATGGCTCCTTGGCCTCTACCCCAGGCGCTAGAGTAGCTCTGGTCGCAGCAAAGCGACGCAGAGTGTCGCCCCCTGGTGGGCGTGTTGGGTGGATCCTGGTCGGGCGCATGCGGGAGTCTGTCTGACTGTCTCTCCCCGTTTCCAGCTTCAGAAAAATACAAAAAAAAAAAAATGTGTGCATGTGTGTGTGTATGAGTGTGTGCTTCCAAGGGTTTTTGGAACTAATTATTAAGGTACAGTTTTAATGGGCTGTATAGACTAAGTGGTCTGCCATATTGTAAGGCTCAATAAATGTCTGATAAATTAGCTGAACAAAACTGAATGCATAGTAGAACTGAACTTTAAAAAAGAGTGTTCAAGCAAAATTAAACTTTCCCTACAACATAGTTCAAGCTGGTCTTCTGCACTTCTTTAGGCTGGCGCATTATTTTGACACAGTTGAAGAGTTCATTTTATCCTGAGCTTACAAGTAGCTCGATAAGTACTTGCATTGCTTTTGAGTGGTGGCCTCATCTCCTGTTTTAGTATTTTCTTCCATTTTCTCTTCTTTGTGTCTCCCGTTTCTTTTTCCTTTCATTCTTTTGACTATATAACTTTGCCTCGAAGATTTTTCTCTATTTATATACACAAGATGTACACTAATGACAAGAAGCCTTCATTCACTTACAGACTTCTCAAAACCACTGCCTTAGGTTGTAGTTTGGTTCTCTTTAACACTTCAAAATTAATCATTTCTCTTTCATCAGAGAAACATTTCCTCACATTGTATTTGGATCTTGAGTTTTTCTAGACCTGTATAAGTGATTTCAGGTTAATTGTAAATCAGGCCACCTGACACTATAGTATTTCCTTATTATCTTAATATCATAACCCTTTAGCTACATCAGATTTTGTTGGATGTGTAAAAGTAATGAACAAGTAAATGATTGAGGGGAAATAATAAAGAAAAAGAAAACAGTGTTTTTCTGGCTTTGCCACAAATGAAATATTCCTTATCAATAAAATTTAAATGTAGTAGAAACTTTACTCCAAAGCTTTTGATATTTTTGATATTTTTCCCACCTTAACATGAGTCCATTGGACACAGAGGCGGATTAAGGTCGGTTGAGGCCCTGAACCCAGAAGATAATATTGGACCCCTTAAAAAAAAAGAGAGAGCCTGACCAGGCGGTGGCGCAGTGGATAGAGCATCTGACTGGGATGTGGAGGACCCAGGTTCGAGACCCTGAGGTTGCCAGCTTGAGCGCGGGCTCATCTGATTTGAGTAAGGCTCACCAGCTTGAGCCCAAGGTCACTGGCTCGAGCAAGGGGTTACTAGGTATGCTGTAGTCCCCTGGTCAAGGCACATATGAGAAATCAATCAATGAACAACTAAGGAGCCGCAACAAAGAATTGATGTTTCTCATCTCTCTCCCTTCCTATCTGTCTGTCCCTATCTGTTCCTCTCTCTGACTCCCTCTGTCTCTGCCACAAGAAAAAGAGAGAGAGAGAGAGAGAAGAAAAATAAAAATACATGTTAACCATATTTTTAAATAAATAAAAAATATTATGTACTATTAATGTTAAAATTGCACATATGAAACTAAACTTGGTGTCATTAGAAAAAAGTGTAAAGTTGGGGGTTTGCAGGGCTCTTCAGAAGTTGGGGCCCAGGGCTGCGCCCAGTGTGCCCGGCGTTAAATCCACCTCTGATTGGACATAAAACTAATCTTTCTTAACTGCTCAGAGTCACATTTTTCTTCAGTATGTTGTGCTATAGAAACATTCTTAGAGGTTATTGCAACACTTTATACCAGAGTTTAGATGTCTGCTAGACTAGATTACATCTCCTCCTTCTATTAGCAATCACAGCTGCCACTACCAGCATCCTAATGGAACAGGTGGCTTCTAATCTCCGGCTGGCTAAGAAACCAGTCATTCGAGCCAGTTAAAATTGTGTTCAGTGTAAGAATAACTCAATTTTAATTGAAGAATCAAAAAGTTCTGTTATAAGAGAAGTGCATGAGTTTAAGTTTACTGAGTTGAGGCCATCTGTTTTGCCTGCTCAGTATTTGATTGCAAAGTTTTTCGGTTGTTTTTGTTTTGAAAGGGGCAGATTTTAGTTATTTATGTTTGGCTTTGTTCTGGGTCATCTTCTTTATTTTAGCCAGAAGAGTTTGCTCCCTAAGTGACCCCTGATTACTATTCTATCCCAAGAGCTGGTCCCAAGGCTCTTTGTGTCTTTTGTGGGAGCATATTTTGGTATTTCAAGAATTACATAAGTAGAAGGTTAGATGACAAGAATATCTGGCCTGGGATTTAGAAATCCTGGCTTCTAATACAAAATCGTTTAATTCAGTTTGAGAAACATTGCATATATTTTTAAAAATAGAAGTTCACCTCCCTTGAAATGACACCTTTGTCCCCATCCTCAGAACTTCCATGACATTGAGGCCTATAACTTGGTGTTTTCTTTTCCACATTTCTTGGTTAAAAATAAAATGGCTTCAAACACACAACTTCTTTATTGAAGTTCCACTGAATTTGAATTCAGGAAGACAAGGACATACTGAAGTTTATTTCTAAAAGTTTTCTAATTAGGGTAAACAAAATTGCAAGAATATTGAAGATTGAAAAGTAAAAAATAAATTAAAAAGTGCTTACAAACAATCCCTTCAAAGCATCACTGTGCATAGTCACTATGTTAACTACAAATCATTGTCAGCTCCAGGCCTGAAACTGCCCCTCTCAGAATACCCACCTGGCAAAATTGCTACCTGGTTTGAGCTCCTATGTGTACTTAGGAGTATTAAAATTGCATTTCTTTGAAAACTTCCATAAATCAGACCTTTCCTCTCCCCGGTGAGTCTCAGTGAGCAAGGCTTGGCAGAGCAGCCCAGAGAAAAGAACTGAACCAGAACGATGCCGGGCGCACACTTGATTCATCTCTCCTTTTCACCGTACAAAAGGAGAGGGACTCTAATCTTTTGATTTGTCTGATGTATTTTGACAGCATGTACTGCTAGCTGCTTTTACAAAGCTGCTGAATCCCAGGACAGTCCTCCAGTGAAGCCATTAGTCATTTCCCCCTGCTACTTCTAAGCCCGGCATCCTCCACAGATAATTATCCTTATAGAGATAAGGCAGGCTATCTTTTAAAAATTTCTTATGTGGTTCAATCGCCATAATGGGTATACTGCAGGGGAGATGCATTTTAAAGTATTATTACCGGGAGAATATTTCCCAAATCCCACAAGTCATAAGGATAGAGACAGCAATTTAGAAAGAGTAGAGCAGAACTTCTTTATATGGGCATTTCATAAAATGGATTGTACTTCATGAATTTCATTGTGGCAGGATATTCACTCTGCTATCCTGCCATTACCGAGATGCTTGTTATAAGAAAAGAGAGATGCGTGACTGTTGTGGATGTTGTGTTATTGACTGTTCTGCGCTCTGTAAAATACTTCATTGGAATGTTGTCACCTGCATGAAAGATATGTACAAACTCTCTTCCCTAAATTGTCTTGCCAAAGACATTCAGAATATGCTAACTCACAAATCTTCAAATAAAAAGCCAGTTTAACCAGCACCCATGTCCTTAAATTTAATGTAGGAATAAAATTCCAGAACCCTGACATCTATGAATGATCCTTTCCCAGTGAGTTGCAGGGTATTTCTCTTTATTAATTTCTCCATGCAGTTAGTTTTTAATAAGCAAAAGCTATGTAATCAGCCAAGTGACTTATATTTTTTTCGTTTGTGAATTTATGCTTGGTGTAAGAGGTATTGTTAGCAGTAAAAATGCGTGATGTTAATCAGGACAAGGATAATGTGCACGGCCTATAGAAGGGGCCAGGAATTCCTCTCCCGGGTGTGTATTTGTGAAAAAAAAATACATGTGTCTTATTTCTAACACTACCACTCCTTCCCCTGAGTTCTTGATTCCACCTCCTCTAGGCTCTTTCAGGATTTTTTGCTTTTTAATATTGCCAGTCTCTCCTTATTTTATTGGCTCCTCCTTCTCAGTATATAATTCTGCTCAGAGCTGCTTCCTTAAAAAACTTGATCTTGATGTTGGTCAAACTGCTTGAGTGGCCTACATTATTTTTAACCTGCCACTCATTTCTTAATGCCCAACTATCTCCTTTCACTTCCTCTCCTCACTGGAAATGACCTTGTGCAAAAACACAAATGACCTTTTTTTTTTGTATTTTTCTGTAGTGAGAAGTGGAGAGGTGGAGAGACAGACTCCCACATGCATCCAACCAGGATCTACCTGGCATGCCCGCTAGGGGGCAATGCTCTGCCCATCTGGAGTGCTGCTCTGTTGCAACCAGAGCCATTCTAGTGCCTGAGGCAGGGGCCATGGAGCCATCCTCAGTGCCTGGGCCAACTTTGCTCCCACGGAGTCTTGGCTGAGGGAGGGGAAGAGAGAGAGAGAGAAAGGAGAGGGGGAAGGGTAGAGAAGCAGATGGGCGCCTCTCCTGTGTGCCTTGGCCAGGAATAGAACCCGGGACATCTACACACCGAGCCAACGCTCTACCATTAAGCCAACCGGCCAGGACCCACTAATGACCTTCTTATCCTTAATCTAATGGCATCTGTGCTGTCTTCAATCCCTTGCCTCCTCTGGAGCATTGACCTTGCTGGTGTCTTCCTCCTTAAGATTTTACAGCCTTGGTGGCAGTCTGTGATCATGGTTCTCAGATCTCTTTCTATCTCAGAGTGACCCTCTTATCCCTTTCCTCTCGAGTTCTCCTAGATATGGGCATTAGCCTGGATTAATTGTCTTCTCTCTCTACAGTCTCTCAGAAACCATTTATTCTCTTGCCTTTCACGCCCCGTTCCACTCGCACAGCCATCAAATTTTTCTCCCTGAGCTTCTGCCCAAGAGCCAGTCTCATGTTTCCAGCTTCTTATTAGAAAGTCCCGTTTGCATGTCCTTCCAGGACCTCAAGTTTAACATGTCTAAAGCTGGATTCATCAGCTTTACTTGAGAACAGCTTTTGCTTCTCACTTCCCTCTTTTTTGTAAGGATATCCAGCAGCCTGGATGAGGTACATTTTAATCTCATTCTTCTATTTTTCTCTTTTATTCATCCAATTGCCAGCTCCCATCATTTTCTACCTTCATGAGGCATTTCCCAAGTGCTCCACTCATCTCCACTATTACCAAATGGGGGGGGGGGGAGGGTTGTACTGTGCCATTCTGGTTAAGTTGGAACTTAATCCATTACCCATATGGTTCTAGGTAAGATTTGATTGAGAGAAGAAGTGGTTGCCTAGAGAATCAGATTCTTAGATTTCTAGCCATAGGAAGTGCAGGAGACTTGCCCCACTGCTGCACTCTGAAACCTATCACCACACAAGCACCTAAGTCACATTTGCCATGGATGGCTCTCAGCCAGTGACTAATTGTGCTAAGCGTGGCAGGCATACTAAGGTAGGCTCATACCTAGGAGATGGGACATGCCATTAATGGACATTCCTCTGATTTGGCTTGAGGACTCCCCAGTGCCCCTGCTGACCTCTCCTAAGACTGCACTGATCCACCCAAACTTCCTTTCTTCCCTTTCATCTTCACTCAGGATCAGAGCTGCATCATGGTCTGATGGCTCTTTCAGCCTCTCCTGCCCTGGCTCGCTCTCCATTTTCCTTCTTGGATGTTTCCATTAAAAAGTCTCTCACAGCCTGACCAGGCAGTGGTACAGTGGATAGAGTGTTGGACTGGGACGTGGAGGGCCCAGGTTCGAGACCCTGAGGTCACCAGGTTGAGCAAGGCTCACTAGCTTAAGCCCAAGATTGCTGGCTTGAGCAAGGGGTTACTTGGTCTGCTGTAGCCCCCTGGGTCAGGGCATATACGAGAAAGCAATCAATGAACAACTAAAGTGCCGCAACTATGAGTTGATGCTTCTCATCTCTTTCCTTTCCTGTCTGTCTGTCCCTATCTGTCCCTCTGTCTCTCTCTGTCTCCGTCACAAAAAAATCTCTCACAAAATGAACTTCATTTTTGCTCCTACTTCCCAGACAGCCTAGAGTAACACAAAGAATTTGTGCAACTTTTAGAAGGTGTGGTGAATAAGGAGCCGTTCCTCTGTGAACGTGATTGTGATTAGAAGTAGTGACAGACACGTATTTGACGGTTAGCTCTCCTTCACAACTGTTGGCTTTGATGACTAACAGCAGCCCAGACCCACTACGAGATGCCTGGCTGAAGACCAACAGCAACAGTAGCAACACAGAGATGACAGCTTTCCAAAAAGTTTTCTATCACCTTTCCTTTGTTGACCCACCTTGAAAGCTGCACATATGTATCCCCCAGATTCCCCTAAGTCTCTAACTTTGTCACCTGTGCCAGTGCTTTAGAAGGACAAAGTAGTGACTTTTCTCTGACCTTCCAACTAACTTCCCTTTCTAGACTTACTTCCATAACTTCTCTCACAATAGTTAAGGTCTATTCCTAAAATATTCTTACAATAAACCCACATTCCACAGTACTCATAATGGGTCTGCTTCTTTGATTGAACCCTGACTGATCCACCCTGCCTTTATCAGTGCAGGATGGCTTACTGCTCTCTCTCTCATCAATACATCTTGACCAGTGCTGCTAAACTCATCTTCATCATTGTGCTGAAAAGAGGAGAACAGCTCTTCATTGTCTACAAAGTAAAATCTGAAGCATAGTCAGGATCCTCCACAAGTTAACTTTCCAGGTTTATGTTTCTCATTCCCTCTACATGAATTTTTGTTCTCTGTCAAATTGATCTACTCACTTCCTCTTGATATTCTTATTCTTACCCACTCTGCCTATTCATTGACAATATGTTTCATCTTTCTGTTTCCCTGAGCCATTTCTGATCTATTTATTCAAATCCAATATATCCTTAAAAAGCCAGCTTAAACCCCATATCCTCTGCAGACTTTTCTATCTCAACTGGAAATTATTGCTATTTTTAACATGCAACATCCTAATTGGGGCCTTCTCTTGACGTTTCTATCATAGGTGCCAGAATGCTGATTCTGGAAACTCTGTCTCCACTTGACATAACGATGAAACTATAATACAGAATTTCATTTTTAATAGACCTTAGTCACCAGTAAAAAGGAAACAAACCTCATATACTGTTGAAATGTACATTCATACCAAATATATATATTATTTATATGAAATTTTATAACCTCCTATCTTATAAAATGAATTGAACTTCCTTTCCCCTTGTTTAGTGCTAGGATTCAGCTGACACAGCTAGCAGTGAGGTTGGCAGTGCCAGTGTGGTCTGGATGTCGAGGCTAGAGATGAATAAATGTTCTGCCTGATCAGGAGACAGCTTACCTGTGGAGCAGATGGAGGAAATAAGTAAATATATTGATGGTTATGGGAGAGGGGAAGACCAGAGTAAGTCCATGGTAATTAGTTGGAATTTGAAATATCAATGCAAAATTATTTAGTTATAAATATAGAAATGGGAAACAGATGTGTGTGTGTGTGTGTGTGTGTGTTACAGATTGGGTTCTCCAATGAAGCAAATGCTGAGATGAGGTTTGGGGTAAAGGGCATATATTAGGGATCAAAACATGTCAAAGGAAATGAAATGGACAGAAGGAGACACTAAACTATAACCCAGGCCCCAGAAAGTCTTGGTCAACTTCACTCGGGAGCATACATGGCCTATCAGATTCTTCATTGTGCCAATTTGACCAGTCTTTATTCACTTTCCTCAACCAGTCATTGGTGGTGGAATGGATGCCCTAGAAAAGATGTGATAAGGGGCAAGGCAGCTCTCTGCAACAAGTCCTTCCTTGAAGGGGAATCTGAGTGGTACATTTTCATGTTCCACCACAATGCATGTGTGAATGAGTGTGTACATGTGCGCATGTGCATACATATGTCTTCTAGCTCTGAGAAGGCCAAGAAGCAATAAAAACCCAGTAGAGGCCCTGGCCAGCTGGCTCAGCAGTAGAGCATCAGCCTGGCATGTGGAAGTCCCTGGTTCAATTCCTGGCCAAGGTACAAAGGAGAAGCGCCCATCTGCTTCTCCACCCTTCCCCCTCTCCTTTCTCAATCTGTCTCTTCCCCTCCCGCAGCCAAGGCTCCATGGGAGTAAAGTTGGCCCGAGCACTGAGGATGGCTCCATGGTCTCGGCCTCAGGCACTAGAATGGCTCCATCCAAGATGGAGCAATGCCCCAGATGGGCAGA
Organism: Saccopteryx bilineata; assembly: GCF_036850765.1. Lineage (NCBI taxonomy): Eukaryota > Metazoa > Chordata > Mammalia > Chiroptera > Emballonuridae > Saccopteryx > Saccopteryx bilineata. Next base: position 326,696,355 of record NC_089490.1, on the reverse strand, counting down.
GCATCACCCCCTGGTGGGCATGCCAGGTGGATCCTGGTCGGGTGTATGCGGGAGTCTGTCTGACTGTCTCCCCTCTTCTAACTTCAGAAAAATACCAAAAAAAAAAAAAAAAGAAAGAAAGAAAGAAAAAGAAAAAAAAACGCAGTAGACTGAGTACACACACTTCCCACATATTGGTGCTAAATACCATTCTCTACTCAAAGAAGCCAAGCCTCCTCAGAAAATCAACAATTCCAAGGCTGATGCATGGAAAGTACCAGATGTCATAAAGTAAGAACTTGATCCAAGAACGATGAGAATCTGTCAAAAGAACATAGGCACCATCTTGAAGAGGCTCAACCTGGCCAAATCTGCAATGTTTCAGCATCAAAAGAAATAATGATAGCAACAAATTATAACCCAATGAATAAAATAAGGATACATGAGTTCATACAAATATAAGAAAAGAAATTGGGGAAAAGAGAGGGTTCTACCTTGTAGTAGGATAACTAATAATTGTAAAGGCTTGATGAAACTAAATAATCACTATTTGGCAACCATAATAAGAATAATTGATTCAAGTAACAATCAGCAATGGCCCTGGCTGGTTGGCTTAGTGGTAGAGCATTGGCCTGGCATGTGGATGTCCCGAGTTCAATTCCCAGTCAAGGCACACAGAAGAAGCACCCATCTGCTTCTCCACCCTTCCCCTTCTCCTTTCTCTCTCTCTCTCTCTCTCTCTCTCTCTCTCTCTCTCTCTCTCTCCCTCCCTCCCTCCCACAGCCAAGGCTCCTTTGGAGCAAAATTGGCCTGGGCGCTGAGGATGGCTCCATGGCCTCCGCCTCAGGCACTAGAATGGCTCCAGGTGCAACAGAGCAACACCCCAAATGGGCAGAACATCGCCCCCTGGTGGAAATGCCAGGTGGATCCTGGTCCAGTGCATGCAGGAGTCTGTCTCTCTGCCTCTCCACTTTGCACATAAGGAAAAAAAAAAGAATCAGCAATGGATACTAAAACAAGTAAAAGTTTAAGGAGGAACTGAATATTTAAGAAGCTTCAAAATATCTCTGTCTAAAATGCTTATTGAGGTATACAATTCTTATAATTTATCTTTACAGCAGAGAAAACTAATTAGACACTATCTTATGGCATAATAAAAGAATGTCACATGTATTTTATTATCTCTAGTAATGGGACAAATAAGCACCATGTGCTTCCTGATATGATACACTGAGAAGAACATAGCATCACTTCTTGGCATTCCTATCATAAAGTGAATAAACTGAGTTTAAATATGACAGAATCAATCAACCCAAAAATGAAAAACATCTACAAAGTAACTGGCCTGGACTCCTTTTAAAAAATCATATTGTGGTCCTGGCCAGCTAACTCAGTTGGTTAGAGCATCATCCTGATATGCAAGGTTCAGATCCAATCCCTGGTCAGGGCACATACAAGAATCAACCAATGAATGTATAAATAAGTGGAAAAACAAATCAATGTCTCTCTCTCCCTCTCTCTAAAATCAATCAATAAAAAATTTTAATTATATTGTGATTATGAAATGCAAGAATAGACAGAGGTAGTCAGTGGTAGCTGGTATTGGCTCACTTACTCATGTAAATCAATTATATGCATCTCTTCTTAACTCTGCAGTTCAGTGATAGTGATATCAAGTTGGTACAATAAAATTGGCCAGAATGAAAATATTTACACCATAAAAATTGGCAACTACTACAAATTAGGGCTTTTCTTCCCCTCCTAGTGAGCCAGTTTAATAGCACACTACTGGAACTGTTCCTGATTGAAGGAAACTAAAGAGACACAAGAACTAAATGCAACATGTCATCCTGGGTTTGATTCTAGAATTATAACGAACATAATTAGGACTATCAGAGAAATCTGAATGGGTTTTCAGGACTAGATGTTAGTATTTTATCAGTCTTCATTTCCTAATTTTGATGGCCATACTCTGGTTATATAGGACAATGTTTTTCCTTTTAGGATATTGCACTGAAGTATTAGGGACTGATGAGGCTTCAGATCTGCTACTTATTCTTAAAGTTTCAAAAAAAAATTCTGTATGTATGAATATATATGGAAAAAGAGAGAATGACAAGGCAATTGTGGTAAAACGTTAATACTACATTAGGGAATTAGGGATTAGGGAATGGAGTAAAAGCTATATGGGAGGCCTTTGTACTACCGCTCTTGCCCTTTTTCTGTAAATTTGAAACCTTTTTTTAAAAAAAAAATTAAGGAATTGCATTTTAATCAAATGCTTTTAAGTACATCTGTAGCTATCCTCCTTTTCTGCTGGATCTGCTGGGAGTTCCGCACCTTTCTCATTCAACAGAGTTGGAGAACTGCTAAAGGAGAAAACAGTGAATGGACAGTAAGTAGTCCCGGCTTCTGCCCAAGGGATAGGTTCCAAGAACACCAATGGATGCCTGAAACCTCGGATAGTACCAAACCCTCTATGTACTATGTTTTTTCCAAAACATACATACCTTTTCACTTAAAGGAAGCACTTTAGAGCTTCTCTTTGGCATATCCAAATTGCCAGCACCACTACTCTTGTGCTTTGGGGCCATTCACCATTAGGTAAAATAAGGGTGACTTAAACACAAACACTGTGATACTGCAACAGGGCATCTGATAACAAAGATGATAGGGATCGTGTACAGCATGGAGATGCTGGACAATGGCTGATTCATGTCTTCAGCCAGATGGAGCAAGACACACAAGATTTCATAACGCTACTCAGAATGGCACACAATTTAAAACTTACAAATTGTTTATTTCTGCAATTTTTCATTTAATATTTTTGGACAGCAGGTAACTGAAACTGCCGAGAGTGAAACTACAGACAAGGCACTACTGCAAGAAGTCTCCATTTGTGTTACCGTGTAACTAAATGCAATCTCTACTGAGCTGTTGCCTCCTCCTCCAGGGTCTATAGAGAAGTGGTCTTTTCCATTTCTCTTCTCAGAAACTCTAATGGCCTGACCAGGCGGTGGCACAGTGGATAGAGCGTCAGACTGGGATGTGGAGGACCCAGGTTTGAGACCCCGAGGTCACCAGCTTGAGCACGGGTTCATCTGGTTTGAGCAAAGCTCACCAGCTTGGACCCAAGATCACTGGCTAGAGCAAGGGGTCACTTGGTCTGCTGAAGGCCCACAGTCAAGGCACATATGAGAAAACAATCACCTGACCAGGCGGTGACAGTGGATAGAACGTCGGACTGGGATGTGGAGGACCCAGGTTCGAGACCCCAAGGTCGCCAGCTTGAGCATGGGCTCATCTGGTTTGAGCAAAGCTTGGACCCAAGGTCGCTGGCTTGAGCAAGGGGTTACTCAGTCTGCTGAAGGCCCACAGTCAAGGCACATATGAGAAAGCAATCAATGAGCAACTAAGGCATTGCAATGAAAAACTGATGATTGATGCTTCTCATCTCTCTCCGTTCCTGTCTGTCTGTCCCTATCTATCCCTCTCTCTGACTCTCTCTCTGTTTCTGTAAAAAAAAAAAAAAAGAGAGAGAGAGAGAAAGCAATCAATGAACAACTAAAGTGTCACAACGAAAAACTGATGATTGATGCTTCTCATCTCTCTTCATTCCTGTCTGTCTGTCCCTGTCTGTCCCTCTCTCTAACTCTCTCTCTCTGTCTCTGTTAAAAAAGAAAAGAAGAAGAAGAAGAAAACCTCAAATGTTCATGGATACTGCAAGAATGTTACTTCACACTGCTATTACAAACAATACAGATGAGAACATGGTTAAAAGTATAGCTTTTTGAGGGAAAGATTTTTTTTTTTTTGCTTATAACAAAAGCTGAGTTTTTTTAGAAGCAAAATAAGTATGAAGATATTGACAGTGTGAGGTTCCGAACCCTCATTATTATTACATACTGTTTTAAATGGTTTCTTAAAATGCTAAATTGGGTCTTTTTTTTTGTATTTTTTTTTTCTGAAGCTGAAAACGGGGAGGTAGTCAGACAGACTCCTGCATGCGCCCGACCGGGATCCACCCGGCACGCTCACCAGGGGGCGATGCTCTGCCCATCTGGGGCGTTGCTCTATTGAGACCAGAGCTACTCTAATGGAGCCATCCCCAGGGCCCGGGCCATCTTTGCTCCAATGGAGCCTTGGCTGTGGGAGGGGAAGAGAGAGACAGAGAGGAAGGAGAGGGGGAGGGGTGGAGAAGCAGATGGGTGCTTCTCCTGTGTGCCCTGGCCGGGAATCGAACCTGGGACTTCCGCACGCCAGGCCGACTCTCTACCACTAAGCCAACCGGCCAGGGCCGGGTCTTTTTTTATTTGTTTGTTTTGGGGGGTTGGTTTTTGTTTTTGTGTTTGTTAGAGACAGGAAGGGAGAGAGAAGAGAAGCATCAACTCGTAGTTGTGACACTTCGGTTGTTCATTGATTGCTTCTCATACGTGCCTCAACAAGGTGGGGAAGCACTCAAGCTAGCCAATGACCTTAGGCTCAAGCCAGCAACTTTGGGCTTCAAGCCAGTGACCAATGGGGTCATGGCGATGATCCCATACTCAGGCTGGCAAGCGTGTGCTCTAACCACGTGAGCTTGAGCTCAAGCTGACAACTTTGGGTTTTCAAACCTGGGACTTCAATGTCCCAGAATGATGCTCTATCCAATGTGCCACCATTGGTCAGGCACTAAGTTATTAATTTTAAAATAATTGAGCATTGAACCTCCAATAAATTAATCTTAAGAAATTCAACTTCAAAATAATGAATAGAGATCTCATGGAGAGCAATGGGTTTTGTTTCAAAATTAGTCTGCCCTTTTCCCTTCCTCCCTTTCTCCCTTCCTCCCTCCTTCCCTCCATCCCTCCCCCCCTCCCTTCTTTCTTTTAGTGGACAATAAGCACTGTGTGTGTCTAATCTTCCCAAGCAGACTCAGTGTTCCTTGAGATAGGTATTATGTTTTACACATTTATCCCCCATGAGTGATAGGGCTTCTTGAAACAGAGTTTACTGCTAATGCCAAAAAAGACAGCAAGTACCCTGTGGACAGTAATCTGAATCGTCACCACAGTTGAGCTAAGAGTCAGGATGGAGTCAGTCCAAACAAAAAGCCCACATTGCTCCAATGGGAATAAAGGTCTTGTCCACATCTTCCACGGTCACAAAGCATTTTACAATAGAAGATACCAATCTGAGGGGCTGGCTGTGAATTCATTTAGCAACGTTTTATCTTTGGTTGTTCAGACTTGTTAAATACTCTCAACCTGACATTTTAAAGGGCCCTGCTGTTTCTCTCTTTAGGGAAAATGAATGTCAATCACAAGTTTCTATGCCTGTTTATTTGTTTTCAGGTAAGTTCCATATCTTCTCTAAGTTCTAACAGAAGCAAAGAAGAAGGCTCAGGGCTGGTTTCATGGATTACTAGCAGGGCCTGCTGCACGGTAAGTGCAGTTGTGAGGAGACAACCGTCACCCAAGGGGAGCCGAGAGGACCTGCTAGACTGGCATCCGTGCTCTCTGGTTTTCTCAGAGCTTTTTCCAGTGGGGGGCTTGGATGTGGACAACCAGGCGGCCTTGGGCTTGACCATCAAAGGTAGTGTGTCCAGTTACAACAAATAAAACTCACATTAACAAATTGTGTAAACTATTTTAAACTCACGAATACCTCTATTAAATCAACTTACTTTTTTTTTTCAATCTTTTAGACAAGCCTTTTTTCTGCATTTTGGTAGCTCCCTACTTATAATGCAACTCAAACGGTTTTGCAAATAAATGAGCCTTTACCTAAATGTCACTTAGGGAGCAAAAGGAAACATTTTGTGCTGTCACCTTTCCCCTCTCTTAGGCGCTTCCTCCTCCCCACCAAAACATTATACTCAAACTGACCAATAAATATCTTGTGTACAATAAAACTAATCATTAAAATGTTTCGTTATTTCAATTACACTAAATAAATACAATAGCTATCTGTGGTGGTGCAGTGGATAAAGCGTCAACCAGGAATGCTGAGGTTGCAGGTTCTAGATCCTGGGTTTGCCCAGTCAAGGCACATACAGGAAACAAGCTGATGCTTCCCGTCCCATCTCCTCACCACCATCGTTTCTCTACCTCTCTTTTTTTCTCTCTAAAATAAAATAAATAAAATCTTTAAATAAATAAATACACTAGCAAAAGGGATAAATTCAAGCATATTGGAATTTAACATCTAAAATACCATCCTTCTATAGTTGCAAAACTTCTCTTTTTCCCTAAAAATTTATATGCATTAACTGGTCATGTCTTGCTAATACAGTGTACACTGAATTGTTGCTTTATGTAAACAAGAAAGCAAACACTGTGGAGTATAACCCTTTCCGTGCACCCAAGGGACTTCATTTTAAAGGTTTAATCAGGCCTTTTAAACACATATTCTAAATGTGTCTAACTTTTTTAAATTTTCTATATTAAAATTATCCTTCTTTGTCAATTTTTCATAACTGGTTATATTTAGTAACCACTTAAAGCAACTTTTAATTACATACTTTCGATCAAAATATTGGCACTGGGGGCTACTTTAGTCCCAGGGAAGACACCAATCTAATTACCGTTGCTTTGTTTCTGATTCCACTTCCAAAGTATAACCTCGTCTGGAGTGACAAGATGTGAAAGAAAAAAAAATTCACATTTTGCACTTCAAGTCTAAACTGCACGAGACATGATGGTAATCAGACTCTATTGTTTCAGTGCTAAACTTAACAGTCGTGGGAGATGGGGCTCCTAACGGAGAGAATTAATCATGGGCCTTTTTGATATTCATGAAAAAGGGAGATAATCTTGCTGCAGAGTGACATTCTTTCCGGGGAGCCCAGCTTCTGGCTGTGAAACCCATTCCCATGTGATTTCTTTCTAATAAGCCAGAAAGCTGCTTTAATCTTTAAACATGAAGCATTGTCTTCCAGTATCAAAGGTAGACAAATTCTCCTATTGAGGTTCAAAAACAGAGAATAATAAGAACCTGGTTGTTCCTGTCAGGCTGATGTCAGCTCTGCAATCACTCTTCATTTGATTGAGCCATTTTGTCCTCAGAACCACTCTGCTCTGTTCGGCTGAATTTCCTCCAGCCCCTAACAGCGAGCAGCACACCCAGAGCTTCCCTGGGGGTTTCTTGTCAGAAGATAGACTCTTGTGCAGTAGATATGTTATTTCGGAGCTCAGTTTGAACAGCCTAGGGACAGCCAAGGACTTTGTCTCCATGGAGCTTCAGGTCACTCTTCCAGCTGCCCCACTGGCACTGACACTTCCCAGCCCAATGGGAGGAGTATGTCCACTTCCACAAGGCAAAGTCCCCAGCACACCGGACTTTGATTTTTACCTGAAAAGACCAGAAAGATGCTGGGTTTCATAATTTTTCATAATCAAGTTGCATGATTTAAGGAGTCAGCCCATAAGCAGTCTCCTACCAAAAGGAGAGTTAAGTGAGGCTTCCAGTCAAGATGATGGGATAGGTAAATATGGTACTCACATTCTCCCCCAACCATATCAAAATTACAACTCAACTACAGAACAGCCATCACTCAGAACTGCCTGAAATCTAGATGAACAGAAGTCTTACAACTAAGAGTATAAAGAAGCCACAGTGAGACTGGTAGGAGGGGTGGAGATGTAGAACAGGCTGGTTCCATACCCATGTGTGGCAGTTTAAAATGAGGAGAGATATCTCAGGTGCATGAACAGTAAAAACTTCCAGCCCCATGCCAGGCACCCCAGCCTAGGGTTCCAGTGCCAGTCAGAAAAGTCCCTATAATTTCCTGCTATAAAAACCAGCAGGAACTGTGACCAAGGGAGACAGAGGGGCTACTGGAGTCCCAGACAGTTCATCTTAAAAGGCCCACACATGGACTCACTCGCTCTGAGCTCCTGCACTTGGGCAGCAGCTTGAAAGGTGCCAGGGCATATGGAGAGGAACCAGATTGTCTGGCATCAGACAGAGAGCAGAAGGGGTGTCTTTCTCCCAGACAGAAGTGCTGGCAGAGACCACTGTTCCTTTGTTGAACCCTCGCCCCACAGAGCCAGCAGGCGGGTGCCATATCTCAGTCTCCGAGTTTCTAACAACCTGGCTATCACTGTTCCCCAACCCTGGTTATTCCCTAAGACCTTACCCCACCAACTTTCCAGCCCACCCAAGCTGTTTCCAGTGACTTTTCCATATGAATAGTCTGTCCTGGCTTATCTCTAGACTATCCTAAAATCTCTCAAACAAAGCAGTATCTGGCCTCAGCATGCCCTGTACTGCTCACTAAGTGGCTGCAGGCCTGGCATTGGTGACAGCCAGCCTTGGTTCACAGCTTGGCCACTCCTGAGCACTGCCAAGTCCAGCAAAAGTTAACAGCCATCTAGATGCACATCACTTTTTAACTCATACTGGGGGAATCCAGGGCAGAATACAGATAGTGGCTGACCTTGGCCTGTACTTCCTACGAAGCCCCAGAGCCAGTGCACCTGGTGAACAGCTTCAGATGACATCAAAGCATCACCACTCAACCACCTCCATAAGTGACACACTGAAGGGAAGAACTCAGTGGGCACCAGGGCCCCACCAAAGTAAGTCCTGCTCTGTGAGCTGATCAGCTGATCCTCCACAGTGGTTGTAGCCAGTTTTTGTAGCCCATTGGTCTCCCACAGATGTGCCAACAGTAATCAAGGTTCAACTACAACAGGAAGGTGTACACGCCCCACATGTAGGGCACACCTGAAGTGGCCAGCTAGGGTGAATGGAGAGGCTGTATCACTGAACCATATAGAACACCTAATAAATAAGTCCACTCTACCAAGCCCAGGAGACAGCAGTTCTACCAAATATATAATGAAACAAATATAGGGAGTCTGCCAAAATGAGGAGATAATAAAAACATCTCAAATAAAATAATAGAATTAAACTTCAGTAAAAAAAAAACTAAACTAAATGGAGATAACCAACCTACAAGACGCAGAATTCAAAACATTGGTTATAAGGATGCCCAATGAACTTAGGGGAAGAATAAATGAGGGGAAGAACTTAGTGAGGACCTCAACAAAGTGACAGAAAACATAAAAATTAAACTAGAAGACATAAAAAGAACCAGTCAATAATGAAAAATACATGAACTGAAATGTGGAATACATTACAGGGAGTCAATAGTGGAGTAGGTGAAGTACAGGATCAAATCAGAGATTTGAAAGATAAGGAAGCAAAAAATGCCCATTCAGAACAGGAAAAAAAAAATGGACTCAACAAAAGTGAAGATAGTATAAGGAGCCTCTGGAACAACATCAAGCACACCAACATTTGCATCACGGGGGTGTCTATGTGAAAAAATAATGATGAAAAACTTCCCTAATCTGGTAAAAGAAATAGTCCAGGAAGTACAGAGAGTCCCACACAAGATGAACCCAAGGAGGCCCACACCAAGACACATCATAATTAAAAATACAAAGGTTAAAGACCAAGAAAGAATTCTGAAAGCAACTAGAGTACAGCAGTTAATTATCTACAAGGGAGCTCCCATAAGACTGTCACCTGATTTCTCAACAGAAACTTTGCAAGCCAGAGGGACTGGCAAGAAATATTAAAAGTGATGAAAAGCAAGGACCTACAACCAAGATTACTCTACCCAGCAAAGCTATCTTTTAGAATCAAAAGACAGATAAAAAGCTTTCCATATTTTAAAAAGCTGAAGGAGTTGATCACTACCAAACCTGTATATCATGAAATGTTAAAGGGTCTTGAAGAAGAAGAAGAAGAAGAAGAAGAAGAAGAAGAAGAAGAAGAAGAAGAAGAAGAAGAAGAAGAAGAAGCCAACAACCTCCAGAGGAGGAGGAGGAGAAGGAGAAGGAGAAGAAAAGTAACATGGAGAGGCCACCCATAGGTACTTTTGTCAATAATTTCAGTTGAAGTCTGGCCTGTGGCGGTACAGTGGATAAAGCTTTGACCTGGAATGCTGAGGTCACCTGTTCGAAACCCCAGGCTTGCCTGATCAAGGCACATATGGGAGTTGATGCTTCCTGCTCCCTTCCTCCCTTCTCTCTCTTTCTCAATCTTGTCTCTGAAATGAATAAATAAAATCTTTTAAAATAATAATAATAATAATTATAGCTGAGCTTCAGCTGCTGGCCATGAGAGGGAGCTAGCCTGGACCTTCAGCCCAGACAAAAACCCTGGCTCACATCTTTCTGCAAGCACGTGAGAAACCCAAGCAAGAACCAACTAGCTGGCCCCATTAAAGCACTATAGAAGTACTACTATAAAGTACTATAGAAAATAATAATAAATCAGTTTCAGCGACTAAGTTCTGAAATAGTTTATAATCAAGGATGACTAGAAAGCCCCTTTGTCTTGTTTAATATCAATTCCTCAGCTATACTTTTTCCCTTTTCTTCTAAGCATTCATTATTCTTTAGCATATTATATGATTTACTAATTTATGATGCTTAGTATTTTTTTGGCTAGTTCTCTACCAGATTAAAAACTCTAAGAAAGTAGCAAAAAACAAACAAACAAAAAACCAGTTAAGTGAAACAGAAAATAACTCAGAATGAAGGTCCATTAGATAAAGGCAAAAAGCAGAGCTAAAGGAAAGCCAAATCAAATACATGGCTCCACAAACCATTAGCAATAACATTTTCACACACACACACACACACACACACACACTCCAGCAAACTGGAGAGATTGCATCGGCTACAGTGTGGGCTATATTCCAAGTTTGGAAAAGTCCCAAAACTTCTATCATAAGTCTCAAACTCACCTTAATTTCTTTAGCAATTAACATTATTGGACCCAAACAATCAATCTCGGGCTGTCTTTTGGAGCACAGTTATGGACCATAGGTGCATTCTTGAGACTTCCTAACTTGAAGCAGATCCGGCACAGCTGTCTCTTACAGAGAGGCAGATTAAGGTCAGTTGAGGCCCCGGGCACAGAAGAAAATGTTGGGACCTTTAAAAAAAGAGAGAGAGAGACAGGGAAAATAAAAATACATGCTAACCATATTTTTAAATAAATAAAAAATATTATGTACTGTTCACGTTAAAATTGCACATATGAAACTAAACTTGGTGTCATTAGAAAAAAGTGTAAAGTTGGGATTTTGTGGGGCCCTTCAGAAGTTGGGGCCCAGGGCTTGTGCCCCATGTGCCTGCCATCAAATCCACCTCTACTTTTACATCAATTTATCTCACTGTTTGTTTTTGTTTCCTGGGTCCGCTGTGCCAGGTTACCACAAATTGGTAGCTTAAAGCATCAGAAATTCATTCTCTTACAGTTCTGGAGTCAAGAAGTCCAAAATCGAGGTGTTGGCAGGGCCATGCTCCCTCCAGGGCTGTCAGGGTTGGGTCTATTTCTTGCCTCTCCAGCATCAGGTGGCTGCTGGCAATCCTTGGCTTGTGGCTGCGTTACTATAATCTCTGGCTACCTGGCTGTTTTATCTTCTCTTCTTATTTGTGTCAATTCTCCCTCTGCCTCCCTCTTATAAGGATGCAAATTGCTTTTACTCCCCACCCAGATAATCCAGAAGAGTCTTATCATCTCAAGAACCTTAACTTAATCATATGTACAAAGTTTTTTGTTTTGGGGTTTTTTTTCCATATAAGGTAAAATATAAGAATGTGGGTTTGGGGAGGTATATATAGTGGGGAGGTATTCAGCCTATACACTGTTACTGATTGCTAAAACATGACCTTTCTGTCACTTGAAGGCAAGAGCATTTGATTCAAACAAACATACCATGTATATGTACAATCAGAAAATCTGGAGAATATCAACATCTCAAGGTTTTAGAAAAACTGTTCCATATCATTTTATCATCTTTCAGGTCAACCGTTGTTATGAGCAAATTGTTAATTGTATAAGGCTTCAACAGCTTTTCAAGGTTAGTGGCATTTGAACGTTTAGATTTGGCTCATAAGTCTTGAACGATTTCTAGCATGACCTTACCCTAAAATCCATTCTGACCTAAATCACCCAGCTTGCTGGCTTGTGCCATCCAAATATACTAGGTAATTATGCAGTATTGGACTTTGCTTCGGTTGGGTACACACATTTAGCTTATCTAATCAGAAGCAGTAATGTAGCCATGCAACTTGGAGAAGTAGGAACACCAGACCTCAGCTCCAGCACCGGATTTAATGAGCAATGCCTAAGTAATGAGATAAGCAATATGTGAAAAATAAAAGCAAGAGGGCAAGAAAACCTTGCCAGTAAGCTGGTGAGACATTGAAAGCTTTCCTTACAACTTCAAAGGCTGCCTGTTGGGCTTGCAACCCCGCCCCACACTGAGCTGCTTGGGAGTAAAGTCAACTCTATATTAACTCTGAATACATTCATATTGCAAAATGTCTAATAATATAACATCCTTGAGCTGCTAATTGATTGTGAAATGCTTTAAGAGGCTTTATGACAGAAACTAAGTACAATTCATTATTATTAGGTCATGCAATTCATTAACTTTAAAGGGCAAACAAAACCTCAATGGCAAGTGTTTCTACATACCTCCTGTGAGAAAATAGACTGTCAGATCACTGTTCTCTGCTATTATTTATATTAATGTCACTCCCTCACCAGAATTGAATTTGCATATTTTGTCACAATATGAAGTTTTCCTATAAATGTTCCTATAAATTAGCAGAGATAAGTGTGCTAATTTAGATGGGATATTTCACTTAAAATGTAATTTAGTCATCATATCTAAAAATGTAAATGCTTTTTAGTGTCTTAAATATCATACAGTTGAAAGCAGAAAGGGAAGTCATGAGTTGGACAATGTTAGAAGCCCATCAAAGGAATGCCAAAGAATAATAATTTTTTAAAGGTTCAAAGCTAATAGGTTACTTTAAAGAGAAATATTTAAATGGCACTCACCTAAAAATTTTCCAGTATGAATTAATATTGATGCTATCCCATTTCCTGCTCCTTAAAAATCTTCTCAGTGAAAGGTATGATATCTTCTCCTAAGAACCAACAGCCATTAATTGTAGACTAGCTACTGCTCTAAACAGGTTTGCTAAAAATTGGGGAATCCTAACTGGCATAAAAACAGACATACAGATCAATGGAACAGAATTGAGAGCCCAGAAATAAACCCACACCTGTATGTCAATTAATATTTGACAAAGGAGGCAAGAACATACAATGGGGTAAGGACAATCTATCCAATAAATAGTGTTGGAATAATTGACAGATACATGCAAAAAAAACAAGAAAGGAAGAAACTAGACCACCTTCTTACATCATAATAAGAATTAAACTCAAAATGGATTAAAAACTTAAATGTAAGACTGCAAATGATAAAAATTGTAGAAGGCAGTAAACATAGGCAGTAAAATTTTGAATAGCTCTCGTAGAAATATTTTTTTCTGATATATCTCCTCAGTCAAAGGAAACAAAAGAAAAAATAAACAAATGTGACTATCAAACTAAAAAGGTTTTGCACAGCAAAGGAAACCATCAACAAAATGAAAACATTACACAGTTAATGGGAGAACACATTCACTAATGATAAAACTAATACAACTCAGTACCAAAAGGAAATTTAAAAAGTAAGAAACAATTCATTTAAAAAATGGGCAAAAGACCTGAATAGATACTTCTGGCAAAGAGGCCATATACAGTATGTCCGTAAAGTCATGGTGCACTTTTGACCGGTCACAGAAAAGCAACGAAAGATGATAGAAATGTGAAATCTGCACCAAATAAAAGGAAAGCTCTCCCAGTTTCATACCTATTCAGTGCAGTTCGATGTGGGCTCGTGCACAGATTTTTTAGGGCTCCTTAGGTAGCTATCCCATATAGCCTCTACAGCAGGGGTCCCCAAACTTTTTACACAGAGGTCCAGTTCACTGTCCCTCAGACCGTTGGAGGGCCAGACTATAAAAAAAACTATGAACAAATCCCTATGCACACTGCACATATCTTATTTTAAAGTAAAAGAACAAAACAGAAGCAGTACTGTATGTGAGCAATGCCACGCTTTGCATCCGCATCCTGTGCTCCTCTTACTGACCACCAATGAAAGAGGTGCCCCTTCCGGAAGTGCGGTGGGGGCCAGATAAATGGCCTCAGGGGGCCGCATGCTGCCGGCAGGCCGTAGTAGTTTGGGGACCCCTGCTCTACAGACTCGTCACTAACTGATGGCCTACCAGAACAGGGTTTCTCCACCAAACTGCCAGTTTCCTTCAACTGCTTATCCCACCAAGTAATGTTATTCCTATGTGGTGGCGCTTTGTTATAAACGCACTGATATTCACGTTGCACTTTGGTCACGGATTCGAATTTAGCGAGCCACAGAACACACTGAACTTCCCCTCTGTACCATCCACATCTCGGCTGGCATGGCCGAGGGCTGCTCCACTGTATACATGGTGTTACGTCATCATCTGTGCATGCGCACATGCTGCCACATCATCCTACAGAAACTGGGAGGGTTTTCCTTTTATTTGGTGCAGATTTCACATTTCTATCATCTTTTGTTGCTTTCCTGTGACCAGTCAAAAGTGCACCATGACTTTATGGACACACTGTAGATAGCCAGCAGATGTGTGAAAAGATGCTCAATGTCACTAATTATTAGAGAAATGCAAATTAAAACCACAGTTGCATATCACCTCACACCTGTCAGAATGGCTCTCATCAATAAATCAATGAACAACAAGTGTGGCAAGGGTGTGCAGAAAAGGGAACCCTCATGCCCTGTTGGTGGGAATGCAGATTGGTTCAGCCACTATGGAAAACAGTATGGAGTTTCCTCAAAAAATTATAAATGAAACTGTCTTATGATCCAGCAATTACACTCTTGAGAATATATCCAAAGAAACTTGAAACACTGATTCAAAAGAATACATGCACCTCTGTGTTCATTGCAGCATTATTTACAATAGCCAAGTTTTGGATGCAGCTTAAATGCCCATCAGTAGATGAGTGGGTAAAAAGACTATGGTACATTTACACAATAAAATACTACTTTGCTGTAAAAAAGATGGAAATTTTACCTTTACGACAGCATGGATGGACTTGGAGATTATTACACTAAGTGAAATAGTCAGTCAGAGAAAGACAAGTACTGCTTGATTTTGCATATATATATATATGGAATCTAATGAACAAAATAAATGATATAGAAACGGACTGCTAGATGCAGAGAACAGATTGATAGCTGTCAGAGGGGAGGAGGTTGTGAGGATTGGATGTAAAAGGTGAAGGGATTAAGCAAAAAGAAAATAAAATACCTCATAGACACAGACAACAGCATGGTGATTACCAGAGGGAAAGAGGGGTAAGGGGAGGTGGAAGAGGATAAAGGGGAGATAAATGGTGATGGAAGGAGACTTGACTTGGGGTGGTGAACACACAATACAATACACAGATGATATAGTAAAGAATTATATACTTGAAACCTATATAATTTTATTGACCCATGTCACCTCAATAAATCTGATAATTTTTTAAATTAAAAAAAAATTGGAAAACTATAAATTGAAAAGGGTCCCAAGAAACAAACTTAGAAATATTTGTCTTTGCTCTGTGATTAGTTATCCCATTGATTAGATAGAAAGTTCACTGAAAGTGTTTGTATTGCATCTATTGGGGAATTATCTGGATTCTTTTGATTGCCAGTAATGAAAGCCCAGCTCCACTACCCTAAGCTAGGAGACACATTTGCTTCTATAGTCGTGGAAAGAGTGAAGATGGAGCTGGTCTTAGGAATACCTACATTCACGAACTCAAATGCTCAGGAGACTCTGCCTCTTCAATCTGTCTCTGCTCCTGTCTGCATTTTGGCTTCATTCATTTTTATTGCCAGTAGAATTTATCCATATGGCAAGGGACATGGCACAGGCTGTTCTGGGCTTATGAGCTACTAGCTTAATGACCCTAAAGGAAGGAGGACTTCTCTCTTCCAAACATCATTGAAAATTTCCAGGGAAGGGCTCTCAGCTTGAGCTGCATGACTACATGGCTCAGTTGCTGAGGGCAGGAGAATGGTATATTGTAACTGACTAAGCCTGAGTCATGTGCTTGTGATAGTCCCATGATTAGGAGGACAAGGTTTTTTTATATTTTTAAAAATAAGTAAATAAATAAATACTAATAATGAAGGGAGATAGAATAGCTGCAGTCACAGTCTCAGCCACCTTAAAATCATCATGCATTGAGTACCACCTTCCTGCATTGGTACCTATCACATTCCCTGCACTCACACAGGCAGACATCTGTATTTTGCAGTGCAAAGGGTCAGACAGAACAGGTTTCAGTTAGAGAGGAAAACCATCTTCTTGAACAACCCTTTATTTCCTCCCCTCTAGAATTTATATGTTGAAGTTCTAACCCCCAGTACCTCAGAATGTGTTTGTATTTAGAGAGAGGCACTCTGAATAGGTAATTAAGTTAAAATGGAATCACTAGGATGAGCCTTAGTCCAATACGACTAGTGTCTTTATAAGAAGAGGATGATTTGGACACAGGCACCAAGGGAAGGCCACGTGAAGATGCAAGAAAAGATGGTCTATCTACAAGCCATGGAAAGGGCCCTGAACTAGATCCTTCCTTCACAAGCCCTCAGTAGTAAACCTGCCCTGCTGACTCCTTGATCTTGGACTTCTAGCCCCCCAATAAATTTCTTCTACTAAGCAACTCAGACCATGGTACTTTGTTATGGCAGCCCTAGCAAACAAGTACATTTCCCACAGTCACCCCTGTCACCATCAAATGAGTTTCTCCCATTCTTTCCAAGGGAAGAGGAACCCATTCAACGAGTTGTTGCACAGTAACCATAAGGCACCAGACACTATGCACAGGCACTATAAAGGGGAAAAAAAGGATATAAGGGCATGTTGTTTTGTTTTGTTTTGTTTTGTTTCTTAAATCTCCATGTTCACTAGCTAAAATATCTTATCCAAGAATAGCAAATTCACCTGATCAGGCGGTGGCACAGTAGATAGAGCGATAAACTGGGACGTGGAGGACCCAGGTTTGAAACCCTAAGGTTGCTGGCTTGAGCATGGGCTCATCTGATTTGAGCAAAGCTCACCAGCTTGAGCCCAAGGTCTCTAGCTCGAGTAAGGGATCACTCGGTCTGCTGTAGCTTCCCAGTCAAGGCACATATGAGAAAGCAATCAATGAACAACGAAGGTGCCGCAAAAAGAACTTACACTTCTCATCTCTCTCCCTTCCTGTCTGTCTGTCCCTAGCTCTCCCTCTCTCTGTCTCTCTCTCTGTCACACACACAAAAAGGAATAGCAAATTCAAGGCACTTGTACAAATATAATTACACCCCACTCTCGTGACCATGATCAAGACCCATGATCGATCATTTGCACTCAAACCACTGAGCCCAGAGCACTGCCTCAGAATCTTTTTTAACATAATGCTCTAGGAAATCACTACAAATAAGCCAAAATTGCCACTTGAGATGAAACTTATTTGCCCTATGAGTCAGAAGCCTACCCAATATCCATCTTCTTCTTCCCTACTGAAACAGCCTTGTTTTTATTCAGTAAAAGCAATATTTTCCCCTTTTCATCTAATACTGGTCAATGAGATATAATGGAAAATATTGATTGAAAGACTCCTCAAGGCCCTGGCCGGTTGGCTCAGCGGTAGAGCGTCGGCCTGGCATGTGGGGGACCCAGGTTCGATTCCCGGCCAGGGCACACAGGAGAAGCGCCCATTTGCTTCTCCACCCCTCCCCTCTCCTTCCTCTCTGTCTCTCTCTTCCCCTCCCGCAGCCAAGGCTCCATTGAAGCAAAGATGGCCCAGGTGCTGGGGATGGCTCCTTGGCCTCTGCCCCAGGCGCTACAGTGGCTCTGGTCGCGGCAGAGCGACGCCCCGGAGGGGCAGAGCATCACCCCTGGTGGGCAGAGCGTAGCCCCTGGTGGGTGTGCCGGGTGGATCCCGGTCGGACGCATGCGGGAGTCTGACTGTCTCTCCCCGTTTCCAGCTTCAGAAAAATACAAAAAAAAAAAAAAGAAAGACTCCTAAAAGAAGGACAATTGAACAAGGTATGCTATTTTGCCTTCCCCCTTCATCTTTCCTGCTTTCTGGAATGAAACCACGATGTCTGAAACTTCAGCAGCCCTTTTGGACTATGAGTCTATAATTATGACAGAAGCTAGCACTAAGGATGGAGGGGGGACAGGATGATGAACGGAATCTACCTCTCTTGATGATTATGAAGGCTTTATACCAGCTCTAGCTTGCCTATATCCTGACTTTTATGTGTTTAGACTACTTTTTTTTTTTTTTTTTTGGTTTTCTTGCTATATGTTGCCAGACCTAAAACTTGATCCAAAATGGTGACATTTTGAGGTGTACTGTATTATGGCTTAACTCAACACCAACTGCCAACATCTTCTTATTTGTGTTCTTTTCTTATAGATATTGGAAAGCTGAAAATTCAAATACCTACTTTCCTTCCTTGCAGCTGAGATGACCAGATAAAATGTAAGCCAGTTCTGTTTATTCAGATCTTAATAGAAGTCAGCTGATAATTTGGGGGGGGGAGGGAAATTCTCCCTTTTCTCCTCTTTCCTCTTGCTGCCTGGAATTCAGAAGTGTGGCTGAGTGGCTCAGCAGCCATCCTGTAACCATGAAGCAACAAGCATGAAGACAAAAGAAGCCAACAAGCTAAAGACAGTAGAGTGGATATATGGGAAGGGCCTGGGTCCCCTATAGCACTGAGCAATTACATAAGTCCTGGGCTGCTTATCTCAGAACTCCTTGTTATGTGTCAATACAACTCTATTTGTTTAAGGCACTTTGGATGGAGCTTCTGTTATTTGCTGCAGCTGAATTCATTCCCAACACTATCCCTATACTAGCCCTTCAGTTCTCCTGAGGCATCACCTCCATGGGGATTACCTCAATCCTGGCAATTGTATTCGTTTCCTAAGGCCGCTATAACATATTACTACAAACTGCGTGGCTTAAAACAACATAAATTTATGCTCTCACAGTTTAAAAGGCCCAAAGTCCAAAATTACGGTGTCAGTAGGGTTGACTGATTCTCTACTGATACTTCCAGAGGCTCTGAAGGATCTCACAGTTGTCTTCTAGCTTCTAGCAGCTCCCAGCAATCCTTGCCGTTTCTTGGCTAGAACTTTATCGCTCCAACCTCTGCCTCCAAATTCACATGCCTTTCTCTCCTGTGTGTGTTTCTGTGTCTCTTCTCTTGTTATAAGTATAGTATTATATTACCACACACCGCACTTGGTTCATTATACAGGGTGGAGCAAAATTAGGTTTACAGTTGAGAGTAGGAAAAACACAAAGTTTATTCTTGCATTATTATTTATTAATTGTATTATTTTTCCATATAAACAACTCTAAACCTACTTTTGCCCCACCCTGTATTGTAAAGAGACTTAAGCTGGGACTTCAGACGAGGTTCTAGGTTCAGCCATCTCACTGATTATTTTGCTGCCCTGGCCAAGTTCTTTTTAGCTCTTTAAAAAACTCAGTTTCTTTACTAGTAACATGGGAATAAAAATAGCTGCTCTCTCTACAGGTTCGATGTGAAAAGCTACTGACACAATATAGCTAATACAGCCTCAAAAACAAAGTCTTGCCTGACCAGGCGGTGGCGCAGTGGATAGAGCGTTGGATTGGGATACAGAGGACCCAGGTTCAAGACCCCGAGGTCACCAGCTTAAGCAAAAAGCTCACCAGCTTGGACCCAAGGTCGCTGGCTCGAGTAAGGGGTTACTCGGTTTGCTGAAGGCCCGCGGTCAAGGCACATATGAGAAAGCAATCAGTGAACAACTAAGGTGTTGCAATGTGCAACGAAAAACTAATGATTGATGCTTCTCATCTATCTGTCCCTGTCTATCCCTCTCCCTGACTCTCTCTCTCTCTGTCTCTGTAAAAAATAAAATAAAATAAAACTTAGAAAACAACAACAACAAAAAAGTCTTTTCAAGGAGTAAGACCTTCTAGTCTTCCTCTCCTTCTTTAAAAAAGTCATTATCATTCATCTCTGGTTTTCAAATGACTAAGAATGAAAATAAAAATAAGAATGAGTGTGAGTATCTGGGATTAATAACTACATTCAAGCAGGATCTCTACACATTTTCTGCTAGCAGAGGGTGTCCCCAAAGGCAACTTAGGAGAGCAGGTCAAGGGAAAGCAGGAAAGTGGCTCGAGCCTCAGTTGGACCAGGGCTAAGCCTGAAGGAAATGGTCCTTGGATGAAGGCTGATGGGCCACTTCACAAACCCCAACTTCCAAGGTAATCTACATCCTCCAAATGGTATTTTTCATAGTGACCTGGACCTCACAGCTTTGCCATTATTCTTTAGTATTTCTAAAACCTTTAACTTTTTAAAACATAAGAAAAATATTATAGGTAATTAAGAAAAGTATATGTTATACTCTTATCCAGATTTAACACATGTTAATATTTCACCATATTTAATTCAGATTCTCTCTTTTTTCTTTTAAGTGAGAGGAGGAGAGACAGAGAGACAGACTTCTGCATGCTCCCCAGCTGGGATCCACCCTGCAACCCCTGTCTGGGGCTGATGCTATGGTCATCTGGGGCCATGCTCACAATGGAGCTATTTTTAGAGCCTGAGGCAGAGCCTGGATGGAGCCATCCTCAGCACCCAGGGCCAATGTGCTTGAATCAGTCAATTGAGTCACTGGCTGTGGGAGAGGAAGAAAGAAAGACAGAAGGGGGAGGGGGAGGGAAAAGGAGATGGTTACCTCTCCTGTGTGCCCTGACTGGGAATCAAACCCAGGACTTTCATATGCCGGGTCTATGCTTTACCACTGAGCTAACCGGCAGGGCCTAATTCAGATTCTTTTTAAGAAACAAAGCATAAAGATACAATTGGAGCCCCCAAATGTATATATTGATGCTTTTCTGCATATGTAGGTAGCTATATAAAATCTTCAATGTCATTTCTTAAATTTAAAGTTTTTCATAAAAGGTATCATTCTCTACATATCCCTTTGCACTTACTTTTTTTTCACTCACCATGATTTTGAGATTTATCTATGCTGCTGCATATAAACCTAGTGCATGCATTTTAACTGCTAAGTACTATTATGTTATATGAATAAACCATGGTTTCCTTTTCTATTCTTTTATTGAAGAACAACTAAGCTATTCCCAATTCTTTTTAATATCAAAACCCTTTCATATTTCTCCTCCTGCCTGTGTGTATTTATCTAGATTTACTGATAGCCCAAATTGCTGCTTTATAGGGTACATCCATCTTCAATATTACAGACATTGTAAATTTTAATATCATTTAAATTAATCATTTTCTTCACTATTGTTTGAATCTCTTATTTAAGAAATCTTTTTCTACACTTGCCTGACCAGGTGGTGGCACAGTGGATAGAGCATCAAACTGGGATGTGGAGGACCCAGGTTCGAGACCCTGAGGTCGCTAACTTGAGCGCGGGCTCATCTGGTTTGAGCAAGGCTCACCAGCTTGACCTCAAGGTCTCTGGCTGGAGCAAGGGGTCACTCGGTCTGCTGTAGCCCCCTGGTCAAGGCATACATGAAAAATCAATCAATGAACAACTAAGGAACCGCAACAAAGAAATGATGTTTCTCATCTCTTTCCCTTCCTGTCTGTCTATCCCTATCTGTCCCTCTCTCTGGCTTTCTCTGTCTCTTACACACACACACACACACACACACACACACACACACACACACACAAAAGAAATGTACCACAGCTTTTTAATCCACTCGTCCACTGACAGACACTTGGGCTGTTTCCAGATCTTCGCTATTGTGAACAATGTTGCAATAAACATGGGGGTGCATTTCTTTTTTTCAGTTGGTGATATGGTGTCCTTGGGACATATTCCTACAAGAGGGATGGCTGGGTCAAAGAGCAGTTCCATTTCTAACTTTTGAGGAATCTCCATACTGTTTTCCACAGTGGCTGCACCAGTCTGCATTCCCACCAACAGTGCAAGAGGGTTCCTCTTTCTCCACATCCTCACCAGCATCTATTCTGTGTTGTTTTGTTGATGAGCGCCATTCTGACTGGTGTGAGGTGGTATCTCATTGTGGTTTTAATTTGCATTTCTCTAATGATTAGTGATGTTGAACATTTTTTCATCTGTCTCTTGGCCTCTTTGGAGAAGTGTCTATTCATTTCTTGTGCCCATTTTTTATTGGATTATTTGTCTTTCTGGTGTTGAGTTTTACAATTTCTTTATAAATTTTGGTTATTAACCCCTTATCAGATGTATTGTCAAATATGTTCTCCCACTGTGTGGTTTGTCTTTTTATTCTGTTCATATTATCTTTAGTTGTGCAAAAGCTTTTTAGTTTGATATAAAAAGCTGTGGTACATATATATAATGGAATACTATGGGGCCATGAAAAAGAAGGAAATATTACATTTTGCAACAATATGGATGGACCTGGAAACTATTATGTTGAGTGAAATAAGCCAGGCAGAGAAAGAAAAATATCATATGACCTCACTTATTTGAGGAATCCAAGAAACAATGTGAACTGAGGAATGAAATTAAACCTGAAGGGAAGTGGGGAGGAAGCTGTTGGCAGGGGGGTAAGGGAGATGTTGAGGGGAATACAGGGGAAGGGGGATGCTTTTGGGGAGATACTAGAATCTATATAAACACAATAAATTAATTAATTAAAAAATAAAAAAAGAAATCTTTCTACACTTAATTTCCTAGACATGGTCACATATTTTCTTTACCTATTTACATATATGCCTTTAATGCACCTGGAATTTATTTTGGGGTATGGTATAGAGTAGAGATCTAATTTTGCACCTTTCTGCATGAATGGCTGGTTGTCCAGAACCATTCATTGAAGAGTCTATTTCTTCTCCACAAATTAATGCTCCACTCTCCTCGTATAGCTATAGCTGTTCTTCTACATGGGAAATTCATCCTGAGCTCTGCTCTGTCCCATTGATCTACTTTGGCACTAATATAACATTTTTAAATTAATGTAGATTTATAATAAGTTTTAACAGTTATATAATGTGTCCTTCTAAATTCTTCAAAATTGTCTTGATTTTTTTTTCTTTTTCTGGCTAAGTGCTTTTTAAAGAAAAAGGCTTTATTTAACTAGGTGAGTCAAAACTGACAGCTCAAAGCAATAACATATCTGATAGAATATGTTTAACTAAAACTCCTTTAATACATCTTGTCACTGAGCAGAGAGCAGGCTTGGAAAGAGTCTAAACATAAGAGACCTTCAGTTGGAGAAAGGAGGCAGGGGTCTGACTGCTGTGGCCGGGTGAGGCATCTTTTGCCGCTTGCTGCTGGGAACCCTTGTGTTACAAGGTATCTAAGCCTCAGTTTCCCCATATGTAAGATGTCTATAACAATACCACCCTTTCAGAGTTGCTGCCTAAAAGGTAATAATAATGCACCTAACATCATTCTTAGCACATATTAAAGTGGTGATTAATAAATAGTAGCTGGGCCCTGGCCGGTTGGCTCAGTGGTAGAGCGTCGGCCTGGCATGCAGGAGTCCCGGGTTTGATTCCCGGCCAGGGCACACAGGAGAAGCGCTCATCTGCTTCTCCACCCCTCCCCTTCTCCTTCCTCTCTGTCTCTCTCTTCCCCTCCCACAGCCAAGGCTCCATTGGAGCAGCATTTGCCCGGGCGCTGAGGATGGCTCTGTGGCCTCTGCCTCAGGCGCTAGAATGGCTCTGATTGCGGCAGAGCGACGCCCCAAGATGGGCAGAGCATCGCCCCCTGGTGGGCATGCCAGGTGGATTCCGGTCGGGCGCATGCGGGAGTCTGTCTGACTGCCTCCCCGTTTCCAACTTCAGAGAAATACAAAAAAAATAAAAAAATAAATAGTAGCTGTACTTCTTATCATTCTTTATCATCATCAGATTATCCAGAGTTCATTCAGCCATACTGATGATCCTCAATTTCCTGGAATAAATGTTTAAACATCAAGTAAAGAAGTATTTCACTGCTGTGGTAAATGTCTCCAAAATGGCTAAAAACAGTTCTTCCCCATTCTAATTGTACACGTTGATTTTCCCACCAAAAGATGAAGTCTGTTTCCTTTCCCTTGAATTTGTGCTGGCTTTGTCACTTGCTTTGACCAACAGAATGTGATGGAAGTGACACTATGCCAGCTCTGGGCCTCTCCCTGAAGCGTATAAGAGGTCTGGCTTTCTGAGTTCACCACGCTAGAAGGAAGTCCAGGCTATCCTGCTGGAGGTGCAGAGGCCCTGGAGGATGAGACCCATGGGGGACAAATACACTACATGGAGAACAGGCATCCAGCTGACGTCAGCACCCAGACCCCAGCCATGCGAGAGAGGTCGTCATGGACCTCTTGGCACCTGCCACCTGCCCACTGAATGCAGCTGCGTGAGCAACCCAGACAGCACTGCATGGGGCTGGAGAACTGCCCCGCCAACCACAGAATTAAAGAAAATAATGACTCATTGTTTTTAAGACATTAAGTTTGGGGGCGCTTTCTTACTTGGCAGCAGATAACCTAAACAATCATAGATGCAACCGCTTAAATGTAATGTTTGTATTCCTTTAAACTGGTAACAAAGTCTATCTAACCCATAAACATGATACATTTGTAAATGAAAAATAATAGAAAATTCAACATACTATCCAGAATGCCGAGAATTTCCAAGAGGGCCTTGGGTATTGGCATGCATGTGAAGACAGGATTGGACAAAAATCAGAACACTACTCAGTCTCCCTGAATTCCTGTACTTTCCCCGGGGCAATCTGTTTTTAACCAGGAAAGAAGAGAAAAAGAATCATTTAAAAAAAAAAAACCTTCAGTTCCAATCACTTTTCAAACTTAGGCAGAATGACTTTCACAGCTTCAGTCAAGTTTGTCAAAAACTAATTTTCTGCCTAATTTACTTTCACACGACACAGGACTTCTCCGAGGCCGGAAGAAAATTCCTTTTCTGACAAGGGACTAGATGTCTTCCAAGGTTCCCTTCCTCCTGGCTGCTTTGCACGTGTCAGGCTACAGGCTCGGCTTAACTCCGCGGGTGGCCCGCAAGCAGGCGGGGTGGGAAGTCCCTCCGCGGCCAGGAGCCTGCTTTGACCCCTGCCATCTCTCATCCGTTAGTCCCAGAGTCGCTGTCGTTTGGAAACAGAAATCCTGGCTTCTTGGGGACTGATACACAGATTACATTGAGGAAATCAGAGTGGCTTCTTGTTTACACAGGGGACAAATGAAGGTAAAA
This sequence comes from Saccopteryx bilineata, assembly GCF_036850765.1. Lineage (NCBI taxonomy): Eukaryota > Metazoa > Chordata > Mammalia > Chiroptera > Emballonuridae > Saccopteryx > Saccopteryx bilineata. Next base: position 326,671,202 of record NC_089490.1, on the reverse strand, counting down.
TAAACTGAAAACCACTTTTGACTCCAGCTTTCCTACCAGTATATGTAATTTCCCACAATGCAGACAGAGGTAAAATCTTCCCGGTAAAGGAAAGCAATTACTGAGGCTCTCAAGTGATCGGTAGGGTTTTTTGTTTGTTTTTGGTTGTTGTTTTTTAGCTTATCTTCCCTTACTATCTTTTTTATTTTTTAAGCAGCTCTTTTACTTCATTATTTCTATATATAAACAAAATACTTTAAAAAAAATTCCTCCATTGATTTGAGAGAGAGAAAGAGATGAAGGGTTGGGGGGACAGGGGTGAGAGAGAGAGAGAAACTTCAACTTGTTCCACTTAGTTCCATTTAGTTGTGCACTCGTTGGTTGCTTCTCAGATGTGCCGTGACGAGGGGTCAAACCCGTGACCTCGGTATGCCAGGACGCTGTTTATACACTGAGCCACGTGGCCAGGGTGAGAAGACTTTATTTATTAGTAAATCGCCCTGAAGGATGACACCCTTTCCCAGCACAGATATCTCTGTGTGTGGTGTCCCCACCCATACCAGCACAACCCCGCCTCAGTGCCCCAAATCTAATTGCGGGCTGTCATGAAATGTTAGTGATTTTTAATTACAGAGTCTAATTGCAGTGATAAAAATTATTATGCAGAGACTAATTCAGCGAATGCACCAGCATATTCAGAGCTTTCCAGTGTGCTGTTGTTTGCATCACTGGACTCCCTCATGCTCTGCGTGCGGTCGGGAAAGGTGGAAAAGGGGGCAGATCTACTCGCAAGCTCTGAAATTAAGATGCACACAATGCGGGCAGTTTTGACACAGCAGAGAAGGTATGATCTTTGCCAGATTTCAACCCCACACTGATCATGGGGAGACTTGCTACGTCCAGACTCAGTCTTGCCACAAAGAGGAAACGAGAGGAAGGAATACCAGGGTTGAGTGGTCGGGGTGGGCCTCCTGAAGGACAGGGGGGTCAGCACCTGTGATGGGCTGGCACTGTAGACATTTACCTTTTCACCAGTAATTCTCACAACAGCTCTGAGCGAGGCGTTCTTGGCCCTACCTTGTGGATGGTAACTTCACCCTCACCCAGAACATTCTCATCCCTGACTAGCCTGTGCTCACTTCATCTGGTTACCTTCTTTTTTATCTTTAGGATTCACTCAGTCATTACCCCCTTTTCTGAAAATGTTTCCCTGGCCCCCTCCCCTGCCCTGGTCTCTGAATTCCTATAGCAGCCTGCATTTAACACTCTTATGGCCTCTACTATATGCTGTGTGATAATTATTCAATTACTTTTCTGCAGCCTCTACTAGACTCCTGGACAGAGGAATTTGATCTTATTCATCTTCGAGTCTCTCAGATTTAGCACAACACCTGGCACATGGTAGGTGCTTCCGGAATGCCTGCAGAACAGTCTGAGTCAATTGCCACTCTGTAACAGTACACCGGGGGTGTGCATCTGTCAGGCCCCTTGATTCCAAAGCCTTTCACAATAGCTGCTACTCACGACTTTTTATTGAGTCATAGTACGCAGAGCATTGTTTCAGAAAAAAAAAAGGGGGGGAGAGTTAAACTCATTATCCAAGTGTAAATTGATGTTAGAGGTCATGGGGAATCTCCTGGCATTCTTGGAGAAAGGGATTTCAGTGACACATGGCAGGTAGGAAGGTTAGTCCTTCAGCACTGTGTAGAATAAGTTAGCTGCTTGTGTAGACATCTCCTTTCCAATTCTGCTTCCTTTCCAACCCTTCCGTGCCCCTGGGGGTCACTAGGGCTAGAAGATAACGGCACCTCCTGCTGCCTCTCTCAACAGTACAAAGATTTCACAACACACTGAAAATTAATCTTGTCCCCGGTTAGGAGCTAAATTGTATGTCCCCTCCCTAGAATTCATATGTTGTAGTCCCATCCCCCAATACCTCAGAACAAGGCCATATTTAGAGACAGTATCTTTACAGAGGTAATTAAGTTAAAATGAGGGTAGAGCAGGCTGGCTCTGATCCAATATGATGGTCTTCTTTTCAGAAGGGATTAGGACACAGAGACAGAAAGAAGATGATGTGCAGACACAGGGAGCAGACAGCTGTCTATAAGCCACAAAAAGAGGCCTTGGGAGCAACCAGCCCTGCTGACACCTTGACCTCAGCCTTCTGGCTTCCAGAATTGTGAGAAAATAAATTTCTGTTGTTTAAGCCACCCAGTCTATGGTATTTTGTTATTAACAGTCCTAGAAAACTAACATTATACCCCAAGGTAAAAACTGAACAAACAACTTTAATTTTCAAGCTCTGGCAAGGTGTCTTAAGTAGCCAAGTGGTGGCTTTTAAGCAGCAGATGGACATATGGGTCCCTTTCTCCCCCTACACCAAAAAGGCATAGGAAAAGGAATTTAGGGAGGTTGGCAAAAGCCTGCATAGTAGTATAGTGTTCTACCGCCGTCACCAGCAAGAGTATCTCAGTGGGCCATGCTGTAAATAGAACTGTTTCATTTCCTCTATATTCGTGTATTGTTAATGTGTGACTGTGTCCAAGTGTCCTAACAGTTATACACAGGACCACTCAGGAGGCTCAGGAGGCCTATGTGTACCTCATCTCGACTAAGAGACTCTAAAGGGGGACAGTTAAAGCCCATCCTGAATAATTCTGCTTCATTCAAGACTAGACCATACAATTCAGACTTTGCAAAATGATTTGATGGGATGTCTGTGTTTCCAGCATGTCCCCGGGATGGTGGGACATATATTAAGACCAGAAAAACCCCAAAAGGTAGGGAGCAGGATTTTCCTAAAGGAAGATGGTGTTTGGTGTTTTGCACTTTGGAGTTTTGAAGAAGAATATCTTCTCCAAGAAGATGTGGTCCACTTGAAGCTAGAGATTGACTGGGAGTTGGGATGTTCTCCTGAGGGGGTCCCCTGTGAAGGCTAGGTTTTGCTCTTGTTTTCCATTGATTTTGAGGAGAGTCGTTTGGAGATTTGTCATTAAGACCATATCGCCCCATGTCCCATCCATTATAATTCCCGTTAGTTGTGCTAGCTCTGTGGTAAAGTCTGATACACTTTATTTACCGTATGACTGGAGGGAAGTGCCCTGCAGCAGAAGCTTGACTTTGGGATTATAAGTGTGATCTGCAGATGTGGATAAAAAGGAATTGCCCTAACAGTTTGAAAGTGGCCCAAAACTTTCTCATAAAGTGGTCATAAACATCGATCTCTTTGGTCTGAGCATTGCTATTCATCCAGAATGGATGAGACTAGATTTATGGTGAACTGTTTCTCCTGCATGCCTGCAAGTTCTCAGGCGATGACTCTGTTTAGGTGAGGACACAGGCACATTGTTCCCCAGGACTTGTGCACAGACTTTTGACCAGTTATTGGTAGTCAATGGGATCTACTTGGAGCCCTTCTGTGAGACCATCTAGACTCATGAATGCAAGACACAGGAGAGCGTCTGCTACGCACACACCTCAGCAGTCTCCGCAGCCCTGACTCTGACTGTTAAGTAACTCACAAAGATTTCTTCTCGATCTCACCGTTCCTTCATTTTTTCTTTCCTCTTTCTACTGAGCAATCTTATCTAATTCTGGACTTCAATTAACCATATCTTCTCTGGATTCTACTTTTGGGAAAAGAACAAGGCAGATCACAAGTAAGCAAGATCAGAAACTTTTATTTTAGACATTTTCTTTTTAGGCAACAAAGGAGGGCAGAAATAATACTTTCCTTTACAAAGCCTGTATGTAACAGAGTGCTTTCAGATCTGTTAGCTCATAGGCTTCACCACACATTTCCAAGACAGGAAGATGAGATATTATCTCCGTGTTAGCATCAAGGAAACTGGGGTTTAGAGAAATAGGCTCACTTATATATATTTCCATGTATAAGATGCACCTTTTCTCAAAAAATTTGGGGTTTAAAAACTGGATGCATCTTACACAGTGGCTGTAGATTTATTTTACTTGCTTTTTCGCACTTGTTTTTGTGCTCATTGTTGAAGACAGTGATTTGTCATCAGACACAGATGAGGACAAGCTAATGAATGGGAGTTTTGACAGTGATGAGGAGTTGTATGAATTTTATGATAAATAAAAGTTGAGTTTAATAACTTTATGTAATACTTTCTTTTTCAAATTCCAGGCCCCAAAATTAAGGTGTGCCTTATACATGAGAGAGTCTTATACCTAGAGAAATATGGTAAATCAAGTCATGTGGTTAGAGAATGATAAACTGGACCTCAAATCTAGCCCTTGTGATTCCATGTTTCAACATTCTTTAATATCATATTAGCATTTACTGAGTGCCTAATATGTGCCAGACTTCACGTTGAGGGGTATAATTTATCTTATTTAATTGTCTACTCATTCCATTGCAGCAAAACCTCCAGTCCACCTCCAAACATCTACATCTCAAGGTGAGCAATATTTTGAAGAGTGCATTAGGGTAGGTTCCTATTCAGAAGCTTCTCTTCTGATTGTTCAGGGAAAGAAAGAGTGTCAATTATAGTGGCTCTTTGGAGATCTGTTCTGAGCATAGAATACTGAAGATGAGCTTCAGGCAGTCTCTCATTTTAAAAGCCTATAGCAGTGCTGACCAACAGAACTTTCTGTAATGATGGAAATGTCCTATATCTGCTCTAACCAATAAGTAGTCACTAGCACACATGGCTACTGAGCACTTAATGTGGCTAGTGTGATTGAGATAAAGGTATGGCTTTTAATATAAACTTATAAACCACACATGGCTAGTGGCTGCCACATTAGATACCACAAGATTCTAGACTATCAAATCAGGCAAACTTGAATTCAAAACTCAAGTCTACATGACCTAACTTCTCTAAATACCCCTACCATAAAATGAGTAAAACAAGAGATAACACTGGGGAACAATTTTTTTTTTCATTTTCTGTTGCATGAGGTTTTAGAATGGTTTCTGTATATTTCTGCATTGCTGATTCCAAATCTGAAATCCATTTTTTTGTGCATGCTCTAGTTTTTATGCAATTTTAATTTCTTTTTGTTATAGTTAATGGCACGCATTGGTTTTTAAATTGGAGTTAAAGGGCAATGACTCTTGGATTGAACATAGCCACAAGGCAAGTAATGTTTTACAAACATCACTTGTACATAATTGTAGTTATTTTTAAATGTAAAAATTATTACCTGATAAAAACATCCTCTTATTTTGTTTTAAGATTAATCATGGCTTCTTTGAGTAGGCGTAAATGTAAGAATAGTCCTGACACCTTTGGTTATATATGTGGCTGTTACACACTTCAACGTCAAAGGCACAATATTTCATCATTTGTGACACATGCATATATTGCCTATTTTTAAGTTCCCCTTGGCGATCAAGACAAGAATTGGGCTCCTCATATTGTGTGTTATAATTGTGAGGAAATGTTTCATGATGGGACAAAAGGAAAACACAAAGGAATGCCTTTTGGTATTTCCATGGTTTGGCGTGAACCTAACGACAACAGCAGTGACTGTTATTTCTGTCTGGTCCATACAAAGGGCATCGGCAAGAAAAAAACAGCATATGATCTCATATCCTAATATTCCTTCAGCAATACAACCTATCCCACACTCTGAGACACTCCCACTTCCGTTTTTTAATTGTTTTATTTCTTCTAAGGATGAAGAGAGTGAACATGGTGATCAAGTGTATTTTGATAAGATGCATGAGGAAATGGTTGTAGAATCTGAAGGGTCTTCTTCTGATGCCAAGAAGTCATTAACCCCTCAGCAGTTTAGCCAACCCGAATTGAATGACTTGGTAAGAGATTTGGGCCTATCAAAGAAAGCAGCTGAGTTATTAGCCTCCAGCCATCAAGAAGAGAATGCACTTCACTGGTCAGCATTCTGAAAGTATCCCATTTCAGGAAGTGTAAACAAATTTTTGTGGACTTTTTTTTCAAAGACAAACATTTTGTTTACTGTCATGATATCAGTAATCTTCTCAGCCAGCTAGGTGTTACCACTTATAGTCCAACAGAATGGTGGCTATTTCTTGACAGCTCTAAACAGAGTCTGAAATGTGTTCTCCTACACAACGGTAATGTTTATGCAGCAGTTCCAATTGGTTATTCAACTCATCTGTGAGAAGATTATAATGACATAAAAATTGTCCTCGACTTTCTGAAGTATGAGGAGCATAACTGGATTATTTGTGTGAATCTTAAAATGGTAAATTTTCTGCTAGGACAACAGAGAGGTTTCACGAAGTATCCTTGCTTTCTGTGTTTGTGGGAAAGCTGAGCTCAGGAGAAACACTGGACACAGAAGGAATGGCTGAAACGTGAAGCTCTAGAAGTAGGGATGCAAAATATTGTGAATAAACCTGTAGTTAATCAAGACAGGATCATTTTTCCCCCACTTCACATGAAACTTGGCTTAATGAAGTAGTTTGTTCAGGCTTTGAATAGAGAAGGTAAATGCTTTCAACATATTATTTCTGCTTTTCCTGCCTTGTCTTTTGAGAAGATAGAAGCAGGTGTATTCAATGGACCTCAAATTCAAACCCTCATACGTGACAAAGAATTTTCCAGGAAGATGAATAAGGAGGAGAAAGCAGCATGGCAGTCTTTTGTGGTAGTTACAAAGAACTTCCTTGGCAACAAAAAAGCAGAAAACTACGAACTTCTGGTTCAAAGGATGCTGTTGGCTTTCCACGACATTGGATGTAACAGCATTAAGATTCACTTCCTGAACAGTCACCTTGATAAGTTTCCTGAAAATCTTAGAGCTGTTAGTGATGAGAAGACTACTGCTGGAGCATCAAACAAGATTGTCCTCAACAAGTACACAAAGGCAAGAGCTACAAATGCAAATTTTTGCCTGAATAGAATTTAAATAAGTTTTGAACAAATTTTATGATTAAAATAAGTGTTTTAATATATTCTATTTTGAAATTATAGACAAATTCTGATGCAATCATATCTTTTAGTGTATTTACTGCATTATATAAATTATTGTATTTTCACAAAGATGGTGCCCAAGAGGACATTCTACTTCATTATGTTAAACTAAATGTTGAAAATTTTACAATAAGATGTAAACCTAAAATCTTGAATTGCAAAACAAACTGTAGCTTACAGAGAAATCTAATGTCAGATTTGAGATCAGCACACTCAAATTAGGTAAGAACAAGTGTTTTTGTGGATGCAACAAAAATTTTGTTCCCCAGTGTAATGGATTTAAAGCAGCGGTTCTCAACCTGTGGGTTGCGACCCCGCTCACTGTTCCCTTGCCCTAAAAGACATTTTTTCTGAGTTGCACTTGGAAGTGATATCATCTGCCAATATTAGAAGATATCACAAGAAATAGTACTATAAAATTTGTGTTAGCACTGTTGTAAAAATGTAGTTGAAGATGTTGTTCACTGTGTTGAACAGTGAGATTTTTTGAGGATATTCAGAATACATTGCTGTTTTAAAATAGACTATAACTACTTAGAGTTGTTAGTTGACTACCACAGGGTGTCTGAAAAACCTAGAAATGTAGAAAAAAAACTTATTTTGAAGCAGTATGTTAGTTTCCTTTTAGACAACATGCAGACTAATATGAATATGTGTCCAAAATAAATGTGCTACAGAATACAAATTGTTAATCTAAAAATAAATAAATAAATCTACTATTTATATTCCGTGTGTTTCAAAATTTTATTTTTGCCACTTGATTGTATATTGTATTTTTTTCAGATTAACAATTGGACCCACTACTTACATTTGAAAATGTAACTAATATAATGTATAAAAATAAGCTGACTTTGTATTTCCAGACTTTGAAAACTTAGGCCAACAAATATATCTGGCCCAGCCTTGATCAGAGATTGTTTTGTTGTAAAGAACAGAACCCACTCAAGCAAACTTAAACCAACAAGGGGACTACTGGAAGGAAATATCACACTAACTCTGAGAATTGTCTCTTTCCCAGGAGCCAGAATCTGATTAGCTTTGTCCATCTAATACTTTGCCCACCCCACTCTTTGGCCACCCCAATCAGTGGTGGCCAAAGAAGCAGGCCTACCACAATTGACCACATAGCAGGCGGAAAGAGAAGAAGTGGCTGAGACAGACATTCTGTATATTTTAAGAGTCCTTGTAAGCTATATTAAATATTTTTAGGAAAAGATGGGAGAAAGAGATGACATGAGGGACTGAGAATAATGGGGAGCAAAGATGCAATGATCATTTATTTAACTACCATTTACTGAGTGCCTACAGTGCAACTATCTAAGAAATAGTTCTAGTAAACCCAAAGAAAATTTAGTCTCAATGCTAACTTTGGCTCAAGTCAAAGGTTGCCAACACCCACTCTTCAGCTTTTATATTATCAGGCCAGTATGATACAAGTCAGTGCTCAGAGTGATGATCCAGGCACCCCAAGTGCTCCCATCATTGCAGAAAGACAAACTTCTAGATTCATGGATCTGTCTGAGGGCAGGAAACAGACTTGCATATTTGAAAATGTGTTCAACAAGATGTGGTCAACAAAGAAGCTTCCAAGTTAATTTTAATTAAACCTTTTAATAAACAGAACCCTCCATCTAAGCCCTATCCATAAAATATTCAAGTCAATGAGAGTAGGTAAGAAAAAAAGAACTTAAAGAACACTATGGAAGAATATCATTTGGTGGTAGATGGTAGACACAAACTGATTAATTGCTGCCTGCATGATCTGTGGGTTCCTGCAAAACGATGCAAATGATATGCCAGAACAGGGAGACACAAAGCTAAGCCGACTGTTTTTAGGCATCTGACTGAAGAACTTTGGGAAAATCTTAGCAGAGGGCCACTGCATAGTGATTATGATAGCTAACATGCCAGGTACCGCTGGGCACTTAGTATACAATATCTATTTAAATAAGACACAGGTACATATGCACATGTGCATATAAATATACATATGCACACATACATATATGTCTTGTATAAAACTCGGAGAGCAGGAGTTATTATCACCCATTTTTTACAGATGAAGAAAGTAAATCTCAAGGAGTGAATAAAACTTTTTGATTACCCAACCCAATATGTTTTTAATAACTTTTTGTGGCCTAAAAACTCAGTGTCTAAAGAGCAAACTACCAAGTTGGAAGTAAATTAAGAAATTACTCAGTAATTGTCCAGTGATCCAACCCAGATAATCCTGGCTTTGAAATGAATTTTGGAGGGCCAAACTTGGTCATTCATCTAAGTGGGTTTTAATTCTACAATTTAACCCTTTGAGTAATGTATTTTTTTTCATGCTCACTGACCCCCAGGAGTGAGTTTTTTTTTTCAAAAAATGAAATTAGTTCCAGTTACAGTTTTATTAACTTAAAATCATGTTTGTTTGACAACCAATTTATGGAAACAAGAAGAACATACATTTGTCTTTTTTTAATGTTGCCTTACACATTTTTTAAAATAAAAATTTTTGTACGGTCATACTCTGGTTGGTCAGGAAGCACGAAGATGTGCATGAATGTTCGTACTACTCAAAGGGTTAAATCAGCAACAACCTTCATACCAAATCATGCAGAGAGGTGACCACCACTTATGAAAATCTATAAGGAGTCTAACTCTTGAGTTCAGTTGTGGAACTCAGCCAAGAGTCTTTCTAACTCAAGCATAATTTCACTGAGTCAAGATCAAATATGACAAGAGGAAAGTCATCTATTAAAGTAAATCATTCAAAGATCACAGCAGAGTTACTTGTTAAAAGAGATCATAAACTGTGGTGCAAATGTTGATGGTTATTAACATTTTTATTATTGTTATTTTTAAATGGATAACTTAACAGATTATTTATTTTTCTGTTCTGGGACCCCTCAACTTGCCTTTAATGAGTTAACTATAAAGTCAGTGAAATCAGGGAGATCCAAGATGGTGGTAGAGTAGGTGAATAATACACCCACCTCCTTCCAGGACCAAACTGGAATTGCAACTAAATTTAAGAACAATCATCCTGAAAACCAACTCAAGACTAAATGAAGAGGAGACATAACCAAGAATTCAAAGAAGTTGCTACATCAAGACTGGTAGAAAGGGTAGAGATGCAAATAGTGCTGGTCCTAACCCCCACGCTGGGCTCCCCATCCCAGAGCACCAGAGCTGGGAAGAGGCACCCACATAGCATTCAGCTTTAAAAAGCAGTGAAGTTTCTGTCAGAGAGAGATGGCAGTCTGCAGAGACTCAAGTACCTTCTTAAAGGACCAACACAAATATTCTCATTCACTTACCTAGAGCTCTGGCAGAGATAGGGCTGAGCAGACTAGAGTTGTGTGAGAAAGAGTCTGCAGTTTGTGGCTTTGGGGAGAGACACAGGAGGACAGCTACCAAAATCCCTGTGCTGATGATTTTCCCATACCACAGTAAACATCATTCTTGGGCAGAGCATTCCCCTCCATGTGGTACCAGACTGGGGGAAAGAAATTTGCCCCATCCTGTGGAGATTAGGCCCTGCTGAGGAGCCAGCAGCTTTGACCAGGGAGTAAAGGTATGGACAGACTCAGGGAGTTACAATGCATTAGTTGTCTGGCTTTGAGGGGAGAGGATTTCCCCCACTTTTCCATGAATCTGACTGGTGCTTCCTCTCAAGGGAGATTCAGTAGAACCACAGTCAGGGCTCTAAACATGGCCCTCCAACTCCTAAGGGCTCCACTGTAGTCAGGCCAAAACCCAGTACAGTCTGCGACTTGTAACTCTGGTGTGAGAGCCACACCCACCACCTTTCCACAAGCCTCCCTCAAGGGAGAGCCAATAGCCTTATCCTCCCAAATACACCAGATGTTCTTTCAGTGACAGAGCCTAACAGGCAGCCAGCAGGTGGAGGCAGCTACAGGCAGACCTCAGGGCACCTTGGGACTTTTGCAGACATGCACCTGGGCCATGTGCTCATAAAAGCAGGCCTTTGTGTGCATACTAGTCTTTCTCACATGCACCTCAGTCCAGCAGAGGCTGCCACAAACTGTGGATAGCTTATAACACCAAACAGGTGGCTGAGGGTCAGGCACAGGTAATATCTTACATTGGCCTGCACTAGGTTCCCTCCCAAGAGACCCAGAACCAAAACACCCAGTGGCCAATTTCAGACAACATCAGAGCAGTATCCAATTAGCTTTACAAGTAGCATATCCAAAGGGTAAGCTCATCAAGCATCAAACCCAGCTAAGGCGAATCTGCTCCCTGTAATCACCTGCACAGCAACTCACATGCATTGGTAGAGGTAGAGCCTCACAGTCAGCCAGCCTGAAAGTTGACCCCATGCACAATGAACCAATAGCAGTCAAGGCTCAATTACAATAAGAGGAACCACAGAACCCACACAAGGGACATCCCATAGCACCCAGTTCAGGTGATCAAGCAGTCTATACCACTGGACCCAACAAAACACCTACTACATAAGGCCACCCCACAAAGACTGGGAACCATAGCAGATCTATCTAATTCATAGCAATGAACACAAAGAGGCACAAAAATGGGGAGAAAAAGAAACAAGCCCTAAATGACAGAACAGGAGAAATCTTCAGAAAAAGACCTAACTAAAATGGAGACAAGCAATTTATCAGATATAGAGTTCAGAGTAATGGTTATATGGATGCTCAAGGAAAAAAGTAAGAACTTCAACAAAGAGACAGCAAGCATAAAAAAGAACATAGAAACCACAAAAAGGAGCCTATCAGAAATAAAGAATACAATATTTGACATGAAGAATACACTGGAAGGCCTGACCAGGTGGTGGCACAGTAAATAGAGCATCAGACTGGGACACGGAGGACCCAGGTTCAAAACCCTGAGGTTACTGGCCTGAGTGTGGGCTCATCAGGCTTGCGCATGGGCTCACCAGCTTGAGCGTGGGGTTGCTGGCTTGAGTGTGGGGTCATAGACATGACCCCATGGTCACTGACTTGAACCCAAAAGGTCACTGATTTGAAGCCCAAGGTTGCTGGCTTGAGTCCAATGTCTCTGGCTTAAGCTAGGGGTCACTCACTCTGCTGTAGCCCCCCCACCCCAGTCAAGGCACATTTGAGAAAGCAGTCAGTGAACTAAGGTGCTGCAACAAAGAAATGATGCTTCTCATCACTCTCCCTTCCTGTCTGTCTATCCCTATCTGTCCCTCTCTCTGAGTCTCTCTCTGTTTCTGTCAAAAGAAAAATACACTGTAAGAAATAAGTAGTAGGTTGAATGAAGCAGAGGATTAAATCAGTGATTTGGAAGACAAGGTAGAAAAAACTCTCAATCAGAGCAGTAAAAAGAGAAAGGAATTAAAAAGAATAAGAATAGTTTAAGGGGCCTTTAGGACAACAAGAAATATAACAACATCTGTATTATAAGTGTACCAGAAGAAAAAAAGAAAAAGCGAGAAATTGAGAACCTATTTGAAGAAATAATGACTGAAAATTTTTTTAACCTGGTGAAGGAAAAAGACACACAAGTCCTGGAAGCTCAAAGAGTCCCAGACAACATGGACCCAAAGAGGTCTACACCAAGACACATCATTGTTAAAATGGCAGAGGTTAAGGACAAAGAGCAAGAAAAAAGCAGATAGTTATTCACAAGGGAGCTTCCATAAGACTGTCAGCTGATTTCTCAACAGAAACATTTCAGGCCAGAAGGGATTGGCATGAAATAACCAAAGTGATGAAAAGCAAGAAGCTACAACCAAGGCTATTTTACACAGCAAGGCTATATGTAAAATTGTAGGAGTGGCCCTGGCCGGTTTGCTCAGTAGATAGAGCATTGGCTCAGTGTGTGGAAGTCCCAGGGTCAATCCCTAGTCAGAGCATACATGAGAAGTGACCATCAGCTTCTTTTACCCTCCCTTCCCCTTTTTTCTCTCTTCCCCTCTCTCAGCCAGTGGCTCAATTGGTTCAAGCATCAGTCCCAAATGCTGAAAATAGCTCAGTTGATTCAAGCCTCATCCCCAAATGGGGGCTCCTGGGTGGATCCCAGTCGAGGCACATGCAAGAGTCTGTCTCTCTATTTCCCCTTTTCTCACTTAAATAAATAAATAAATAAATAAATAAATAAATAAATAAATAAATAAAATTGAAGGAGACATAAAGAGCTTTCCAGATTTAAGAAAAGGCTAAAGGAATTTATTAACTACTAAACCAGTATTATAAAAAAAAAATTTTAAGGGCCTGCAAGAAGAAGAAGGAAAGGGAGAAAAAGAAGAGAAAGAAGATAAAGAAGGAGAAGAAGAAGAAAGAGGAAGAGGAGGAGGAGGAAGAAGAGGAGGAAGAAGTGGAGGAAGAGGAGAAAAAGAAAAAAAAATTGAAAGTACAAAATGGCTATGAATACATACCTATCAATAATCACTTTAAATGTAAATGGCTTAACTGCTTGATAGGGTAGCTGAATGGATAAGAAAGCAAGACCCATATATACAGTGTCCACATGAGAACCACCTCAGAATAAAAGATACACACAGACTAAAACTAAAGGGATGGAAAATGATATTTCATGGAAATGAAAAAAAAGCTGAGGTTACAATTTCTATATCTGACAAAATAGACTTTAAAACAGAGGCTTCAGTAAAAGAGAAAGAATAATGATAATGATAAAGGGAGCAATCCAATGATAAAGGGATTCAACCCAAAGTAGGAGCACCTACATATGTAAAGCAAATCTTTATGGATATCTGTAAAGGGAGTGATCAACAACAATACAGTCATAGTAGGGGATTTTTACACCCCATTGACATCAAAGCATAGATCTTCCAGACAGAAAATCAACAAGGAAATGGCAGCCTTAAATGACACATTGGATCAGCTGGATTTAATTGATATCTTTAAAGCATTTCACTCCAAAACAGTAGAATATAACTTTGTCCTTTTCAAGTGTACATGAAACATTTTCTAAGACCACATGTTAGGACACAAAACAAGTCTGAATAAATCTAGGAAAATTGAAATCATATCATGCATCTTCTCTGACCATAATGGTGTGAAACTAGAAATAAACTGCAAGAGAAAAACCACACAAATATATGGAGGTTAAACAACATGTTACTAAACAATGAATGGGTTAACAATGAGGTCAGGAACAAATCAAAAGATACCTTGAAACAAATGAAAATGAGCAGACAACAACCCAAAATTTATGGGACACAGTAAAACCAGTCCTATGAGGAAAATTTATAACATTACAGGCCTCCCTCAAGAAACAAGAAAAATGTCAAATGAACAGTCTAACCTTATACTTAAAGAAACTTGAAAAAGAAAAACAGAGTCCAAATTGAGTACAAGGAGAAAAATAATAAAAATCAGAGCTGAAATAAATAAAACAGAGACTAAAAAAAAAAAAAATACAGGCGCTGGCCGGTTGGCTCAGCGGTAGAGCATCAGCCTGGCGTGCGGGGGACCTGGGTTCGATTCCTGGCCAGGGCACACAGGAGAAGCGCCCGTCTGCTTCTCCACCCCTCTCCCTCTCCTTCCTCTCTGTCTCTCTCTTCCCCTCCCGCAGCAAGGCTCCATTGGAGCAAAGATGGCCCAGGCGCTGGGGATGGCTCCTTGGCCTCTGCCCCAGGCGCTAGAGTGGCTCTGGTCACAACGGAGCGACGCCCCGGAGGGGCAGAGCGTCGCCCCTGGTGGGCATGCCGGGTGGATCCCGGTCAGGCGCATGCGGGAGTCTGTCTGACTGTCTCTCCCCGTTTCCAGCTTCAGAAAAAAATACAAAAAAAAAAATACAAAAGATCAATGACCAAGAGCTGGTTCTTTGAAAAGATACACAAAATTCACAAACCTTTAACTAAATTCATCAAGAAAACGACAGAGAGGCAAATAAGTAAAATCAGAGATGAAAGAGGAGAAGTAACAACAGACATCAAAGAATCACAAAGCATTGTAAGAAAATATTACAAACAATTATATGCCAACGAATCTGTCAATCTAGATGAAATGGATAAATTCTTAGAAACATACAATCTTCCAAAACTGAATCAGAAAATCTGAATACACAGATTACAGCCAGTGAAACTGAAGTAGTAATCAAAAAACTCCCAACAAATAAAAGTCCCAGATTGGGTGGCTTCCAAACATTCAAAGAACTAACACCTATCCTACTCAAACTGGATTAAAAACTTAAATGTAAGACTCAAAACCATAAAAATCCTTTGAAGAAAACATAAACAGTAAAATCTTGAATATTTCTTGTAGCGACATTTTTTCTGATATATCTCCTCAGTCAAGGGAAACAAAAGAAAAAATAAACAAATGTGACTACATCAAACTAAAAAGCTTTTGGACAGCAAAGGAAATCATCAACAAAATGAAAACACAATACAGTTAATGGGAAAACACATTCACCAATCATAATACTATACAACTCAGCACCAAAAAAATAAAAGAAATAAACAAAATTAAAAAAAAAAACAATTCAAGTAAAAAATGGGCAAAAGACCTGAATAGATACTTCTGCAAAGAGGACATACAGATGCCTAATGGACATACGAAAAGATGCAATATGTATTTATGGCTACAATACTACGTAGCCATAAAAGTAGGAAATCTTACCTTTTGTGACAACATGGATGAACCTTGAGATCATTATGCTAAGTGAAATAAGCCAGCCAGAGAGAGAGACAAGTACAATATGATTTCACTCACATGTGCAATCTAATGAACAAAATGAACTAACAAGTAGAATAAAGACAGACTCATACATAGCAGGCTGGCAGCTGTGGTGGTTGTTGGGTGAGAAAGGTGGAGGGAGAGAGCAAGAAGGGACAAAAAAAGAGAGAAAACTCATGGACATGAACAACAGTATGGTGATTTCTGAGTGGGGGGAGGTGGAGGAGGGAATAGGGAGAATACGTGGTGATGGTCAAGGACTTAACTTGGGAAGCTGAACACCCAATGCGTTGTACGGAGATGTGCTGTAGAATTGGGCAACTGAAACCTGTATAATATGGTAACAGTGTCAATCCAATAAAATTCAATTAAAAAATAATAAGTGCTAGCGAGGATGTAGAGAAAAGGGAACCCTCATGCACTGCTGGTGGGAATGCAGACTGGTGCAGCCTCTGTGGAAAACAGTATGGAGATTCCTCAAAAAATTAAAAATCGAACTGCCTTTTGACCCAGCTAACCCACTGTTAGAAATATACCCCAAGAACACCATAGCACTGTTTGAAAAGAAGAAATGCACCCGCATGTTTATGGCAGCATTGTTCACAATAGCGAAGATCTGGAAACAGCCCAAGTGTAAGTCAGTGGATGAGTGGATTAAAAAGCTTTGGTACATATATACTATGAAATACTACTCAGCCATACGAAATGATGACATTGGATCGTTTACAACAACATGGATGGGCCTTGATAACATTATACGGAGTGAAATAAGTAAATCAGAAAAAACTAAAAACTATATGATTCCATACATAGATAGGACATAAAAATGAGACTCAGAGACATGAACAAGAGTGTGGGGGTTACAGGGTGGGGGGGAGGAGAGGGAGGGTGTTGGGGGAGGGGAGGGGCACAAAGAAAACCAGTTAGAAGGTAAGGGAAGACAATTGGACTTTGGGCGATGGGAATGCAGCATAATCAAATGTCAAAATAACCTAGAGATGTTTTCTCTGAACATATGTACCCTAATTTACCAATGTCACCCCATTAAAATTAATAAAAAAAATAATGATCCTTTTAAAACAATAAAATTAGTGAAATCATACTATGCTGTTAAAAGGGGACTGAGCAGTCTGGTAAGGGCTTCCTGGAAAAATCAACAATCAGCAACTATTGTATTATTATTTGCCAGGGACAGTGTCATGGAGCATAGCAAATGAAATGAGGTCACCTTTGGCAAGAATATAGAATTAGGGCCCTGGCCTGTCAGCCTAGTCAGACCATTGTCCTGAAATGACAAAGTTGAAGATTTGATCCTGGTCAGGACACATGGTCAGGGCACATACCAGAGGTGGCCAATGAATGTACAACTAAGTGAAACAACAAGTTAATACTTCTCTCTCCCCCCACCCCCTCTGTGTCTCTCTGTCTCTCTAAAGTCAATCATTAAAAAATGAAAAAGAAAAAAAGAAACAAAAAATAATTTCTTAAAAAGAATATGAGATTAGGTAGTCTTGAAGCAAGAGAAAGAGGAGAAAACACTTATATTTTCAGTTTTGCAATCACCAATGTGGGAGACACTATTCCCTGCATTCACTTTTCCTTTCTAGTTGAGCTTTTTCTCCTGACTCTAGGGATCTTTTCTCCAGACTTTTTTTTTTAATTTTTATTCATTTTAGAGAGGAGAGAGAGAGACAGAGAGAGAAGGTGGGGAGGAGCTGGAAGCATCAACTCCCATATGTGCCTTGATCAGGCAAGCCCAGGGATTCGAACCGGCGACCTCAGCATTTCCAGGCCGACGCTTTATCCACTGCGCCACCACAGGTCAGGACCAGACTTTTTTTTTTTTAACTAAATTTAATGCAGTGACATTGATAAATCAGGGTACATATGTTGAGAGAAAACATCTCCAGATTATTTTGACTCTTGATTATGCTGTATACCCCTCACCAAAAGTCAAATTGTCTTCTGTCACCTTCTATATGGTTTTCCTTGTGCCCCTCCCCTCCCCCCACCCCCTCTCTCCTTCCTCGCCCCATCCCCCCCCACAAACCCCTCCCCATTACCATCACATTTTTGTCCACATATCTGAGTCTCATTTTTATGTCCCATCTATGTATGGATTCATATAGTTCTTAGTTTTTTCTGATTTACTTATTTCACTCCGTATAATGTTATCAAGGTCCATTCATGTTACTGTAAATGATCCGATGTCATCATTTCGTATGGCTGAGTAGTATTCCGTAGTATATATGTACCAAAGCTTTTTAATCCACTTGTCCTCTGACGGACACCTGGGCTGTTTCCAGATCTTCGCTATTGTGAACAATGTTGCCACAAACATGGGGATGCATTTCTCCTTTTCGAGCAGGTCTATAGTGTTCTTGGGGTATATACCTAAAAGTGAAATAGCTGGGTCTAAAGGCAGTTCGATTTTTAATTTTTTGAGGAATCTCCATACTGTTTTCCACAGAGGCTGCACCAGTCTGCATTCCCACCAGTAGTACAGGAGGGTTCCCTTTTCTCCACATCCTAGCCAGCACTTATTCTGTGTTGTTTTGTTGATGAGCGCCATTCTGACTGGTGTGAGGTGATATCTCATTGTGGTTTTAATTTGCATTTCTCTAATGATTAATGATGTTGAGCATTTTTTCTTATGCCTATTGGCCATCTGTATGTCTTCTTTGGAGAAGTATCTATTCATTTCTTTTTCCCATTTTTTTGATTGGATTGTTTGTCTTACTGGTGTTGAGATTTACAAGTTCTTTATAAATTTTGGTTATTAACCCCTTATCAGATTTATTGTCAAATATGTTCTCCCATTGTGTAGTTTGTCTTTTTATTCTGTTATTATTGTCTTTTGCTGTGCAAAAGCTTTTTAGTTTGATATAGTCCCATTTGTTTATCCTGTCTTTTATTTCACTTCCCCGTGGAGATAAATCAGCAAATATATTGCTCCACAAGATGTCAGAGAGCTTACTGCCTATGTTTTCTTCTAAGATGCTTATGGTTTTACGGCTTACATTTAAGTCTTTTATCCATTTTGAGTTTACTTTTGTGAATGGTGTAAGTTGGTGGTCTAGTTTCCTTTTTTTGCAGGTAGCTGTCCCATTTTCCCAACACCATTTATTAAAGAAGCTGTCTTTACTCCATTGTATTTCCTTACCTCCTTTGTCAAATATCAGTTGTCCATAGAGCTGTGGGTTTATTTCTGGGATCTCTGTTCTGTTCCATTGATCTATATACCTGTTCTTATGCCACTACCAGGCTGTTTTGAGTACAATGGCCTTGTAGTATAACTTGATATCAGGAAGTGTGATACCTCCCATTTTATTCTTTTTTAAGATTGCTGAGGCTATTTGTGTTATTTTTGGTTCCATATAAATTTTTGGATTATGTGATCTATATCTTTGAAGTATGTCATTGGTATTTTAATTGGTACTGCATTGAATTTATAGATTGCTTTGGGTACTATAAACATTTTAATGATGTTTATTCTTCCTAACCATGAAGATATGCTTCCACTTGTTTGTATCTTCCTTGATTACTTTTATCAATGTTTTATAATTTTCCGAGTACAAGTCTTTAGTCTCCTTGGTTAAATTTACTCCTAGGTACTTTATTTTTTTGGTTGTAATAGTGAAGGGGATTGATTCCTTAATTTCTCTTTCTGACTGTTCATTGTTGGCGTTTAAAAATGCCTCTGATTTCTGAGTATTAATTTTATATCCGGCCACTTTGCTGAATTCATTTATCAGATCCAGTAGTTTTTTGACTGAGATTTTAGGGTTTTCTATATACAATATCATATCATCTGCAAATAATGATAGTTTTACTTCTTCTTTTCCAACTTGAATGCCTTTTATTTCTTCTTCTTGTCTGATTGCTGTGGCTAGGACTTACAGGACTATGTTGAATAAGAGTGGTGAAAGGGGGCACCCTGCCTTGTTACTGATCTTAAGGGGATTGCTTTTAATTTTTGCCCATTGAGTATAATGTTGGCTGTGGGTTTGTCATAGATGGCTTTTATCATGTTGAGGTATGTTCCCTGTATTGTATTCCCACTTTGCTGAGAGTTTTGATCATGAACGGGTGCTGGATTTTATCAAATGCTTTTTCTGCATCTATTGAAATGATCATGTGGTTTTTCTCCTTCATTTTGTTTATGTGATGAATCACATTGATTGATTTACGAATACTGTACCAGCCTTGCCTCCCCAGAATAAATCCCACTTGATCATGGTGTATGATTTTTCCCATATGTTGTTGGATCCGGTTTGCTAATATTTTGTTGAGGATTTTAGCATCTATATTCATCAGGGATATCGGCTTATAATTTTCTTTCTTTGTGTTGTCTTTGCCTGGTTTTGGAATTAGAAATATGCTTGCCTCATAAAAGGAGCTTGGAAGTCTTCCTTCCTCTTGAATTTTTTGACATAGCTTGAGAAGGATAAGAGTTAGTTCTTCTTTGAATATTTGGTAGAATTCACTTGTGAAGCCATCAGGCCCTGGACTTTTCTTTGTTGGGAGTTTTTTGATAACTGTTTCAATCTCATTTGGTATAATTGGTCTGTTTAGGTTTTCTGATTCTTCCAGGTTGATTTTTAGAAGATTGCATGTTTCAAGGAATTTGTCCATTTTGTCTAGATTGTCTAGTTTTTTGACATACAATTCTTCATAGTATTTTCTTACAATATTTTGTATTTCTGTTGTGTCAGTTGTTATTTCTCCACTCTAGTTTCTAATTTTATTTATTTGAGTCCTCTCTCTTTTTTTCTTGGTGAGTCTCATTAAAGGTTCATAGATCTTGTTTACCTTTTCAAAGAACCAGCTCCTGGTTTCATTGAACCTCTGTATTGTTTCTTTAGCCTCTATGTCATTTATTTCTGCTCTGATCTTTATTATTTCCTTCCTTCTACTACATTTGGGCTTTACTTACTGTTCTTTTTTTAATTCTTTTAGATGCAGGGTTAAGTTGTTTATTTGAGCTTTTTCTAGTTTCTTAAAGTGTGCCTGTAGTGCTATGAACTTCCATCTCAGTATTGCTTTTGCTGTGTCCCATAAATTTTGAGTTGATGTATGCTCAATGACACTTGTTTCTAGGAATTTTTTTATTTCTTCTTTGATCTCATTTTTAATCCATTCGTTATTTAACAACCTGCTATTTAGTTTCCATGTGTTTGAGAATTTTTGAGCTTTTCTGTTGTGGTTCATTTTTAGTTTCATGCCATTGTGATCAGAGAAAGTGCTTGATATGATTTTAATCTTCTTAAATTTGTTGAGACCACTTTTGTGCCCTAACACGTGGTCTATCCTAGAGAATGTACCATGAACACTTGAAAAGAGTGTATATTCTGCTGCTTTAGGGTGAAAGGTTCTGAAGATATCTATTAAATCGAGTTAATCTAGTGTGTCCTTTAAGTCTGCTGTTTCTTTGTTAATTTTCTTTCTTCAGGATCTATCTAGTGATGTTAGTGGGGTATTGAAATCCCCTACTATTGCTGTTGATCTCACCCTTTATATTCATCAAAGTCTGCTTTATATATTTAGGTGCTACTATATTAGGTGCATAGATATTTATAATAGTTATATCTTCCTGTTGGATTACTCCCTTTATTATTATGTAGTGGCCTTCTTTATCTCTTACTATATCTTTTGTTTTAAAGTCCATTTTGTCTTATATAAGTATTGTTACCCCAGCTTTTTTTTCATTTCCATTAGCATGAAATGTTTTTTTCCATCCTTTTACCTTCAATCTATGTGCATCTTTTGTTTTAATGTGTGTCTCTTGTAGACAGCATATGTATGGGTCCTGTTTTCTTATCCATGCAGCTACCCTATGTCTTTTGATTGGATCATTTAATCCATTTACATTTAAGGTTATTATTGATATGTAATTGTTTATTGCCATTTTATTCTTTAAAGCTGTATTCCTTTTTTGCTATATTCTTTTCCCACTTTGCTCTGTTTACAACAGGCCCCTTGACATTTCTTGCAAAATTGGCTTGGTTGTAATGAATTCCTTGAGGTTTCTTTTTTTATTTTGTCTGGGAAGCTTTTTATTTTTCTTTCGATTTTAAATGATAGCCTTGCTGGATAAAGTAGCCTTGGTTGTAGGTTCTTGTTCTGCATTACTTTGAATATTTCTTGCCATTCCCTTCTGGCCTCAAGTGTTTCTGTTGAGAAGTCAGATGTCATCCTTATGGGGGCTCCTTTGTAGGTGATAGCTTTATTTTCTCTTGCAGCTTTTAATATTTTCTCTTTATCACTTAGCTTTGGTATTTTAATTATGATGTGTCTTGGTGTTGATTTCTTTTGGTTTCTCTTTAATGGAGTTCTCTGTGTTTCTTGAACTTTTGAGAGTTTCTCCTGCATTAATATATGGAAGTTTTCAGCTATGATATGATTGAACAAAGTCTCTATCCCTTGTTCTTTCTCTTCTTCTTCAGGAACCCCTATGATGCGGATGTTATTTCTCTTCATGTTGTCACAGAGCTCTCTAAGAGTTTTGTCAGACTTTTTGAGTCTCTTTTCTTTTTTCTTCTCTGCTTTCTAGCCTTCATTCAAGTTGTACTCCAACTCGCTGATTCGATCCTCAGCTCTATCCATCCTGTTTTTAATTCCTTCCATTGTGGTCTTCGTTTCTGATATTGTATTTGTCATCTCTGACTGATTCTTTTTATTTTCTTTTTTTCTTTTTTCTTTTGTATTTTTCTGAAGTTGGAAATGGGGAGGCAGTCAGACAGACTCCCGCATGCGCTCGACCGGGATCCACCCGGCACGCCCACCAGGGGGCGATGGTCTCCCCATCTGGGGCTTTGCTCGGTTGCAACCAGAGCCATTTTAGCACCTAAGGCAGAGGCCATAGAGCCATCCTCAGCGCCTGAGCCAACTTTGCTCCAATGGAGCCTTGGCTGCGGGAGGGGAAGAGAGAGACAGAAAGGAAAGAGAGGGGAGGAGTGGAGAAGCAGGTGGGCGCTTCTCCTGTGTGCCCTGGCCTGGAATCAAACCCAGTACTCCTGCAAACCAGGCCGACGCTCTACCACTGCTGACTGATTATTTCTTAATATTTCAATATCCTTTTTTATACTTGCTATTTCTTTATTTAGGTGTTCGTAATGACCATCCATTGCTGTTCTAAGATCCCTAAGCATCCTACAATCATTATTTTGAACTCTCCATCCAGAAGTTTGATTATATCCATATCACTCAGTTCATGTCCTGAAGGTTTCTCTTGTGGTTTCATTTGGATTGCACTTCTTTGTCTTCTCATTATGTCTGTATTTAGGTGTTTTGTTTGTAGAGTTGGTTGAGTCTAGGCTTGGTGTTGTCTGCCTCCAGTTTTCAATTGTGTTATTTCTAGGTCTTCTTGGGTTGGCATCAGCTATTATTTGTAATCCACTTTCATATTTGGGCCGCTTTGAAGTCTTGATTTGTTTGTTTTCTTAACAGGTGATAGTCTTATTTACTGATCTCAGCAGGAGGCTTCCTTGACACTGTATCCAGGAATGCGGTGGGTATAACCTGTGACTCTGAAGGCTTCTTCTACCGATTAATCTCTCTGGGGGCAGGGTGTTTTCTCAGCTTCAGTAGGGGGAGGTGTATCTCAGATCTCCATGGAGACCTGAGTTACTGCCCCTCCTCCCCACTTCTTGTTTTCAGCTGTGGCTTGTTGCACTGATTGGAACTGGAGAGATGTCTGGAGATCTGTAATCCAGAAGCAATTTAGTCTTGTTTTGTGGAAAGATCAGTCCCTCACCCAGGGACTGGATGCTATGGTTGCCTCCAGCACTGGATGAGTCAGCTTTTTAGGTTGTCTCCTGCATTCCTCTGCCCCTCACCGTCTGTCCCTCTCTCTCCCCTTTCCACTTGGAAGATAAGCCAGTCCTTTCAACACACCTTGCTCCCTGGTTGCCAGACAAGTGGCTGTGAGCAGTATTTTCTGCTCTTTTCCCTGAAGTGAAAGCCCCTTTGGGTTCTCAGCCTCTCCCTCCCCCTCCATTTCTGTAAGCAGGGGAGATTCAGGCACTCCCTACCAGGTTTGTTGTGGCTTCTTCTTTGCTCCTTGGTTTTTGAGAGCTGTTCTTGTAGTCCAGAGTTTTAATAGAAGGACACACCCTTTCCTTCCTCTGCCCTCTAACTCCTACGCATGTTTGCTCTTCTCTCTCTCTCCTCTCCTAATCAAACTGCATTAGCCTGATTTAGCGTTATCTTGCTTCACTCTGGCCTGGGCCAGAGGGAGGGAGGGGATGGAGAGCAATGACCAACAAGACCTGTGGGAGAGCAGGTGGGCGGGGCATCCCGGTGCATGAGCAGGCAAGCGCCCCCACTCCCTCCCGCCTTCGGCATGTCCTCTGCATTCCCATTCTCTCCACGTTCCTGTTTTGGGTGCTCCCACCAGTGCACTGTACTTGTGAGCAGTTGATGGGGTCATAATCCAACCAGCCATGACAGCTGTGGAAGCTCTCAAAAAAAAACTATACCAGGGACTATGTTAAGTTAGTTTTTAATGCAGGTTTAAAGGAGAATAAGATATTCTGAAAAGGGGTTTCATAGACTAGAACACTTGGGATGCATGTAAATTAAATAGCTAAACTGTTGTAGTGGTTGCATCTGCTGAGAGGAACTGAAGACTGGGCTAGGGTGATTTTAAAGGACCTTAGGGTCATCTATTTGAAGTTGAGATGGAAGGCATAATTTTTTAAACAGATGGAATCTTTGAGAAGTGTGCATCTGCCTCTCCCCTGGTCCTCCCTGAAGTTCTCTCGAATGGAGGCCACCATTCGCCCCTTCCCCACATGTGCCCACAGAATTGTTCCACAAGTGGGCGGCACGTGGGATGAGTATTCCTGCTGCTTCGAAGTCATTGCTCACGCAGCCTCAAACAAACGCTGCTCCTTCAAAGCCCTTGCCCTCCAGGCATTCCATGCTAATGACATCTATACTTCTTGAGCTTTTACTAAATGTATAGTACTCTAACTGCTCTAAAGACCTAATCTAATTTATTCTCGTTTTCACATATGAAAGCTGCAATCAGAGAAGTTAAGTGACTTACTGGTTGCTGCATGCTAACACTGGGACTCCAGTTGTGTCTAAAGCCCACACCCTAGTTCCATCACAGCACTCTCTTCTCTTACTACCTGTGTTGCACTTGGATTACCTCCTGTCACCTTCACGTTTATTGAAGACTTTCCATGTGACATAGTATTTGTACCCTCTCCTTACTTCACCTTTACCCTGACAGGGAAGGAACCAGGGAGGGTCAGGGAAGGTGAGAGGGCCACTGTGCATCGGGGGTGGGGAGGCAGAATGAAAACAAGCAGGAAAAATATCACCACCGGCAATACCCAAGCAGTGCCACCTCCTCATCCTCCATCACAACATCATCCGTCCCCCCACCCACCCACATGCATACACACTCACAAAATCCCTGACAACTGTGGATTCCACTGTTGAGAATTTTATTTCTCTTCTTCCTAGGATCTGATGCTTTGGCTTTTTATTTTATTTTTATTTTTATCAGGAGTATTACTGAAAGGCTCACTGGAAAGGAGCCTGAAAGGGCCTGCCTAGTGGATGTCTGGGGAACAACAGAAAGGAATGCTGCTTCCGGTGGGAAGTCACAGTCCCAAGAGGGACAGGGCCCGGGACTGGGACAGTGTCTGCCCAGCAACAGGCTGACACAGGAAAGAGGGGAGCAAGGATCTGGGAGTTTCAGGAGGATGGGGGAGGAAAGGAACACTTTTTATTCTTTCTTCAAAATTCACAAAGCAATCATAGAAATAAGAAAGTTAATCACTCCCAGTCCCTTGTCCCCTGGCTCACCAGCGGCCTAAATATAAAAAACTGAATTACTGTCCTCACAGCCATCCCACTAAGCCATCACAGTGGAAGCAAACTACCAGCAGAGCCTGTGTTCTGAAAGGTGTAGGGAATTCATCTTTGGTTTTCAAATTTAGAAGTGGGCCCTGGCCAGTGACGCAGGAATAGAGGGTTGTCCTGGGGAACTGAGGTCACAGCTTGATCCTCGAGGTTGCTGGTTCGAGCCTCAGTCAGGGCACATACGACATGCAACCAATGGCACGATGGGTTAATGCTTCTTCCCTTCTTTTAAAAAAAAATAGAAATGGTTGCCATACCCTTCTACGGGGCACGCATACAAATGTGCTCATGTGCTCGCTCGTGCACACACACATACACAAAATAGAAAAAGAATCTAGGTAGGTATCTTTGTGTATTTCACGTTCCCCACATCTTGCCTCCTAGGCAGAATAGGTGCTGTTTCAAGTCCTTACAGAGGACTGGCTTGAAAGAGAAACTCTGACGGGTTTAAACAGCTTTCTGAACAAGGCAAAGCTCCACTGTCATCTTAAACTTACCCCCCGTCCCCTTCAACCTCCTTCTATCTTTCCTTTTGTTTTTCTCCCTCGAGGTACCCTGATCTTTTCCTTTTTCCTACTCTACCTCCCTTTTTATCTCCTTCACAGAAACTACAAGACAGGGAAACTAACAACATTGCTTTTGCTCTATCACAGGGCTCAGGGAATTAGGAAGAATGCATGCCATGCCTCATTAAAAGACTGTCAGCCCAGAAAAAAAATCCCAGGAAGAGGCCTGGGTGCAGAATACCAGGCACTACCAGGGAACAGCTCACAACTGTGAGGTGAAAAGAGCCACATCTTTGGGGCTTGGTTTTATTGAGCCAGTTGGGTCGATGGCAGCTGTCACCAATGTTGGCATTATAAGCACAGGGCAAAGCCCACAGCCATTCTCAATAGTGGTATTTCTCTCAGCTATTTTGGCAGCACGTGTAAGCAAGGTCTCTAACATTATGCCACTGTTTGCAAGCCAGTGTGATCCTTGTATCAGAGATAACAGTGACAAAAAGAATCGTGATAATTTTTAGAGATGTAATTTCTGTGGGTTTGAGCATCCATATAGAAATCCAAGGAGGAGAGTAAGACACTATATTCGGAGTCAGGCTAAGCAAATAACACCTCCTGTGGCCAAATCTAGGTGAGCAAGCTTACATGCCTACCCTGGATGCCTCAAAGTCTGCTGGGGAAGTAACATGAAAAAATATACATATGCATTTATCTCTCTCTATGTATATATAGATAGAGAAAGGTAAATGCAATGAAAAGGTTAAGGCTATATATAGAAGAATTTCTCTGCCTTAATGAGTAGAAACAGCTTCTTAATCTATAGCCTGCACTTCCTTCTGCCTGACCAGCCGCCTTTCCTTCTCACCTCTCAGAGACCATATGTGGGCACACACTTACTCAAATGCTGACATCACTCCTGCTTAGACAGTTGCAAAGATTCCTCACCTCTAAGATCTCCTAATCTGACTCTGACCCAGCAGCTAGTAGTGCTTGGCCCTTAGTGGTTCCTCAGGCCTCTCACTTTTAACCTATTCCTGACCAGAACTCCCCATTCACTCCTTGGCTCCTGCCTAGACTTTTGAGATACCTGACATTTCTCTCTTTCTGTCAACTGATATCCTACTTTCATGGGTCTTTGGCTTATCCCACCTAGTGGTCTGGCTAATGCCCAGACCACAACTCCTACTCTTCCCTCCCCTTGGCCTGATGGAGTCCTATTGTGTGTTTTGTTGGGTGGAAGGTCAAGACCCAGCAGTCTTGCTTCAGTTAAGTGAGTTACATTATAATAATGGGAAATAAATGCAGCATGATAGATTTCCTCTTACTATGATGTGTTACCCCTTTCTGAGTGAAATTACCCAACCAATCCCTCTAAGGTTTTGGGATCCAGAAAGAAGTCTCTGGCTTTAAGAGATCAACCAAGGGGTCACTATATTAGAGCAAACCTCTTCCCCTTTCCTAGTTATAAAATGAACTAACCCCATAAAGGAAGTTGGCAAGTATCAGCACTACCTTGAAGAACTCCAAAAAGTACTGTAGCTAAACCATCTAAAATGTTCAGTAGGTACCAACATTCTGGACTCACTAGAGTCTGATTTCTCATGTGGCTCAGATCAGCAGGAGGAAGGAACAATGGAGAGCTAACAAAGAGGACAGCCTGTGCCATGGGGACTTCCTTGTTTCTCCTGATCTGTGAACCAGGTGTGAAAACACCACTCCTGCTTTGCAGGGCGATGCTGAGGAAACATTGTGCTGCCTCCCGGATGGAGACAGCAGCGTAGGCCTGTACCTGGCACATAGTAACAGCTTGATTAATGTTTGATGAACAAATGATTAGGACTCCTTTTTACCCCCTTTAGAATCTTCCACTTAAGTATTCCTTCAATTAACACTTCTTGAATTGAATTCAAATGTCGTTAACAGAGGTCAAGAGACCTTTCTAAAATTGGTGGCTTAGGAGACCCAAAATGTTTCACTAAGGCAATGATTCTCCTGCTTAGGCAGCATATAACCTGCAGCCAAAAGCAAATTAATGCGGACCCAATCTAATTTGGATCTTAAGGTTTCCTTTCTTAAGTTTAGTGTCACTGAGCTGTGACCCTCAGATAGTAATAGTCTGGTGTTTCAAGGCTGGAATCTCAGTTTTATCTAAGGTCGAGAGCAGCCAATTGAATGCAATTGACTAAGAAATTTTTCATTTGGACAAATTTCAAACATCAACGGAAAAATTATTCCATTGTGTTTTTTTCTAACATTGTAGGAATACTAATAGGGAGATGCATCTCTCTTCCTCTCTCTGGAGCAATTCTGAAGCACTTAATTAGGATCTAAATAACAATGACCTAGATAGGCTTTTGAAAACAGTGGCAGTGCTTAAGAATCACTTAACCTGAGACTGAAAAGCATCTCCCCCTTCCCTGAGACCCGGAGTGCTGCCCGGCAGGAGGCACCCACTGAAGGTTAGCAGAGCCAGAGCCCAACGCAAAGAGGAAAATCAGCTGCATTTCCTCAAAATGCGAAGTCATTCTCCCAGAGATCTTGCCAGGCTCCGGGGATTTAATAAGGTGTTTTCTAAACCTTTTAATGATCTCCCAGATCCAAGGCCGTTCCCTTTACAGCCTGGTCTAAATGGCCGCAGCTGCTTGCCAAGACATTGCTGCTTTCTAGCACAGACTCTCACTCCAGGTAAAACTGTAAAGATGTCTAAGTGTGTCTTTGTGATCCCCCCAGCTCGTTTCTGACCCCCCTGTGCCACATCCCTCTGCCCAGCCACCCTTCAGACACCCAGGCCCTCAGGCACAAATTCTCAGGAAAGGCTTGACATGTGAATTTAAATAACTGGGTTTACTATTCTAAAAAGTGTTCCCTCTGGAATGAAAGTCTTTATTCCTCCTAAGTTGGGGTAGAGGGATGGGGAAAATATGTATGTATTGATGTGTGTGCATGTGAGTGTATACCTACAGGACGAAGGAATGCCTTCCCCAGCGCCATTCAAGTTCAACAAACGTATTCTAAGCACTTTGGAAAGGCAGTATGATGTGGGGCAGAGACTCTCAACCTTGAAAACACATTAAGATCACCTAGGAAGCTTTGGAAACATACCAATATGTGCCCATACTCCAGTCCTGATGCTCAGACTCTCAGCCAAGGTTTAAAGCCACTGGCATGGAAGAACACAGCTGAGCTTCGGTACTGGCAGAACAAATTTAAATCCCAGCCCCAATACTGACAAGTGGCATGCTTCTACATGACTCTCTTAACTTTGATATATTTTTAATGCCTTCATCTATAAATTGGGGTGATGATGTAAGCTATTTTTCCCTGTTGAGGAAGAAGGAAGGGGCCGGAGCCACAAAGTGTGGAACAGCAAAGGCTTTATTGAGTACAGCACATCCCACCCAGCGATGTTCTCTGGTCCCAGGGACAGAGGCCAGGGAAGTAGCATAGGGTGACCAGCGTGGGAGATATTTAAAGGGTCTCTAGGGTGGTCGAGCTAATATGACGTGGTGAACTCTCACTGGCTGACAGTCGCTCTTCTTCCAAGGACTCCTGGGAAGTTTCTTTTGTCATGCATGAGTGTAGGCAGTTCTAGCCAAAGTTCCCGTGTCTGGGTTCCTCACGTGACCTTCCCCCATTGCTGACCACCTGACAAATGATACCAATTTCATGGAGGCATAGGCCAGTTTAAAGACCAACAGGGCACCTGACCCATA
The DNA here is from genome assembly GCF_036850765.1 of Saccopteryx bilineata. NCBI lineage: Eukaryota > Metazoa > Chordata > Mammalia > Chiroptera > Emballonuridae > Saccopteryx > Saccopteryx bilineata. Next base: position 326,641,560 of record NC_089490.1, on the reverse strand, counting down.
GTGGGTACTAACTATGGTTCCTTTTCCCCACTCTTCCAGGCATTGGGCAAGGTGCTAGAAATCACACAAAGAACCAAGTACGACAATATCTAGTAAACAAATACCTCCCTTTTGACAAAAAATTCCTGTGGCAGTCCCCAAAACTTCTTCCAGGGTAATCACTCCCTTCTGGATGCATGTTAGAATCACTCGCAGAACTTTTTTTTTAATGCAGATGGATATTGGCTCCATTCCAAAGATTCTGACTTAATTGATGCGAGATAGGAACTGAGCACCACCTCTTTTTTTTTTTTTTAAGCTTCTAATGGGAGTCCTGGGTTAAATGGCCACTGTTCTAGAACAAGGATAGATGCATTATTGTGGCATGAATGATAAATAAGTGGTCAAAACATGGATTTGCCTTCTAGCTCTGCCACTTACAGTATGAACATAGATATATCATATAAATTCCCCAAGATAGATAACAGAGATAATGTTATTTGGCTTGAAGAATAATCACAGGATCAAATAAGGTAATGTAAGTAAAAGTGCTTTTTAAACCATAAAGCACTTTGCAATTGTAGCTCATCATTCTAACAAGGACAAGGTCTTGGGTTGCAAGCAGCATGGTTGGCCTACACCGCTCCCTGAGATTGTCTAGTACCTGGGGAATGGGGGTGGTGGAGAATTTGGACAGGAAATACAGAGGGACATGATGTTAACTCTCACAAGACTGCCCACTTTCTCCAAATGGGAAAAGGGAACTTTTTTTTTTTCTGGGTTAAAAAAATCCATGAAACTTCAAGGCAAATTGAAATAGCAAATTTCTCACCATCCCAAACAACAATTTAATATGTAAACCATTGGTGGGACTTCTTATTTCTGTAATCAAGTCTCTGCTTCCCAAATTTGGCTTTCCTTCTGCTCCTACAATCCTCCCCCACTGACAGGTCTTCAAGGTAGATTGGAATAGCTCATTATTCTAATCACGCAGGTCCTGGGTATTGAGTTTAATTTAGCTGCCTGTGCGCCAAGCCGCTAGGACACTTTCAAACCTCTAGCCCCTGGCACTGTAAATTAGTCTGAATGTCAGCCAGAGAACTGTTGAGATGTGAGTTGACCTTGTGTCCACAAACAACACTCATTCCTTCTATAATGTGAAAATAACAATAAATGTTGCATTTAAACACTCCTTTGTGGCAGCTCTTAAATATCAAGAACAACGAATGAGGACTGTTTTATCAACACGGCTGTGCTCTCCCGTCCCTTCAGGGGTCAGGCACTCTGTGGCGGCTGTGACCACATGCTGTTCCAGCATTGTTTTAGACAGGATTTTTACACCCTTGGTTCTTCTATCTTTTGAAATTTTGATAAAAATCAGAATCTCAGGCTGATTAGTGATTCAGAACCTGCGTTTCCCACAGGTGATTCCTATGCACATTAACGTGTAAGAAGCCCTGTCTGACAGAATCATCTCAGCAAATCCTCAACAGCGTGGCAGGTATCATTTCCCCATTGCACAGATGAAGCAACTGGGACCCAGACGGAGCCATTCATGACCTGACCAGGTCAGGACTACACGGCTAGTTACTGACAAGCCGAGACCAGTCCTAGATCTGCTGATTCCAAGAGCAGAGCACGTTGCACCTCTTGACATTGGCCTTGGAGGGTTTGCTTATTTATAACTGTCAAAGAGAACACAGTGTCTATAATTTACTTTGCATCCTCTTCTGCAGAAAGCAGTTTCTCAGGAGTTATTCTTAACAGATTAACTATTTACAAGCCAAAGAAAAAAAAAGAAAGAGAGTAAAGTTGTGAGAGACACACCACCCAGAAAATAAAGATGACAAAAAGTAAGAATACCACTAATAAGGACCTTTATAAGAAAGCCGAGGAAAGGCTTCCTTCCATCTATGGATTTCTGGTATCCTTGGAAACCTGCACCTCTACAGAACACAGATAAAAAGCCTCAAAGGCCTGGGATGAAGATTAGTAACATAATTAGATAGAAGGCAGATGGAACCCTTTGAGAAAAAAATCAATACCCACACAGATGCAGAATACCAATATAGAAAACATCACCCCTGACCCCGACCCCATCTGCTAAGGTCATCCTCTGAAGCAAAACACTGGCTGCATCCGAGGTGGGGCCAGATACCAGGGGCTTTGACTGATGACACAGCCGCCACCATCTTGCACTTTTGCCCTGCCTGATCCATGCTCCAAGTGCCCCTAGTCCCAGTGGTACCAGAGGCTGAAGGAACAGCACCCCACAGAAAAAACAGTATGGGAAGATGAACTAGCCATGTGACCTTAGATAAATCACTTGTCTCCAAACCTCAGTTTCCACATCCACAAAATGAGGAGCAACAAACCCGCCCTGCCTCTATTGTAGACTTTTTGAGTATTAGCTATGTTAAGCCATGAAAAAGTGCTTGGGAGTTCATGATTTTATTATCATAAAGCCAGATGATATGTACGGTGTTACACTACTCGTTTCTTGGCCACACCAGCACAGATAGACACTTGAAAGTCACACTATCTTGCTTAAAATGGTCTAGAAAGCCATCAGTTTCTAGGCTGCCCGAATTATGTGTCAAGCTGGATGCTAACAAACTGTATAAGGTGTAATATAGGTTGTTTAAAAGGGACTAGGAATAATGTACCAGAAACCGCCTACCCAAGGAGCTCCCCTAGTAGCAAGCCACACTGCTTCATGTTCCACTGTTAAAAGGAGTATTTGCTTAGCTGAAGCGTTGTCCTTAAGAAGCCCTGAAATGCAAATATTCCTCGGAAAGGTTAACATGGTAACTGGTTGCTGGTCTCTTATCCTTTAGTCTGAGTTAGTCTAGCAACAGATTCCTTCAGTACTGCTCTTAAACTCCCCAACCAAGGGAATTGAAAGGGAATTTTGATAGTGGAGAAAAGGGAATTTTGGAGACAGAGACATGGCCTTGAGCGGCTGACCTGGGCAGAGTGCTACAGCAGAATACAAGTGGTCCTGGGGGCCACCTAGGAGGTGGAAGTCCACTCTCCTGAGGTGGATACTAAATAGCAGAACGACGGAGAGTGCTGCATCCAACTCGCTTTATACTTTTTCTCAAGATCTGAAAGGGGAAGAATTGAATTCTCTGTACCTTTACTTAGTCTGGCTCCCTCGGTGGGCCAAATTTTTTTTTTCCTTTTCCTCTCTGTAGCAAAAATTAGCTTGATATTGCTCCAGATCATGGAAAAGCAAACAAAGCTAACTTAACAATCTTGACTATTGCTCATTGTAAATCATTATTTATCCCAGACAAGTAATTATCTGCAAGGCTTTCTTAAACATATCATCTTTAATCAAAATTCCTTTGAAGTGAGTTGGAAGGCTTTTGTCCAATGTAGGTTATGTATTTTGAGACAAATGCATTCAGGGTTCTACAAAAGATCCTCTAAGGTTTTAGACAAGGGAACCTTTTACTGGTGTAACATGCTGCCTCAATTTCCCCAGGGTGATCAGTGTCTGGAGCGCTAAAGACAAGATAATGAGAGAACAGCACTAATTCAAACAAAATGGGTAGCTCACAGTTCCCTAGTGAACCCTAATGAATACTGTTCCCCAAGCCTAGACATTTGTGAATCTTTAAACTAGTCAGCTCATTCATGCCTCAGCTAGTCACTGGTCATAGACACAAAACACCCAGGGTATCCATGGCAGTCAGCCTGACCCCACCCTAGCTCCAAATTCCTGGGCTCCTCCATTCTGGTGGATTCTAGCCTCAGAGGTTTTCCCTTACAATTCTGGCTTTACTCTTATCCATTGCACTTGACCTCTAAATTTAGATTCCAAATTCGATCCTCAGAACTCTACTCATTGTAGTAGATTGAATTTACTCACCACTAAATATTTTTATTTTCCTCCTTGTTAGAGAATGTTAAAAGCTTGCTCTTTTAGACTCCAGAGTTGCTATGGGCTCACGTGCCCACTGAAGAGTTTCCAGGGAGAGGCTCCTCTCTCAGCCTGGTTTCAGCACAGAGTTGGAGAGTGGCATGGCAATGGAGCCAGGTTGGACATGCAACCTGAGAAATAAACCTTTGTTATCATAAACATGGAGATTTTGGAGGCTTATTTGTTACCATACCGTAACTGCTCCACATATCCTTGGGTTCCGACCCCTTACAGAAACTCTTGACTGACAACATACATAGACCCACCAGATATGACTCCAGCCTCAACACACCTTGTTGTCCAGAGAGTAAACATAAACCCATCGGTAAAGGAAAAGAATCATACTCAGGTATTCTATGAAGACTCAGCACCTGGGACATGATATGTGATGTTTTCAGCCCCTTGATTTCACCTGTCTTTCTAGGTTTACGGCCTTTTAACAAAATCTCATCCTAGAATCTAGCATGCTACATAATACCAGGGTCCCTTTTGGATAAACTAAGCATTATCATATAAGAAGGCCATCATGGGCCCTGGCCAGTTGGCTCAGTGGTAGACCATCGGCCTGGCATGCAGGAGTCCTGGGTTCGATTCCTGGCCAGGGCACACAGGAGAAGCGCCCATCTGCTTCTCTACCCCTCCCCCTCTCCTTCCTCTCTGTCTCTCTCTTCCCCTCCCGCAGCCGAGGCTCCATTGGGGCAAGGATGGCCCGGGAGCTGAGGATGGCTCTGTGGCCTCTGTCTCAGGTGCTAGGATGGCTCTGGATGCAACAGAGCAACGTCCCAGAGGAGCAGAGCGTCGCCCCTGGTGGGCATGCTGGGTGGAAAAAAAAAAAAAAAAAAAAGAAGGCTGTAAAGCCAGGAGCCACAGCCAGGGCCACCACCATCACAGCAGCCTTCTGGCCCACGCAGGTTCGCATTGGATTCGGACAGTCGGTAAAGAAACAACGGAGCCACAAACTGGTGGGCCATAGTCTTTAATCCTAGCTTGCACCCGGCGGGCAAGTAAAAACACACACTGGGCTCCAAAACCCAATCACATTCAGTGCTCACAAAGCCACTGACTTATCCGAGTTTCCTAGAATCAAAGGTTTCTAGCTCACCAGACTTATTCACCTCTGTTCCCCATCTCCTTCCTTATCCCAGATACAAACTCTACACAAACTGGCATCTCACTCAGCACTCCACCATCTTGGCTGCTTCTCCTGGCCTCCTCCACGTGGCCTTTCTCTGCTCTCCTCTGCTCTCTCTTCTAATGATAATCTCAGGAACCAAGAGCGCAAGCTCCCGTTCTACCCCTATTTTATAGTGTAGCTTCACAACTTCTAATCCAACATACAAAATAGAGAAGTCTCTAATACAAAGTCACTTCTCTGAGGCATGATTGGATTGTACCACCCCACATCAAAAAAGGGTAGGAAAGGCTTAATCCCAAAACCAAGCCCCAGGCTACAAGGATTCTCAACACACATTAATATCACCTGGGCGATGGCCTCTTCGTGGGCAGCACCGTCTTTAACAAAGTGAGCATAATATATTTTATCTGCCCAACAAAGGCCATCATGAAATCTCATGGCATGGCCCTCATTCAGGCCTTATGTGAGGAAGTCACCCATCAAGCCTTGCCCAGGCTGTCTACTCATCTGGAAAATTACCAAACTCTATCCAATACCAACTATAGCATTGAATTTCTAAAAACCCAGCCATAATCATTAGAAGTATTACTTTTACGTCAAATTTTCTTTGCGTATGAATTTTTCCTTTCTTCTCTTTATTCACCTTCTCAACAATGAAAATAAGGTGGCAACTTTAAAAGACTGCTTGCTGCTCAAGAATCTGACAAACAGTGTTGGTCAAATAAGTTTGCAAATATGTTATATAGGTTTGTTCACTTATAGTTTGCATTGAGTGTGGGGGACAGGCTGTAAGCAGGCAGGGTTGTTATACCCTAAGGCTTAGTTTAAGACTAAGCCTTTCCCACCCTAACTGACTTTGTATCAGAGACTTCCTTGTTTGTATATTGGATTAAAGGTTTTGATTTCTTCACTATGAAATGGGGCAGGCCAGGAGCTTGCTCTCTCAGTTCCTGAGATTAGTATTAGAGGAGAGAGTAGAGAAAGGCCATGTGGAGGAGAGGAGAGGCAGCCAAGATCGCAGAGTGCTAAGGGAGAAGCCAGTTTGTGCAGTTTTTTGTTTTTTTTTTTTTCTTTCTGAAGCTGGAAACGGGGAGAGACAGTCAGACAGACTCCCGCATGCGCCCGACCAGGATCCACCCGGCACGCCCACCAGGGGCAACGCTCTGCCCACCAGGGGGCGACACTCTGCCCCGCCGGGGTGCCGCTCCATCATGACCAGAGCCACTCTAGCGCCTGGGGCAGAGGCCAAGGAGCCATCCCCAGTGCCCGGGCCATCTTTGCTCCAATGGAGCCTCGGCTGCAGGAGGAGAAGAGAGAGACAGAGAGGAAGGAGGGGGAGGGTGAAGAAGCAAATGGGCGCTTCTCCTATGTGCCCTGGCCGGGAATCGAACCCGGGTCCCCCGCACACCAGGCCGACGCTCTACCGCTGAGCCAACCGGCCAGGGCCCAGTTTGTGCAGTTTTTGCAGAGAGAAGGAGATGGGGAACAGAAGTGAATAAGGCTGGTGAGGTAGACACCTTTCATTCCAGAAAACTCGGATAAGTCAGTAGCTTTGTGAGCACTGAATGAGTGGGTTTTGAAGCCCACTGTGTGTTTTTACTTGCCCGCTGGGTGCAAGCTAGGATTAAAGCTAATGGCTTACCAGTTCTTGGCTCCATTGTTTCATTGCCATCTGTCCGAATCAAATGCGAACCTGCATTTGCCAGGCAGCTGTGATGGTGGCTGTGGCTACTGGCCTTACACACAGGTTCTGATTGTGCTATGTTCCCCTAGGGTGACCTTGGGAACATTTGTACCCCCCCTAGGGCTTCCCCTCCTTGCCTGTGAGTCTGGGATAAGTATTCAGAGCCTGCTGTAAGGTCGGTGGATAGTGGGAGATGATCACGTGGGGAACCCAGATCCACCAACTTTGGCTAGGACCGCCCACAACCAAGCGTGCCAAAAGAAACTTCCCAGGAACCCTTTGGAAAACAGCGACCGTCTGCCAGCCAGTGAGATTTCACCACGTCATATTAGCTCAACCACCCTAGGGACCCTTTAAATATCTCCCACATGGGTCACCACTTGCGACTTCCCTGGCCTCCATCTTTCCTCGAGGCCAGGGAACCTCGCCAGGTGGGATGCATGCTCTGTACTCAGTAAAGCCTTTTGTTATTCCACACTTGGTGGCTCTGGCCCCTTCTTTCCTTCTCGGCGGGGAAAAATACTTTACATTTTGGTGCTGAAAACCCGGGAGGAGTTTGAAGTCTGCAAGGACCGCTCCTCTTCCTCATCCCCTCCGAGAAAGAACCAGGATCTCCGACCTTCCACCCACTTTGGAGCATGGTGCAGTAAGTCCCCTGCCTCCAGCCACCCTTGAGTTCTTTCCTCCGAGACTCCCTGTCCGAAACTGTAGCTACGGCAGGGAAGTCTTTATGTCCGAGTGCATGTGCTTGTGGAGATGTCCCAAGCATATCCACTTTACCCATCTGTGGCCAGACCTTGAGTTTTAGGATGCTAATACTCAAATCTGACCACTCCGAGGGCTGAGGATGGCTTTGGGGGCACAGGAATCTCCCTCTCTAAAGAAGAAGAAACTGTTCTTCTTCTCCGCTGTGGCCAGGCCACAGAACACACTGAATTAGCCTCCTGACTTTCGGTTTTAACACCCTCACCAATTTAACTATCGCCAAAAAAACTGGGAACTAATTGGAGATCTCTTACATACACGGCTTCTAATTATTCACGCACCCGTCCTTAATCTCTGTGCCGCCTGTTCCACCGCGCAGGCCTTTTTCTGGCCAGAGAAACCTCACCTAAAACCTCCCCTCTGATCTTTCCTTCTCCGTGGACTCCCAACTCTCTCTCCCTCCTGTCTGACCCCTGGGGGCACCCCTCTCTTGGGACTTTTCTCTAGTTCCTCTGCAGACCTCTTTTGTGCTTGGGTCTCTTTCCTCTGAGAGTCCCCTCCCCTCCTTTCACAAAAACCTGTTTCTTATTCACCACTACCATTCTCTCTTTCTCCTCCCCTGCTGGCCAGGGGCCCCTCCCTTCTCCACTGTGTTCTTAAGCCCCTACTCCATCAGGCCATTCTCAGCCTGGCATTGGCTCTTACACTGGTTTTCAGGACATCCAACCCCAATTTTCTTACAGGAAGTTCCGGCCCTGTCCTGCCTTTGGTTCCAGCATTTCCTGCGGGATCTGGGGTGCCGGGCTCCCCACGAGCCCTCCTCCTCTTATTCTCAACCCCCCCAAACCCCTATCCAGGACCTGTGAACACGGTATTTAAAGTTTTTAACGGTCCCAACTAGTAGAAACAGGCCAAGACTGAATGACAGGCCCGCATGCAGCAGAAGGTAACGCTCCAAACCCCGGCTCTTGTGGCAACCCTGAGGCCAGTAGAACAACAGAGGCAAGGCACAGGAAGTGCCTGACCCAAATCCAAGCCACAAAGAGAAACCCCACCAGCAGCTTGCTTTAAGTGTGACAAGCAGGATCATTGGTGCCGGCAGGGCCCCTGCCTGCGGCTGCCCACTGAGCCCTGCCCTGACTGCAAGAAGCCCAGTCACTGGTGAAGCGATTGCCCCTTTGGGCAACAGGCTTTTCCTCAGCACCTCTACATGGAGGACAAGCCACCCAAATGGGAGGCCAATCCATCCAGGTGGGTGCATCGCTCAAACTCCTAGGACATAGCCTGGACTCGGAGAACCCAGGGTATGCTGCAACTAGTGGGTAAGTCCATCTCATTTCTTGTGGACACGGGGGCTACCTTCTCTGTTTTGCCATCACACTCTGGACCTCGAATTCCCTCACAGGTCTTGGTTATGGGAATGGATGGGACCCCTTCCTTTCCCCTTTTTACACCACTCCTGACATGCAGTTTTGCCTCAAGCTTGCCTCCATACAGGACTACTGGCAGTCGGAACCACTGGACTCCATCCATCTCTAGCTCACCAAAAGGCTGGACCCTACAAATCTGCCTATTACTCCTCTTTTTTTTTTTTAAATCCTTACAGGACCGCATCCACAAAGTTTCGCACGGCCACACAGATGTTCCTCCTGACACCCCTCAAAGCCACCACCTTGCAATCTCCCCCTCCCCACGATGCCCCTAATCAGCAGGAAGTAGCCAGACAAATAAATGGCGCCCCTTTTTCTATTTAACACAAAAGGTCAGAATGTAAGGTCAGTGGATAGTGGGGGATGGTCACGTGGGGAACCCAGACCCATGAACTTTGTTTTTATTTTATTTTATTTATTTATTTTAGAAAGGAGATAGAGAGGGAGAGGAGAGAGAGACAGAGAGAGAGAAGGGGGGAGGAGCAGGAAGCATCAACTCCCATATGTGCCTTGACCAGGCAAGCCCAGGGTTTCAAACCAGCGACCTCAGCATTTCCAGGTCGACGCTTTATCCACTGCGCCACCACAGGTCAGGCCCAGACCCATGAACTTTGGCTAGGACTGCCCACAACTAAGCGCGCCAAAAGAAACTTCCCAGGAACCCTTTGGAAATCAGCAACCGTCTGCCAGCCAGTGAGATTTCACCACGTCATATTAGCTCAACCACCCTAGGGACCCTTTAAATATCTCCCACATGGGTCACCACTTGCGACTTCCCTGGCCTCCATCTTTCCTCGGGGCCAGGGAACCTCGCCAGGTGGGATGCGTGCTCTGTACTCAGTAAAGCCTTTTGTTATTCCACACTTGGTGGCTCCGGCCCCTTCTTTCCTTCTCGGCAGGGAAAAATACCTTACACCTACCACATACTTTGAGGTGGCCTGACACTCACAAGTGCCAAGGCTTTCTCAAAACAGGGCCTGCTCACTGTGGTCACATTTTCTGAGCCCCGAACTTCCTCCATATTGATAGCAGATAAATCCCAGGGAGATATATTTTGGGAGGCATTTCCTTCATTAAGTTAACCTGTTAAAATTTTGTATTTTTTTTTTTTTTTTTTTTTTTACAGAGGCAGAGATAGACAGGGACAGACAGACAGGAACGGAGAGAGATGAGAAGCATCAATCATCAGTTTCTCGTTGCGCATTGCGACTTCTTAGTTGTTCATTGATTGCTTTCTCACATGTGCCTTGACCACGGGCCTTCAGCAGACCGAGTAACCCCCTGCTGGAGCCAGCGACCTTGGGTCTAAGCTGGTGAGCTCTTTGCTCAAGCCAGATGAGCCCGTGCTCAAGCTGGCGACCTCAGGGTCTCGAACCTGGGTCCTTCCGCATCCCAGTCCGACGCTCTATCCACTGCGCCACCACCTGGTCAGGCTAAAATTTTGTATTTTTGTGTTTCAACTTCTCCTCTCACCCCATACCTCCAGGAGACTGTGCTCTCTTGAGGGTCAGGTTGCTACCAAATGGCTCGGAGTGTCACAAATGTTCATTATATTGAGTGAACGGACTCAATATAATGAATCTTACCATGTAATTTACTATTACCTATTCTTTCTACTTCTTTCCCCTTAGCTCTCTCAAAAGTAGGGAATACGAATGTGTGTGTGCGTCACACACTGAGCTCTTTAGGAGTATGTCAGAAAAATATGTTCAAGAATGTATTCTGTTGAAAGAAAATTGGAGAGGAGAGGTCCCGCTCCTCTGTGGCTAGTTCCTGCTCATAGTTCCTTAACTCCACCATGCCCCAAGAGGTTCAGCAATAAACAGACTGATTCTGCTGTGCCAGCTGATTCTTACTGTGTTCAGGATGTACACAATTTATTAGCAGAAACTATGGCCATCCAGTGATTTAAATTATACATGAAGCCATAATAAAAAATTTAAAAGGTAGCCAACATCCCAGCCTGTGTTCAATTTTGTAGATTGTGAAAAATTACAAGCTTTTGCTTTTGTTCTTGAATAGATCCAGATCTTTCCCTTACTTGTCCTCTGTGACTATCTGGTACTCAACTAAACCTCTGCTTTGGTACATCTGTTCTACTACAGTGGGATGCCTCCACGTTTCCTCCCAAAGCCAGGCATGGAGTTTCAGAGGCTTTTAGGAAACTGAATCTTTATTACCGTCAACTACACCATCATTTTAAAGTGCTCTGGAAATACAAGGTAGTTCCTCTCCCAAAAGCACATTCAGAATGTACACTAAAATGCAGTGCTTTGCAAATTGTGTTCTGTGACCACCTGTCTCAAAAGCCCTAGGATGGGTGGGTTAAAATGCTGACTTCTGATCTCCGCCCCCATGGGCTGGAGCAAGAATTTCAGGAAAGGAAGCACAGGAATCAATATTTTTAATAAGCTGCCTAGAAAAATCTTCCACAGACAAAATTACGTGAATCACTAGTACATCTGTTAGAGCACGGGTTCTAGACACAGATGGGACCTACCGTAGCTTGAATTCTTACTAGCTATGTGATCTTAGGCAAGTTACTAAACTTCCCTAAACCCCGATGTCCACACAATTGAAAATACGACCCCACAGTGTTTTGGAAGGATAACATGAAATGAAATTATGCATGCAAAGCAGTGCTTCTCACATTCCACGTGCACAGAAATCACCTGGGAATCTTCTTCAAATGTCAGTTCTGATTCTGTTGGAGCCTGAGATTCTGACTTTTTCCAGCTAACTCCTTGGTCAAGCTGATGCTGCTGCCCTGCTGTCCACACTTTGAGTAATTGCCAGACACATAATAAATTCTAAATAAATGTTAGCTATTCCATCATGAGAACTGGCTAGGCAAGATTGGAAAGACAGAGAGCAGTGATTTTTAAAATCCTGGTCATCCATTATAATTACCTATGGTGCTTTGAAAAGATACAGGTGCCTGAGCTCACATTTCCAAAGATTCTGCTCCAGTATCTTTATGGTGGAGCCCAGGAATCCGTGTCTTTAAAGTACAGCAGTGAGTCAAGATTGAGAACCACTGGATCTAAAGAAATAATGTCTTAGATGAAATTTATTTTGCAGCCATTAAGAGCTGTCACAATGTCCTCCTAGTACAAAACATTTATTCACCATTGCTATAAACTGAATGTTTTTGTCTTCTCCAAAATGTATATGTTGAAATGCTAATCTCCAAGGTGATGGGATTTGGAAGTGAGCCCCTGAAAGGTGATTGGCTCATAAAAGTGGAACCCTCATGAATGGGATTACTGTCCTTATGAAAGAGGCCCCAGAGGGGAACTGAGTCTCTTCCACCATGTGAGGGTACAGTGAGAAGATGAAGTCTATAAACCAGGAAGAAGGCTCTCACCGGACACCGAATCTGCTAGTGCCTTGATCTTGGACCTCCCAGGTTCCAGAATGGCAGCCTATGGCATTTTGTTATGGCAGTTCAGAAAGACTAAGATATGACGATTCCAGTCTACAGTGTACTGCCTGAATCATGGCCATCAACAGAGGAAAAAGAAACTTTAGTCTTAGCTCCTAGACTGCTGTAGGAGCCACCATTATAGGACCACTCTCAGTTGTTTTTCTGTTCCTTACTATACAAAGGGAGAAAGAAAAGAGGCAAACACCATAATGGGTCCATCCAACTCCATCACTTAGTAGCTGTGGGATCTTAGACATGGTACATTAACTCCTTGCTCCTCAAGTACCTCATCTGTAAAATAGGGATAACATCTAGCCTACCTTCTTCATCAGCTTGTTGGAAAAGTCAAATGACTACTGTATCACTTTGCTACTCAAAGTGTAGTCCATGGACCAGCAATATCGGCATCACTTGACAGCTTATTTAAATACAGAATCTCAGAGCTACTGAATAAGAATCTGCATTTTAACAAGATACTCCCCCTCCCACCCAGTGCTTCCTTTGCAAAACACTGTTTAATTATATTTTAAAATGAGCATAAAGTGTTGTAAGATAAAATAGCCCTTGTCCCTTAGGGTCCTACAGTCTCGCTAGAAGGAATCAAGTCATATATTATACATGAACAATTAGAGATTGATACAAAGCCAACAAAATCAAGTGCTAAGGATTGACCATATTTTCCAGAAATCAAAACCAATAAAAAACAACAGCAGCAACATTATCTAACATTTGCCTGACCTGTGGCAGTGCAGTGGATAAAGCATCGACCTGGAACGCTGAGGTCACAGGTTCAAAACTACGGGCTTGCCTGGTCAAGGCACATATGGGAGTTCAGGCTTCCTGCTCCTCCTCCCTTCTCTTTCTCTCTTCCCCTCTCTAAAATGAATAAATAAAATCTCAAAAAAAAAAACACCTGAGAGTATTATCTGACATTCTTTGTAGCTCTGAGTATAAGAATCAGTGTTTTCGAAATGTTTCCACAATCAAGGAACAAATAAACAAATAAAGCAAGATAATATTTATACATCACATTTGGGATAAAAAGATGAGGTTGTTCAAGACCAGTCAATTGTCTTGGGCACAGCTCCTAAACTTAAATGGACATCTTGTGAAAATGCAGATTCTGAGAGGAAGTCTGAAATTCTGCATTTCTAACAAACCCTCCCGAAGATGCCCAGACTACCAATCTATGGACAGTACTTTGAGGAGTTAGGGTTGTGGATTCAGGCCACCCAGTCCCAGTCCCAGCAGTCTTGAGAGCCAGAGAGAAATCGATGTCTTAGTACACCTTAATACATCTATGGCTCAATAAATGGGAAGTCCTATTCTCATATTAATTTGAGATAACTCATACCTTATATTAGTTGTTTCTGCACCTGAGGGCATTTTTAGTGCCTCATGCACATGGGATAACGGTGGATGGGAAGTCACCTACATCAGTGTCTAAGAATAGCACCACTTTGTGGTGAGACATATAGCAGCCAATACTGTTGAGAAGGGAACTAGCTGGTGATGATGTGGTTCTTCAAGCTGGGAAACCTCTCATGGTAAACCTTTCTGATTCCCCAGAACTGTGTAATTAAGTTCATTGTATGTCTCTCCTTGGAGAAGAACAATGCAAGTGCAATGTCCAGGAGCTACACAATGTTCTCCCTCAGGCACCTGCTTTATGCATAGATGCTTAACAGCGTATCAGCTCACCCTTCTGTGAACTCTTCAGGCAACTGGTTTCATGGCATTTTTTTCTTGGTATAGCATTCATATCCCCCAGTTTCTTGGGACTGTATGTTTGATGGCCCAATCATTCTATACCAACTTCTTCTACTTGACCAGTGATATAACTTTTAGGAGAAAATTTATTGATAAGAGAAAATATTTTTTAGTAAACATTTCCAAGAAAGCCTGAGCAAGCTCAATATTTAAATCTTTGATTGCCATAGCCTTGTTAGAGAAATAAAGAAATCACCAGGGAAAAAATGAATAAATTTGCCTGCCTAACATACTGTTAACTTCTTGGCAAAAACACCAAGTGCAAGGTTGAAAGACAAATAGAAAACTGGTAGAATACTGTTACTTTAAACAAAGATTTAATACTCAAAGAAGAAATCAATAAGGGAAATAATCAAAATAGAAAAGTAGACAAAGAACATAATCTAGGAATTCACACAAACAATGCATGTTCAAACAGTTGATAAATCTGTACATAAACATTCAAATAATCCCTTAATGCAAATGAAAAGAAAATATTTTGCCTGTGAGATTACTAAATATGAAAAGTATTGACAAAATGCCTTTCAGTGAGCATTAGATCAATTGCACTGTCATGTACTCTGTTGATGGGAATATACTTCAGTCAAATGTGTCAAGGATGTCTTTTTTCCTTCTTCTTCTTTTCCAAGTGAGAAGAGGGGAAATAGAGAAACAGACTCCTGCACGCACCCTGACTGGGATCCAGCTGGCAACCCTCGTCTGGGGCTGATGCTCAAATTAATCGAGCTATTTTTAGCATGTGAGGCAGAGGTTCCAAGGAGCCATCCTAAGCACCTGGGGAAGATGCACTTGAACCATTCAAGCCATGGAAGTGGGAGAGGAAAAGAGAAAGAGAGAGAGAGAGAGAGAGAGAGAGAGAGAGAGAAAGAAAGAGAATGGGGAGGGGGGAGGGTAGAGAAGCCAATGGTCTCTTCTTCTGTGTGCCCTAACCAGGAATCGAACCCAGGATATCCACACATCCTGATGCTTTACCACTGAGCCAACTGGTCAAGGCCCCAGGTATGTCTTTAAAATTCAGATCCTACAGTCAGTAACCCCATTCCTAGAAATCTACCTCAAGGAGATGATTTCACTAGAAGATGAATATCCATCATTCAAAAAATCTCTATTGAGCCCATTTTTATGTGCCAGGCATTGGATCAGGAATTAGTAGTACAGCTGAGAACAAAACAAGCTAAATGCCTCCCTTCAAGGAACATACATTGTAGTCAGGGGAAATAAATGGCAAAGAAATCAATTGTGTGTTGTGTGTGCATTGGTGGTGGTATAAAAAATAAAGCAAGGTAAGGGCAAGAACAATAGGAAAGGCCTCTCTGAGAAGGCAACACTGAGCAGAGACTTGAAGGAAGTATGGAAGCAGGGTATGGGAATACCTATGGAAAGATGATTCCAGGCAGAGGGGAGAACAGGTGCAAATGTGGGACCAATGAGTCTAGAGAGAGTGAGGGAGAGTAAAGTGGTAGAAGCAGAGGGGGTGGTCCTCTGAGACTACCCAGGGCCTTGTCAGCCATGGCAAGGTCATTTGGGTTTTGCCATTAACAGAACAAGCAGAATTGGAGGGCTTTGAGAAGTTCAGCAATGGTCTATGACTTGAGCTTCTAAAGACTCTCTCGCTCCTGGGTGGAGACTAGGCTGGATGTGGGCAAAAGTGTAAGCAGGAAGACCAATTGGGATGTGATTACAGTAATCCAGATGAGACACAATGGGAGAGGATGACACTGGAGATGGTTGAAATTGGTTAAATGCTAGATATGTTTGAAGTTATAGTTGTAAGAGAAATAAAGGAGTGGACGATGACACTGAGATTTTTGGCTGAGAAGTACGTTCATTAAGATGGGAAGCCTATAGAAAGAGAACTGTAGTGAGATGAGGTCAGAGAAATCAAGGGCTTTCAATTTGTCAAGTTTGAATTGTCTGTTAGACATCTAAATAGAGATGTCAGATAGGCACTTGGATTAGGAATCTGGAGTTCAGAGAAAGAACTGGTTATATGGATGGTATTTAGTTCTGAGATCGATGAAGTCTCCAAAGGAATGAATGTAGATGGAGAAGAAAAGAATTTTGAATACTGAGATGTCCCAAAACTGGAGGTGAGGAGGACAAGGAGAAAAAAGCAAAGGGAACTGCGAGCAGTGAAAAGCAGTGGCTAACAAAATGGGAGAAAACCCAAGAAAATGGTTTCATAGGAGGCAAGTGAAGAATTCCAAGAAAGAAAGGAATGGTCAAGGTGTCAAATGCTGCAAGGAGGTTGAAGACAAAGGACCAACCATTGTGTTGGACAACACAGCGGTTGCTGATGACCTTGATAAGAACCGTCTGTGGAGGGCTGTAGATGAAAGACTAATTGGAGTGGATTCCAGACAGCAGGAGGATAGAAAGTGAGGCTGGCAAGAATTTAAGGTGCCTAGGTAAACAAAGAGCGTGAGCTGTAGCTGAAGGTGGGATGACATCGAGGAAGGTTTAGTTTTAAAGATGGGAGCTATTGCCTGACCTGTGGTGGCATAGTGGATAAAGCATCAACCTAGAAACGCTGAGGTCGCCGGTTCAAAACTCTGGGCTTGCCTGGTCAAGGCACATATGGGAGTTGATGCTTCCAGCTCCTCACCCCTTCTCTCTCTCTCCTCTCTCTCTCTCTCTCTCTCTCTCTCTCTCTCTGTCTCTTCCTTTCCTCTCTAAAATGAATAAATAAAAAAATTTAAAAAAAAAAAGAGTTTTAAAGATGGGAGCTATTATCTGGTAGCTGTTTGCAAAAGAAAGGGTATGGCAGAAAGGAAGTAATGACAAGGGAATTAAGAGAGATGAGATGAGATCCACGTAACAAAGGAAGGGATGCCTTGGATAGAAGCAGATGCAAAGAATTTGTTATACAATTGTTTAATACTAAAAAACTGAAAATTAATAAAATGTTTATCAACAGGAGCTAGGTAAGTGATAAAATGCAATCATTAAAATTGATAGTGAAAATTCTGTATTTATCTATGCAGTGATGTATCCACAATAAAAAAATTGTTTTTTTACAGTGAATACCTATAATTGCTCAAAAGTATTTCTCCACTTAGAGCTGCCTGCTGCCATAAGTAGACCGTGCCTTGCCTGAAGCCTTCTTGGAGGCTTTGAGTGGTGATTCATTCACCCCTCTAAGGCTCCCCCTTTGCCATCTACCCCTCCTTTACAAACATCAATTCAAACCCCAGGTCTGCCCCTAGCTTCTTGGTTTTGGCCAATATATTTAAACTTCATAAGCCTGTTTCTTCATCTATATAATGCTTATTTTAAAATTTTGCCTCAGAAGGCTACAGTGAGGATCAAAGAAGATAACATAGGTCAAATGACCAGCATGGAGCCCAGCACATAACAGGGACTAAATACTAGGCTGTCACTATCTGGGTGTACTGCCTGTTCACTTCCCTGGGGCAAGCCTAGTATGATATACACATTTAGAGAGAAAAAAAATGAGGACAGCCCACTCATATCAATAGCAACGGCACTGAGTTTGCTCTTTCTTGTTTCTGGTGACCGGGTCTCTTCTCTTGTCAATGCTAAGGGAAATTATTGAAAGCAAGAAAAAAAAATCCCACTGCTTCTCAATTGCCGGCAAACATTCCAAAATTTGACTAATCTGCCCTCTAGTGGTACATATAATAATTGCCACCTCTTTTCTCAACTGGAATTGAAATAGAAAATGCCCCAAAATGGTAGCATCTGAGGTGTTTCCCCCCCACCACTATTTGTCCTGCCACCACCATGTAAAGATGCAGAAGTGCCTAACAAACACTGGCCCAGTGCTCACTGCCTGGTGTTAAGACTTTGAAGGTTCTTCTTAAAATCAAACCTGTAACTGTGCCTGGGAGGAATGGTGTGCCTGTGAATCCTTTAGCTCGAATTCAGCCAGCCTGGGACTCAGCGAGATGAGAGTCAGCCAGCCCATGGATGTCAGCCATAAAAGTGAGCTTGGAGGAGCCCCTGGCTATTCCAAAGGTGATGAGCAGAAGAAGAGAATCCCCAATATGCTTCCTCTATTCCTTCAAAAATTGCAATTGTCTATCTAGGGGATAATACCTCAAAACGGTAATTGCTGTAATAAGATTGGAAATTAGGCCTTGAAGTAAAGGAATGCAAAAATTTCCTAGCCTAAAAGATTATTCTCTTTAATATATATATATATATATATATATATATATATATATATATATATATTAGTACGCATTTGTGCTGGCATAAAGAACCTTATATTTTGGGTCAAAAGCTTGGAGATCGGGTACCAATAACTTGGAGATAAGAGACATCTCACAGAAATAAAAGGCTTTTTAAAAACTAGAGCACAGGATTATTTTTGAAGCTGGATCATATTATAAGAATCAGAACAGAGACCTGAAAAGAGTCCAATATCTAATATTTGTGGGATCATATGTTCTTACACTTGTTAAGTGGATATTTGTGGAAGCCTACAAGGTTTAAACACTGTGTGCTCCACTCAGCCATGCAGGGGTGCAAGATAAATTAGACGTGGCTGTTTCCTTCAAGGTGTTTGCAGTCTTTCAGAGGATGTAGCATAGTTACAAAGGAATAATGAAACTAGGTAGGAGGTGCCATTACTGTTGAGCAGAGACAGTTCAGCATACAGTCTCATCGCAGCTGGCTTAAAGAGAAACACAGAAGTTCAGAGCATTGTTCACATAAGTGCTCAGTAAATATTCATTGAGTGATTGGAGTGGAGCGGAAAACAGAGTGCACAGAGAGGAATGGGAAGAGTATGGACTTTAGTGTCAGAAACACCAGGGTGAAAATTCGGCTGTGTCACTTGAACCATGTAACACTTGGGCAACTCCAGGGCTCAATAAAATGGTAGATATTAGAATGTTTAAGACTACCTTGGCCTTGAAGGATAGGTAGGGTATAGATGTGTAGAAATAAAGAGAGGGGCACTGTGTCCCACTGCTCCTCAAGCACATACTTGGCCTGGCACTCTAGGAATCACCCTTCAGAGCAAGAAGGGCCCACATAAGCAAGCAGCACAGCACTATGCCAGAAAGACGCAAGAAACCCTGAACATCACAACATTGGTCCCACACTAGGAAGACGAAAGGAATCTCAAACAGTTTGCACATTTATGACATTATGATTCTATGTGGTGAAGCCCTGAGTTGTGAGCACGTGAACAACAGAGTCATCTTATGTACGTCACAGTCCTTGCACTAGCTTCAAGAGTAAGCGTGACAGGTTGAATTGTGCCCCTTCCAAGAATTCATGTATTGAATACCAGAGACCAGGTGGTTTATAAACAACAGAAATTTATTGTTCACAGTTCTGGAGGCTGAGAAGTCCAAGATCAAGGCACCAGCAGGTTCAGTGATGGGTGAGTGCCTTCTTCCTGGTTCATAGATGGTTGTCCTGCTGTGTCCTCACCTGGTAGAAGGGGCAAGGAGCAATTTGGGTCCTCCTTTAAAAGAACACTAATTTCATTCAACATGACAGCATCCTCATGACTTAATCACCTCCCAAAGGCCCCACCTCCAAACACCATCACATGGGGGGGTTAGGATTTAATATAAGAATTTGGGGTGGGGGCATAAACATTCATGCTATAGTGATGCCATTGTAATTGCCTGCTTCATCATCTGGCCACAGACGAGGAAGTGATTGATCATCTTTCCCACTAGCCATGAGCATCTCGAGAAAAGGCTCTGTTTTCTATACATCTTTATTCTCATTGTCAGTAAAGAGCCTGGTAAGAGCAGATGTTCCTTAAATGTTGAATTAATGCATCTAACTAGGGAGAAGAATTATCTCACTACATAATAAACAAATAGTCAACCTGCGTAACACAGGCTCTAGGTGTCACATTTCACAGGTAGAAGACTTCATGGAGGAGGAAGGACATGAAGTAGAACTGAAAGACATGGAAGGATGGAAGCACAGGCCATAACTGCACCAGGAGTGACAGCAGCAGCACTTCCATAACACTCACTGCAGGCCAGGCACTGTCCTAAGAACTTTACACCGGTAACTCATTTAATCTTCACAACAGCCTTGTAAGCAAGTGCCCGTACCATTTAGACCCCACGCAATCTGCCTCAGGTTCTGCTCTCCTCCCCATCATGCTGGGGAATGGCACCAACTCAGACATGCGAATGATCACTGCACAGTATATAGCTCAGCTGAAGAGCAGCGGAAGGGGTGTCATGAAATAAGCTTGCATGAATAAGAGCACAACAATAATAATAATGTTTGCATAGTACTTGGTGGTTTACAAAATGTTTTCAGATGCATCATATTGTTTAACTGTCACACAGTCCTGTGAATTTGGAGTGCTGGCTATTATTATTCTTATTTTACAAATAAAGAAACTAAGACTCAATGTAATAAACTCAAACCCGGAGCTCTGCTCTTTTTAGTGCCATATCCTAGAGCAGAGGTCCTCAAACTTTTTACACAGGGAGCCAGTTCACTGTCCCTCAGACCGTTGGAGGGCCGCCACATACAGTGCTCCTCTCACTGACCACCAATGAAAAAGAGGTGCCCCTTCCAGGAGTGCAGCGGGGGGCCAGATAAATGGCCTCAGGGGGCCACATGCGGCCCACGGGCCAGGCCGTAGTTTGGGGACGCCTGTCCTAGAGGATTTGTAAAGCTATTAAGAGACATTTGGAGTTGGTATGTTATGTAAAAGAGAAGCACTGTAGGTTTAAGCAGGACAAGAATGCTTATAGAGGAATGTCTGGCTGAAAGATTTATCCCAGATCACTACTCTCTGGAATGCTGAGGGAAAAATCAAGTCCAAACATACAGACATTGAAGCAAGCATAAATTTATTCTGTCAGCTGTGCTTGGCAGTGTTCTAGAAGAGCAGAATTCTCTTCAATATGCCTGTTTAACCAAACTACATCCTTTAAGTAAATATTTTGCACCATCAACATACAAGAATACCGTATGCATTATATTATCAAAACATTGCTCTTTTTGAAATTGCTAGAAGAGTGTAGATCCCTGCCTGTCTCCTTCCTGGTACCAAAGATTTATAGCTGGAATTCCTCCTCTCTGGGGACCATTGAGTGTTTATCATATGTGCTAGGTCTCTGGGGTAGCAGGACCATCAATTGCCTCCTTAATAGTCATTGCCCCACTCCTTCTGCTAATCCTAGCCCTCAGTTCACCAGTTACGTATTTGGGAACCCCACCTGAGGCTTGAATGGGGCACTGGCCAGGTATACAGGTATGTAAGGAATGAAGAGGTGACTGCACTTAGTACACGGTCTTGTAGGAACCTGTTCGCATGTCTGCGCTGCCTTTCTGAGGTCAGGATTGTGCCTCTCATGCACATCGCTGTATCCTCAATATCTGGTTAATCACTGCATTCTCAACCAAAGAACTGACCCTTAGTAAATGCTCAATGAATATTCAATGAATGAATACAGTGCAGCCAAAATGCTTATAAATGGGTAATTACCATCTTGTTAAGATGCCCAGGACATGCATATGTCCCAGGCTTCTGGGTGAGAGCACCCATGAAGACAAATATGATACATCATAAAGATAACATCAACCCATTGTATTACTACTCTTCTGGACACCCTCTATCAAGGGACAGGAAAAGAACAATGGGTTCTCAGTTCTGTGCTCAATGGTTCATGTAAATTATAGATCTTATAATTCCCATTTTGTAGGTGAGGAAATTGAGCAACTGATTTTATAAATTAGTAAGAGCTAGGATAAGAACTCTAAATCCGGTATACTCTACCACACCTCATACCTCTACAAGTGGCCAAGGCCTATATTAATAAAAAGAACCACTGTTCTCATTTAAATAGTGACCTAATCTGTCACTGGTACTCATATTATGACCCATATGCTTCCCCTTTTCTAGTCTAAATTTATTCCACGTGGGACTTTGTAGAGCACTGCTTCTTCTAGAATTTAATGTGTGCGTGAACTGCCTGCAGATCTAGCTCACATGCAGACTCCGGTTCAGCAGATGTGGGGTGGAGCCTGAAAGTCTGCATTTCTAACAAGCTCCCAGGCACTGAGGAGGCTTCTGGTCCCCGACCACACTTTGGGTAACAAGTGTGTAGATTAGTGTTATGTTCATAGGTAAATATAAATCATTTTGGGTGACGAGAATTCTGACTCAGTAATGCTGATTCATGTTACATACAAGCTGGATCAGTTAAAGCAAGTCACATGGCAGTAACAAAGAAACTGCAGTGCAGAAGTTGCTGACCCAGAGTCCGTACTGGTGGCCAAATTGTAGTACGATTTTCTACAGTTACTTATATGCATCTGTGTAGGATAGTTGCAACTTTTTCTGTTTGGTCTTTACAACAGCTCTACAAGATAGGATAGGTATTAAAATTCCTTGCATATAGAATACCCAATAAGTTTTAGGTGTTTTTATCTCCATTTTACAGCTAGAAGCTGAGCCTCAGTGATTAACTGTTGATCAAGCAGATGTTCAAACCCACTTCCTCTGATTACAGCTGTAAACCTCTTCCCCACCTTACCCAGTACTCCCAGAATGTTATGTATTTCTCTGGGTTTTGAATAATTTCCTTTTTCTCTCCTTTTCTTTTAGGCATCCTGTCTTTTTAAGTATGTAGGTCACAGTCACTTATTATGGCTTAATATTAATAAATATCATATTTGCAGTGTGCCAAAAAAAGATTTAAAAGGTGAAGCAAAATCAATTAATTTTCCCATTCTCTCATTTCTCACTCTCCTTAAATAAATGGCCCAATTCCACCCCACCTGCAGACCTACCCACACACCTTTAAAAAAAATATTTACAGATTTGAAAAGCCTTTCCCAGTACCTTTTATTTCACCTTCTGGGTACTCTCAATCTAATTCCTGATAGCAGTTCTAAATTATCTTATTGAGATAACATCACTTGTTAAACTTTCATGGTATTTATGCCAGAGAGAAAGAAAGCAGTTGGCTAAGGGTGAGATGCAAGTTTATGTCAGTTCTAGCAGAGATTTCCTTTCTTCTGGATTTTCTATATGAGAATTATTGAAAATAATTCTCCCCCCCCAAAATTTAATGTCCATCTCTCATATTGGTATGGATAAAGATGAAAGTGAACTCAGAACAGAGAAACTGTTACCATCAAAGAAGCATCTTAAACAACTCAAATCCTAAACGGCTTCAGTTGCACTTTGAGATGAGGCAGCATTACATACATGGTGACCAGTCACACTAATGCCATTACTGCCTAGGGGCAACTCTTCCTCTAGATCACTGTTTATTGGCATTAATTCTTAGTGGGATAACAACACTAGAAGCTTAATACACATACTTCTCCCCAGGCCTATAAAGTACAAGAAAACCTAATTAAAATTTAAACCAAAAGCACCAATAAACACATTTAAGAGAGGAGGCTTTTTTTTTTTTTGGCCCCCTGTGGTCTAAAATGAATGTATTAAAATAAAAGCCAAAAA
The DNA here is from genome assembly GCF_036850765.1 of Saccopteryx bilineata. Taxonomy (NCBI): domain Eukaryota; kingdom Metazoa; phylum Chordata; class Mammalia; order Chiroptera; family Emballonuridae; genus Saccopteryx; species Saccopteryx bilineata. The sequence continues at coordinate 326,618,072 of NC_089490.1, read as the reverse complement.
AGATAACATTTATTGCACACTTTGTGCCTGGTGCTGTTTTTAAATCTCACAATAACCTTTCAAGTCCCTTTCCTACATCCCCTCTAAAGATGAGAAAATGGAGTTCAGGAACTAGCTCAAGGTCACAGAGTTGCTAAGCCAGAAATTTAAAAAGCCAGGCACTTGGACTCCAGGTCCTAGATCTTAAAGTTGATTCTATAGTATTTTCCAAGATGTTGTCTGTGAAAATTTAAATATAAATCTATAGGCTCTTCACCTGACCAGGTGGCAGTGGATAGAGCATCAGACTGGGATGCAGAGGACCCAGGTTCGAAACCCCGAGGTCGCCAGCTTGAGTGCGGGCTCATCTGGTTTGAGCAAACTCACCAGCTTAGACCCAAGGTCGCGGGCTCGAGCAAGGGGTTACTTGGTCTGCTGAAGGCCCGTGGTCAAATATGAGAAAGCAATCAATGAACAACTAAAGTGCCACAACGAAAAACTGATGATTGATGCTTCTCATCTCTCTCTGTTCCTGTCTGTCTGTCCCTATCTATCCCTCTCTCTGACTCTCTCTCCATAAAAAAAAAAAAAAAAAAAAAAATTCTACAGGCTCTTCTAATTTGCAAAAAGAGACATTCCAATTCAAAGCAGCTTAAGTAAAAGAAGGTGATTTAATGGCTCCTATCAGTAACTTAAAGAAAGTGCTGGAGTGACGTCACGGAAATGGCGCCGTGAGCAGCGTGTCCAACAGCTCTCCCCTAAATCACAACTAATTTATCAACTAGAAACAGAAAAATTTATCCTCGGAGCATTCCGGAGTTCCACACAAACTGATAGCGAAAGGACTGTTATCACTTGAATCTGAGAGACGAGGGTGTGGAGAAATCTACCACAGGGACGTTCTTTCAAACCGCAAGGAAGTGCGCCTGTGGTGAGTCAGCCCATATACTTGGGAACCGCGAGCAGCCGCGAGCCGCCAACGCGAGCCGCCAACGCGAGCCGTCGCGAGCGGCCGCCTCGAACCGCCACCGCGAGCGGCCGCCACGAGCCGCCGCCGCGAGCCGCCCCGCGCGCGCCCGGTACGGTTGAGCACCGCTGACGTTCCCAGCGGCCCGCACACTGCGAGTGGGGGTCGCCGGCCACTGGTGCCCAGAGCGCCCCATTCGCGCGCGTGCCTTGGGCATTCCACGCGCCCAGGGCGCCCTGCTGGCCCGCACACCCAGGGGGCTCCATTATCCTGCGCCTGGTGCGGTCCAGCCGCCAGCGGCGGGGTGAGCGGGAGAGGCTTGGGAGATTCTCTCCGTGGGCGGGGCACCTCACCCAGCCATTCAAGCTAACAATCAAGCATTGGGGGAGGGGCGCGCGCAGGCAGCCTAAAATACCTTCGGAAGCACAGCTGCGACCCAATCACTGAAATTAGCTTAACCCATAAAATCTGCGCACCCTCGGTTCTAATTGATAAGATCTCTCTCAGTTCAGCGATCCAAGACAAGAGGCGTGATATTTTTTAGTGCCTCTCGCTAAAGGGGCGGGGGCAACTTCTGATTGATAGAGCCTCCATATTCAGGGATAAACGCTAACAAGAAGGACTTGGCAGATAATAAGGTCTATACTACACTAGTCGTAAGCAGAGACTAGTGCCTCTTCTTCCCTGCAAAAACAGGCTACAAAGTCTGGAAAGCCTGGGTTGAGAGGTCCAACTAAATGATAGGCGCTGATCAGTCACCTTGACAACAATTGACTCCCACCCCCGCCTGATTACACTGGAGGCCCTGACTGTCAGAGCCTTTCCCAAAGCCTTGCACTGAGTGGGGATAGAGTGGGGATTTCCCAGCTCTTTGAGCCTCTTACTCCCCAGGCAGAAGCAGTTGCAGCCTTATAGCTGGATCAACAGGCTGCTAATTCAGAAAGGGGGGACTAGGAGAGAGAATCCAGGAAAGCAAACTCTCTCATCGTTGAACCTTGCAAATGCCAACAAGCCTTTACTTCCAGCAAGACTAAAGCCAATTATATGACATTGCCATAGAATCCCATCAACTGCAAATCCCTACCTAAGAGTGACACAGGGGCAGAGCCTGGGGTACAGAGTCACTGACCAGGAAGAGGGAGAGAAAAGAAAAAGGAAGAAGTTAACCTCTCAAAATCAAGAAAAACCCACAGACTTTACAACTTGATCCACTAATTTTTTTTGTTGTTGTTGTTGTTTGTTTCTTCTATCTTTTTGCCTTTATTTCCTCCACCTCGGTCCTTCTATTCTCTCCCCATCTGATGCTTCCCCTTTCTTGAACTACACTACTCATGAGTGTTGCATTTTATTTTTCTTCTTCATCCTCACCCTCCTTTAAGGTTATACTCCAAAACACTTAACTCTCACTCTCTCTTCTTTTGTTTTTTTTTTTTTTGGTCTTGCTTTATTTTGTTTTTTTTCTCTTCCTATTTTATTTCTTCCTTCGTTTTTCTCTTTTTCTTATTTTTTCCTTTCTATTCGTTTTTTCTTTTCTCATTTTACTTTCCTCCCATATAATCCTCAATCACGAACAAATTAGTTAATTTGGGACTCAAGGCTTTTTTTTGGCTTTATTTCTCTTTTTTGCTTTTGTTTTTATTTTTTTTTCTTGTTTGTTTATTTTTGTGGCATTTTGGGTCCTCCCAACCCAAGGGCTCCATTGTATTTAGTCTTCGCTCCACTTAATACAACAGATTTTTACTTATTATTTTTATTTTTTCTTCTTTATTATTCTTTTTTGGTCCTTTTTTCTGGTTCCCTCTTATCCCTCTCATTATATCTCTTAGTTGACCATCACTTACAAGCAAATCATCTTATGCTTGTCTAAGATTTTCTTCCTTTTTTTTTTTTTTTTTTGCATTTAGTAGGTCCCTACTCCCTTTTTTTTTGCCCCTTGAACTCTTCACCCCAAATCAGGCCCTCCATTATAGGCACGATATTTCCCTGAGGAGGGGAGAGGAGGGAAAGAGAAGAGAGAAAAAAAGGGGGAAATAATAAATTATTACTGTTTTTTTTTGTGGGGTGTTTTACCTTTTTTTTTTTTTTTTCTTTTTACTCTTTATTAATTCTAATTAGTGCTATCAATAAGACCACCCTCAGATGCTGATAAGAAAGAGGAAATCGAATATTATGGATACAAAAGAAAGAGAGGTAACACAAATAGATGTGGAAAAATCTATGGAGAAAAGACTTAACATATTGGAAGCCTTGGAGCTAAATGACAGAGAATTTAAAATAGAAATCTTAAAAATACTCAGAGATATACAAGAAAACACAGAAAGGCAATATAGGGAGATCAGAAAACAACTCAATGAACACAAAGAATATATTACCAAGGAAATTGAAACTATAAAAACAAATCAAACAGAAATGAAAAACTCAATTCACGAGCTGAAAAACGAGGTAACAAGCTTAGCTAACAGAACAGCCCAGATTGAAGATAGGATTAGTGAAATAGAAGACAAACAACTTGAGGCACAACAGAGAGAAGAAGAAAGAGACTCAAAAATAATAAAAAACGAGAAAGCCCTACAGGAATTGTCTGACTCCATCAGAAAGAATAACATAAGAATAATAGGTATATCAGAGGGAGAAGAGAAAGAAAATGGAATGGAGAATATACTCAAACAAATAATAGACGAGAACTTCCCAAGCCTGTGGAAGGAACTAAAGCCTCAAATTCAAGAAGCAAACATAACACCGAGTTTTCTTAACCCCAACAAACCCACTCCAAGGCACATCATAATAAAGATGACACAAACCAATGACAAAGAAAAAATTCTCAAGGCAGCCAGGGAAAAGAAGAGTACAACATATAAAGGAAGGCCTATTAGATTATCATCAGATTTCTCAGCAGAAACTCTACAAGCTAGAAGAGAGTGGACCCCAATATTTAAAGCCCTGAAAGAGAGGAACTTTCAGCCAAGAATACTATACCCATCAAAGCTATCCTTCAAGTATGAAGGAGATATAAAAACATTCACAAATACAGAAAAGATGAGAGAATTTATCAACAGAAAGCCCCCACTCCAGGAAATACTAAAGGGGGTTTTCCAACCAGATTCAAAGAACAAAAGAAAACAACACCACAAGTAACAGCTCCACCAAGAACACAATAAAACCAAACTTAAACTGTGACAACAAAGGAAAAAAAAGGGGGGAGAGGATGGAGATTAACAGTAGCAAAGGATGATGAAGTGCAGAGATACTTATAAGATAGGGTACTACAATGAATATGGTAGGTACCCTTTTCATTACTTAATGGTAACCACCCTTAAAAAAACCACCACAAAAACACTTGACTTAAAAAAGGTAGCAACAGAGGAAAGAAGTATGGAACACAAACAAACAAAAACAAATGATAGAAAAACAAAAGAGAAGAATCAAACTAGATACAAAACTAACAGAAAGCAATTTATAAAATGGCAGTAGGGAACCCACAAGTGTCAATAATTACACTAAATGTAAATGGATTAAACTTACCAATAAAAAGACACAGAGTAGCAGAATGGATTAAAAAAGAAAATCCAACTATATGCTGCCTACAAGAAACACATCTAAGCAACAAGGATAAAAACAAATTCAAAGTGAAAGGCTGGAAAACAATACTCCAAGCAAACAACACCCAAAAAAAAAGCAGGCGTAGCAATACTCATATCTAATAATGCTGACTACAAGACAGAAAAAGTACTCAGAGACAAAAATGGTCATTTCATAATGATTAAGGGGAAGTTGAATCAAGAAGACATAACAATCCTTAATATATATGCACCAAACCAAGGAGCACCAAAATATATAAGACAGCTACTTATTGACCTTAAAACAAAAACTAACAAAAATACAATCATACTTGGAGACCTCAATACACCGCTGACGGCTCTAGATCGGTCATCCAAACAGAGAATCAATAAAGATATAGTGGCCTTAAACAAAATACTAGAACACCTGGATATGATAGACATCTACAGGACACTTCATCCCAAAGCGACAGAGTATACATTTTTCTCTAGTGTACATGGAACATTCTCAAGAATTGACCATATGTTGGGCCACAAAGACAATATCAGCAAATTTAGAAAAATTGAAATTGTACCAAGCATATTTTCTGATCATAAAGCCTTGAAACTAGAATTCAACTGCAAAAAAGAGGGGGAAAAACCCACAAAAATGTGGAAACTAAACAACATACTTCTAAAAAATGAATGGGTCAAAGAAGAAATAAGCGCAGAGATCAAAAGATATATACAGACAAATGAAAATGAAAATACGACATATCAGAATCTCTGGGATGCAGCAAAAGCAGTAATAAGAGGAAAGTTCATATCCCTTCAGGCCTATATGAACAAACAAGAGAGAGCCGAAGTAAACCACTTAACTTCACACCTTAAGGAACTAGAAAAAGAAGAACAAAGACAACCCAAAACCAGCCGAAGAAAGGAGATAATAAAAATCAGAGCAGAAATAAATGAAATAGAGAACAGAAAAACTATAGAAAAAATCAATAAAACAAGGAGCTGGTTCTTTGAAAAGATCAACAAAATTGACAAACCCTTGGCAAGACTCACCAAGGAAAAAAGACACAGGACTCAAATAAATAAAATCCAAAATGAAAGAGGAGAGATCACCACAGACATCATAGATATACAAAGAATTATTGTAGAATACTATGAAAAATTATATGCCACCAAATACAACAACCTAGAAGAAATGGATAAATTCCTAGAACAATACAACCTTCCTAGACTGAGTCATGAAGAAGCAGAAAGCCTAAACAGACCAATCAGCAGGGAGGAAATAGAAAAAACTATTAAAAATCTCCCCAAAAATAAAAGTCCAGGCCCAGACGGTTATACTAGTGAATTCTATCAAACATTCAAAGAAGACTTGGTTCCTATTCTACTCAAAGTCTTCCAAAAAATTGAAGAAGAAGCAATACTTCCAAACACATTTTATGAGGCCAACATAACCCTCATACCAAAACCAGGCAAGGATGGCACAAAGAAAGAAAACTACAGACCAATATCTCTAATGAATACAGATGCTAAAATACTAAACAAAATACTGGCAAACCGAATACAACAACATATTAAAAAAATAATACATCATGATCAAGTGGGATTCATCCCAGAATCTCAAGGATGGTTCAACATACGCAAAACGGTTAACGTAATACACCATATCAACAAAACAAAGAACAAAAACCACATGATCTTATCAATAGATGCAGAAAAGGCTTTTGATAAAATACAACACAATTTTATGTTTAAGACTCTCAACAAAATGGGTATAGAAGGAAAATATCTCAACATGATAAAGGCCATATATGATAAACCATCAGCCAACATCCTATTAAACGGCATAAAACTGAGGACTTTCTACCTTAAATCAGGAACAAGACAGGGTTGTCCACTCTCTCCACTCTTATTCAACGTGGTGCTAGAAGTTCTGGCCAGAGCAATCAGACAAGACAAAGAAATAAAGGCATCCATATCGGAAAAGAAGAAGTAAAGCTATCACTTTTTGCTGATGATATGATCCTATACATCGAAAATCCGAAGGACTCCACAAAAAGATTATTAGAAACAATAAACCAATACAGTAAGGTCGCAGGATACAAAATTAACATACAAAAGTCCATAGCCTTTCTATATGCCAACAATGAAATATTAGAAAACGAACTCAAAAAAATAATCCCCTTCACGATTGCAACAAAAAAAATAAAATACCTAGGAATAAACATAACAAAGAACGTAAAGGACCTATATAATGAAAATTACAAAGCATTGTTAAGGGAAATTGAAAAAGATACAATGAGATGGAAAAATATTCCTTGTTCTTGGATAGGAAGAATAAATATAATCAAAATGGCCATATTACCCAAAGCAATATACAAATTTAATGCAATTCCCATCAAAATCCCTATGAGATTTTTTAAAGAAATGGAACAAAAAATCATCAGATTTATATGGAACTATAAAAAACCCCGAATAGCCAAAACAATCCTAAGGAAAAAGAATGAAGCTGGGGGCATTACAATACCTGACTTTAAACTATATTATAGGGCCACGATAATCAAAACAGCATGGTATTGGCAGAAAAATAGACACTCAGACCAATGGAACAGAATAGAAAGCCCAGAAATAAAACCACATATATATGGTCAAATAATCTTTGAATAAGGGGCCAACAACACACAATGGAGAAAAGAAAGCCTCTTCAACAAATGGTGTTGGGAAAACTGGAAAGCCACATGCAAAAGAATGAAACTCGACTACAGCCTGTCCCCGTGTACTAAAATTAATTCAAAATGGATCAAAGACCTAAATATAAGACCTGAAACAATAAAGTACATAGAAGAAGACATAGGTACTAAAATCATGGACCTGGGTTTTAAAGAACATTTTATGAACTTGACTCCAATGGCAAGAGAAGTAAAGGCAAAGATAAATGAATGGGACTACATCAGAATTAAAAGTTTTTGCTCAGCAAGAGAAACTGATATCAAAATAAACAGACAGCCAACTATATGGGAACTGATATTTTCAAACGACAGCTCAGATAAGGGCCTAATATCCAAAATTTACAAAGAACTCATAAAACTCAACAACAAACAAACAAACAATCCAATAAAAAAATGGGAAGAGGACATGAACAGACACTTCTCCCAGGAAGAGATACAAATGGCCAACAGATATATGAAAAGATGCTCAGCTTCATTAGTTATTAGAGAAATGCAAATCAAAACTACAATGAGATACCACCTCACTCCTGTTAGATTAGCTATTATCAACAAGACGGGTAATAGCAAATGTTGGAGAGGCTGTGGAGAAAAAGGAACCCTCATTCACTGTTGGTGGGACTGTAAAGTAGTACAACCATTATGGAGGAAAGTATGGTGGTTCCTCAAAAAACTGCAAATAGAACTACCTTATGACCCAGCAATCCCTCTACTGGGTATATACCCCAAAACCTCAGAAACATTGATACGTGAAGACACATGTAGCCCCATGTTCATTGCAGCACTGTTCACAGTGGCCAAGACATGGAAACAACCAAAAAGCCCTTCAATAGAAGACTGGATAAAGCAGATGTGGCACATATACACTATGGAATACTACTCAGCCATAAGAAATGATGACATCAGATCATTTACAGCAAAATGGTGGGATCTTGATAACATTATAAGGAGTGAAATAAGCAAATCAGAAAAAAACAAGAACTACATGATTCCATACATTGGTGGAACATAAAAATGAGACTAAGAGACATGGACAAGAGTGTGGTGGTTACCAAGGGTGGGGGGGGGAGGGAGGACATGGGAGGGAGGGAGGGAGAGAGTTAGGGGGAGGGGGAGGGGCACAGAGAACTAGATAGAGGGTGGCGGAGGACAATCGGACTTTGGGCGAGGGGTTTGCAACATAATTTGATGACAAAACAACCTAGACATGTTTTCTTTGAATATATGTACCCTGATTTATTAATGTCATCCCATTACCATTAATAAAAATTTATTAAAAAAAAAAAAAAAAAAAAAAGAAAGTGCTAACATCAGGGACTGCTGGATCCAGGGACTTGAACATTGTCAGGATTCTTTGTGTTCCTACTTAAATATCAGACTCTTTCTTCCAGACCAGCTTATGGGAGTCCACATGGTGGGCCATTTGGGCAAGCTCCAGTTTCAAATCCTAACATGAGCCCAGAGAGAAAAAGATCTGTCCCTCATGGCTCTGGTAAGAAAAATTCACGTGAAAGACTCTGATTGAACCAATTTAGATTGTGTACCCATCCCTGGGTCAATCTCAGTGGCAAGGAAGAGAGGAACTATGATTTGCCCAGTCTAGGTCACATGCCTACCCTGTGGCCTGGAGGGCCAGGTCTGCACCAGAAGAGGGCAGAAAGGTGCTGCTCAGAAAAAGCAAAGTAGTTATTAAACAACCTCTTTAAGTTTACAAAGTGCTCTAATGTGATTCATGAATTTTGAGTCTCACAACCACCTTACGAAGAGGGCAGGTTAACTATTACTAGAGATGTGTGGACTACCATTGTATTCACCTATTTACTTCACACCCCTAGACACTCTACCGGAATGTGAAGTTCAACCTGTCTAGAGATGAGCTCATCATCTTGCCACTTCACTGACTCCTACTTCTGATTTCTTCCTTGGTTGGTGGCACCATCAACATTGCTCCCCAAGCTACAGTAGTAGGCTGTGAGGTTAACCTTTTCCTTCAACGTCACATGCAATTGTTTGTTAGTACTGCTAGTTCGGCCTCTTGAATGTCTGCCATTTACTCCTTTGTCTGAATATTCCACAAACAGCACAAAATCAAAATATTCAAAGCTTAACTAATTACGTCCTCCCTCAAACCTGCTTTTTCCTGTGTCCTTGTAGGAGGATGTCATCCCCATCCACGTAAGCTGCCAAATATGGAGTTGGGTATCAAGATGGATTTCTCCTTCTCCTTTGACTTCAATGATTATGTAATGAGCAATTCCTAATGTTTGGCATCCTATTTGTCTCTTAAACCTACCTACTTCTCTCCATTCTCTGTGTGATCATCTCTCACTTCCCACAGCAGTATCCTAAGCGGTGCCCCTGCTGTCAGTCCACTCCCTCTTCTGCACCAGGAAGATAGATCTGGTCATGTCAGCAGCTTCCCTCTCCCCCGCTTCCCATTTCTTTGATTCCTGGTATGTTTAAATAGACTGCAAAATCTAGGCTAAGGGCTGTAATTCATATACCCTAGTCTCCCTGCACGGAGCACACTCTACTTGGCACATAGTATTTGGTCAATAAGTATGAAACTATATGCATACCCTTTCGGATTATAGTTTATTTTACAGCTGATAAATCCTTGGCATGTTCTAGATGTGTCCGACCTCTGGAGGTACAGAGCGTCACGATATGGTTCACTGTCGTAGGAGCTGGAGGCCTTTAAAGAAAGCAATCAGAAACCAGCATAATCGTACCAAACGAATTGTGTCGTCAGTACGCAAAAGGATGCAAATCCCAACGCATCTCTATGGCGGTGACTTAAGATTAAAGCCACCCTCAAGCCTCTGGACAAATATCTTCCCCTTTCCGGACCTCTGTCTCCTGGACTGAGATACGAGCACGTTGAAAGAAATGAAACAAACCTTCAGGGGCCCCGGCGTGAGAAATAATGGGGACCTACGTAGGAGCCGGCGCCTGTCCGTGCGCGTGCGCAGGGCGCAGGCTTTTCCGGCGCGGCCGTCCCAGCGGCCCCCGGGGGAGGTGGGACCAGCCGGATTCCCGCGGTTTGGCCCCGCCATTGGCGGGCGGTTTGAATGACGGAAATGACGGCAGTTCGGCGATGGCCGTCCCACAGGCGTACGAACGGCTGTTGGGAAGCTAATCGGTGGCGGTCGCCGCGGCCTTCCTTGTCTGAGCTGCGTTCCCTGGCTCCCGGCTGCTGGTTCTCAGGTGAGTGCCGAGCGTGCACGACTCCCTGAAGCTTGGGAGTTGGGAATGTACCCGGAAGGAAGGGGACGCCGAGAACGCAGCCAGACCGGCGGTTCTCAGATCTCGACGCAGCGCTCCCCTGGCTCAGGTCCGGCTAAGGAGCTTCGGGCAGGAGGCACGGCCGGACACAGACCCGCGTGCTCGTGCGGGAGGCTGCCGGGCGGTCTTTGCGCGTGCGGTTTCGCGCCGCTCCCGGAGTCGGGGCGCGAGGGGTCCCTGGGATTCCAAGTTGTGGGCAGTCGGGAGCGCCTCCGCAGCGTCTGCTGCTGCTACACGCTGTTCTTGGTGCCCTGCCCACCCACCCCCGAGATCACCGGGACGTGGCCTGAAACCTGCTGGCCGTTTAAGAGCACCGCCTTTGGTCCATTTATGCGGAGAGTGCTTTTTTCGTCTGTGACCCCTTTAATTTCTCTGGCATTAAGTCCTACCCCGACTGAGCTTTGAGGACATTGGGGAACGTTCGAGTCTTTAATACTTAGAAAATATTTGGCAGTTTCATATTCATTAAAGTCACGTAATCATCAGGACAACCTATTGGGATAGATATTCCTCCCATTATGTAGTTTAAGGAGACCAAAATGACTTCAGTGACTTGGCCAGCGCCTTCCTTCCAGCTTTAAGTTGCAGTGTTGGGTCTTGAACCTCATCTTCTAAGTCTAGTATTAATTTTTGATTACGGTGTGTCGGGTGCCATGTAATCTGAACAAAATCTTGCAAGAAAAGTAATATCTCTCTTATGGATAGCAATAATAATAGGGTTTAGAAATCCGTATTGCTGTGAATAAATGAGGGAGCCCGGGAAATTCTTCCTTAGGGGATATTTCAAAATGAATATGAAACTTTTTTTTTTTTTTCCTAAGCTGGAAACGGGGAGAGACAGTCAGACTCCCGCATGCGCCTGACCGGGATGCACCCGGCACGCCCACCAGGGGGCGATGCTCTGCCCCTCCGGGGCAGAGGCCAAGGAGCCATCCCCAGCATCCGGGCCATCTTTGCCCCAATGGAGCCTTGGCTGCGGGAGGGGAAGAGAGAGACAGAGAGGAAGGGGGGGGGGGTGGAGAAGCAAATGGGCGCTTCTCCTATGTACCCTGGCCGGGAATCGAACCCGGGTCCCCTGCACGCCAGGCCGACGCTCTACCGCTGAGCCAACCAGCCAGGGCCATGAAACTATTTTCAAAAAGTATTTGATTTTTCTTTTTATTAAACAAGAACAGAAAAGCAGAGGACAAGTCAAAGAAAGTTGTTTGATTATGCAAATGAGATGCAAAACCAACTTATTTCATAGGTGAAAGTGTACTATACAAAAGGCTGAAAGTACTGGAGTGTTTGCAGTTCCCTGATCCCCTCATTTTTGTGAGCAGTATATAAGTGTAGAGGGAATTGGGAACAGAACATGTCTTTTAATAAATGGCAGAGTAATTGTTTCAGACAGCATGGATACTAAACTTAGTGGGCAGAAGTTTGGTGAGCAACATGATGTTTATATAGCTTCAACTCAACTGTTAATTTCTCCAGCAAATACTTACAAAGGAAAAGTAATAACTACAGTGTTGAAAGCTTTAGGTACATACCACTTAACATGATCAAAATTCACATCACCAAGTAGTAAGACAGATTAACCTCACTTCCTGATGTGATGCTTTGAGAAGGGTCTTGCATTATCATTTCTGTGGTGTTCTTGCCAAAAATGCATCACCTCATTCTAACTACAAGAAAAGATTAAACAAATCCAAATTGAGGGACATTCTCCAAAAATCTGCCTGACCTGTGGTGGCGCAGTGGATAAAGCATTGACCTGGAACGCTGAGGTCGCCGGTTCGAAACCCTGGGCTTGCCTGGTCAAGGCACATATGGGAGTTGATGCTTCCTGCTCCTCCCCCCTTCTCTCTCTCTCTCTCTGTCTCTCTCTCTCACTCTCCTATCTAAAATGAATAAATTTAAAAAAGAAAAAAAAACTGGCCAGTATTTTTCAAAAATGTCATGATCTTGAGAAGAAAGGCTGAGGAACTGCCCCAGATTAAAGGAACTGAAGGAGACATGATCACCCTCACAGCCACGAAAACATGAAGCACTTGCATTCTAAAGTCCATTTGCGTGGATGCTTTTCACGGGCTGCTCCTAGCCAACAACAGAGCCTAGCCAATAACAGTATAGCAGGCCAGTTCCTGAGAAACAAGGACTTGAGCTTAAGGACTGTGTAGCCATTTAAAAGGCATCTACCCGGCTTACATCCCTCCACTCAGTGTCATATATGCATGGAAGTCTGAAGTGCTGCCAGCTTCTACCAGCTCTCTCCCCATTTTTTTTTAAATAAAATCATTGTGGGTTTACTCCCACTTTGGTATCTGCAGAGTAGTACCACAACAATCAAATGCAATGTGTTTTCCTTGGATTGGACCCTGGTCCAGAAAATGGACATTAGTGGGATGATTTATGAAATTTGAAGATTTTTTAAAATTATATACAACAGAAAACAGTTATTCTATCACATCTAGGTAAAAATAACAAATATATGTTTGTTTTCCTATAATTCTTTAGCTAATGAAATGGTGAATATTCAGAATTTTTGGAATTGACATTGATGAGGATGAGGAAGTATCAGAATGACCTGCAGAGGGTTTCTAAGTTACAGAAATTTATAGATCCTTACATTCTTTCCATTTCTCTCCAGCAGCCCCTCCCCCCAATAGGGGCACATTAATCTAGCAAGAAGAGTGAAAATACCTGAGTATAAACAGTACCACTGGAAAAATAGAACTAGAAATCTCAACACTAAGCTCGTCCAAATAAAAGATTTGTTCCAAGAGGATTTTTTAAATTGTTATTTATTTAAAAATCATACCATCGTCATTGTTGGAGAATTGTTTACTATTCTGGGCTTGACATGATTCCATACAATACAATGACACTTGGTGATCAAGCCGTATACAGCAGATTAGAAATTGAATCTAGGGACCAGAAGCCCTTGCAGTTACAGCAGTCTTGCTGGTATGAACAAGTTATTAAAGTTTTAAATTGTAATTTTGAAAATATCTATTCTGTGCTAACACATCCTTTTAAGTCTTTGTGATTTTTACATTTAAGCTAAGTAAACTTTGAAAATCCCAATCAGGAAAAAGTTAGGTCCTAGATACTCTAGGTAAAAAATAATCTGTTGATGGCGACATTTTTTTGAAGTAGTTCTGATTATCCTCCACTTAATCCCTTCTCGTCTGAGAACCACTGATTTAAGTGCTGAATTAATAGTTTATTTTTATAAATAAGTTGGACTTTGTTTACCCAAGTTATTTTATTTGCATGTATACAGCCCTTTAACTGTTGAATATATTAATATATTTTAAAATTTATTTTTGCTGCCCTATTTTAATAGGCACTTGTCTTTTTAAAAAATTTAGAACCTTTATATTTGAAGAACACAGATATGAAAAGAAAGGTGGTGAATGCTGGCAAGGTGAGATTGAGTCCTAATGAGGAAGCCGTCATATTGAAAGAGGATTATGAGAGAAGACGAAAATTAAGATTGCTACAGGTAAGATTTATTTGGAACAAAGTTTCAAATTCTTTGTCCTCCCCAAATTATTAGTATCTTTGCATTAGAGTGTTCTAAATAAAATGTTGGATTTATAAACCTTTTCTGGCTGTATAAGAGCCCTGGTTCTTGCATACTAACTAGTTTTGGAACATTTGATATAGACCAAAATGGTAAATAGATTGAAGAAGAGTTTAAGGATAGGATCTTTTGACTCAATAATTATTGGAAGATAATTCTTTAAATATATTTTTAAGTGATGTGTAACTGATGAAGATTAGAGCAGGAAGATTAACATTACTTTGAAGAAGACTTACTGGAAAGATTATTAGTACATGAAACAAATTTATTAAGAAGTTGCAGATTTTTCTTTTCTAGAAGTCTTTAGAGTTAGTGTTAGTTAAGTCTTTGTGGGGCCTGCTTTAGGTGCCATTCCACCTGGAATTGGCGATAATGTAGCTCAGATACAGAGTTCTCATCTAGTTCTGTCTATATTCATCTGTACCGTAAATTTTGTTGAATCATGATTAACCATTTTAACCTCTTAGATTAGGTTATTAGAATGCTGATGACAGTACCATTAGGGCTTGGGGGCATAATAGCTAATCATTTAGGAAACTTTAGAAGTGTCTTGAGATTTTAGTTTTTTCTACATCTTTGGATTATTTGCTTTACATAGAGCTTATCTAATATAATAATATTCAGGAGAATTGATAGACCTAAAAAGAAGTCATTTAAATTTCTGTTTCCAAATAGTTTTCAAAAAAGTTTAAATACTCTTTCATTTAATCTGTTAAATATTCTTTAGGTTCGAGAACAAGAAAGGGATATCGCTTTTCAGATAAGAGAAAATATAAAACAGAGGAGAAATCAGCAATTTACTCGTTTGGCAGAAGCACTAAGAACCGAGTGGGAAGAATCACAAACTCAGAAAATAAACAACTTGGAAAAACTGTATTTGGCAAGTTTAAGAACTATGGGAGAGGGACACCAACATGCAAAAGAAAATGTAAGTGAACACTTACTTGATTCCCTATCTGTAGTAGTAATTTTGGTTAAAAGTAAATGTAGTTGTTAAATGCTTATTTGATAAAAAAATGTTTTTATATATAGAATTCGTTTTGGGCAGCACAGACTTTAAATTTTTCTTTTTTGGGGAAGGTGAGAGGAGGGCAGATAGTGAGGCAGATTCCCGCATGTGCCACAACCAGTATCTACCCGGCAACACCCACCTGGGGACAATGCTCCAATACTGCACTATTTTTAGTGCCTAAGGTTGATGAGCTTCACCTGAGCTATCCTCAGCTCCCAGGGCTCGAACCAATTGAGCCACTGGCTGTGAGAGGGGGGAAAGGGAGAAAAGGGGAGGAGAAGCAGATGGTTGCTTCTCCTGTGTGCCCCGACTGGGAATCGAAGCCAGGACATCAATATGTGGGCTGCCACTATCCACTGAGCCGAATGCTGCTAGGTTCATTTCCTTTTAAGAGTCATGTCAAGTAAAATTTATCTTCCTGTGATGTTTAAAGTATCATTCTGTTCCAGTCTTAAACTATCTGGATAAATAAAATAGTAACCTTTATCAGAATTTTTTATTTTGAGCATTTTGAACAGATTCAGTAGGGTGAATTCAAATTTTCCAATTCCTCGTACCTCTAAAATTAATACAGCTAAATGTATATACAATTGGATTTCATTCACACATAATAAAAATTCTTTGATGAATTTCAGAGAGGCAAAGTAGAACTTAACTGATTATTTAAGACTGCTTCCTGAACCTTATTTTGTTTATTGTGATTATGGTTGGAAAATACAGGTAAACATCGGAGATGTTGCAGGCTTGGTCTCAGACCACTGCTCAGTGCAGGGTTGCCACAAGCCTTAATTTGTAAAAACCTCTCTATCAAGTGCAATAAGGTGAAGCACAGTGAATTATGTCTGTTCCCGATTGCAGTCCCAGACACAATTACACAAAATAAACAAGCTGGTTCCAGAGAAGGCTAGTCTTTGATTTTAAACCACTAGTAAGGAAAAGAAATATCTGGAAAGAATGTGGCAATTAATATGTTCTGCAGCCCCTGGTTCTAGTCTTGTAATAATCTTAAGTTCTTTTTTTTTTTAATTCCTTTTTCATTGATTTTAGAGGAGAGGGAG
This sequence comes from Saccopteryx bilineata, assembly GCF_036850765.1. Classification (NCBI taxonomy): domain Eukaryota; kingdom Metazoa; phylum Chordata; class Mammalia; order Chiroptera; family Emballonuridae; genus Saccopteryx; species Saccopteryx bilineata. The sequence goes on along the minus strand of NC_089490.1, from coordinate 326,601,923 downwards.
AAAGGGAGGGAGGGAGAGAGAGAAACAGTAATTTGTTATTCCATTATTTATGCATTTATTGGTAGGTTCTTGTATATGCCTTTACCAGGGATGAAACCCATAGCCTTGGCATATTGGGACAATGTTTCGGTAACCAATCAAAACTACCTGGCCAGGGCATGACCTTCAGTTCTGACATCAGATTTTTGTAGCTTTATTTATGCCACCATTAACTTTGTACTACAGTGCAGCATTGCCTAAATTTCAGTCAATTGCATATCATCTTCAGGATTTTTGCTCTGACTAGTGAAGCAGCCAAGGGTTGTATTGTAATATTACCTTTTAGCCTTGTTTAACATGATTTAATATCTTACATATATATTTAGGAGCCTGATTTGGATGTTCTGGCACAGCGGGCAGCAGAAAGAAAAAGAAAAGCGGACATGAGGCATAAAGAGGCCCTGAAAGTACAGAAGACTCAAAAAGAAATGTTAATGAAAGAAAAAACCTGGTAAAGGAATTATTTTTACCATATTCTCCACTGAAACTGATATGGTTAGAAGTAGAGGCTTAAATGGATATTGTTTAAGCAGCTATTAAATAAAAGCTACATTATATACATTGTGTTTTTTAACTTGACCTAAAAATAATACATTGGGGGAGGTGGTTTGCATAGGTGAGCATAGTAACAAATGAACTTTCTCTTCTAGGCTGACTTTAGCAACAATTACTAAATTTATGTAGAAATGCATGGCTAGTTCAGAATGCATGTCAATCAAAATCTCTCGTAAAAAAAATGAAAGAAAATCGGTATGATTAAGAGCACTAAAAGAGGTTGTATAATCTTTGGAAGTCATTAGTGACTTGTTTGCGTGTTGTAAAAATGAAAGTGTGTTACTAGTCAGTAGCAGTCATTTTATACAGTGGCCCATCTTTATCAGTATTTATCCTTTTATTATTTTTTTTATGACTCTAAAAAAAGAAACATTAGATGTTGGTTGGATTAGTCCCCACTGTAGAGCTTTTCCTCTTTAGATCCTTCTCTTTCCTTTGGTAAACATTTTCTTACATGTCTACCATGCATAGACTTTGTTCAACAACTGAGCCTGTGGAATCAAATTAGAGGATTTCTTGAGATCTCATGGCTTTTGTATTTTTAACCTTAAGGGTTGTACTGTAATATTACCTGAGAAAGTAATTTAAGACATCTCTTGTTTTTTAAGGCACATAAAAGCTCGAAAGGAAGCACTGCTTGTGGAAAAGGAGAGATCTGCCAAAATTACAAGTCTGCCACCTCCTCCTCCAGCTCTTTTTGAGGTGAATTACTTTGAGTGTTTAGAACAGGGGTCCCCAAACTTTTTACACAGGGGGCCAGTTTACTGTCCCTCAGACTGTTGGAGGGTTGGACTATAAAAAAAAAAAAACTATGAACAAATCCCTATGCACACTGCACATATTTTATTTTTATTTTTATTTTTTGTATTTTTCTGAAGTTGGAAACAGGGAGGCAGTCAGAAAGACTCCCACATGTGTCCGACCAGGATCCACCTGGCATGCCCACCAGGGGGTGATGCTCTGCCCATCTGGGGCATCGCTCTGTTGCAACCAGAGCCATTCTAGCACCTGAGGCAGAGGCCACAGAGCCATCCTCAGCGCCCGGGCCAACTTTGCTCCAGTGGAGCCTTGGCTGCGGGAGGGGAAGAGAGAGACAGAGAGGAAGGAGAGGGGGAGGGGGTGGAGAAGCAGATGGGCGCTTCTCCTGTGTGCCCTGGCCGGGAATTGAACCCAGGACTCCTGCACGCCAGACCGACGCTCTACCACTAAACCAACCGGCCAGGGCCACATATCTTATTTTAAAGTAAAAAAACAAAACAGGAACAAATACAATATTTAAAATAAAGAACAAGTAAATTTAAATCAACAAACTGACCAGTATTTCAGTGGGAACTATGAGCCTGTTTTTGGCTAATGAGATGGTCAATGTGCTCCTCTCACCACCAGTGAAAGAGATGCCCCTTCCAGAAGTGCGGCGGGGGCCAGATAAATGGCCTCAGGGGGCCGCATGTGACCTGCGGGCCATAGTTTGGGGACCCCTGGTTTAAAAGAACTAGATTATAATAGTTTTTTACTTTTAGAATTTAGTGAAAGTTATATCATTTACTTTAACTTAATTTCAATTGTACAAGTAAGATGTGTGTATATTGGGAGTATTTAAAAATAATGCTGGGTATCAGTTTATACATAAAGGCTATAGTATAGTGGTCCCCAACCCCCAGGCCACAGACTAGTACCAGTCCGCAGAGAAAGAATAAATAACTTACATTATTTCCACTTTATTTATATTTAAGTCTGAATGATGTTTATTTTTTAAAAATGACCAGATTCCCTCTGTTATATCCGTCTAAGACTCACTCTTGACACTTGTGTCATAAGTTCGACAATTATATTTAAAAATACCAGTTTTTACGCCGGTCCTATAATTTTATTTTGTGCATTTATCTGTCCCACCCTAAAGGCTGGTCTGTGAAAATATTTTCTGACATTAAACCGGTCCATGGCCCAAAAAAGGTTGAGGACCACTGCTATAGTATATATCTCTGGTGTATAAGGATTTTTTTTTTAGCACAATACTAATATTGTTCCCAATATCATCTAAAACACGGTCTGTGTTCAGTTTTCTCAAAATAGTTTTTTGTTGTTGAAATCCTATAATGTTTTTGATTTTTAATAACTGAATAGTTTGGCCTTTTAAAAAAATGCCCTTTATTTTTTAAAAACTAGATTATTTGCTCTATAGACTTTTCTGCATTCAGGTTTGGCTATTGTAAATAGTTACCATATTACAAGATAAAAGAAATTAGGTTCATAATAAGTTAATAAATTTACACAAGATTATGTAAAATGGCCTGACCTGTGGTGGCGCAGTGGATCAAGCATTGACCTGGAATGTTGAGGTCGCCGGTTGAAAACCCTAGTCTTGCCTGACCTGTGGTGGCGCAGTGGATAAAGCGTCGACCTGGAAATGCTGAGGTCGCCGGTTCAAAACCTTGGGCTTGCCTGGTCAAGGCACATATGGGAGTTGATGCTTCCAGCTCCTCCCTACCTTCTCTCTCTGTCTCTCTCTCCTCTCTCTCTCCCTCTCTGTCTCTGTCTCTCCCTTTCTCTCTCCTCTCTAAAATGAATAAAAAAATTAAAAAAAAAGAAAAAAAAAGAAATCTTAAAAAAAAAAAAATTTAAAAAAAAAAAAAGAAAAGAAAACCCTAGTCTTGCCCAGTCGAGGCACATATGAAAGTTGATGCTTCCTGCTCCTGCCCCCTTCTATCTGTCTGTCTGTCTCTCTCTCTATTTCTCTCTGTCTCTAAAATGAATAAATAAATAAAAATAATTTAAAAAAATAAAATTTTAAAAATTAAATAAGATTATGTAAAATGATGAGAGAGGTCTCTATGGGAGTAAAATGTGTGCTTTTGTGATTTGGAGCTTATTTTTGAAAAAACAATTTATTAAGTAAAGTGGAAATTAATTTTAAAAGGTGTTGATTCTCTTATTTACTTGAACATTTTGTGGTTATTGAGATGGCTATTTGGATGATTACCAACATTACATAGTTATTTTTATCTAAAAAATTGAGTAGTAAAGAAAAGACTTATACAAATATAGGGATGTCTAATTTAGTTGTGTATACAAGTGTATCTTATGTGTGTCTTGTCAACGTAAGTTCCCAGTATTCTCCCCCTAAGCCTTTCACGTGTTGGCTTGCTTCCTCTTACATTGAGCCATCTGCCATGTAACATTTGATCCAGTAAGACTCAAATGGAAGAGTCCGATTTCAGTCACTCCCCCAGTACCATGTTAAAAGACCGGCAGTATTTTATCTATGATGCCTTCATTTACCTTTGTCATATTAATTACTAATGTTTTTAATGAACCAACCAAAGAGAAAAATTTATAAAAAGCAAGAACTATCTGCATGATTTGGCAAATATGAATTATATGTAGAATGTATACTCCACTTCTACCAACTTTTTGTTGAGAAAATTTTCAAAACACAAAGAAGTTAGAAGAATACAATGAATAGCTATTTGCATTATGTAAAGATTTTAAATAGTTGTGTATATATGTATGTAATTGGGTGTAAATTGTAGAGATGACATTTCGGTCTAAACACTTCCTCAATGCTTCTTGTAAGAATAAGGTTATTCTCTTATACAACTGCATAACACCTTAAGAAATTAATTCCTTAAACCCATTTAATATTTAGTCTATAATCAACATTCTCCAATTGCCCTTAAATTGTATTATCTTTTTATTTATTTATTTATTTTTTGTATTTTTCTGAAGCTGGAAACGGGGATAGACAGTCAGACTCCCGCATGTGCCTGACCAGGATCTACCCGGCATGCCCACCAGGGGCGACGCTCTGCCCACCAGGTGGCGATGCTCTGCCCCTCCGGGGCATTGCTCTGCCGCGACCAGAGCCACTCTAGCGCCTGGGGCAGAGGCCAAGGAGCCATCCCCAGCGCTTGGGCCATCTTTGCTCCAATGGAGCCTTGGCTGCAGAAGGGGAAGAGAGAGACAGAGAGGAAGGAGGGGGGGGGTGGAGAAGCAAATGGGCACTTCTCCTATGTGCCCTGGCCGGGAATCGAACCCGGGTCCCCTGCATGCCAGGCCGACACTCTACTGCTGAGCCAACCGGCCAGGGCCTTTTTATTTTTTAAACCAGGATCTAAGTTAAAGTTCACTTACTGCTTCTGCTTGTTTTGTCTCTGGCCTTTCTTAATGTAAAACATCATCTCCCCCAACCCAAGCCGTTTTTTATTTCAGACTTTTTGAAGGGACTAGTTTGAAGAGGCTAGACTAGTTTCTTATATTCTGTATTTGTCTGCTTTGGTTATGGTGGTGACTATAAGAGATGTCAATCATAAAGGTATATATATATTTTTTCAATTACCAAGTAATCTGGGTGATGATACTTTGGCACCAGACAGGTATCTATCATCCTTCTACATTTATTCATTGGCCTACTTCTGTTTGAAAAAAAGAAAACAGAACTTTATCAGTGGACATGAACCACCGTAACCAAATAATCAAACTTAGAATCAGTAATAGTGGAGCAACTTACCATTATGTGCCTTCTGACGTGACGCCGTGAACTGCGGCATCACTTCTTTAATATTCCTGCCTAAACATCATCTAGCTTTTAAACCTAAAGTTCAGTTAACCTGTTGAGTAGTACGAACATTCATGTATGTCCTCACTCAAAGGGTTAACAAAAACTCACTACTCAAAGGGTTCATGGAAGTACAGGGCATGATCCCATGTAACAAAAATGAAAAAGGATAACTGATGAAAAAACAAAATTATTTTTTTGTATTGGGTTCAGCTTTTAATGAAAATTAATGTTTTTAACCTAACAGTCTATTTTCTCTTTCATTTTTCAGAATATTGAAGTCAAGAAAGTTCCTAATGTGAAAACCAGTAGTTCTACATACCATCATCTTCACACTTTTGTGAATAGAGAGATAAACACAAAACAGGTGACTTAGTGTTTGTTCATGACCCTCATTTTATTATTTTTCTGTTCACGTATGTTGGTTCTGTGTAAGTTGTGCCCAGTTATCAAAATTTGAACAACTCTAACCATTATAGAGTAATAATGATTTAAAAATTTTTCAAATATGCTTTGAATTATGTCATCATTAATGTAAATGAAGTTTAGTACGAATGAAAGGAATTAACTATTTGGATGGTTATATTTTAAAATAGCAAATTTTAAAACTTTCATCAAAAAATAATATATGGCCTGACCTGTGGTGGCGCAGTGGATAAAGCGTTGACCTGGAAATGCTGAGATCACCGGTTCAAAACCCTGGGTTTGCCTGGTCAAGGCACATATGGAAGTTGATGCTTCCAGCTCCTCCCCTCTTCTCTCTCTGTCTCCTCTCTCTCTCTCCCTCTCCCTCTCCTCTCTAAAATGAATAAATAAATAAAATTTAAAAAAAAAAACCTTTAAAAAAATAATAATATATGCTCTTTGTGAAAAGTTTAGAATTATACTAATACAAGTATAAACTATAGGAAAAACACCCATAATTCCATCACCAAAAGGAAATGTGATTAAGACGTTACTGAATTCAGTATATCCCATATATAAACATATGTACACACTTTTCAAAACATTTAACAAGTTCTTAATATTTTATTATATGATTTAATCACTTTTGTTCCATTTTTTCTGTAAATGTAGACATAATGTGCATTTTTTTTAATTTTTTTAATTTTTTATTCATTTTTAGAGAGGAGAGAGAGAGGGAGAGAGATACAGAGAGGAAGAGAGAGGAGAGAGAGACAGAGAAAGAGAAGGGGGGAGGAGCTGAAAGCATCAAGTCCCATATGTGCCTTGACCAGGCAAGCCCAGGGTTTCAAACCAGCGACCTCAGCATTTCCAGGTCGACGCTTAATCCACTGCGCCACCATAGGTCAGGCATGTTGTACATTTTGTCTACAAATCTGATTGTATGTTTAGAACAGATTCCTAGAAGAGAAATGATTGCTTCCAGACTATATCACATTAGATGCAGATACTTGATAGTGGTCATTAAATTGCCTTCTAAAAAGCATCAGTAATTTATGAGAATGACTATCTTATTATACTCTTGTCTGTAGAGAGTATTGTGGTTTGCATTTTTTTATCAGTTTTAAGAATGACAAATGATATCTCTTATTATAATTGCTATTTCTTTGTAGCAGTGGGTTTTAATTTTTATTCATGTCAAATATATTTTGGCTACTAGGAAAATAAACTTTCTCAATATAGCATTTGTTTGGAGTTTAGAATGCAACAAATACATACACATTTTGGTTGACTGCTTACAAGCAGGTGGTAAAATCAGTGTTTGGTCAAGACCTAAAATAAATGTCATCATCATAGAATTAACTTCTAAGAATTAAGAATCAATCTTGAGATTTGCTTAAAATCATAGAGGAATATCACAACTCCAATATTATAAAACAGGAACAATAACGTCGGTTAGTTACTAAAATGCTCTTTTGGTTACTGTACTACATTTTTGCAGTATTGAGTAGATAGCTGTTCCCTTTCAATTAAGATTGATGAAAGAGTTTTTTGTGTTTTTGCCTAGTTGTAGTACAGGATACCACTGGTGATGATAGAGTAAGTTACTAAACTTTCTTTTGATAGTAACTAAAAGACCTACCTCCTCTTCAATTTCCAGACTTCAAGATTGGATCAGAGTTTTATAAAAGCAGTCTCACAAACTAAAGTCTTTTGATAATTTATTTGCTTCTTCATTCACATCGTCACTTAGGAAAACTCTGTCCTTATTCCTTGGGTTAAATTGTGACAATGGAATAATGTGCTCAGTTTTTATGATAAAATTATGTCTGGATTTTGTGTGCATTTAGGCTTAATATCACTGGCACAATAATTTGGCATCTTTTCTGAAATGGAATGATAGTATCTTTACAGCAGGTATCCTGTAAAAAATACTTGCACTCTTTGCATTAGTTTTTTGCAAATAAAAGACTCTCTTTTATTCACTCAGCTTTTTTAACATGTAAGAGCTGCTATTATATATTGGTTGAATATCCTGATGATTTAGTTCTAAAATTTTATGTACCACAAAATTTCTCTGTGGCTGCAAAATGATGAGTGGCCTGCTGTATTCTTGTTAGAGCCAGTAATTCTCTAAATTATGTTTGCTAATTTACTTTCTGTACAGATAAAACTAAAAAAAGCATCATATATTTGAAATTCTTAAATCACTCCTGGCCTTCATCTTGTTTGTTCCTTTGTCAATGACAGTTGCATTTTATTGGTTACTGTGAGACCCAGGAATGTCTGCAGACAAAGCAGAAAAGTTAAAATCATCAATTTGAAAAATTATTCTGCCAAATGTCTAATATACAAGATGCAGAAGTAGCATATTTAATAGTATTTATTACTTCGTGTACTGCAGATTATAAGTTATGAACAAGTCTTTTAGAAACATGTTTCTAAAAAGAATTTTTCTTGGGATTCACAGTTTTCATAAAGTTTACATACCTTTTGAGTTCAACTACTGAAAATGGAATCTTCATAATATCAACTATATTTTTGTTTAAATTTTTAATTGCATTGACATAAATCTATAAAGGATTGTCTTCCTAAAGCATTCTTGTAAAAGCTTGTTTTGAGGTTTGGGCAATAAAAATAATATTTAGGGTACCTAATTTTTCTCTAACTTTTCATTTTTCTTAATATCCTTTAAATTAGTCATTGTGTCTGGACTTACCATGAATGTTTTATATTTTTGTTTTGTTTTTTTACAGAGACAGAGAGAGAGAGTCAGAGAGAGGGATAGACAGGGACAGACAGGAATGAAGAGATGAGAAGCATCAATCATCAGTTTTTCGTTGAGAGACCTTAGTTGTTCATTGATTGCTTTCTCATATGTGCCTTGACCGCGTGCCTTCAGCAGACCGAGTAACCCCTTGCTCGAGCCAGCGACCTTGGGTCCAAGCTGGTGAGCTTTGCTCAAACCAGATGAGCCCATGCTCAAGTTGGCGACCTCGGGGTCTTGAACCTGGGTCCTCGGCATTCCAGTCTGACGCTCTTATCCACTGTGCCAGCGCCTGATCAGGCAAATATTTTAAAGGTTTTTCCTCCCTTAAAATTTTGGTTTACCAAAATTGACATTCTTTCTGCTTTTAATTAACCCTTAAATGGTGTGAAGAATTCCCACTTTTTTTTTTAAACCTCATGACTTAAATGGAATGAAATACTGTTACTAAAGGTTATTGTGTCTAATGTTATGCATGTTAATGCACTAAATAATTTTTTGGAGATTATAATTTAGATTGAATTGAATCTTTGTTTTATCTGGCATATTTAGACTTGATTAATATTTATTGGCTCCAAAGTGATATATATTTTTCAAAGAGATGTTTAGACAGTGCACCTTCTTAGTGTATTAATATCAGTTTATACCTATTTATTTAACTGCTTGAGAATTTTAAATAATTTTACATATATAATTAATAGCTTTCATCATCATCACTAATTGTTTCAATTGAGAATAGGCTTTCAACATATAAAATACATATAACATTTGGAATGTTTACCAACATTTGAAAGTGAATGTTGGTAAATTATCTAGGTTTTATGCCTCTCCCTTTTAGTTTTCCTATTGCTATGTTAATGAACATGACTGACAGTACAATCACATAATCATTGGTTATGCATAAGTTCTAAGAAGCCAGAAATTACATTAAAGTATGTGTTCTTGATAATCTGGCCTTTAGGCTGAAGCCAAGCAGCAGATGTTGGCTGAAGACCAAAGGCAGTCTCAGTGCTTCCCTAAATGACTTAGATGACCTTTGATGTTAGTGGTTTCTTTACCGCTAGCTTTGTGGATGTTTACTTTTAACATTAGTTGCTTTAATGGTATTTATTCCTTAAAAAAAATTGTAAGGACTGCATTTGGATGAGTATGTATAAGTGCAGGGATTTTTACCCTTTTCAATCTCATGGCACACATAAACTAATTTCCAAAATACTGTGGCACACCAAAACATATTTTTGCCTATCTGACCAAAAAAATTTTTAAAAAGTGTAATTTTGATTTCTTCACATTACATGGCTATTGTTGTGTTAGCTGGGTTTTTTGGGGGGGAGGGGGGGTTCTGGCAGTTTAAAAGAAAAGAAGTCAGTGTCCCTGACTAAATAGGTGTTTTTTAAAAATTCTTGCAGCACACTGATTGAAAATTGCTGGTATAGTGTAATTCAGTTTGAAGTGAACAATTTGTGAAACTTTACATTAACACTTTTATCTTTTTTCATAGATATATGCTATTGATAACTGTGGGCATTAGAAATACTGTACAACTCTTCTTATTTAATTTTATATAAATAGAAAAATGTGATTTTAAAGTTGTTTTGTTTTTTTAGTTATTGCTTAGTTTTGCACTTTTAAAATACCTAAAATGTTATTGATTGACTGCTAGCCAGATCCTCATTTGGCTGCTGAAGAAGAAGCTAAAAGACTAGAAGAAGTACAAAAACAAGCAGCAAAAGAGAGAATGGAACAGAGTGAAAAGGCTCATTTACGGGGTTTCCAAGCAATGAAAAAGATCCATTTGGCTCAAGTAAGAATTAAATTCTGGCTGTGACTGCTTTCATAGACTAACCAATAGTATTACAGAACTGATTAGTGAATGGGCTTAAAGTAAGGAGGTTTGAAGAATGTGAAAATACAGTCGATGAGTTATATGACTTCAAAGTTCTCAACTTTCTTTCCCAGTTGTTTCCAATTCAGGTTAGATGAGGCTCACAAGCAGCTCTATATTTTCTCTTATAGTTTATTGCTGTCCTAAAATTTTTACTAATGATGGATGTATTAAAAGTTGAATATTTTAATCTGTTCAAAAATAGCCTGAGAAGAAATAAACCACTTTAATTGTTTGAATTACATTTGTGTTCTGTAAATTTTAGGATTCAATTCATTAAATATTTATTGAGCAAAGCCCTTATTGACTTCTGAGAGTGTTAATTCAAAAGTAGAGCCATGGTGCTTGTTGTCAAGGAGCTTGGAAAATGTGCCTGTTGCAGACGTGCAAGATATGTATAATGAAAAATAGCTTTATAGTTTTAGCTTCACTTTTGTCATGCTTATTCAGTAAATGTTTACTCTTGAAACAGCATAAAAATGATTTGTCTTTTTAGAAGTCTGATTTTGAATTTTACTCGTGCATTTGGATGGTTTTTTGTTTGTTTGTTTTGTTTTGTTTTGTTTTACAAAGACAGAGGCAGAGAGAGGAATGGACAAGAACAAACAGACAGGAACAGAGAGATGAGAAGCATCAATCATTAGTTTTTCGTTGCACATTGCGACACCTTAGTTTTTCATTGATTGCTTTCTCATATGTGCCTTGACCATGGGCCTTCAGCAAACCGAGTAACTCCTTGCTCAAGCCAGCGACCTTGGGTCCAAGCTGGTGAGCTTTTGCTCAAACCAGATGAGCCTGTGCTCAAGCTGGCGACCTCGGGGTCTCAAACCTGGGTCCTCGGCATCCCAGTCTGATGCTCTGTCCACTACACTACCGCCTGGTCAGGCCATTTGGATGTTTTAAATGCTCATCTGGGAAAGTTTTTAAGTGCTTTTATGAGAATTAAATGCCTATCTTGTTTTATTAAATCTATTGGGGTGACACTGGTAAAATGCCTATCTTATTAAAGTTAATTTGCATAGTTTTACCTGAATTATGACCTCTCTTAAATTTTTAGCTTTTATAAATAGAGTAAATTATGACTAAAATAACTGAATGTGTGAATTACTATCAATAATTCTCATCTAAAGCTTAAACCTATATAAAAGTGAAAGCATAGTAAACTGAGCACTCCACAAATCTTTAGTGTCTTGTGGTGAAGTAAGTGGACTCCAGTTGGCCTGGATTCTGTCCCTCACACCTTAGCTGTTTGGTCTCAGGCAGGTTACCTAACCTCTCTGAGCTCTGTTTCATCATCTGTTTTGTGAGGGTTAAATTAGTTGAGTAAAGCCCTTAGAATTGTGCTTGCAATTTTTTAAGCTCACAGTAAATGTCTTGGGTGATGGTCGTTATTTTTTAAATAGTTCAAGTAGAAAAATATGCCAAGCTTTCAGTGAGCCAGAAATAATATACTTATTCAAATAACTTTGAAGTTAGTTTAATGAGATGATTTGAAACAATATAAATGAAATGAATTTGTTCATAATTTGATTCTTTTTTAGGGCATGGCAAAAAAAATTTGTCTCCAAATGACAAAATACTTAAAACTACATAAAAATAAGTAGTGTGTGTTACCACTTGACAAACACTGTATTATACATGTTGTGCACCTTTTTGTAGTCTTAAGTGTCTTATATTAAATTGTCATCAAAGCCATGCAGTCTAGTTAGTATTAGAGCATGTCCTCTCCCCTCTCTGAACCTTTTTGCGGTAGACCCTGTTGTGCCCTGAGACCTTATTTCTTGCTAGTGTCTATTAAAACTGTGTTTGGCCTCTGCTTTCTTCTTCAACTTGATCTTTTTTTGCCTTGAATATCCTTGCCCTCTATGTCCTATCTATATTGAATAGCATACTTTCTCTGAATACCCTGTGCCTTCATTTCCATACTTTTTATACTCCTTCATCCTTTCCCACTTTTGTCTGGCTAAGTCTCCATCCCAAGGAATCAGAAGTCTTTTCTTATGCCCCCTCCCTAGCTCCACCACCCAAATTCTGTTAGGTACCCTCACTGAAACTCTTGCTTAATCCTCCAAATTGGCCATACTCTTTAAGATTGAAGAGATACATATAGAGCTTATTTACATGGTTAGTCCTAAGAGTGAAGTAAAAGTATAATCTGGGTCTTGGTGCTTACCAGAAACGGGTATATGCTGCTATCTGCATGGAGAATGACAGAGTACATTGCAGGAGCCATGGCGACTTATTTAGAACTAAACTTGATGACTATCCTGATAAAGAAGAACTGTAACTGGCAAATACTTTTAAAGCATTGTGGCATAATCAGTACCACCCACCATCTCAGATTTTTACTAACAATACTGATTCCATTTTTTGGTCTCTAGGTTAGGGGTGAGATCATATCTCTAGCATCAAGAAAGGTATATGACATTCAGTAAATTTTTTTGAAAGAATAAATGAGTGCCTTTTTGTGGCATAACAAATGATAGAGGAGGTAAGGGAACCCCAGTCCCTGTTTCTCATGAGTTCTCTACTTTTTCCTCATTGTTAATATTACTGTCCAAAGCTTGTGGATCAGCTGTTGTTAATTAATTCTCTTTATGCTTGAAGAGTCAAGAGAAACTAATGAAAGAACTGAAACAACTACAACAAGAGGACCTGGCACGTAGGAGACAGACTGTAGCCCAGATGCCACCACAGCTAGTGGAACTTCCGTACAGACGCAGTGAGATGAAAGAAGACTGGCAGAGAGAGCTAGAATTCGCCTTTGAAGACATGTACAATGCAGACAGGAGTAAGATATTTTCAATAAGCTGACAGCAATGCTTGTAAATGTTTGGGTGGGAGAATACACTGGTATTGATAAAGCAGTTTTTATTTTTAAATGAGTTGTTCATTTGAAAGAATACCTCATATTTTAGACTTAGAAACTATAATGGCCTTTACTTTTTTATTTTGTGCTCAAGTTCTTTTTAGTCATTTTGAAATGGAAACATGTCTTTGTATTTCTTTATTGAGAGGTGAAAGGAAACCTGATTTTGCACCTTGAACCAGAGCCTTTGCCCACTGTGACTGATCAGATCCGAGATGAAGAACTGGACCTTTCAATGGAACAAGAAAATTTAGGTGAAACTGAAAATCTTCCATTGGCAGAAGCTGACACAATATGTTCTAGTGAAGCAGACGGTAAAGACTTTTTCAGAATTAAACATTATAGTGTGTTATAGAACAAAATGCTAGTCATTTTCCAAGTTAGAAAAGTCTGGTCCAACTTAAAGGCAAACAGTGAGTAATGCTAATAGGAGTGATGGAAGGAGGAAACAGTATTAGAGCTTTTCGTTATTAAAGATCCTTTACATATACATAAGAGGAACATTCTTTTATTCATATGTACATCAAGTCTGAAGATTTTTAGACTATTTGGTTTAGATGCTTAATTCTGAATTCATTTGAAAGGTCTAATTTTTTTTAGACTTCAAATTACCAAAGAGATCCTGTGTGTTCTTGACAGCTAGGAATCATGTGTAATGACAAATAGCACTGAGATCAGAATAGCATAGATCTCTCTTTTCTAAACTTCTTCTGTCCCCACCATTCTAAACCTTTTCACTGGGCTGTCACACAGGTACTTAAAACAGTAAATTGATATCTCCTGCCTCCTGAAACCTTGTCTTACTGGCTTTTCTTATCCTAAGTGAATGGTACCACAGTCTGCAGTTATCCAAGTTAGACCAGTGAGTTACCTGTAACAACTCCCTCTCTTTTACTCTTATATCTCTTTAGGGACCAAATAATCTCCTTTTTTTCTTTTCTTTTTTTATTGAGAGGTGGGGAGGCAGAGATAGATACCTGCATGTGACCTGATCAGGATCCACCCAGCAAGCCCCCTACGAGATGATGCTGTGCCCATCTGGGCCACTGCTCTGTTGCTCGGCAACTGAACTATTTTAGCACCTGAGACAAGGCCATGGAGCTGTCCTCAGTCCAGGTCCAACTTTTGCTTGAACCATTCGAGGCATGGCTGCAGGAGGGGAAGAGATAGAGAAGTAGGAGGGGTAGGGGTGGAGAAGCAGACGGTCACCTCTTCTGTTCGCCCTGATTGAGAATCAAACCTGGGACTTCCACACGCTGGGCCGATGCTCTACCACTGAGCAAACCAGCCAGGGCCCAAGTAATCTCCGTGTTGACCTCTTTTTACCCCCATACCTACTTGAATGGCTTTTGTTCAAAATCAGTAAGGCTTTCTTCTCATTTTTACCCTACACTGAGTAGGTGGCTCTTTGGGCTTCCAGCTTTATGTGGGTCTCCTGTTAGACTCATTGGGTGAGGGCTATAGGCTTTATCCACGCCCCTAGGCCCACACTGCTATCCAAGCAAAGTGTAAGGTTACTGTGTTTCGCATAAACTTCAGAAAAATGTTTCAGGGCTCCCTTACCTTCCAAATTTTCCACTTAAGCTTCATTTTTAACCTCTGCAGAATCTTTTTATTTTGCCAGATCAGCTCTTTCAGTATTTTTCATTGGGAATATTATTCAAATCTCTATTTGGTCAGAGTTGCAAGTCCTGCCTTATCTAAAAGGACAGTCACTCTTCCGCTCCTGCTAATTAATTACCCTTTGGGATTGCTGGCTTGGTGTTGGCAACTCTTGAATTCTCAAAAGAAATTAGGAATACTGTTGTTTTTAAAGTCCTTATTTTTAAATATTGGCAGTTAATTTATTTCTGGAGTGAAAGAAGCTAAGCAGAAAAGAATACCCAAATATTCCATATTTATATGAAGTAAAGGAAAAAAATACAGGCAAACCTAATCTGTATTAGGTAGAATAGTGGTTATCTTTAGGGGTGGATTGAATGGAAAGGGCATGAAGGAGTTTTTTGGGTGCTGAAAATGTTTCACATCCTCTGGGGGATCTTGCAGAGATACATGTAAAATTCATCACTTAGGTTTTGTGCTCTTTTGTTTGTAAGTTATAACTCAGAAAGTCTAAAGAAAAATGTAAGTCCAACAGAACTACAGTCTGCTAGTTTTCAATCTCTGTAGAGTTCTTAAATTTTATTCCTTAAGTCAGAGAACTATATACTTGAAACATGGTTTTGTCCTCTTAGAGAATTGGTATTGTACTGAGTTTGTCATTGATTGTCAGCCCATATGGAAGGATGTTTTGAGGAAAAAACTTAAGAATTTTTAACTATAGGGATCTCTTTATGATAAGTAGGAGAAATTTTCCTAGATAGTACTGGAATAATTTGGGAGGGCTTGATTTGATTTTATGGTTTATTTGATGTTTTTCTCTATAGCCTACTGAGTACAGAGCCATATATGGGACTCTAGCGTACAGTGTAGAACCTTACAGCACATATTTTCAGTGTTAATCTACTCACAAGTAAAGGGCATCCATTCTTTCATCATTTAGCAACATATTCCCAGTATGTTTTTAAGCTTGAAACTTATGTTGAATGTATATTGTTGGGAAATAGTTTAATTCTGGTGTCTTTAGTATTTAAGTTAAAAAAGTTATTTCTGGTTATAAAATTGTGATTGGGATTTAATAGCATTGTACATTCTGTTAAATTGTAAGTAGTGAAGAAAATAAAATTGTGCTTTTATTTTAATTAGTAGTTGCAGTGGTAACTGAGTATAAAGGTAGAATAGTATATAATATGTAATATATATTCTAAAATATATATTAGATGCTGAATAAGTTTCTTTTCTTTTAGTTCCCTTGGCAATGAAGACCCACCAGCTCCCTTCAAAAATTCTTTTTAAAAAATTATTGAATAAGATCCGAAACCAAAAATCTCTCTGGACAATTAAATCCATGTCCGAAGATGAAAGTGAAGTGATTACACCTGCTAGTGACACTGAGAGTAAGACAGCCACAGCTGAATCAGGGACAACTGCTGTCGAAGAGAGAACATTGTCCTCTGGGCAAGAACAAGGTGGGTCTGTCCAGGGGTCTCATTTTATCCATAAAGTCTTCCTAAGTTACCTAACAATATGCTTATTCCTGAAAAATTAAAGAATAGAGGTCAAAAGCAAAACAAAAATACATTTTAGAGCTCATAATGGTGCTACTTAAGTAATTAAAAAAAAAATTCAGTGATTCTCCTTCCAGACCACTTTTATTGTATCATATACGTATTAATTCCAGTGTAATTGGTGAACCAAAATTAACCAGTTTTCTGTTGAGACATTTTGGCCAAGTCTTTGCCCATATTTTTAATTATTTCCTTAGGAATAACTCATGAAAGAATCACAGAAGATGAACATGTTAACAGCTTTTGACTGTACTGTATTATGTGTGTTATTGTTGCTTTTGTTGTTTTGTTTTTATGGAGGAAGAGAACAGACAGATGAGAGGGATGAGAAGCATCGACTCATAGTTGCTGCGTCTTAGTTGTTTATTGCCTGCTTTTTCATATGTGCCTTGACCAGGAGCCTCCCAGAAGAGCCAGTGACCCCTTGCTCAAGCCATTGACCATGGGCTTCAAGCCAGCGACCTTTAGGCTCAAGCCCCATGAGCCCACGCTCAAGCTGTTGACCTCAGGGTTCCGAACCAGGGCCCTCAATGTCCCACGCTCTATCCACTGTGCCACTGCATGGTCAGGTGCACGCATGTGTGTGTTTTAAGGATGTTGCTTGAGTTTTATTTATTGGTTTGTTTTTTAAGAGAGAGGGTTAGGAAAGGAGAGAGGAAGGAGAAAGATGAGAAGCATCAGCTTGTAGTGGTGTCACTTTAGTTGTTCACTAATTGCTTCTCATATGTGCCTTGAGGTGTGGGTACATTCCAGCTGAGCCATTGAACCTTTGCTCAAGCTGGTGACCCCACAGACAAGCTGGATAACCAGAACTCAAGCTGGCAACCTCAGGGTTTTGAATCAGGGACCTCAGTTTTCCGGGTTGACACTATCCACTGCACCACTACTCAAGCTTGTATCATGTGTTTATTCTTAAAATTTTATCTTCTGGGTTTTTTTAAAAATATGATTGGATTTGTATGAAGATGTTGTGCTGCCAGGCCTTTAAAAGAAGTGCTTTGTCCATATTTGGATTTTACCTCAAGTACAACAGGAAGCCTTATGGACCATAAATTTACTTTTTTACTCATGAGCTCCTTATCTTGACACTTATCTTCAGCACCCACCGGTGCCACAATAGAACATCCATGAGGGTAGGAACTTGATTTCATTCACTGCTGTATCCCAGAGCCTAGACTAATGCCTTGTACATAAAAGGTGCTCAGTTAATACTGTTGAGTTAATTTTATAGCTTAAAGCAAGAGAGGTAACTTTGGAAGTCAGACATAAATATGATAATTAAAGCGATGAGCACAGAAGAGATCTTAGGGGAGCAAACTCAGTGAGAAGAGGGCTAATGAGACCATCTGAGGACTCCAGCATTTAGAGGACGGCCGGAGAGGGAGCACACAGCAAAGGCAGTAAAAAGCGGTGGCCATTGAAGTTGCAGTGAGCTCTCATCTTTAACTCCACAGCTGTGTAATTTTGAAAAAGACCTTGTGTGAGTAGACTAGCCTCATCTTGCTTCATTTTCCCCTTCCTTGTTCACACCCCATGTACACTGATCCTCTTTCAGTTCCCTGAGTGAGCCAAGCTGATTTTGTCCTCAGAGGCATTAATACCTGCATATCTGGCTGAGTCTTTCTTACCTTTTAGGTGTCTGCTTGTGTATGTTTCTGAAGAGAAATCTCACCTAGCCTTTAGTCTCATTCAGATTCCCCTGTAAAAAAAAAACTTTTATTTCCCTTATATAGTACTTATCATTATCTATAATTTTTTTTCCTGGGATAATTATATAATGTTTCTGTCCCCATTCACCCTATAAAACCTCCTAAAGGCCATTTTCTTTTTACCATAGTGTTCCCAACATGCAGCACATAAGTAAGTAGGTGCTAAATGAGTAAGAGCATGAATGAATGAATGAACGAATGCTTGATGCAGAGTTTCTGGCTACCCTGATAGCCAGATTGCTTTAACTCTCTTCTCTGTTCTGTTTTCATAAGTATTAGAAATCATAATATCTAAATATCAAAGATACATTTAAATTTCTTTAGTTCCTCTATAAATTTTGGTGCCTTGCTTATTCTGCTCCTTTTAAGCTTTTCCATTGTGTTCAAAGCTGTCAGCATCCTTCTTAATCGTTCTTTTATTTTTTGTTTGTTTTTTTCATTTACATTTTTAATCTTCCGTTAATGTATACATAAATATATAGTCATCTGAAATATGTACCTTCAGGTGTACCAAGATTGAGTTCTCAATCTGAATACAGATTTTTCTTACTTTTAGTCTTAAGCTTAACAGTGATAATATGTATTTATCTATTATAGTTGAAAGTGATGCACTTACAATTGACTCTGGACCACTTACTAGTGAAGATCAAACAATTTCATGTGATGCAGACTCTAAAAAGGAACAAGGTCAAGGTATTTCTTTTTACATCCTTAAATTAAACTTGAGTGACTCTTCAATTTTTTTCCTAATAAAATTACATGTAATGAATGAATAAAGAGGATTAGAGTGGTACTAAAATTGTAAATAATTAAAACTAATTTTTGTTTTGGGGATCCTCTTAGAGAGAAATGAGACTCAGCCTATCACAGCTGTAGCTCAGAGTTCAGTTCTACTCCATCCTCAAGAAGAAGCAGCCAGAATTAGAATGACAGCAAGACAGAAACAGGTAATTTGAAACTTTTATTTTTAAAGGCTTTTTTATTCTCCTACATACTGTAGTTTTGTTTGACCAGTGAAGTTTATCTTAATGCCTGCATACATTTGATACCATTGATTCTACCGTGACTCACACATTCAGCTGAGAGAAGGCACCTCACCTTCACTTGAACTCATTTGACCCTGATTGCATTCTGCTTTGTTTTGTGTGTATCTTATTTTCCTACAAAATTTATCAGTTTTTTAAAGTTGGAGACTTATAAAAAAACTTTAAAGATTTTATTTATTTTAAAGGAGTTGGGGGGAAAGAGGGAGGAGGAGCAGGAAGCATCAACTGTCATACGTGCCTTGACCAGGCAAGCCCAGGGTTTCGAACCAGTAACCACAGCATTCTAGGTTGATGCTTTATCCACTGTGCCACCACAGGTCAGGGGACTTTCTTCTTAAAACTCTGCCTGACTAGGCGGTGGCGCAGTGGATAGAGCATCAGATTGGGATGCAGAGGACCTAGGTTCGAGACCCCGAGGTCGCTAGCTTGAGCACGAGCTCATCTGGTTTGAGCAAAAGCCCACCAGCTTGGACCCAAGGTCGCTGGCTCCAGCAAGGGGTTACTCAGTCTGCTGAAGGCCCGCGGTCAAGGCACATATGAGAAAGCAATCAATGAACAACTAAGGTGTTGCAACACGCAATGAAAAACTAATAATTGATGCTTCTCATCTCTCTCCATTCCTGTCTGTCTGTCCCTGTCTAACCCTCTCTCTGACTCACTCTCTGTCTCTATAATAAATAAATAAATATTTTTTTAAAACCTCAATTTATCCTACATAGTTTCTGGTACAATGCTCTTTGCATAGTAAGTGCTCAATAAATATTTGTTCAGTAAATGAGTACCTGTTATAATGTAGGACACTCAGCTGGGCTTTGTAATCTCAAAAGATTTTTTGAAAAATACTGTAGTATTTCAGAAGAAAAATTTAAATTTAGCCTCCTTAACTATAATTTTGGTCCCCATATACTCTAGCTAAAGGTTTTTTGTTATTTTGTTTTTTATACAAATTTACCTTGAAAGAGTCTGCTTATTACTTAGCCAGTTTATAGTTACAGTTTTTATAAAAATACAGCTGAGCCTGACCTGTGGTGGCGCAGTGGATAAAGCGTCAACCTGGAAATGCTGAGGTCGCCAGTTCGAAACCCTGGACTTGCCTGGTCAAGGCACATATGAGAGTTGATGCTTCCAGCTCCTCCTCCCTTCTCTCTGTCTCTCTCTCCTCCCTCTCTCTCTCTCTCCTCTCTAAAAATGAATAAATAAAAAAAAAATTTTAAAAATTAAAAAGGAAAAAAATACAGCTGATCAGTGCAAATTCTATGATTCAGTATTGCTTCTCAGATAAATATTTTCTGATCAGTATTCTAAAGCAGTATTTTCCAATAGAACTTTCTGCAGTAATGGAAATGGTCTATATCTATGTCCAGTATGGTCGCTGTTAGCCACATGGGCTGTTAAATACTAGTGTAATTGAGGAACTGAATTTTAAACTTTAATTTGAATTAGTTTACACAGTCACATGTAGCTTGTGACTTTTGTATTGATAGTGCTGTTCTAGAGGTACCACAGAACTGTAAACAGGTAGATTCAGTGGTTCCTATGAGTGAGGTAAAGTAAGGAAGACAAAGATAGGGACTCAGCTGTAGCTTGATTAATTATTGCCATTAACTATTTTGCCTGATTAGAATAGGGAAAGTTTTTTTTTTTTCTGAAGTGAGAAGTGGAGAGGCGGAGACAGACTCCCGCATGCACCCCAACCAGGAACCACCTGGCAAACCCCCTATGGGGCAATCCTCTGCCCATCTGGAGCGTTGCTCTGTTGCTCTGCAACCGAGCTATTTTAGCACCTGAGGCAAGGCCATGGGGCCATCCTCAGCACCCAGGGCCAACTTGCTTCAACCAAGTCATGGCTGCAGGAGAGGAAGAGAGAGATATAGAGAGAGAGAAGAGAGAGGGGGAGGGGTGCAAAAGCATATGATTGCTTCTCCTATGTTTCCTGACCCAGGAATCTAACCCAGGACATCCACACGCCAGGCCGATGCTATACCACTGAGCCAACCAGCCAGGGCTGAAAGTTTCAGATTGAGACATTTTTATTTTGAAAACCAGATTGTTCTTTATTACCTCTAATAGTGTTCTTTATAAAACTTCACATGCGTTTATTTCTCTACTTATTCAGTAAATATTTATTATGTATTACATATGTATCAGGGACTCGACTACATTCTGGATTTAGCAAGCAGCCAGACTACTCCCATCCCTGACCTCATGGAACTTAGTCACTGTGACATATATTTTTATCACTTGAATCTGTGTGTGTATAGGTGTATTAGCAGAGTTTAAGTGGCATCCCTGTGCCGTTGTCTGACCATCTGTTTCGTGCCTGACAGAAAACGTTGTATTGCTGTTTGGCTTCTGGATAACCATATCCCCTAATGGTTATGCCTAAGAAATCAAAGTGTTTGGGGAAGCCTTGAAATTTTATTATGTTGTCATTCCTTACTGTATTATGAAATTAAAGATGTGATCACTGAATTTGGTTGAGCATTGTTTGCTCCTTCTCTGGAATGAGTCTTCAGTGATGATCAAGGTTTCCCTGTACTTCCAGGAAAAAGAAATAAAGTGTTTTTCTTCCCTTTCTGCCTCTTTTTAAATTCTTTCTGTGTCTAATTTCCTCCCTCTGGCAGCGGCAATAACAGACAATCTTCTAGGATAATTGGAACCCTTGGTGATAATACCTGTTTCTTTTCAAAGTCATGCATACTATAAACTTTTCTCTTGTGTGAGTTTGTTGTTAATAGATCAGTAGTTTTTTTGTTACTTAGATAATGGAAATAGAAGAGCAGAAGCAAAAGCAATTGGAATTACTTGAACAGATTGAACAACAGAAGTTAAGATTAGAAACTGATTGCTTCAGGGCTCAGCTGGAAGAAGAAAAAAGGAGAAAAACTCAGACTGGGGTAGGACGCGGGTCAATCTCATCTGTTGGGGGATAAGAAAGTGCAAGCCATCTTAGCATTCAGCAAAGTAAAATGCATTTCTGATTCTTATTTGGTAATTCTTTTAATAATGTTTGTATATATTTTTGTGTAAATAAGTTTATGCTAACCTAATGGCTTTCATCTTGCAGCTTGTCGGGTGCCGGCATGTGTGACCATATTGGTATGAATGGGTGTGTTGAGCTCTTGGACTTGGTTGGCTTAGCACTAAAAGAATGATAGGTGACTTTGTCGTTTTTTGTTTTGTTTTTTAAAGGATGCTTATTGAAGCTGTAAACAATGAAACAAGGAAGGGCTTAGGGTAGAAGCAACAAGAGAGCCTAAGCGGGCTGCTTATTTTATTAGGCTCTCTAGCCCTTTGAGTAATGAGGTTTTTTTTTCATGCTCACTGACCCCTGAGAGTGAGTTTGTTTTCAAAAAATGAAATTTGTTCCCATTACAGTTTTATTAACTAAAAATCATGTTTGTTTGATAACCAATTTATGGAAACAAGAACAAGATACATTTGCCTTTTTTTAATGTTGCCTTACACATTTTTAAAATAAATCAATTGTACTGTGGATGGTCAGGAGGCACGAGGATGTACATGAACGTTTGTACTACCCAGAGGGCAGAAATGTTACAGGAAAGAAATGAGCCAAAGCAGGCTGCTGCCGGCTCACTGGAGAGTCAGAATAAAGGGGGTTTGCAGACAGGTTCGGGGGGTTAGTGCTGGATGAGCTGCCACTACTCATTGCTTCCCTGCTTGCAAGTCTCCTGGGGACCCTTAGAGTCTAAGAGATGCAGGCCTGTGAGGGAAGAAGAGAGGGAGGGGAAGGCGAGGTGTACTCCTGGGAAGGAGCTGATAACTTTGTTTCTTAATAAGGGAAGTGCCAGTCTTTTTTATGAAAATAATAAAACTGTATGGAAGTTAATTATAGGACTTCAGTTTATAGTAAATACTTTAGTACTTGTTTCTAGATTTGCCTTTTAATTAGTGGCTTTGTGTTTTATTAGGTTCACACTGCTGCAGCATCTCGCACCGTAAGTACTGATGAAGACAGTCATAGGCAGATGATTCGTATCTATCAGCATCATCTTCTACAGCAAAACAGGTATTAGCTAGGGTACAATTCATACATTACAGTGTGTGGCTACATCTTCAGGATTTATTATTTATATCAAGACCTAATTGAGGTTCCCTTAGAATTATGGCATGTAGATTTTTCAGAGAGCAGTGTGAATTGTTTTTCTTTTCCGCCATATTTCTGGCCAGTCCTTGATTGCTGTTGAATTTAATGTGTAGACACTTGAGAATACAGAACAATTTTAATCAAAAAAGAATAATATTTTGTTTTTGTGTTTATTTTTGGTAGGTTACATAGACAGTCTGTTGAAACAGCCAGGAAACGATTGCTTGAGTATCAGGCTACGTTAAAAGGAAAGTACCAGTCCATGTCAGCTGCATCCTTAGTGTCTGACTCCGTTCTGTCAGCCCCACCCCAGGACTCTGAAAGACCCACTGTTAAATCAGAACATTGGGATCCGGGTCAGAGACCCAAGACCTCCAGACTAGAACAAGATTATTTTCAGGTTCCAAGACAAAATCACTTTCCACAAAGACAAGTAGAAACAACAGAAACAGATGGTTTAGCCAAGAAATGTTTGGAATCACAAGAACAGCCTAAGCAATTTTCACAGACTGAACCACAACAGAGAGACTATAAATCATTCCTTAAAGATTCTCATATACTTTCAAGGACTTTATCATGTGACAGGCCTCTGGTATTGCAGCATGCTGGTGAAGTAGCTGAAATGTTAGAGCCTTCCTTTAGCTTTCTGCCTGGTACAGGTGAATCGGGAAAAATCCAGGAACCCTTTCCAACCATGAGAAAAAATGCAGTTTCTATAAGCCATTCTGTAATCAGCCAAGTGCAGGATAAGTCTTTGCCATCCTCAGAGAACATCACAGTCCGTCAAGGTAATGTGAAGGCTCTCCAAGAGCAGTTAGCTCTACAGAAGGAAGTTCTTCGGTCCAGACAGGAAGCTCAGGAACAGTTGCTTTTGCGCAAACAGAAAGAATTGGAAGGACAAACCGGCATTTCTGTGTTTCTTCCATTGGCACCTCGGGGTTCGCTTGCCAAAGCGGAGTCAGGGAGAATCCAGGAACCTTCTCCAACCAAGAATGATACTGCAGTTTCCTCAGGCCATCCTGGGGCCCCACTACTTCAGGGTGGGAATTTGAGTCTTTCACAGCCTAGCTTACCACAGCGAGGTAATTTTAAATTTCACCGGGAACAGTTAAATCGTGAGAAGGATAGCCTTCAGGCCAGGCGGGAAGCCCAGGAAGTACTGCGTGTACATAAACAGGGTGAGCTGGATGGAGGAGTGTGGTCTAAACAGACTGAGCCACCTTCTCTCCCATCTCAGGTAGCTCCGCATACATTTACTTCATTAATTTCTGCTGGTACTCAATCTGGAAAAATCCAGGAGCAGTGTTCACCTAGGGGTGAGGAGGGACTTCTCTCAAGCCGATCTGAAATCCCAGTATCTCAGGGTGGCTCTTTGAGTTTCCTCCAGCAGTTCCTGCCTTTGCATGACAGTTTGAAGCTGCTCCAAGAGCAGCTGGCTGCACAGAGGGACGCTCTTCAGGCTCGGCACGAAGCCCAGGTAGAACTGATTTTACATGGACGGAGGGATTTGGAGGGCAGTGAGCCTGCACAGAGGAGTTCCTCCTTCCCACCAGTGGGTGCTCGCTGTTCAGATGCTTTGCCAACTGCTAAAACAGAGCCTCGAAGAACTCAGAGCCTTTATTTGTCTGAGGAGAATGCTGTTCCCTCAAGTCCTGCAGCAGTCCCAAGATTTCAGGATGAGTCTCTCAGCTGTCCACCGCCTAGCATGCCCCAGCAAGAAAATTTGACAGCACTCCAAGAACAGTCACACATACAGAGGATAAAACTTGGTGCTGAACAAGAAACTCGGGAATTTGTACACAAACAAAGTGAATTAGAAAAGGGAGTTTCTTTTGAACATGCTGGCATCTCTTTATCCCTTTCCCAGGTTGCTGAAGATGAAAGATCCCAGGAATTTATGACAAGTGACAGTGCAGATCCCTTAAGCCATTCTAAGAGCCCAAGATTTCAGGAAAGATTTCTGAGATTTTCACAAGGTAATTTGGAGGAACAACAAGAATGGCTTGCCCCAATAGAGGCCCCTCAATTTAGCCAGACAACTAAAGGAAATATATCTTCTGAACAAACTAGTTCCTCCTCCTCTTTCATGCCTCAGTTACAACAGCTTTCCTTTACCTCATTACCTTTGGAATCGGGTACAACCCAAGAGCCTCTTTCAACAGAGAGTGATGGTAAAATTTCTTCAAGCCATCTTCAGATCCCACAATTGCAGGATAGGCTTTTGAGAATATCACAACTTATCCAGCCTCAACAAGATAATTTGAAGGCACTTCAAGAACAGTTAGCTACACAAAGGGAAGCCGTCTTTCAGTCTAGACGGGAAGCCCAGGAAGAACTACATAAACAGAGAGAGTGGAGGGAAGAAATACCTCTTGAGCAGGTTGGCACCTCTCCCTTCTTACCCCTAAGCGTACAACATTCTTTTGCTTCATTAACTCTTCCTGAATGTGATAAATTCCAAGAACCTTGTCCAACTAAGAGTGATGATACAGCCTCCTCAAGTCATTCAGAGACACCAAGAATGCCTGATAGTCTTTCAGGTTTATCACAGCCTGTTTTTCAAGTTATATTGCCTACACAAAATAAATTTGAGGAAAAGTTATCTTCTGAGCATTTTATTCAACCTCACCATCATGATTTGATGGTACTTCAGCAGCAATTAGATATACAAAGAAAAGCCATTCGGTTTAGACAGGAATTCCAAGAAGAATTGCTTTTGCAGCGACTAAGTGAATTGGAGAAAAGGGTATCATCTGAGCAGGTTGGTTCTTCATCCTTACCCGAGAGAGCACTGCCTGTTGGCTCGGAAAGAAGCCACAAGTCTTTTCCAACCAGAAGTAACAATACTATTCCCTCAGGTCATCCTGAGATCTCCAGATTGCAGGATAGTTTATCGCAGCCTATTGTGCCGCAGCAAGGTCATCTGACAGCACAGTTGGACTTGCAAAGGGAAGTGCAGTCTGATGAGAAGGCCCAGGAAGAACTGCTTGTAAACAAGAGTAATAACTTGATTGAAAGTGAATCTTCTGAGCACGCTATTCCCCCTTTGTTTCTACCCAAGAAAAGAGAGCATTCATTTATTCCACTACCTTTTGCTGCAGTTAAATATGAAGATGTTTGTGAATTGGGTTCATCCAAGAATGAACATGCAGTTTCTTCAAGTGATTCTGTGACCCCAAAATTTCCAGATAGACTTTTGAGTTTTTCACAACCTGTCTTAGCTCAGCAGGATAACTTTGTACTTCAGAAGCAGTTGGAACTGCAAAAAGAAATTCTGCATTATAGCCAGAAAGCCCAAGAGGAGCTGCTTCTCCGGAGTCAAACAGTGTTGCAGCAGCAGATACAAAAACATCAAGAGACTTTGAAGGATTTCTTTAAAGATGGTCAGGTATGTATCATATTAAACTTGAATGTCTAAGAATTAAACAGTGTAGTTAACCCGACTCACACAAGCTAAATGTTTTAATCTTAAGGCCTAAATAAGTTCTTATTTATTGAGAATAAGTGATATGACCTTAACTGCTTTAATTTTCTACCTTAAACAATGTGGAAGTTAAAACAGGAAAACTACTTCAGATGGTGTTTATGAGGTTAGTAGTTATTTGAAGCCCAACTGATTTCAGCCAAATGCAAATGCTTAAAATATGACCAAACGCAAACACTTAAAAATGTAGATTGTCATTTAAAGTTTGTTATAAAGGATTTTGAACTCACCATAAAATTACATTGTAAAATAGCCAGTTAGCAGATTTTCTCTTATACAAATAGCAGACCTTGTGCTTTCTGTATAACACTTTGACATATGTGTGTGAATCAAAATCAATACCCTCTTTTCCTCAAGTAACAGTATTAAAGCCTGTTGTAAATGGGCATGATTGATGTTAGGCTGATGGACAGCTGTACCTGCTGCTTGCTGCTGAATTATTGAGAAGACTCTGGCACGGTCACTCAGACAATCATAGTTTCTCCATATGGGAGATAAGAATATAATCTAAATATGAATGTCTCCATTTTACTTTGAAATGCCATTACCTAAAGTTATGATTTCGCCTCGGTGGAACTCTAATTTGATGTTCAGAAGAAGCTTGAGTTGAGTTCATGAAAACTTGAGTTCTAGGGATTTGCTTGTTGTTTGAAGGAAAAGTAATGAGAAAAGAAAGTGTGTGTGGCAGGGTACTTGGGTAAAGTCTCTTTTGAATTGTACAATGGACACCAAGTTTTTAGGTCGGAAGCTATGAGTGGTTTTACTTTCCAGTGGAAATAAATCATCCTTTCACCGTTAGGAGCATTTCTCATTTTTTATCTGTGGATAAGGTTGTAATAGTATGATTGATGAAACTATTTATTTGGTTGAGGTTCTAATTTAAGAGGGGGATATAAATCTAATGAATGCTTCACATGATCCCTTATCCTGTGTCATCCCACCCTCATCTGTCTACTGTTTCAGACAAGTGAGCCCACTTTTGAAAATGATTTAAAACCCCAGATGCTCAGAGAGTGGTTTCCTCATCTCCAAGACCAAGCAAAAGTTGATCATAACACTAGTCCTTCAGATGTGAGGATAGATGATAATCAGCTGCTTTCAGAAGGTAGTAGTACCAAACAATGTGGTAAGACAGTTGGATTTTATTGTAATTTTTTTGCTGATTATTCTTTGCTTTCACTTTCTGCAACTTGCTGGTTAAAGAGAAGTTTGTAGAGTGTTCATAGATTTTTATTTTGCCTAACTTTGTCATTGACTTGATAGGTGAGCATCTGAGCAGAGAGCTGGGAGGGAGAGCCTCAAAGCCACCTGTAGCGAAAGTTAAATGTGGATTGGACTTGAACCAACACGAACTTAGTGCTATTCAAGAGGTAGACTCACCAGGAAGTGGCAGGCCTTCTATACTAGGTAAACAAATGGTTTGATAAAATACAGGTTTTTTTAATAGTTGGCCAGTTTTCTACATTTATTTTTTAGGATATAACTCAGTTTTTTCTCTTTTCCCTTGTTGCTTTTCTACTTCAGTACCTTCATTGTTCTTTTCCTGTATCTTTTATAGGATAAGTAGTACTAAGCTTAAAATCCTGGCTTTAAGGACAATTTAAGTGTATTCACTGTACTACTTCTTCCTAGATCAAAATGTCTAGAAAAACTCCTCCCTAAGATTCTTAGTAAATAGCCCCATTTAAATTTCACAATTCTTTTTATATTTCCACACTCACCAAATAGTTTTCTTGATCAAATTTATTAAAGTAAATCCTTTTTTAAGAAAACATTAGCTTTCTCAATAGGAAAGTACATGGAAGTATAATGTTAATATTTTGGTCTTCATCCATAAACTGGTGTGTCTTTGTTTCTGTCTGAAAGAAATAAAGACGGTAGAAAATGAGAGTAATTCTTAAGAATCAGTCCCCTTTCTGTTTTCTTATGCTTATCTTATAAAACTTATAAAGTATGATTTTATTTATTACTCAGCTTTGGAAGATTTTCTTATTTTTCACTGTTTGGCAAACTGCCACTTCAGGAATTGATTGATGCTTTCTATTATTCACAGTGCACATTGGGAAATTCTCACCATTCATTTCTGTAATTTGCTGAGTCATGTTTCATAATGTCTTCTTGTCTAAAAGGGCAAGCTTTATACTGTTCTTTCACCTCCACTTCCTCATTCTTCAGCCTTCTTTTAAGTCCCGAGCTTCACCTCCTAGGTCCTTCCTCACCTTGTTCCTCCCTTCAAAGGTTGGCTTAAGTACCACTTGTCTGGTAAACTTTCCCTGAACTGTCAAGAGTCTCTCTCTGATGCTCTCTGGGAGCTTTCATTATAGCCTTTATCACACCGCTTTAAATAATACTTTCAATCAAAGTATTACAGACAAAGCGTTTAAAAAGGCAAATAGGTAGTGCCAAAACAAATGGTTTGATAAAATACAGGTGGTTTGATACAAAAGGTTATAACAGGAAACAGCATTTCTTCCTGCCCTCCACATACCCCTTAATCTACTCGCCAGGGGCAATCACTTGACAAGTCTTTTAAGTGGTTTTTGAATTTACCTCTGTAGTTGGCAATGGATTTTAGCAAAAATTAAGCTATGTATGGGTCCTGTTCATAAAAATGAAACTCAGAGACATGAACAAGAATGTGATGGCAACAGGGGTGGGGGTGGGGGGAGGGGGGAGGGGGTGAAGAAGAAGAGAGGGGTTGGGGGAGGGGAGGGGCACAAAGAAAACCAGATAGAAGGTGACAGAAGACAATTTAGCTTTGGGGGAGGGGTATACAGCACAATCAAATGTCAAAATAATCTAGAGATGTTTTCTCTCAACATATGTACCCTGATTTATCTATGTCACTGCATTAAATTTAATAAATAAATTTTAAAAAAATTAAGCTAAATTATCATCATGCTCATGTACAGTTTTTTACTGCTAAGACAGTTAGAATACTATGATTATATTTCTTTCTTGTTAAACTTTACCTACAATAGATTGTGTCTTTTTTTTTTCATTTGCTTAAAGCTTCCATTGAATGTCTGTCTTCCCACACTAATACTTCTATTAAATACCTCTGTATATTTTAAGGTCACACCATTTTCTGTTTGTGGAACACCTTTTAGTTGAAAGTTGTGTTGTAAAGTAGTGTACCTTAATTCCACGTGTTATGTACAGACACCAAGGCAGGATACAGAAGAATATTTAAGAGGAGATTTATTAATAAGCCGGCTGCATATGACTTACACGGGGTCTGAGGCTAGTTATATACACTTGACCACATACAGGTTGGGGGAAAAAGAGGGGGAGCATGACATAATCATTAACAAGATTGTAACATTTATCTATAGGATCTGTAAAAAACATTCCTACCTATTAAAACTTATAAGGTAACACAATAGTGATGTTGTGTTACATATCAAAGACATTCCCAAATCTTTTAGTGTCTACCTCCCATTCCTTTGTCTAGAGCAGGGGTAGTCAACCTTTTTATACCTACCGCCCACTTTTGTATCTCTGTTAGTAGTAAAATTTTCTAACTGCCCACTGGTTCCACAGTAATGGTGGTTTATAAAGTAGGGAAGTAACTTGACTTTATAAAATTTATAAAGCAGAGTTACAGCAAGTTAAAGCATATAATAATAATTACTTACCAAGTACTTTGTCAGATTTTTGCTAAGTTTGTCAGAATAAATCTTTATAAAACAACTTACTATAGTTAAATCTTTCTTTTTATTTATACTTTGGTTGCTCCGCTACCGCCCACCAAGCTGGAACGCCCACTAGTGGGCGGTAGGGACCAGGTTGACTATCACTGGTCTAGAGGTACATACATCAATCAAGATTTCAGGATGGGAGGGGGCTTACATGATGTCAGAGGATAAGTGTTTGTAAATTGCCCATTAAGGAGAAAGAAAAGGGAGAGGAAAGGGCTATTTAAATCATTCCCCCCCCCCCCTGCACCTGTCTAGCTGTTTACCTTCTTCCTCAGAGGTGAGGGGAAGAGAGGGGGTTCAAGCCTCCTTCCTCTTTTCATTCAAAACCTAGTAAGAAAACCTCTCTATTTACAATATAATAGCCCTTCCTAAGCATGAATGCGATCTGGCCATCTTGAGCTGGTGTAAATCACACACAAGTATAAAAATCATATTTACAAAATCTCTCTGGCCTGACCAGGCGGTGGCGCAGTGGATAGAGCGACGGACTGGGATGCAGAGGACCCAGGTTCGAGATCCAGAGGTCACCAGCTTGAGCATGGGCTCATCTGGTTTGAGCAAAAAGCCCACTAGCTTGAACCCAAGGTTGCTGGCTCCAGCAAGGGGTTACTCGGTCTGCTGAAGGCCCGCGGTCAAGGCATATATGAGAAAGCAATCAATGAACAGCTAAGGTGTTGCATCGCTCAATGAAAACTAATGATTGATGCTTCTCATCTCTCTCCGTTCCTGTCTGTCCCTCTCTCTGACTCACTCTCTGTCTCTGTAAAAAATAAAAAAAAATCTCTCTGAATGCTTGGCCTAAATCATAAAATGCCTTTTAAGCCTCTTAGTAAAAGGGGTTTCTGATCTCAGTACATAGTACATCCTTGTAAGCCAGGAAACTCCCACATTCCTCTCCCTCTATTCTCCACAGAAGGGAGGGGACAAGAAACCTGACTCTTCCTTCTAAAATATTAATATTAATTTTTTCAATTCTTTGGTACCTTACCACAGTTGGATGACCTATTAGGCATTTTTAACAAGAGTACTATTGCCTCCAAAAGAGATAAAAATTGGTTCTTGGAGAGGTGAAAAAGTCTTACTCTTTTTATATACCAAAGCACAGATGTACATAGAAAGATATTCAGTGTGTGTGTGTGTGTGTGTGTGTGTGTGTGTGTGTATAGTTATTACAGATTCATGGAGATAGGAGGCAATTTTTAAAGAGCAAAAAAAAAGCCCCTCAGGTGGGCAAGGATGATAGTGTCACGGGGAAGCACTGATCTGTGTGTTATCTTTTAGTTTTCTCTTTTGTCGTTCATTTATTTTCCTTTTGACTTTACTTTCTGAGAGAATTCCCTCAACTTTTTCTTCTAACTTTTTTTTTTTACAGAGACAGAGAGAGAGTCAGAGAGAGGGATAGATAGGGACAGACAGACAGGAACGGAGAGAGATGAGAAGCATCAATCATCAGTTTTTCGTTGCGACGCCTTAGTTCATTGATTGCTTTCTCATATGTGTCTAGACTGTGGGCCTTCAGCAGACGGAGTAACCCCTTGCTCAAGCCAACAACCTTGGGTCCAAGCTGGTGAACTTTTGCTCAAACCAGATGAGCCTGCGCTCAAGCTGACGACCTTGGGGTCTCGAACCTGGGTCCTCCGCATCCCAGTCTGATGCTCTATCCATTGCGCCACCGCCTGGTCAGGCTTTTCTAACTTTTCTTATAAAGTTTTGTTTTGACTATCAAATCGTAATTTCTAAAAGCTTGCTCTTTTTCCTGATATTTTTTCTTTTTCATAGCATTCTGCTATTTTCATGAATGCAAAATTTTATCTACTAAGTATATTTATGTTTTCTTTGTGTGGGTTCCTATATTTTCTGTGTGACTGAGTTCGTTTGTTTATTTTGTTGTTTCTGTCTGATATTTTAGAGGCTTTCTCTAATAGCTTGCATTAGTGAGACTAAAGGGCTTATTGGATATTCTGTAGGTGGAGGCCTTATATATTGCTGAACTTCAGTGGAAAAGGTGGCTTTTCATTGGGGACCCTCAAATTAGTTTCTGTAGTTCTTTTCCCTAAGTCAGTTTATAGTTTAGTTTTTTTCAAAAAATAAAGAGCCTTCAAGCCTGATAGAGCCTGTCTGCTGCTCTGCAGCCAGACCTGGGTGGGGCACCTGGGGTGAGAGGGCAGACTTTTCTCTTAATACCCCTGATTTTTTTTAATGGCATTCTATCTCTTCCATCCACTCTTGCACCTTCCAGTGCCTGATCGCCCTGAATTCAGAATGTATAATATTAGATTCGATTTCTCCGGAGAATAAACGTGTAGTCTTTTCTGGGGATGACTTTTAGGGGAAAGGGGCCCTTGGGTGGGAGGGATCTGTTCCAAGTGCATAGTTTTAAACATTCTTCCTGTTTTTAGTTCTCTGACAAACATCTTCCTCTAGTAATGTACCTTTAATTCCCAATTTTGTGGGGTCTGCAGTAAATTAGCTTCTATTTTTGGTAATCTTCTACTCCTTTGTTTGCTTGTTTTTCTTTTTTTTTTCCCCGAAGCTGGTAACGGGGAGGCAGTCAGACAGACTCCCGCATGCGCCAGACCGGGATCCACCCGGCATGCCCACCAGGAGGCGATGCTCTGCCCCTCTGGGGCATCGTTCTGTTGCATCCAGAGCCATTCTAGCGCCTGAGGCAGAGGCCACAGAGCCATCCCCAGCGCCTGGGCCATCTTTGCTCCAGTGGAGCCTCGGCTGCAGGAGGGGAAGAGAGAGACAGAGAGGAAAGAGGGGGGGAGGGGTGGAGAAGCAGATGGGCGCTTCTTCTGTTTGCCCCGGCCGGGAATCGAACCCAGGATTCCCGCACACCAGGCCGACGCTCTACCACTGAGCCAACCGACCAGGGCCGCTTGTTTTTCTTGTATCAAAGTATAATATTCAGAGAGGTGCATAAATTATCGGTGTTTATTTCAATGATTATCACTGTAATAGCCATCTCCATGTAAATACCAACCTGGTCAAGTGCTGGGATGTTAGAGAATGCCATAAAGCCTCCCTCTGTACCCTCTCAGTTACTGTGTACTCTTCTCTCCAGGGTAAGCCCCTGTCTTGATTTCTTATACCACAGATTAGCTGTGGCTATTTTTGAACATTGCGTCATGAATGTATATTCTATCTTACAGTATTATTAATGATTAGTAAAGTCTCCAGGCATTTCTCCTGTGATTCAGTACTGAAGCATTATTTAATATTATGTAGGTGTATCGTTAAAAACTCAGAAAAATAATTTAAGGGCCTATGTAAAAGATAAGTAATTATTGTTTTCTTGAAACATAAATCATCTTTAAGAGTTTAGATTTTTTGCCCCATAATCTAAATTGCCATTTTAGTTTTGGCTAGCACCAGAAACTTAAGAGGAAGTCTAACAAGTCATTTTTTTCTCTACCAGATAAACCAGATTTTCATCAAGACAGAGACCCCCTGAGGGTGTCTATAAGTCGAGAACAAAGTTTCCTTGGGACCCCACTGGACCGTGCTCCATTGGCTCATCCTCACCTGAATGCCAGGGAGAACGTCTGTGGTGACGACTCTGAGGAAGCAGGTGAGAGATCAAGAGATTGAAAGTGAAATTGCTGTGCACAAGGGTATGTGGACAAAAGATATGTAATGTAGAGTCATTATGGTACACCTATGTTATGCAGTTCTATGTAGTTAAATGATGGGAGGAAAGAATCTGTGGTCATGCATTGAAAATTGTCTGAATGATAGACTCCAAAGTATTGGTACAGGTTTACATTTTTGGACACTCGGTTTCACTCCCCCCAACTCCACCCCCCGAAGAGAGAAGCGGAGCAGGAGGCAGGAAGCAGGCAGTCAGACTCCCGCATGCACCCAACTGGGATCCACCCAGCATGCCCACCAGGGGGCGATGCTCCACTGCAACCAGAGCCATTCTAGTGCTTGAGGTGGAGGCCATGGGGCTATCCTCAGTGCCCAGACCAACTTTGCTCCAATGGAGCCTTGGCTGCGGGAGGGGAAGAGAGAGATAGAGAGAAAGGAGAAGGAGGAAGGGTGGAGAAGCAGATGGGCACTTCTCCTGTGTGCCCTGGCTGGGAATTGAACCTGGGACTTCCACAGGCCAGGCTGACACTCTACTGCTGAGCTAACCGGCCAGGGCCTGGGTTTCACCTTCTACTTTATATGTTCAACTGTAGACTTAAAAATAAGAAGCATGTATTCTGTACAGAAAAAGTTTGATACAGGAAATGAAGTTTATTAAAAGAATAATTAAATTAGCTTTTCAGTTTCACTAAATAAATGGTAGCAGAGTTATTTGAAGGTATAGGGTTTTTGTTGGCAACATTTACAAATTTTGTGTTAAGCCTATTCATAACAATTCACATTTAATTAAATACTATGAAATTTTATCTTAAAAGATATATATATATAGCTTTCTGAATAAGCTATTTTGTTTACTTTTAAATATTTGGAAAATAAAGGTTTATATTTTTTAAAAAAAGCATTAAATCACTTAATTCTGTCCCCCAAAAACAACCAGTGTTGATTTTCTCACTTTTGAATTTATGCATTGTATGTAACAAGCTGTTTTACATGTAGACTATGCTTTTTAACCATACAAAGCATAGTTCTAGTATTGCTTTATCAGTTCTAAAGCACTTTTTAAATAGTTACCTTTTCTAACCGTATTTCTTTTTATTTTAGCTCTCACATGTCCTTGAGTGATTATCTTAGTTGCATCTATAGTTTAATAGAGTAAAAGATGAGAGTACTATTCTTTGAGGGTTTATAGGAAAATTGACTTTAAGCATCTTTTTTTTTAATTGAAGATATAACCCAGTGAATTATATGTAATTTTTGACACATCAAATAAAACTTATAACTTTAGTTTTAGCTAAAGGATACTTATATTTCCTTTTTTATTCTGCCTGGTCATTTCTTCTAGCCAAAGAGTAGCAAGAACACACCTGTAGTTAAACAAAGCTGGGGTTTTGACTTGGTGCAGTAAGGTAGAATGCCACCATAGGGGACATGGGGTGTCTCAATAAGAGGGTATTAGAAGGGACTTGCTATAAAAGTTGGGCTTCTATTAGGTGATTTTGGTCAGGATTCAAAGAGATGGGGCTTTGTTTATTTGTTGTTTTCAGGGAGAGGGTAATTCTATTTTGGGGTACCTAGAAAAGTCTTATTTAGGAGGCAGGAATAATGGAGTAAGACTAATTAAAGCTGTAACAGGTCACGAAGCAGCAGTCACCCAGATCAGCCAAGATACGGAGAAGCTTGGTCATTTTTGTGGTCTGGGCTGTATTTATGATTTTGTCTATGTTCAGAGATGAGTGTGGGTGGTCTCATTTTTCTCTTGATCCATCATGGTAAGAGTGGCCTTTTCTGATATTGGTGTTGTGTGAAATAGTTACTGCTTAACAGGAGAACACCAAGGCCTGGCTGATAGTGCCAGAGCGGTTCCTGGTCCTCCGGCTACGTTCTGCTTCTCATAATCATCCCCAGGTTTGTGCTGTTTCTGTCTTAGAACAGAGGGTCTTACTTTGTTACTTCTCTGTTCCCTCCCTACCACTTCATCCAGGTCCTTATCACCTAACCTCTTTCTTAATGTCTTTTTAGGTGGTGTCACTGACTTCCAGCTCTGTCCCCTTGCTTCTGTAGGGAAGCAGGAAATGCTGCTTTGCTCCTGGAGAAAAGCAGACATGTTGCCTCGCTGCGGGGCATGGGAAGATTACTCTGCTTAAGGCACTGCCTTCCTGGTGTTCTTTTCTCCGAATGAGTCCCTACTCCCAGTGAACTTTTCGAAACCTGTGACAATTATTTCTCTTCTGACTACTTTCAGGGACCTGTTCATTGAATTCTTCAATGTCTTATAGAACTTTGACCTTGCTTCTTTCTCCAGTTTTTATTTTTCACTTCTTATCACTACTCAAATGTTACCCTGTTTACTCATCTCTCCTCTGGGGGAAGTCTTCTTGGTATGTTATAGAGAATAGCAAATTGTGAGGTATGAATTTAAAGACTCCAGATTAACTTCTAATCTCCCAACTGGCTTTTGAAATGAGCTGCCTAAGAAAAAATATAACCTTACTATAAAATTTTATCATCTCTTTTTCTTAAAATTTCTTTACTTAAAATGCTGGGGGCGGGCCTGACCTGTGGTGGCGCAGTGGGATAAAGCGTCGACCTGGAACACTGAGGTTGCCGGTTCGAAACCTTGGGCTTGCCCGGTCAAGGCACATATGGGAGTTGATGCTTCCAGTTCCTCCCTCCCCTTCTCTCTCTCTCTCTCCTCTCTCTCTAAAAATTAATAAATAAAAATATAAAAAAAAAAAATGCTGGGGGGTTTTTTTCCTGTATTTTTCTGAAGCCAGAAATGGGGAGAGACAGTCAGACAGACTCCCACATGTGCCCGACCGGGATCCATCCGGCACGCCCACCAGGGGGCGACGCTCTGCCCACCAGGGGGCGATGCTCTGCCCCTCCGGGGCGTCGCTCTGTTGCGACCAGAGCCACTCTAGCGCCTGGGGCAGAGGCCGAGGAGCCATCCCCAGCGCCCGGGCCATTCTTGCTCCAATGGAGCCTCCGCTGCGGGAGGGGAAGAGAGAGACAGAGAGGAAGGAGAGGGGGAGGGGTGGAGAAGTAGATGGGCGCTTCTCTTGTGTGCCCTTGCCAGGAATGGAACCCGGGACTTCTGCACGCCAGGCCGACGCGCTACCACTGAGCTAACCGGCCAGGGCCTTAAAATGCTGTTTTTAAAGAACTAGACTAGCCTGACCAGGTGGTGGCACAGTGAATAGAGCGCATCTGACTAGGATGCAAAGGACCCAGGTTTGAGACCCCGAGGTCGCCAGCTTGAGCGCGGGCTCATCTGGTTTGAGCAAAGCTCACCAGCTTGGACCCAAGGTCTTGGTCTGCTGAAGGCCTGCGGTCAAGGCACATATGAGAAAGCAATCAATGAACAACTAAGGTGTCGCAGTGTGCAACGAAAAACTGATGATTGATGCTTCTCATCTCTCTGTTCCTGTCTGTCTGTCCCTACCTATCCCTCTCTCTGACTCTCTCTCTGTCTCTGTAAAAAAATAAAAATAAAATATAAGAACTAGACTAGGGAGGGAGTAAAAGTGGCATTAAAAATAAATTGTACTAGCCTGACCTGTGGTGGCGCAGTGGATAAAGCATCGACCTGGAAATGCTGAGGTTGCTGGTTCAAAACCCTGGGCTTGCCTGGTCAAGGCACATATGGGAGTTGCTGCTTCCAGCTCCTCCCCCCTGTCTCTCTCTCCTCTCTCTCCCCCTCTCTCTCCTCTCTAAAATGAATAAATAAAAATAAAATAAAAATTTAAAAAAAATAAATAAATAAATTGTACTAGACCAAGAAGAGGCGAAAACAACCCCCAGAGCAACCAAAGCCCACACGCTACTGCATCCCCGTGCCCCACCTGTATGTCTCACCACCGTCGCCATCATGCCCAAGAGAAAGGCTGAAGGGGATGCTAAGGGAGGTAAAGCCAAGGTGAAGGACAAACCACAGAGGGGATCCGCCGGGTTATCAGCTAGGCCTGCTCCTCCAAAGACAGAGCCCAAGCCTAAAAAGGCCTCTGCAAAGAAGGGAGAGGAGGTACCCAAAGGGGAAAGCTGATGCTGGCAGGGATGGGGATAACCCTGCAGAACATGGAGATGCCAGAACAGACCAGGCAGAGAAAGCTGAAGGGGCTGGAGATGCCAAGTGAAGTGTGTGCATTTTTTGATAACTGTGTATTTCTGGTGACTTTTTTTTTTAAGCTATGTTGTTAGCCCACAGAACACTTCATTGTTGTTTTGGGGGGGGAAGGACATACAGTACTAATAGAATGTCTCCAAAGCTGGAGTAAACGTTTGAGAAAAACACCTTTCCCTTCTAGTTTGTTTTTTTTTAAGTCTCTTTTTTTTTTTTTTTTTTTAATTTTTTTTATTTATTCATTTTAGAGAGGAGAGGGAGAGACAGAGAGAGAGGGGGGGGTGGGAGAGACGGGGGGGGGGGGAGGAGCTGGAAGCATCAACTCCCATATGTGCCTTGACCAGGCAAGCCTAGGGTTTCGAACCGGCAACCTCAGCATTTCCAGGTGAATGCTTTATCCACTGCGCCACCACAGGTCAGGCCCCTTCTAGTTTTGAGAGACTTCCTCTTGGTTCCTGGAAAGAGGGATCCCTTGATATTGACACACATTAGCCACCTTGCACAAACACCTCGTGGTATGGAAAAATTCATTTGTGTCCTTTTCTTCCTCTCCACTTTAAGCATAGACTTGACTCCCTTAAGCCCAGAGACCTGTTGGGACCTGGTCCCCCCCAGCCCCCCGCAAAATTGGTTACCAGTATGTTGGGGGCAATCTGCACTTTCTAATGTCACCATCGAGGTGGCATCCCTCAAAAGAGCAGCAGTTCCTTTTTTAGGTTGTGGATCTACAGATTGATAATTCTACCGTTTTCATTTTATTTCCTGAAAGTCAGGGTCGGCTTGTGAAAAGTTGTTAAAACAACATGTTTAATGTGAAATGTCAACCCTTACTCTAAACCAGTGGTTCTCAACCTTTCTAATGCCGTGACCCC
Source organism: Saccopteryx bilineata (assembly GCF_036850765.1). Classification (NCBI taxonomy): domain Eukaryota; kingdom Metazoa; phylum Chordata; class Mammalia; order Chiroptera; family Emballonuridae; genus Saccopteryx; species Saccopteryx bilineata. The sequence goes on along the minus strand of NC_089490.1, from coordinate 326,563,047 downwards.
ACAATACAGTTCCTCATGTTGCGGTGACCCCAAACCAAAAAAATAATTTTGGTGGCTACCTCATAACTGTAATTTTGCTACAGTTATGATTCGGAATGTAAATACCTGATATGCATTATGTATTTTCTGATGGCTTTAGGCGACCCCGCTGGGGTTGCAACCCACAGGTTGAGAACCGCTGCTCTAAACTTTCCCTGTTCAGAGGATCAGATGAAGACTTCATTGGGTTTTATAGTGGCTTTCTGATTTTGGGTACTCCATTGCAAAAGGGAGTTTGAAAGTTATATACTGTTAATGATTATCTGCCCATGTCCTGCCTAAAATACCATGATTGTTTATGAAAAGTATCTTTAATAAAGCTGGATACAGTTTCGCTTGGAGAAAAAAATAATAATAATAAAAATAATAATAAAATAAATTGTACTTAGGCCCTGGCCAGTTGGCCTGCGTATAGAAGTCCTGGGTTTGATTCCTGGTTAGGACACAGAGGAGAAGCGCCCATCTGCTTCTCCACTCTTCCCCCTCTTCTTCCTCTCTGTCTCTTCCCCTCCCACAGCCAAGGCTCCATTGGAGCATAGTTGGCCTGGGCACTGAGGACGGCTCCATGGCCTCCACTTCAGGAGCTAGCTAGAATGGCTCCGGCACACAACAGAGCAATGCCCCAGATGGGCAGAGCATTGCCCCCTGGAGGGCATGCCAGGTGGATCCTAGTCGGGCACATGCGGGAGTCTGACTGCCTCCCCACTTCTAACTTAGGAAAAATACCAAAATAGATAGATCAGTGGTAGTCAACCTGGTCCCTACTGCCCACTACTGGGCGTTCCAGCTTTCATGGTGGGCGGTAGCAGAGCAACCAAAGTATAAATAAAAAGATAGATTTAACTATAGTAAGTTGTTTTATAAAGATTTATTCTGCCAAACTTAGCGAAAATCCAACATAAAGTACTTGGTAAGTAATTATTATATGCTTTAACTTACTGTAACTCTGCTTTATAAATTTTATAAAGTAAAGTTACTTCCCTACTTTATAAATCACTATTACTTTGGAACCGTGGGCGATTAAAAATTTTACTACTAACGGAGATACAAAAGTGGGCGGTAGGTTTAAAAAGGTTGACTACACCTGTACTAAGATAAAGCAGCTCTGCGAAGCAAAACATGAAACAAATTTGTAGGAAAGCAAGAAATGATGCCTTTTGGTTCTAAGAATTAGCTTCGTCTTAATCCAAACCTTTTTTCCCTATTTCAGCCAGGGTCCAGGAGGCTGTGGCTGAAAATCATGCAGTGTTAAGTTACGCTGTGGAGGAAGAAGAACGTACATCTCTGAGTCCAGCTGTGAAGCCGGGTGATAAGGTTAGTCGTGTCTGTGTGCACTGCCGCGTTGGCGGTGTTTGGCTTTGTAGTCTCTTTCGCTTAGTTCACAGAAGTGGTGAGATAAAGTTTGTGCCCTCTGAGATCTGCTCTTACTGAAGTGGATCAGTGATGAAAATAGCCAAATCTGAGCATCAGAAGACCCTCTAGTCTACTTGATGCATGATCTCTGTAGTTCTGAGAAGCAAAAGTGTAAATTAATTTAAAGTGTGTGTGTGTGTGTGTGTGTGTGTGTGTGTGTGTGTGTGTAAAGGTGAGTGTGGCTACTAAGGACTTGCTGATGAGTGAATGAGATTCAGGGGGTGGGGGACATATGTGTATGAAAGGCTGATCAGTTCTGAGCAATGATGAAAATGTTTTACTACTGACCTTTGTAATTATGAAGGTTTCTACACTTGATCTGAGCTCAGAATTGATAACTGCTGATGTTGGTGATTTGGGTTTTTTCCTAGATATTACTTTCTACATTGTGGTCTAATGGTCCTCTTAATTTTTAGGCTGAAACACAAGAGATTTATCATGAACCATTATCTTCAGTAACTATCTCTACTGGCAGCTTAAGTAATGAAAACACAGATTTGAGCTTTACAGATCCAGGTAATATCGTCAGAATATTTGTAAATAAATCGGAAGATCAGCACCAGTGCTGTTGCAGTACAGTTGTGAGAGTGACACTGCCTTTCACATTGTGCCAAGGGATTGTTCTTTAAATTGCAGAACTTTTCATGCCCGATAGAATATTGGACAGTATGATATTGTAACATAGTTGGAAATCATGGGCTTGCAGACCCTTGAGAGTGCTCTGTGGATCCCCAACAACACAGAAGTGTCCACTAATGTCACATTTTCCCATTCAGTAGCAAGTTATCTAAGCAAATTTCTTGTACTGATCCCATATCAATGTATATACATTGCTATGCCTCTCACCAAATTTGTCTCTGGAAGTACCTAGCCATTAAATATCTTCATTAATCTCTTTGCAGAGTCATTTCAGAACATGTGGACCATAGGGAACAAGAATCTGCCGCTGGCAAAGAACAAGAAACAATTTTAAGTTCCGCAGTTTGTTGTGGACCGTTAATGGCAGGAAGCCACTATAGATTCAAGGCTTAGCAAAAAGCTAAGTTCTCCCCCCTCCATCTCCATATTTGGCTTTGATGCTGAGTGTTTGCACCCACTCCACTTCCTTCCTTGGGTTGCAGGAAGCAATATACATACCCTTCCTCTGACTCTGTTTGTTTCAGATGTTTGTAAATTTCACTAATGTATCCTGTTTTTGCCTTGGGAGAGTTCCTGTCTTAGCCTTTGATGTGCAACTTTGTATCAGGGTCCTTGATTTGCATAGGTCCATATAATAAAGCGAACTGGGGCTGTGAGGCACTCAGATGCTGCCAGGCAGTTTGAGGAGTCCTCCCGGTCCCATCTCTGGAGTCAATACGAATTGGGAGGTGGGACTGAGGTCCAGTCCTGTACTGCCTGTTGTTGCCTGGGATAGTTGGGCAATGTTTGGCCTGCTGGAATCTGAATTTGCTGAGGAAACACTGACATTGCCCCTATTGTTTGATGGGGCCGGGGAGGGCCCCATTGTTCGTTTCCCTGCCCTGCGGTAGTACATTTAGGCCTCCCCTTATTCTTCCAATGTTTCCCTTGTCTACAAAGTGGGCAGAGGTCCGGAGCCTTAAGGGCTGGCTGTCCTTGAGGGAGAGGCCGAGACCAATATCCGGGGAAACCAGGGCAATTTTTAGCAAAATGCCTCGAACCCCCGCATTGAAAACAGTTTCCATGGGCAAAAGTACTTCCCTCGGCGCAAATTCTAATATAATCCTCTATATCTCCCTTCTTGCGGTGAGGCCAAAGTGCAGCCTGACAAGCAGAATTAGCATTTTCATAGGCTAGTTGTTTTATTAAAACCTTTCCCACATTTTTATCCCCTACTATTCTTTCAACTGCTTGAATTAGCCGTGAGACAAAGTCTTGAAATTGCTCGTCTGCACCCTGCCTAATTTTACCAAATTCTTCTGGTTTGGTCCCTGGAATAGGCAGGCATTTTCATGCCTGTGTGGCTAGCTGATTAATTATATCATAAATAGCTGGTCGATACTCTAATTGAGTTGCCGTATGGGCATACTTTCCTTCTCCAGTTAACATATCTACAGTAACAGCAACCTCCTCTTGCTGATTTTTCTCATCCAGCTCTATAGCCTTTTCATGAAAGTCTGACTTCCACAACAAATAATCACCCCCAGAGAGACAAGCACGAGCAATCGCCTTCCAGTCATTTGGGGGAAGAGCCTTTGCACTAATGGTATCTAATAAACCAAGTGTAAAAGGAGCAGTAGGCCCATACTGAGCACAAGCAAGTTTAAGCTCTTTCAGAGTTTTAAAAGGTACAGGTTCATGTTCTCGCACTAGTCTCCCTGTATCATCCTGTCTTTCCACAATAGGAAAACAGGCAAAGCCATCTATTGTTTCCCCTATATTTCGAGCCTGGTCTATAGATTGTTGGAGAGGAGATTTCCCAGATTTTGAGCTATAGACTATGGAATCAGCCCGATAAGGGAAGGAGGAGCAGAGGGTTGAATGTAGGAAGGAGCTGAGGGCAGCGGAGGCCCCGCGGCTAAGGCAGCCATAGCCACGGATTTTTCATCCCCCCTGTCATCCTCAGACTTCAAGTTATCCTCATATTCACATCCCTCTGTTTCCGGCTTACCCTGATACTCTTCAGACAATGATTTGTCTTCATATGGAAACATTTTTACAAAAAGGTCCCTTATTTTTTACCCTATCTGTCCCATATTCTTTTACTCCCAACTACACTTTCCCCAAATACTTTCTTTACTCACTGTGCGCACTTCACTTTGGGGAGTTCTGTCACCTTCCTTCAGTTTTAGTTTCCTCGTACTCAAGTCGTCTGTTCGGGCGCCACTTGCCGCGGACCAGCGCAGCTTCCAAATAACGGTGCGGAATTAAGGAAACACACTTTGTCAGAACAAAACCGATGGGACCAGGAGGACTCTTCAAACTGCCTGTCAGCATCTGAGTGCCTCACAGCCCCAGTTCGCTTTATTATATGGACCCATGCAAATCAAGGACCCTGATACAAAGTTGCACATCAAAGGCTAAGACAGGAACTCTCCCAAGGCAAAAACAGGATACATTAGTGAAATTTACAAACATCTGAAACAAACAGAGTCAGAGGAAGGGTATGTATATTGCTTCCTGCAACCCAAGGAAGGAAGTGGAGTGGGTGCAAACACTCAGCATCAAAGCCAAATATGGAGATGGAGGGGGGAGAACTTAGCCTTTTGCTAAGCCTTGAATCTATAATGGCTTCCTGCCATTAACGGTCCACAACAGCAGTTCCTGCATCACAAGTTAATTATCAAAGGCTGGGCGTTTTGGATGTTCATAGGCCTCTCTTGCCTACAGAGGAAAAACTTATATCTGCTCAAGCACACATTCAGCAGATGACAGATGAGTACATAGATGAAGCCAATTTGATAACTGAAAAGACAGATTTACAGGGTAAAATTATTTTGAGTAAATACTTTTATGTAAACTATAACTTTTGACTTTTTATCCCTTCTAGTTTTAAGTAGTGAGTGTTTGAGCTCCCTGTTTTCATGGCCACCACAGCAGTTATGCCATGGAAAACACCGAGGTATTTAGTGAGAGAGGGAACTTGGAACCAATTGGACTCACAGAAGAACACATAGAAGGAGAGTTTGGCAGAGCTTCCTTCACGGCTGCAGTTAACTATAACAGCTTGAGTGCAGTACAACTGACAATATTGAGAACAAGAACTCAGAAATCAGACAGACCTGGATTTAACTCCTAGTTGGACCATTTATCTTAGCCGTGAAACCATGGGCAAGATACTCTTTCATCTTCTATAATGGCGATGTTGTGGGGATTAAATGAGATAATGTATACACAAAGTGAAATGTTTGGCCCAAAGTAACCCTCAGCTTTTCTTTTTTTAATCATTAATCTGAAATGAGCTACGTGAGGATAACAAAGCTTATAGCAAAGCAGTGATCATAATGGTCTCTTAATTAACCTCAAAATTTTAGATGTGGTACAAATGGAGACATATATGTCAAAGGTTTTGGTCACTGAGTGTCCCCATTTTTTTGTACATTGTAAGTAATGATAGGAGGATCTAATTTGAAAACATCTTCTGATAATGAAAAAAAGATTTTGTTGAATGGGATTTAACTAAAAATAAGCTTTTATGAATACCAGTAGTCCCTCACTATATAGCAGTTCACTTTTCACAGTCTCAATGTATCACGTTTTTAAATTGTATATATCTAATTTTGTATTGCGGATTTTTTGCTATATTGAAGGATTGTGCGGTATATAGATAGGTATTTTCATATATTTATTATTTTAATTATTTTTGTGGTAAAGCATTTTCTAGCCTAAAAAATTGAAAACAATATAAAAATATATTAAAAAATTAATTAAAACATTAGTATTCACTGGTGTGTACCCATATAGAATTTTATATGTTGTTAAAATTATGTAGGTTTGCCTGGCCTGTGGTGGCGCAGTGGATAAAGCGTCGACCTGGAACACTGAGGTCGCCAGTGCAAAACCCTGGGCTTGCCTGGTCAAGGCACATATGGGAGTTGATGCTTTCTGCTCCTCCCTCCCCCTTCTCTCTCTCTCTCTCTCTCTCTCTCTTTCTCTCTGTCACTCTTTCTCTCTCACTCTCCTCTCTAAAAAAAAAAAAAAATTAAAATTATGTAGCTTTAAGACTGTAGAAAGTGTTTAAGAGTATAGGAAGTGTTTATAAGAGTTTGGGAAAGGGCCCTGGCTGGTTGGCTCAGCGGTAGAGCGTCGGCCTGGCGTGCGGGGAACCCGGGTCCGATTCCCGGCCAGGGCACATAGGAGAAGCGCTCATTTGTTTCTCCACCCGCCCCCCTCCTTCTTCTCTGTCTCTCTCTTCCCCTCCCGCAGCCAAGGCTCCATTGGAGCAAAGATGGCCCGGGCGCTGGGGATGGCTCCTTGGCCTCTGTCCAGGCGCTAGAGTGGCTCTGGTCGTGGCAGAGCGACACCCCGGAGGGGCAGAGCATCACTCCCTGGTGGGCAGAGCATCGCCCCTGGTGGGCGTGCCGGGTGGATCCCGGTCGGGCGCATGCGGGAGTCTGACTGTCCGTTTCCAGCTTCAGAAAAATACAACAAAAAAAAAATGTGGGAAAGGTTTATAGGAGTGTGGGGAGGGTTTATAAAGCCTTAAAATATATGTAAATAATAAAATAAATATAAAGTCACTACTTCGCAGATTTTTCCCTATCGCGGGCATTCTAGAACCTAACTCCCGTGATAGACGAGGGACCACTGTATATTCTTAGTACTACTTTTCTAGGCTTTATTTTAAAAGTAAATTCACTTTTTTTTCTTAAAATTCCAACAGTTGACGTTGACTTTCCAGAATTTGAATTCATTTTTCCCAACTTGCATCATCAGCTGTTTAAACCCTTAGAACCACAGCCAGATTTTGATTTGTCGTCATTATCCTCCGGGATTTCTCAAGAGGACAGAGGCTTCTATCAGGTATCTTTTTTTTTTTTCATAAATAAATTTTTATTAATTTTAATGGGGTGACATCAATAAATCAGGGTACATACATTCAAAGAAAACATGTCCAGGTTATCTTGTCATTCAATTATGTTGCATACCCATCACCCAAAGTCAGATTGTCCTCCGTCACCTTCTATCTAGTTTTCTTTGTGCCCCTCCCCCTCTCCCTCTCCCCCCCCCCCAAACACCACACTCTTGTCCGTGTCTCTTAGTCTCGTTTTTATGGCCCACCAATGTATGGAATCATGCAGTTCTTGGTTTTTTCTGATTTACTTATTTCACCCCGTATAATGTTATCAAGGTTCCACCATTTTGTTGTAAATGATCCGACGTCACCATTTCTTATGGCTGAGTAGTATACCATAGTGTATATGTGCCACATCTTCTTTATCCAGTCTTCTATTTTTTTTTTTTTTACAGTGATTAAAGCCTTTAATCACTTTTGGCCAATACAGCAAGAATCCATAAAAGAGTAGTGTCCTTAACATGTTCACCAAGACCAAGTTGGCACCAACACCATGCTAAGTCCCTGCAAATGCAATCCAACCCCAGTTCAGTCCGTTAGGAGCTGTCACAAGGAGCAGGAGTCCGGGAAATGTCCACATCCAGGAAAAGTCCGCATGGCACTGGAATTGTTGTCACAATTCTATACTTTGCAGCTCATGTCCAAGTCCCAATGACCGCTGCTTCTAGCTGGTAATGATTCAGGTAGACTGGAAAAGCCATCTGCAGCATGTGTGGAGATGGAGCTTCTGTTCTCCTCTGCCTGGAGAAATGAGACCAGGTTGCTTTTCCCTGGAGCTCTGCGACTGTGGCTTGGTAAAGAGAACCTTGGGATACACTAAGCTGGGTGGCAAAGGTAGATTCATAACAGAAGTTGGCAAAAGGGGGAAAGAGAGCTCTAAATTAGGAGTAGGTCCCAGCCTGAAATATGAGTGGGACATTGAGGTAGGAGGAATAAAGGAAACACTATATATTAAACAAAGCAGCAGAAAATAGGACTATCAACACCCACAACAGAGATCTTCGAGGGAAGAATAAAAAACCTGACTATTCAGGCAAGACGTAGTTAAGTGGCCCTTGTGCCAATGAGATCAGTTTACCTGCTTCTTGAAAGAAATACCCTAGGCTCGTCCACAGTGTTGTAGATGGGGCCGATGGCCCTGGACACCTTCAGCCTTCCGTGGCAAACCCCAGCATTCTGGGCAAGGTTAGGTCGTAGGTGGCTGGAGCAGGGCTGGAAGAGACTGAACCCTCCCTTAGAGGAGCGAGGGGGAAGCCTACCTTCCAGTGTCCCCTTTTCCTCATAGCAAAGGCATGTAAGCCTGGCAGACTTTAGCTCAATGACCTTCCTATTTACTATTGAAGCAGGACCCAGATGGAATCCTATGAGACCCCTTTGGGGCATTGGAGCCTTTAAGGGCGTATCCTAAAAGCTGGTAGTTCACCTGATCTCTATTGGGCTTTTTCTGCCTCTTGGTACCTTAAAAGCCATGCTCAGAAGATCTCACTGCGGGGTTTAAGGGTCCCCATCCGCCTATATAAACCTTTTCCGTATATCTGAGCTATTTGGAAAAAGACAAAACAGTGTTATTAGCTGAATCAAATAAAAGAAGGTAGAAGTTTGCAGGAGAAAAAGATTTGGCGTCTCTTGTTCATCAGCATTCAAAAGAAATTTAAAATTTTTTAAGTAAAAAGCATGATATGGTAGACCCGTAGGAGTTCCAGGATATGATTCTCCCCTTTTAAATTTTCTAAATTGACCTTAAAATATTTGGTCTGACCTGTGGTGGCACAGTGGATAAAGCGTCGATCTGGAAATGCTGAGCTCGCCGGTTCGAAACCCAGGGCTTGCCTGGTCAAGGCACATATGGGAGTTGATGCTTCTAGCTCCTCTTCCCTGTCTCTCTTGCCTCTCTCTCTCTGTCTCTCTCCTCTCTAAAATGAATAAATAAAAAATATATATATTTGCTGGGTACACTTTAATAATACCTTGACTTTAAAGATAGTAAGAAATACACATAATTCGAAAGGTTTGACAAAACACAGTAAATGCTTTTGCTACATATGCAGGAGCATTGTCAGTTTTAACCAGTTTAGGAAATCCAATAATAGAAAAATGCATACAGACAATGAGCTATAACATGCTTAGCAGCCTCTCCTGTTCTGAACAGAGGTTACTATAAATCCAGAATAGGTATCCACTGTAACGTGAACATAGGACTGTTTGCCAAATGAAGGTATATGAGTAACTTCCATTTGCCAGAGTTGTCCTGGTAGGAGTCCTTGAGGTTTAACTCCAAATGAAGGGACAGATTGTAGCATAGGACACCTTGGAAAGGATTTACCAATCTGCTGTGCTGCTTCCCAAGAAAGTTAAAACTGTTTACACAGGGCTGCAGCTTTCTGGTGATGAATAGTATGAGACTGAATTGCTTGATCTGTCATGGTTGCTCCAAATAATTTTCTTTTGAGTAGCTTGATTAACAAGGGCATTCCCTTGTGCTAAAGTTCCAGGGAGCATGGAGTGAGCTCGAGTATGTCCTATAAAACATGGAGCTCTATGTTGACATACAAGTCTTTGAAGAAGGAGGAACTGCTGAAATAGTTCATCAGCATTTGTCCCTACAACAAGCAGTCTTTATAGTGAAAACACCATAAGTAAATATTTGCTGTCTGTATATAGACTAAAGGGGGAATATGGCAAATGCTGAAAAGCCATGATAATGGCATATAATTCTAGTCTTTGAGCTGATTTTAAGTTGACAGTTTCAGTATACAGTTGTCCATTGATTTGCAAAAGCAATTTGCCATTTAGTGTAAGTTTCCCAGAGCCATTGTTCATCCTTTGAAAAAAGGAACAACAATAATTTTGAGGCTCAAAACCTATAAGCTGTTAAGAGTCGCCTATGCCCCTTGATAATCCAGGATGCGACAAAATCAAAATATGAAAGTGTATTCCATGGGCCATTATTAGATGGCTCAATGTGCCCAAGCTGTAGCTGCTCTTGTACCAATTGAGCAGCTGCCCTAAGATTCTCCTGAGGAAGGGGCCATTGGTCTACCCATACAGGATTATTTTATTTCCAAGTAATTGGGTCTGCACAATGCATTATTAAGGTAGCAGGAGCTACCAAGGCCCCTATGCTAAGTTTTGATATCCTAATCCACACCTTCTGGTAATGGGTGCCACTTCTGTGGGGGTGAGAATTCCTCGCTGTTCTTTCCCTAGTCCCTTAATGGGCAGAAATCCCCGATCAAGCATCTGAGTACTGACTAAACCATTAGGACTGACAAGCAACGCTCCCATATTTTTCAAAACATCTCTACCCCACAAGTTAACTGGCCATCCAGGGAACACATAAGGCTTAAAAAATCCAGAATGACCTTCTTAATCTTCCCAATGTAAAAAACTAGAACTTTTTTGAGGGGATTTACTCTGCCCTATACCTTGTAATTCTGTGGCTGCTGCATGAGTGGGCCAGGAAGGAGGCCAATGTAACTTGGCAATAAGAGATACATCAGCTCTAGTATCTAAAACTCCTTTAAATTTATGCTCATGGCCCTGGCCAGTTGGCTCAGCGGTACAGCGTCGGCCTGGTGTGCGGGGGACCCGGGTTTGATTTCCGGCCAGGGCACACAGGAGAAGCACCCATTTGCTTCTCCACCCCCCTCCTTTCTCTCTGTCTCTCTCTTCCCCTCCCGCAGCCAAGGCTCCATTGGAGCAAAGATGGCCCGGGCGCTGGGGATGGCTCCTTGGCCTCTGCCCCAGGCGCTAGAGTGGCTCTGGTCGCAACAGAGCGACGCCCCGAAGGGGCAGAGCATCGCTCCCTGGTGGGCAGAGCGTCGCCCCTGGTGGGCATGCCGGGTGGATCCCGGTCGGGCACATGCGGGAGTCTGTCTGACTGTCTCTCCCCGTTTCCAGCTTCAGAAAAAAAAATAAATAAATAAAATAAAAATAAATTTATGCTCATGTATTAGTTCCATTTCAGGGTGTTCCTGACCTATTTTTTTAAATCCAATTGGCAAAATCAGACGAGCCAAATCACCAATTTGCTTGGGGCCCCTTTTGCAGGATGTGGCCTGAGAAGCAGAATTAGCATCCTTATACTATTCTTCTGTCTGAATTAACTGTGAGACTAATTTTGTTTTTGATTAATTTTAATGGGGTGACATTGATAAATCAGGGTACATCTGTTCAGAGAAAACATCTCTAGGTTATTTTGACATTTGATTATGCTGCATTCCCATCACCCAAAGTCCAGTTGTCTTCCGTCACCTTCTAACTGGTTTTCTCTGTGCCCCTCCCCTCCCCCAACCCCCTCCCTCTCCCATCCCCCCCACCCTGTGTCCCCCACACTGTTGTCCATGTCTCTGAGTCTCATTTTTATGTCCCACCTATATATGGAATCATATAGTTCTTAGTTTTTTCTGATTTACTTATTTCGCTCAGTATGTTATCTAGGTCCATCCAAGTTGTTGTAAAAGATCCGATGTCATCATTTCTTATGGCTGAGTAGTATTCCATAGTATATATGAACCAAAGCTTTTTAATCCACTCGTCCTCTGACAGACACTTGGGCTGTTTCAAGATCTTCGCTGTTGTGAACAATGCTGCCATTAACATGGGGGTGCATTTCTTCTTTTCAAACAGTGCTATGGTGTTCTTGGGGTATATTCCTAACGGGTATAGCTGGGTCAGAAAGCAGTTCAATTTTTAATTTCTTGAGGAATCTCCATACTGTTTTCCACAGTGGCTGCACCAGTCTGCATTCCCACCAGCAGTGCAGGAGGGTTCCCTTTTCTCCACATCCTTGCCAACACTTACTTATTCTGTGTTGTTTTGTTGATGAGCGCCATTCTGACTGGTGTGAGGTGATATCTCATTGTGGTTTTAATTTGCATTTCTCTAATGATTAGTGATGTTGAGCATTGTTTCATCTGCCTATTGGCCATCTGTAGGTCCTCTTTGGAGAAGTGTCTATTCCTTTCTTTTGCCCATTTGTGGATTGGATTGTTTGTCTTCCTGGTATTAAGTTTTACAAGTTCTTTATAAATTTTGGTTATTAACCCCTTATCAGATGCATTATCAAATATATTCTCCCATTGTGTAGTTTGTCTTTAGCTGTGCAGAAGCTTTTTAGTTTGATAAAGTCTCATTTGTTTATCCTTTTATTTCACTTGCCTATGGAGACAAATCAGCAAATATATTGTTGCGAGAGATGTCGGAGAGCTTACTGCCTTTGTTTTCTTCTAAGATGCTTATTACATTTCACGCCTTACATTTAAGTCTTTTATCCATTTTGAGTTTATTTTTGTGAATGGTGTAAGTTGGTGGTCTAGTTTTATTTTTTTGCAGGTAGCTGTCCAATTTTCCCAACACCATTTGTTGAAGAGGCTGTCTTTACTCCAATGTATGTTCTTATCTCTCCTTTGTCAAATATCAATTGTCTATAAAAGAGTGGGTTTATTTCTGGGGTCTCAGTTTTGTTCCATTGATCTATATGCCTGTTTTTAAACCAGTACCAGGCTGTTTTGAGTACAGTGGCCTTATAATATAACTAGATATCCGGAAGTGTGATACCTCCCACTTTTTTCTTCCTTTTCAAGATTGCTGAGGCTATTCATGTTCTCTTTTGGTTCCATATAAATTTTTGGAATATGTGTTCTATATCTTTGAAGTAAGTCACTGGTATTTTAATCCGTATTGCATTGAATTTATAAATTGCTTTGGTAATATAGACATTTTAATGATGTTTATTCTTCCTAACCATGAGCATGGTATATGTTTCCACTTGTTTGTATCTTCCCTGATTTCTTTTATCAATGTGTTATAATTTTCTGAGTACAAGTCTTTAATCTCCCTGGTTAAATTTATTCCTAGGTACTTTATTTTTTGGTTGCAATGATAAAGGAAATTGTTTCCTTAATTTCTCTTTCTGACAGTTCATTGTTAGCATATAAAAATGCCTCTGATTTCTGAGTATTAATTTTATATCCTGCCACTTTGCTGAATTCACTTATCAGGTCTAGTTGTTTTGTTTTTTTATAAATAAATTTTTATTAATTTTAATGGGGTGACATCAATAAATCAGGGTATGTATATTCAAAAAAAACATGTCCAGGTTATCTCATCATTCAGTTATGTTTCATACCCATCACCCAAAGTTAGATTGTCCTCCATCACCTTCTATCTAGTTTTCTTTGTGCCCCTCCCCCCCTTCCCCTCGCCCTCCTTCCCTCTCCCCCATAACCACCACACTCTTGTCCATGTCTCTTAGTCTCGTTTTTATGGCCCACCAATGTATGGAATCATGCAGTTCTTGGTATTTTCTGATTTACTTATTTCACTCCGTATAATGTTATCAAGATCCCACCATTTTGCTGTAAATGATCCGATGTCATCATTTCTTATGGCTGAGTAGTATACCATAGTGTATATGTTCCACATCTTCTTTATCCAGTCATATATATATATATTTTTTTTTCCACAATGATTAAAGCCTTTAAGCAAACTCTTGGCCAATACAACAAGAATCCATAAAAGAGTAGTGTCCTTAACATGTTCACCAAGTCCAAGTTGGCACCAACACCATTCCAAATCCCTGCAAATGCAATCCAACCCCAGTTCAGTCCGTTAGGAGCTATCACCAGGAGCAGGAGTCCAGAAAAAGTCCACATCCAGGAAAAGTCCGCATGGCACTGGAATCGTTGTCACAATTCTATACTTTGCAGCTCATGTCCAAGTCCCAATGACCGCTGCTCTAGCTGGTAATGGTCTAGTAGTTTTTTGACCGACTTTAGAGTTTTCTATATACAATATCATATCATCTGTAAATAATGATAGTTTTACTTCTTCTTTTCCAATTTGGATGCCTTTTATTTGTTTTTCTTGTCTGATTGCTGTGGCTAGGACTTCCAGAACTATCTTGAATAAGAGTGGTGAAAGAGGGCACCCCTTCCTTGTTCCTGATCTTAAGGGGATTGCTTTTAATTTTTGCCCATTGAGTATGATGTTGGCTGTGGGTTTGTCATAAATGGCCTTTATCATGTTGAGGTATGTTCCTTGTATTCCCACTTTGCTGAGAGTTTTGATCATGAATGGGTGCTGGATTTTATCAAATGCTTTCCTGCATCTATTGAAATTATCATGTGGTTTTTCTCCTTCCTTTTGTTCATGTGATGAATCACATTGATTGATTTGAGAGTACTGTACCAGCCTTGCCTCCTCAGAATAAATCCAACTTGATCATGGTGTATGATTTTTTTCATATATTGCTGGATCCTGTTTGCTAATATTTTGTTGAGGATTTTAGCATGTAAGTTCATCAGGGATATTGGCCTATAATTTTCTTTCTGTGTGTTGTCTTTGCATGGTTTTGGAAGAAGAATTGTGCTTGCCTCATGAAAGAAGCTTGGAAGTCTTCCTTCCTCTTGAATTTTTTTTTTTCTTGTTTGTTTGTTTTTTGTTTTTTTCTGAAGCTGGAAACGGGGAGAGACAGTCAGACAGACTCCTGCATGCGCCCGACCGGGATCCACCCGGCACGCCCACCAGGGACGAAGCTCTGCCCACCAGGGGGCAGTGCTCTGCCCCTCCGGGGCTTCGCTCTGTCGCGACCAGAGCCACTCTAGCGCCTGGGGCAGAGGCCAAGGAGCCATCCCCAGCGCCCGGGCCATCTTTGCTCCAATGGAGCCTCGCTGCGGGAGGGGAAGAGAGAGACAGAGAGGAAGGAGGGGGGGTGGGTGTGGGGAAGCAAATGGGTGCTTCTCCTGTGTGCCCTGGCCGGGAATCGAACCCGGGTCCCCCGCTCATCAGGCTGACGCTCTACCACTGAGCCAACTGGCCAGGGCCCCTCTTGAATTTTTTGAGATAGCTTGAGAAGGATAGGAGTTAGTTCTTCTTTGAATATTTGGCAGAATTCACTTGTGAAGCCATCAGGCCCAGGACTTTTCTTTTTTGGGAGTTTTTTGATAACTGTTTCAATCTCATTTGTTGTAACTGGTCTGTTTAGGTTTTCTGATTCTTCCAGATTAATTTTTGGAAGATTATATGTTTCAAGAAATTTGTCCATTTCATCTAGGTTGTCTAGTTTTTTGGCATACAGTTCTTCATAGTATTTTCTTACAATGTTTTGTATTTCTGTTGTGTCAGTTCTTATTTCTCTACTCTCGTTTCTAATTTTATTTATTTGAGTCCTCTCTCTTTTTTTCATGGTGAGTCTCATTAAAGGTTCATCGATCTTGTTTACCTTTTCAAAGAACCAGCTCCTGGTTTCATTGATCCTCTGTATTTTTTCTTTAGCCTCTATGTCATTTATTTCTGCTCTGATCTTTATTATTTCATTCCTTCTACTAGCTCTGGGCTTTACTTGCTATTCTTTTTCTAGTTCTTTTAGATGTAAGGTCAAGTTTATTTGAGCTTTTTCTAGCTTCTTGAGGTATGCTCATAATGCTATGAACTTCTCTCTCAGGACTGCTTTTGCTGTGTCCCATATATTTTGAGTTGATATATGTTCATTATCGTTCGTTTCTAGGAATTTTTTAATTTCTTCTTTGATCTCATTTATTCATTCGTTATTTCATGAATATTTCAGTTTCCAAATGTTTGAGTATTTTTTAGTTTTTCTGTTGTGGTTGATTTCTAGTTTAATGCCATTGTGATCAGAGAAAGTGCTCGATATGATTTCAATCTTCTTAATTTTGTTGAGACTACTTTTGTGTCCTAACATGTGCTCTATTCTAGAGAATGTACCATGAGCACTTGAAAAGAATGTATATTCTGCTGTTTTAGGGTGAAAGGTTCTGAAGATATCTATTAAATCAAATTGATCTAGTATGCTTTTTAAGTCTGCTGTTTCTTTGTTAATTTTCTTTCTTGAGGATCTATCTAGTGATGTTAGTGGGGTATTGAAATCCCTCACTATTATGGTATTGCTGTTAATCTCGCCCTTTAAATCCATCAAAGTCTGCTTTATATATTTAGGTCCTCCTATATTAGATGCATAGATATTTATAATGGTTATATTTTCCTGTTGGATTGCTCCTTTTATCATTATGTAGTGCCCTTCTTTATCTCTAACTATAGTCTTTGTTTTAAAGTCTATTTTGTCTGATGTAAGTATTGCTACCCCAGCTATTTTTTATTTCCATTTGCGTGAAATTTTTTCCATCCTCTTATCTTCAGTCTATGTGCATTTTTTGGTTTTTTTTGTTTTTGTTTGGGGTTTTTTTTTTGTATTTTTCTGAAGCTGGAAATGGGGAGAGACAGTCAGACAGACTCCTGCATGCACCCTACCTGGATCCACCCGGCACGCCCACCAGGGGCGATGCTCTCCCCACCAGGGGGCAATGCTCTGCCCATCCTGGGTCTCGCTATGCTGCGACCAGAGCCACTCTAGCACCTGAGGCAGAGGCCACAGAGCCATCCCCAGCGCCCGGGCCATCTTTGCTCCAATGGAGCCTTGGCTGCGGGAGGGGAAGAGAGAGACAGAGAGGAAGGAGAGGGGGAGGGGTAGAGAAGCAGATGGGTGCTTCTTCTGTGTGCCCTGGCCGGGAATCAAACCTGGGTCCTCCGCACGCTAGGCCTACGCTCTACCACTGAGCCAACCGGCCAGGGCCTGTGCATCTTTTGTTTTAAGGTGTGTCTCTTGTAGACAGCATATGTATGGGTCCTGTTTTCTTATCCATGCAGCTATCCTATGTCTTTTGATTGGATTATTTAATCCATTTACATTTAAGGTTATTATTGATATGTAATTGTTTATTGCCATTTTATTCTTTAAAACTGTATTCCTCTTTTGCTATATTCTTTTTCTCCTTTGATCTGTTTACAACAGGCCCCTTAGCATTTCTTGCAGCCTTGGTTTGGTTGTAGTGAATTCTTGAGTTGTTTTTTTTTTTTTTTTGTCTGGAAAGCTTTTTATTTCTCCTTCAATTTTAAATGATAGCCTTCTAGATAAAGTAGTGTTGGTTGTAGGCTGTTGTTCTGCTTTACTTTGAATATTTCTTGCCATTCTCTTCTGGCCTCAACTGTTTCTGTTGAGAAATCAGAAGTCATCCTTATGGGGGCTCCTTTGTAGGTGATAGTCTTTTTTTCTCTAGCAGCTTTTAATATTTTCTCTTTATCACTTAGCTTTGATATTTTAATTATGATGTGTCTCGGTGTTGATTTCTTTGAGTTTCTCTTTAATGGAGCTCTCTGTCCTTCTTGAACATGTGAGATGTTTTCTTGCCTTAATTGAGGGAAGTTTTCAGCTATGATATGCTTGAACAAAGTCTCTATTTCTTTTTCTTTCTCTTCTTCTTCAGGATCCCCTATGATGTGGATGTTATTTCTCTTCATGTTGTCACAGAGCTCTCTTAGAGTTTCCTAACTTTTTGAGTCTCTTTTCTTTTTTCTGCTCTGCTTCCATGTCTTTTTTTATCTTGTCCTCTAACTCGCTGATTCCATTCTCAGCTTCATTCATCCTGCTTTTAATTCCTTCCATTGTGTTCTTCATTTCTGATATTGTATTGTATTTGTCATTTCTGACTGATTCTTTTTTATTATTTCAAATGTCCTTTTTTATATTTGCTATCTCTTTATTAGGTGTTCGTAATGACCATCTATTGTTGTTCTCGTATCTTTGAGCATCCTAACAATCATTTTTTAAACTCTGCATCTGGTAATTTGGTTATATCTGCTTTATTCAGGTCCTTTTCTGGGGATTTCTCGTGATTCATTTGTGTTGCATTTCTCTGCCTTCTCATTTTCTCTGTTTAAAGGAAGGTTTTGGCCACTGGAGTCCACTGGGTGTGGCCTCTGTTCCCTAGGTATGGTCTGTTTGCTGGCCCGCCACCCCCTCTGCTGTTGCTACCTAGGGCATTTGGGTATGTGCATTGCCTGCCCATTGGGGCTGTTGCTGTGGTTTCCGCCTCCTTTACAGGAGTGGCTGTGATCACGTGCTTGAGTGTACAAGCCTTGGTGGCCTTGGCCTTTGCCCCGCCTCCGTGGGTGGTGTTATGCTCGGCCCTGAGGGCAATGTCGAGCACCTTTGCTCAGCTGAGGATCTCCGCCTGTTTCCGGGCCTTCGCCCCACCCTTGCAGGAGGAGCCCACTCGTGGGACAGCTGCAATCCTTGGCTCCACAGACCAGGCGGGACTCTGCCTGTTCTGGGTTTTTGGCTCCACCCCCATGGGAGGAGCCGGCTCCCAAGTCAGGCCACAAGCCTCGGTTCCACAGGTGGGGCAAGGCTGTGCTCCTGCGCCCTTGCTCAAGGGCTGGTCTCCACCCCTTCCAGGGTTCCCACCCTTCTTCCACAGGCTGGATTGCAGGCTGCCCGCAGCTGGGCTTGACCGCTTTTGCACTCCCCCTCCTCCCCAGCCGAGCAAGACTGAGCTCACACCTGGGCCTCAGTGGTGGCCAGCCGGCTTCTGCCCTTGCCGACAGAACCACGCTTCCGCTTTCCACCGCCACCCATTCTCCAGCGAGCCCTCAGCCGTGTGGGTGGGGGCGCTGCAGCTCAGACCCTAACACTCATTACTGTAGTCCCAAGAGCTCCCTCCTTCTAAGCGACTCTGCTCTGAGTGCCGTGGGAGAGCTTGTTTGGCTGATGTCCTGCTTCCCTTTGCTGGTATTGCTGTTTCCAGGGGAAATATTCACTTCAGATTTAGGGAGTGACTCGTCCCAGGGATTAGGATGGCTGTCTCCCATAATGTTTCTCCCTGTGCCTCCTAGATTACACTCTCTTCCTGCTACTCTGGTCCTCTCCTATCTCCCCGTCCCCCGGAGCCCTGGGTGAGTGGTTGTGAGATAGGTTTTCTGTGCAGTCCCTTTAAGAAGAATCCAGGGTCTAAGAAGTCAGTCTCTTTCTCACAAACAGTGTCCTGACTTGTTTCCAGCTAAATACTGTCCATATGCCTCTTCTAGGCTGTGGGGCTGCAGGCTGGGGCTTTGTTCCTGGGACTCAGGATCCTCCTCTTTTTGCTAAACTCACTTCCCGCCACGTGAGCCTCTCCTGGCTGCCGTTCACTCCAGGGAGCTGGGCAGCCCTCTCCGCGTTTCTGCTTTTTCTACCAGTCTTAGTGTGGCTTCTTCAGTGTTCCTTGGTTGAAGAGTCCTCTTAGTTTAGGCTAAAGTTGGTTTTTCCAGATGATATTTCTTAAAATTAGTTTGTAATCCACTTTGGTTCTGGGAGGTGGATGTTGGTACGTCCGCCTACTCCAGTGCCATCTTGTCTTCCAGGTATTTTAATCTATCAGGTATTTTAAAGTACATGCTTCATTTCCCTGGATTTTCCAGAATAGTCTGACACTTTTTTTCTGTTAGAACAGAACAATGGTTGTTAATCTTGGTTACCAATTAGAATCATATGGAAAGCTTTTAAAAATCCCGATGCCCAGACTGCACCCCAGAGCAATGAAATCAGAATCCCTCAGAGAGCTCCAATGTGAGGACTTTGTGAAAGTCCCCAGGTGTGTCTAAAGTGGAACCAAGACGGAACGTAGCTGCTTTAGAATTTTATTTGGTCAGCCTTGCTCCAGATAGTATGACTCATAAGTGACCTTACAGTATTTTTGTTTATTTACTATAATGGACTTTAATGGAATTCATCCTTAAACATTTAAGGTAAATATAATTTTGCAAATTTTCAAAAGTCTTTTTCCATCCAGTAAAGAAGCTAAGATCCAAGCCTGGGTCTTTCTACCTCCACACACTGACATCTGGGCTGGACACCATTTGTGCTAATCAGAAATGAGCTCATCAGGCTCTAAACTCAAATGGTTAATTCACAATTTTTCTTTATTATTTTCTAAAATTATTTTAATATTTTTTTTAAATGCCCTTTCATATGAACTGAAATGGAAGAATTAGGCTTGACTAAGTAAATTATTAGTGTGATGTTAAAGTGACAATTAAGGAAGAGTAATGTCAAAGGAACATGATTATTGACTCAACTTGTAATACATAATCAGTATTTCAGCATTTTCCTGTCATTCTGCATCAGAGCCCAGACACTTCAGGTGGAAGCCACCACGCCACTGTGCCATCCAGAGGGACAGTTTCCTTTACTGCACTGAGGAGGACCAGCCTGCAGTCTTCCCTTATTACAAACCTCAGTCAGCAGCCTGCCTCCGACTTCACTCACTCTGCAGCTCACAGTTTTGACACAGAAAATATTATTGAAGGTATGTATGATTAAGTTAGAAAAAGTTAAAACCCAGTACTTTTCTTCTTGATTGTTTACATGCATTTTTCTTGGAAATTGTGCCTAGCAGTTCCTGGTTTGTCTCCAGTCCTGTTCTCACCTCTGCCCCCAGTGTTACAAATTCTGTTTCTTGTATTCATTTAAATAACAGCGGTAATGTATGCTCACTTAGCAGTTTCACAGTAGTGAACTGGATAAAGTGCTGCCTCTTCAACTCTTACAGTTTATCCTTCTAAAACGTTTTGTACAAATATAATTATATATACATAAACACACACACACATACACATACACATACATGAAATACACACACGTTTTAACCTAAGTCCTTCTGTTACAACAGAATCAATATTTGGTTCTCATAATGAGGGAGAATGTACTCATTATGTCAGATAGCCATGTTTTTTAATTAATAATAGGGAAAATACATGGTGTGAGCAGCAGTTATTAGAAAGTCAGACCATCCTTTAGCTTTCTGTTCATGGTTACACACATCAACTTTCTCTCCTAAAATTGTAGGAACTAAGCTATGGAATTTTCTCAAAGTATTAGGGGCTGTATCAGTATCCAAGTTTTATCACATATGACGACTGACTGATTTCTTCAACTTATTGCAGGATCTGAACAGTTTTTTCAACAGCCTCTACCAGAATTTTCTTCACTGGAGGGGAACCAACATACTGATCTACCAAGTATTTTAAGTATTGAAGCAAGAGATTCTTCCCAAGGCTTGGAAAAGCAGTATTCCTGTGAACCAACTGAAACATTACAGAACAAGGGGGAAAATGTCCGTTCCCAGCCTTCTGTTGGAAATTTGCAGAGTTCAATCTTCACTTCATCCACTGAAGCTAATGTATTTCATCAGTTAAATTCACAGCATAGCACTCCATGTGGTTCTACCTCTAGTGAGTGCTCAGTGAAAGACCAATTAGAAGGCAGAAAAGGACAGGGCTTAGAAGAACTATCAGAAAGAGGAAATGATGAACTGTTACAAAGTGAAGGACTCACTGAAAGGAATAAAACTGAAAGCTGTGCAGTTTTAAATGTGAATCCACATGTACAGGAAATTGACTCACAATTGTGTGTAAGAACAGTGGAGAGGGGAACTTTAGTTCAGATACCATACTCATTAACCATTCAGAATGAAAAATGTTTTGAGAAGTCAGTTACAGCACAAACTCCAAAAATCATACCAAATCTCTCTCTGCTGTCACAGTCAGAGCCCTTTCTCAGTTCCGGATCATGTTCACCACGGAGATCTGTTCCAGTCTGGGTGAGTGAAATCCGTCTTGTATAGTTAGCATTTAGATTGGTTTTCCAGGAAGACTTTTTTACTGACATTTGAATTCTTTAGTTAAGATACTGGTCAAAAACGCATATAGACCTGTGGTGGCGCAGTGGATAAAGCGTCGACCTGGAAATGCTGAGGTCGCCGGTTCAAAACCCTGGGCTTGCCTGGTCAAGGCACATATGGGAGTTGATGCTTCCAGCTCCTCCCCCCTGTCTCTCTCTATCCTCTCTCTCTTCTCTCTAAAAATGAATAAACTAAAAAAAAATTAAATTAAAAAAAATGAAATAAAATTTAAAAAAAAAATGCATATAAATACATAAATCTAGTTAAGTATGCATGTTATAAATGTGAGGATAATTACTAATAGAGTAGAAATAAGTTTCCAAACCAGCAGAGAATAAAACAAAAATACAGCAATATTTTGAATTCAAAGGCAGAAAAAGAGGGCAATATAGTTTCAAAAAAAAAAGAAAAAAGTAAAAAATGTCCAAATCCAGGAGGATTTTTCAAAACAAAATCAAGAGAAACAACAAAGGTACTTGTTAATATGCTTGAGATAATCATTCTTGTAATCATCAGAAATCTTCAAATTTGGACATATCTGAATTTTGGAAAAGGTTTTCCTCCCAAGTCACATTATTTGTTCAGCTTCTCTGAGGAGTGGTGGCCGGCCTATGCTTCAGCACCTTTGGTGTTCAACCTTATTGTATTACATTGAATTAATAACTCATCACTTGAATATAGTATTGTTTGTCCTAAGCATAAGCATATGAGAATAGAGATCGAATATATGGTTGACATCTAGACCACAGATGATTTGGTTTTGGATTGCTTTTGCAAACTCTTGCTCAATGTTTAAAAGATGACGTTTCCCATAAAAAATTAATCTGTCAACATTGGCAATATTTGGCTGCAACCCATTAGCACCACTCCGCTTGGGCTATATCCTCTGCTTCTCCACAGCACGGGTAACATGCACCTAATTGCCTAGCCCTGTGAGCTTTGGGGTTTGTAGTCCTTGTAGGCCTTTTCAGTTAATCACATTATTTCACCTACTCCCAAGTCCTCGCCAGATATCTGAAAGGCGTGGGGGTGGAGGGATGCACTGGGGTGTTCTGTACATTTTCACATTTTGAATGTTTAAGGCTATTATTTTTGGACACTTTCCTCTTTAATTTTATTGCACAGGAGACAGAGTCTGGCCATGGTATAATGGAGGAACCAGAACTTACGTTAGTAAGCACCAGTGATATCAGTATTGCTGAAATGGATTTTGCAAACCTAACCCTAGAAGAAAAGAAAGTGGATGAGGAGAAAAGTTCTCAGGTAATAATAGCAGTCATAGCATTCCATAGCTGAGAATTGGGGAACTACTTTTTTCACATTTTGTCACTTTTTTCTTTCCATTAGAATTATTTGCAAACTTACCTCCTCATATTGTGGTTTATGCAAGTGCAGCAAACTACAAAGTGTACAGGAGAAACTGACAGATGACAGGCAATGGAAAAGCCTCTCAACCGAACAACATTGTTTTGTAGCATGTAGTAGTCTTAAATACACTGGTGGCACATGCCAGGGAGTAAGATCTCAAATGCTCCTCTTAAAATATGTATTTCTGATGCTAGTTCATTGACTTAGGCTAAATCTCCTGCCTGCCTTTCCAAATGAGATACTTTATTCCAAAGGTATGAGACAACAGGTTTTAAGGAGGGCAAAACCACAGTGGATATGCTTTGTAAGTTTATTTTGAAAATATTTCAAATTCTATCAACTACATTCCTTTTTCCACAAGCAAACCATTGGATTCTTGCTTGGCACATAACTTCACTAATTCCATTTTAGTAAGGGCTCCAGGTTTATATCGATGGTATCAAGTCTTGTGACCTGATGCTAGTTTAGAGTATTCCAGGATAGTGTGAGTTAAAACTAAAAGCTTTTGGCTAAGGTAGAATGGGAAAGTAAGTGTGGGAGCTACTAATTTTTCTCTAGTACTGCTGGTCAAATGAAGTGTTTTGATGGGAGTAAAACTATTAAAGAATTTCCCTTGCTATAAAATTGTTCTAAAGCTGAACCAGGGTGTAGCTGCAACCTGGTGAGATGTAGAAACCATGCCTGAACTTTGAAGCGAAAGCAACTTCATTTATGAATTTCTTAAAATTAGGTGACTGAATTTCTGCCTCATGTACCAGAAACAGAAAACCCAGATTGTCCAGCTGGGTCAGAGCTCCCCTTGGAGAGGTCGCCTACAGTTCCTGCAGGTATGCTGTGTCTGAAAGGGTTTGTGAACCCAGGGGCTAGTAGGAGCTCCACACTCAGGTCCCAGCCTTTTTTTCTTTTTTCTCTTAACAGAAACCCTTCCAAAATTTACACCTGTACCAGGGAGCTTACAAGAAGCATTTGTAAAGAGAAAAAAATCATTTATAGAGAGATGCTGTCAGAGACAGACAGAAATAAGGAATAAAAATCGTGTCTCTGAAAGCCAAGTAATCAAGGGTAAAACTTCTACAGGTATGTTGCCAGAAACATTTGTATCACTTTTCAAAAAGGGAATCTATATTACCATTCAAATTACCTGTTCTCTGCTCAGGTTCACCTGTGAGTCACCTGAAGTGCCTGAGTAAAGTCAGGGTGTCACTTCCTGAAGACAGAAAGACAACAAAAGTCCTCATGCATCAGAGGGCTCTAAGGTACATGTATGTGTATATTTCTGAATAATTCACGTTTCTGAACTATTTGTCTGATTCCATATAAATGTCTTACAGATTATACAATCAGTTAGCTGAAGTAAAACAGCAAAAGGAAGAGAAAGCAAAGCAAGATGCTTATGCCCAAAACAGAGCAAGGGCAAAGGAATTCCACAAGGTGAGCAGGGCACAAAGGGAATGTACATGGCAGGATACACCACCATTGAAACTGCTAAATTTTACTTTATTCCCTCCACAGAAAACACTACAGAAACTTCGAGCCAAAAATACATGCTGACTTTCTACGAAAAGTGTAAAGGGTTTTTTTTATTATATGTAACATAGGTACAAGTATTTAAAGTTAATAAATTTTTATTTAAGGAATTCCACATGTTATAAGTCCTTCGCATCCTTCACTGCAGTTCCTCCAGTTTGAGTCTTAATCCCTAAAAAAGAAGAGCAGGCAGTGGTTAAACTAGAGAGACACTAAGTCATCCACTCATCGATGATAAGAAGAGCTAAATGTATTCTCCTCAGGGAAACAACAGCACTACTGAGTGTCTATTACATCCTGTGGAGAATGTCAATCTTAGGTCACAGCGTTAAGAGCTCCTGGTTTGGGTCCCATAAGCTCTCTTTGAAATGACCTATTAGAATCTTTTCTCGTGTACATACCTTTTTTTGCTCAATCCAGTTACTTGTCATGTCAGTCAGTCCTGTGTAACAGTAATAGAGATGAATCATGTCATCACAAACTATCTGGTCACTAGCAGCCTACAATTAGCGAGACAAACTCCAGAGGTCTGAGACAGCTATTAAAAAACCCTCACAGATTACCAATGGCTATTATAAATCTGCACCAAATAAAAGAAAAACTCTCCCGGTTTCACACCTATTCAGTGCAGTTCGATGTGGGCTCACACACAGATTTTTTAGGGCTCCTTAGGTAGCTATCCTGTATAGCCTCTACAGACTCATCACTGACTGATGGCCTACCAGAACAGGGTTTCTCCACCAAACTGCCAGTTTCCTTCAATTGCTATCCCACCGAGTAATGTTATTCCTATGTAGTGGCGCTTCGTTATAAACACACCGATATTCACGTTGCACTTTGGTCACAGATTCGAATTTAGCGAGCCACAGAACAATGAACTTTCCTCTGCACCGCCCACATCTCTCCTGGCATGGCCATGGGCTGCTCCGCTGTATACACGGTGTTACATCATCATCTGCGCATGCGCACATGCTGCCACATCATCCTGCAGAAACTGGGAAGGTTTTCCTTTTATTTGGTGCAGATTTCACATTTTTCCAGTGACCAGTCAAAAGTGCACCATGACTTTACAGACATACTATATTATAGTCACTTACTGCTCGTGTTATGAAAATAAAGGTTAATAAAATGTTCCCAATAGATTGAATACTAGCAATGTAGCAGAAAGAAAACCTAATGGGAAAATGTTTTGTGGTCATGTCCACGGCAAATGAGAAACTGCATTCTAAAAGCCTTGGTAATGACCGATAACTGGACAAATAATCTGGTGTGGTGAGACAAATAACTTACCATGATTCTTTTAGTTGAGCATCTCTATCTCCACTTGAATATGGCCATACTTCAAAAATTCACCACCTGTGGAGAAAGATTTAAAATTTTTGAAGTTCATACTGGACTATATTTTCCAACATGGAGTTGGTTGATTAAGGTTCAAAGTATCCTGAAAAACAGTTCCCAACTAGCATGAACTAAAAATCCAAGGTTTAAATTAAAAAATATCAATATAGTTGGATCAGACATCTTTTCAATCCAGTTCATTTAAAGAGGGTCCAATCCATTTCCAATCAAAATTGAATGCATATGAAAGGCCCTTTGATCAGTGACTGCAAAGGCAGCTATATGGAAATGTACATGGTTTCAAGGAGCTCTCATATTTTAAAATACAGCACGTATTTGATGTAGATAGATGTTCAGATGGCTATCTTCATTCAGCCCATTCAGAGCAGTTGAACATTTTGCTCATCATCATAACATCATGCTGATGAACAGCACACACATACAATGCTAGCCTTTTCTGTGGCAGTAATAAACCAGGATGGGCTACTGCAAAAATTAAATGCAAGGACAGTAAATGCTGAAGTTTTATAAAGGAGTTTAAGTCTCTTAAACTAGGGGGGAATTTGAAGGAAAAAAATTAAAATCTTACCTATAATCACTGGAACCCAGATTCTTCAAGTAATTTACTTTAGGGCCCTAGAAATTAGATAGTATGTTGTTATTTTGGCAGATTTAAGATATTGTCGTTAATGGCTCCTAAAAGTGAAAGTCTTTATTACATCGTTTCTACTCACTGAGCCTAGCAAAATGTTACAGGTCTCATTGTCACCACTGCAATAACAGTACTGTGGTGGAAGCATAACCTGTCTCACTGTAGCCACATTAATGTCTGGACACAATGGACAAGAATGGTGCCCATTTTTCATCTAGAATGAGGCTTTATAAAAGCTATTCTTAAGCTTGTATGTACACTCTGCAAAAGGCTCTCTGTACACTCTCCATTTGTACAGAAGTGTTTATGCTATCAATAAAGGAAAGCTAGAAGCAACAGCCACAAAGCCTTACACAGAGTCAGAGTAGATGGGTCTGCCTGGTTTCTCAATTTCAAACATCCTAGAAAAAAAAGAGAAGCATTAGTTTCTGTTGTACATTATCTCTAACTGAACAGTAAGAAACTAGAAATACTGTATCAATAGAAATACCAGGTTTAGCATGCACAAAGCCAAGAAAACCAACGATGCCAGATACTGAATTTCTATTGCACTGTGCTTTGAACACCCAGCAGGAATAAACTGCTGAATGCAGATACCATGTAGTGCAATCTGACTTGACTATAAAAAATACCTCTACTTGAAGTAACAGGAGTAAGTCTCCAATTGTGAAAAATTCCTGTTACTTCAATGAGGGAACCACCTTAATGCATTTAAACTACATTGCTCACAAAAATTATGGGATCAGGGAACATATAGATACTCCAGTACTTTAAGTCTTTTGTATAGTGCATTTTCACCAATGAAATAAAAGTTGGGGTTTTTTTTAATTTATTCATTTTAGAGAGGAGAGGGGGGGAGAGAGAGAGAGAGAGAGAGAGAGAGAGAGAGAGAGAAGGGGGGGAGGAGCTGGAAGCATCAACTCCCATATGTGCCTTGACCAGGCAAGCCCAGGGTTTCAAACCGGCGACCTCAGCATTTCCAGCTTTATCCATTGTGCCACCACAGGTCAGGCCTAAAAGCTGGTTTTGCAAATTATTTGCATAATCAAACAACTTTCTTTGATTCATCATTTTTCTGATGTTTAATAAAAAATCAAATGCTTTATCGCTTTATATTCATTTTGGAATATCCCCTAGTTTTTGTGAGCAGTATATATAAACCTGTCACCATTATCTATATCCTGTCTTCTCTTCATGCTGGAAATAAAACCACAGTTGTTCAAACCATCCTTATTAGGTAGAATTCCTTTGCTATTTTAACATACCCAAGTCTACATGTTAGTAGGATGAACCATATGGAACTGTTAGTTTAATAAAACGGTGCAAAAAGTGGACATTTTCATTTGGGAGCCCTGCAATCTCTTCACATTTTCCTATTCTGTGTATTCAATACAATTAGGGCAAATATTTTCACCAAAAATTTGGTAATTGTTTTATACATATGCAACTATTAATCACTTTAAACCCTTAATAAATTAACAAATTAAATGTTCCACTTACCTCTATCTAAACATGAGTCAGTTCAAATCATACTCACACCTACAGATAAAACACCAAATAAAATATTGACGACTGTGTGATTAAAAACTAAAACCTACAGAGCAGTATTCAGCTGTCAGAATTACGTTTTAGTTCATGCCTGTATCATTCAGCAGTTGAACAGTTAAATTCATCATCTGCACTGCAGCCATACCCTAAGGTTACACTGTTGCCAATTAAAACTTACCTAAACTATCATCCTTGAACAGTACAGATCTTCAGAATATACAAATACCTAAAATAAAGAAAATTGATTAGGTCTTTCATAGTTTTAGCATGCTGTCTTGTAGTTCCTACCCACAGATCTAACATGTAGTTCTGTGAATAAAGGAAGCAACATATTTACTCTATGAGGCGTTTCCAACGATGTAGGTCTACAGAACAAGCCCCATCGGGATAGACCTCAACCATTTACACTTTAAAAATATAAACAAGTCTAACACTCTACAGGAAGACAATTACTGGAAATTATCTGCTCCGGCCATTTTGAGTTCAAAACTGTATAAAGTTCACATTTATAAAGAATGTAAGAGCCCTGGCCGGTTGGCTCAGCGGTAGAGCGTCGGCCTAGCGTGCGGAGGACCCGGGTTCGATTCCCGGCCAGGGCACACAGGAGAAGCGCCCATTTGCTTCTCCACCCCTCCGCCGCGCTTTCCTCTCTGTCTCTCTCTTCCCCTCCCGCAGCCAAGGCTCCATTGGAGCAAAGATGGCCCGGGCGCTGGGGATGGCTCTGTGGCCTCTGCCTCAGGCACTAGAGTGGCTCTGGTCGCAACATGGCGACGCCCAGGATGGGCAGAGCATCGCCCCCTGGTGGGCAGAGCGTCGCCCCATGGTGGGCATGCCGGGTGGATCCCGGTCAGGCGCATGCGGGAGTCTGTCTGACTGTCTCTCCGTTTCCAGCTTCAGAAAAATGAAAAAAAAAAAAAAAAAAAAAAAAAAAGAATGTAAGAAATCCCATAAGGATTTTAACAATACTTAGAAGTACCGTATTTCCCCATGTATAAGACGCTCCCATGTATAAGCACCTTAATTTGGAAGCCCAAAATTTTGGGGGAAAATGTATTACATAAAGTTATTGAACTCAAGTTTTATTCATCATAAAATTCATACAACTCATTACTGTTAAAACTCCCATCCAGGCCCTGGCTGGCTGGCTCAGTGGTAGAGCGTCGACCTGGCGTGCAGAAGTCCCAGATTCGATTCCCGGCCAGGGCACATAGGAGAAGCGCCCATCTGCTTCTCCACCCCTCCCCCTCTCCTTCCTCTGTCTCTCTCTTCCCCTCCCGCAGCAAGGCTCCATTGAAGCAAAGATGGCCCGGGCGCTGGGGATGGCTCCTTGGCCTGTGCCCCAGGCCCCGGAGGGGCAGAGCGTCGCCCCCTGGTGGGCGCACCGGTGGATCCTGGTCGGGCGCATGTGGGAGTCTGTCTCTCCCCATTTCCAGCTTCAGAAAAATACAAAAAAACTCCCATCCATTAGCTTGTCCTCATCTGTGTCTGATAACAAATCACTATCTTCATATATTGCCTTTCCTCAGTTCTGTTTATGGCATTTGAAATGCCTCAACCACTGTATAGACACACCCAGTTTTAGACCCCAAATTTTTCAAAAAAAAAAAAAAACCTGTAAAATGCCAAGTAGCCATTATAGATAACCCAAAGGAGAAATATCCATGCACACACTGAAGCCTTGATTTTTTATAAGCCCTGATATTGCAATGTGAAACTGAGATTACAACAAAAATAAATCAACTTTTGCCTCAGAATTGAAGGTCTGTATAAAATTTCTCCTTAGCCTTGACATCAAGTATAAAAATACAGAAAAAATTTTAATTTGTGTCTATATTTATTATGTTCTTACAATTTGAGAACTGTATACCATCCAAACTTATGAAATCTTGTGCCTTGTATAATCATTCCTAGTAATACATTATAGACTAGTTGCCCACTAGTGGGCGTTCCAGCTTTCATGGTGGTTGGTAACGGAGCAACCAAAGTATAAATAAAAAGATAGATTTAACTATAGTAAGTTGTTTTATAAAGATTTATTCTGCCAAACTTAGCAAAAATCTGACATAAAGTACTTGGTAAGTAATTATTATTATATGCTTTAACTTGCTGTAACTCTGCTTTATAAATTTTATAAAGTTACTTCCCTACTTTATAAATCACCATTACTATGGAACTGGTGGGCGGTTAGAAAATTTTATTACTAACAGAGATACAAAAGTGGGCGGTAGGTATAAAAAGGCTGACTACCCCTGTTATAGACTATGCATTAATGTTATCAATAGGTGCTTGAAGTAGAAATAACCAAGATCCTGAGCACTGCTATCACCTAACTTACAGTCTGGACCCTTTCCTGTAAGTAAAGTGACACTGGCACAGTACCCACTATGAAAGAGTGATTCCTAAGCTTCATTTTCTGAAATCATGTCAAACAAATTAAGTTAGCAAAATCTTTTACTAATGAAACCTGGAGGTTGAGATTATCTGACAATGTGCTACATTTAAACATCTGATCCAAAAACTGACCTAAAAGATAAAACATACCTTTAAGTCCAGTGTGTTCTCATAATAAAACCCTAATAAAAAAAAGTCATTTTTCATATCAACATTAAAATTAGAATAGTAAATTAGTATAGTTGAGACTTCCCTTATATCCTATACTACTTAATGATCAATTCTAAAGTCCTGGAACCACATTTGTTAATCAATGCCCTGTCATTTTAATCTGTTTAGGTATCATGTTCCTTCTTATATGTATCAAAACTCATACTGCACCATGAGTTCTGGGTTGCAAAAGAGGATTTATTTTTTGCACCTGTGTGTAGTCTTTGCCCACAAATTAAACAAAGACAAACACAGGTGCTACCTAAAAATGCAATATATATAGCACCATAATCTGTAATGCACAGTGGTGACAGAACACAATGACAGTTGTAATATTCCGGGATGTAAGAAGAGGATATTAAATTCTTATTAGTCCTAGCCCTGGCCAGTTGGCTCAGTGGTTGAGTGTGTGGAAATCGAGGGTTTAATTCCTGGCCAGGGCCCACAGGAGAAGCGCCCACCTGCTTCTCCACCCTTCCCCCTCTCCCTTCCCCTCCCACAGGCAAGGCTCCATTGGCCCAGGATCTAGAACAGTTCCAGTTGCAGTGGAGCAATTCCCCAGAGGGGCAAAGCATCACCCCCTAGTGGGCTTGCCAGGTGGATCCCGGTCGGGCACATTCAGGAGTCTGTCTCTCTGCCTCCCCACTTCCCATTTCAGAAAAATACAAAAACAAACAAAAAATTCTTATCAGTACTAAATATTTGACACTAAAGGTCACTTTTGTCTGAATAAAACTGGGGTAAAAATACAGGGTGACTGGTTGTCACTCATTAGTGGTTACTGTAACTAAGACCTTTTTTGGGGGGATTGCAATCTCTATACTTTGATTCAATGCTCAAATGATTCCTCTAAGCTCTCACCCTAAAATAAACAAGTATAGGTAAAAACAGTAGGGCCCTTTGTATTATTTTGCAAGAAATTACCCATGTAAAAATTGGAAGTCTTGAATTTTTTGAACCTTGGTACTGCAATGTTTTGCCTATGAAATTCTTAGATCACCCAGCAAAAAAAAACAATTCTTACAGTTTGAGAACTTTATATCATTTCTGCTATGAAAGCCTCAATTATTTTGCATACATAATTCTACTTTCAAATGTTTTTTCTAATAATTACTTCTTTAGGCCCTGGCCAGTTGGCTCAGCGGTAGAGCGTCGGCCTGGCGTGCGGGGGACCGGGGTTCGATTCCCGGCCAGGGCACATAGGAGAAGCGCCCATTTACTTCTCCACCCCCCCCTCCTTCCTCTCTGTCTCTCTCTTCCCCTCCCGCAGCCAAGGCTCCATTGGAGCAAAGATGGCCTGGGCGCTGGGGATGGCTCCTTGGCCTCTGCCCCAGGCGCACGAGAGGCTCTGGTCGAGGCAGAACGACTCCCTGAAGGGGCAGAGCATCACCCCCTGGTGGGCGTGCCGGGTGGATCCCAGTCGGGCGCATGCGGGAGTCTGACTGTCTCTCCCCGTTTCCAGCTTCAGGGGGAAAAAAAAAAAATACAGAAAAAAAATTACTTCTTTAGCAATTTCTTTCATGCATTTGTTCAGAGGTTCTTTTTATTTTCACCTTAGAAGTTTTACCACTGAGCTGGCATACATATTAATACCATCTTTACTTCCTGTAGTTTTCCTCTAGTCTCTTTACCTTGACATTCATATTCCCATCTTCTTTTCAGGCCATTCTGCCTTTGGTCCCATGTTTTTGAACTTTGAAGCCTTTTTAGACGGAGCAGCTTCTAAATATACATTCATCTTCTTGGGAAATTCAGAACTTATTATGAAGTAATTACTTTCCTGCATAAAAAATACCAATAATTAAGCAATAACAAACTTTACTGTTTTAGTAATTACACATAACTGAGCTCTAGGTGATATCACCTTCAGAGATTACATCAAAGATATTAAAATCCAATTTTGCTTTTATTCTCATCTGATATCCTCATAGCAGTGTCACATATAAAACTTGGTAACAATGGTACTAAAACGTCCATGTCACACTCAACTATACCAAACGCATTTTTATTCTTGCATTTCCTACACCAAATGAAATGCAGACTCTTAAGACAATAACTACTGGATGAAATTCTTCCTGTACCTCCCCCAAAATGGGATAAAAATGTCACTTACCACCAATCTGATATCACATTCATCACTGTGTTCAAGATTTGCTGCAACCTCATCCTCTCTGTAATATTAAATATATCACTCAGATGGCTAAATCTTCTATAACCCCATAATAATACATGGTCATGACATACACCCAACAGCAATATCACTCAAAGAGAAAATTATGTTGTCTGTATAACACCAAAAAATTGGCTCTCATGTGCCAAGCTCATAGCTCCACTCCACTCCACTGCAAAAACCTAATGGCCTATTGTATCTTTTGCTCCCATCACTATTAAAGTAAAAACAAATCAATAGCCTATGGAGGAATTAACATTAAAATTTAACAACACAACTTTATTTGATAAAACCCATGACCAATATTTGATGATTAAACTTACGCTGACTCTTCAATAGGAGAGATAGAGCCATCATCATCCAAGAATTTGTATCTACGGCTATCAAGGTCTTCTTTTTCTAAATCTTCACCAACATTCATCTGTTTCAAGGATTCCTTGAGGTGGTATTCATACTTCAGTTTTTCAAGGTAATTGAAAAATCCTCTTGCCACTGCTTGCTACATTATCAGGAAATAATAAAAAAATTAAGTCATGGCCCTTCAAAATAAAATCTTCCTCCATCCCTCAGCAGATGCCTATGTTCCAAACTGGCAAGGATCCCCTTTGCCAAGAGCTCTTGGTGGTCTTGATTCAATGACTCTGCCATATCTGGCTCACACACATCAAATGCTGGTTTTAAGATTTCACTGCAACCTAGCAAAGCTATCAAACTTAGCAAAGTTAGTACCAAGAAAAACACAAATCTTGTGTTGTCTGGGAATTACTAAAAACTTTTAAATGCACATAAACGATTTCTGATGGTTGATTATAATCACCTTAAAACATAGGGTACCTAGTATGAATCCCCTAATATGTACTATATTCTAAATCAAGGAATTAAAAATTAACTATTCAAATATCAACTCCCATACTTGAGAGTATACTGCTAAATCCTGGGCATTTATCAGGCATTCTATCAGAAACTGAATACTTATTATCTATAAGAAAATGAAATCTACTCAAGCCACTCAACATGAAACTGGTTGTGGGTTTGACCTCAGATACAACAGAGAATCATTTGAGTTTTAGGGGTGATGTTAAAAATCTGATGAGATCAAAGGACTATATGAACAGTCTTAGAACACCTCATATACAGGTATAGTCACCTTATACCAGTTAAGATTTTACCCAGTAGTCCAAGTGAAATTTAACCTGAAGAATGGGGTGGCTGTTAAATGGTAGAAAGTCAGGCACCTCTAAATTCTAAGTGACCAACAAATCATTTAGACACTTTAGCTATGGGTACCCACACATCCTGACTCACCTCAAAGTTTAACATTTTTTTCCAAGGCAATGGTTTTTTCCCATATTCTGATTCTAAAAATGGCAACTGCGGTCTTTTATCTTTAAATTGTTTCTTACTTATGTGTAACCTAGTATTTTTACTTCCTTTTGGTCTTCCCTGTGGTCTTCCCTGTGGTCTTCCTGTTCGCTTATATTTCTTCTTTTTACGTTTCCTTTTCTTGAATCTTTCAAAAATAGCTTTTAAAGTCAATGGTCTTGGTTCTATAGATGAGTCACTGGATGAATCTGTTGCTTGAACCCTTTCAGAAAGTGAATGAACCAATTTTCTAATAGGATTTCTTTGCCTCTGTTGAGGTGAGTAAGGAACACACTGAGTTTTAAATAAGCTGCTACCAGAGGAAGAGTTATCACTAGAAAAAAAAAGGGGGGAGGCAAAATTAATTGTATCCTCTTTATATAACTGAAAGCTCATTACCATAAATGTACTTTTCTTCCACAAACCAAAGCAGGAAAACATGCTCAGGATAATTTTGAAAAAGATGGGCTCAGTACTAGGCAACCACTTAGTTCTGACCACTACCTAATGGCTCAAAATGCCAGAGCTTACTTAGCAAATCATCTTCTGAGAGAAATACAAGTTCCACACAGGCAGTCTTTTTTACCGCTAGAGGTTCCACTATGCCTAGTAGAGACAGATATTTGATGTGAATATACTAGAAGGGCCAATTTGACATCCCAGTTGAGATGGATGGATGAGGTTATTAAATACTAAATACCTCCAGCATGTACATAAGCCAGCATCCTTGATAATGTGCAATAAAAGTCCAAACTGATGTCCATTTTCTTGTTGTAACATTAGGGTGTTTTAATCAAGATGAGATACCAAGTTGGCCCAAAGAATATACTCCCATTTCCCTGCATTAAGAATGTATCCCACTGTTAACTATACAAGTATAGATAAACTTTGAAGAACTGTGTAAACCAGGTTTTTCTCTTTTCCTTCTTAATCCTTAAAAATTACTTTAACCACCACTCATTATCTACAATAATTTATGCTTTCCAGGTAATTCAAATACAGTTAAACTTAAACATCAAATATACTGTTTTCTAGTAAAAATTTGGTGGTTGCTGTTGATATAAAAATAATGCACTTACCTATGATTTTCCATTTCCATAGCTGAATCAGATGCTGCTATGTAGTCCACAGAATCCATTCCAGATATGTATTTCCAAGTCCCTCTTAAAATTGTTATTCGTCACTTGTTTGCCTTCAAAAAAAGTACAGCATATATGACGTAATTTCCCTGACCAAATAAACAACAGCACACAGCTAGTATCCAAGCAATGCAAAATTTGATGTAGTCAGACACCATTCTATGTAAATAAGGCACATTTACAAGGCCTTTAATATTTTCATGTAGGAACCATCTATTTTATATCAAATTCTAAAATCCAGCCAGGTTCTACCCTTCAGCAGTGCCTCTAAAGCTATGCAGTCAGTGTAACAAAATTATAGAAAAATGTCTTTCCCTCCCCCCCAAAATCAAACACCACTCCATAACAGCAAGAAATATAATTTAAAATATATATATAATTTTATCACTAGCTATATAGTAACTTGCAGTTACAAGTATTAATGTACAATTAATATCCAAAAAGCCAGTTTCCAAGAGCAGGTGGGAACGCCTATAAAAGTTTTACAAACAAAGCCAGAAAGCAGAGTGTGGCCTCAGTATGCCAGGAACAATAATCATGCTTTACTCTCTCAATCCAACACATTGCTTTTAAAGTCCTGGTCTGGGATTTTTCACTTGTAGCCTTTTCTTATATTATCCTTCTCCAAAATCACTGTGAAACCTTTTGCCATTTCAGGTATTAGTAAGAGTTCTGAATTCCAAACTTCAATGAAAGGCTATTGGACTACCAGAACGATGCTCTTCATCTTCCTTTTTAAGAACCTCCTTGAAAATTTTACAATAGTTTGAGCAATTTAAAGTAAAAATAAAGATGATATATTGATATATTGTAAAAAAAAAATTTTCATTCCATTGTTTTATTGTTCAGTGTTTAACATACTTGAGAACAATGAATAAGACAAATCTCAGAATTAACAGCAAAATATTTCAAATATAGTTAATAAGGTCACATTTTTCAAAATGTCCAACAAAATCACGTGGTAATTTCATGGAAATGCTCAAAAACGAAATTCAACAAAACTGGGTTCAATGGCACTGGTCGCATTATGAGATTAATTTTTTTAAAAAACGTATCATCAGAACATTGTCAGAATAAAATGTAGCTAACTCAAAAATCACTTTTTCGTAAACTTATTTAGAAAGCATTCCTACTAAAGTGTCCCTTCCTAGTCCGAGGTTGTGCGAGGCCACGTGGCCAGGCACAGCACCGCACCAGCGCGCACACCTCTAACCACTCACCACGTGACCTTGGGCCGACTGTCTCCACGAAGCACCTAACCTCTCGCACAGAAAACGGAGTAACTGTTAACCGCGCACTGATTAACTCAGAACACCTGTACTTGTCCATAACACATACAACCGAGACACATCGATCACGCCCCCTCTATAGCCGTGTAAGTGTGCGCCGCAGTCCAACGACCAACCCGAGCCCACAAAACCCGCGAGCCCCCCGCCCCCCACTATCGGGGCCTGACTTCTTCGGTTCGACCCTCCAAGAAACACAGGGCTCCCAGGAAAAACTAAAAAAGCAAGCCCTCCGTCACCCACAGGGCCCGTCCTCTTCCTTACCCATCCAAGTCAGCAGACGGCCTGCACCAACCAGGGCCGGCTCAGTAAGGGCCTCGCAGCGTCTAGCTACCCGCAACCCAGGCCTCGGAGGTCGGCAACCAGGAACAGCCGGACGCCTTCACGACTGCGCGGAAGAAAAGACTGAGCCGGCCGCGCGACCCAACTAATACTGGGGTCAAAATCTCGCGATATCAAGTTAGCTCCGGAAAGAACAGAAGAGGGAGTATGGGGCGCCATTTTGGTCACCACGGGGGGGGGGAGCAATTGTAAGTAGGCGGAGCCTGAACTCCCTAACCCAGAGGAGGTGGAGTTGACTAAGGCAGGATTCAGGTGCAGACTTCCCTAACCGATTTGGTAAGTGCTATAGTCAAGAACATTTCGGCAAAAGCAAAAACGAAATTGTGAGGTCAAATGAATGAAATGGATGTGAACCGCGGGGAAACAGCCATTTAGCCTGATTAGTCTCCGGTGGTCTCGCATTTGCTGATCTGGCGTCCAAGGTGGCTGGGTGGGTAGGACTGTATGTGTATATGTGTGTGGTACCAAGTGTGTTTTGTTGGATGTCTACTTTACCCTTCGAAAATCTCTTCCGTGTTAAACTGTGAAAGGATCCTGCTTGGGCTGTCACTCAAAATCTGGAAACCATTGTTTACCCCATAGCACACCCAATTCCCCTCTCCACCTTTGGACTTTGTTAGCTCATCTTTCACTCTAAACTAGGGTCAGTCTCCCAGGAATTGGTTAACACATTACCAGAGATAAATTTCTTCCTCAGTATTTTCCCCTCTTAGTTCCCTGAAAGGTTACTGAGTATAAAGATCAAACAGTTTAAACTAGCTTAGTTTTTGTGGGGCTTCTTCCCCAAAGTAGTTACAAAACTGAATGAACTGGTTTGATTTGTCCATTTTCAGACCTCTTGCATCATATGATAAACCAGTAAACCTGTCTAGTCTTACTTTATAGTTAGTGTCATCTCGGGATTGAACAGACCTGGAAGGTAATCTGGTCGCTTCACTCAATTTTGCTCCAGATATTGAACATTCAATCCCAGGCCCGAAAAGTGTAATTCTGAAGGCAATTCAGTCTATGAAATACTGTGAGTTCCAGAACAAGATCACATGTCTTATCCACTGCCATATTTGGGAGAAGGCCTGGTCATGTAATTTGTGAGGCTCAATACAAAATATAAATACAGGGTCCATCGTCCAAAAATGAGGGGAAAAGCTTCATTAAAAGTACTAAAATAGCCCTGGCCGGTTGGCTCAGCGGTAGAGCGTCGGCCTAGCGTGCGGAGGACCCGGGTTCGATTCCCGGCCAGGGCACACAGGAGAAGCGCCCATTTGCTTCTCCACCCCTCCACCGCGCCTTCCTCTCTGTCTCTCTCTTCCCCTCCCGCAGCCAAGGCTCCATTGGAGCAAAGATGGCCCGGCGCTGGGGATGGCTCTGTGGCCTCTGCCTCAGGCGCTAGAGTGGCTCTGGTCGCAACATGGCGACGCCCCAGAGGGGGGCAGAACATCGCCCCCTGGTGGGCAGAGCTTCGCCCCTGGTGGGCGTGCTGGGTGGATCCCGGTCGGGCGCATGTGGGAGTCTGTCTGTCTCTCCCCATTTCCAGCTTCAGAAAAATGAAAAAAAAAAAAAAAAAAGTACTAAAATAGGCCCTGGCCGGTTGGCTCAGTGGTAGAGTGTCGGCCTGGCATGCAGGAGTCCTGGCCAGGGCACACAGGAGAAGGGCCCATCTGCTTCTCCACCCCTCCCCCTCTCCCTTCTCTTTGTCTCTCTCTTCCCCTCCCACAGCCAAGGCTCCATTGGAGCAAAGTTGGCCCAGGCACTGGGGATGGCTCCATAGCCTCTGCCTCAGGCACTAGAATGCCTCTGGTTGCACCAGAGCAACGCCCCAGATGAGCAAAGCATCACCCCCTGGTGGGCACGCAGGGTGGATCCAGGTCAGGCACATGCGGGAGTCTGAGTGCCTCCCTGTTTCCAACTTCAGAAAAATACAAAAAAAAAAAAAAAAAAGTACTAAAATATAATACTCTTTTTTTCTGTAGTATCTCTTTTGACTGGCCGTAGTGTTTTAATTAATATTAATTTGCTATTAATTATTGATAGCATTATTAACCATGCTTTAAATATTATTCTGTTAATGATTAGCATTAATTTACTATTTAATTCATTAATAAAAATTTTAAATTTAGATTAGCATGAATTTTACTATTCTTTATATTGTGTAATGCCAGTTTTAAATACTAATATGATATAAGAACATTTAACTCATATGCAAAATCATTGAAATTTCACAATTTGCATTTCGTAATTCATACAAACACCTCCTATTCTTACAGTAGAACAGCAGAAAATGCACAAAACTAACTCACCTGTATTTATTTTACTTCTTAATGTGCACTCTACCAACACTATGGAATCCAGGAACTTTGAGTCTGGCTAAATCCTTGTGGATCATGGGTCCACCAGAATTCTATACATTCCCAGCTTCACACATGCTTTATGTGAATGGGGATAGTTAGGAATGGTGGTGGGCATGCGCACTGCACCTCTCTCCTCTCGTTCCTTGTATGGTCTTTGCCCTGTCACAGTGATTTTCAACCTTTTTCATCTCATGGCACACAAACTAATTACTGAAATTCTGCAACACACCAAAAATATATGTATTTTTGCCAATCTGACCAAAAAAACAACAACATAGGTATAATTCTGACTCCTTCACATCAGACTGCTATTGTTATTTTGGCTGTTGTAATTTTTTTTTACAATCTAAGGGAAAAGAGGTCAGTGCCCCTGACTAAAGAGTCAGCTATTACGTATTTTTAAAATCTTTGGCCCTGGCTGGTTTGCTGAGTGGTAGAGCATCTGCCTGGCATGTGGAAGTCCTGGGTTCAATTCCCAGTCAGGGCACACAAGAGAAGAGCCCATCAGTTTCTGCACCCCTCCCCCTCTCACTTCTCGCTCTCTGTCTCTCTCTCCCTCTCTCCCTTTCTCCCCCTCCTGCAGCCATGGCTCAATTGGAGCAAGTTAGCCCGGGGCACTAAGGATGGCTCCATGGCCTCCACCTCAGGTGCTAAGAAGAGCTCAGTTGCTAAGCAATGGGGCAACGCCCCAGAGGGGCAGAGCATTGCCATCTAGTGGACTTGCTGGGTGGATCCTAGTCAAGGTGCATGCGGGAATCTGTTCTCTGCCTCCCCTCCTCTTACTGAATAAAAAAATTTTTTTTAATTCTTACGGCACACCAGTATGCCTCTTGTAGCACACTGAAAATGGCTGCCCTATCAGTCTTAAACAAAAGTTCAAATATAAAATTAAGAATTTTAAGATGACAGCAGAGCATTAAGCCAAGTGTCATTTTGAGCATATGGCCTTGTGTAACTACACTGGTTGCACAAACATGAAGCGAACCCTATCCCAGAGCCTTGAGTCTGGTACATTGTAAATGTTCAATAAATAATTAAGGCTGAACTGGTGCCCATGGTCTACTGCAGGGGTCCCCAAACTTTTTACACAGGGGGCCAGTTCACTGTCCCTCAGACCGTTGGAGGGCCGGACTATAAAAAAAACTATGAACAAATTCCTCTGCACACTGCACATATCTTATTTTAAAGTAAAAAAACAAAACGGGAACAAATACAATATTTAAAATAAAGAACAAGTAAATTTAAATGAACAAACTGACCAATATTTCAATAGGAACTATGCTCCTCTCACCACCAATGAAAGAGGTGCCCTTCCAGAAGTGCAACGGGGGCCGGATAAATGGCCTCAGGGGGCCGCATGTGGCCCGTGGGCCGTAGTTTGGGGACCCCTGGTCTACTGGGTACTTGAAAGTGTTAAAAGACAGCAGAATAGAATCACTTTTGCTAAGCCCCTGGTCAAACCAAAACTTAATCTAATCTAATTGCAGTTTCAGCCTCTCTGCTGGTGGAATTTTAAACCAATCAGTCTAGAATATCCTGATCAAAATTAGTGAGGTACAGTAATCTGATAAAACTCCTGCCAGCTCTTTTACCCCAAAAGAAGAGGACCAGGCCTAAAGATAATCCTTTCTTTTCTTTTGCTAATAATAACTTACTTGTCTGCCATGGCCTACTGACTGAAAATCTTCTATTTTGTACAACCCCTGGGAGCGCCCTTCTACCTGTTGGGTGAGATGCTGCCTAACTCATGGATCTCTTAATAAAGCCAATTAGATCCTCAAATTTACTGGATTGAATTATGTTCTTTAATAGAAGACAGATATGAAAAACATTGTCTTAGCTTCAAAAAGATCACAGTCTAGGCGGAAGGAACTTAACAAACATGATCACAGCCATAATCTGAAGATCACTCTACAAATTCTTCCTTTATTGTGAGCTGAATTGTCATTCCTTCACTGGTTAACTTGCATATATGATGCATTCTGGCTTTACAGTGTGTTAGATTTGGTTTGAATTCTATTTCTGCCACGTATAACAGCTATGCAATGTCAAGTAAATAATGTATTCTCTCTAGCTGATTTCCTCTTACAAAATGAGGAAAACATAGACATGGTTGTAAGAGGTTTTGAGCCTGACTGGTTGGCTCAGTGGATAGAGCATCCACCCAGGTTTGATCCCCTGTCAGGGCACACATGAGAAGCAACCATCTGCTTCTCTCCTCTCCCTCTCTCCCTTCTCTCTCTCTTTCCCTTTCACAGCCAGTGGCTCGATTGGTTTGAGTGTGGCCCCAGGCACTGAGGATAGCTCGATCTGAGCATCAGCCCCAGATAGGGGTTGTTAGGTGGATCCTGGTCTGTACACATGTGGGAATCTATCTC
Source organism: Saccopteryx bilineata (assembly GCF_036850765.1). Lineage (NCBI taxonomy): Eukaryota > Metazoa > Chordata > Mammalia > Chiroptera > Emballonuridae > Saccopteryx > Saccopteryx bilineata. The sequence continues at coordinate 326,521,487 of NC_089490.1, read as the reverse complement.
CCCTGCTCTCACTTAAAAAAAAAAAAGAAGAAGGCCCTGGCCGGTTGGCTCAGCAGTAGAGCGTCGGCCTAGCGTGCAGAGGACCCGGGTTTGATTCCCGGCCAGGGCACATAGGAGAAGTGCCCATTTGCTTCTCCACCCCTCCGCCGCGCTTTCCTCTCTGTCTCTCTCTTCCCCTCCCGCAGCCGAGGCTCCATTGGAGCAAAGATGGCCCGGGCGCTGGGGATGGCTCTGTGGCCTCTGCCTCAGGCGCTAGAGTGGCTCTGGTTGCAACATGGCGACGCCCAGGATGGGCAGAGCATCGCCCCCTGGGGGGCAGAGCACTGCCCCTGGTGGGCGTGCCGGGTGGATCCCAGTCGGGCGCATGCGGGAGTCTGTCTGACTGTCTCTCCCTGTTTCCAGCTTCAGAAAAATGAAAAAAAAAAAAAAAGAAAAAAAAGAAGAGGGTTTGAGAGAAGTCAGTAAAGTGCCTAACATAGTGTCTGGTACATAAGATGCAGTTAATATTAATAAATAGTTATCAGCTTGGTTGCCATAGTTGGTTCACCCCTTTAGGCATTGTTTCTGTAGTTCCACTTATCCAACTGGCTCCTATTTCTATTCCTGTCTCTAGACCCTACTTCCAGGCCACTGACTCTTAGCAGTAGAATCTGAAAGGTAATTGTGCCTCCATGTGGTCCAAAACTGTCCTGCTGAAGCTACTCAGAGTTTATATTAAGAATCTTTCTAGCCCTGGTCGGTTGGCTCAGTGGTAGAGCATGAGCCCAGCATGTGGAAGTCCCGGGTTCCATTACCGGCCAGGGCACACAGGAGAAGCTCCCATCTGCTTCTCCACCCTTCCCCTTCTCCTTCCTCTCTACGCATATTTCTCTCTTCCCCTCCCACAGCCAAGGCTCCATGGGAGCAAAGTTGGCCCAGGCACTGAGGATGGCTCTCTGGCCTCTGCCTCAGGTGCTGGAATGGCTCTGGTTGCAGTGGAGCAATGCTCCAGAGGGGCCGAACGTCACTCCCTGGTGGGCATGCCGGGTGGATCCCTGTTGGGTGCATGCGGGAGTCTGTCTGTCTGCCTCCCCCGTTTCTCACGTCAGAAAAATACAAAATAAAAATAAATAAATAAATAAGAATCTAATCCCTTTTTTTCACCACTCCAACTCCAACCTCCTCCCTCCCACTCACTCTTAAACCTGTACATATACACTACCACACTACCTTCTGGGCTGTTGGCTTGCCAGAAGTTCTACATTTCTAAACATATTATTCAGGCTGTAGTCCCCCAGGGTTGGACTTTGTTTCTGTTTTAGTGAGAAAGAACAACAACAAAAAAAAACTAAACTTCTTTTAAAGATAGTAAGAGGTGTAAAGTTAGGATATATTTGAATTTTAAACTTGAATCTTTATTATTCCTACTGGAAATAGAAATAGCTGGAGTACTTTTATTGTCCTCATTATAAATAAATGTGGTTCCTAGAGAAGATTTTGACATGTTCTTAATTAGTACTTGCTGGTTTATGATAAAGAAAATATGATAAGATGTAACACTTGAAAAATCTAAGTGAAGAGTATATAAGTATTATTTGTATGTATTTTTTTCTCCATCTGAAATTTTTTCTTTCTTTCTTTTTTTTTTTTTTTTAGCATGAGAGAGAGACAGAAAGGGAGAGAGATGAGAAGCATCAACTCGTAGTTGTGGCACTTTAGTTGTTCATTGATTGATTCTAGTGTGTGCCTTGACCAGGGGGCTCAAGCCAGCGACCTTGGGCTTCAAGCCAGTGACCTTGGGCTTCAAGCCAGCAACCATGGGGTCATGTTGATAATCCCATGCTCAAGCCCCGACCCGCGCTCAAGCTGTACGAGCCAGCACTCAAGCTGGCGACCTTGTGGTTTTGAACCTGGGACCTCAGTGTCCCTCCCAGGTCAACACTCTATCCACTGTACCACCACCTGTCAAGCCATCTGAAATTATTTCTAAAGAAAAAATTGAAATGTCTAATTCCTGAACATTATAGATTATTCAATTTAAAAATATGTTTGAGAAAATTAAATTATAATTATTTAGGATTTGACATCCATTACCAATAATACATCTTTTACTTGGGAGACCAGATTATGCATATTAATTAAAGAATAATAAAAGTTGATTATTTCATAAAGTACTAAAGTAAATGTCAAGTCCTAAGTGTATGCAATAGCCTGTTTGTGAGGATGTTTAGTTTGAAATTATCATCAAAACTAAAAACCCAGTTTCTAAGGAACCTGTGACTCTTTGGAAAAGTTAAAAAGAAACTTTTTGAAAGAATTTTTTCAGCAATGCTGAAGAACCACCTTTCACTTACTAAGTAAGCATATGCCAGAGACTATCAGATTAATGAGGTTTACCATTAACAATTTTAATCAAGTGCTCCAACTGTGCTCTGAGAGACACTCTGAAGAGTTTTGCCTTTGTTCCCTTTTACAACTGGCCTAGAGTGAGATTCCTCATCTACCTTATTACTTTTGTTTGTTTTTTCTTTTGCCTTCATTGTATTTATCTCCCTCTGCTTGCATACTTTATCACCTGAACATTTGAGGTAAGGTACTAATTTCTGTGTATATATGCCTACTTATTGTAAAATATACTTTACATATATTTTTAAAATACCAAATGATAATTGATTTGGTTATAAGAATAATTAGACATTAAAGCTGCTTACTAAGAAAGTATGTTAATTTGTAAATGAAAGTAAATTTAATTTCAAAAGCTAATCATTTGCAGGTTTCTATTTCTCTTAGTAATTTAATTTTTTTTAAAGTGATAGTCTAAGAAACTTTTTAGCTCAAATGTCAAACATAGAATAGAAAACACGAATTATTATAAAAGTACTTGAGCATTCTGCACTGTTTTCTACAACCATTTAATCACTTCTTCATGAATCATAATAACTATTTTTGCTTCAGGCCCTGTATTCCTTAGCCCAGCCATTAGAATGCTCCATGTTCAATACAGATATATGACTAAAGAAAATGAAGCATGTGTCCTTTTGGTTTGACATTTCTTTTTGTCTATTTTAAATGTCAGTTATTTGAAGTATTAGTATTAAAAGGGGTTACTTAGGCAATCTCCCACTGGCAATATAGAATACTGGAAGCTGAGGCTGCCTTTCTGTGCGAACAGAAACCTGTTGCCCTTCTGCCCTCTTTATATAACAACTCTGAATGTTCACTTCCAGAGCAGCAGCGGTTTGTGCTTGGTGCACTGCGACCTCCTGGCATCATTAGCCTTCAATAGCTTTGTTTGTACAGCCTCACAAGTAAAGAAGAGAGAAAATGCCCTGTGCCGAGTATTCTTTTCATGTGCCAAGTCTAGAGGAACTTGTTGGAGGTAAATACAATACTAACTTTAAGTTTTTAAAATTATTCTAAGGAGCCTGACCAGGCGTGGCGCAGTGGCTAGAGCGTCAGACTGGGATGTAGAGTACCCTGGTTCGAAACCCTGAGGTCACCAGCTTGAGCGTAGGTTCACCTGGTTTGAGCAAAAGCTCACCAGCTTGGACCCAAGTTCGCTGGCTTGAGCAAGGGGTTACTTGGTCTGCTGAAGGCCCACGGTCAAAGGTACATATGAGAAAGCAATCAATGAACTAAGGTGTCACAATGAAAAACTGATGATTGATGCTTCTCATCTCTCTCCATTCCTGTCTGTCTGTCCCTGTCTGTCCCTCTCTCTGACTCTCTCTCTGTCCCTGTAAAAAAAATAAAAGGAAATTTTATTCTAAGGAAAAAAATTAAAATATTCTAAGGTATGATTTATGCAATAGTACTTTCATTACAGAACTCGTTTTCCTTTTCAGTATTGTTCTGTACTATATATTTTTATTGAGAGTGCAAAATTCTGCCCCTCCTAAAAAAATTAAACTATTTGAAAATTCTTGATTATAATTTTACAGAATGAAAATATAGTAATCCAAGATTTAAGGGTGTGTGATGCCCAAAGAATTGCACAGTTTTGCTTTAACTTTTTACCAGTTACAGTATTCTTTAAATATATAACCTGCTATGGTGTATTAATCAGGTTCCCAATATACTGTTCCCTGCCCCATATGACAGACTGCCAGTGAACTTACTACAGTACTTGCTTATATTTCTTTGTCTACATTTATTTTTGTATTGTTCTCTTGTTTGAACAATAACTTAAGCCAACTTCATAAGATTAATTAGGAGGGGAGATAGATAATAAAAAGAAAAGGAAAATAGGAATAAAAAATGAGACAGGAAATTATTAATCCAAAATTGTATAGCCTGTCAGAATGCTAACGTTTGTTTAATAGCCTTTAGGTTCTATTCCGGTGGTAACTCTAACACCTAGCTTTATTTCTCAAAGTGCTGTCCTGGTAGTTCCTCTTTCCCTCTGATAAGGTTGAAGTCAAGAAGTGTACCCGCGTTTTACTCGGTTGTGGCTCTCTCCTCTTACACCTTCCTATTTTCTTCCTCAAGTAAATCGCAACTCGTAAACAATGTGTATTGCTAGTACTCTGCTTCTATTTCTTTTCTATCAGTTTTTCTGTCTTCCTTGATATGATAGGACAGCTAAGGCTAGATTTAGATGACTTGTTTTTAGAGAGTCTGATTCTACAAGACTCAAACTTCTAGAATGGCTGACACTACTATCAGAGAAAATTTTATCGGAACTTTTCAAATGTAAAAGTACATTGCTTTTGCCCTGGCCAGGCAGCTCAGTGGGCTGGAGTGTCATTCCCACGCACCAAGGTTATGGATTCTATCCCCAGTCCGGGCACATGCAAGAGTCGACCAATGACTGTATGAATGGGTGGAACAACAAATTGATGTTTCTCTTTCTCTCCTTCCCTTCAGCTCTAAAATCAGTTTTGTTTTTTTTGGGTTTTTTTTCTGTTTTTTTGTGTGTGTTTTTTTCTGAAGCCGGAAACGGGGAGAGACAGTCAGACAGACTCCCGCATGCGCCCGACCGGGATCCACCCGGCACGCCCACCAGGGGCCACGCTCTGCCCACCAGGGGGCGATGCTCTGCCCCTCGGGGGTGGGGGGGTCGCTCTGCAGCGACCAGAGCCGAGTTCTAGCGCCTGGGGCAGAGGCCAAGGAGCCATCCCCAGCGCCGGGGCCATCTTTGCTCCAATGGAGCCTTGGCTGCGGGAGGGGAAGAGAGAGACAGAGAGGAAGGAGAGGGGGCGGGGTGGAGAAGCAAATGGGCGCTTCTCCTATGTGCCCTGGCCGGGAATCGAACCCGGGTCCCCCGCACACCAGGCCGACGCTCTACCGCTGAGCCAACCGGCCAGGGCCTCTAAAATCAGTTTTAAAAAATGTAGATTGCTCTTAGATTTAGCACTTTGAGATATCTATGTTTGCTTTTTTACTTTATTGAATTATAATGTATCAGTAGTAAAGTACACTAATCTTAAGTATATAGCTTAATCAATTTTAAGACATTTACACCCATGTCACTCCCATCAAAATCAAAATATAAATTATTTCCCTCATTCCAGAAGGCTCCTTCATGCAATTTCCCAGTCAGTATCTCTAAGAGGTAACTACTGTTCCAACTCCTGTCACCTTAGATCAGTTACTTGTTTTTGAAATACATGTAAGTGCAATTATATAATATATACTCTGTGTCCTGCTTCTTTTGCTCAACGTGTAAGCTTCAAGGAATTTCTTGCATGTAATTGCTTACTTTCTATCAGTTTAAATATTTACATTTCAATAGGTCTTTGGAAGATGTCCTCACCTGGCTACACGGTTCCTTAGTAGTTTATAATCATGATGATTTTTACTGGTATTTATGTGTCTTAGTGTTAAGCCTAATCCGGAGGGACTCGAAACATGGACACGAACAAAGTCTGTCGATTACACATCAAAGCTTTATTGTCTTAGCTTGGCCAAGCGGCAGCAACTCCAACAGAAATCTGAGGGAGAGCGCGCTGGCCCTTTGTTCCACCTAGTTTTTATAGTTTTGTAAGTGGGAAGTCCAGAAGTAAAAAATTGCAATTAGGAGCCCTTTTCCACTATTGGTTATAGTCATATGTCCTTTTACATGATAGGACCATGTTCTATTTGCAAGCCATACATCATTTTGGAGAAAACAAAATTTACAAGCCAACACAATGGTAGAAAGATGTCTCTTTACATATTAAAAGGCATTCCCATATTATCTAGTGTTTATCTGCCATCTCTCTGTCCAGAGTCACACATGTTAACCACACGCAATTACATAGGAGAGGTAGTTTCGGTGGGGACAAATGCCCGCAAATGGCTCATTGCTATAAGAAAAGGTTTATTGGCCCTGGCTGGTTGGCTCATCGGTGGAGCGTCGGCCTGGCATGCGGGGGAACCGGGTTCGATTCCCGGCCAGGGCACATAGGAGAAGCGCCCATTTGCTTCTCCACACCCCCCCTCCTTCCTCTCTATCTCTCTCTTCCCCTCCCGCAGCCAAGGCTCCATTGGAGCAAAGATGGCCCGGGCACTGGGAATGGCTCCTTGGCCTCTGCGCCAGGCACTAGAGTGGCTCTGGCAACAGAGCGACGCCCCCCTGGTGGGCAGAGCTTCGCCCCTGGTGGGCGTGCCGGGTGGATCCTGGCCGGGCCCATGCAGGGGACTGTCTCTCCCCGTTTCCAGCTTCAGAAAAATACAAAAAAAAAAAAAAAAAGAAAAGAAAAGGTTTATTTTGGCTTTTCTCTCCCTGTACCTGGCTAGCCATTCATCCCTTTCCCCACAGGTGTGGTGGAATGTCTGGGAATCCATGTTTTCCTCCCCTTTGAATTTACAATACAATGCCAAGGGCCATCCTGGTTTTATGCCAATCACACAGTACAGAGACTATTTCTCACAACTTCTCTGCACACCTTAACCCAAAATAATAAAATGTTCTTCAAGCCTCTTAAAATATGAATATTGATTCTGTAGCTTTTGGTACTTTACAACACCTGTGGGTGAGGTGGCGCAGTGGCTCCTCACTTAGTCTTCATGATATCTTGTGATTATGTGTCTAAGGTTGAATTATTTCATTAATAAGACCATTTCCCCCTCTTTTTTAATTATACAAGTTGTCCCAGTAAAGCCCAAGCTCTACGTCGATCAGGCATCCCTGATTCGATTTCCCCACACAGTGGAACACTCCTGCTTGTAAGCAGGGCTGGCAGCCTCTTCAAGACTACTCTTGAGGCGGCTATGAGGATACTAGTTATCAATGCTGAGACCAACTGCCACCAGAGGAAAGACACGACCGACTGACATACAAGCATACAAGTTAGTTGCAAGAATCACACAGGCAGTTTATTACTCACAAACCCTTTTGGCGTGCCTGGGTACAGCTGAAGGGGGCCTGTCAGTGTGCTCCTCTCAGCTGTCTTTGGTCAGAGCTCAGAGCTGCATGGAGACAGTCCACATTCACTTTGGAGTCTGGGCGACTACTCAGCAGGGGGCCCCTCAGCTTTAGTACCTTTTCTGGCCAAGGCCTTCTCACAACAGGATTATCACCTTAACCCACCTCTTTGGGAGTTCCTGGCAGGGAGCCCTTTTTATGTTAATTTACTGAAATGTTACATCAAGCCACTTTTAAGATGTTCCTAGGGAAGTTTCTTGTTTATGTTAACTTACAGAGTTATGACATCAGGCCACTTCTTTTCTATGTATAACTTCACACACACTAACTGGGCCCTGCTCGAAAGTCAGAGTCTGTTTATCACATCTGCACACACTATATTAATTCCTATCCAGACGGCATAGCTTTATTTAATTCCCTTAATTTTAATATTATATCTTAATTACTTTTATATATCTTCCATATATTTTTGTATTTCTATATATTTAATTACTATAACATTATATTACTACAACACAAGTTTAGGTTGGAAATACGACACACAGAAAATTTGAGGGAAGATTTAATATGTGGTGACAATTTAATGTTAAATAATCATTTTCCTGTCTTTATTAGTTTTGCAGAAGGGACTAAAGGATAACTTTGCTGATGTCCAGGTCTCTGTAGTTGATTGCCCTGATTTAACTAAGGAGCCATTTACCTTTCCTGCAAAAGGTAAGCAGTTTTTACAATTAGCTTTTATTTTTCAGTCCTAAGCCAGAATTATTTTAAAGTATCTACAAATAAAGGATATTATCCTAACTTTTAGATTAAATTGTGCTTAATTTCTGTGCTCACTGTTTTCTTATATTAGTCAAATTATAGTTTGTTCCCTGTGGAAAAATGTTGTTTTATGCACTTTTGTAACTTTCACAGGTTATATAATAAATGTTCAGTAAGCTAGCTTTTTTTTTTTTTTTATTAAATTTAATGCAGTGACATTGATAAATCAGGGTACATATGTTGAGAGAAAATATCTCTAGATTATTTTGCCATTTGATTGTGCTGTATACCCCTCCCGCAAAGTTAAATTGTCTTCTGTCACCTTCTATCTGGTTTTCTTTGTGCCCCTCCCCTCCCCTAACCCCTCTCTCCTTCTTCACCCCCTCCCCCCTCCCCCAACCCCCCCCCCTGCCCCTGTTGCCATCACATTCTTGTTCATGTCTCTGAGTCTCGTTTTTATGTCCCTTCTATGTATGGATTCATCTCAGTTTTTTTTCTGATTTACTTATTTCACTCCGTATAATGTTATCAAGGTCCATCCATGTTATTGTAAATGATCCGATGTCATCATTTCTTATGGCTGAGTAGTATTCCATAGTATATATGTACCAAAGTTTTTTAATCCACTCGTCCTCTGAGGGACACTTGGGCTGTTTCCAGATCTTCGCTATTGTGAACAATGCTGCCACAAACATGCGGGTGCATTTCTTCTTTTCGAGCCGTTCTATGGTGTCCTTGGGGTATATTCCTAAAAGTGGGATAGCTGGGTCAAAAGGCGGTTCGAGCCTGGCCTGTGGTGGCGCAGTGGATAAAGCGTCGACCTGGAAATGCTGAGGTCGCCGGTTCGAAACCCTGGGCTTGCCTGGTCAGGGCACATATGGAAGTTGATGCTTCCAGCTCCTCCCCCCTGTCTCTCTCTTCTCTCTCTCTCTCTCTCTCTCTCTCTCCCTCTCTCTCTTCTCTAAAATGAATAAATAAACTAAAAAAAATTAAAAAAAAAAAAAAGGCGGTTCGATTTTCAGTTTTTTGAGGAATCTCCATACTGTTTTCCACAGTGGCTGCACCAGTCTGCATTCCCACCAGCAGTGCAGGAGGGTCCCCTTTTCTCCACATCCTCGCCAGCACTTATTCTGTGTTGTTTTGTTGATAAGCGCCATTCTGACTGGTGTGAGGTGATATCTCATTGTGGTTTTAATTTGCATTTCTCTAATGATTAGTGATGTTGAGCATTTTTTCATATGCCTATTGGCCATCTGTATGTCCTCTTTGGAGAAGTGTCTATTCATCTCTTTTGCCCATTTTTGGATTGGGTTGTTTGTCTTCCTGGTGTTGAGTTTTACAAGTTCTTTATAAATTTTGGTTATTAACCCCTTATCAGACGTATTGTCAAATATGTTCTCCCATTGTGTAGTTTGTATTTTTATTCTGTTCTTGTTGTCTTTAGCTGTGCAAAAGCTTTTTAGTTTGACATAGTCCCATTTGTTTATCCTGTCTTTTATTTCACTTCCCCGTGGAGATAAATCAGCAAATATATTGCTCCGAGAGATGTCGGAGAGCTTACTGCCTATGTTTTCTTCTAAGATGCTTATGGTTTCACGGCCTACATTCAAGTCTTTTATCTATTTTGAGTTTATTTTTGTGAGTGGTGTAAGCTGGTGATCTAGTTTCATTTTTTTGCAGGTAGCTGTCCAATTTTCCCAACACCATTTGTTAAAGAGGCTGTCTTTACTCCATTGTATTTCCTTACCTCCTTTGTCAAATATCAGTTGTCCATAGAACTGTGGGTTTATTTCTGGGTTCTCTGTTCTATTCCATTGATCTATATGCCTGTTCTTATGCCAGTACCAGGCTGTTTTGAGTACAATGGCCTTGTAGTATAACTTGATATCAGGAAGTGTGATACCTCCCACTTTATTCTTCTTTTTTAAGATTGCTGAGGCTATTCGTGTCCTTTTTTGGTTCCATATAAATTTTTGGAATATGTGTTCTATATCTTTGAAGTATGTCATTGGTATTTTAATTGGTATTGCATTGAATTTATAAATTGCTTTGGGTAATATAGACATTTTAATGATGTTTATTCTTCCTAACCATGAGCACGGTATATGCTTCCACTTGTTAGTATCTTCCTTGATTTCTTTTATCAATGTTTTGTAATTTTCCGAGTACAAGTCTTTAGTCTCCTTGGTTAAGTTTATTCCTAGGTACTTTATTTTTTTGGTTGTAATTGTAACGGGAATTGTTTCCTTAATTTCTCTTTCTGACTGTTCATTGTTGGTGTATAAAAATGCTTCTGATTTCTGAGTATTGATTTTATATCCTGCCACTTTGCTGAATTTATTTATCAGGTCCAGTAGTTTTTTGACTGAGACTTTAGGGTTTTCTATATACAATATCATATCATCTGCAAATAATGATAGTTTTACTTCTTCTTTTCCAACTTGAATGCCTTTTATTTCTTCTTCTTGTCTGATTGCTGTGGCTAGGACTTCCAGGACTATGTTAAATAAGAGTGGTGAAAGGGGGCACCCCTGCCTTGTTCCTGATCTTAAGGGTATTGCTTTTAATTTTTGCCCATTGAGTATGATGTTGGCTGTGGGTTTCTCATAGATGGCTTTTATCATGTTGAGGTATGTTCCCTGTATTCCCACTTTGCTGAGAGTTTTGATCATGAATGGGTGCTGGATTTTATCAAATGCTTTTTCTGCATCTATTGAAATTATCATATGGTTTTTCTCCTTCTTTTTGTTTATGTGATGAATCACATTGATTGATTTACGAATATTGTACCAGCCTTGCCTCCCCAGAATAAATCCCACTTGATCATGGTGTATGATTTTTTCCATATATTGTTGGATCCGGTTTGCTAATATTTTGTTGAGGATTTTAGCATCTATATTCATCAGAGATATTGGCCTATAATTTTCTTTCTTTGTGTTGTCTTTGCCTGGTTTTGGAATCAGAATTATGCTCGCCTCATACAAGGAGTTTGGAAGTCTTCCTTCCTCTTGAATTTTTTGAAATAGTTTGAGAAGGATAGGAGTTAGTTCTTCTTTGAATATTTGGTAGAATTCCGTTGTGAAGCCATCGGGCCCCGGACTTTTCTTTGTTGGGAGTTTTTTGATAACTGTTTCGATCTCCTTTGGTGTAATTGGTCTGTTTAAGTTTTCTGATTCTTCCAGATTGATTTTTGGAAGATTGTACGTTTCAAGGAATTTGTCCATTTCATCTAGGTTGTCTAGTTTTTTGGCATACAGTTCTTCATAGTATTTTCTTACAATATTTTGTATTTCTGTTGTGTCAGTTGTTATTTCTCCTCTCTCATTTCTAATTTTATTTATTTGAGTCCTCTCTCTTTTTCTTGGTGAGTCTACTTAAAGGTGCATCAATCTTGTTTACCTTTTCAAAGAACCAGCTCCTAGTTTCATTGATCCTCTGTATTGTTTCTTTAGCCTCTATGTCATTTATTTCTGCTCTGATCTTTATTATTTCCTTCCTTCTACTACATTTGGGCTTTACTTGCTGTTCTTTTTCTAATTCTTTTAGATGCAGGGTTAAGTTGTTTATTTGAGCTTTTTCTAGCTTCTGAAAGTGTGCCTGTAGTGCTATGAACTTCCCTCTCAGCACTGCTTTCGCTGTGTCCCATAAATTTTGAGTTGTTGTATGCTCATTGTCATTCGTTTCTAGGAATTTCTTTATTTCTTCTTTGATCTCATTCTTAATCCATTCATTATTTAACACCCTGCTATTTAGTTTCCATGTGTTTGAGAATTTTTGAGCTTTTCTGCTGTGATTCATTTCTAGTTTCATGCCGTTGTGATCGGAGAAAGTGCTTGATATGATTTCAGTCTTCTTAAATTTGTTGAGAGCACTTTTGTGCCCTAACATGTGGTCTATCCTAGAGAATGTACCATGAGCACTTGAAAAGAATGTATATTCTGCTGCTTTAGGGTGAAAGGATCTGAAGATATCTATTAAATCGAGTTGATCTAGTGTTTCCAATAAGTCTGCTGTTTCTTTGTTAATTTTCTTTCTTGAGGATCTATCTAGTGATGTTAGTGGGGTATTGAAATCCCCTACTATTATAGTATTGCTGTTGATCTCGCCCTTTAAATCCATCAAAGTCTGTTTTATATATTTGGGTGCTCCTATATTAGGTGCATAGATATTTATAATAGTTATATCTTCCTGTTGGATTACTCCCTTTATCATTATGTAGTGGCCTTCTTTATCTCTTACTATATCCTTTGTTTTAAAGTCCAATTTGTCTGATATAAGTATTGCTACCCCAGCTTTTTTTTCATTTCCGTTTGCATGAAACATTTTTTTCCATCCTTTTACCTTCAATCTGTGTGTGTCTTTTGTTCTAAGGTGTGTCTCTTGTAGACAACATATGTATGGGTCCTGTTTTCTCATCCACGCAGCTACCCTATGTCTTTTGATTGGATCATTTAATCCATTTACATTTAAGGTTATTATTGATATGTAGTTGTTTATTGCCATTTTCTTCTTTAAAGGTGTATTCCTTTTTCTTTTTTTTTTTCTGTATTCTTTTCCCACTTTATCTGTTTATACCAGGCCCCTTAATATTTCCTGCAGCATTGGTTTGGTTGTAATGAATTCCTTGAGTTGTTTTTTGTCTGGGAAGCTTTTTATTTCTCCTTCAATTTTAAACGATAGCCTTGCTGGATAAAGTAGTCTTGGTTGTAGGTTCTTGTTCTGCATTACTTTGAATATTTCTTGCCATTCCCTTCTGGCCTCAAGTGTTTCTGTTGAGAAGTCAGATGTCATCCTTATGGGGGCTCCTTTGTAGGTGATAACTTTTTTTTCTCTTGCAGCTTTTAATATTTTCTCTTTATCGCTTAGCTTTGGTATTTTAATTATGATGTGCCTTGGTGTAGGTTTCTTTGGGTTTCTCTTTAATGGAGTCCTCTGTGCTTCTTGGATTTGTGAGAGTTTCTCTTGCATTAATTTAGGGAAGTTTTCAGCTATGATATGATTGAACAAAGTCTCTATCCCTTGTTCTTTTTCTTCTTCTTCAGGAACCCCTATGATGCGGATGTTATTTCTCTTCATGTTGTCACAGAGCTCTCTAAGAGTTTCCTCTGACTTTTTGAGTCTTTTTTCTCTTTTCTTCTCTGCTTTCATGCCTTCATTCCAGTTGTCTTCTAACTCGCTGATTCGATCCTCTGCTCTATCTATCCTGTTTTTATTCCTTCCATTGTGGTCTTTATTTCTGATATTGTATTTGTCGTCTCCAACTGATTCTTTTTTATACTTGCTATTTCTTTATTTAGGTTTTCAAACTCCCCCTCCATTGTTGTTCTAAGATCCCTAAGCATCCTTACAATCATTATTTTGAACTCCGCATCTGGAAGTTTGATTATTTCCATATCACTCAGTTCATCTCTCGAAAGTGTCTCTTGTGGTTTCATTTGGATTGCACTCCTTTGTTTTCTCATCTTCTTCTTCTTTTTTTTTTTATTTGTAGAGTTGATTGAGTCTAGGCTTGGTGTTGTCTGCCTCCAGTTTTCAGTTGTGTTATTTTTAGGTCTTGGTGGGTTGGTATCAGCTATTATTTGTAATCCACTTTCGGATTTGGGCAGCTTTGAAGTCTTGATTTGTTTGTTTTCTTAACAGGTGATAGTCTTGTTAACTGATCTCAGCAGGGGGCTTCCTTGAAACTGTATCCAGGAATACTGTGGGTGTAACCTGAGACGCTGAAGGTCTCTTCCTCCAACTAATCTCACTGGGGGCAGGGTTTTTTCTCTCAGCTTCAGTAGGGGGAGGTGTATCTCAGATCTCCATGGAGACCTGAGTTACTGCCCCTCCTCCCCACTTCTTGTTTTCAGCTGTGTCTTGTTGTGCTGATTGAGCTGGATAGATGTCCCGAGATCTCTGATCCGGAAGCACTTCAGCTCTGTTTTGTGAAAGGTTCAGTCCCTCCCCCAGCTATGGCCGCCTCCAGCACGAATGAGTCAGCTTTTTTATTTTGTTTCTTGCATACCTTAGCCCCTCACAGTCTGTCCCTCTCCCTGTCTTTTCCACTTGGGAGATAAGCTGGTCTTTTCAACCCACCTTGCTCCCTGGTCGCCAGGTAAGTGGCTGTGAGCAGTAGTTTCTGCTCTTTTTCCTCTGTGAAATCCTCTCTGGGCTCTCAGCCTCACCCCCCTCCTTCCCTTCCTATAAGCAGAGGAGATTCAGGCACTCCTTACCAGGATTATTGTGGCTTCCTCTTTGCTCCTTGGTTTTTGAGAGCTGTTCTTGCAGTTCAGTGTTGGTTTTTCATGCTGATTTTTTCTAAATTGATTTGTATTCCAGTTTGGTGTTGAGAGCTGGGTGTCTGTGCATCCGCCTACTCCGCTGCCATCTCCATTCTCCTAAGCTAGAATTCTTGATATTACATGAGAGTTTTGTGACTATTATGGAAACATAATTTAATTTTTATATTTTTATTTATTCATTCAACACGTGAAGAGAATTTAAAATTCTTATATTTGAATACTCTATTAGATACTTATATCCCTTCAACAAATTTGCCTAGTGATCATCCAGCCAGTGTTTAAAGTGAAATAATTACTTAATTATTAATTTAATTATTATTAAAGGGAAATTAATATTGGTCGAGTCAATATAATTTGTCAAAGAGTATAATAGAAACCTATATTTGAAGTCTTGATTTTTACAGTAACACTGCAAGGTAAGCATTAGCCCTAGTTTATAGATGTGGAACCCTATGAATCATTAGCCAGAATCAAATCTAGGTCTGCTTCTAAAGTCCTACAGCCTCCAACTATACTCTACTATGATGAAAAATTTGAAGATAAACACTCATAGTCATTCACTATTGTGGGAGACAGGTTGTAAACTGGCAAAGTCCTTATAGCCTAAGGCTTAAAGACTAAACTCTTCTCCACCCTTTTAAGACTAAGATTTTCAAAGATCTTCTCGGCCCTGGCCGGTTGGCTCAGTGGTAGAGCGTCGGCCTGGCGTGCAGAAGTCCCAGGTTCAGTTCCCGGCCAGGGCACACAGGAGAAGCGCCCATCTGCTTCTCCACCCTTCCCCCCTCCTTCCTCTCTGTCTCTCTCTTCCCTTCCCGCAGCCAAGGCTCCATTGGAGCAAAGTTGGCCCGGGCGCTGAGGATGGCTCCATGGCCCCTGCCTCAGGCGCTAGAATGGCCCTGGTTGCAACAGAGCAATGCCCCAGATGGGCAGAGCATCGCTCCCTGGTGGGCATGCTGGGTGGGTCCCGGTCAGGTGCATGAGGGAGTCTGTCTGACTGCCTCCCCGTTTCCAACTTCAGAAAAATACAAAAAAAAAAAAAAAACCCCAAAAAACAAAAACACAATTTTACAGCCTGACCAGGCAGTGGCATAGTGGATAGAGCATCGGACTGGGATGTGGAGGACCCAGGTTCGAGACCCCGAGGTCGCCAGCTTGAGTGCGGGATCATCTGGTTTGAGCAAGGCTCACCAGCTTGAGCCCAAGATCACTGGCTCGAGCAAGAGGACACCCGGTCTGCTGTAGGCCCCCCCCCATCAAGGCACATATGAGAAATCAATCAGTGAACAACTAAGGAACCGCAACGAAGACTTGATGTTTCTCATCTCTCTCCTTTCCTGTCTGTCTGTCCCTCTCTCTGACTCTCCCTTTCTCTGCCACACAAAAAACAAAACAAAACAAAAAACAGTTTACAGGGAAGTTCTTAACTTTAGTTCTTTCTCTGCCACATTCATATTTATTACCCTGGGTAAGCCAATCAATATATCTGGACTTTGTGGGAGATGGGGATGGGGGGCAGCAGGGTGTTGGCAGTTAAATGGTCTTTTTGGGGTCTTCCCAATTTAAACAATCTTTGATCTTAAGTAAACCAATAATTCTAGAAGTTTTGTGTGCCAGATAGCAGTTTATCTGCATACCTTGAAAGCATTTAGCATGATATTTTTGTAGCCATGTTTCTTCCAATTATAAGAATAATACATTCTCCCCCATTAAAAAAATAGTAATTGATAAATTAAATAAAATAAAAATGAGAAAACACAAAGGGTACAAGGAAAAAGAAAAAATGTTAAATCTTAATTCTTTCATACAAAGCATTATACTTTTTTTTCTGCAAAGGGTTATACTTTGAAAGACTTTTCTGATCAATAATTTGTGAGTCTTTAAATTACAATACTAAGGAAGCCAGATATGTATGTATATGTATGACCTTTCATAAACATAGGCACTTTCTTTCTTTTTTTTTTTTTTTACAGAGGCAGAGATAGACAGGGACAGACAGACAGGAACAGAGAGAGATGAGAAGCATCAATCATCAGTTTCTCGTTGCGCGTTGCGACTTCTTAGTTGTTCATTGATTGCTTTCTCACATGTGCCTTGACCATGGGCCTTCAGCAGACCGAGTAACCCCCTGCTGGAGCCAGCGACCTTGGGTCCAAGCTGGTGAGCTGTTTGCTCAAGCCAGATGAGCCCGCGCTCAAGCTGGCGACCTCGGGGTCTCGAACCTGGGTTCTTCTGCATCCCAGTCCGACGCTCTATCCACTGCGCCACCACCTGGTCAGGCAACATAGGCACTTTCTACATGAATCCATCACGCTCAAGTCTCCAGTGAGCTTGGTGTGTTTACTACACAGTATTCATATTTCATACTGTTTGCCGATTGTTACATGACATTCTCTCTCCCTTTGGTTCTCCTCTTTCACCTCTTCTTCCTGGTGCCTTTCCTACCTCCATGATGTTCTTTGTTCCTCATTTTTCCTGATTCATTTCTCTTTCTAGCAGGTTCTAAATTTGGATGTTTTATAGAATTCTTTCCTCGGCCTCTTTTTATTCTACAATATCTCTGGGCTTTTCTTTCTTTTTATTTTTTTAAATGTTTTATTGATTTTATAGAGAGAAAGGGAAAGAGTGAGAGAGAGATAGGAACATTGATCTGTTCCTATGTGTGCCCTTACCAGGGATTGAACCAGCAACCCTTGTGCTTCAGAACAATGCTCTAACCAACTGAGCTATCTGGCCAGGGCTTTCCTGTTGTTTGTTTCCTGGTACATATAAAAGGTTTACAGCCTGACTGGTGGTAGCACAGTGGATAGAGCATCCACCTGGGATGCTGTGGGCTTTTCTATCTACTCCTGTGGTTTTAGTTACTATTTGGATACAACAACTTTGAAATCTGTGCTTGTCGCCTAGATTTTTTTTTCTTAGTTGTAGATTAGTAATTCCAGCTGTCTATATATCTACCTATAGTTGCTAAGGACCCCTTGAGGTCAACATGTCTAAAATTCAACTCATTATCTCACTAGAGTTGCCTATTCTTTCTTTGTTCTTTTTCTTAATTTCCTCTTCTCCATCTCTACAAGTCACCATTTTTAGCTCATTACTTATCTTTTCCCTGGAGTACTACAATAGTCCTCTAATGGGCTTCTAGAGACTTCAGCGTTATTGGTACTTATGAGAAAGTCTTATCCATGAGTAATTTCTGCTGACCTCGTGGAAAACATTTACAAAATCCCTAATTATAAACAGGACCTAAATGAATTGTGTACATCTATCCTCTGTATAGCTGAAGAAACAGAGCAATTATATCTACTGTGTAAATGATGTTAGTATGAAACTGATAAGACTGCTTTTTATCAGATAAGAGGCTATTTTTTCTACTATACAGTTAAACAAAAAAAGTGACTTCTCCCAAATTGTGTCTGGCTGTACCTGTGATGTTGATTAAAAATGTAAGTAAAAAGTTCCTAGCACATGAAGTTACCTCTAATTATTTGTCGTTTTTATTAACAACCTTAAGAAAAAAACAACTTTGACAAGAGGATTTCCAATAGGGATTTTTAAAAGAATATTATATTCTACCATAGCAAAATATAAATATTTTTAGTTAAAATGCAATTTTAGCTAAACCCCTCCCCACCCAGAGGGGAAAAACAGGTTCATAAAGAAATAAGTAATTACAGGCTGGAAATTAAATTTTAGAAACTTCATCCAGTATAAGCTTTGGCCCCAATTCTAGCCCTTGCCCTGTAACAGGGATCAGGAACCTATGGCTCACGAGCCAGATGCGGCTCTTTTGATGGCTGCATCTGGCTCGCAGACAAATCTTTAATAAAAAATATAATAACATTAAAAATATAAAACATTCTCATGCATTACAATCCATTCATTTCCTACCCCTCATGTTCATGGTTGAGGGTGGCTGGAGCCAATCATAGCTGTCCTCCGGGACAACACCAAGTTTTTATTGGATAATGCATAACATACATGGGTCGTTGTATGGAGCTCACAGAATTACATTTTAAAATATGTGGCGTTCATGGCTCTCTCAGCCAAAAAGGTTCCTGACCCCTGCCCTATAATCAACTTTGCATTACCTTTATGCTACCAGCTATATTAAGTCATAATTGGTTATGACAATATTAGAGTCACATGTAGAATAGGACAGGGTCCTAGCTATTTATATCATCCAGCTGCTACTATTTGTAAAACTATGAGAATAGGAAAGTTATCTACTCTTAATAAATTAAATTAGTGTCTTCTGGCATTTTATAGTACTTATGTTAGATGTTTGTCTATTTTAAGATGTTTTTATTTTTTAGGCATCTGTGGGAAACCTAGAATTGCAGAAGTAGGAGGTGTGCCTTACTTATTGCCTCTTGTAAATAAAAAAAAAGTAAGTGTATTTTTACTCTTCATAATCACATGAAGATTTTATGATTTGGGTTGATTTCTATTAGTATTAGAAGATCATTGACCAGTGTGGCAAAGAAGTGTTGATAGACTCAGTAATAAAAGCAAAGCAGGGAATTTGTATAAATTATGATTTAAATAGTATTGTTTTCCTCTTGTATAGGTCTATGATCTAAATAAGATTGCCAAAGAAATTAAGCTTCCTGGAGCTTTTATTCTTGGAGCAGGGGCCGGCCCATTTCATACTCTTGGGTTCAATTCTGAGGTCAGTATATATATAATATATATTTTATTTTATTGATTAGACATTTGGTTTGCCTTTTTCCATTTACTTCCCTATCAGAAATCTTACTGAATCAATTGACGTCATGTGTCTCTGTACAGATTTGCTACTGTTTGACACAGACTTGAACTATATAGCACATGCTCCAATTGGTGCAACTACAATGGAGCACTAACCTCTAATTTCAGATTTTCTTAGGGTATTCGCTCAGTCTTAGAAGAATCCAAGGTCCTGCTGTGGTCTGCTGTGGACCTGGTCTGTGAAAGACTTTAATCCTTATACATCGGGGGATTCCTAGTTTCCCCATAACTCTTTGCTTTTGGTAGGAAAGCACAGTTTCTTCATGTCTCATAAATAGAAGAGTGAGTGACCTCTTCAGTCTGCCCATTCTCTGATAACTTGTACAGATGTGACCATTAGTCAATAATCATACAGGTTCTTTTGCAGAATCATTACTATAATTTGCCTAGTACACAAGAAAGAAAAAAATTTATTTAGACAGTTTAGTTTAGTTTATTTTTTGACAGAGACAGAGAGATTCAGAGAGAGGGACAGATAGGGACAGACAGACAGGAAGGGAGAGAGATGAGAAACATCAATTCTTCATTGCAGCATCTTAGTTGTTCATTGATTGGTTTGTCATATGTGCCTTGACTAGGGGGCTACAGCAAAGCAAGAGACCCCTTGCTCAAGCCAGCAACCTTGGGCTCAAGCCAGTGACCATGGGTAACATCTATGATCCCATGCTCAAGTCAGCGACCCTGCGCTCAAGCCGGTGACCTTAGGGTTTCAAACCTGGGTCCTCTGCGTCCCAGTCCAATGCTCTATCCACTGCGCCACCGCCTGGTCAGCCTAGACATTTTAAATAAAGGAAATGTTACAATGTAATAGGAACACTATAATATGTAAACATTTTATAAAATGTGTTCAGTTTTTTGATATTTGTATATCTTTAACATTTGATTTGAATATAAAATTAAATAGTTCATATTTCATGTTTTCTTATTAGATCTTGAAATAAAATCTTAAACTATAGGATAAAATTCTGCCACATCATTCAAGATACCGTTTGCAGAGACATACTAAGATTGACTACTTTTACCTTATTTACTTTTCAGTTTATGCCAGTTATTCAGACAGAAAGTGAACACAAAGCTCCTGTGAATGGAAGTTACTTTGCCTGCATTAACCCTGAAGGTGGAGGGTGCCTCCTGGAGAAATACAGTGAGAAATACCATGATTTTGGGTGCGCATTACTGGCTAATCTCTTTGCCAGTGAGGGCCAACCTGGAAAGGTGATTTTGTCCATAAAAACATTGTTCTTCAAAAGTTGTCAGCTAAAAATTTGAACTTTTATTGCACAAATATGTTTTTATAAAGAAAATACAAGGTGCCTAAGTCAACACTGTTTAACCCAGTTATGAAAGATTCAGAGAGTACTACAGGTAGAGTAAAAGTCTCATTTGGTTAAGAATAATATTTAGTAAGCAATACAATCTTTTCTGAGGAACTAAAAGGCAACAGATAGTCATATGGAGAATGAGATAGTCAAATAGATGAACCATGTGGCTGATAATAGCTAATGTCTACTGATAATTAGTATACTTGCAATGTGTTTATTTGTGACTGATCAGACATTAATTGAACTAAATAGAAATGATGGTAGCAAAAAAACTTGTAGCAAGAATGATTAATTAATGCCTCAGATTACTTCCTATTGGTACACAAAAAGATGATTTCCATTTTAGCAGTTGTGAACACTTACTAGATTTTATAAACACAGATAACTACTTTAGACACTTTGAGAAATGAGGTAGTGGAGTAAAAATAACTAATAAAGTTAAGGTAACCTAAGTCCAGAATTATAAAAGAAGTGAGAAAATGTAATCATTTTCCCCTCCCTTGCAAGTAAATAATTCAGTTATGGACGATTCAGAAAGTACTATAGGCAGAGTGAAGTTCTTATTTAAAACTGAGTTAAGCCCTGACTGGTTGGTTCAGCGGTAGAGTGTCAGTCTGGCGTGTAGAAGTCCCAGGTTCAATTCCCAGCCAGGGCACACAGGAGAAGTGCCCATATGCTTCTCCACCCTTCCCCCTCTCCTTCCTCTCTGTCTCTCTCTTCCCCTCCCACAGCCAAGGCTCCACTGGAGCAAAGTTGGCCTGGGTGCTGAGGATGGTTCCATGGCTTCTGCCTCAGGTGCTAGCATGGCTTCGGCCGTAACTAAGCAACTAAGTGAACACAAAGCTCCTGTGAATGGAAGTTACTTTGCCTTAGTATGTCTCTGCAACTCTGCCCCAGATGGGCAGAGCATCACCCCCTGTTGGGCATGCCAAGTAGATCCCAGCTAGGCTCATGCGGGAGTCTGTCTGACTGCCTCCTCGCTTCTAACTTCGGAAAAATACAAAAAAAAAAAAAAAAAACCCCACAAAAAACTGAGGTTAAGAATAATGTGTAATAAGCAATACCCTTTCAGCCAGAGTGTTCTTAACCTTTGACGACCTTGACATACAATGATAAGAATCTTTTAGAGTTCAGTGTTGGATTTAGCTATAACTCTTAGTCCAAGAAAGCATGAATAAGAATTATTATTAAATGACCTATTACATTTATATTTATATAAAATATGCATTATTAAAACTTAGAAAGGATTGAGATACCTCAACTCATATTTGGGTGTTCTAAACAAAGAAATGAATATTTGCTTGATGGCATTAGATTGTAGAATGTTTCACTTTGGTAGTTATTTATATAAAAGTTTGCACCTTAGAACAATGGTATGTGTCTTTATGTCCTCCCTAGGTCATTGAGGTGAAAGCCAAAAGAAGAACTGGAACACTTAATTTTGTGACTTGTATGAGACAGACTCTTGAAAAACATTATGGAGATAAGCCTATAGGGATGGGAGGTACTTTCGTAATTCAAAAGGGAAAAGTGAAGACTCACATTATGGTAAGGACCTGTAGGGGCATGGATGTGAACAGTTGTGGGTATCTGTGTGTGTATGTACTTGAGATCTTCAGGACTTTTTAAAATGCACATTGAAAATTCTACCTGTAAAAACACCCTGAATAAATCCCTTTACTAGACTGTATTACTTTAAAATTTTTAATGACAAACAATACTGTAAGTCATATTATGCCATAACATATGGTTAGTCCCTTTTTATGTTAATACATTAGAACTTTCGTTTCAGCATCTTTAAGATCAAGATAGATGTGAGTATAAGCCTGAGAAACTGATTATTATTTTCATTGCCAGAATCCCATACTTAGTACATAGACATTGCTATTAGCATGATTGTAGTTTTGGAAAAAGAACTCACTATGAAAATGACAATCTATGGGCTAAATATAGTAAGTGTATAAGACATTAACAATGGAATACTGTATGAAAGCAGACTCAGGGCATTCAGTATGTTTATTATAATTTTTGGTAGGCAAATGAGTCAATGAATGAATGAAGTATAAAAGTGATTACAACTTGCCCTGGCTAGTGGTACAGTGGATCCTGGGAGCCGTCTGGATCCCAAGGGCGCCAGCTCAACCCACCCCCTACCTCAGTCACAGGTTGGATCCCTGGTCAGGACGTGTACGAAAAGCAATCAATGGGTGCAGCGAGTTGATTCTTCTATCATGCGCCTGCTTGCTCTCTCTCCCTCCTCTCTTTCAAAAAAAAGTGATTACAGCTTAATTTCTTTTTTATTTTATCAGTAAAGCCATTAGAAAATGTATTGTTCTAATGGTTTTTTATCCTGTTATTTTTAAATGGCCCACCAGCTGATCCTGCAAAGAAAGATACATTTCTGAAACTACTTATTTTTCCAAATTATTTACAACATATATTTGTAAATGCCAGATGATTATGGGATTGTACAACCATTATGGAAAACAGTATGGAGGTCCCTCAAAAAATTCAAATAAATAGAACTATATGATACTATACTATATGATAAAGCAATTCTACTTCTGGGTATATACGTGTATATATATTTGTGTGTGTATGTGTATATCCAAAGGAAATGAAATCAGTATCTCAAAGAGTTATCTGCTTTCCTATGTTCACTACAGCATTATTCACAATAGCCAACTTATGAAAACAACATATGATATATTATAGATATATGGCTTAAAAAAGAAATTCTGCCATTTGCAATAACATGGATGAACTTATAGGACATTACACTAAGTGAAATAAGCCAGACACAGGAAGACCAACATTACATGATATCACTTACATGTAGAACCTAAAAAAGTCTAAATTAGAGAAACAGAGTGGAATGGTGGTTGTCAGGGGTTTGGGAATAATGGTAGGGGAAAATTAGAGAGATGTTGGTCAAAGGGTACAAATTTTCAGTTATAAGATGAATAAGTTCTAGAAATCTAACATACTTAATGGTAATATAGTTAATAATAAAGACTTGTGTACTATAGGATGACATGTAAGATTAGGATGAGGATATACTTACAGGAAAACTGAGGCTATGAAAATAAAAACATAGTAGTAGATTCATTCCTTCATACATTTTATTGTGTACACATTGATTGGTGATCCTTTTGAAAACCAGGGTGTATAACTCCTTTTGATGCTAAAACTAGTCAACAGAATATATAAAAAGGCTTAAATTTTGTAACATAATATAAAATTTTAATTCTCAATAATATTCAATATGTTTACGTGTCTAATGATCTTTTATTGTAGCCTAAAGAATTTTCTTCCTGCCCACTGAACTCTGATGAGGAGGTGAATAAATGGTTGCATTTTTATGAAATGAAGGCGCCTTTGATTTGTCTGCCAGTTTTTGTGTCCAAGGACCCAGTAAGTCTGTGTCTGTTTTCTACATTGCCTTCTACCACAATGATGATGCTCAGTGTTTACGATTTTTTTCCTTTGGATAATACACTTTCTGTGTTGTTATTTAAGAACTAAGATGGTCTTTAGCATTATCTTGAAAGATAAGGGAGCAGGTGGCTAACAACCCTGAATTAGGCAGAGCAGATTTGACCTTTGAGAAAATGAAGGCTCAGGCATTTTAAAGAATCCCCAAAGTCATGTTATTAAATAGTAGAATCACAACAGGATTCATTTTATTTGCTGTTCATTATACTTTTCATTATAGTCTAACACTATACACTAGGAAAAATATTATAGTATAGACCAATTCAAAGCAAATATTTACCAAAATAATAGCTAATGATATTTTTTGATCCAATGATTCTGTGTCTAGGAATTTATACTTAAATATTTACATAAGTGTGTAAAATGATCAGTTAAAAGGTTATTCATGACAGATTTGCTATAATTGCAGAACAATTGGAAATAATCTAAATATTGGTTGGAAAGTGGTACATGCATACAATAGAATACCATATATGTGAAAAAGAATAAGGAAGTCTTTTATGATGTGATATATACAAAGATCTCAAAGCTATATTGTTAAATGAAAAAAAAAAACAGTATTCAGCACAGCATGTACAGAGTACTACCACTTGAGTGAAAAAAATAAAAGTAACACTGGAAGGATATGGAAGAAACTGCTTACATTAGCTGCCTACAAAGTAAGGAAGTGAGGGATGAGGGCAAGCAGTGGAAAGATATTTTACTGAATATATCCTTACATCCTTTTGCATTCTTTGAATTTTTTTTCTTCTTTTCCAAGTGAGAGAAGGGAAAATAGAAAGACTCCCTCATGTGCCCCGACCAGGATCCACCTGGCAACTCCTGTCTGGGGCCCATGCTCTGCCCACCTGGAGCCATGCTTGCAACTGAGCTATTTTTAGTGCCTGATGCAGAGGCTCCATGGAGTCAGCACCCAGGGCTGATGCGCTAGAACCAATCAATCCATGGCTATGGGAAGGGAAGAAAGAGAGAAGGAGGAGGTGTGGAGAAGCAGATGGTCGCTTCTGTGTGCCCTGACTAGGAATCAAACCCTGGGCATCCACACACCACGCCAAAGCTCTACCACTGAACCAGCCAGCCAGGGCCATGTTCTATGAATTTTGAATCATATGCATGTATTACCTACTTAAACTATAAAAAAAATAATTACCATAGCACCAATATAAAAGGTCTCCTTCCCCCTTAAAGAAATTCTCTCCAAAATAACTTGAATATTAACAGTAGCTTGTTTGTTGTCCTAGGGGTTCGATTTGCGACTGGAGCACACTCACTGTTTTAGTCATCACGGAGAAGGTGGACACTACCATTACGACACTACCCCCGATATAGTGGAATATCTTGGCTACTTTTTACCTGCAGAGTTCCTCTATCGCATTGATCAACCAAAAGAGACCCATTCATTTGGGCGAGATTAAATCAACTGCTATTCATTTAGAAAAAAAAATGATCAACTAAGTTAATTGATTAACTAATTAATTGATACAACTATAAAATCTAATAGAAATTATCTCACTACTTAACTTCTATATTTTTGGCCTTTGAAATGAAAGGTATGTTGACATTATACTGTGTTACTTCATAAATCTATCTGAAAAAGTTTATTGGGAACAAAAAAAATACATAATGGAGAAGTTCTTTATTATTCTTTTATTCTAAAAATCAGTTTTATATTTATACCTTAAATATAAACATGAGCTGGAATCATGTGATTATTTTTACCTAACTTAAATTTCTGGAAGGATATGGAGAAATGAAATATGTAATAACTTACATTTATTTAAATTATTAAAATTTTCAAATTAGTCTCAAAACTGCTAATTGGATATTTTAAAAGATCAGTGTTGGAAATTTGATAGTTGTTGAGTCTTTGTACTGAATTTTAAACATATATTTTAGAAGTAAAAGTATACTTTTTTCATGAAATAAAGTAGTTAGAAAGATGAACTTTACTTTTGGTGAAGTTCAACTATACTCAGAGTTTGCAATTTGCCTTTCACAAACATTAGCAACTAGATCAGGGGTCGGGAACCTATGGCTCGCGAGCAAGATATGGCTCTTTTGATAGCTGCATCTGGCTCTCAGACAAATCTTTAATAAAAAAATAATAACGTTAAAAATATAAAACATTCTCATGTATTACAATCCATTCATTTCCTACCGCTCATTTTCATGGTTGCAGGTGGCTGGAGCCAATCACAGCTGTCCTCCAGGACAACACCAAATTTTTATTGGATAATGCGTAACATACACGGGTCATTGTATGGCTCTCATGGAATTACATTTTAAAATATGTGGCGTTCATGGCTCTCTCAGCCAAAAAGTTTCCCGACCACTGAACTAGATGGTTAGCCACGATTCTTCCTTCCTTTGGATTGCCAACTGGAAACAGTTTGTGCCTGTTGGTTACTTCCAAGAAGAGAAAGGAAAAGAAATAGTATTAAAATACAACATTTAAGTGAGTATATTTTAATTTATAAGTGAGGCTATTGCTAAACATGACTACTGTCCTTCATGAAATGTAAAATTATACTCTTACTGATTATAATGGTTGAAAATTTCCTCAGTGTTCTTCTATAATCATTAGCTAGAAATTAACTCTCTAATCTTACTAATGCCAACAAAGAGCAGATTTAGCTCTTGAGTACCAAGCACATAATAAATCTTTTAAAAATATTTTTGATTTCCTTTTTTGGATGTTAGCTATAAAATGTCTTTTGAGTATAAATTACTAAATATTATTTTTAAATGAGTACTAGTTTGTAGCAAAAAAATGAATAAAAGTTATATAATCGTAATATGATGTTTTTTTTTTAATATTCTACCTCCAGACAAAAATAATATTGGTGGTATTCATCTGTTGAACAAATATGTATTGCACACCTATCCTGCCCTCTGGAATGTGAGCTCTGAGTGTCTGGGAAAGAACAGAAACTCATCTTGGGTCAGCAACCCCCAGGACTGATAGATGCTATATGCTTCCTATGCGTGATCGCTGTTTAAACCTGTGACTTTTGCAGTGCTCTATTTCACAACAATAGGGGACTGATTTATAAAGAAACACATGCAAATGATAAGTCCTGGTTATTTCTAGGAGGAGGGAGGAATAAGTGAACTAGGAAGAATACAATGGAGCTCTAACTAGATCAGTAATACTTTACTTCCTATCAGTGTGAACACACAGATGTTTGTTGTTACCTTCTTTTGAACTCTTAAATCTAAAGTCAAGGACATAGTACCATGAATCTTCTTTGTTGAAGTATATAGTTTTATACATAATTTTTCATATATTTCTTAAAATAGAGAAGTATGGTGATTTAGTAATTAATTTAATGCTCTATTTTTATTCTTTTGTATATTTATTATTTATTTAGAAATTAAATGTAATGGGATGACATTGGTCCACAAGAACACATGAGTTTCAGGTGTACATCTCCATGGCATGTGATCTATTCATTGTGTTGTGTACCCATCACCCAAGGTCAAACCACTTTCTATAACTGTATGTTTGGCCCCCTTTACCTCTGAGCCTCCCACCCCCCCTCCCTCTAGGTACCACCTCATTTTTGTCTTTGTTATGAGTCTCAGTTTTATATCCCACATATGAGTGAAATCATATAAAGTTCTTAGTTTTTGTAACTGATATTTCGCTTAGCATAATATTCTCAAGGACCATCCATGTTGTCACAAATGGCAGTATTTCATCTTTTCTTATGGCTCAGTAGTATTCCATTGTATATATGTACCACATCTTTATCCAGTCCTCTTATCGAGTGACAGTTTGGTTGTTTTCATGTCCTGGCCACTGTGAATAATGCTGCAGTGAACCATGAGGGTACACATCTTTGCAAACAAATGTTTTCAAGTTTTTCAGGTAGATGCCCTTGCTGGGTCATGTGGTAATTCTATTCTTAATTTTTTTGAGGAACTACCATACTGTCTTCCATAGTGGCTATACCAGTTTACATTCCCACCAGCAGTGAATGAAGGTTCCTTTTTCTCCACAGCCTCTCCAACACTTGTTACTACTTCTCTTGTTGATATGATAACAATCTAACAGGTGTCAGGCGGTATCTCCTTGTAGTTTTGACTTGCATTTCTCTTAATAGCTAGTGAAGATGAGCATCTTTTCATATATCTGTTGGCCATTTGTATGTCTTCAAGACAAGAGTATGTGTTCAGGTCCTTTTCCCATTTTTTAATTGGATTGTATTTTGTTATTGAGTTTCATGAGTTCTTTTTTACAGAGACAGAGAGAGGGATAGACAGGGACAGACAGACAGGAAATGGAATGGAGAAATGAGAAGTATCAATCATTAGTTTTTCCTTTGCATGTTGCAACACCTTAGTTGTTCATTGATTGCTTTCTCATACGTGCCTTGATCACGGGCCTTCAGCAGACTGAGTAACCCCTTGCTCAAGCCAGCGACCTTGGGCTCAAGCTGGTGAGCTTCAGCTCAAACCAGATGAGCCCTCGCTCAAGCTGGCGACCTCGGGGTCTCGAACCTGGGTCTTTCGCATCCCAGTCCAACGCTTTATCCACTGCACCACCACCCGGTCAGCCATGAGTTCTTTATATATTTGAATATTAACCCCTTTCTAGAGCTGTTGTTTGCACATATCATCTGCCATTTGATTGGCTTCCTTTTAGTTCTGTTGTTGGTTTCTTTGGCTGTGCAGAAGAAGCTTTTTAGTTTGATATAGTCCCATTCATTTATTTTTGCCTTTACTTCCCTTGCCTTTGGGGTCAAATTCATAACATGTTCTCTACGACCAACATCCATAAATTGAGTAACTATGTTTTCCTCTATGTAATTTATTGTTTCAGATCTTATATTTAGGTCTTTGGTCCATTTTGAATTAACTCTTGTACATGGGGACAAACTGTAGTCAAGTTTCATTTGTTTCCATGTGGCTTTCCAATTTTCCAGCACAATTTTTTTTTTTTTTTAGCAAGAGAGAGAGACAGATAGAAGGACAGGCAGGAAGAGAGAGAGATGAGAAGCATCAGTTCTTCATTGCAGCACCTTAGTTGTTCAGTAATTGCTTTGTTATATGTGCCTTGAACTGGGAGCTTCAGCAGAGTGATGACCCCTTGCTCAAGCCAGCGACCTTGGGCTCAAGCCGGCAACCTTGGGCTTCAATCCAGTGACCATGGGGTCATGTCTATGATCCCATGCTCAAGCCAGTGACCTTGTGCTCAAGCTGGTGAGCCCGTGCTCAAACCAGATGAGCTCACACTCAAGCTAGCAACCTCGGAAATTCCAACCTGGGTCCTCTGTGTCCCAGTCTGATGCTCTGTCCACTGTGTCACCACCTGTCAGGCTCCAGCACTATTTATTGAAAAGGATTTTTCTCCATTGTGTGTTTTTGGCTCCTTTGTCAAAAATTATTTTCCTATATACATGTGGTTTTATTTCTGGGCTCTTTATTCTGTTTCATTAGTCTGTGTGTCTGTTTTTCTGCTAATACCATGCTGTTTTGCTTATTGTGGCCCTGTAGTATATTTTGAAGTCAGGTAGTATGATACCTCCAGCCTTGTTCTCTTCCCTTGACTGCTTTGGCTATTCAGGGTTTATTGTGGTTCCAAACTAACCTGATTATATTTTGTTCTATTTCCTTAAAAAAATAACATTGGGATTTTAAGGGGGATTATATTAAATTTGTATATTACTTTGGATAATAGGGTCATTTTATCTGTGTTGATTCTTCCAATCCATGAACATGTAATATCTTTTCATTACATTGTGTCTTTTTCAATCTATTTTAATAATGCTTGTAATTTTTCAGTATATAAGTCCTTCACATCCTTAAGTTTATTCATAGGTATTTTATTCTTTTTGTTGCAATTGTAAAAGGAATTTTCTTTCATTTCCTTTTCTGAGGTTTCATTGTTGGCATATAGGAAAGCAGTACATTTTTGTATATTAGTTTTGTATCCTGCAACTTGACTGTATTTGTTTATTGTTTTAAATACAATTTTTTTTTTTCAGTGAAGTCTTTGGAGTTTTCTACATACAAGAACATGTCATCTGCAAAAAGTGATACTTTTACTTCTTCTTTCCTGATATGGATGCCTTTTATTTTTTTCTCTTGCATGATTGCTCTAGCTAAGACTTCCAGTACTATGTTGAATAAGAATGGTGAGAGTGGGGCCTGACCTGTGGTGGTGCAGTGGATAAAGCGCCGACCTGGAATGCTGAGGTCGCCGGTTCAAAACCCTGGGCTTAGGCTCTGGCCGGTTCGCTCAGTGGTAGAGTGTCGGCCTGGCGTGCAGAGGTCCCGGGTTCAATTCCCGGCCAGGGCACACAGGAGAGGCGCCCATCTGCTTCTCCACCCCTCCCCCTCTCCTTCCTCTCTGTCTCTCTCTTCCCCTCCTGCAGCCAAGGCTCCATTGGAGCAAAGATGGCCCGGGTGCTGAGGATGGCTTTGTGGCCTCTGCCTCAGGCGCTAAACTGGCTCTGGTCGCAACAGAGCAACGCCCCAGATAAGCAGAGCATCGCCTCCTGGTGGGCGTGCTGGGTGGGTCCTGGTCGGGCACATGCGGGAGTCTGTCTGACTGCCTCCCTGTTTCCAGCTTCAGAAAAATGCAAAAATTAAAAAAAAAAAAACCAAAAAAACCCCCCTGGGCTTGCCTGGTCAAGGCACATATGAGAGTTGATGCTTCTTGCTCCTCCCCCTGTTCTCTCTCTATCTCTCCCTCTCTCTCTCTCTGTCTCTCCCCTCTCTCTCTAATAAAAATGAATAAATAAAATCTAAAAAAAAAGTAAATAAAAAAAACCTTTAAAAAAAAAAGAATGGTGAGAGTGGGCATTCTTATTCTTGATTTTAGAGGGAAAGCTTTCAGTTTTTCACAACTGAGTATTATATTGGCTGAGGGTTGGTCATATATGGCCTTTATTATGTTGAGGTACTTTCGTTCTATATCCATTTTATTGAGTGTTTTCATCAGAAATGTATATTGTATCTTATTGAATGCCTTTTCTGCATCTATTGATAGGATCATATTATTTTATTTTGTTAATGTGGTATATTACATTCATTATTTTATTATTTTATTTTGTTAATGTGGTATATTATATTCATCAATTTGCATATGTTGAACCATCCTTGTGCTCTTGGAATAATCCACACTTGATCATAATATATAATTTTTTTAATATATTGTATTTGATTTGCTAGTATTTTGTTTAGGATTTTTTGTATCTGTGTTCATCAGAGATGTTGATCTGTAGTTCTTTTTTTGTGTTGTCCTTGCCAGGTTTGAGTCAGGGTTATGCTGACCTCATAAAATGTGTTAGGAAGTATTGCCTCTTTTTCAATTTTTTGGAAGAGTTTTTTTTTTAGGATAGGTACCAAATTTTCTTTGGATGTTTGATAGAATTCACTACTGAAGCCATCTGGTCCTGGACTTTGATTATTTTGGGAGGTTTTTGATAGTTGTTTCAATTTCCTCACTGTTTATTGGTCTATTTAGGTTTTCCATTTCATGAGTCAGGCTAGGAAGATGATATAGTTCTAGGAAGTTACCCACTTCTTCTAGGTCAGTGGTTGGCAAACTCATTAGTCAACAGCCAAATATCAACAGTACAATGATTGAATTTTTTTTTCTTTCTTTCTTTCTTTTTTTTTTAACAGAGAGAGAGAGTCAGAGAGAGGGATAGATAGGGATAGACAGACAGAAACGGAGAGAGATGAGAAGCATCAATCATTAGTTTTTCGTTGCGACACCTTAGTTGTTCATTGATTGCTTTCTCATATGTACCTTGACCGTGGGCCTTCAGCAGACCGAGTAACCCCTTGCTCAAGCCAGCGACATTGGGTCCAAGCTGGTGAGCTTTGCTCAAACCAGATGAGCCCGTGCTCAAGCTGGCGACCTCGGGGTCTCGAACCTGGGCCCTCCTCACTCCAGTCCAACGCTCTATCCACTGCGCCACTGTCTTGTCAGGCGAAATTTCTTTTGAGAGCCAAATTTTTTAAACTTAAACTATATAGGTAGGTACATTCCTTATTGAGGTAGCGCCTGAAAGGTGGTATTTTGTGGAAGAGCCACACTCAAGGGGCCAAAGAGCTGCATGTGGATTGCAAACCACAGTTTGCTGACCAGGGTTAGGTTATTGAATTTTGTGGCAAATAGTCTTTGATAGTATTCTAGTATGATCCTTTGTATATCTGTGATGTCTGTGGTAATTTCTCCTCTTTCATTTTGGATTTTGTTTACATGAGTAATTTCTCTTTTTTCCTCAGTGTCTAACCAGAGGGTTGTCAATTTTATTAATTTTTCAAAGAACCAGCTCTTTGTTGTATTAATTTTTTCTATAGCTTTTGTTCTCTATTTCATTAAGTTCCACTTTAATTTTTATTATGTCCATTCTTCTGATTTTGGGTTGCTTTTGTTATTCTTTTTCTAGTTCTTTAAGATGTAATGTTGTTTACCTGGGATCTCTCTTGTTTCTTGATATAAGCCTGTAATTATATAA
Organism: Saccopteryx bilineata; assembly: GCF_036850765.1. Classification (NCBI taxonomy): domain Eukaryota; kingdom Metazoa; phylum Chordata; class Mammalia; order Chiroptera; family Emballonuridae; genus Saccopteryx; species Saccopteryx bilineata. The sequence goes on along the minus strand of NC_089490.1, from coordinate 326,489,053 downwards.
ACTTCTCTCTTATTATGGCTTTCACTGCATCCCAGATGTTCTGATATGTTGTATTGTCATTTTCATTTGTCTGTATATATCTTTTTGTTTGTTTGTTTTTTTACAGAGACAGAGAGAGAGTCAGAGAGAGGAATAGATAGGGACAGACAGAATGGACAGAGATGAGAAGCATCAATCATCAGTTTTTCATTGAGACACCTTAGTTGTTCATTGATTGCTTTTTCATATGTGCCTTGACCGTAGGCCTTCAGCAGACCGAGTAATCCCTTGCTCGAGCCAGCGACCTTGGGTCCAAGCTAGTAAGCTTTGCTCAAACCAGATGAGCCCACGCTCAAGCTGGTGACCTCAGGGTTTAACCTGGGTCCTCCACATCCCAGTTCAACGTTCTATCCACTGCGCCACCACCTGGTCAGGCTATATATATCTTTTTATCTCTGCTTTTATTACTCCTTTGACCCAGTCATTTTTTAGTAGTATGTTATTTAATTAGCACATTTTTGTGGGTTTCTTTACTTCCTTTTTTTCAGGTGAATTCTAATATCAGAGCAGTATGGTCAGAGAATATGCCTGGTATTATATTCAGTACTTTTGAATCTGTTGAGTTTAGTTTTGTGACCCAACATATGGTCTATCCTTGAGAATGTTCAATGTGCACTGGAGAATAATGTATAATCTGATGCAAGGTTCTGTAAATGTCAATTATGTCCATGTTGTCTAATGTGTTGTTCAAGGACAGTATTTCTTTATTGATTCTGTTTAGATTATCTATCTAGACTATTAAGGGAGTGTTAATGTCCCCAACTATGATTGGGTTTTTATCTGTTTTTCCTTATAGTTTTGTTAGTAGTTGTTTTATATATTCCAATGCCCCATGCTTTGGTGTGCATATATTTTTAAGTGTTATGTCTTCTTGATGTAGTGTCTTCTTTATCATTAGGAAATGTCCATCTTTGTCTCTTGTTACCTTTGTTGTCTTGAAGTCAGCGTTGTCAGATATGAGAATAGCTACACCTGCTATTCTTTGGATATTATTTGCTTGGAGAATGGTTTTCCACCCTTTTACTTTGAGTCTGATTTTGTCCTTACAGGTTAGATGTATCTTCTGAAGTAAGCATATGATTTGGTTTGGTTTTTTGATCCAATCTCAACTCTGTGCCTCTTTATTGGTGAGTTCACTCCATTTACATTTAGGGTAATTATTGATGCATGAGGATTTCCTATAGCCATTTTATGTTTTGTTTTCTGGTAGCTCTGTGACTCTATTGGTTCTTTTCCCTTGTGTTTCTGTCAGTTGTTTTGTTTGATGGTATTCCATACTTCTTTCCTGTTTCTTCTTTTTTTAAGCTATATATTTCAGAGTTTGTGGGGGGGGGGGCGGTTTTTACCATTAGGTTATTGAAAAAGGAAGTTTTATATATACAACAGTCCTTTGTCTTATGAATGTTTCTTTCCCCAATCCTTCTTTGCTAATTCATACCTTAACTCCCTCGCCTTTTATGTTTTATTGTCACAAACTATCCCTCTTTGTGTTGTAAGTTTGTTGGAGCTTGCTTTTGTAGTTTTGTGATATATTGTTCTTTATATCAGGCAGAATAACCCCTTTGAATATTTCATGCAATGGGGGTTTTCTGGTGATGAATTCCCTCAGCTTTTGTATGTCTGGAAGTCTTTATTTCCTCTTCACATTTAATGGATAACTTTGATGGATATATTATTCTTGGTTGGTAATTCCTATCTTCCAGTATTTTGAATGTTTGGGTTCACTCTCTTCTGGCTTGTAGCATTTCTCCTATTTTTTTTAATTTTTTTTTGTATTTTTCTGAAGTTGGAAACGGGGAAGCAGTCAAGACAGACTCCCACATGCGCCCAACCGGGATCCACCCGGCACGCCCACCAGGAGGAGATGCTCTGCCCATTTGGGGCGTTGCTCTGTTACAACCAGAGCCATTCTAGTGCCTGAGGCAGAGGCCACATAGCCATCCTCAGTGCCCAGGCCAACTTTGCTCCAATGGAGCCTTGGCTGCGGGAGGGGAAGAGAGAGACAGAGAGGAAGGAGAGGGGGAGGGGTGGAGAAGCAGATGGGCGCTTCTCCTGTGTGCCCTGGCCGAGAATCAAACCCGGGACTCCTGCACGCCAGGCCGACGCTCTACCACTGAGCCAACCAGCCAGGGCCTGGCTTGTAGCGTTTCTGCTGAGAAGTCTAATGATACCTGATGGGCTTTCTTTTATATGTTACTTTCTTCTTGTCTTCACTGCCTTGAGGATTCTTTGTCACTAATTTTTTACAGTTTTAATTCAATGTGCCTTGAAGAAGGCCCTCTTTAGGTTGAGGTAAGTGTTCTGTTTGCTTCTTGGATTCAAGGATCTAGCTCTTTCCATAGGTTTGGGAAGTTCTTATCAATTATTTATTTGAATAGACTCTCTGTTCCCTTCTCCCTCTCTTCTTCTGATATCTCTATTATTCTTTTTTTTTATAAATAAATTTTTATTTTAATGGGGTGACATCAATAAATCAGGATACATATATTCAAAGAAAACATTTCCAGGTTATCTTGTCATTTAGTTCTGTTGCATACCCATCACCCGAAGAGAGATCATCCTCCGCCACCCTCCATCCAGTTCTCTCTGTACCCCTCCCCCTCCCCCTCTCCCTCCTTCCCTCCCCCCACCTCCCATAGCCACCACACTCCTGTCCCACCAATGTATGGAATCCTGCAGTTCCTGTTTTTTTCTGATTCGCTTATTTCACCCCGCACAATGCTACCAAGACTCCACCATTCCGCTATAAGTGATCCGATGTCACCATTTCTCCTAGCTGAATAATATACCATGGTGTATATGTGCCCCATCTTCTTCATCCAGTCCTCTATTTTTTTTACAGTGATTAAAAGCCTTTAAGCAAACTCTTGGCCAATACAGCAAGAATCCCTAAAAGAGTAGTGTCCTTAACATGTTCCCCAAGTCCAAGTTGGCCCCATCACCATGCCAAATCCCTGAAAAATGCAACCCAACCACAGTTCAGTCTGTTAGGAGCTGTCACAGGGAGCAGGAGTCCAGGAAAGTTCCCCACAGGAAAAGTCCACATGGCACTGGAATTGTTGTCACCATTCTATACTTTGCAGCTCATGTCCAAGTCCCAATGACCGCTGCTTCTAGCTGGTAATGATTCAGGTAGACTGGAAAAAGCCATTTGCAGCATGCATGGATATGGAGCTTCTGTTCTCCTCTGCCTGGAGAGTTGAGACCAGGTTGCTTTTCCCTGGAGCTCTGTGACTGTGGCCTGGTAAAGAGAACCTTGGGATACACTAAGCTGGGTGGCAAAGGTAAATTCATAACAGAAGTTGGCAAAAGGAGGAAAGAGAGCTCTAAATTAGGAGTGGGTCCCAGCCTGAAATATGAGTGGGGCATTGAGGTAGGAGGGATAAAGGAAACACTATATATTAAGCAAAGCAGCAGAAAATAGGACTATCAACACCCACAACAGAGATCTTTGAGGGAAGAATAAAAAACCTGACTATTCAGGCAAAACATAGTTAAGTGGCCCTTGTGCGAATGAGATCAGTTTACCTGCTTCTTGGAAGAAATACCCTAGGCTCGTCCATCGTGTCGTAGATGGGGCTGACGGCCCTGGGCAACTTCAGCCTTCAGTGGCAAACCCCAGCTTTCTGGGCAAGGTTAGGTCATAGGTGGCTGGAGCAGGGCTGGAAGAGACTGAACCCTCCCTTAGAGGAGCGAGGGGGAAGCCCACCTTCCAGTGTCCCTGTTTCCTCACAGCAGAGGCGTGTAAGCCTGGCAGGCTTTAGCTCAATGACCTTCCTTTCCACTATTGAAGCAGGACCCAGATGGCATCCTATGAGACCCCTTTGGGGCATTGGAGCCTTTAAGGGTGTATCCTAAAAGCTGGTAGTTCCCCTGATCTCCATTGGGCTTTTTCTGCCTCTAGGTATCTTAAAAGCCATTCTCAGATCTCGCTGAGGGGTTTGAGGATCCCCATCCGCCTATATAAATATTTTCTATATATCTGGAGCTATTTGGAAAAAAGACAGAACAGTGTTCTTAGTAATAAAGAAGGTAGTAGTTTGCAGGCGAAAAAGATTTGGTGTCTCCTGTTCATCAGCATTCAAAAGAAATGTAAATTTTTTTTTTAAGTAAAAAGCATGATATGGTAGACCCGTGATATCTCTATTATTCTTATACTTCTCTTTTTTTTTTAATTTTTTTGACAGAGTCAGAGAGAAAGACAGATAGGGACAGACAGACAGGAAGGAAGAGAGATGAGAAGCATCAGTTCTTCATTGCGGCACTTTAGTTGTTCATTGATTGCTTTCTCATATGTGCCTTGACCTGGGGGCTAAAGCAGGGCAAATGACCCCTTGCTCAAGCCAGCAACCTTGGGCTCAATCAAATCAGCGACTTTGGGCTTCAAGCTAGAGACCTTTGGGCTCAAGCTAGCAACCATGGGGTCACGCTCTATGATCTCACGCTCAAGCCAGTGACCCATGCTTGCTGGTGAGCCCGTGCTCAAGCTGGATGGCCCACACTCAAGCCAGCGACCTCAGGGTTTCAAACCTGGGTCCTCCACATCCCAGTCTGATGCTCTATCCACTGCACCACTGCCTGGTCAGGCTATACTGCTCTTTCTGATGGAGTCAGATAATTCTTGTAGAGCTCTACCTTTTTTTTTTTATTCTTAAGTCTCTTCTTTCCTCTGCATCATTTCTAGATGCCTATCATTGATATCACTTATTCATTGTTCTATCCGGCTAGCTCTATTAACTATGCTCATTAATTCATTCTGCATCTCATTTATTGAGTTCTTCATCTCTAGAATTCCTGTTTTATTTTTTTTAAGTTTTAATCTCTTTAGTAAAGTACTTGTTTTGTTCAATTTATTTTCTGAGTGCATTAAATTGCCTATCAGTGTTTTCTCACATCTTATTCTTTTTCAGAACTTCAATTTTGAATTCTGTCACTTACATCCCAAGTTTCCTTGTGTTTAAAATTGCATTCCAGAGATTTTTCATTTTCTTTTTGAGCTGTGTGTCTTTCTTTCTTATTCATGGTATTCAATGGACTCTTCTGTCCAGGCATTTGTGAATGGCTCTTTCTTAGTAGTTTACTTCCAAGAGGTTTTTCTATTATTTACCAATAGGTGGTGCTAGATTGCAAGTTTTAACTCTGTGAATCCCCAGGCTGACCCGCACCACAATGCTGGCTGCCAGCCACTGCACTGTTGGGGGTGGGCTGGGCTGGGGGGACCTGGTCACCTTCTTTGTTCTTCCTCCTGGTAATGGTGGCCTCAGGCCTCTGCATGTTCTCCCCTGAGCCTGGATGGACCAGGGACCAGACACAGGGTGCCCCCTTTGCTCAGGGGAAACAGTGGTTCTGTGAAACTAGTTCTTGGAGATGCCACTGATGTACCCGGCACCCCGACACCAAGGACAAAGGGAAGGCAGGCTGGGGGATTGTGGCAATTTGTGTCTCCATTTGTCTAAAATGCAGGCCACAGGCGGACCTTGGGAAAACCAGTAGTGTCCCAGAGTTGTGTCCCCTGCTTTAGTTTTCATTCCTGAGAGTCCACTCCACTAAGTCTCTGCTCCTCCTGGCAGGAGGAAACACAGACACAACTGGGTTTCTCCTTTCTCTGGAGCCCCACCTCACATGCTCTGCTGCAGGGCTGCGTCCCTATCTTTTGCCCACCCCACCCCGCCCACTGCTCCCTGCCCACCTTTAGTTGCTTCAATGTGTAGATGTTTCAGACATGCCTGTGCACCCCACTGGGGTTCCTTTATTGAATTATATATGTTCAGTTTGTTGAAATTTTAATGGGAGAGTTCAGGAGATCTCTCACTCCACCATTCCTCTCAATGCTCCATTATTTTTAAATTAAATATTTCCCTTTTATTCTTTGACTTGGTTAGGTTTCTTTCTTTCTTTCTTTCTTTCTTTCTTTCTTTCTTTCTTTCTTTCTTTCTTCCATTCTTTCTTCCTTTTCAAGAGAGAGAGAGAGAAAGGGAGAGAGATGAGAAGCATCAACTTGTAGTTATAGCATTTTAGTTTTTCACTGATTGCTTTTCATATGTGCCTTGACCAGGAGGCACCAGCCAAGTCAGTGACCCCTTGCCCAAGCCAGTGACTTTGGGCTCAAGCCAGTGACCATGTGATCCTGTTGATGATTCTTCACTCAAGCCAGCAACCCTGAGCTCAAGCTGGTGAGCCTGCGCTCAAGCCAGAGACCTCAGGGTTTTGAACCTCGGATCTCAGCATCCTAGGTCAATGCTCTAGTCTATCCACTGGTCAGGCTAGAATTCTTTTCTTATATATTGACATCCTATTCCTAGATATTATATAACACCACATTTTTTTTCTAAGGAGTTATTCATTGTGTATTCAGCTACCTTCATTTATGAAATGTTGGGTTAGGAATATCTATGTATTAAGACTGACTCATGCTATACCAATTTGTCTTAAATACTAGTGAATTCCTATGAAACATATTATTAATGAAATGACAAGCTTATTTTTCAAGTGCCTGCTGTGGTGTAGCAATAAGAAAATCAAAGAAATGTAGACAAAAGGTTAAGAGGATTTGGCTCTGAAAAAAAGAGTATTTTTAGGCAGAGGGTGCTACATTCCATGAAGGTGAAAAGTGAAGGTAAAACTGCAGAATGGGCTAAGTACCTGTTCCAAACAGGAAGCGTCTCCAAACTGGAAACCAGCAGATGGACTGAGTTACTAAGGACCAGGGCCCTTGGGGGAAGAGAGCTGCCCTCCTGCAGGCTTGTCTGTGAGTTCACACCTGAGGTCTCTAGAAGTCGCCTTAAGGACCCTAGCTGAGTACTTCTATATTAAAATACTTGTACAGTGCATTAGCGTGGGTCCTACTCTAAGACTGCTTGCTTCCCATCTGATTTCAGATGTGAGGGGTGGGGGAGTCTCTGAAGAAGTCCAGGGCCTCTCCCCTGACTAGAGAGTTTGAATATGGCCTTGACTCTTCCATCAGTTTTCTCCAAAGTGGGGTGTTTTTCTGAAGTGTGTTAACTACAGCAAAGAAGACTAGCTTCTTTAAGTTTAGAATAATGCTTGGGATTAGTTGCATTAGCAAAGCTAGTATTTGCCACTATGGCAGATCTCTATGAGCAGACTCCCTTTGCTTTTGGGTTAGAACCCCAGATTCCTTTTAGGTTATCTGTGAAGCCGCTGTGTGTCCTGTTCCATCATTCAACAGCAATATACTGTGCATCATCAGTGTCCAGGCACTGTGAACATACAAAGGAGACTAAGACATGGTGGTCCCTGTCCCAGCAGAGCTCACTCTAATGGGGACACTGGCTGACATTTGAAAAAATACGGTCAGTTCTATTACTGTTGTCTTATAAGGTACTGTACATTAAAGAAACCTGCATATCACAAGCACAAAAATACATTTAAATACATGAACTTCTGGTACTGACCACAATGCAGTAAGCTGACAACAGCCTATTTCTACCAGAATTACAAAACACAGTTTGGATAAAATGCAGAAAGCAACTCTTAGAACATTCTTGAAAATTAAACTGTAACAGGCAGGTTGAAGAGGTAAATGAGAACTTGAAGAATGAATAATATGAGCCTGACCAGGCAGTGGTGCAGTGGATAGAGCGTCAGACTGGGAGGCAGAGGACCCAGGTTCGAGAACCGAGGTTGCCAGCTTTATCTGGTTTGAGCAAGGCTCACCCAAGGTCGCTGGCTTGAGCAAAGGGTCACTCAGTCTGCTGTAGCCCTCTCTCCCCAGTCAAGGCACATATGAGAAATCAATCAATGAACAACTAAGGAACCACAACAAGGAGTTGATGTTTCTCATCTCTCTCCCTTCCTGTCTGTCTGTCCCTATCTGTCCCTCTTTGACTCTCTCTGTCTCTGCCACAAAAAAAGAAAAAAAGAAGGAATAATATGATGATGAGTTTCCTGGTTTTTCTTTCCTTTTTTATTTCCTGAATTTGACTTGAAGCCTAGGTCAGAGTTTTTGCACTTGGGGACTAGTTAAAATAGGAGAATTATTCCAGAGACCACGAAGGTAGAAATCAACCTGAGCATAAGCAAATTTGACTGAGATCATTGGGTCTATAATCTTCATACATCAGGGTGGTTAAACTCTTTCATGGACTGGCACAAAATTTTTGGCTGACCAGTCTGCAGATCAGCAGTTCAAAAACCCCGGCTAGGTCATACTGTGCAAAGGCATAGACTAGTGGATCTCAAACTTTTTGAAGTCGGGGCACATTTAAAATCCTACAAATAATTATAGATGCACTATATACAAATTTCTGAGAAATATATTATAATAATTAAGTCAAATATTAAAGAAAAAAATAAAGTCCAAACATGCTTTTATGGTAATTAAATGAAATAAATACGACAAAATAAAATTTATTCTGACATTAAAAAACATTTTTATGTTACTTTTGAGTTATACTTTTTAGAATTTGTAAAAAAGAATAAAAAATGACAAAAAAGTTATCTTTTTATATGTATATATATAGATACATTCTTAGTAAGATTTAATAAATTCGGCAGGTCCCGGTGTGAGTGTGTTAAGTTTTTTCATTCTTGTGTTTATGAGAAACATGAGCCTGATGTGTCCTAGCGATTCCTTCAATCAATATTTGGGTATATACTGTATTTGAAAGGCAAACTCTCATTTCCTCATCAATACATTGAAAAATCCCTCTCTTTTTACTCTTGTGTTGAGTGCAGAAAACCCCCACCATACATATCATCTTAACTTGACACCAAACAAAGGATAGAAGAAACTTGCATGAAACTTCTCATATTTTCATCCATTTTCCTTTATTTCCTTTAACACAGTAGTTAATTTACAGTTCCTGCTTCCCATCTCCAATGGTTTGATCATCCATGGATATGTTCCTATTATTTGGTTTTGCTTCTGATTATCAGACACTCTTTTCTGCCTCTTCACTTATCTACTACCACTATTATTATTATATGCTCCATATTGTGTGTTCTAGATGATATCTTTCATCCTTCTTTTGTTAGGCAGATGAAAGACTCATTGCCATGAACACCACATATTTTTTATTAAAGATTTGTCTGTGAGCCAGATGCAGCTGTCAAGAGCCACATCTGGCTCATGAGCCATAGGTTCCCAACCCCTGGCTTAGCAGACCTCTGTCTCCTCAGCCCTGAAAGATGACAGAGAGTTCATTCTTTGCTTTGGAAGATTTGAGCGCTATGGAGCCTCAAATCTGACAAATATTTTTTATGGCACACTCCCCACTAAGCAAGACTTAGTCTCACATATATCTACATTTACAGAAGGCTTCAATCTTTTTGTATATTTAGATCTTTAAAACATTTGGACTTCATATTTATTTATGGTATGAGAGAGGGGAATGTAACTAGATTATTTTGCAAATATGATAGATTGTTGGCCCCACTCCTCCCTTCATCCACACCCCTTTCCATCTTACTTTGCAGTTTCTGCAAGTAAGAAAGCTGACTGTCCCCTCTCCCACCCTTAACTTTTGGGCTTGACCACGGCACTTGTGGATGTCAAGTCCCATGCAGGCAAGGTTTACCTCTTGTACCTCTCTGCCCCATCACCATAAAAAGAACATACTTGCCTGGCCTGTGGTGGCTCAGTGGATAAAGCATCAATCTAAAATGCTAAGGTTGCCAGTTTGAAACCCTGGGCTTGCCTGGTCAAGGCACATATGGGAGTTGATGCTTCCAGCTCCTCCCCCCTTCTCTCTCTCTCTGTCTCTCCTCTCCGTCTCTCCCTCTCCTCTCTAAAATGAATTAAAAAAAAAAAAAAAGAACATACTTGACCAGCCTGCTAGCGTAAGAACAATGAAAGACACATGGATACAGTCATCTGAATGACTTGTATCCCTAAACTTGAAACAGAATCAGCCAGCTGAACCCACTCTAGATTAGCTGGCCCTCAAGTATGTGAACAAGCCCAGCTGAGACTGCAGATGCCCCAGCCAAACTGCAGAAGTATGAGCAACTTATAAAGATTAAATGAGCCTGATCAGGTGGTGGCGCAGTGGATAGTGTCGGACTGGGATACGGAGGACCCAGGTTCGTAGACCCTGAGATTGCCAGCTTGAGCGCGGGCTCATCTGGTTTGAGTAAAGCTCATCAGCTTGGACCCAAGGTCTCTGGCTAGAGCAAGGGGTTATTCGGTCTGCTGTAGCCCCATGGTCAAGGCACATATGAGAAAGCAATTAATGAACAACTAAGGTGTTGCAACAAAAAACTAATGATTGATGCTTCTCATCTCTCTCTGTTCCTGTCTATCCCTCTCTCTGTAAAAAAAAAAAAAAAAAGATTAAATGAGAAATATGTTTAAAACAGGCCAGTGACTGGCACAAATCAAATAGAACCCATGATAAGTATTAAATGTAAAATAAAGTATTAAAACTTTTTACAAATTTTGGCATAAAGAACAAGTACAGTAGTTTTCAAGTATGACTGTGCTTGCCAAAAATAGGTTACTCTTGAAAATTCATCCCCCCTCCCCAACACACTTTGCCATATATATTCTGTTCCTGTAGAGATTAACACCAGGACATCCTTATTTTCCTGAATATCTTTGTTAAGTAGTTAAAAAAATCTTAGATACCTTGGTCAGAAGAAAACTTAGAAGGATTCATAAGTTCTATACATAACTCCTTAAATTAAGTAGTTATGTAATAGAAAAGAATCCATTTTCCCTGATGAAATTATTACTAATGAAATACTTTCTTGGTGATCCAGAGACTTAAGTTATACCAATGCTTCTTAATCTTGATTGATTGATTGATTGATTGACTTGAGGTGGAGACAGGGGAGAGAGAGAAATTGTGCCCTCTGGGGATGGAACCCACAACCTTGGCATATTGGCCGATGCTCTAATCAACTGAGCTACCCAGCCAGGGCCTAATCTTTTAAATATTACTTATTCTCTGTTACGCAGGCATAAAATAAACATTTATTAAGTGCATTCTACATGCCAATATTTATTATTTATTTTTTTTGTATTTTTCTGAAGTGAGAAGAGGGTAGGCAGGCCCACTAGGGGGCAATGCTCTGCCCATCTAGGCTGTTGCTCCATTGCAACTGGATCCATTCTAGAGCCTGAGGCAGAGGCCATGGAACCCTCCGCAGCGCCCAGGCCAACTTTGCTCCAGTGTAGCCTTGGCTGCGGGAGGGGAAGAGAGAGAGAAAGAGAGAAAGTAGAGGGAGAGGGGTGGAGAAGCAGATGGGCACTTCTCCTGTGTGCCCTGGCCAGGAATCTAACCCAGCCACAATCCAGGCCGACACTCTACCACTGAGCAAACTGGCCAGCCCCACGCCAGTATTTATTACGCTTGCCAGAGATAGTCGCCCTCGTGGAATTTTCAATTAACGGGAAAGCAGAGAATAAGCTAATTATGAAGCATAATTTTACTTTGTAATAAGCACAATTGTTTTCCTCAGACTACGCCCTATTTTATAACGCTTCAGACATCTTTCTAACTTAGGTGTAAGCCCTCAAATTTCAGCATTTCTAGAGGGAGCTTAATTGCTAAGATCCAGGGACCAATTCATTTCGTTTTTCCTATTTCTTCTTTATGACTTCCAAACAAGCAACACTGAAAATGTCGACGAACAGCAGGGACCAGCCTCTCTCCATTATCCCGCCCAGAACCCCTAACTTCCCACAGCAGTCCAAGCCTGCAGGAGGAGGCGTGTTCCCCACGCTCGGCGGGGACTCACCGGAAGTTCTCGCCGGGAAGCCCCGAGCGCCTTAGTTCCGGAGTCAGAGCGAGAGGGTCCTGCAGTGCATTCTGGGACAGCAGCTGGGCCCTAAGCTTTGTTTGGCTTGGGAACTGCGCCCTGTTTGCCGAGAGCGGCAGAGCGCCGCGGTTGTGGGGCTTCCGGCTGCGCGCGGAGGCGCTTCTGCATCCTACCTCGGCTTTTGGCTCGTGCGACGGTCGTCCCGCCGCTTGCCCACGCCGCCGGCATGTCTGGGGTGCGGGCTGTGCGGATCAGCATCGAGTCGGCCTGCGAGAAGCAGGTCCAGGAGGTGGGCCTGGATGGCACCGAGACGTACCTGCAGCCGCTGTCCATGTCCCAGAACCTGGCGCGTCTGGCCCAGCGCATTGACTTCAGCCAGGGTTCGGGCTCCGAGGAGGAGGAGGCGGCGGGGGCCGAGGGCGATGCGCAGGACTGGGCGGGCGCCGGGGCCAGCGCGGACCAGGACGACGAGGAAGGTAAGGCCCGTGGCAGCTGCTCGAATCCGCCGGACCGGGGGTCCCGGTTCCCGCCCGGGAAATATCGCTGTGCTTTCCCTGTGCTAGTTGCGATGCTGTGTGTCTTTTTGAAAGTAATACCGCACAGAGCAGTAATTGTGCCTTTTTTTTTTAATAGCTGGACAATTTAGAGCACTCACTGCTTGACGCAGTATTCCGTAATCTTTCTGCAGGTTTCCTGAGATGGAGCGTTTGAGATACTGTTACTGGTGAAGTGTTTAAATACGTTCTTCATAGAGATTTTGTCACTTGGCACACTCTGGTGAAGGGCCCTGTAGTCACATCGCGGCTCTGCCACTTTTTAACAATGAGAGTTTGAGCGAGTTGCTTTGTTTCTCTGTGCGTGAGAATGTTGATGGAAACACCTGCTGAAAAGAAGCCTCTACTGACCCGAGTGGGGGATAAGGTTTGAGAGGTCGGCAGGGGCAAATCCTGTAGAGCCAGTAGGCCGGGGTAAGCATTTGTCTTTTATCAGGACAACTGAAAGATGTAAAAGTAGACAGGTGATTCTGTTTAAAGAGTATTCAGAATACAGTGTAGTAATTGGAAAACAAAACTGATAGGAGGGAGTCTAGAGAATTGTGGAAAAAGTATGAGTGGTGTTTGGGTTCTCCTGATTGTCAAGGATAAAAAAAAATAGTCACAATGCTGGATTTAGTTATGGGCAACAGCAACAGACCCTGTATGTTGGGAAATTTTGGATGGACTTTCAAGTCGGTGGTCTTAAGACAATTGGGGGTCCTTTTGGGAATCAAAGGTAAGTACCATCTCATAGCCTCACACAAAAATTATTTTCACAAGATTTGAAATGCAAATGAAGAGAATAAAACAAAATATTGGAAGTTACAATTATATAACATGTAGAGTAGGAGAAACCTTTAAACAAGATAGGAAATGCGAGTTATAAAAGATAAATATATTACATAAAAATTTTTAAAGCATCCTTTTAAAAAAAATTTCCATTGATTTGAGGGAGAGAGAAGGGGAGGGCAGAAAGAGAAAGAAAGAAAGCCATCAACTCGCTGTTCCACTTGGTTGTTCCATTTAGCTGTGCATTCATTGATTGCTTCTCCTAAGTGCCCTGAGCTAGGATTGATTCTGCAACCTCAGCGCTCCTGGACAATGCTTTATCCACTAAGCCACCCAGCCAGGGCTACATCAAATTTTTAAATAATGGAAAAAGAGACTGTAAACCAAGTAAAAAGATAAGGGACAGACTGGGAAATATATTTACAACATATATGACACACAAGGGGTTGATATCCCTCATATTCAGAGTCCCTTCAACCTGCAAAGAAAAAGGCAATTCACTGGAAAAACAGGCCAAAGACATAAACAGCCCACAGCAGAAAGACTTCAGATCTCAGTAGTAGGGAGAGGCAAACTAAAACATCATTTAGATACTATTTTCATGCATAGGATTAACAGAAATTTAAAAAATTGTTAACATTCAGGCCTGACCAGGCGGTGGTGTAGTGGATAGAGCGTCAGACTGGGATGTGGAGGACCCAGGTTCAAGACTCCGAGGTCGCCAGTTTGAGCACGGGCTTATCTGGTTTGAGCAAAGCTCACGGTCGCTGGCTTGAGTAAGGGGTTACTCAGTCTGCTGTAGCCCCACGGTCAAGGCACATATGAGAAAGCAATCAATGAACAACTAAGGTCTCACAATGAAAAACTGATGATTGATGCTTCTCATCTCTCTCCATTCCTGTCTGCCTGTCCCTATCTGTCCCTCTCGCTGTCTCTGTAAAAAAAAAAAAAAAAATTGTTAACATCCAGGATTGGAAATGTGAATTGATAGCCTTTTTGGAAAACAATTAGGCAATTCAGCACGTGTCCAAAATTTTTAAATGTGCTTCTCTTTTGACCCACTAATGTTATGGCTAAAATTTAACCTACAGAGAAATACATGTATGCAAATGTGTGTTCAAGATGTTTACCACTACTAGCATGTTGGAACCAATCTACATCTCCAGTAAATTGAAATGGTTAAATTTATTGTATGGCCATACTTCAGAATATCACATTGTGTTAAAAGAATGAAGTAGAACTATTATGTGCTGATATGGAAGTGTCTCTAAAACATATTAAGTGAGCGAAGAAGCAAGTAATAGAAATAAGCAAATGTGAAGAAAAACACATGGAGAGGTTCCCCACTATTAATAGTGATTACCTTTCAGGAGGGGAGAGAATTAGGAATGGGAAATAAAGGAAACTCGCTTTTTACACTGTAACTCTCTATTTTAGGATTCTATATAGTAAGTGTATGTTAAAATTTAATTTAATTAATTAATTTATTTTTGAGAGAAAGAGAGAAGAATCACCTCGTTTCATTTAGCCGTGCCATTGATTACTCTCATATGTGCCCTGTCCGAGGCTCGAGCTAGTGACCCTGGGTTCAAGTTGGGGACCTCAGGTTTGAGCCAGCAACCTCAGGATCAATGACCCCAGCACTCTAGGGAGTCGCTGTATCCACTGCACCACTGACCAGGGCCATAAAATTTAATTTCAAAAGTAAATATTTTTAAATAATTAAGACTTTGGAAAAGATACTAATAGTGTTTACTCTCTGAATGCTACCATTTATAGGTTATTTATATATTTCTGTATTTTAGAAATTTCTTCCTCCATAATTACTTACTCACATTTTAAAAACTGAAAGAAAAGCTAGAAGTTATTAAAAAGGCCTGCATAAATATAAAAAGATATTTGAATGCCTAGCTACCATGTTGTAATGTTAGATTTGACCTACCATATTTGTGTTGCCATTGTAGGAAAGCTAATATTTATATAAATGTTAACAAAGATTCAAGAAAGGGTGGAGGGTGTAGGATAAGAGTATACGATTTTGAAATAAAATTTATTTTTCTTTTAAAACTTTAAAACCTCTGAATGAGCAGTTCTGTTGTCTACTCATTGTAACTAACATTCGTGTATTTTTTTTTCTTTCTCTTTTTTAGGGTTGGTAAAATTTCAGCCTTCCCTTTGGCCCTGGGACTCAGTGAGGAACAATCTGAGAAGCGCCCTGACGGAGATGTGTGTTCTCTACGATGTTCTCAGTATTGTTAGGGATAAAAAGTTTATGACTCTAGATCCTGTTTCTCAGGATGGACTCCCCCCCAAACAGGTATCTGTGGGCTTTAACAGAATCATTGCACCATTTTGTTAAGTCCCTGGATCATTATTTAGGCTGTGTGCCTCTCATTCCCTTTTCTTTTCATGCAAAATTAAGTCAAGATGAAAATTTAAAAATTAACTGGTTCAGCCTAACCAGTGGCTAGAGCGTCAACCTGGGGCTCTGAAGTCTCAGGATTGGAACCCTGAGGTCACTGATTGGAGCGCGGGGTCACTGACTTGAGCATGGCATCATCAGCATGAACTATGGTTGCTGGCTTAAAGTCCAAGGTCACTGGCTTGAGCAAGGGGTCACTGGCCCTGGTCAAGGCATGTATGAGAAGCAATAAGTGAACAACTAAAGTGACACAAACTACGAGTTAATGCCTCTTATCTCTTTCTCTCTTTCTCTCTCTCTCTCTCTCTCTCTCTCACACACACACACACACACACACACATACACACACACACACAAAAACACCCCAAAAAAGAACTAACAGGTTCAAAACAAAGGCATAACTGTATCTTCTTTATCTAGTGTTTTATTAATAAGTCTGTGACCCTCAGAAGATGTAAGTCTCATTAGTAATAGAATACTTTAAAGTTTCCCAAATCTTAACAAATTCTTAGCAGCCAGCATTCTTGGTCTTTAATATATTATACAAAAATGAGATTATAAAATGGCTTTGGAGTCAGATTGACCTGGGTACAAATCCTGCCTCTGCCTTCACCAGCCCCATGACCTTGAATATTTTCTAAGTCTCAGTTTCCCCTCTAAACCCCTTCCCTCCTGGTTAGAAAAATTAGGCCAAATTCTGTAGGCTGTTGAAATCGAGGTAAAATTCCTGAGATCTAATGGAAGAGTATATTCAAGTTTTGAACATTGGAAAGTGAAAGGCAGGCTGCAAAACGTTGACTTGGTGAATGAAGACTGTCATCAGGGAGACCAACTGAGAAAGTTTTTAAGGAAAATAAGCATCAGGACCATGACCAGGTTAGTGGCATGGAAAAGAAGTAAGTGATGGTTGTAAGAGCCCATTTGTAAACAAAATTAAGTGAATATAATTACTCATGTGGTAATAGTTTTAGAATCCAGAGACATTGCTCTGGAAGACTTCTTAGAGATAATGAAACCTGCCGCCTTCATTTTACAGAGAGAAAACTAAGGCACAGGGAGATCAGTGATGTGTTCAGATTGCTGTAAAGCCAGTAGTTAGAGAGCCAAGCTGAGACACCAGCACCGCCCTCACAGCCACTGCCTTATCCCCCTCTGGGCTTTTCCCAGAAAGGAGTCTCCAGGAGTTTCTTGAACTCCTCAATAGCCTAGAATTGGGTTCCCTAATATAATGAAAAGATTATTGTGACATTGTTATGAACCTTAATGATTTTGACTCTTAGATAGTAAGGAAAGTTTTTTTTAAACTATGTCTGGTTAATGTGATACACAAATTGGTAGTGACTATGGATATTTATGTCTACATGTATACAACACAGAGCTTTTGATTTCTCATCAGTATTTCAAAAATTAGCATTCAGTGAAGTACATTTAATAATCTGCATAGTTTCAGTGTTCATTTGAAAGGTACTGAGGTAGCTTGCTGTAATACAAGATAACTTTATAGCTCTATTCAGTGGAATCATTCATTTATTTACTAAATCAAATATAATGAACCAGGCTCATTATTCTATGGTCTGTGGTTATAGGGGTTTTAGCCATTATATAGGTTATATTCCAGTAGAAATTATAGACCTTAACCAGAAGTTTAATGAGTGCCACAGAAGAGTACACCCATGAGTGGCACGTGGGGAGGGTCAGTGCACAGGAGGGGAGGGAGCCTAACGTGGGCCAGGCAGAGTTGATGCTCTGGTCAGTTTTGTATTTTTCTGAAGTTGGAAACGGGGAGGCAGTCAGACAGACTCCCGCATGCGCTTCGACCAGGATCCACCTGGCATGCCCACCAGGGGGCAATGCTCTGCTCATCTGGGGCATCGCTCTGCTGCAATCAGAGCCATTCTAGCTCCTGAGGCAGAGGCCACAGAGCCATCCTCAGTGCCCGGGCCAACTTTGCTCCAATGGAGCCTCGGCTGCGGGAGGGGAAGAGAGAGACAGAGAGGAAGGAGAGGGGGAGGGGTGGAGAAGCAGATGGGCGCTTCTCCTGTGTGCCCTGGCCAGGAATCGAACCCGGGACTCCCGCATGCCAGGCCGACGCTCTACCACTGAGCTAACCGGCCAGGGCCTCTGGTCAGTTTTGATTGACAGTCCACGGTGGTGATTTTGTTTTAACCCTTTGAGTAGTGAGTTTTTTTCATGCTCGCTGACCCCCGGGAGTGAGTTTGTTTTCAAAAAATGAAATTAGTTCTAGTTCCAGTTTTATTAACCTAAAATCATGTTTGTTTGATAACCAATTTATGGAAACAAGAACATATCTGCCTTTTTTTAATGTTGCCTTACACATTTTAAAAATAAATCGATCGTACTCGGGACGGTCAGGAGGCACGAGGACATACATGAACGTTCGTACTACTCAAAGCGTTAATAAAAGTCTTTATGTGAGTCGACCAAAGAAATAGGTTAAGGTTATTAAAGTTTTAAAAACGTTATTATGTGTACTTTCCCCCCTCTTCTCTTGCTTTAAGTTTGTAATCTTCTCTTGAGTAGCTCTGTTATTGAAAAAATACGTAATTTTAAAAGTCATTTAAAAATAATACAGAAGTATGCTTTTGGATTTTGATAGAATCCTCAGACACTGCAGTTGATATCTAAAAAGAAGTCGCTTGCTGGAGCAGCACAAATCCTACTGAAGGGGGCAGAAAGACTGACTAAATCAGTTACTGAAAACCAAGAGAATAAGCTACAAAGAGACTTCAACTCTGAGCTTTTGAGATTAAGGCAACACTGGAAACTTAGAAAAGTTGGAGATAAAATTCTTGGGGATCTCAGCTACAGAAGTGCAGGTATAGATTATTGTTAAAAACTGCTTTTAAATTATAATTCGTCAAAAAAATACAGAGTTGATTGTAATGTTTCGTATTCTATAATATATTGTTCCTTAGAATGTATTCTTTGTTGTTGTGCTGTAAAAGCAGGTTTCTCAAGGAGTTTATGATAACGTCCTTAAGCTGCTGAAGTGTATTCAGAGGAACTGCACAGTAAAAGTGTAGATTCACAGCTCAACGGGGTAAAGGTTTTGAATGCCAAGGGATAAAGCAAGAAGCCTGGGCTATAATTGTTGAGATAATAATAGTAGATCAATATTTTAAAAGGATTCATTTGCCGGAGCAAGCCATTAATATTCTGAAATTAACGGAACGTAGGTTGAGGTGGTTAAGTCAAATATTGGAAGACCTATGTATCTCAGCATTGATGTGAATTGGGAAATTGCAAATTCTGAAGGCAAAATCCCATTACAAAGATGAATTCAAGATGACAGACATTTTTGCATTTTACTAAGCAGTAGAAACTACTTTCTGGCTGTGGAAATTGTAAATTCTCTCCAACAAATAATTTTGTGCAGGTACTTTACCTAATTTGTCCCTGTGGGACCGTCACCCATGATTACAAAAGGATTTGATTACATTTGTTTCTAATTGTAGATCCTTACCATCTTCCCATGCTATAAAACAACAATTATTTTAGGATTCAATGATGGTGTGAAATATCATATATTTAATAACATATTAAATGTATTAACTGCTTTTCCTTTTCCTATTTTTAATGCCCTACTAGGATCTCTCTTTCCCCATCATGGTACTTTTGAAGTAATAAAGAATACAGATATTGATCTGGATAAGAAGATACCTGAAGATTACTGTCCCCTTGATGTTCAAATTCCTAGTGATTTAGAGGGCTCTGCATATATCAAGGTATTTGTCAAGAGTATTTTTCAAGTTATTTGTTATTAGTAGCCCAGAAGCTAATTTGGTAACATTTTGGGGTATGTGTGTTTTTTGTTGCATAGGTTTCCATTCAGAAACAGGCTCCGGACATAGGCGATCTTGGCACAGTTAACCTCTTCAGACGACCATTACCCAAATCCAAACCAGGTACAGTTATGTTTCATCCTCAGTCTTAACTGAGCTTACATGTACAAATAAACTAAAGATAAATATAGGTAGGAAAAAGAGGTGTTTTGGAATAAGAACAATTGGAAATGTACTATTTATACTTAATTAACCATTAGTGAGTAATCTTTTTTTTAAAAAAGATTGAACTTATTTACCAGTGTTTGTGTGTGTGTAAAAGAAGTAATAATAATTATATTTTGGAAAGGATATGCTATAATAAAATGTTTTCTTAACTTCTGTTTTCTGTATTCACATCATCATTTAAGCTATTCAATGTATAATAGATAATTAATATGTATGTATCTGTGTGTCTTCTGTCTTTCAGGTTCCCCACATTGGCAGACAAAATTAGAAGCAGCACAGAATGTTCTCTTGTGTAAAGAAATTTTTGCACAGCTCTCTCGGGAAGCTGTTCAAATTAAATCCCAGATTCCACACATTGTGGTGAAAAACCAGATTATCTCTCAGCCCTTTCCAAGTAAGAGCAGCTAACCCTTTTGAGATTTATAAATAGGATATTGTGGTTTGGAGTACAGGATAGAAGGGCAGCTATTTGGGTGTGTGGAAGGAACAATAAGAGTAAAGAGGTGTAGTGTGTTGTATCACTGCTAATTGTGTCCTAAGTAGTAGAGCTCCAGATTTTAAACTATGTGTATTCAAAGTTTGCAATAGCAAGGCTCTCTTCGATAACAGTTTCTTTGAGATGTCTGTGCTAACACCATTTGTGGAAGATTTTTCAGGGATCCTGCCTAATTGTCCAAATGAAATGTCAACTAGAAAATGCTTAATTAATTAAGTACACATAATATTTCTATATTTGTGGAAATTAGATTTTAATTATATTTTTTAAAAGCCATTAGACCGCCTGACCAGGTGGTGGCGCAGTGGATAGAGCGTCGGACTGGGATGATGAGGACCCTGGTTCAAGACCCCGAGGTCGCCAGATTGAGTGCGGGCTCATCTGGTTTGAGCAAAAGCTCACCAGCTTGGACCCAAGGTCGCTGGCTCAAGCAAGGGGTTACTCAGTCTGCTGAAGGCCCGCGGTCAAGGCACATATGAGAAAGCAATCAATGAACAACTAAGGTGTCCCAACAAAAAAGTGATGATTGATGCTTCTCATCTCTCTCCGTTCCTGTCTGTCTGTCCCTATCTATCCCTCTCTCTGACTCTGTCTCTGTAAAAAAAAAAAAAAAAAAGGGCCATTAGACCTCCACTGGAGATCAGTTTGTAGTCAGCTGTGCACGTGTTTTTTACATAAATTCCGAGTAATATCTTCTTAGATCTTGTCAAGGGAATAGGTTTAAGGAATGAAAATTTTCATCCTGGTTCTCATGGGAACAGGGAAGAGTATCTCCTAGTTAGTAAGACCTGATACCAACTCTGTGGGTTTTGTTTTTTTTTTAAGTTTGGGGGATTTTTTTGGGTTTTGTTATTTAAAGGCAAGAATAAACAAATTAATATATAGCTTCTGTTCACCTCTCTTTAGCCACAGCTCAAGGTCAGTAGGTCAACAGAATCTGAATTGTTAAAACACATGGCTGACTTACTGCATTCATGAATAGTCATTTTGGTGTAAAAATGTTAATCACGAAGCTTCCTGTTCAAGTTTAGAACCAGTCTTTGACAATGGGCTGTGATTATACTTTATAAAGACAGGTTGTGCCTTTTCATATTTTAGGTTATTTATATCTGTTCTTTTTTATAAATAGGCTTGCAGTTATCAATTTCTTTGTGCCATTCCTCAAATGATAAGAAATCCCAAAAATCTGCTACTGAAAAGCAAAGTCCCGAGGACCACCTTTATGTCCTAGAGCATAATTTGCATCTACTGATTAGAGAGGTAAGGAAGTAAATATTGCTGTCTGCATCGTGGTAAGCATATCCTGGGCAGTGAATACAGACAAGCTGTAATCACGGTTCTTCGAACAATGGCATTCACTACCTGTGATGTGAAAGATCTTTGCTGTATACTTGGGGAATGCAGCGGTCATCAAAATACAGTCTTTCTTCCCTAGATTAGCATCTAGTGGTAGAAAGATACTATAGGTTTTATAGAGAGGTAAAAGAAACACATGCTAAAAGGTGCAGAGGAAAGAGCGATTCTGATTGGGTGGTCAAGGAAAATGTCTCGCCAGAGTTCTGTTACTTTAGGACTTATTCTACTTACAGGTCATCTAGAACTGTTTCTAGAGTGCTGGTTCACAGTTTAGGCTAATTTCAGGAGTCCCGAGAGACTTTTCATAGAAGTAGATATTCCCACCTCCCCTACCTCATCCCCAGATCTGGTTCAGTTGTTTGTGATGGTGTAAGAATCGGTATTTTCAAGGTCCTCTGGGTTCTGTTAGGCAGCCAGGTTTGAGAACCTCTAATCTAGGGTATAGTGAGATATCTCACTATATGTGTTCTGTCATTGAGACTTATTGAAGAGAATTTGGTTGTGTACTTTAAAACTTCTAAAAGAAAAATAACAACTTGAGAAGAATCTTGCTCTTTACAAACTCACATTATGCATAGCCTAACACAGTGGTCGGCAAACTCATTAGTCAATAGAGCCAAATATCAACAGTACAACGATTGAAATTTCTTTTGAGAGCCAAAGTTTTTAAACTTAAACTATATAGGCAGGTACATTCCTTATCGAGGTAGCGCCTGCAAGTGGTATTTTGTGGAAGAGCCACACTCAAGGGGCCAAAGAGCCGCATGTGGCTCGTGAGCTGCGGTTTGCCGAGCACGGGAGGTCTTAGCATTTATTTGTGTGCCAAGTCTGCCTTTATATGTGGTTCAGGTCCATTGCTTCCGTGTTTCCAAAAGGCGAGCTGCTCTCTGAGCACTGTGGAGTGCTTCATACTTGGGTGGTCATTTATAACACCTGTTCTTGTTACAGTTTCATAAACAGACCCTGAGTTCCATCATGATGCCTCATCCAGCAAGTGCACCTTTTGGCCACAAGAGAATGAGACTTTCTGGTCCGCAAGCTTTTGATAAAAACGAAATTAATTCATTACAGTCCAGCGAAGGGCTGTTGGAAAAAATAATTAAACAAGCAAAGCACATTTTTCTGAGAAGTAGGTAAGGATGAACAAAGTTTCTGCTTTTTTGTGGGTTTTGTTTTGTTTTTGAAACTGCAGCCTTGTTTTTCTTCATTAGTTATCTCACGTGTTATTTTGGGCAGGCTTGCACCTGTTTTCCAGGGATAGGAAGGTGGCTGCAGTGCGGGAGTTTATCACCATAAGCGGTCCTGTCTGGTTTGGGGGCTCAGACCCGCAGCCGTGAACTTCATATATGATTTCTAACGTGGCTCTAAAAGTGTGAGACGTTGACGAAGCATGTGCCTTCAAACACATACTGTCTCCAGTGTCCAGGAGATACTTATTCCTGAACTGATTTAAATAGTTTTTTGAAGCTTTCTCTATTTTTTAATTGTGTCACATTTTAGGACTTTGGAAAGCCCTTTTCCATATGTTGACTTAATTTAAGCCTTGTTCTCTGAGGGTAGATAGTGTTAACCCATTCTTACTGATGAGACATTTGAGGCTTAGAGACATTGTGCAACTTTCTCAAGGTTACACAGCTAAAAAGTAGCAACGTCAGCATTTATGCCCAGGTCTGTGAACTCCAAAGCTTATTTTCTTTTTTCCATACAAATGATTTGGCATGATTGGACCTAAATGCACCTTTTTCAAATGCTAAAAACTGCTCTTCTATGTTGTTATTGCTAGTTAATGAAGAGGTCTATTTTTGCTTTATTTGTAATTGCCTTGATAATATTCAGAATTTTGGGTGTGTGCATACTATTGTTATATGGGTGATATTTTGTTATTTTTGATTATTGGTTTTTTCCCTGTTAGTACAGTCATGGTTTTATCAGCGTATTAGTTTGTAGTCTTAGAATGGAAACTTAGGTCCTTCCACTCAGTAAAATAAATTAGGAAGACATGGTAGAGAAGGCAGCGTGATGCAGTGAAAGGAGTAAGGAATTTAGGGGAAAAGATTTGTAAGCCAGAGTTTACCCATTTGTTAGAAACTTTGGGCAAGTTACTACCCACGGCCATCATTCTACTCCTCTGGAAGGATAGGAGTCTGGTCTTAGGATCAAATTAAATAATGTAAACAGAAGTTCCTTACAAATAAAAGATTACATGGTAGGTTACTGTTACTTTTTCATTTGTACATTTCAATAATGAAAGCTGTTAATTTGATTTATATTTTTAATCTTGCAGATTTCAGATTGGCCATAAAGTTAAATGTTCCCTGAAATAAGTAAGGGGCATGGAAATAGTTATCTTCAGAACCATTATACATTTCAGAGAAGTAGTTATAGTCTTGGAAGCAGCAAAGCTTAATGTTACTTTTCCCTAAGTATAGAAACAATCTTCCACTGTGCCCACCCCATCTGTATAATACTATAAAGATCTATTAATATGGCAGATATTTTGATATAAAGGTGGGACAAAGTAGGTTTACAATTGTTTGCATGGAAAATAATACAATAATTAATAAATAATACAGGAATAAGCTTTTGCATACTCACAACTATAAACATACTTTTGTTCATCCCTGTATATGTGTCAGGGTTTGTGTATCTTAAATCTGGAATTGTAAAATCTTATACCCTGCCTTCAAAGATGTTGTAATATATCTCATTATGTGAATATTTTCTGGGGTTTTTTGTGTTTTTTTTTACCATTTCTTAGTTGCTAAGACATGAGATGCATCAACTTGTAGTTGTGGCACTTTAGTTGTTCATTGATTGCTTTCTCGTATGTGCCTTGACCGGGGGCTCCAGCTGAGCCAGTGACCCCTTGCTCAAGCCAGTGACCTTGGACTCATGTTGGGGATTCTGTGCAGAAGCCAGATGACCCCATGCTCAAGCTAGCTACTTTGTTTTCAAACGGGACCTCAGTATCCTGGGTCAGTGCTCTATTCACTGCACCGCTGCTGCGCCAGCACCAGTCAGGCTGTATGTTTTTAATTTTCAGTTTGCTGTTACATATAATGCTGAGATGAACACCTCACTTAGATATTTACCTGCTGTGTGAATTTTTGAAGCACTGACAAGGAAACATATCATAGAAAAGGAAGAGACAGTTAAGAGTGTACTGAAAGAAAGCAGCACTGGAGCAGAAGCCGTGAAAGCAAAGCCCAAGCCGGTTTGTGTAAGAGCCCGTCCTCCGCGGCGGTTCGCACTTCCTCCTGCTCCCTTCTCTTTCCAGTCGAGTGCTGGAGTCAGGTCTTTAGAAACTGGTTAGTGTACGTGACTTACGGTCTGGTTCTAGGCAGTGTCTGTTGGTTAGTGTGTATAAGCCAGGGGTCCCCAAACTGTGGCCTCTGAGGCCATTTATCCGCCCCCGCCGCACTTCCGGAAGGGGCACCTCTTTCATTAGTGGTCAGTGAGAGGAGCACATTGACCATCTCATTAGCCAAAAGCAGGCCCATAGTTTCCATTGAAATACTGGTCAGTTTGTTGATTTAAATTTACTTGTTCTTTATTTTCAATATTGCATTTGTTCCTGTTTTGTTTTTTTACTTTAAAATAAGATATGTGCAGTGTGCATAGGGATTTGTTCATAGTTTTTTTTATAGTCTAGCCCTCCAACGGTTTGAGGGACAGTGAGCTGGCCCCCTGTGTAAAAAGTTTGGGGACCCCTGGTATAAGCTATAAAGGAAAGATCACTGGCTCTGGAGTTAGACGCCAGGTGTTGTATGTACCCTGGCTTGCAGTCTGTCACTGTGGCCAGATTACTTAACATAGCTACACTGCTCTATTGTCTTCTGAAAAATGGAGCTAGTAATAGTCCTACCTACTTCACAAGGTTCTTAGTTAAGACTAAGTTAGGCCTGACCAGGCGGTGGCGCAGTGGATAGAGCATCGGACTGGGATGCAGAGGATCCAGGTTTGAGACCCCAAGGTCACCAGCTTGAGCACGGGCTCATCTGGCTTGAGCAAAAAAGCTCACCAGCTTGGACCCAAGGTTGCTGGCTTGAGCAAAGAGCTACTCGGTCTGCTGAAGGCCCGCGGTCAAGGCACATATGAGAAAGCAATCAATGAACAACTAAGTTGTCGCAACGAAAAACTAATGATTAATGCTTCTCATCTCTCTCCGTTCCTGTCTGTCTGTCCCTATCTATCCCTCTCTCTGACACTCTCTCTCCGTCCCTGTAAACAACAACAACAACAAAAAGACTAAGTTAGGTAATTCATGAAAGCATTTATTACAATATTGGTGTATAATTAGCACTTGATAAATCTTAGTTCTCATTCATTCTTATGTTTCTCCATCCTGCAGTAGAAGGTTTTAATTGTGCAAATTGTCTTTCTAGCTTCTCCTGAAAATAGTTACAATTCCATTACAGTGTGAGTGTGTCCCAAATAATTTATTACTAGGGATCAAGTGTTGATATTTATGAATGATTATATTCTTTTTAGAGCTGAGGCTAGCACCCTAAAAGTATCCTTCTCGTGCTCTGATATTATTTCCTGAGGGGAAGAGACCAAATGGAGGGGAAAGGACTGGGCGTGAGTGTCGTAGGGAAGCCAAGCGCAGCTTTCAGGTGACGTGCGGCGGCCCACAGCCACAGCTGACTGCTGTCCGGCTTCGCGTTCCCAGTGGTGCTGTTTTAAAAAGTAGTCATCTGGTTTTCAAATCTTTATAAAATTGATAAGTGATTTATAACTTAACAGTTTTCTATGGTGGCTTTTTAAACATTTTTTTCTTCTTTTCTGTTAAAGAACTGCTGCAACCATTGACAGCTTAGCAAGCCGCATTGAGGATCCTCAGATACAGGCTCATTGGTCTAATATTAATGATGTTTATGAGTCTAGTGTGAAAGTTTTAATTACATCACAAGGTTATGAACAAATATGCAAGTAAGTATCAAAAATAAATTATTCATTTAGTAAGTTAAGTTGCTTTTTTATGTGTTGATGTCTGCTGAGTGATATCATGATTTTGGGTTTTATTTGCTAGAGTGGCATAACATTTCAGCATATCCTATCAACCGTAGAGTGTAAGGATGAGAGGTAAAAATGTCCAAAGTAGTCTCTATCAGGTAAATGTTAGATGTTTGGGCTGTGGTAAAAATGAATCTTAGCATTGAGCAGAAAGTTGCCAAACTTCATTAAATCTATCTAGCCACAGTGGTCTGTTCGTGAGCAAAACCCACCTCAAAACAGTCACCACCGTCAGGAGTAGACGAGTAGAATACAATTTATAGCGCTATTTTTTAATATGAAGGTTTTAATTTACTCTGTTTTAAAACACTTTATGTATTGATTTTAGAGAGAGAAAGGGAAAGAGAGAAACATCAATGTGTTGTTCCACTTATTTATACATTCATTGGGTGATTTTTGTATGTGCCCTGACTGGGGATCCTATAACATTAGATTAGCATATCAGGATGACGTTCTAAACAACTGAGCTACCTGGCCAGGGCCTTAATTAATTTATTTATTTATTTTGTATTTTTCTGAAGTTGGAAACAGAGAGGCAGTCAGACAGACTCCCGCATGTGCCCAACCGGGATCCACCCAGCATGCCCACCAGGGGGCCATGCTCTGCCCATCTGGGGCATTGCTCTGTTGCATCCAGAGCCATTCTAGCGCCTAAGGCAGAGGCCACAGAGCCATCCCCAGCTCCCGGGCCAACTTTGCTCCAGTGGAGTCTTGGCTGCGGGAGGGGAAGAGAGAGACAGAGAGGAAAGAGAGGGGGAGGGGTGGAGAAGCAGATGGGCACCTCTCCTGTGTGCCCTGGCCGGGAATCGAACCCAGGACTCCTGCACGCCAGGTCGACACTACCACTGAGCCAACCGGCCAGGGCCTAATTTACCTTTTTTTAAAAAATGAAAACTAGTAGATGAGTATGATTTAAAAGATCAAATACAATAAAAGAGTACACAATGGAAGAAATAAGTCTTGAAACTTGTAGGAAAAGATGGTGGAGTTAAGATGGCTCTCTTCCCTACAAAGAAATGATGGAATAATCTTGGGGTGGGGGATGGGAGAGTAGGTGTTAAATATAAATGAAACAACTGTGGCATGCATTTTTTTGGGTTATGGGGTCATTGGCTTTTATTATAGTCTACTTTTGTGTTTAAAATTTTCTGTAATAAAAAGTTAAGAGAGAGCATGATCACAAAGGGGAGAGGAAAAGAGAAAAATAAGTATTGAATCATTTACATCTAAAACAGCTGTGGGATTATGGTTACAGGACTCAGTGAACATCTGTAAGGATGGTTGGTGATAATGCAGCCTTTTTTTTTTTTTTTACAGGGACAGAGAGAGAGAGGAATAGACAGGGACAGACAGACAGGAACGGAGAGAGATGAGAAGCATCAATCATCGGTTTTTCGTTGTGAGATCTTAGTAATTCATTGATTGCTTTTTCATATGTGCCTTGACCGTGGGCCTTCAATAGTCTGAGTAACCCCTTGCTCGAGCCAGCGACCTTGGGTCCAAGCTGGTGAGCTTTTGCCCAACCAGATGAGCCCGTGCTCAAGCTGGCGACCTCGGGGTCTTGAACCTGTGTCCTCTACATCCCAGTTCGACGCTCTATCCACTGCGCCACTGCCTAGTCAGGTGATAATGCAGCCTTGACAGACTCAGGAGGGGGGAGTAGAAGGAAACAGTATACTGTTAGGTGACCAACTTTTTTACAATGAGGAGGACAGAAATAAATTGAAGAAAACAATATTGTAAATAAAAGAAACCTTTTATTCATTGCAACAATAATACACTATAATATGATAAATGCATAATAAAAACATTTGTAGTATTTTATATTGTAATTATGCTTACATGCCTATTAATTTTTCATAATAATTGCAAGAAAAAAGTACTTATTTAGATATAAATATATTGCACCACACGCAATGGATTGACTCTGCCTCAATCGTATACGGACATTTACAGATGAGTCTTCCAGTATCAAAAAGGAGGACATGTAGGAGGACACTTATGGAGAGAGGACGGAACTTACAAAAGAAGGACTGTCCTTTCTAAAGGAGGACGATTGGTCACCTTAATACTGTTTCTCTTCCATCATCCCAATAGCAGTCATGACAAATCAGTGTGCTTTGTTTGCTTGGTAGTATAATCTTGATAATATTCCTTATTGGCACATACAGACCTATTTTATTCTTTTTTATAGCTTTCTTGTGTTCCATTGTATGTACCAAGACTTTTAATCAGCCTACTATTGAAAACATTTTAGTTGGATGCCAGCAAAAGAATTTGTAACTGTCCAAGTACGTCTATAGGATGAAGTCCTACAACTGTAGTTGCTGGGTCAAAAGATGAGACATTTAAAATTTTGATTATAGCCTGACCTGTGGTGGCACAGTGGATAGAGCATTGACCTGGAACGCTGAGGTTACTGGTTCGATACCCTGGGCTTGCCCGGTCAAGGCACATATGGGAGTTGATGCTTCCTGCTTCTCCCTCCTCTCTCTCTCTCTTCTCTCTCTAAAAATGAATAAATAAAATCTTTAAAAAAAATTTTTTTGATTATAGTTACCAAATTGCTTTTCACAGTTGTAGCCACAAGTATGCTCCTACCAATAGTGATAAGAATTTCTCTTCCCTCGCCCTGGCCAGATGGCTCAGTTGGTTAGAGTGTCGTCCTGCGGCACAGAGGTTGCTGGTTCAATCCCCGGTCAGGGCATATAAAAAAACAGATCTATGTTTCTGTCTTTCTAAAATTAATAAATGAAAAAATAAAAAGGAATTTCTCTTCCCCTATGCCCTTATTTAGAAAAAAAGAAATTAAAAACTTTGGTTAAATTATAAGACTTCTTTAAGCCTTCTAAATTTTGTTTTTCTTTGAAAGAAATTTGAGAAATTTTAATTAATAAAAATTACAATTTTATGTAGATAATTGCCAAAATGTTTTATTCCTAAATATTTACTATAAAATAAAGTTAGAAAACAGGCACTATCAAATGTGGAAGTACATAGTGCCACTTTTTCTACATTTGTCCATCTATCCAGGTTATTTTACTTTGCAGTTTTTGGTTTCCTGTATATGTCATATGCTAAAAATTTGTACTATGGTTTAGCAAAGTGTGATGATCTGCATGTCATTCATTGTTTCTTTTTTATGAGTTTCTTTATTTGACCTAAGCCAAATGAAGTATCCATAATCAGGCTTGTGTGCTGGTTATTTCAGAAGGTGAAGTTAACAGAACCATTTTTTGCTTTCTGTGTGAGAGTTTGACCTTTGGTTAACTCCCTAGCTCTAGTCCCCTGGTGACCTGATAAGGAAAGATGCCGTTTGTGTTACTAGATAACATAGCTTATGGCAAAAATAATCTCAAATTAACAAAATGAATCTGGACTAAGAGGAATTACAAATACTGACTTAATGCGTTTGGATGTCTGTGGATGGGGCAACCTCTAAAACTGGGTGATGGCCCTGGCCAGTTGGCTCAGTGGTAGAGCATCGGCCTGGTGTGCAGGAGTCCCGAGTTCGATTCCTGGCCAGGGCACACAGGCGAGGCGTCCATCTGCTTCTCCACCCCTCCCCCTCTCCTTCTTCTCTGTCTCTCTCTCCCCCTCCTGCAGCCAAGGCTCCATTGGAGCAAAGTTGGCTCGGGCACTGAGAATGGCTCTGTGGCCTCTGCCTCAGGCGCTAGAATGGCTCTGGATGCAACAGAGCAGCACCCCTGATGGGCAGAGCATCGCCCCCTGGTGGGCATGCCGGGTGGATCCCGGTCGGGCGCATGTGGGAGTCTGTCTGACTGCCTCCTCGTTTCCAACTTCAGAAAAATACAAAAAAACACACAAAAAAACTGGGTGCTATCTCTTGTGAGGACCCTTGAAACCAAGCCTGTGGATTTATTACGAGAGAGTGTGGGAATGAGGTTTCTAAGTCAGAGCAGGTGCTACACGTACCCAGTGTGGACCTCATCTCGTTCAGCAAGGTGTGTTGACAGCTTCATGCCCTGCTGCAAGGACGGCTGCAGAAGAGAAGCAGCTAACCTTGGTCACGGGGGAAACTCTGGTCCCTCTCCTGTGTCCTTCTGAGTCGACAGGTGCACAGTGTGGCCCCTGGTGGTCTGGTACGACTGATGGTTTAGCTGAACCTAAGAAAACCCCCACCCCATGGGTGCTGGTGTAAGTTATCAGAAATGTCTGTTATTTTCTTTTTCTTAAATGTTAAGGCTTAATGTCTGTGGCATTTCTCAGGTAATTTGGAGCATTTCTGACTTTTAGTATATGTGTCTATAAAGGTCCATTCAGTTGCAGTTGAATATTGGAGTGGAGCAGATTCGAGTTGTACATAGAGATGGAAGAGTAATTATCCTGTCTCATCAGGAGCAAGAGCTGCAGGATTTCCTTCTCTCTCAGGTACAGTTGCAGACAAGGCTCAAGCCCCTTCCTCTCATAACCATAGGGTATATCTGTCTTACAGTCTGTTGTTTAGTTGACAGTGTTGCTAAACTGTTCTAGATCTGTTTCCACTTAATCTGTGTTTAAGATAAAGGATTAGTTCTGAAACTATTAAACTTTCTATTTCTCATGTAAGGTTTACAGCCACTCCAGGTCTACATGGTAGTGTAGTGTTAACCCAAGAACACCAGAGAAAACAAGATTAGATCAAAACAGTAGTGACCATTATCCATACTATGGGATGGAATATATTCATCGTAAGCTGTATGGAAGAGTCCCCCATATTAAGGGCAGTATGGAAAGTGCCATACTCCTGTGACACTGGACAAATTTCTAGACTTTTCTTTCAACAAGTATAAAGTAACAACATTTTTCTTACCTTCATGGAGTAGTGATGGTCCAGTGAAATACTGATCTATGGGAGAAAGGGTAGGTTTTGAGATGCTAATGTTAAGATACTATGTTTTCACATAAACTTCCAAAAATTACTGATGCTCTCCATCCTTGAAGCAATAATATTTTACACTGACTTTCTTCTTTAGTGCCAAGTAAATTGCGTTTCTGAGGTGTGGCAGCTCTTGGATGATTACATCTAAGATGGCTTTAGCCAGCTTAAGCAACACACACAGAAATACACTGAAAGGCTACTGGGTAGATCCCAGAATCATTGGGAAGTCTAGAGAGCAAGGTGTGCAAGCGGATAGGGCTCGAGGAAAGCTAGACGGTGAGACCCCAGCTGCCAGGGCAGTGCCGCTGCTGCCTTCACGGCTGGAGGCAGGTTGAACTCTAAGTTGCCTCTGCGTCTCAGTCAGGTCTTAACAGGAAACGTGGCACACTTAGGAGGCTGTGTTTACTAAAGATCTATTTAGAAAAGTGGGGATATGGCAGAACTATCAGGGACGGTGTGGTAACCTGCTGCTAATAGTAATCATGCACCCAGGCCAGCAAAGCCAAAGGGGTAGAGGTGGGAAGGTAATAGGAACCCTAAAGGGGACAGTCAGGGCAAACAGACCACCTTGAGAAGACCAGCAGCCTTTTTTCACCAAATACAACTAGCCTCGACAAACCCACAGGGAAGGTACCAGGAGAGTAAGTACCCTGACTACACACTCGTCCTTGCCATCCTGCCGCTCTCATTACCAGGGTGGCTCCCATTATTTGAACCCAACCTGAAACCAGAGGACATAAAAAGCTGTTCGTGTAACCATACAGGCCAGGCTCCCAGGGCAGAGTAGGGTGGAGAGTGGATTTGAAGGGTAAGTGGAAGATACTTGGCAAGCTCAGCTACTTTGAATGTTGCTCCACATTTAGTGATCCAGATGGCTGTCTCTGGTTGGTCATGTGCCTGTACTCAAGCCTCCAGTAGAGAAGGAAAGTGAGTGTCAGGCTAGTTGAGCAGTGGAAGGTGGGGTGCTGCTCCCTCCCCCCAGTGGTCACACAGAGGAGGCTAGGTCACACACTGTCCTAGGCAGTGAAAACCCCACCAAAAGTTTATAATCATAATGTCAGGTCACTGAAAAGTACATATTCATGCTGGTTGTCAATCAAGTTTCCTTTTTCATTCACAGATGTCACAGCATCAGGTGCATGCCGTTCAGCAGCTAGCCAAGGTGATGGGCTGGCAGGTACTGAGTTTCAGTAATCATGTGGGACTTGGGCCTATTGAGAGCATTGGTAATGCCTCTGCTATAACAGTGGCCTCCCCGAGTGGTGACTATGCTATTTCAGGTACTTGAACTTTTTTGAATAAGAAGAAACTTTTGGGAGTTTGGCCTTCAATTAGCTTTAATAGTTAAATGTACTAAGAGTAATTTATCTCTGTAATGAGTTCATGTAGTAATTGTGCTGAACATTTATCTGATCGTAGCTATTATTCAGAGCAACAGGTTATTTTCTTTCTAGTAGTTATAGAAAATGTTTGCTTGCAACACACTTTCCTACAAGGGCATCTGATGGCTGCCATCAACATTGTTACATCTGCAGCTTAAAACCTTGAATGTATATATAAGAGCTTTTCAAAATGTACTGCTGCAAATTTGGGAGGAATGATATCTGCCCGGAAGGATGGTAAGGGGATGGGTCAGAGAGGAAGAGAGGTTTTATTAAGCACCTACCACGAGTCAGGCACTTTAATAGACACTTACACATATATCTGGTTGAAAATTATATTTGAAATTCTTACGGTTTTAAAGCAATCCTTTCTAATCCTGGGTCTATGTGAAGGAGAGAGGAATTAGAAATTTTTCCCCACAGGATCATAGCTGTGAATCTGCAAGCTTGGTATTGCTAGATATTTATTAACAAGAATTTCAAAACACGCTGTTCTTCTTCCCTGAGTAATATATAGTTAAAGCCTCCTTAAAATCTAAAGTTCTTAATTCAGAATAATATCTCTTTCATCACTCCCTGCCCTGATTCTAACATTTGAGTTTCATTGTATATTATGTGCATATTAATCAACTCACTGAATGATTGGATTATTAAGTAAAGTTCTAAGATCAGTTGGTGATTTTCTGAAAATATACAGGACATTTGACTTTCCTAAATCAAAGTTCATCTTGCGGCATTTTTATAGTACAATAGTAACTCATGAATTTATACCAGCCTACTCTATATAAATTAGTACATTGTTTTTTAGCACATTAAGACTGAAAAGCACTTTTTTTTTTAGCAAAAGAGAGACAGAGACAGGAAGGGAGAGAGATGAGAAGCATCAATTCATAGTTGCATCGCTTTAGTTGTTCATTGATTGCTTCTCATATGTGCGTTGACCAGGGTCTAGGGCTCAAGCCAAGCCAGTGACCCCTTACTCAGGCCAGCGCCATGGGATTATGTTGATGATCCCTCGCTCAAGCCAGTGATCTTGTGCTAAAGCTGGCAAGCTTGGGGTTTCGAACCTGGGACCTCAGCGTCCTAGGTCGGTGCTCTATACACTGCCATCACCAGTCAGGCTGAAAAGCACTTTTAAACAGAACTTTCAAGTTTGGAACAAGGTCTTTGTAATCTGGTAGAATGAAGCTGTGTTACCTACCTTTGTTGTTTTCTGTTTTGGAAAAATAACGTGTTGGTATTTTGGTTATGCTCCACAGTTCGCAATGGCCCTGAGAGCGGCAGCAAGATTATGGTTCAGTTTCCACGTAACCAGTGTAAAGACCTCCCAAAAAGTGATGTTTTACAAGATAGCAAATGGAATCATATTCGTGGACCATTCAAAGAAGTCCAGTGGAACAAAATGGAAGGTCGAAACTTTGTTTATAAAATGGAGCTGCTTATGTCTGCACTTAGCCCTTGTCTACTGTGACTTTTTTCCAGAAGTTTCCAGATTGTTTTTCCAGGGAAGTTTCCAGAAACTTTGGGTTGAGGTGTTTGCAGAACAAATGTAAGCAAAAGGAAGAGAAATCTTCCAAAGAAGGATTTAAAAAAACAACATTTAATTAGCAAACATTTACCTAGTATTTTGGAACCTTCACTTTATAAGTGACAAGTCCTTTGCAGAATTATGCACAGTTATAGGGTATACAGTTTGGGGAAATGTAAAATAACACTTTATGCAGTTAACTTGAAATATTACTTATGGGTTTGAATTTGCTTTTTAAAATATGCCTTTGATGTCGACATCAAATAAAACACATGGTTAAAGATATTTTTTCTTAACAACCTAAATGAATTGTGTCTTTAATCAGCTTGTCTCAGTGCACAGTTTGTTAAAAGAAAGATTGCTCAAGAATATGTAAACACTCTTATGACCCAGGTTTCACACAGGAATTTGCTAGACAGACCCTTTCCCTGAAGCATAACAAAGCACACGCCAGCTGAAGGAGCTATCCTCCCTTCCCTGCCAGCAGCTATTGTCTAAAGGACCTCTTTCTCCAGTTTCTCTTTCATGCGTGTGTGGGCCTCACCTAAACAAGTACCATGAGAACTGTCTCAGCACCAGCTGAAAAAGGCAGATTGTATCTTTAGGGCTTACTCGGATCCCTTTTTGGTCTGTCCTTCCACTGGAACAGCCTTGCTCCCCTGTGGCAGTGCATGCTCCTCCCTCGCCCTGTCTGTCCCTCCCTGCCCGCCCCTCCCTGCCTGCCTCGCCCTGCCTCTGGGATTCTCCAGCCTTCACTCAGTGGCTCTGGAGTGCTTCTTTCAGTTAAAAGTGTTGTCTTAGGCTATCAGCTCTCTGCTTTTTCAAAGGGAAAATGCTAATAGATTAATGGATTATATTTTGCAAATACCATACTTGCATTCTTGGAAATAGTGCCTCAAACTGAAAATGCCTGAGAAATGTCCCTTAAAGAGGTTTAGGTTTATGGACCTTTTGGTACCACTATGAACAGCATGTACGTAGTGGTTTCTTTATGAATAAAACTTTCAATTTTTAAAAAAATACTCTTCTAATAATTTTTTTTCCAAGTGAGAAGAGAGATTATGAGACAGAGACTCCCGCATTCATCCCAACTGGGATCCACCTAGCAGCCCCATCTGGGCCGATGTTTGAATCAACCGAGCCACTGGCTGCAGGAAGCAAAGAGAAAGGGAGAGGGAGGAGAGGCAGATGGTTGCTTCTCCTTTGTTCCCTGACCCGGGATCAAACCCAGGACATCTATATGCCATGCCTACACTCTATCCACTGAGCCACCAGCCAGGACCCTATAATAATTTGTAACATGACTGAAGTACCTTATTTTTCGCTCCATAAGACACACTTTTTTCCCCCAAAAACTGGAGGGGAAAATTCCCGTGCATCTTTGTTGGAAGATAAAATATATTATGCTCACTTTGTTAAAGATGGCACTGCCCACATGGAAGCCCGTTGCCCAGGTGATTGCTTGGGATGGGTGTGATTATATTAATGTGTGTTGGAGGAGGGCTTTTGCACCAAAAGGTTTTAAAAGGGAGAGAGATCAGGTTGTTCTGGAAGAAGAGGGATTACATTCTAGGAGGAGCCCATGCTGTAGGAGAGCAGAGAAAGGCCATGTGGAGGAGAGGAGAAGCAGCCAAGATGGAGGAGTGCTGAAGGAGAAGCCAGTTTGTGCAGAGAGAAGGAAGAAGATGGGAAACAGAGGTGAATAAGGCTGGTGAGCTAGAAACCTTTGATTCTAGGAAACTCAGATAAGTCAGTAGCTTTGTGAGCACTGAGTGAGTGGGTTGGGAGCCTAGTGTGTGTTTTTACTTGCTCGCCGGGTGCAAGCTAGGATTAAAGATGATGACCTACCAGTTCTTGGCTCCATTGTTTCATTACCATCTGTCTGAATCTAACGCGAACCTGCTTGGGCCAGGCGGCTGTGATGGTGGCCATGGCTACTGGCTTTACAGTCTTACGGAGCAAAAAATGCGGTATTTTATTAAATATTTTAACACACCATTTGGTTCAGATTTTTTTTCTTATTTTCCTCCTTAAAACCCTAGGTGTGTCTTATGGTCAAGGTGCGTCTAATGGAGCAAAAAATACGGTAACTTTTGAAAGTCCTTTGTATTTTTCAACCTTTTTTATTTTAAGACAAATGGAGTTTGTAAACCGTAAAATACCATAACACCTTCTTTGTTCACTCTTCCCCTTCTGATCAAGGTACTGCATCTTCCTATCCATGGAAATTGAAATAATTGGTATGAATCTGCAAGTAATTATTTTGAAACTGCTTAGTGTTTCGTAATTATGGTGGCTTACAAATTTAGCTAATTTAGCTCTTCTGTACAGTTCTCAAATGAGCCTTACTTGATTTTGAAAAGCTCACACTAGTACAGTGAATTTCAGACTTGCACCAAAGGACTAACTAAAAAACAAAAAAACTTCCATCTATTGCAAATTATTACTTTGGTAAAATATAAAAATGAATTACTCGAAATATTAAAAATTTTAAATATACAAAATAAAATATTTTTATTATAAAAGACATAAAATGGCTATCAAAAATAAAAATTTCTGAATGCTTTTCTACTTCCATGATTACCTTGTCATGAACCAGTAACAGGACCACACTTTGAGTAGAACTTATGAGAATACATGCACAGATACTACCACCTGTTCCTTTAAGCTTCATCTGAGTGGAGTAACTAAAAACCAATAAGCCACATTTTACCTGATATTTTAAGTCACTGATTAGTGAGTAGCTGTTACCCACCTAAAGAAGAGTAGAAATGAAAGCAAATGTATGGTAAATGGCAGCTCAGTTGCTGTGCCTCGTAACATTTTCCTGCTTAATGTTTCAACCTGAATTACCTGGAGCAGGAAGGATGCACTTTGGAATTTGGGAGACAGGTGGGAGGAAACCAATCAGTTCCTCACCAAGTATTTAACAGGTTGGCAAGAGAGCTGTGTTGGAATGTTGGCTCTACCACTGTTTAGCTGTGTGGGCTTGGCAATGTTACCTTCTCTGCACCTGTTTTCTTATATATAAAATGTAGACAAGGATGTGTCTGCTAATCTCAAGGGTAGTTCAAAGGTTTAAGTGTGGTTGGGAAAGGTTAAATTCTAAAGTGCTGTGCAGCTATAAAGCATTAAGCAACAGTTAATCTAAGAATCAAGTCAGTCAGAAGTGGGAAAAAGTTAAGATGCCAGCCTTATTTTTATTTATCATTAGGAGAAAGGATTTCAGAATATCCTGTTTTTTTTCAGATCTACTGATGGTAATACAGTGAATGTATTTGTGGGTTGAAGATACTAGTCTTTTCAAGTTCATTATTGTGGGTAAAACAGCTCTGTTAGGCTTGCTCTCTGGTTTACGGGATGCAGGTACTTTGCTTGATTAGTGCATGAGCATGTGGCAGCACCACGTGTGGATAGTCTATGTGAGGGTGTGGGTGCTTGCGCTCAGGGAAGATTGCAGACGGCAGACTTGGATTTCTGCCTGCCCCTGTGAGGAGTCATTTTTGCTGTTTGTTCACTTGCTGCCATGAGAAGAGGTTTTCTCCTGCCTGTTTGCTTGTCCACCATTGCAAGATTTTATTAAACGGTAATGACCCAGTGCTTTCTGGCTCCACAGTTCCTCTACTGCAGGGGTCCCCAAACTTTTTACACAGGGGGCCAGTTCACTGTCCCTCAGACGGTTGGAGGGCCGGACTATAAAAAAAACTGAACAAATCCCTATGCACACTGCACAAATCTTATTTTAAAGTAAAAAAACAAAATGGGAACAAATACAATATTTAAAATAAAGAACAAGTAAATTTAAATCAACAAACTGACCAGTATTTCAATGGGAACTATGCTCCTCTCACTGACCACCAATGAAAGAGGTGCCCCTTCCGGAAGTGCGGCGAGGGCCGGATAAATGAACTGAGGGGGCCGCATGCGGCCCGCGGGCCGTAGTTTGGGGACCCCTGCTCTACCGTCTGCCCAAATCCAATGTAGACCTGCCTGGCCTCGGCCACCGGCATTACAGTAATCAAAACCATGCTCTCTGGTGACCCTCTCTCCATACTCTCTGCCTGGTCTTTAAATTTGTTCTCTTTCACTTCCTTTACCCTTGTTCTTCATTGATACCTTACAGACTTGCGCTAATGTAAAGTTTCTTTGAATCTCACTTTAGGATGGAAACTATTTTCCAAGTCTTACTGATGTAATAGGCAATTTTCAGCTAAGACACCCTATCTTATTAACTTAGCACTATAAAGCAAAGGTTATATAAAGTCAGTGACCAGAGCTTAGACTTGGTTCTAAAGTTTGCTTTTCCCTATTTGCAAGTCCACTTCTAGGAATGTATCCTACAGACATTCCTATTTCACGAAGCACAGATTCACAAAGATCATTGTGTAAGGATTATCAAGGAGGTCTTTAAAACTGAAAAATTGAGTCCAAAGGAAATGCCCTTTATTAAGAGAATGACTAAATAAATTAGAGTAGAGGAGCCCCAAATGCAGCACTTATTTTTCCTTCTGTAAAAGTTGAGCTCAAGGGGCTAAGGACTGTTTCTACTCCCAATATTCTGACTTCCCTTGCTTAGGAACCAGGAAGACTTTCATGTTATACTGTATTCATGTCCCTAGTTACTAACTGTAAAACACTTGTAGAACCGACCATATTTGACTTGAAACTTAATAGATAAGGGAGAAGTTTGAGGTATAAAAGTAACATACAACCTGAAAAAATGTCTGCTGATTTAGTGGGTATACCAAGGAGATGAGGCCTGTGGCAGAATCTGCTCTTGCCATCAAATCTGTTCATGGCTTCTCTTAACTTTCTTTACAGTTACTCCCAATTCAAGCCCCTTAGCACCAAAGAGGCAGCAACAGAGATCTATGAACTGTGTTTGGTCTTTAAAAAAGCATAATGGAAATCATTTTTACCCTGTAAAATTTCACCATCAGAATTCTTTGCCAGAACCCCGTCAAATCAAAGTGATACCCCTGATTATCTTACATTGACCAGAAATTCTAATTGGCACTTATGTATTATTGAATAAAAACAAAACTGAATAATGTAATAAGTTCACTTTGTTTAGCAAGAAAAAATCCTTTCGCCTGACCTGTGGTGGCACAGTGGATAAAGCGTTAACCTGGAAATGCTGAGGTCGCCGGTTCGAAACCCTGGGCTCACCTGGTCAAGGCACATATGGGAGTTGATGCTTCCAGCTCCTCCCCCCTTCTCTCTCTCTGTCTCTCCTCTCTCTCTCTCTCTCTCTCTCTCTCTTTCTCTCTCTCTCTGTGTCTCTCCCTCTCCTCTCTAAAATGAATAAATAAATAAAAATTAAAATAATAATAATAATAAATCCTTTCAATTCCTGCGGTACCTGAGGAAATAAAACTTCTAGCATTTTTAGGAACAGAAGGGCCTGAACCACCTCTGGTCTGTGGCATCGAAGGAATTTAACCTACCTGTGTGTATACTTTATAAAAATCAAATCTATAGCTAAAACTTCAGACTCACCCTACATTAGCAATGTTCATTCTCCTTTCCCAAGATGTTCAGTCTGATAACTTTACATATAGCCCATCAATATTGTAAGACATTGACTGAATTCCCTGGTAGAGGAAGGGACCCATAGAAGATAAGAATTTAACACATTGGTTAATAAAAGGAAACCATCTTGGTTGAAGCAACAAGTCTGATGTAGTCAATTGCCCAAGATATTTATTTTTGTATATATCACTTGAAATAAAATCTAATTTTTCCATGAACAAACTATTGTCCTATATCCATGCTGTGGGTTGCATTGTGTGAGCAATAAGAATGATGTTTAGGAATAGGTAGAGACACAAAATAATGCCCATGAAACATCAAAGGAAAACGAGGAAGTTGTAGGTAATATATGTAATAGAATCCCATTTACCTAGCAAGAAAGCAGATTAAATATATGTATACTGTGTGTGTGTATATAGACAGAAGTATGTCTAAAAGTATACATACCAGATTTAACTATTGTTCCCTTGGGGTAAGATTGAAGGAGGGAGATCTTTCACTTTTTACTTTATATATAGGCTTCAGTATCATTTTAATTTTAAAGAAGGTTTTATCATTTTTGTAATTAAATCAAACTGAAAACACGCACCTCATTTTTAAAAGGTAGTGTTGATAATGAATTCAGCAACCTTGTTCTCAAGGACAGGAAAAGATGAGAGCTGGGACGGGTTTGGGTGTGCAGAAAGGTGCACACACTGGCAACTCACCATTCTCGTGGGCAGACGTGCCAACAACCACAGGGATGTGCTCTGTTGTCAGTAAACAAGAGATGTGTCTAATGTTTCCCTGGAAACTGGGCAAGAAGAAGAAGACTAGGCTGGATATGTAAGAGCTAATGACAAAATGAGGGTTTCCAGAGTTGTCACGGAGACGGCATTTAAGTCAGCCTGAGGGTTTTACTCCATCATATTTGGTTGCTTGGTCTTGGTTACATCTCCCAGTGTCCTATTCTGCCACTTCTGCACCAATGTTAACAATTACCTAGCCCTTGTGACTGGCATCCTTACTCAGGGCTTGTCTGCATTCCTGCACTGAACAAGATACCCTGCTATCCTTTCTTATCTCTTAACTGCCTTTGCTCCTCGCCTTTGTGTGGGAGGATTTCAAATCAGAGTGAGCATGATGTACTGTGAGGTATTACCATCTCACGTGGGCTTCCAAGGACACAGGTTTTCTGTTTCAACTCTCCTTGCACACCCAGAACAACCATGACATGAAAAAGAATAATAATACAGTTAATCCATGAACAGCACAGGACTTAGGGGTGCCGACCTGCTGCACAGTTGCAAATTCGAGTATAACTACGGTTGACCCTTCATATACATGGATTCCCAACTGTGGATTGAAAATACAGTTGACCCTTGAACATCACAAGTTTGAACTGCACAGGGCCACTTACACACAGATTTTAAACCCGTGTCTTCAAGAATCAACTGTAGCCCTGGCCTGTTGGCTCAGTGGTAGAGCGTCAGCCTGGCGTGCAGGAGTCCTGGGTTCGATTCTGGCCAGGGCACACTGGAGAAGCACCCATCTGCTTCTCCACCCCTCCCCCTCTCCTTCCTCTCTGTCTCTTTCTTCCCCTTCTGCAGCCAAGGCTCCATTGGAGCAAAGTTGGCCCGGGCGCTGAGGATGGCTCTGTGGCCTCTGCCTCAGGCGCTAGAGTGGCTCTGGATGCAAGAGTGATGCCCCAGATGGGCAGAGCATCGCCCCCTGGTGGGCATGCCGGGTGGATCCTGGTCGGGCACATGTGGGAGTCTGTTTGACCACCTCCCCATTTCCAACTTCAGAAAAATATATACAAAAAAATAAATAAAAAAGAATTAACTGTTTGGTACTAAAAAAAGAACCAGACCCACTTTTGCTAAGCCCACCAACTACAGTTTCAGCCTTTCCTGGGAGTGGACTTTTAAACGAATCAGTCTGAAATTTCCTGACCATCACTAGTGAGATAATATGCCTGATAAAGCCCTGCCTTCCCCTAGGAGAGGTAACCTTGCCTGAAATAATCCACTCTTGCCTTGCCCGCTCTTTTTGCCAATATAAACCCTCCATTTGCACAACCCCTCTGAGTGCCCTTCCCGTTGCTACATGGGATGCTGCCTGATTCATGAATTGCTTGATAAAGCCTCTCAGATCTTCAAATTTACTTGGGTGGATTCGTTCTTGAACAGTAACTTTTTGGTTTCTTAGATCACAGTCTCTTGAGAGGACATTCTGTTGACAAAGCATGTATGTTCTGTCGAGTGTCTTATGCACCGTTGGAGGGGGTGGTACACTCGCCACATCCCTGCCTCAGCCCTTACCAAAGGCAGAAAGGACTCTACGGTATCTACAATTCATATTTTGGAAGCAAAAACTTCAAACTTGTCATCTGGCTACAATAGAGGGGAGAATGGTGGTGATAATAAAGTGTTGTTTTTCTGAGTTGCTAAAGAATGTTTATTGTTAGAGCCAATGTGATTCATCCTATTGTCATTTTAAAACTGTGCCAGACCCATGATGTGGCTGAGGGTTTTCTGCCTGCAGCTGAGGGAACCCGGCTGGGTTCAGACTTCTCCACACAGTAGGGGCACACGTAAAAGGGCCAGGGCTTTATTTTCAGGTTTTATTTCATTCTTGAAAACAATTTTCACAGTTTGAAACATAACTTATAACTTAACATTTGCAGTGCATAACCTCTATGATATTTTCCTTTCCCTTCTGAAAAATAAAAATCTCAGACTCTAGAATCAAAAACTTTTCACGGTAACATTCAGGATGGAGCGAGCTTTCAAAGTGCAAAACAAAGGCATGGAAAGCAGAAGGTATAAACTTTCGTGAAATATTTGGGGAGCAATTTCATTTATATCTGGGTTTGCCCATGGAGGCCTCTCACTGGGTATTCATTTTCCATGTCTCCTTTTATTATGAAGTCTCCACTCCTGCCTTCCAACAGGCTGAGAGGTAGAGTTCTGAAAAGCAGGTAGTAAAAGAGGACACAGATTCCAGCAACTACCAGAGCCAAAGTAGTTTCCTGCTGATGGACATTGTGTGTGAAGGAGACAGGAGGAAGCAGGTTGTCCTGTACCCCCTTTCTCTCCGGGTCTCCTCACCCTGCTTTTTCAGGGTGGTGGAGACCGCTATGAGGAACCCGTCCTGACATAGGCATGGCTCCTCTGCTCCCTGGGAAAGGGAACAGGCGTGCCTGTTTACGTGTGTGTGTGTACAGCAGGTAGCTGGAGGGGAGAACTTCTGTGTCAGGAGCTAGAGCTATGAATCAGTTGTGCAAACCAATTCCTGTCTTGCCTTCTGAGTCAGGTTGTGCCTTCTGAACCCTCCCCTAGATCCCTGATCACTCCTGTCTGACTCTCCAAAAGCTCTCTTCCTGCAACCCTGCATTCATTCTTCCCGGAAAGACCACATACTAACTTCTCAGGCAATTCCTTATTCCACCACATGTGAAAAAATGCGGGTGAAATGGTGGGGGGGAGAGAAGGGAATGATCTAGCTCTCCTCTGCTGCGTGGGTGAATTTGCAGGAGGGGGTTGGGGACACAGCTAAAAACAGCTTCTGCCAATAACTGGGCTTTGTGGTAGCTTTGGTTTGCAACTATGAATACTGGAGAAAGGAAAGATCACAGAAAATAAGTGCAGGCCACCTTTAGAGCTTCCCAACTGGAAGTTGGGACAAAGAACCTCTCAGGTAACCTTGCTAACGAACACCTGAGAGAATAAGGACAAAGGACAGAGGATCCAGTCCCCTCCCCCATTTCACCTGGAGGCCAACACCCCGGGTCATTTTATCAGTGTACTCAGTGCAGCACAGATTGCCACCAGATCACGGAAGAACCCTCTGCTTGTTTGACATTGTTGGAGAGCTCTGTGCCCACTGTGGCTTCCCTCGCTAATCTGACTGAGGCAGGCGAGCACCAGGCGGACCTTTGCCTGTCTGGGAGAGAGCAAGGGCCTGACCTGAGACATGAAGACTTAGGGGGCCAGATTCGAAGCCTGAGCTGAGGGACTTTCCAGTTGTCCCACCCGTGACGCAGGCCCCGCTTGCGCACGGCTTGGCAGGCAGCCCTCTGGGGGCCGGCTGCTGCCGCCACTGTGCCCAAACTGTCTTCCTCACACTGGCCTAAGTTGGGGGCCACAGGAGGGAAAATTCAATCATGTTGGACTAAGAGAGGAAGAGAAAGGTAATTTTCTCCCCAGTTTTTGTTATCAATGCTGGTCCTTCAAGAACTAACCTCTTTTCTCTAGAGTTCCAGGCTGGAGGGGTCTGGCCCTTCCCTTCTCTGAGCAGCTCACTGAAGCGCAGCAGCACCGCTCCGTCTCCTCCCACCTCTGTCTTCACCAGCAGGTTGTCTAAAAACCTCCTGTTTTCTCACAACAGCCTCCATAGCAGAGGGCTACAGGGCAGGAGCAGAGCAGGCAGGCGCACAAACAGCTTGTTCCAACGCTGGCTGCACACCCGATCTGGAGCATTCTGGCCTCTGATACGGGGATGCCTCCAGCGGCCACCCCCTGGGCCAAGCCAAGCCCAAGCGAAGCGTGGGAGCAAGCGGCCGCCACCTGCACAGCACCGCGGGTGATGGGTTAGCACGGCTCTGACGCCACAGCCATGCAAAACACTCTTCTCCTTGAACTTTGTGCAAGTATGAGAACTGACTTTGTCCAATCCTCAGTCAACTGTGTCCACATCCGGCAG
This sequence comes from Saccopteryx bilineata, assembly GCF_036850765.1. Taxonomy (NCBI): domain Eukaryota; kingdom Metazoa; phylum Chordata; class Mammalia; order Chiroptera; family Emballonuridae; genus Saccopteryx; species Saccopteryx bilineata. Next base: position 326,444,634 of record NC_089490.1, on the reverse strand, counting down.
TCCGTCAGGAATGGACGTCAGTGGCAGGACAACAGGAGGCTCTTAGGGTGGATTGTTTGCTCCTTTCGTTGGAAAATAACGTTTTTCCTCTTGAGGTAGGAATGTAATTGGGCTCAGTCTTGGCTAACACTCAACATCTTGGAGTTCAATCTCCTCGGTTGCACTTTCTGCAAAGCAAAAGACAAGTCATTGAGTTGTAAATCAGTCGTGAGGTGGTTTTTTGGTGAGAACAAGATAACATGGGCCAACTCCGGCCACAAAAGCCTGAATTGGTTATCACAAGGCCCAGAGAATTACCTTTGAGCTTGTGTCTTCTCTTCCTCTGGAATTTATATGTGCACTTATTGCAAACCCACATGAGACTAATTAACACTGCAGCCACAGCAGCAAGAAAAGCAAGGAAGACAGCGACAAAGTGGAGGTCTTCATAGAGGATCTCTGTGGATGGGGCAGGGGAAGACATGTTTTTTAATGTCATGAAGTTGGCCTCCCACACACTTGCAGTCAGAGGGCACCAGGGTCCCCGGAGTCGTCTTACCCGACACGTGTAGCACAATGGTGCCAAACTGATGGCTTCCCAGGTGCTCTGTCACTGTGATGACATAGTAGCCAGAGTCTCTCACGCCCACACTGAAGAGCTGGATGGAGCCGTTGTCAAAGGTGCAGACTCTGTCCTTGTGGCTTTGGGAGATGTTGGCCTGAGTCCCTGGCTTCCACTCCACAATCTTCTGCATGCCCCAGTTGGACGAATACCTCCATTCAATGGTGGGGATGCCGTGGCAGGAGTATTCCACCGAGAGCAGGATGTCTTCCTCCACCGTGGCGTTGATGGCGGACTGGGGAATGTACAGTGACACGCCCTGACCTGCAGGATGAAGTGCTACATATGGGGCGACTTAATGAATCTACAGTGGTGTGAACTTCTATGATTCATTGATTTATTCAGCACATATTTATTCAGTCCCTATTATATGCCAAGTTGTCTTCTAGGTTCCGGCGCTAATGCTGCAATGGTGACTGTCATAGACAGAATGTTTAGATCCCCCCCCCCAGGTTTTTATATTGAAACACTAACCCCCCACATAGTTGTATTTGGAGTTGGGACCTTGAAGGAAGTAATTAAGGTTAAATGAGGCCATAGGGGTATGGTCCTGATCCCATAGAATTAAGGTCTTTGTAAGAGGTGACACCAGAGAGCTCAGGCTCTCTCCAGCGCACAGGTGGAGGAAATTTTGACCATGTGAAAACACAGTAAGAAGGCAGTTGTTTACATGCGAGGAAGAGGGCTCTCACCAGAAGCCGTACCCTGCCAGCACCTTTATGTGGGTCTTTCCAGCCTCCAGAATGTGAGAAAATAACTTTCTGCTGCTTAAGCCCCTTGGTCTGTGGTACAGTAATTTGTAAGGCAGCCTGAGCTGACAGTGAACACGACACAAGGTTACCATTTACTGTTCCCTGGAGCTTTAGTTCTACAAGGGAGACACACGAGGACTAAATGAACTAACAAGGTCATCTCAGATATTGACTAGTGCTTTAAAGATAATAAAACAGGGCACCAATGACAATGGGGATGCAAGCGATACACACCATTAGATAGAATGGTCATGGAGGTTCTCAATGAGCAAACGACTTGAAATAAGACCTAAAGGACAGGGCGGAGGAGGAGCAGCCAGGTAAAGATGTAGGGGAAGCACATTTCAGGCGGAGAGAACAAGTCCAAAGACTGGGAGGTGAGCGTGAGCACCACTGGGTTTGAGGGACAGAAAGAAGGTCACTATGCTAGAATACAGTGAGCCACATGCAGAGTTTAGGAGACAAGGCTGCAGAGCTGGGCAGGACCCAAGTCATGAGGTCAGGCGTGAAGTTTTTCAGCCAAGGGTGAGGAGAGGCCATAGGAGAATTAAGTGGGAAGGTGATATTCTCCTTTAAGCTTAAGAATGGTTGCTGCAGAATACACTCTGGGAGTGAGGGGACAAGCAGGAAAGTGGGAAGAGCAGTCAGGTGGCTGCCTCAGGGGCCTGGATAAGAAATGGAGATGTAACCTTGAAGAGAATGAAGAGTGGTCAGATTTACATCATGCATTTGGGAGTAGGGAGGACATGCCGAGGAGCTAGTGTGGGAGTGGGTGAGGCAACAAGGCTGCAAGCCCGGATTTCTGCATGAAATGGGTAGGTTAATAGTAGGGTCACTGGCAAAGGTTACATGTATGTTGGTACACTATATTAGGTAGGTACCAGGCACAGGCCCTGTGCTGTCTTATATACCTCATCTTGTTAGTCTTATACAACCTAGTGAGATACTATCAAGAATTTATATATAAGAGCCCTGGCCAGATAGTGCAGTTGGTTGAAGCATCGTTCTGAAGTGCAGAGGTTGCCGGTTCAAATATTTTTTAAAAAAGAATATTTTTTAAATATTCTTTAAATATAAGAAACTAAATTAAATATAAGAAACTAAATATAAGAAACTAAAGAAATTAAAGAAATTAAATATTTTTTAAATATTTAATTTATATTTTTTAAATATAAGAAACCTCAGGCTCCATAGGACTCACTTGTCCAAGTTCACTGTGCAAGGCTGAGATTTACACATGGGCTGCTGACTCCAAAGCTCACATTTTTTATGCTCAAATCGAAGGTCAGTGGTTGGAGGTGGATGGCACAGAATGTGACAAATGCCCTGAGAGGAGTGGTCAGGGCTGGCTGGGGACCAGACAACGCACAGGGCAGGGTTCAAGCCTGGAGCCCACTCCTTGGTCTCCACCTCCACTTCCTGTGAAGCCCTCTCACTTTCTGGGTGCCCAGTTGCCCCCGGGCACCTGCTGTGTGGCTCCAGGTAACCACACGTGTTACTTTCCCAGGACTTCTATTGTCCCTTTGTCCCCAGCATATGCATTTGAGCCACTCCCTGAGACCTGGCTAGGTACCTGGATGAACCTGACAAATTCCATGCTGAAAAATCAGGAATGATGGCTTTCAAGAGTTATAGTTACCAAGTAACTATATGTGTTTTCTCCCTAACTCTGTATTTTAAAAAGTATTGCCTGACCTATGGTGGTGCAGTGGACAAAGTGTCCACCTGGAATGCTGAGGTCGCCTGCTTGAAACCCTGAACTTGCCTGGTCAAGGCACCTATGGGAGTTGATGCTTCCTGCTCCTCCCCCTTTCTCTCTCTCTCTCTCTCTCTCTCTCTCTCTCTCTCTCTAAAATGAATAAATAAATAAATAATTTTTAAAAAGTGTTAAATGCACAGAGAGGTTGAAGGACAAGTACAATTAATGTCTATATACCTTTTTCTAGATTCACCAATTATTAACATTTTGCCCCATTTGCTTTCTCATTCTTTCTCAGGAGAAAAACAGAGGTCACATTCCAGTCTAGCCCGTGGAGGTCAGGAATTATTTTTTGTTTGTTTCTGTGCCCCCGGTACCCAGCATAACACCTGACACAGCTATTGTTCAATAAATGTTTGCTGAGTAAATGAGTAAGTGAATGAACAAATATTTATAGAAGCAAGAAGGATGAACCATTCCTGATAGGACTGTTGCTGCCTGGGTAGTTTAAAAAATCAGGCACATCTAAAAGCTAACACTAAGTAAATAAATAAATAAATAAATAAATAAATAAATAAAAGCTAAGAAACATATAAGAAAGAACTACAGTCAAGGCTTTCTGTGCCAGTTATCAAACACTGCTCACAAAAATTAGGGGATATTTTATTGCTTCATATTCATTATGAAATACCCCTTAATTTTTGTGAGCAGTATATTATATACTTATTCTGTACTTTGCAATCCTTATCTCTTTTATTTATTTATGTGAGAGTCAGAACATGCCCACATAGCTGGGAAATGGCAATGGTGGGATTTGAATGCAATTCTCTCTGATGCAAAACCAGTGTTTTCCCCACTCTATTGGGTGACTATCATTTATCTACCTGTATTTTATGATTTCTCTGACCTCAAATATAAGCAGTTGGAATAGTGATTACTGTAAGATCTGGAGAACTGTATTTACAACTAGTGACAAATCGGCTTCATCACTTTTGTGGATTTTACATACATCCTATATTAACCATGATGATCAAGGGACACTACTGGCCCTTTCATAGCCTTAAAGACCTTCACTTGAGCCTTTCAATTACTTTGGCCCAAGACACAGCAAAACTGAAAAACAAACAAAAATAATAAGCCCAAGTTTCTCAGACGCTGATGTAAAAAAGAATATATTATAAATGCATCCACTTTAAAATGGAGCCTGAGCGGTGGCTAATGGTCCAGCGTAGTGCCAATGTCCTAAATGGCGTGCCAGTCTTTTTGAACAATAGAGTGAATGAATTCTGGTGAGTCAGCCAAGGCTGCTGGTCCTCTGGAGCAGAGGTCCCCAACACCCAGGCCGCAGACCGGTACCGGTACCGGTCCATGGGCTGTTTGGTACCAGTCTGCAGAAAAAAAATAAGTAACTTACATTACTTCTGTTTTATTTATATTTAAGTCTAAATGATGTTTTATTTTAAAAAAATGACCAGATTCCCTCTGTTACATCCATCTAAGACTCACTCTTGACGCTTGTCTCGGTCACGTGATAAATTTATCTGTCCCACCCTAACGGCCGGTCTGTGAAAATATTTTCTGACATTAAACCGGTCTGTGGCCCCAAAAAGGTTGGGAGCCTCTGGAGCAAGCGTGTTCTGGAAACCAACAGTGCCCTTCTCCATGTCCACAGACATGTTCCTCTACAGCCACTTTTTCTGACTGAGCTGTCTCTGCTCCTTAGGGGTTGAAAATCCCTGATGAAGTCACTTTTCCTTAGAGTTTGGTCATCCACGTTGGAATGAGATGGATGTGGGGACTTGGGGGTGGAGGGGTTAGAGAGAAAAATTGTCATCGCTCTACAATAACTATCATGAAAAATATAACAACACGTAAAGGACAGTAGTGGCAGCCTTTAGGAAAATGGAGCAGAGAAGAAAATAAACACATTTCCATAGTAAAAATAAACAAAATGAAACAAAATGGAGCCTGAGCTGCCATGCCAGAGGAGCTTAGGCCTCAAACCTCTGGAATGTTAAAATGGCAAAATAATTTGGACTGGGCCTAAAGCAACATTGTGCCCCAAAGAACAGTTTGCAAAGATAACAAGAAAGTAGATATTATGACTACTGGACTAGACTGAAAATGAAAAATATACTCCTTCGAATTAACATCATTATGTTAACTTATCTGCACCAATAGGAATGCCTTCCTTCTACTCATGTAACTGTTCCCCTCCCCCTTCTCACACCCCTTACCTTTGTCTCCTGATCAGAACACTGTTTGGATGTCTGCCTAAATCAGGGCTTCCCAGTACCTGTTCTTTTTTAATCTCAAATAAATGCTGGTTGCTTACACTGTGGGCTTTTATTTTTTTAGGTTAACACTGTTACAGCTATAAACTGAGCAACTAATTTGTGTTGGTTTCTGTATTTTTCTCTTGACCAGAAAAACCTCCTCCTAATCAGACAAACTAACCAGGAATTTAACTAGGTTTGGGGAACAGAGTTTCTCTTCCTGTCAGTCTACCACATATAATTAGAAATAAATGATCTACGGCAAAGGTGGGAAATTAACAGTTTCAAGAGTTTAAAGGAAAACTACTTGTCAACTGTTTAAAAAGTTGAATTAATGAGTAACCACCTCTATACCTCATGCTAACATCATTCTAGAACAAGTCTAAAATCATTCCAGAACAAGACCAGAGAAACTTAGTTACTAAACCAATATTCAGACCTAGTGCAAAAGTTCTACTCAAGAAAGCCAATTTAGCCTGACCAGGCACAGTGAATAGAGCATCATACTGGGACTTGGAGGATCCAGGATCGAAACCCTGAGGTCACCAGCTTGAGCACTGGGTTGCTGGCTTGAAGCCCAAGGTCTCTGGCTTGAGCCCAAGGTTGCTGACTTGAGCAAGAGTTCATTCTCTCGGCTGTAGCCCCCTGGTCAAGACATATATGAGAAAGCAATTAATGAACAGCTAAGGTGATGCAACAAAGGATTAATGCTTCTCATCTCTCTCCCTTCCCATCTGTCTGTACCTATCTGTCCTTCTCTCTGTCTCTGTAAAAAAAAAGTCAATTGAATAAATCAGAATCTATTTATAAAATGGATGCTAGGCAGCCATTAATAAGGATGAGCTTTGTGAGAACAAGGAAAGATGTCTATGGTATATTACTAAGTTAAAAAATGAAGTTATAGCCTGACCAGGCGGTGGCGCAGTGGATAGAGCGTCGGACTGGGATGCAGAGGACCCAGGTTTGAGACCCCGAACTCGCCAGCTTGAGCGTGGGCTCATCTGGTTTGAGCTAAAAGCTCACCAGCTTGAACCCAAGGTCACTGGCTCGAGCAAGGGGTTACTCAGCCTGCTGAAGGCCCCCGGTCAAGGCACATATGAGAAAGCAATCAATGAACAACTAAGGTGTTGCAACGTGCAATGAAAAACTAATGATTGATGCTTCTCATCTCTCTTCGTTCCTGTCTGTCTGTCCCTGTCTATCCCTCTCTCTGACTCTCTCTCTGTCTCTGTAAAAAAAAAAAAAAAAGGCGGTGGCACAGTGGATAGAGTGTCAGACTAGGATGTGGAGGACCAGGTTTGAGACCCCGAGGTCTCTAGCTTGAGCTCAGGCTCATCTGGTTTAAGCAAGGCTCACCAGATTGAGCCAAGGATCTCTGGCTCGAGCAAGGGATCACTCGGTCTGCTGTAGCCCCCTGGTCAAGGCACATATGAGAAAGCGAACAGTGAACAACTAAGGAGCCGCAACAAAAAAACTGATGTTTCTCATCTCTCTCCCTTCCTGTCTGTCTGTTCCTCTCTCTGATTCTCTCTGTCTCTGTCACAAAAAAAAGAAATAAAAAAAAATGAAGTTATACAAAAGTATAATATGATCTTACTTATGTTTGTGTAAATATGTGCTAATATGTAGGAAGTATGTTGAAGTAGCATATGCTAAACTGTTAACAGTAATTGCTTCTTAGAGATTAGATGGCAACAGAATTTTATAAGTTATACATTTATATAATTTTTCATTTTTCAGTTATTCATTGATTTAATTTTTTAAAATGTACAGTGTGTCTGTAAAGTCATGGTGCATTTTTGACTGGTCACAAGAAAGCAACAAAAGATGATAGAAATGTGAAATCTGCACCAAATAAAAGGAAAACCCTCCCAGTTTCTGTAGGATTATGTGGCAGCATGTACGCATGTGCAGATGATGATGTAACACCATGTATACAGTGGAGCAGCCCATGACCATGCTAGTTGAGATGTGGACGGTACAGAGGAAAGTTCAGTGTGTTCTGTGGCTCACTAAATTTGAATCCGTGACCAAAGTGCAACATGAATATCAGCTCATTTATAATGAATCACCACCACATAGGAATAACATTACTTGGTGGGATAAGCAGTTGAAGGAAACCAGCAGTTTGATGGAGAAACCCCGTTCTGGTAGGCCATCAGTCAGTGATGAGTCTGTAGAGGCTATACGGGATAGCTACCTAAGGAGCCCTAAAAAATCTGCATGAGATCACATCGAACTGCACTGACTAGGTATGAAACCGGGAGAGTTTTCCTTTTATTTGGTGCATATTTCACATTTCTATAGTCTTTTGTTGCTTTCCTGTGACCAGTCAAAACTGCACCATGACTTTACAGACACACTGTATGTAATAGCCATTGGTAATCTGTGAGGGTTTTTTAATAGCTGTCTCAGACCTCTGGAGTTTGTCTCGCTAATTGTAGGCTGCTAGTGACCAGATAGTTTGTGATGACATGATTCATCTCTATTACTGTTACACAGGACTGACTGGCATGACAAGTAACTGGATTGAGCAAAAAAAGGTATGTACACGAGAAAAGATACTAATAGGTCATTTCAAAGAGAGCTTATGGGACCCAAACCAGGAGCTCTTAACGCTGTGACCTAAGATTGACGTTCTCCACAGGATGTAATAGACACTCAGTAGTGCTATTGTTTCCCTGAGGAGAATACATTTAGCTCTTCTTATCATCGATGAGTAGATGACTGGTTAGTGGAGGAAGAAGGAAGGGAGAAGGAAGAAAGAAGGAAGAAAAAGAAAGAAGAAAGAAGGGGAAGGAAGAGAAGGAGGAGAAGGAGGAGGAAGAAGGAGAAAGAAAAGAAAAGAAGAAGGAGGAGGAGAAGGAGAAAGGGGGAAGGGGAGGAGGAGAAGAAGGAGGAAGAGGGAAGGAGGAGGAGGAGGAGGAGGAAGAGGGGAGGAGAAGAAGGAGGAGAAGAAGGAGAAGGAGGGGAGGAGGAGGAGAAGGAGAAAGGGGGAGGGGGAGGAGGAGAAGAAGGAGGAAGAAGGGAGGAGGAGAAGAAGGAGAAGGAGAAGGAGGAGGAGAGGGAGGAGGAGAAGAAGGAGGAAGAGGGGAGGAGGAGGAGGAGGAGGAAGAGGGGAGGAGGAGAAAAAGGAGAAGGAGGGGAGGAGGAGGATGAAGGAGAAAGAAAAGAAGAAGGAGGAGAAGGAGGAGAAAGGGGGAGGGGGAGGAGGAGAAGGAGGAGGAGGAGGAGGAGGAAAAAAGAAGAAATATGCTGTAGGAATTTAACTCTTCTTCATCAATTAGCCTCGGGTAAAATTGGTTTCATCATAACATTGTTTTGCTTAAAGTCTCAGTTTCCAAGAAGCTATCAAAGATGTTAAATGAGAATTTGTATTCAGAATGGTTCCTTATCCTTTTTCTTACAAATAAATTATGAAGGTAGTGCTTTGCTGCTTTAAAAAACATATTTTTTAAGTCCTGACTAGATAGCTTAGTTTGTTTGAGCTTCATTCCAATATACCAAGGTTGAGGGTTCAAGCCTGCTCAGGGCACATACAAGAATCAACTAATGAACACATGAATGGGTGGAAGAACAAATCCATGATTCTCTCTCTCTCTCCCTTCCTCTCTTTTTAATCAATAAATTTAAAAACAACCCTACTATTTAAGAAGGATATATTTCCTGAAATCGCAACAAAGGTCAATACTGTTCAGAACACAATTCTAGTGCACAGGAATATCAACTAATGGTGAGACACATTGCTGATGTGGTATCTGAGTTTAAGGAGTCCTGGGGGAGACCCTTTCTTCAGGACATTTTTACCCACTTTTCTGGAAAGCTATGTATCCAGCCGGTGACAATCAGATGCACCTGAGAACCAGGAAAGCAGTATCATCCTCATTGTCATCGTCACCCTCATCAAGCCTGTAAGCAGCTATATACTAAGAGTCAGAACCCTCAGGTCCAGGAGTTGGAAAACTGCCGAAGTGGGTGGTGGATCTCCTTCCACAGGATGATTCCCAGTGGCGGTGAGCTGTGGAGGAGACACCTGATGGGGTGGGCTCCCCAGTGGTGCAAGCCTGGTACCTCCTCGCCATGAGACTGGGGGGGGGTGTCTTCCACTTTAAGATGAGGACTAGCAAATCTCGGGCAGGGGGAGGCTGTGAGGATGAGATGACACATGAGGAAGGCCCAGCAGGACACAGTACTTACTGCTGGTCCAGGAGCTACAGCCCCCACCACCTGCCCATCTCACATCAGCTCTGTGTCATTGGCCTCAGGGTGACCAAGCTGGTTTGCCTGGCACTGAGGGTTTTCCCAGAATGTGGGAGTGTTGTTGCCAAAACTGGAGAGTCATAGGTAAACCAGGACCATTGGCCAGCCTACCTGAGACTCAAAGAAATATTGACGAGCAAAGAGTAAACTCTAAGTATATAACAGCTGATTTCTAAGGTGCCCAAGGGTCTAATCAGGGGTGGGTGCAGGACAACCAGCTCCACATAAGCTGAGGGTGGACGAAAGCCATTCCTCCCTTAACCCTCTGGCTCCAAACATATCTCATGTGGGTCAGCACTCCCACCGGTCACTGCCCCTAGCCTGCGCTCACACTTCCTCCACAGCAGGGCACTGGCTTGAGGTGCTGGCCTGCTGAATATTATTATCCCCACTTTAGAGGACCAAATTCAGGCTTGCAGAAGTTGGGGAAGAAGGGAGATACTCATGTAAGCTGAGGCTGAAAAAATAAGATTTTAAAAGCACAGTCCCCACTGAGAGAACAGTGAACCCATCCGGGGAGCCATGGTGGGTCCTCTGGTTTGGGACCTGGTGACTAAGCTGTGCAGGTGTCTGTAGCGTGAGGACTCTGTGACAGGTTTGGATTACCCAAAGGTGTTATCCCCCAGGCAGGGAGGACACAGGATGGTGTTCGAATAGAGGAACTGCAGGATCCAGTGAGGCTCCCAGGAGGGCGATCTGGCAGCAGAATGGATTATCTTACCATTTACACATATCCCCTGCACTGCCTGGGCCTACCACATGCGCTTGTCCTAAGCACCTTCAGGAGAAACCCTGGCTGGGGCCCAAACAGTTGGGAACAGCTGGGTGTGGCCCTACCTGGGTGAACTGGGGAGTCGATAGGGAGCAGCAGGAAGTGCACATGTGCCCAGTAGACCAGGAGATTGGTGCTGGGAGAACTAATTTCCAATCCATCTCAGCAGCCCCAGCACCCAGCACAGGGCCTGGCACTTTGCAGATGCTCACAATATACTCATAAATCCTTGGGGGACATTTGGTTCACACCAAAAGGATCTTGGTATTAGATCCTCCTTGGGGGACATTTGGTCCACATCAAAAGGACCTTGGTATTAGATCCTGTACCAAGAGGTCCATGGAGACATTTGGTCTGTAGTTAATATAAATATAAATCCTGCTTTTCTGTGAAATCTGAACCCCAACCCATCTATCTAACCTCATGTGCTGTGACCAGCTAGGCTACCGAGAAGAGAAGGGTTATTATTGGAGCAATAGAACACAAAGTATTTTGTATAAATCCTATAAGTAGAAATAAATATTATGGGTCCTTTGAATCCAAGGATATTTTCTTTCTAAGTGTGAGCATTTTTTTATATTTTATTTATTCATTTTAGAGAGGGGAGAAAGAGAGGGAGACAGAAAGAGAAGGGGGGAGGAGCAGGAAGCATCAACTCCTATATGTGCCTTGACCAGGCAAGCCCAGGGTTTTGAAATAGTGACCTCAGTGTTCCAGGTTGATGCTTTATCCACTGTGCCACCACAGGTCAGGCCTAAGTGTGGACATTTTTAATAGGATCAAATGTTTGATAATTGTATGGATGAATGAATGAATGAATGTCCTGCTGCTTATTTGAAGAGATCAGGAAGGGAGGATCTATGCTGAGCTGAAAGAGGAATGGGTCTGGCTGGGTGTGTGTGTGGGGGTACTGGCAAAACCCCTTTCTAGCCCCAAGCCTGCTGAGAGTTAAATAGCTAGCAGGGGAATTGGCACAGTTTCACACAATTAAAATACCCATGTCCCTACCTCACTTTTGCTGTTAAGACAAGTGAGCTTGGAATTCTGAAAATACAGCTGTGTGTAGAAGGCCAACACAACCCCAAATAATGGCTTTTGGGTTTAGACACCATGAATAGTGTTGATGATGAACAGCTGCATGTAATTTACAGGGTACCTATCCTTCCTGTTAGCTTATGTATTAATCCCCTGCCATGCCTGATTACTCAGACACCTAAGCTCAGCTTATCTCTGAGGTAGCTCCTCTATGATCCTGATGTTTAATGGCCTTGGGAAGCCACGCAGATGTCAGCCAAACCCAAACAAGATGGATAGATGCAGGTATAGATAGAGGCTGACAAACTGCTCCCCTCATTGGGTTCCTGTATTTGTACCCCAACCAGAAAAATCACCCCAAAATAGCAATAGCTACCATTTCCATTGGTAAAGCCTGTTAGGTACTACATGTCATACACAATTATCACAGTCCAGTGAAACCCAGTCTGGGAAACTTGAATGACTTGGCCACTATCAGACTGGTAAAGATGAAGGGGTTTGATAACATTATGTGGTCAGGAATTTGCAGAAGTTGTACCCAAACATTTCTGTGGGGATTGTAAATGGGTGTAACCTGCTCGGAGGGCAATATGATAACATCTATAGAATTATTCAAATAGTACATACCTCTTGACCTAGAATTCCACTTGTAGGAACTTATCTTATTACTAATAAAGGCACACAGATGCAAAGACATAAGTGTAAACATTGTCACTGAAGCATGGTAGTGTGAATTGTAGTAGCAAAAGACTGGAGATAGCCTATGTGTTCACTGGTAGAGGAAAACTGTTTCTTATTCTAATCCCACCACTTATGACACTACCTACCTGCAATCGCCACAGACCCCACAGGTTAAGGTCTCTGTATCACAAGACCACCCTCCACTTTGGAAGCCAATCACAAGTCCAGGCCTCTGGTACTTATGACCAAATGGCTGCACATCAGGGGTTCCCATGCCTTCTCCTTAGGTTTGATAATTTGCTAGAACAGCTCACAGAACTCAGGAAAGCTCTTTACTTACATGACCAGTTTCCTATAAAGGATACAAGTCAAAAACAGTCAAATGGAAGAGATGCCTAGGGCAAGGTACGTGGGAAGGGGCATTCCATGCCCTCTGTGGGCACTTTGCCCCTCCCTGGACCTTGATGTGTTCACCAACTCAGAAGCTCTCTAACTCCTTCAGTTTGGGGTTTTTTTTTGGGGGGGGGAGGGGGAGTTGTATGGGGGAAGTTTCCATTACAAAGGCATGATTGAATGAAATCATTGGCCATTGGTAATTAACTCAATTTCCCTAACTCGTTCGTGATTAACTCTCCCTTCAGGGCCCTGGAGGTCAGGGGGGTGAAGCAGAAAGTTCCAACCCTCTAGTCACGTGGTCAGTTCCTCTGCCAACCAGCCCTCACCTTCTGAGAGTTCCCTCAATAACAAAGAGCACACTCATCACTCTGGTGATTCCAAGGCTTTTAAAAGCTTTGTGTCAGGAACTGGGCACGCAGACCAAATATAACAAAAGATGTTCCTAGCACTCAGGAAATTACTAGGGTTTGAGGAGCTCTGTCTGAAGAACCAGGATTAGAGACCATCTATTATTATGTCATAACCAGTTAAAGAAATGATCACTATTCATACTTCGAATTATCAATGTTCATATTTTAGTATACTACAGAGACACTAAGAAATGAAGTAGGTCAGCATGCATTGGTAGTAGATAATTTCAAAGATAATGACCCAGCTCAGGGCAGAACAGTGTGCAGAGAATGTTTCCATTGAGTAAAATAATGAATATACACACACACTTATCCAAATAAATAGGTAGAACACCCCTGGAAGGATACACTAAAATCCAAGAGCTGTGGCTCTCTCTGGAGAGGAGACTGGGTGCCTGGGGTGGAGGAAAACTTTACCTTATCTCTAGACCCTTCTGAACAGTTGGAATATTTTAGGGAGTTTGTGAGTTCCTTAAAGAATAAAAACAGCGCGACCTTAAAAAGAAACGCATGCCAACATTGGGTCTGAAAACATTAGTAATTCACATTTACACAACTGACAAAGTCCTTAAAAAACATTATCTGGACCTGTGAAGCAGGCAGGAGAATTGGGTTAAGAAGAGACTATGCTTTTTGCTTCACAGGTAGTTGCTTATTTGATCACTGAGAAAACGATAACCAATTTATTATAAAGAACACAGCTCAGGAACAGCCAAATAGAAGAGCTGACAGGGCAAGCAAGGAAACTGAGAGGCATGCAAGTGCCCAAGTCCTCGCCAGGTAGAAACTCAGAGCTGAGACCGAACTCCACTCGGTTTTCACTGCTCCACAGTTGCCTTCAATAAGATAAGGCACTTTGCCAAGAGGTGAAGTTTTTCACTTATTTTGTATTTCCCAAATGAGCACGCTGCTTCTTGCTGGTAGAGATGTGGGAGATTGATGGGTTAAGAAGCGAGAACCTGAGCCGGGCTCTCCAGTACAGTAGGCCCACGTAGCTGTTGAGCACTTGACATTGGCTAGTCCACACTCAGATGTGCTCTGAGAGTAAAATACACACCAGATTTTAAAGGCTTCGTGCTTAGTATGTCAGAATGTAAAACAGCTCATTAATACTCTTTACGTTGGTTATGTGTTGAAATTATAATATATTGGATATATTGGGTTAAACAAAATGTATTATTAAAAAAGAAACAGGTGGAATTAATGTAGCCACTAGAAAATTTTAAATTACAAAAGTGCCTTGCACTATATTACTATCGGATAACACCGGTTTAGACTTCCACTGCTCCACACTTTTGCAAAAAAAAAAAAAATCTTGTTTCCTTGAGGTTATATTATTCTCTCCCCTTCCATCAGTGTGAGCACTCTGTCCCCCAGTTCCAGCATCCCCAGGACCAATTCATCCAGCACCCTCTCCTATGAGAACATTCTCCCACCATCTACCTCAGCCTCCAGTAAAGCAGCCTGCTCTGATCACAGCCTCCTCCCCACCCTCTCTTACTGTTCCACCTCTCCCTGTGGCCCTCCATCCTTCCACCAGCTCCCTCTGCTGTTCCCAGTCCTCACTGCCCTCCCCATCCAGCCTTGGCTCCACGTCCACCATGTCTTAAGCAGTCCTGCCAATTATTTAATCTCCGTTGGCCTCTGTCATTTCATCAAGTTTGCCTGGCAAAATCCTAGCCCCGGATCAGCCACTCTTTGCTTCCTCTCTGCCCAAACCTGAGCAGCCAACACTGCAGAGGAAGGGCCCATGGCAGACACTCTCCAGAACAAAGCCTATTGTTTCCAGCACACCTTCAAGATCACCAAATTCAAGAGGGCCCTCTATACTGCCAGTCCCATTATGTTTTCCTCATAAATTTACTCCCCCCGCGCCCACAGTTACTAAGACAAGATCCCTCCCATCTCTTTTTCACCTACAACAAATTCCTCCTCATTCTCAGTAGACGACCTTCTCCTTCTGGGACACTGCGGACCTACCTCACCTGCTTGAAACACGCTTGTGACTTCTGCGTCACCACACTCCCCTGGGATTCTCGGTAGAGCGGACGATCAGCAGGCTTCGTGGGAGGTCAGCTCTACCTTCTCCCCTTGCCCTGGTGGGCAGAAGGTGGCTGAGGAGGGCAAGGCGCTGGCTGGGAAGCCCTGGGAGCCACCCCATGCACACTCTGTGGGACCAAAAGACCCAGGTTCGCCTGACCAGGAGGTGGCGCAGTGGATAGAGCGTCAGACTGTGATGCAGAGGACCCAGGTTTGAGACCCTGAGGTCACCAGCTTGAGCATGGGCTCATCTGGTTTGAGCAAAGCTCACCAGCTTGGACCCAGGGTCGCTGGCTCGAGCAAGGGGTTACTCGGTCTGCTGAAGGCCCACAGTGAAGGCACATATGAGAAAGCAATCAATGAACGACTAAGGTGTCGCAACGAAAAACTGATGATTGGTGCTTCTTATCTCTCTTCGTTCCTGTCTGTCTGTCCCTATCTGACTCTCTGTCTCTGTAAAAAAAAAAAAAAAAAAAAAAAAAGACCCAAGTTCTATTTTGGCTGCACACACCCTAGTGGGGTGATTACACAAATCCCTTCACCTCTCTGGCCCACCGTTTCCTCATTTGCAATTAGGGATGATGGCTTGGCTGTCCGTGATTCAGTAAAAACACAAACCAAAAACTGCGAGTTAAGAGACTGTCAGGAGCACTTCCAAGGGGCAGAGGACTCCCTTCCCCGATTTCTCACCCAGAAGAAGCCCCGGTTCCAGGCTATGAGATTTAAATCTCATCTCATTCCATTCAGTGAGCATTTGGGAGCGGAAGCGAAGGGGACTCACATTTGGGGGCACCAACTTGGTGTCATCTGCCCCGCATGGGAGTCCATTATTAGTTAATTTGGCGCCCGACCAGCTCAGCCCAGTCTTCTCACAGGGCCCCTGAAGAGTGGGCCTTTTGAACCAAGGAACGGGTTAGCTGAGTCATTTCATCTGCCCTCTCCAACCTCTCCAGTGCTATGACAGTAGTTCTCAATATTTAGCTGCAGCAGAATCACCTGGAGCCTTTGTTAAAACAATTGCTGGGCCTCAGCCTTAGTTTCTAATTCAGCAGGCCTGGGATGAGGCCCCAGAGTTTGTATTTCTTTTTTTTTTTTGTTTTTTTTTTTTTGCATTTTTCTGAAGCTGGAAACAGGGAGAGACAGTCAGACAGACTCCCGCATGCGCCCGACCGGGATCCACCCGGCACGCCCACCAGGGGGCGACGCTCTGCCCATCCTGGGCGTCGCCATGTTGCGACCAGAGCCACTCTAGCGCCTGAGGCAGAGGCCACAGAGCCATCCCCAGCGCCCAGGCCATCCTTGCTCCAATGGAGCCTTGGCTGCGGGAGGGGAAGAGAGAGACAGAGAGGAAGGCGCGGCGGAGGGGTGGAGAAGCAAATGGGCGCTTCTCCTATGTGCCCTGGCCGGGAATCGAACCCGGGTCCTCCGCATGCTAGGCCGACGCTCTATCGCTGAGCCAACCGGCCAGGGCCGAGTTTGTATTTCTGACAACGTATGCTGCCGACAGTCCCAGGACCACGCTTTTTGCACCTCAGTGGTAATGATTCTGCAAGACCTTCAGGCGAAGCGGACACTGAGGTGCTCCCAGCCTCCCTTCTTTCCTTCTCCAACACTGCTAACCCACTCTGCCAAGCAGGAGCCAGCGACTGCTGCAGAACTTATCTGAGAGGCGGGAAGACTTGGGGCACCCAGTCACTGCCAGGATGAGGGTCAGTGGGTGAACAGGATGGAGCCAGTGTGTGGACGACGGATGCATCCACGGACCCTGGAGTCAGACAGGCTTGTGGTCAGAATCTAGGTCAGCCGTTAACAGCTGTGTGACCTGGGATAAATAGTGGCTTTCAGTCTCAGTTACTCTGTCTATGAAATGAGTATGGTAAGTCCTTACCTAATGCCAGTGACAGGCTCTTGGAAGCTGTGATTTTAAGTGAAATGATGTACAAGGAAACCAATTTTATCATAGGCTAATTGCAATACACAAGAGTTAAATTCCTAGAGCATATTTCTGGTCACAAAAACGTTACCAAACTTCTAAATAAAGACGCAAAACTCTTCTAATATTGAAAAATTGAAATAAATAGGAACTATGCATACGTTTTAAAAGATTAATAAAAAACACCTCAGGTAATACTTTCCCAGTCTACTGATTTCAGTTTAGGGTCACAGGCGGCAGAATAAAGTTTAAGTGATAGGACAGTACATGTAAGTAGCTTATCAGTTTCTAACCCTTGGTGTTCACTCTGTAAATGTTAGCTACCTTGAGGAGGGTTCTCTGAAGAAGCAGCGAGCTGCTTGCTGAGATAGTGCCATCCCATTCCCAGGGGTATGCCAGCAGCAGCTGAAATTGTACCAGTGACTGAAGCAGATCTGAGCTGGATGGTTGGGTGGTGGAGGCTGGTTCTTCCAACCCAAATCATTTAAGGAGAGAACTGGAATGAGCACTTTAAAAATCTGTGATTCCTTTATGTAAGTGTGGCAAGAGACTGGGCAACCGGAGATTCTTCCCTGCGGAATTCCTTCTGGAATCTTTTTACCGTAAGCAAGAGCCAGTCACCCTTGCTGGAAAGCTGAACTCTTCTGAATGGCCACAGGCTGTCGGCAAGTCACTGCTGTGTTTCTATTCTGATGCCAAGGAGGCCGCAGGCACGTGGTGGAGACCACTGCCTGGCCCTGCACAGCGTGGCGGGGGGGGGGGGGGCTGCTGAGTGTGCCTTCTGCAGAGCTGGGCTGCAGGACTTACGGTCAGCCTGGGCCAGTGGCCAGCCTGGGAAACTGGAAGGTTGGAGCCTCCTCAACACCTCTGCAAGAACATGTGTGGAACAGGAGGACAAAGGAAGAAATGCAGTAGCATGGCCTCCCAACAATTCTGGGAGGACTTTACAGGGTGCCTGAAGGCACTTGGAAGGGAGGTGTAGAGTGATCAAAAGATGATTCAGGCACACACATGACTGGGTACCACAGTCAGAGTGCAGAGCTCCTCCTTCAAAGACGGAGACTCAAGAGCCAATTCCTTTTCATTCTGTAGGTCTCAGTTTAAATGTCACTTCTCCCAAGATGGGTCTCTCAGCACCCAACTCTGTGTTACCATAGTTCAGTGTTTTTCAACCAGTGTACCATGGCACACTAGTGTGCCGTGAGACATGGTCAGGTGTGCCGTGGGGAAATTAAACATGGGTCCCCAAACTACAGCCCGCCACCAGCCGTCTCCATCTGAACATAAACATTCCCCTCACAATCCCTCCAGCTATCAGTGACAGGAAGAGTAGAGGCACAGGGAATGCTCACTGACCAATCACCTTCTAGGATTCATCCCGACCACTAGCGATGAACCAATAGCAGGCCACCTCTCATCCACACCCAGGAAGGTCCCCGCTCGGGCTGCCATGCACTTGTCATTGTGTGGCCGGGGCGAGTAGTTGAAGCTGCTCTCCTCCCCATGGTCCCGATTTCTAATCCTGGTCAGGACTGGAGGTAAATGTTGCCACCACTAGATGAAGCCTCAGCCTCAGCTGGTTATGTTTATCCTGATGGTGTATATAGATATTTGACCTTTTTCTTTTTAAAAGAGGCCCCCGCAGAGGGTGATGTACAATGCATCACAATGTTATCTATATTGTATATGGCCTCCTGAAGGGTCAACTTCTTAAAGAGCTCAAATCTCTATATACACCATCAAAACAGACAGAACCAAGACCCCTGCACCCAGCTGACCATGGGATTTGAACCCACAACCTCAGGGAGAACTCTAGTATTTATCAGAATCCTTACCTAGAAAGCAAACTTCTCAATCTGACAGTAGAGATGCTTTGAGGACTTATGATGTTACACAAGTACCCAACATTTTCTAAAATTGATTTTGTCCAGTCTCTATATATAGAGAGTATTTGCCAAATTGATTTGAACCCACAACCTTGATGAAAGCTCCAGTATTTATTAGCGGGACTGTATATATGAGGGGATACATGGGACTGTATATAAGGTTACATGGGACTGTAAATATGAGGTTACATGGGACTGTATATGAGGGGATATTACGTGGGACTGTATTTATAAGGGGATGTTACGTGGGACTGTATTTATAAGGGGATGTTATGTGGGACTGTATATATGAGGGATGTTACATGGGACTGTATATATGAGGGAGTTATCCTTTTTTATTTAACTTTTTTAAAATAAATGTAATTTATTTAAACTTTAAATAAATTCTAACAGCTAGAGTGTCATTTTGTGTCATTTTGGTAGGTGGTGTGCCCCAGGATTTTGTAAATGTAAAAAATGTGCCGTGGCTCAAAAAAGGTTGAAAATCACTGCCATAGCTCCCTGTTCCTCTCTATCAACACGCTTATCCCAGCCTGTTGTAATTCCTCTTGACTGACAGTTCATCCTCCCAGATCAACTGTTAGCTATGAACATAGGGGCAGGTCCACCTTGTTCTCTATTGCATTGCTAGGGCCTAGCAAACTGTCAGGCACCGTGGGTTTTCCATAAACATGTGTCAAATGAATGAATATCTTTACGCAAGTCCCTCCACCTCTCAGAGCCTCAGTTTCCTTCTCTATAAAATGGGGACTAATCGCACCTATTTGCAGGATGACTGCGGAATGAATGAAAAGCTGCTGTTATAGTTTCTGGCACAAAGTGGATGCTCAGTAAACAGTCACAGCTATTGCTGTCTTGTGCAGGCATACCTCGGAGATATTGTGGATGAGATTCCCAACCACAGCAACAAAGCTACTGTGACAATAAAGCCAGTCATAATCTTTTGGCTGGTGGAGGGTCTTGCCTTTGATTTGTAAAAATCACAACATCTGTGAAGCACAATAAAGTAAAGCACAATAAAACGAAGCCTGCCTGTCATCGTTCTGAACAATTACAAAAACTCAGGAATATTGGCTTTTCTTCTCTTCAGTTGGCTGGAGGCTATGATTAGTGACCTCTCCAAATACACATCTGGCTCTGTCTCTCTTGGCTCTGAAAGACCTCAACTATCTGGTTTCAACTTTTTTTTCCACCTCTACCTCCCAAGACTCCTCACAATCTCCCAATTCTAGTTGTACCCACTATGGGCCACTTCCCACTGGACCTTTGTCTCTACCTCAGCTCAGATCACTCCCTCCTCATTCTCGGGTTTCTGCACACCCCTGAAGGCCCCTCTTAAATGTCCCCTCCTCTGCCAGGCCCCGCTAGCCTCCCACAGCACAGTTCATAGCCTGCCTGGCACCTGTGTTAGATGAGCAACTGCCCACTTTTCCTGCTGGAAGGAGCAGGCAAGTGCACTATCATGCGCTTAGGTCTGAATCGCCAGCCTCCAGCAATGTGTGGCATGACAGATGGCTCATTCAAACTGAGGCTGTCAAGTGGAACTGACTGTCTACCTGAGATAAAGAAACAAGTTCTGCTTTAAGATCCTTAAAATCCCAAGGCTTGGTCAATGCTGGGAGGAAGAGCCAGGCTGGTGTTCTGCTTCTGGGTATGGGCTTCCAAAAGATGTGATGCTGTCCCGAAGTGAACCCAGGACAGGGATAATACATTTGTACACAAGGGCAAATAGAGGACACTCATGTTGGGTCCCCGGCCAGGCCTGGTGCCGAGGGACCCACATTTCCCTCCCGATCCTTTGGCACTATTATCAGAGTCTATCAGAGGAACTCTTCTCATACTTTCACCTGTGATCCAAGACCTTTCCAAGCTCCGTTCTCTTAACTGTTTGATGATGTCTCCGAGTGAATATGGGGAAACTGGCAGGAGTTGAAGAATCTGGTATTACTCAAGAACTGTCACCCCTCTACTGGCCCAAAAGGAGAGAGGTGGCCATGTTGTGTCTCTACTCAGTATTCCCTGCTGCTCAGGATTGTCTCCTTCCCTGCTCATCTGGCTGCCTCCTGCTTTGCTTTCAAGGCTTCTTCTTCAAGAGATTTCTTCCCAACTCTGAACTGAGTGAGCTAAGTGCCTTTCTCAGTGGTCCCGGATATCTGATCTCAGGTCACCCGGTTCTGATCTGACTTCCCCTCTGTGCCATGTGATCACCCATTGCAGGGACAGTGTTGAGTATCTCTGGCTCCTGCCCTGGTGTCCCTCACACAGTAGGTGCTCAGGAACTATTTATGGAACCAAACCAAACTTTGAAGCAAAGCAGCCTTGTCTGTCTCCTGATCTAAGCCTGGTGGGAAGATATCTATAGGTGTGTTAAGATAAAACCACAAAGAAGACATAGGTGAGGCTCTACGACACACAGTGGTGGTATTCTGAGAACGGGTAGGGTGGGCTGGTGGAAATGTCCTCACTTCCTGACAGACTGTTTCCATAGGACGAGCCTAGTAGAGGGGCACAGACACGGCCCAGTCCAGAAGCTCTCCGCTTGTGGCCACACATTAGACTCACCAGAGGAGCTTAAATGTGAATGTAACAAAAGCAGCTGGGTCTGGCCCTGGAGATAGTGATTTAACTGCCTTGGGTAACTCGTGGGCATATGTGGGTCTTATGAGCCCCCTATCAGGGGTCTCCAAACTTTTTACACAGGGGGCCAGTTCACTGTCCGTCAGACCATTGGAGGGCTGCCAAATACAGTGGTCCTCTCACTGACCACCAATGAAAGAGGTGCCCCTTCCAGAAGTGCAGTGGGGGCTGGATAAACGGCCTCAGGGGGCCGCATTGTGACCCGCAGGCCGTAGTTTGGGGACGCCTGCCCTAGGTGGACCTAGTGTGCAGCCTTGTCTGAGAAACACTAAGTTAGCCCACCCTCCTTGTCCTGTGTGCTCAGAGAAGGGAGGTGTTTTCATCTACAGGGCTTACTGCCAGCACTGGCACTGGGACCGGTCCCCAGGCCCTTCCCTTCTGCTGGCTGGGGGTTCACAAGGAAGCCCCAGAGCAGCTGGGCTCCTCTGGGGTCAGCACAGTACACACCCGAGCTGCCCCCTGGCGTGCACCTCAGCAGGGGGCAAGACCAGCATGCATCTTGGACCCCATGTGAGCAAGGAACGACCTGTGCTCTCTTTTAAGATGCAGTGTGTCAATTCTCCTTTGCCCACAGGGCTGACCAGTGCCTTTCCAGCCCAGCAAACCAGTTATGGCAGAAAATTATTTTCCAACCTTGAACCTGGCTCTTGTGCCTCTCTCCTACTCCCATTTCTGCTGCATAGATAAATAAGTTCCTACCCCAAGCCCACTTTTCAGGAAACAGCCCTGTGCAGGCAGACCAGGGCCTCAGTGCACTGGACTAAGGAGGTGTGGCGTCAATAGGTATGAGCCAAATCCCAGGACGCGCCTGCTGAGGCAGCACCCCGCTTCCTCGTCTTTTGCTTAGCGCGCCCAGCTCGGCCAGGTCTCGCGATGAGCAGTGCGCCTGTTTTTCTCCACCTTGTCCTGCTGCATGCACTACTCATGTCCTCACCTTCCTGGTGAAGCTGTTCCTACTCCCCTGGTAGGATGCTTCCTGGTGAATGGCAAAAGCTATACACATCCTTTCAGGAGAGGCTCAACTTCAGTCCAGGCTGGCAGAGATTACAGCAAAGCTATTGACTTGTACACACATCCTGACTTCAGACTTATTAAAGAAAAAAAAAAATTAAAGCCTTCCAGTGGATGAAAGGTCCTGGGGATAATACAAAAAAGAGGATCTCCTGACTGCAGCCCCTTCTTGGAAGACCAGGGAGCATATCAGAACTCCCTTGGAAACCAGGAATGAAGAACTTTGTGTGACTTTCAGCCACCGCTCCCTTAATAGTTTCAGTGGAATTTACCAGGCGTTTTTTGTACGCTCGCCCCATGGGAGGTGTGCGGGCAGGGGCGCCCGTGAGCCTGGACGTGGCCCCAGCCTTCCACATCCTCCACAGATGTGCGCATTAGTAGCACTGCACTCATCATCCTGTATGTGGGGTCTGCTCTCCCCCAAGCGAGGGCTAGAACTTAAAGCTTAAATGCTATCCCGAGGAGGCGGGTTAAGTAAAAACTAGCACATTTATATGACGGCACAGGTATAGAGGTTGAGGGGAATGAGCAAGATCTCTGCTGATCAATGTGGATGGAGCTAATAAGAATTAATGTAAAAACTAAGTTGTTGAATAACTAGTACAGCATGATTGCATTATTTAAAAACATACCCTCCAAACAGTTTTTCCGTGGGAACATCTGTATGTACACAGATCATTGCCTATAAACCTGCAGTTCAGTGCAGACAGAGACCACGTGTCAGCTGTCTGTTTCATCTGGGGCAGCGCAGAGCTTGGAGCACAGTAGGTGCTCAGTACGCATGTGCCACGTGGGTGGCAGCACTGGATGACACTGGGGCTTTGTCCTGGAGCAATGGATCTGGGGTCTTCCCAGGGCCCTCAAGGGAGTTAGTTCTTCCTACACTGGCTCTCCCTCCCCTTCCTACCCATTCTACCCCCAGCTAAGCCCAGAACCTGCAGCTCCCAGCCTGTGCCCCCTTCCCCCAGACCCAGACTGAGCCCCACTCTGTACCTCTGCTTCTTGGGCACTGGGCTGGGAGTGACTCTGTGGGGTCAGCTCCCCCAGCTCTCACCCCAGCGTGGTAAAGTGGGGATGTTAAAGGACACTTGTGTGTGTATTCATGTGTGAATGCCCGTGTGTGTGTGTGCAGGCTCCTTTGCAGAAGCTGGTGTTGGAACACAGGAAACAAGCTGGCTAGGTCCTAAGTCATTAACTAAACTTTCCTACTTCGGTCTGTGATCACCTGCTTCCAAGTGAGAGGAAGCACCAGCCACTCATGGCCCTGGTGGCTAACTCACCTTATTGACAGCTGAGAAAGGAAATGAACCAGGGTCCTAGAAAGGCACTCACCTTAGCCTGCTGCAGGAGGCCTGCCAGCGCTCTGAGGGGACATGCCTTTCAACCACTGTCTTAGTTAGCTCAGGCTGCTGTAACAAAGGAGCAAAGACTGGGGGCCTGAACAAGACATTTATTTCTCACAGTTCTGGAGGCTGGGAAGTCCAAGAATTAAGGTGCCAACAGGCTCAGTTCTTAGTGAGGGCTCTCTTCCTAGCTTGCAGACAGCTGCCTTCCTGCTGTGTCATCACATGGTGGAGGGGGCAGGCTCTGGCACCTCCCTCTTTTTTTTAAATCTATTTTTTTCACCACTCAGACTGCGTCCTCTCCCTCTTACTCTACCTCCCTCTTTTTATAAGGGCACTAATCCTTTCATGGAAGTCTCACCCCTGTGACATCATCTAAACCTAATCACCTGCCAAAGGCTCCACCACCAAATACCATTACATCCTGCGGTCAGGGCTTCAACATATGGATTTCAGGGGGACACAAACATTCAGTACATAACAGTTCCATTTATAGAGAAAAGGCCTCAACTGCAGGGTGACTGTGTGCTCGTGTTTGTGAAGTTCTGTACTTTAACAGAACTTCAGTGTAAGTGATGAACACCAGACGTTCTGGGTGGCAGCTTTCGACAGAGGCTGAAAAGGCAGAAGGTGGAGGGAGCTGCTGAAAGGGACCCACCTCTACATGGTCAAGGCTGGCCCTGAAGCACGGGCCTCATCCGGGCAGGTGCACCTCCACTCAGTGTTTTTAAGGAGTCGAGCCTGGGTAGCACTGGGTAAGTAAGTGCCAGGGACCCAGAGCTGGAAATGAGTGCCTGCTTGCCTGGAGCTACAGCTGCGTGCAGGAATCAGCTATCTCTTGGAGAATTGCAAAACTTTTACCTGTCCTGCAGGTTTTGCACATGCTTCCCCTTTGTCTAAGACACCCTATGTTCTTTCTGCCCCATCCCCTGGTTGCTCCTGTCCATCCATCAGGTCTGGAGAGGTGCGGCTCCCTTTGAGAGGGCTTGCCCTGGTTCCCCTAGTCTGGTTTTGAGTCTCTAGGGCTTCCAGAACGTCAGCACCCCCTGCCTCTCAGGGCTCGCCACCACAAGCTGGCTCTCCTGGCCACTGGTCTGAGGACAAGACGGTGAACCATGCTATCTCCAGTAGCCACCATGGCCTGCTTCCTGCAGGCAGACGCCCTGCATGAGTGAGTGAATACATGAATTACACACCGTGGTGAATGGCAGGCCCTTGAAAGTCAGGGATCTCTGTACAGATGTTGCCTGAGACTGGTGGTTGGAAACATGTGCGTAGGTTGAAAAACAATGGAAAAGGTCACTGCAAAGCCAAACACCTCCCACCTGATGGACTCATGGTGACTATTTCTTGCCCCACAGAGAGCTAGATGTATATGCCCATGCCAGTCTTTCTGGGTTTCTGAGGATTGCAGCCAAAGCTGGGCACTAGCCAGAGGCATAAAGGTCAAAAGTGCTCCATTGCCCAGGTTCGAATCCAAGCTGGTGACTTCGTGCAAATAACAACTTCTCTGAGCCTCCGTTTCCTTACTTTTAAACAGAGATTTTTAAAAAACCCTTATTTCTTAGGGTTGCCCAGAGGATTAACCAATAGAAGTCTTGTAAAGTTTGACGGATGAATACAGAGGGGCTTAACAGGTGCTTGCTCTAACTACACGCCCTCCCCCTACCATGGCCCAGCACTGGTCACTCTTTAAACCTCAGTTGACTAATCTGTAAGATGTAAATGATAGTAACGATAATGGTTAAATGAGGAAGTAAGACGGCGTTATAGTCTGTTTCTCGGGGAGTTGGTGGGACTGTGAGCCGCATTCACCTTCATCGGGAGAAAGATTTTAGTGCGGACCCTACGACACTCCGCGCAGTGCAGAGCGGCGAGCACCGCCCAACCCAAGCCCCAGAACGCCTTTTCAAGAGTCTCTGCGGGCTCCTGAGTGGTGGGGAGACCTACCGAGCATGCTAGTGACCGAGAGGATGCGGGTGGGAGGAGTGTCCCCAACGAAAGTGGGCGGGGCCCGTGCACCCTTGAGGTCTTGGACACCTCAGGTGCAGTCTAGTTATTCCAGGAAAAAGAAATGAAATATTGATATATTACGAAGGCGGCGGCCCCCGACCGGGAGCGGTGATCTCCCGGACGGCTTCCGGCTCTGCGACAGCCGGGCGGTGGGGCGGGGCGCTCCCCCAGAGGTGGCCCAGGAGCCGGCCCGGGAGGCTCCGCTTTGTCCCCGGGAGGCTGCGGGTCCCTGGCCCGCGGAGGCTGCGGGTGGGCGAGCGCTGGCGGCCGGGCAGCCACGACCCCGGGACCCTCCCCCGCCCCGCCCATGCTTACTCTGCAGACTGCAGGCTGCGGCCAGGCAGAGGGCGAGCAGCCCCAAGGAGAAAACGCGGTGCTCCCTTCTCCGGCGCGGTAGGAGCCTCATGGGCGAACCCGGGGCGCACGCCGGGCATGGGCTCCCCGCGGCGCGGCCCGGCCCAGCTGTGCGCGGTCGCCGCCGCCGCCGCCCGCCTGCCTCCTCTCTCCTCCTCCTCTTCCTCCTCCTCCGGCTCCTGCAGGTCCCCAGGGCCAGATGCAGATGAGTTGGTTGTACTCTCGTTGAACCAGTTCCGGGGGAGGGGGGCGCAGAAAGGGAGAGAGAGAGAAAGAGAGAGAGAGAGAGAACGGGAAGCACTGGGAATGCACACACTTAGAGGTAAACAATGACAAATAAGGAGCAGTCTCCTTCCGTTCACACCCAGTTTACTGGTATTGATTCAAGATTCCGCTGGATGCTGGGTGGCAGGAGGGAGGGAAAGTACTAGCTGTTGCCTGAGGACCAAGCAGGACCATTTAATGCTCTGTGGGAAGGGAGAAGGCTTTTAGGAAAGTGAAATGGCACCCGGAGGGGAGAGGAGTGAGAAGGGGCACGGTGAGGGGAACAATGGAGCCACAGACTGGCTGCCCTGGGTGGGGCCATCGAATAGTAATGATACTCCTCCACCCATCCCTCATCCATCCATCTATCCACCAGCCATCTAATCATCTGTCCATTTATCGACCACCCATCATTCATTTATCCATCTATCCATCTAACCATCCAGAAGTATTCACTGAGAGCCTCATTTGCAGGGGGCCTGACACAAGGTAGCTAGTTAGAGACCATTGGTGGACTGAAGCACTATGCTAAGGGCTGGGGATACAACTATGAACAAGACGGATATGGTCACCTCTTTAGAAATCCTAGCAAATGGTGGGGGCTGGAAAACTGGGCAGATGCTATACAGTGCATGAATCACTTTGATAAGGGAGGCCGGGATGCTATGGGGATTCAGAGCAAGAGTACTTCCCCCTGGAGGAGGAAAAGGAGCACAGCATGGGAGAGGAATTAGTATATGTCCCAGCTAGTCATGAAATTATCATTATTGTCATGAAATTCTTTTCCAGTATGTTAAAACTAGATTTCCTGGTTTCCCTTATGGGGGTGGGGGTTGCAGTGTGATCCAATGCTGGCCAGTGATTTTTTTTATTTTTTATTTTGTGTATGTGTGTGTATTTTTCAGAAGTGAGAATCAGGGACACAGAGAGACAGACTCCTGCATGCACCCGACCGGGATTCACCTGGCATGCCCACTAGGGGGTGATGCTCTGCCCATTTGGGGCATTGCTCAGTTGCAACTGGAGCCATTCTAGTGCCTGAGGTGAGGCCACAGAGCCATCCTCAGCGCCTGGGTCAACTTTGCTCCAATGGAGCCTTGGCTGTAGGAGGGGAAGAGAGAGACAGAGAAAGAAGAGGGGGAAGGATGGAGAAGCAGATGGGTGCTTCTCCTGTGTGCCCTGGCTGGGAATTGAACACAGGACTTCCACACACTGGGCCAACGCTCTACCACTGTGCCCGCCAGCTAGGGCCCTGGCCAGTGATGTTTAAGGGAAGTCTTTTTGGGGTGTTTCTGGGTAAGTTCCACTTTCCTGAAAAAAGTGACAAATACATCTAGAGTTGCCCCTCCCCTTTCTTCCTGCATTGAAGACAATCATAATGTTTAGATCTGTGCTCCTGTCTTGCATACAGGAAGTTACAGGGATGAGGATAGAAGCCATCGTGCCAAGTAAGATGGTAGAACAGAAATATGGAAAGATAGAGGCCCATGGTTGTGCAGCCCACTTTCTTGTCTCCATC
The DNA here is from genome assembly GCF_036850765.1 of Saccopteryx bilineata. Lineage (NCBI taxonomy): Eukaryota > Metazoa > Chordata > Mammalia > Chiroptera > Emballonuridae > Saccopteryx > Saccopteryx bilineata. Next base: position 326,416,752 of record NC_089490.1, on the reverse strand, counting down.
TTCTGGTTCCTAGGGTACTCCTCACCAATTCTGTGTATTCTCAGTGAGGCTGACAGTAATGGTACCCTGCCGACTGTCCCAAGATAGATTTGTGAGACAGCCTGACCAATCAGAGTATATTCTTCACCAGCTAAAATGTTTCGTTTAAGGGCCAATTGACAGGGTCCTCGGAGTCTTCTCTGGGGATTACATGTGGCCATTTTGGGACTGCTAAAATCAGAGAAGATGTGGACCAGCTTACCTGTCACATAGAGAGGCCCTAAATTAAGAATGAAGCCAAGATGATACAAACTGAGCTGGGAACTGAGAGGAGAGATAGAGCCCTAATGACATTGTTTGAGATTCTACACACTCACCTCTGCCAGTTATGAACAAATACTTATCTTGTTTTGTCTCAGAAAATTTAAGTTGGATTTCTCTGAAATAAATTTGAAAAAATCCTAATTAATACAAGTGGTCTTCCTGACATTTTTCTGTTTCCTTTATTCCATGTTAAGGGGACTCAGGAATCACTTGTATCAGTTTGTTTATTCATCAGACTTTTATTAAATCTGCCCTTGTACCAGTTCCTGCAGCTCCAGTGATGAATCACTCATGGCTCCTAGTCCTAGGAAGCTCACAAACTAGTGGAGACAGAATGATCCAAACTGAGAGGCATGACCTGTGGTGGCATAGCAGATAAAGTGTCGACCTGGAACACTGAGGTTGCCAGTTCAAAACCCTGGGCTTCCTGGTCAAGGCACATATGGAAGTTGATGTCTCCTGCTCCTCTTCCTGTTCTCTCTCTCTCTTTCTTCCTACTCTCTAAAAATGAATAAAAAAAAAAATCTTCAAATTGAGAAAGGCCTTCAGGTATACGGGATCTTCCTGCTAGGCCAAGGTGAAAGGAAATGGCTGTTTTGTTCACTGTCGTGTGTCTGGTACTGCTTAGTAACTACAGGTATTTGTTAAATGAATATGTGAACAAGAAAAACTGAGTCGGAGAGATATAAGAGAAAATGAAGAACTTCAGGAGATAAAGAGCTGATAAAGGCTAGCTAGAGTGACTCAGTGATGCTCTGAGTCCTTATCCTGCTTCTGTCCCCTACCAGCTCTCTGGTCATGAAGAAGTGACATCAACTCTCTGGACCTCTGAGGCAGTTGGAATGTATCAGAAATGGTTAGCCCTGTCTGACATTAGAAAAAAAGCACCATGCTTTGGCCTCACTCCAGGTCAATTTAATCAGTTTTTCAAGGGGGAGTGGTGGCATTAGGATTTTTCAAAAGCTCTCTAAGTGATTCTCATGTGCAGCCATGATGGAAAACCACTGCTTGAGATTAGCTAAAAACTTCTCACGGTCACGCCAGTGGCATTTAGATCTGAATTTATCAGATCCTTTTTTTAGAGTAGGGTTCCCTAGAGAGGAGAATTTACATTTTCGGTTTCCTTCCTTCCCTTCCTTTCCTCCCTTCCTTCCTTCCTTCCTTCCTTCCTTCCTTCCTTCCTTCCTTCCTTCTTTCCTTCCCTCCCTCCCTCTCTCCCTCCCTCCCTCCCTCCTTCCCTTCTCCCTCCCTCTCTCCCTCTCTCCTTTCCTACTTCCTTTCCTCCCTCCCTCACTTTCCTCACTCCCTTCATTTCTTTCTCTTTCAACAGGTATTAAGTACCTACAAGATCCGAGGCATGGCACTAGTCTGGTCGAAGCAGAGGGGAACGTGGGAAAAAGACTAGAAGAGTAGACAGGCTGAGATATGAAGGATCTATACACTGAATACTGAAGATGCTTGCTTTTGCTAAAAGCGTGTAATTCCAGAGTCACACTTGTTCTGAAATGTGTGCTCCTCCTCTGCAGTGTTTAGCACAAACTATAGCCCTCGCGTATTTGCTAACTCTTCTTGCTGTAATCAACTACTCTGGAAAAAAATACCCACCCATATATATATATTTTTATGAACTTAGGAGCTATTCTTCACTTCCAAGAGAAGCAAATAATGTGTGTTTATAGTGTCCTGGCTTTATGAAAGGCATACGTCGTCATACAGTTCTCATTTTTGAGGACAGTCCTAAGTTTAAATATGCTACTCAATTGTCCTTTTAAGTCCATATGAATCTGTGAGACCATATATCCTGGTGTTTGGTTCTGCAACATTCGTCACATCTTTCAGATGACATTTAGTAGTATTTTTCTGTGGATTATGTAATTATGGATGATTTAAAAAAATAAACATAATTTACATACAAGAGAATACACAGATTCTAAGTGTCCAGTTCAATAACTTTTGTAAATGTATACATCAGTGTGACTGCCATCCAGAATAATAGCACATTTCTATCACCTGAGAATGTTACTTCATGTGAGTCTCCCTCTGCTCTTGTCGCCCTGCCAGCCCTGCAGGGCCACCATTCTCATTTGTATCACATTATATTCATTTTAATGATGAAGATGGAGACAGAGGACAAAGCAAGAAGAGGAAGGCCTTCTGTTTCAGTGTCTCACAAAGATGCAACTAAGGTCAACGAGGGCAATTTGTCTATTTTTGAATTTCAAATAAGTAGAATCATATTCTTTTGTGTTTGGCTTCTTTCACTCAATATAATGTTTTAGAGATTCATCAATATATTGTTTCTATTTATTGTTGAGTAGTGTGAAATTATGGTTCTTTATCAATTTTCTTATTGATGGTTATTTTAGTATTTCCCGGGTTTTGGCTATTATGAATAAAGCTATGAGTATTCATGGTTTGTCTTTGCATGATGATAGGTTTTCACTTCTGTTGGGTATAATAACAAAGAATGGAATTGCAGGGTCATTGGGCAGATGTGAATTGAACTTTATGAGAAAAGGATAGTTTTCAAAGTATTTGTAACATGTTACACTCCTACCAGCAGTGTTTGAAAGGTTCAGTGGCTTCTACATCCTTGCCAACATTTGGTCAAGTGAAATGTTTCACCAGTCACTTGGTAAGTGTGAAGTGGTCCCTTATAGTGTTTTATTTTGGGGGAAAAACCCTCCTCGCTTGTCTGATAGATAATTTCAAATACCTTCCCAGACTCCTCTGATTTCTCCCCTCTGTGCCCTGTGTTCTGTTAGAACTGGACTTTTCTTGGGCCCTGAACCCCCGGCGCTTTCTTGACTCTGTGATGGCTGCAGGATTGAGGAGTTAGGAGTGGAGACAAGAGAAATAGAGAGACAGTGTAGGAAAGGAGGTAGGTACCAATAAAGGAGGAGAGGACAATGAGAAAGCAGGAAAAGTGATAAAGAAAGAGAGAAAGAAGAGGCATGTGTAGGGAGAAGGACAAAAAGTCAAGTGGGGACAAGGAAGGGACGGGAAGATGGAGACAGCGGACAAAGCAAGAAGAGGAAGGCCAGGGAGAGAAGCCAGATCCTTCCCATGATACCCAGCCAGCCAGCAGCGTTGGGATGGTCCGAGACTGGAGAGAAATACGTTTGCCATGAGCTCTGTCTCTGCTCTTGGTAGGCTGATGTACAAGAAGCAGAAGTGAGTTGTGCTGAGAACATCCCTCATTAATATCACAGACCCCAGCCAGCCCTAATGGCCCTTGAGCTCCACAGGCTACAAAGAGACTAAAGGGCTAACATGTTGGTTGGGCAGGTGCCAGGCTGTGCTTACAGGGATAGCACTTCTGTGGGCCAATCGAGGGCCTGATGCCAGGCCAGAGCCTAGAGACTGCTGAGTCACCTGGAGAATAAGGAGTAGTTTATTTGGGATGATGGAAACACAGTGGATCTCCTAGGCCTGACCAAGGTGACAAGCAGGCCCTACGAGGGACTGAGAGAAGCCCCAGATGGCAGCTGTGTTATTTGACAAAGGGTCAGTCATTTGGGTTCATTTGTTCAGTCGATACACAATGAACCTTGCCTGGATCCCATCTGTCCTCAAAAAGCTCAGGAGGGGGTGACAGTCAGCTCAAATAAGACTAAAATATATCCTACAAGAGATGAATATTGTAGGTCCTTCCAAATGTCAGGGGCTCCATAAGGATTTATTGAATGAATGAATGAGTGAAGAAATAAATGTTCAACCTAGTAGCACTGATGAAGAAAGGTTATTTATGAACAATTCTTTGCACAGGATTGAATATATGATTTTTGCCTGATTCAGTTTTATTAAATTGGTCTGGTTACATTTCACTGCAGAGAAAAATGCACTACTCTCTAGGGAAGTAGCACTCTAAGCTGCTGTCCCTGGTAGTTTAATATGAACTTATTCATGTTGTCTGTTTTTCCTGATACTAACAAATCGTATCAACTCCCTTAAAACTCCTATTCCTTCTGGGAGATCGGCAGGGCCAGCACCGTCCTCTGCAATTACAGATGAAAAAATGGAGGGCCAGACAGGCTGGGTGTTGTGCCCAGTAGAAGTACCAAAGCCACATCGGGCATGCAGGGCTCCAGACAGCCACTCCAGTCCTCATTCTACCACCCGGGCCATCCTCAGGCTCAGCCAGGCTCATGGAAGGAGCCTCTGAGGAGGGGGTTTGCAGGGAAAGGATTGGTGGTGGGAGCTACGTGCTGGCACTAATGTAGCAGCTTTATGTAAATTACTTCATTTAACTGTCAACGATTTTATGAGATGGGAATTATTATCCCCACTTTAGAGTTAAGGATATATAGGCTCAGAAAAATCAACTAGCTTGTCCCTGGCCAGAGCTGGGATTCAAACCAGATCTGTGGCACGTCACAGCTCACATTTTTTCCCCATTGCATCATGTTACTTGAGTTAATTTTAAAGAGAGATGAGCAAAGTGATAACATTGAAATGTCTTAGATTCTTCCAGCAAGACATAGCCGCTCTGGAGCAGGGTGGAGATTGGGCATTTTCAGGTCCCCTGCTCCTCCAAGCTGGATTCTAGCTTCTGCCTGCAAACAGCTGGGGTAACTTCCATGGCTGAGGCCCAGCCTCCCACCCCAGCCTTCTCCCTCTCACTCCGCCTGCGTCTGCATCAGCCTCCGTGCCCAGGGCCCATCTCGCAAGCCTGCTGTTACCAAGAACAGCTCCATCTCTGACAGCTTAAATATCCTTCTCATAGCCTCCTTCCCACTGCCACTGTGTTATCTACAGAAGCTTTCAGAGCCTGAATCCAGGCGCTGATCTCCCTGTCATCCTTCTTTCTGTTTGTCTGTTTGTATTATTAGGGCTTTTCCAGTGACAAGTGCTGGAAACCAGTTTGAAACTTGCTTAAAGAGAAGAAGGGTCACCGAACATGGCTGAGCACAGCCACCTCTGTTCCTGTTTTCAAGGCCTGGGACTTAAGGTTTTGCAGTTTATACAATAATACATCAACAAAAGAGTTCTTTTAATTTGAGGGGAGGTGCTTTTTCCGAATTCACACAAAGGTGCCACATAGGTGGGGCTGACGCTGGCCCGCCTTTTACTCTGCATGTCTCAGCTCTGCTTGTCTTATTCCCACCGCTGCAGAGGGCTTTCTCTGCTCACCTGTGTGGGCAATGGCCCAGCAGTGAGAAGGGGACGTGCTCTTCCCTTAGGGAAGGTACCCTTTTGTGGACTAACAACAATATCAACCAAAAATTCATCAGCACTTTGCAAGTGTCTTCCACTTTATTATTTTATTTAATCCATATAACCAGCTCAAAGGATGGATATTTTAATTTCTGTTTTGCTAGTCAGAAGACAGAGGCTCAGAGGCAGAAAAAAGACTAACTTCAGTTCACCTGGCTTTATTAGCTCAAGTTCAGGACTGTTGACTTCAGCCTGGTGCTCTTCTCCCTGCCTGTTGTGGCCTTCCCCGTTGTGACTTTGAAGATGTGTTTTTGTAGTGGTTTGCAGTGTCTGGTCAGATTAAATTTGGTGCACTAGCGAAGATAAGAGACCAGAAGAAAAACAGTTTCCATAGACTGGATTTTGTATTTTTTATTTAACGTGTTCTCTTTTCTTCTATGGGAAACCATATTCGGTCAACAGGTCTTAGTTCTCATTTAATTTGCTTTTATATGGGCTTTTGATTCAGAAATTAGTGTAAGTCCTAATACACCATTAAATATTTTTCTCATTAGATTGGAAGAAACTTGATGGTATATATTTGTATTTTTTGGTACCTGTTACAATGTTTAGGACAATAAATATTGCTGAATCAATTTTCTGTTATTCTTAATCTAGAGCCCTTTCCCCTGAAGTTAAATATTTAATACCTTGAATATCCACCAGGTGGCGATCCAAGACTGCTCACTTAGACCATGCTTGTTGAAAAATAATTCTGGGCACAGGGACAAGGAGATGGAATGTGATTTTTGGTTTAAAAAAAGAAAAGAGGAGACAGAGAAGAGAAAACACCTTTGGCCTTGGCATTCTTTGTATTCACAGTTGAGCCATAGCATGAGACCTCCCATGGTTTTGTTTATGCATTTATGACTCCCTCATATTTGATGCATTTTCTAGCTCCTCCAAGTCAAGGGCTCTCCTATTTTCCTCTGCACTCAGTACAAGGTCCAGGGCATAACTGGAACCTGGTAAATTCTTGTTGATTTGAGATGGCTAGCTCTATCTAGAATCTGACCTCTATAACATCTTCTTGGACTTGACAGGGAAGTTCAGGACAGTCCTGAACTTGAGCAGGAATTAAGCTTCCTCCTGCTCTAATCATTCCCTGGTTGCTGGCATTGGCTGGCATTATGGTTGAATCCTCAAAGCCACACTGCTGCCCAGCAATCCCTTCACAAATCTCTAGTGGGCGCCCGGCCCCATTTTCTACAGTAACTGTGTCAAACTTGCTGTTCTCTCCTCAGTCCTCCCTCCTGTTTCTTGCCACCCCTCCCTTTCAGGAGATTACCACTTAAGATGCCCCCTGTGCCCAACTCACAGATAAAGTAAAAGACATCTTGTGGAGGCTACCTCGGCTTCCTAACTCTGCATCTTTAAATTTACTCATATTTCCATCTACCTTCCTCTGTTCTCCTCCATGATACTGGAAAAGGTACCTTTAATTTTGATCGAGGTAAATTCTACCTACACACACTGTTATGTTCCTTCATTAGTTCATTTATTTACCCAGTCTTCAAACATTCATAAATTACTACTATGTGCTAGGTTTTGGGGCTACAATGGGGAATAAAACTGACAAGTTCTCATAGGAGAGACAGCTGGCTGTTAATTGAGTAACCAACCCAGGTGAAGTGGGGCCAACATTTTCACGCTATACTGAGACATACTAATAAAATATGGCTTTGTAGATCCCCATAGCTGATATGTCTTCCTCACAAGCCAGTTATGGTGCCTCAAGTTTAGAGTAAGGAATCAGAATAAACATAGCCTAGGCAGGCCATTCTCTCTAAGAGAGTCACCTGTACCTCCTGGGGAGGGCTCTGCTTGACCCCCAAAGAAGAGCTGTGCTGGGCACTGGGGCAGGAAGTTTCGCCCACAGGCTGGTGACTCTGGTTTCCTATGTTATGCTGTCTGCGTGTCTGTGGCTCAGTTCTCCCATGGGCTGGGAGTGGAGGCAGCATAGATATATGGCACCTCTGGCTGGACTCAGAAAGAAGGATTCTGGGAACAAGTGGAGGCAGGCCAGTGGGTTTTTAGGCCAAGTCCGTGCCCAGGGTTATTAAATCCCAGGTGTTACGACACGAGAGTGTAAGTTAGGAGGGGATCCACATATGTCAGTGATTGATGGGACTCACATGTGAGGAGGTTTATTTATTTATTTACTTGCTTAATGTTTATTTATTTATTGCTTTTAGCAAGGAAGGAAGAGGGAGAGAGAGAGAGAGAGAGAAAGACAGGAACATTAATCTGTTCTTTTACATGCCCTGACCGGGGATCAAACCAGGAACCCCTGTGCTTTTGGACGATGCTCTAACTGAACTACCTGGCCAGGCCATGAGGAGGTTTTGAGCAAAGAAGTCAAGGTCTGCTTGAACGGCTTGAGTTGAAGAGTCAGAGTCTCTTCATAGCTCCCTAGTAGCCTATCATTCATATCTGCAACTCCCCCATTAGCTACTACTTCTACATTTATCCTATGTCAAAAGGGAAATGGTGTCTGGGGGAAGAATTGTTCTGATCCCTTATAGTCTTACCAACAGATTTAAATAACATTTGCTGAGCACTTTTGATATGCCGGAGGCTATGCCTGCCTTCACAGTCTGCTGTAGACTGAATCTGTGTCCGCTCCAAATTTATACATTGAAGTCTAACCCCCAGTGTGACAGTATTAGGTGGTAGGACCTTAGGGAGGTGATTAGGTCATACGGGAAGAACCCTCATGATTGGGGTTAGTCAGAACCCTTATAAATGAGACTCCAGAGAACTCCCTCACCCCTTCCACCATGTGAAGACTCAGAGAGAAAACTGCATCTATGAACCAAGAAATAGGCTTTCACCAGGCCCCAAATCTGCTAATGCCTTAATCTTGGACTTCATCCAGCCTCCGGAACCATGAGAAATAAATGTTATGCAAGCCAGTCAATGGTACTTTTGTTATAGCAGCCCAAATAGACTAAAACACATACACTTTTTATTTCTTTTTTTAAGAAAGTTGATATGAGTGTGAAGGTAGAGGCATTCATTCAAGTGGCTTTAGCTTCTTTTATTTATTTATTTATTGACAGACAGACAGACAGACAGGAAGGGAGAGAGATGAGAAGCATCAATTCTTTGTTGTGGCACCTTAGTTGTTCATTGATTGCTTTCTCATATGTGCCTTGAACAGGGGTGGGGGAGCTACAGCAGACCCAGTAACCCCTTGCTCAAGTCAGCGACTTTGGGCTCAAGCTGGCAAATCTTGCTCCAACCAGATGAGCCAGAGCTCAAGCTGGCGTCCTCAGGGTCTCAAACCTGGGTCCTCTGCATCACAGTCCGACGCTCTATTCACTGCTCCACAGCCTGGTCAGACTAAAACATATACACTTTTAAAAATTTAATTCTCATGACAACACTGTGAAGGAGGCGTCATTACTTTTATTTTGACCAGGTGAGGAAACAGAAGTTCAGCAAGATTGCCCCAGATAGGTGACTGGTAAGTGGTGTCCAGTATAGGACTCTTGATCTGGTGTTCCTTCTCCTGCATCACAGTGCTTTTATAACAAGAATGTGCCAAGTTGTCATATATAGAAGGGAAGTCCCTAAAATGTGGGGCCAATGTGGCAAAAAAATCCCCAAAGAGAAACAAGCTAATAACAAAACCTGACAGACAGCTAATAAGTGAGGCACCTCCAGCCTCTTTCCCTGAACACCTCTCAACATGCCTCAGTCATGGGAGACAGGCAGTTGTTAAGTCTGGGCAGTGTGGCCAACAAGAGAGGTATTTAGAGGAGGATGTGACCCCGGAAGGGCTGCATGGGAGTTTGGGAGACACTGAAACGGAAGGATGTGGGCAGGTGTCAAAGCCATACCATGCTGACTCCACTGTTTTATCCCCTGCTGGCCCATTCACGCCCCCTCCATGACTCAAATGTTCTCTCTGATGGGAAACTTTACTGCACCCATAGCTCCCAGGCTTGTGAATTTCACGAAACCATAAAATTTAAAAGAAAATTAGGTAACATGAGGTTATTTTGTTGAGAAAAGACAAACAACAGTGAACCAACAAGCATTAACTAAAATCCACTTTTCCCAGCAGTGCATTTAAGGGTTTTTTTTGTTTGTTTGTTTTTTAGAGATAGAGAGAGAGAGAGGTGAGAAGCATCAACTCATGCTTCTGATATGCACCTTGACCTAGGGACTCAGTGACCCCTTGCTCAAGCCAGCAACCTTGGGCTGGTCCCAAGCCAGAGACTTTGGGCTTCAAGCCAGAGACCTTTGGGCTCATGGGATCATGACTATGATCCCATGCTCAAGCTGGTGACCCCTGCCCTCAAGCTGGTGAGCCCATGCAAGCTGGCGACCTCGGAGTTTCAAACCCAGGATCTCAGTGTCCCAGGTCAACACTCTTATCTGTTGTACCACCACCAGTCAGGCTAGCATTAAAGATTTTTAACACCAATATGTGAAAGGACTAATAACAAAATAGCCTTATATATTGAATGCATTCAGCTGAATGGACATTAATTCAGTGTCTTTATTTTTCTCATTTTGTTGTGGATTGCAGATGAATGTTTGCGGGTTTCTGCATTAGGTAACTTTTTATAGAAAGACCAATCTGCTCCATTCTTTTTTTTTTATGATTTTAATTTGTGTTTACATAGATTCAAGTATCCCACCGAATATATCTCCCCCCTTTATTCCCCCTTGTTCCCCCCCCATATTCCCTCCCCCCACTGCCTTCCCCCCTTCCTTCCGGGATTTGCTATCCTGTTCTCCATAATGCTGTTATATATATATATATATATATATATATATATATATATATATATATATAATTTCATTAATCTCTTTCCCTTCTCTGATCCCATCTTCTCTTCTACTTTCCCTCTGACCGCTTTCCCTCTGGTCCCTTTGATCCCGCATCTGCCTCTGTTCTGTTGCTCAGTTCACATTGTTCATTGGATTCCTCAAATGAGTGAGGTCATATGATATTTTTCTTTCTCTGCCTGGCTTATTTCACTTAGCATGATAGATTCCAGGTCCATCCACATTGTTGCGAAAGGTAAAATTTCCTTCTTCCTCACAGCCATGTAGTATTCCATAGTATATATGTACCACTGCTTTCTAATCCACTCGTCCACTGATGGACACTTGGGCTATTTCCAGATCTTGTTGGCCCCATTCTAAGTGCTCATCCAATCCATTCATTTGATTGATAAGTGATGTGATTAAACACAGATAGGAGAGATACTTAGGCTAAAAAGAATCTTCCCAGAATGTGTGCAGGTAAAGGCAAGTCTTCTTTTAAGTAATATTTTGGCTCTTAAAGTACCTAACACTCTCATGGAAAGTGGTGAAGACAAGTGTCATTTATCATCCTTCCCAGATGATGAACACCATTCATTCTGCCAGCAAACTCAGGTCTAGAATATGAAAGATTCCAGGACAGATTTAAGGAAAATTATGCTCAAACAAATGTGACTGAAGCTTATTTAATGGGGACTAAAATCCAAGACCTGGGCTTCTGATGAAAGGAGCCAGGTTGGACACATCTATTCATATCTGCTCTCCAAATTAAGAATGGTAAGATGACTTTTAATAAAAGGCAAAAAACTCAAAGGTTACAACGTAGAAAGAAAAGAAAAGATGATAGAAACACGACTTTGGAAGATGGGAAGGAACTAGGCTAATTCTGGGCTAGAAGGAAAGGACTTATGGGGAAAAGCCAAGTACCTATTTTCACCACAGGACACTCCTCAGACTCAGAAGTCGGTGGCACCAAGTCCTTTTGGAGAGAGGGAGTAAAGGTAGAGCTAAACATTGGAGGATTGGCTGAAAGTCTGTGTAAGTAGTAGTTAGACAGCAAATCCCCTCCTCTACTCACAAAGAGAGGTAGAAGATTGGTGATGTATTCTTTGAAGAGGTCAAAGAAATGTCTCCAATTGAGGTAGGGCTACCAACGGAAAATGAGAGGATAAAAGTGATATGAAATAAAAAACACAATGCCTGGGAGGAATTTGTGTGCCTAAATTGACTATGAGAGGTAATATTTGAAATTGGGAAGAATTAAGAAAATTTTGGTTTTATAGCCTTTTCTCTTAAATGGACCACCCTAAGACTACTTAATGGTATAAGGAGTCCTCAGTTATTGTGGTTTTTTTCTATTTTCAACTATTGCCTTTTTTCATTTTTCCACTATTTTCTATCAACTTCTATGTGTCATTCATAGATCTTTTGACTTTAGGGCTCTAAGGTGTTCTATCTGGAATATTGCAAAACCTCAGATACCTGGGGTGTTTGGGGAATGAGCCTGTTGAAGTTTCTCATCATTGTCTGTCTACTTCTTCAGATACACTCAGGTTCTCAGTGTGGTAATACTCCTCCTAATAATAGTTCCCAGACTCCCTTGTAGTTAGGGTTCCATACGTGACCTAGGTGTACCTTCTGAGATTTGGGTGACAGAAGTGAGGAATGTAGGGTGGCAGAATACAAGGTGGTGGCTATGTAGAGACATTGGATCTTCTTGGATGCTGTGGTGGAGCATCTGTTCTGGTTCCAGAGCTGCCAGGTGTCAGACGAGAACAGGAGTCGGACTGCTACTAGAATAGTCACATGGCGTGGTTGTGTGTATCTCTTGGCTGCCTTGCCCTGACTTTGTAGCAGCCAAATTTAACTTCATGTCTCCCATAAATTCTGTAAGTCATGCTGTAACAAAGCCTTTCCACTTAGACCTGCAGACGTGGAGGTGATCTAACTCAGTCTCTCTCTCTCAGTCTCTGTTTCCAGACCTCAGACTGCAGTACACAGTGCCCACTGGGGATGTGCACTGGGTACTGTGTGTGTACCTGGAAGTGAACATGTCCCAACTGAACTCAGCATCTTTCCATCCATGCCTGAACCTCCTCTCAGACTTCCAAAATACAAACTATTTCAAAAATACAGACTTGATTGTGCTTTTCCACAGCTCACCACTCTCCAATGATGCCCTTCGGGAAGATGTCTTCTTTCGGCTCTTACCACTCACTCCTTCTTCACACACACTGGATATCATCCATAAAGAACTCCTTGCTTTCCTCACACTCATGCTGTCTCACACCTCTGGACCCCAGGCCTCTGTTTTCTCTGACTGAATGCTTCCTTTCCCATCTGCCTGGTGAGATTGTTCTGCTCTTCTTTGGGCTCTTTCCGAGTCCCCAAGACTAGGCTCACTATTCCTGCTATGTGTCCTGTGGTGCGGACAGTGGGGAATGGAAGGCGAGAGGCCAAGGGAGACACACCTGGAGAAGATGGAGTTCTGGTCATACAAAATAGCTGCTGTGCAGAACGTCTATTGCTCAGAGATCCTTTAACTTTGTGACTTCATTGAAGGGAGGGAGCATCTTGTTCAGGGCCCCAGGACTGAATCATAGCCTAAGGTGTGTCCCAAACAGCCCTTCGATTACTGGCCACATCTATCCAAAGGGACAATGCCCAAAGCATGAGCCTATTCAGCTTTTATGACTTCCATAAATAGGTCACTTTTCTCTTTATAAGAGCCTGGGCTAAGAGTGGTCAAGTCCATTGACCCTTAAAGGTAGCATCACAGTGGCTAATTTGATGTTCTTCCAAGCTCGGCCGGCAGGGAGGAGAGCTGACAAGCACAGGGCAGCCCCAGCCCTGACCTGGGGGCTGGGAGTGCTCACTCGGCCACTGGCCTATGTGTGGCCTCAGATCATTTACTCCTCTTCTAGTCGTCCTTTACTAATCTATAAAATGGTTATAGTAGTTTTTATCTACCTCACAGGTGATTTGGGAGGTATAATTAATGGTGGTTAAAATACTTTGAGAGGCATAGATGAAAGGCCCTGTATAAGTTCACATCATTATTATGATTAACGATATTTTTCTTCTTCGAACACACTGGGAGACAGCCCTCTTGATTTACGTCATTTAACTGCAGCTCAACTTCTCATTCAGATGAGAGGCAGTACAGTCTCCAGGCTGGCCACAAAGGAACCTTTAACACGTGGGCAATCTACAGCTATCCCCAAAGTGATTTAAATCTCTCCCTCTTTTTTTTATTCACACTCTTTTGAGATTTTCCCCAAATGGTCTGATTATGAATAACCTGTTTAATCCAAAGCATTTCACCAAGTGTGAAGGGGGAAAAATGCTCATCATTGTTAATTAATATGCACTGAGTAACTTGTTACCAGCCCGAGCTTTTCCCAGACCACAGAGAAAACCCAGGTGTCTGTGAGCCAGTGAGGGACCGATTTCCCAACATAGGAGCCCAAGTGACTTATTAGAAGGCAATGCTGAGACCCTGATGGGTCCGTGGGTTCCTGGGAGTTGGAACCCCTGCTCTGAGAAGGGAATTGCTTTGAGATTCTGACTCAGACCCCTCCAGCCCCATCACACAGAGCACAATTTTTTAAGGGTAGGTTGGGGTAGAAAGTGATGGCTTCCCTGGTGGCCTGTCGGAGGGACACGCCAGCCTGGGCAGCCGTGCCAGGATTCTCACTCCCACTGCTTTTAACTAGCTGTGTGGTCTTGGGTAGGTTACACAAACACTCTGTGCTCCCTGAAGACAACACATGTCCCTCATCAGGTGATGAGAAGACCAAGAGAGACACGGTAGGTGAAGCACCGTAGAGTCTGGCACATAATTAGTGCTCAGCACATCGTCCCTTTCCTTCCTTCAGTGGGCCTGAGGAGGGCGGAGTCTGCTTCTATCAAGCAGCTGGGCGAATGCCCAGATGTCTGACCACGAGGCAGCTTCCAAGAGAAGGCGAGCTCTTCTGCTGCCTCACCTGCGCTACATCATGACTATATATCTGCAGTGGTGCAGGTCCCACCTCCCAATTCAGTAACCCAGTGGGAAGAGACATCCCTGTACTCGGATAGTAGGGCCTGGGGCAGCTCATGCAGGGGCCCTTAGATGCTCTGATTCCAGAATCTTCCAACCAACTGCTGCAGCATTCGTGACACTGATGAAATGGAAGGCCCAGAGGAGCTTGGGAGGGGTGAGGATTAGCCAGGTGTTTATAAATTGTCCAGAACTTTTTAAAGTATTTAAAAATGCTTTTTATCCTTTAATAGACTTGTGGATGTCTGACATTTATTTATATGCACGTACTCGAACAGGGACTCCATATGCGTGCCTATGAGGACATATCAAGGTGGCATTGCTGAATTTGTATGCCAACCCATTAACTGGCAGGAAGATTGCTGCATTCCTCTTTTCTCGATCAGAACCTGCCTTGGAGTACAGAGCTCAGTTCTGGATAGCACACTCCAAGAGGGACACTGACAAAATTGGAGTGAGTGTGGAGGTGACGCTCAACTGGTGGAAGGAATCACAGAGCCGGAAGCTGGAGGGAAGGAGGGCTGGGGAAGACAGGAGCACTGACTCAGGTATCTGAAGGTGGAGTGCAAGCCAGATAAAAGCCAGGGGTCAAACTGCAAGGCTGCAGAGAGGTGGCTCTTGGCTCGTCAGAAGGAAGATCTTCCTAACTGTCTGGCTATTCTGCATGGAATGGAGGAGACTTGGGGGAGGATTTCCATCAATTAATGTCTCAAGGAATAATTAATGAATCATGATCAGAGGATCTAGGCACTGGGGAGGGGTATTGTCTTAAATCAGGTCTCTTTCAAACGTCTAGAATATATGCTTTCTGATTTCAGAATTTGTATGAGTTAACAATCCATATATATCACACAGGGAGCTTTCTATTAACCAGAATATTTGCTTAATGGGAGGGCCAGTCCTTGGCAATGTTTTGTAATATAAGGTTTGCTGTAATTTTGTAAGTTAGAACATAGCTTTTGCTTTGTAGTAAATACTACTGAATATCTGAGCATAAGCTTTAGTATTAGGCCAGTGGTCCCCAACCCCTGGGCCATGGACCAGTACTGGTCTATGGGCCATTTGGTACCGGTCTGCAGAGAAAAAATAAATAACTTACATTATTTCCATTTTATTTATATTTAAGTCTGAACGATGTTTTATTTTTTAAAAATGACCAGATTCCCTCTGTTATATCCATTTAAGACTCACTCTTGCTGCTTGTCTTGTAAGTTTGACAATTATATTTAAAAATACCACAGTTTTTGTGCCGGTCGCCTAATTTTTTTTTTTTTTTTTTTACAGGGACAGAGAGAGAGTCAGAGAGAGGGATAGACAGGGACAGACAGACAGGAAAGGAGAGAGATGAGAAGCATCAATTATCAGTTTTTTGTTGTGAGACCTTCGTTGTTCATTGATTGCTTTCTCATATGTGCCTTAACCATAGGCCTTCAGCAGACCGAGTGACCCCTTGCTTGAGCCAGCAACCTTGGGTCCAAGCTGGTGAGCTCTTGCTCAAGCCAGATGAGCCTGCGCTCAAGCTGGAGACCTTGGGGTCTCAAACCTGGGTCCTCTGTATCCCAGTCCGACGCTCTATCCACTGCACCACAGCCTGGCCGGGCCGGTCGCATAATTTTATTGTGTGCATTTATCTGTCCCACCCTAAAGGCCAGTCCATGAAAATATTTTCTGACATTAAACCGGTCTGTGGCTCAAAAAAGGTTGGGGACCACTGTATTAGGCTACTTTGCCAGGACCTACAAAGTTGGGAAGAGAAGTCACAATGTAATTTTTAATTTTTTATTTATTTTATTTATTTTTTTAGGGAGAGAGAGAAAGAGAGACAGAGAGGGAGACAGGGAGAGAGATGAGAAGCATCAAATTGTAGTTGCGGCACTTTAGTTGATCATTTATTGCTTCTCATATGAGTCTTAACCAGGGGGCTCAAGCCAAGACAGTGACCCCTTGCTTAAAGTAAGCCAGTGACCTTGGGCTCAAGCCAGCAGCCATGGGGTCATGTTGATGATCCTACACTCAAGCCGGCGATCCAGTGCTTAAGATGGTGACCTCAGGGTTCCAAACCTAGGTCCTCAACGTCTCAGGTCAATGCTCTATCCATTGTGCCATCACCAATCGGGCTACAGTGTAAATTGTTTAGCAATCCACAGTCCCCTTGATCATTTTGGTTGGTGTAGTGAGAGATGTTGAAATAGTCTGATCAATTCCTTGGCTTAATAATGCTGGCAACTCCCCTCTGAGGGCTCACAGGCTCTTGAGCAAAGGCTCTGGGAAGTGCACTCAGCAAGCTACAAGGCAGTGGAGGTCTGGACTTAGATGTGGACACTGGAGGACAACTCAGACTTCCTCAGTTAGCTGATGGCCTGTGCGGGCACCCCCTCTTGGCAGCAGGTTAATTGGGGATGTGACTGGGGAGCTGGTTTCTCTAGCAAATGACTTCATTTCTTTGTGTCTGTTTCCTGACTTGTGAAATGGAGGTGATGATAATAATAGTACCTGGTTTATGGGCTTGTTGTCAGGATGAAAGGAGCTGATAGGGGATATCCCCAATGTTTTAGTTCAGTCTCAAGTATGTTGTCTTCTGAAGTATGTATAATACAAACTTAGAAAAACCATCATTTTAAACAAAGTCAAATGAATGTCATTAAAGCATTTGGAAGAGTGCCTGATATAGAATAAGCGGAATTCACACTTTGGAAATCTCTGGTTTGCTAGGCAGCTCCCCCCCTCTCCGAAATCTCACAGGTGAAAGGCATTCACTAGATGGTTTCAAGGTCTATGAGGAAGAAGAAAAGAAGACTGGGATCCAGGAGTCACTGGTCCCTAAACTTGAGCTTTTGTCAGAATCATGTGAATGGCTTATTCAAACGAGCTTGCTGGGCCCCATCCCAGAGTTTGATTCAGTGGGGCCCCTGAGTTTGCTTTTCTAACAAATGAGGGGTGATGGGTACTACTGGTCTGGGGAGCACACTCGAAGAAGCGCTATTGTTGGGGAATGGGAGGAGGAAGCTGATCAGGTTGTCCACCTCATGTTCCCTGGGGAGAAAGGTCAGGAGGCTGGCTCAGGGCAGGCTCCTTGCCACACACAGCAGCCCAGGAGTGGGTGGGTGATAAGAGAAGGGAGAAA
The DNA here is from genome assembly GCF_036850765.1 of Saccopteryx bilineata. Taxonomy (NCBI): domain Eukaryota; kingdom Metazoa; phylum Chordata; class Mammalia; order Chiroptera; family Emballonuridae; genus Saccopteryx; species Saccopteryx bilineata. The sequence continues at coordinate 326,399,305 of NC_089490.1, read as the reverse complement.
CCCCCAAAGTCATGAAACATAAATGGTGACTGAGGTTGGAGCAAGCACCTCAGAGTCAAACCCACATTTGGTGGGTGGGCCTCATCTAATCAGCTGAAGGCTTTACTAGAAAAAAACTGATCACCCTGAGAGAAGGGGGACTTCTGTCAGCAGATGGCCTTTGGGTTTGAACTGTCACTCTGCTCTGGGTCCCTACTCTGCAGATCTTGGACTTAACTAAGCCTCCGTGATCACCGCTACCAATTCCCTCTCTCTCTCTTTATTCTGCTTCTCTGTGAACCCTGACTTAGTACTCACAGGGACGTGTCCACTGACATGTTAGGAATACACATATAATCTCTTGTTATGGTCAGCAATTTGAAAGCACAGTTTTGTCAGCACAGTTGTTGGAAACGTCACCCCTGCCCTGCGCTGGAGGTGGGGGTAGCTGGCAGGGTGTCATCTAGCATGGCCCCGTTTGCACTGATCTCACTCAGCATGAGTCAAAGAAAGAAAGTTGGTCCTGCGGGGGAGCCACAGCCCTGGTGACAAATGGGCAGGCATTGGGGTGGTGGTTTTCTTCTAACAGATGATGTACCTTTTAATTTTCTATTCGGGGAGACTCAGCACTTCCACCTTCAAAGGTCCCTGCACAAAGTAATTGATGTAGCCTCACAATAGCCCTAGGAGGCAGTGGGTGCTGTTTCCATTTCATGTGGCACATCTAAGATTGTGGTGCATCTTAGTAAATGGAGACCTACCTTGGAACTCCCCGGCACCTAGGTTCATGTTTTCTAATAGGCCTTGCTTCCTCCTAAAGAGATTCATAATGGGAAGATCAACTGTATTTTCACAATAATAATAGCTACCATGTATTGAGAGCGATTATGCGATCATGCAGCAAGTGTTACATAAAATACTCTGCATACATCACCTCACTCAGTTCTCCCAATAACTCCACCTAGCTGATGACATGAGCATCCATACTTCCCAGATGAGGAATGAAGAGTTAAGACGGCTAAGACATTGGTTCAAGGTGGCTCAGATGGCAAATGGGAGTGCTGGGGTGGGAGCTCAGGTCTCGTTTCCTCCGAATCACACACCTACACCACCACGCCCTGAGGCTCAGTGAGTCCTGAGCATCCACTGGAGAGCAAGAGCCTGGAGGCCAGTGAGTCCAAGCGTGAGAGATGGAGCACCATTGGATCATACACGACAGGAGGACCAGGACCCGGCTGGCTTGTTCACTTCTGTGGCCCTATGCTTAGCACTGACCTGACACCCAGTAGGTACTCAGGAAATACTTATGAAATGAAAAAAAATGAATAGTAGAGTGTCTGGGAACTTTCTGAAGAAATGCCTTGAAAGTAAATAAGGCTGCTTATTCTAGCCTTGTAAGATATATTGCAGATAGTATTTTGGAGCCCCCCTAAAAGGGTGACTCCAGAGGATTCTATGAAGATCTAATGTGGGAAATGATATGGTCTACAAGGAGTTATGGATGTGGTTATTTTTTTAAAAATTTATTTTAATGAGAGAGGAAGGAAGAGAGACAGGAACATCAAGCTGTTCCTGTATGAACCCTGACCACCTTAAACTGGCCACCTCTGCACTTTGGGATGATGCTCTAAGGCTAAGCTATCTGGCCAGGGCCTGGTCATGTGTTAATGGCTTCTCCTGGACAATGTTCTGTTTGGATGAATCACCCTATTTCATCTCCCAGCAAAGATGGAGAAATAGTATTTGGATTCAAGATGTCATGCCAACAGGAAGGGACGATGTCCACTCTAGCAGCCCTCTCTGACAAGGGCTTGAAGTCCTTTTACAATGCGTTTCCCCAGTTTCTGTCTATTAGAGCGAAACTGGCCTGCGCTCGTCCCGCCTTCAGCATAGTATCCAGGAGCTTCTCTCTCATTACATTATCCCTAAGACCCAGGTGGTGGAGGAAAGGTCCACCGGTTATTGGCTCAATCGTATTATCTTACTAGGTAGAGCTGAGTTGAAGAAAATTATTTTTAATTAGTGATATATTTTAATTCATGAATACTTTAATTGTGATAAAACAGGTATAACATAAAATTACCATTTTAACTATTTTAAGTGTACAGTTCAGTGGCATCAAGTACATTCACATTGTTGTGCAACTATCATCACCATCTAGCTCCAGAACTTTTTCATCAGCCCCCAAACTGAAGCTCCACGCTCATTAAACAGTAGTTCCCCATCACCTCCTTTCGGAAACCCCTTGGCAATCACTATACCAGGGGTCCCCAAACTTTTTACACAGGGGGCCAGTTCACTGTCCCTCAGACCATTGGAGGGCCGGACTATAAGAAAAAACTATGAACAAATCCTTATGCACACTGCACATATCTTATTTTAAAGTAAAAAAACCAAAACGGGAACAAATACAAAATTTAAAATAAAGAACAAGTAAATTTATATCAACAAACTGACCAGTATTTCAATGGGAACTATGGGCCTGCTTTTGGCTAATGAGATGGTCAATGTGCTCCTCTCACTGACCACCAATGAAAGAGGTGCCCCTTCCAGAAGTGCGGCAGGGGCCGGATAAATGACCTCAGGGGGCCGCATGTGGCCCGCGGGCTGTAGTTTGGGGACCCCTGCACTATACTATGTTCTGTCTCTATGAACTTGTCTTGTAGTTAATTTTATCTCTCTTTTATCTTTTAGTTTTGAATGGAGACAGGAAGTTCCAACCCCAGGTAAATGGTTATAAAGATCACCCATGCTCCAGAAAGACAGGATGCTTTCTTTCTCTTGTTACCTGGGAGGAAGGAGCAAATCTAGATAGCAGAGGAGAGAAGGGAGAAAACAAGGTACACCGACTAACCTCCCTGAGTCAGGCCTTGGGCATACAATCCCCCTCTAAAGGTGCTAATATTACCTCCATCTTATAAGAGGAACTGAGACTCAGTGGTGATGGGACACAGCTAAGGTTGTGGAAGCAGAGCTGGGATTTTTTAAAAATTTATTTTATTTTGTATTTCCATTTTTTTAAATGGTCTATATATATATTAATTAATTTTACTAGGGTGACATCAATAAATCAGGGTACATATGTTCAAAGAAAACATGTCCAAGTTATCTTGTCAATCAATTATGTTGCATACCCATCACCCAAAGTCAGATTGTCCTCTGTCACCTTCTATCTAGTTTTCTTTGTGCCCCTCCCCCTCCCCCTTTTCCTCTCCCTCCCCCCCTAACCACCACACTCTTATCAATGTCTCTTAGTCTCGTTTTCATGTCCCACCTACGTATGGAATAATACAGTTCTTGGTTTTTTCTGATTTACTTATTTCACTTCGTATAATGTTATCAAGATCCCACCATTTTGCTGTAAATGATCTGATTGTCATCATTTCTTATGGCTGAGTAGTATTCCATAGTGTATATGTGCCACATCTTCTTTATCCAGTCTTCTATTGAAGGGCTTTTTGGTTGTTTCCATGGCTTGGCCACTGTGAACAATGCCGCAATGAACATGGGGCTGCATGTGTCTTTACGTATCAATGTTTCTGAGTTTTTGGGGTATATAACCAGTAGAGGGATTGCTGGGTCATAAGGTAGTTCTATTTTCAGTTTTTTGAGTAACCACCATACTTTCTTCCATAATGGTTGTACTACTTTACATTCCCACCAACAGTGAATGAGGGTTCCTTTTTCTCCACAGCCTCTCCAACATTTGCTATTACCTGTCTTGTTTATAATAGCTAATCTAACAGGTGTGAGGTGGTATCTCATTGCAGTTTTGATTTGCATTTCTCTAATAACTAATGAAGATGAACATCTTTTCATATATCTGTTGGCCATTTGTATTTCTTCCTGGGAGAAGTGTCTGTTCATGTCCTCTTCCCATTTTTTTATTGGATTGTTTGTTTGTTTGTTGTTGAGTTTTATGAGTTCTTTGTATATTTTGGATATTAGGCCCTTATCTGAGCTGCTGTTTGAAAATATCATTTCCCATTTAGTTGGCTGTCTGTTTATTTTGTTGTCAGTTTCTCTTGCTGAGCAAAAACTTCTTAGTCTGATGTAGTCCCATTCATTAATTTTTGCCTTCACTTCTCTTGCCTTTGGAATCAAATTCATAAAATGCTCTTTATAACCAAGGTCCGTGAGTTTAGAACCTATGTCTTCTTCTATGTACTTTATTGTTTCAGGTCTTATATTTAGATCTTTGATCCATTTTGAATTAATTTTAGTACAAGGGGACAAACTGTAGTCGAGTTTCATTCTTTTGCATGTGGCTTTCCAGTTTTCCCAGCACCATTTGTTGAAGAGGCTTTCTTTTCTCCATTGTGTGTTGTTGGCCCCTTTATCAAAAATTATTTGATCATATATATGTGGTTTTATTTCTGGACTTTCTATTCTGTTCCATTGGTCTGAGTGTCTATTTTTCTGGCAATACCATGCTGTTTTGATTGTCGTGGCTCTACAATATAGTTTGAAGTCAGGTATTGGAATGCCCCCAGCTTCGTTCTTTTTGTTTAGGATTGCTTTGGCTGTTCAGGGTTTTTTATAGTTCCATATAAATCTGATGATTTTTTGTTCCATTTCTTTAAAAAATGTCATTGGAATTTTGATGGGAATTGCATTAAATTTGCATATTGCTTTGGGTAATATGGCCATCTTGATTATATTTATTCTTCCTATCCAAGAACAAGGAATATTCTTCTATCTCATTGTATCTTTTTCAATTTCCCTTAACAATGGTTTATAGTTTTCATTATATAAGTCCTTTACATTCTTTGTTATGTTTATTCCTAGGTATTTTATTTTTTTTGTTGCAATCGTGAAGGGGATTATTTTTTTGAATTCGTTCTCAAATGTTTCATTGTTGGCATATAGAAAGGCTATGGACTTTTGTGTGTTAATTTTGTATCCTGCGACCTTACTGTATTGGCTTATTGTTTCTAGTAGTCTTTTTGTGGATTCTTTGAGGTTTTCAATGTATAGGATCATAACATCAGCAAAAAGTGATACCTTTACTTCTTCTTTTCCGATACGAATGCGTTTTATTTCTTTGTCTTGTCTGATTGCTCTGGCTAGAACCTCTAGCACCACATTAAATAAGAGTGGAGAGAGTGGACAACCCTGTCTTGTTTCTGATTTAAGGGGGAAAGCCTTCAGTTTAGTGCCATTTAATATGATGTTAGCTGATGGTTTATCATATATGGCCTTTATCATGTTGAGATATTTTCCTTCTATACCCATTTTGTTGAGAGTCTTAAACATAAAATTGTGTTGTATTTTATCAAATGCCTTTTCTGCATCTATTGATAAGATCATGTGGTTTTTGTTCTTTGTTTTGTTGATATGGTGTATTACGTTAACCGTTTTACATATGTTGAACTATCCTTGAGATTCTTGGATGAATCCCACTTGATCGTGATGTATTATTTTTTAATATGTTGTATTCGATTTGATAGTATTTTGTTTAGTATTTTAGCATCTGTATTCATTAGAGATATTGGTCTGTAGTTTTCTTTTTTTGTGCTGTCCTTGCCTGGTTTCGGTATGAGGGTTATGTTGACCTCATAAAATGTGTTTGGAAGTATTGCTTCTTCTTCAATTTTTTGGAAGACTTTCAGTAGACTAGGAACCAAGACTTCTTTGAATTTTGATAGAATTCACTAGTATAACCGTCTGGGCCTGGACTTCTAATTTTGGGGAAGTTTTTAATAGTTATTTCTATTTCATCCCTGCTAATTGTTCTGTTTAGGCTTTCTGCTTCTTCATGACTCAGTCTAGGGAGGTTGTATTGTTCTAGGAATTTATCCATTTCTTCTAGATTGTTGAATTTAGTGGCATAAAGTTTTTCATAGTATTCTACAATAATTCTTTGTATGCCTATGATGTCTGTGGTGATTTCTCCTTTTTCATTTTGGATTTTGTTTATGAATTCTTTCTCTTTTTTCCTTGGTAAGTCTTGCCAAGGGTTTGTTAATTTTCTTGATCTTTTCAAAGAACCAGCTCCTTGTTCTATTAATTTTTTCTATAGTTTTTCTGTTCTCTATTTCATTTATTTCTGCTCTGATTTTTATTATCTCCTTTCTTCGGCTGGTTTTAGGTTGTCTTTGTTCTTCTTTTTCCAGTTTCTTAAGGTGTGAAATTAAGTGGTTCACTTGGGCTCTCTTTTGTTTGTTCACATAGGCCTGAAGTGATATGAACTTCTCTGTTATCACTGCTTTTGCTGCATCCCATAGATTCTGATATGTTGTATTGTCATTTTCATTTGTCTGTATATGTCTTTTGATGTCTGCGCTTATTTCTTCTTTGACCCATTCATTTTTAAAAAGTATGTTGTTTAGTTTCCACATTTTTGTGGGTTTTTTTCTCTTTTTTGCAGTTGAATTCTAGTTTCAAGGCTTTATGATCAGAAAATATGCTTGGTACAACTTTGATTTTTCTGAGTTTGCTGATGTTGTTTTTGTGGCCCAACATATTGTCAATTCTTGAGAATGACCCATGTACACTGGAGAAAAATATATACTCTGTCACTTTGGGATGAAATATCCTGTAGATGTCTATCATATCCAGGTGCTCTAGTGTTTTGTTTAAGGCCAATATATCTTTATTGATTCTCTGTTTGGATGACTGATCTAGAGCCGTCAGTGGTATATTGAGGTCTCCAAGTATGATTGTATTTTTGTCAGTTTTTGTTTTAAGGTCAATAAGTAGCTGTCTTATATATTTTGGTGCTCCTTGGTTTGGTGTATTTATATTAAAAATTGTGCCTGACCTGTGGTGGCACAGTGGATAAAGCGTCAACCTGGAAATGCTGGGGTCACTGGGTCGAAACCATGGGCTTGCCTGGTCAAGGCACATATGGGAGTTGATGCTTCCAGCTCCTCTCTCCCTTCTCTCTCTCTGTCTCTCCTCTCTCTGTCTCTGTCTCTCTCTCCTCTCTAAAATGAATAAATTAAAAAATAATTAAAAAAAAGAAAAGAATTATTATGTCTTCTTGATTCAGTGTCCCCTTCATCATTATGAAATGACCATTTTTATTTTTTTTTTTTGAGTACTTTTGCTGTCTTGTAGTCAGCATTATCAGATATGAGTATTGCTACGCCTGCTTTTTTTTGGATGTTATTTCCTTGGAGTATTGTTTTCCAGCCTTTCACTTTGAATTTGTTTTTATCCTTGTTGCTTAGATGAGTTTCTTGTAGGCAGCATACAGTTGGATTTTCTTTTTTAATCCATTCTGCTACTCTGTGCCTTTTTATTGATGAGTTTAATCCATTTACATTTAGTGTAATTATTGACACTTGTGAGTTCCCTATTGCCATTTTATACATTGCTTTCTGTTAGTTTTTTGTCTTGTTTGATTCTTCTCTTTTGTTTTTCTATCTTTTGTTTTTGTTTGCTTGTGTTCCATACGTCTTTCCTCTGTTGCTATCTTTTTTAAATCATGTGCTTCTGTGGTGGTTTTTTCAATGGTGGTTACCATTAAGTAATGAAAAGAGTTCCTACCCTGTTCATTGTAGTGCACTATCTTGTGAGTACTTCTGCACTCCATCGTCCTTTGCTACTGTTAATCTCCGTCTTCTCCCTCCCCTTTTTTTTGTTGTTGTCACAGTTTAACTTTGGTTTTATTGTGTTCTTGGTGGAGCTTTTACTTGTGGTTTTGTTTTGTTTGTTCTTTGTATCTGGTTGGAAAACCCCCTTTAGTAATTCCTGGAGTGGGGGTTTTCTAGTGATAAATTCCCTCGTCTTTTCTGTATCTTTGAATGTTTTTATTTCTCCTTTGTATTTGAAGGATAGCTTTGATGGGTATAGTATTCGTGGCTGAAAGTTCCTCTCAGGACTTTAAATATTGGGGTCCACTCTCTTCTAGCTTGTAGAGTTTCTGTTGAGAAATCTGATAATAATCTAATGGGCCTTCCTTTATATGTTGTATTCTTCTTTTCCCTGGCTGCCTTGAGAATTTTTTTATTGTCGTTGGTTTGTGCCAATTTCATTATGATGTTCCTTGGAGTAGATTTGTTGGGATTAAGAAAACTCAGAGTTCTGTTTGTTTCTTGAATTTGAGGCTTTAGTTCTTTCCACAGGCTTGGGAAGTTCTCATCTATTATTTATTTGAACATGTTCTCCATTCCATTTTCTCTCTCTTCTCCCTCTGATATACCTATTATTCTTACGTTATTCTTTTTGATGGAGTCAGACAATTCCTGGAGGGCTTTCTCATTTTTTTAAATTTTTGAGTCTCTTTCTTCTTCTCTCTGTTGTGCCTGAAGTTGCTTGTCTTCTATGTCACTAATCCTACCTTCTATCTGGCCTGTTCTATTAGCTAAGCTTGTTACCTTGTTTTTCAGCTCGTGAATTGAGTTTTTCATCTCTGTTTGATTTGTTTTTATAGTTTCAATTTCCTTGGTAATATATTTTTTGTGTTCATTGAGTTGTTTTCTGAGCTCCCTAAATTGCCTTTCTGTGTTTTCTTGTATATCTCTGAATATTTTTAGGATTTCTATTTTAAATTCTCTGTCACTTAGCTCCAAGATTTCCAATATGTTAAATTTTTTCTCCATAGATTTTTCCTCATCTATCTGTGCTATCTCTCTGTCTTTTGTATCCATGATATTCGATTTCTTTTTCCTTAATGGCATCTGAGGGTGGTTTTGTTGATAGTATTAATGAGAATTAATAAAGAATAAAAAGTTAAAAAATAAATATAAAAAATAAAAAAGAATAAAAAAATTATTCCCCCCCCCCTTTTTTCCTTTTCCTCTCCTCTCCTCTCCCCTCCTTCTTGAGAAAATCTTGTGGTGAACTGTGAATTACATTGTGCTAAATAGAACAAAAACTACCTATAATGGAGGGCCTGAGTTGGGGAGAAGTGGTAAAGGGGCAAAAAAGGGGGTATGACCCATAAAATGCAAAAAAGGAAAAAATTTGGGTCAAGAATAAAATGATTTGCTTTTAGGTGATGGTTGAGTAAGAGATATGATGAGAGGAATAAGAAGGAAACAGGGAAAGGGGGAAAAAATTAAAAAATTACTATTGTATTTAGTGGAGCAAGAACTAGATAAAATGGAGAGCCAGGGTTGGGAGCTCTGCTAGTGAGTTAAAGAAGCGAAATAAAATACCCCCAAAGTGCCACAAAGAAAAATTTGAGTCCCAGATAAAGCAATTTGTTCATGATTGAGGGTTGAATGAGAGGAAAAGTAAAGGAGAAAAAAAGAAACTAATATAGAGAGAAAAAAGAAAGAAAGAGGAAAACACACAAAAAAGAAAAAAGAATAAAAGGAGAGAGAGAGAGAGAGTTAAGGGTTTTGGAGTGCAACCCTCATAGAGAGAAAGGAAGAAGAAAGAAAAGATAATGGGAGATGTAACACTTATGGGTAGTGTAGTTCAAAGAGAGGAGAAAGTAAGACCGGCAGAGAATTAAATGACCAAATTGGAAGAGGAAGAAAATAATCAAGAGAAGAAGATAAGAGAAACAAACAAACAAATATAATAAAATGGGATTGGTTATGAAGTCTGTGGATTATTCTTGATTTTGAGAGGTTGTCTTCTTGCTTTTTCTTTTCTCTCCCTCTTCCCGGTCAGTGACTCTGTACCCCGGGTTCTGTCCCTGTGGCATGCTTAGGTAGAGGTTTTCAGTTGATAAGTCTCTATGGTGATGTCATATATTGGGCTTCAGTCTCATTGGCAGTTGAGGCTCATTAGCATTTGCAGGCTCCGCCAATGAGAGAGTCCGTATTCCCGGATCCTCTCTCCTAGTCTTTCCTTCCTGAATTAGTAGCCTGATGATCCAGCTATGGGGTTGCTGCTGCCTCTGCCTGGAGAGTAAAAGGCTCAAAGAGCTGGCAAATCCCCACTCTATTCCCACTCAGCGCAGGGCTCTGGGTAAGGCTCAATTAGTCAGAGCCACTAGTATAATCAGGCAGGGCTTTGGCTCACACAAAGACCTCTGACTCTGCCCCTTTGTCCAGGAACACAGGTGCCCACTCCCAGGGGAATCTCTCGCCCACTATCTGCGCTCACCGACCAGGATATCCGGCCAGTCATCTCTCACTCCCGGTGAGGTGCCTCGCCCGCACGGAAAAGGAAAAGTTCGAGCGTAGGGAATTTTGCTCCCACTCACTCCCCACATGCTGCTTTTTGGGGTGTAGGGGCGACCCCGAGATTCCACTTTCAGCCCACAGAAAGGCCTCTGACTCTGCCCCTCTGTCTGGTAACACGGGTGCCCACTCCCGGGGCTCTAGGAGGAATCTCTCACCCACTATCTGCACGCGCCGACCAGGAGATCGGGGTGAATGGCTGTCCCAAGTGCCTTTCTTTGTCTGGGTTTGGCACGAGCGTTAGCTTGTGTTGACTGGGTTGCCACAAGCACAGTTTTTCCTCGGCTTGGATGTCCTTGCCATAGCCTGGTTCGGACGTTTGTGCTGCAGTCTGGTTCTATTCACACCCTATGCCTGCCTTAGTTCCTATACTCTCAGTTCCCAGTGAAAGCAGCCCTTATTTAGGTTAGTGAGGAAGGTGGAGAAATAAGTTCCTCCTTATTTCCTTTGGGGTTGATTATATATTTAGTCAATTTTTCGCTCAATCATACCTTTGCGTTTAGTGTGGAACTTCTGGAGGCTCCAAGGATAGATTTTTCTGTCTCTGGTTGAAGATCTTGTTGAATTTTGGGGGGAGATTTATTGGTATCGTTCCTTACGGTGCCATTTCTCTCCAGAGCTGGGATTTAAACTCAAGGCTGGCTCCTAATCCAGTGGTCGCTTTCTTCCTTCCTTCCTTCCTTCCTTCCTTCCTTCCTTCCTTCCTTATTTCCTTCCTTCCTTCCTTTTTTTCTTTTGACAGAGACAGAGAGAGTCAGAGAGAGAAACAGATAGGGACAGACAGACAGGAACAGAGAGAGATGAGAAGCATCAGTTCATTGTTGTGGCACCTTAGTTGTTCATTGATTGCTTTCTCATATGTGCCTTGACCAGGGGGCTACAGCAGACAGAGTGACCCCTTGCTTGAACCAGTGACCTTGGGCTCAAGCTAGTGAGTCTTGCTCAAACCAGATGAGCCCGCGCTCAAGCTGGTGACCTCAGGGTCTTGAATCTGGGCCCTCTGCATCCCAGTCCAATGCTCCATCCACTGCGCCACTGCCTGGTCAGACGAATATTCTTTAAAGTGCTTATTCACCACGTGTATATCTTTTTTTGAGAAATGTCTGTCAAATTCTTTGCACATTTTAAAATTAGATTATTTGTCTTTTTATTGTTGTGTTGCAAGAATTCTTTACATATTCTGGATACAAGTTTCTTATTAGATATATGATTTACAAATATTTTCTCCCATTCTTGACCATGTCCTTTGAAGCACAAAACTTTTTAATTTTGTTGAAGTCCAATTTACATATTTTTCCTTTTTTTGCTTACTTTTGATATCCTATCTAGGAAATCATTGCCTAACTCAAGGATACAAAAATTTGCTTCTATTTTTTTTGAAAATATTTTTAGTTTTAGCTCTTACATTTATTTCTATTATATATTTTAGATTTTTTAGATTACTTTTTGTATATTTTTTGAGGTAGGGGTCCAGCTTCATTCTTTATGTGGCTATTGAAATTTCCTTACATCATTTATTGAAAAGAATATTTTTCTCCATTGAATTATTTTGAAAAATCAATTGGCCATAAATGTAGGAGTTTACTTCTGACTTCTCAATTTTATCCCATTGATCTATATGTCTGTCCTTATAGCAGTACCACAATGTGTTGATAATTATAGATTTGTGTTAAGTTTTGAAATTGGGAAGTGTGGGTCTCCCAATTTTGTTCTTTTTTTAGATTGTTTTGGCTATTCTGGTTTCTTGTATTTGTATATGATTTTTCGCTAATTTTTGCAAAAAAATTCAGCTGAGATTTTGATAGGTACTATGTTGGATCTGCAAACCAATTATGGGAGTATTGACATTTTAATAATATTAAGTCTTCTAATCCATGAACATGAATGTTTTCTCATTTATTTAAACCCTTAATTTCTTTTCTTTTTTTTTTTTTTTGAATTTTTTTTTGAAGTTGGAAACGAGGAGGCAGTCAGACAGACTCCCGCATGCGCCCGACCGGGATCCACCTGGCATGCCCACCAGGGGGCAATACTCTGCCCATTGGGGCGTTGCACTGTTGCAACCAGAGCCATTGTAGCGCCTGAGGCAGAGGCCATGGAGCCATCCCCAGCGCCCGGGCCAACTTTGCTCCAATGGAGCCTCGGCTGCCAGAGGGGAAGAGAGAAACAGAGAGGAAAGAGAGGGGGAGGGGTGGAGAAGCAGATGGGCGCCTCTCCTGTGTGCCCTGGCCGGGAATCAAACCCAGGACTCCTGCATGCCAGGCTGACGTTCTACCACTGAGCCAACCGGCCAGGGCCTCCTTAATTTCTTTTAACAATGTTTATACTTTATTCATTAAATTTATTTTTTTTAAAAAATTGTTTATTGTATTGATTTTAGAGACAGAGAAGAAGAGAAAGAGAAATAGGAACCAGATCTGCTCCTGCATGTGGCCCAACTAGGAATCGAATTTGTAATCTCCAAGCCTTGAGATGATGCTCCAACCAACTGAGCTATCCCGCCAGGGCTTGTTAAAGTTATTCTTAAGTATTTTATTCTTTTTTGATGTCATTGAAAGAAACATTGTTTTCTTAACTTTATTTGTGATTGTTCGTTGCTAATGTATAGAAATATAATTGGTTTTTGCTTATTGATATTGATTTTGTACCCTGCAATCATGCTGAAAATTCACTTGTAAGTTCTAATAGTTTATTAGATGCCTTACGATATTCTATATAAAAGGCTGTGTCATCTGTTAATAGAGATAGTTTTACTGTTTCCTTGCTAATATGGAAGTGTTTTTTTTTTATCTATTCTTGCCTAATTGCTCTGGCTAGCACCTTTGGTACAACATTACTAGAAGAGTAGAGAGTGGACCCCTTTGTCCTGCTCCTGACCTTAGGCAAAAGCTTTTTCTTTCACATGAAGTGTGATAACTGTGGTTTTGTAGATATACTTTATTAGATTGCAGAAGTTCTTATCTATTTCTAACTTGTTGAATGTTTTTATTATAAAATGATGGTAGATTTTGACAATTGATTAAGATGATCGTGTGACTTTCTCCATTTATTTTGTTATGTATATTATTACATCGATTGATTTTTTTTTTTTCTTTCTGAAGCTGGAAACGGGGAGAGACAGTCAGACAGACTCCCGCATGCGCCCGACCGGGATCCACCCGGCACGCCCACCAGGGGCGACGCTCTGCCCACCAGGGGGCGATGCTCTGCCCCTCCGGGGCGTCGCTCTTTTGCGACCAGAGCCACTCTAGCGCCTGGGGCAGAGGCCAAGGAGCCATCCCCAGCGCCCGGGCCATCTTTGCTCCAATGGAGCCTTGGCTGCGGGAGGGGAAGAGAGAGACAGAGAGGAAGGAGGGGGCGGTGGAGAAGCAAATGGGTGCTTCTCCTATGTGCCCTGGCCGGGAATCGAACCCAGGTCCCCCGCACGCCAGGCCGACGCTCTACCACTGAGCCAACCGGCCAGGGCCTACATCGATTGATTTTTAGTGGTGAAACCAATCCTAGTGACGGTGCATAGCCCTTCACATGTTTCTGGAATCGGCCAGTGCTCTTTCATCTGCTGCAGCTGTGTCCCACAGGCCCTTTCTCTTCCTCAAAGCAGACCTCTGTGGTGGCACCGGGTCTCATCTCTGAGCCTACACTCTGCGGAATGGCAAATGCTAACCTGTGTGCCAAACACCGTTCCGCTAGTTCCTCGGGGGACTCGGGCAACTTGAGTAGTTCAGCCACATGGATAGCTCACAGGAAGTTCTGGGACGCTGCTGCTATTCTCCTTCCTGTTGTGTGGGGGAGTCATGCTGGTGGATTGCCAGTGAGCTTAGTGAGCTGATATACCAGGTCTCCCACCACCATCCTAGTTTCAAGTATTTTTGCTGTCTGGCATCAGACCACACGTCCAAACTTTCAGCCTAGAGAACGCGGCTTCTGCTTGTCCGTATAGCCAAACCACCCAGATCTCAAGCCCCAGTGACAGCACCATTCTGTCATGTGGACTATCATCTGGGACTACAACATGGGGCAGGGTTTGGCCCAAAGCAGATGTTCTTCTGCTTCAGATTCTTGATTTTCCCACTTGGTCCTGCCTTTTAAACACATACACATGCACACAAAATGCAAGAAAAAAGACTCTGAAACCTGAGGGATAGAAATTAATTATAGCCAGTAGCTGGTGGCATATTAAGCACCCTAATTACAGCACATGGCCCAATATGTACCTGCAATAAAGGAAAAATAGTCAGTAAACCATCTTGAAGCAAACGTACAGATGTAATCATAGGAGAAAAATGACTTTAGGTTTAGAATTAAGTCAAATTGGGTCCTCTGAGCTTATAGCTTTCTGCGCAAAGCACCATTATTATATATCACTGTTATTTGCCAGATTAAGGCAGGAGGATACCAATCCTGAGTCCCCGTGGAATTTATGGGTCTAATTAAGGCTGCCATGCTGGCCCTGGAGCTTCTTCACTCCTTTTGGAGCCTCCAAGAGGCTGATTTTAGGTGCCTGGCGGGTTTTATTCATCTCCCTGATGAACTTTTTATTTATTTATTTTGTATTTTTCTGAAGTGAGAAGCGGGGAGGCAGAGAAACAGACTCTCACATGTGCCCGGCCAGGATCCACCCAGCATGCCCACTAGGGGGCATTGCTCAGTTGCAACCAGAGCCATTCTAGTGCCTGAGGCGGAGGCCATGGAGTCATCCTCAGCATCCAGGCCAACTTTTGCTCCAAAGGAGCCCTGACTGCAGGAGGGGAAGAGAGAGACAGAGAGGAAGGAGAGGGGGAAAGGTGGAGAAGCAGATGGTTGCTTTTCCTGTGTGCCCTGGCAGGGAATTGAACCCAGGACATCCACATGCTGGGCCAACGTTCTACCACTGAGCCAACTGGCCAGGGCCACTCCCTGATGAGCTTTGAAGGTAGCTTTACATCCAGACATAAAATGGTGTTTTGAATACAATTCTTCCCTCAACAGTCCGAGCTGATCCTGCCTGAGTTCTTGAAGAAAAAACCCAAATGGCTATAGGATGTGCAAGACTTGCCATGCCCATGAATAAACAGTCTCTCCCTACGCCTTCCCCCAGGGTATGTGATGTGAGAAGTCAGATGGGCGATAATGGAGTTTCGGGTCTCCTCCCTCTTGTTAGGTGGTGAGATTTCCCTTAATCGGAAACAGCACTCCTGTTTCTTTCTCCAGGAAATTTAACTTGCCTCTCTGGGTTGGCATGATGATTAAATGAATGGATGCAAGGGGTTTAGCAAGAAGCCGGGCACACGGGCGGGGCTCAGTAACTGTTGATTAATTTCCCTTCTTCTGCTGAGGCAGAAACATGCTGTGTAGCGACAGACCCAGAAAAGAACCAGCAGCACATGGTGGCTGTGGGGTTGTAGCCATGGAACCAGGCACGGTCATGTCAGAAAGTTTCAAGCCAGAAAGCCTGGGTCAGCCCTGGCTCTGTTACTTACCTGTCATGTGGCTTAATACAGGTCACCTAAACCCTCCCCTCTGAGCCTTAAGACATCTCAGACTGGGGCATTTCTTTGCTTACATATGACAATTTGAGCTTCATGCCTAGACCAACCAAGCCATCCAATGTTTTGCCTTTTTCATCTCTGCTGTCCCCAGGGTGCTCCTTGTACTTCTCTGCCAGGATGACTGGGGCATGGCCGGAATGGGCTGGTGACCATGAGTCCCTTGGTTGTGGCACAGTGATCCATTCTGTATGCTGTGGTGGTTTCCAGTGTTGGATCCGGGTCAGCCACACAGTGTGCGCTCTGTCACTCACAGTTGGTGACCGTGATAAATGACTTTGTCTGTAACTCTTTGTTTCCTCATATATAAAAAGGGGCTGACCATAGCTAGTACTTGCGTCACAGTGTTGTGGTAAACTTTAATATTGGTTTATTAAGCACTTAATTGCAATACGTTAGTGCCAAGCATTACATTCAATACTTTGCACAAGTTTCCTTATCTACTTCTCACAACTCTTTGCAATTGATAACATTATTATTTCCGTTTAACAGATGAGGAAACTGAAGCTCCTGGGGTAATTCATCTTGTTCAATGTCACATAGTTATTGGATGACAAAGTTTTTTGCCCATATCTTTCTGACTTCAGAGGTAGCCTTTTAGTCCGGTAATGAGATAACATGTCTAAAGAACTGAGAACACAGTAAGCACTCAAAATAAGCAACTTACCATGATAAATACCTAGAATATAGAGAATGTGGTGAATTGGTAACTTTTTTAGCTTTGGGGGATGACTCAACGCCCTGAAAATAGAAGTCAGAGACCCCCTCAACCCACTACTCTCCCTCTCAGTGTCTGGCGCTCTCCTTCCCACACTGCTCGGACAGGGAGAAGGCCGCTCCAGGCAACATAGCTGCTTCCTTGTGAAGACTTCCCCTGGATCCTTCCTGAAGGGTTGAGTGAGAGAAGAAGTAAATGAATAAAGTAAAATGGTTGATGAATCAAACCCTGCTGGAGGGGTGATCGTGTGAGGTTGGGCTGAAAGAGCTACAGGTAGTTTATGGCTAACATTGGGTTTTCCACCCACTGCCTGTGGAATGGGATGAAGCCTAATGAACGTTTGCAAAGCGTCTTTGAAATTTCTGAGATGAAAGGCCATATCTCATTTTTCAAGGAGCTTTTCTAATTTTCATTGATCTGTTTGTCTGCTATTGGGAATGGAGGGTAATTAAATAATCTGCACACATCAAAGATGCATTTCACCACTTTGTGTCCTCACTGCTTGAATGTCCCCTGTGTGTTGTGGGAGCTCTATAAACACCTGATGTGTGTCACCTGGCTTTTCTCACTGGCTCTGGTTTTCTTCATTCAGCGGGTCCCCTCTTCTGTTAGTTACTGTATACGCAGTTACGCAAAGCAGTTCAAGTCTATGTGGGGAGTGGGGAAGGATAGAGGTGGTCAAAGAGAAAGGGATGGAGGCATCTTCTTTTTCCTCTTTTGCATGCCAATTAGAGTATATCATGGTCAACACATGGGAGTTCCTAGCACTAGGGACAGGTGTGTGTGTTGGTGTTTTTGTTTTCTATAGTGAAAAACAAATGCAGAGCCAGAAAAATTCTCAACTCTGAAGAAATCAGAATTTATTGCTACTGGGAAAGCCTCGTGAAGGGCCTGTGAAACTGAGCTGGGCCTTTGGGCCAAGCCGCGTTCTCAGGAAACCAGGCCTGGGAACACCTCTCGGGTCATGCCCGGGAGCCTTCCACTCACCTTTCAGAAGCCGTAGCACTTAGTTCCCCAAGATGGGTCTCAGGTGAGATTAATTATGATTTTTATTTATTTTTAATTTTTTTTATTATTATCATATCCACTGGCTGAGCAATGTCACTGTTGATAGAAAGAACCCTGGGTGTTCCAGGCTTTCACTTCCAGAAGTCCTTAGATTTTCTTTATCGCACACATTGGTGAGGCTCTCCATGACCCTCACTCTGCCTTCTGGGTCTGTCAAGCTGCCCGCATTTCCTCCTCGCAGGATTCCAGGTGAGATGCCATCTGTGTTCGGGCCAGGGAGGCGCTGGGCTGGTTGGCTGTGATGGTGTGGGGCTGCAGGTGGGCTGTGCCTGCTTGGGGAGAGTGTGATATAGTTTCTGAATTTCCCCCAGAAGGTCTACACCACCAGCCAACCTGATAAGCTAATTCTTGCAAGGAAGTCCCGGTGTGGTCGGAAGACCCTGCATTTTAAATCAGAAGACTTGGGTATGTTAATGGCTCAACTACCTACAAAGGGATGTGAATTAACTGACCGGGCTCTCAGAGCCTTGCTTTCTTCACTCAGTGACGTCAGTATATTCATATCTCTCTCTGTTTCCACAAGCTGTTTGGGGATCAATAGGATGATGAAAGCAAGTGGTAAGGGCCATATGAAGAAGTGATTTGTGAATAGTGTTTAGAGAGGGCCAGAGAACCAGCCACTATGCCAGGGCATGTGTACATTTTAATTATGCTTTCTTGAAAAAGGACTCTTTCCCTCATTGTCAAACACAGAGGAACTCCATTTCAGGCGACTCTCAAGTCATATAGCTAAGAATCCAGTTCTTAGAATAACAGGTGACATCTGATAGGCACTCCACATTGTTGACTGGTGACAGGATAACTGGGTGTGTAATGGAATGTGATGTTTAGACACCTTCTGAGTATTGTGGGGAACACTTATTTATACTAAGCTTACCAATAAGTACATAATAACTCAGATATCATAAAAAATAAAGGGAGTTCTAGAGTTCTCAGTAAATAATTTAAAAAATATCACATTATGTATTACATATTACAAACTCAGTATTTTTTCTAGGAATTTCAAAATAACTGAGTGTGTTTTCCAGATACAAATCTACTCTTCATGCTGGGTTCTGGGGCAGGGATTTTGCAAATCACTTCTGCTTTGCCAGCTGCTCCCCAATAGCACCAGGAACGGGCGCTAGAGGAAGGCTGGAGGAGGAAAAGGGCCATGAACTTGATCTTATCGGTTTGACTCCAGAGGCTTTCAGCAACGTCCCAGTGTTGCTTCTCGGCACATCCAGTTTGTTCCAATAGCAGCAGGTGAATCCAGTTCGCTGTGCACCTCTACGTACAATTAATCTGCAAACCCTATGGGTTCTACTGGTTCCGACCTTCAAAAGCTATCCAGAATCTACCTTCTCACTTCCTCCATTGCTACCTCATCCTTTGCCAGCCTACAGAAGTAGTCTCCTGACTGGTCTCTGGTTCCCACCCTTGTCATCTTTTACTCTATCTCCACATGATGGCCACACTGAGTTTTTAAACTTGCAGCTCAGAGAACTAGAAACAAACAGAGTGAGCCCTATGGTCTCTCTAGGTTGGAAATATCTTCCAGCCTGTAGTCCAAGGAGGGAGAAGCCAAGCAGAACCTGGTGGCCTTGCTGAGCTGAGGAGAGGTTGGAGAGTTTGGGGTGGGGCTGAGGCAGTTAAAATTTGCAAAGTAGAATAATGAAGAGGAGGAGGGGGCCACACAGTGAAAGCAATCTGCAGGGTCCCCTTGAGTCATCTAATTTATCTCCTGCCTCTGGTCTTGCTCCTTACAATCAGGTCTTGACAATGCAGCTAGTGTGTGCAAAGCTGATCACTTCACTCCTCTTTCTTACTACTATTCTCTCCTCATAATAAAGCCTGAAGTCCTTAGCATTGCAGAGCAGAAGGTAGCATTGTGTTGTGTGTATTTTCTGCGCTGCTAGCTGGCTGAAGTGCTGGAAACGAGAGTAAAAGAATTATGGAGTGTGACTTGCCATTCTCTGCAGTCTCTGAGCCTGCACCCCCTTCTGTGGCCTGGCTAAACCCAACTGTCCAGAAGAATGCCAGGCAGACAGTGATGGTATAGTGCAGCAAGTGCTGCCGCAAAAGCCACCACTAAATGTTCTGTAGGAAGCAAAGAAAAGGGTGCTCGACTGTGATTGAAGCGGTAGGAGGGGGTTGGAGGAAATAATGCTGAAGTTGAATCTGAAGGGATGAGTAGGAGCTTTGCAGGTGGTCAAGGTGAGAAAGGCATTTCGGCTGAGCATCCACCATGGAACAGGTGCAGAGCTGTCAGATGGCAAAGGGTTTGCTACGTCAGTACATGAGCCTGGACACATTCTGGCAGAGGAATTGCTTGCTGGAGGGATTTGGAATCAGATTTGTGAATTGAACAATGACTTTGGCAACTATGTATGGGATGAATTTAGGGGGTGTTGAAGGCCAGAAACCAGTTAAGACACCACTACAGTAGTCCAGGCAAGAGATAAGGAGGGGCAGAAATGCCACCAGCAGCTAGCATCAAGTCAGAGCTTGCTATTTTCCAGGCACATAGCAAGTTCCCATTTTATGTCATTTTATTCTAACAACATTCTGATGAGGTGGGGAAACTGAGGCAATCTTCCCAGGGTCACACAGTCAGTGGCAAGCTGAGATAGAAACCCTGGTAGTGACTCCAGAGCTCATGTTCCACACAGACAGGATGGGCTCTAGAGTGTTTTAGGGTACAGTATTAAGCAATTAAGGGATAAATTCCCATTTTCCTTCCGGAACAGTCTCACTCAGAATGTTTGATTTGGCCTGTGGGAGAGTCACCTGAAGCCAACCAGTTTCTGCTGAGCCTGGAGGACGAGAGTCAGGACGTCTGGGCTGGTGGCCGGGCTGGTTTGTATTTCCTCTGAGGTTTGCTTGCTTTGTTCCTGCCTGTCATACGATGCGACTGGATTAGAGTGATGAGATTACTGTGGCAATCTGGTGCCAGCATGATGCATGACAAACATGCTCTCCAGATGGGAAGGAGTGTTCCCTGTGAGCTAAGATTAGGGCATATATGGCTCACCAGGAAGTCATTTATTCCTGCTCTGATATTTATTATTTCCTTCCTTTTACTTACTTTGGGCATTGTTTGTTGTTCTTTTTCAAGTTCTTTTCAAGTTAATTTGAGATTTTTCTTGTTTCTTGGGATAGGCCTTTAATACTATGAATTCTCTCTTAAGACTGCTTTCACTGTGTCCCATAGATTTGGGGTTGTTGTGTTCTCATTTTCATTTGTTTTAAGGTAGCAATTGATTTCTCCCTTGATCTCGTTATTACCCATTTATTGTTTAGCAACATGTTATTTAGCCTCCATGTCTTGTGTGTTTTTCTTGTTTTTCCCTGTAATTGATTTCTAGTTTAATACCATTGTGGTCAGAGAAGATGCTTGACATGATTTCAATCTTTTTAAATTTACATCATACTAAAAAGTTTTCACACAACAAAGGAACATCATGTGTGTCTTTTCACATAAACAAAATGGAAAGATAACCCACTGAATGGAAGAACATATTCACTAATGATACATCTGAAAAGGGGTTAATATCCAAAATTTATAGGGAACTTATAAAACTTAGCACACACACACACACATAAAAAATCCAAATAAAAAGGGGCAGAGGACCCGAATAGACATTTTCTCCAAAGAGGACATACAGAAGGTTAATAGAATATGAAAATACGTTCAATGTCACTAATCATCAGAGAGATACAAAATAAAACTACAATTAAATATCACCTCACACATGTCAGAATAGCTATATCATCAATAAATCCATAAACAACAAGTTTTGGCGAGGAAACCATGTGCACTGCTGGTGCGAATGCAGACTGGTGCAGCCACTGTGGAGAGCAGTATGGAGTTACCTCAAAAATTAAAAATGGCACTGCCAGTAATTCCACTTCTGGGAATATTCCTGAAGAAACCCGAAACACTAATTTGAAAGAATATATGCACCCTTATGTTCACTGCAGTTATTTACAGTAGCCAAGATCTGGAAGCAGCCCAAGTGCCCATCAGTAGATAAGTAGATGAAAAAAGCTGTGGTACATCTACACAATGGAATACTACTCTGGTGTAAAAAAGGAAGATTTTACCCCTTTGTGACAGCATGGATGGACCTGAAAAGCACTATGTAAGTGAAATAAGGCAGTCAGGGAAAGACAAGTAGCATATGATTTCACTCGTATGTGGACTCTAATGAGCAGAATGAACTAACAAACAAAATAGAGATAGATTCATAGAAAGAGAGCAGGCTGACAGCGGTCAGGGGTGGGGACTGGGTGGAGGTGGAGGGATTGAGTAAAAAAAAGAAAGAGAAAAAACTTGTGGACATGGACAAGAGTGTGGTGACTGTTGGCGGGGGGGGGTGACGTGGAGGGGAGGTGGAGGGGAGGTGGACTTGGGTCACTCAACAGTGTACAGAAGATGTGCTGTATAATTGTGTATCTGAAACCTGTACAGCTTTGTTTACCAGTGAGACCCCCAAAAAATTCAGTAAAAAATTTAATAAGAAATAATTTAAATAAAATAGAACTGTTTTCTGCCCATTTGTCTTGGGAAAAATATCGAATGTTGGTTTGTCAGTGAGCCTTTGAACCATGAAGTTTCTCTCAGGTCGGTGTAACCCTGCAGGGCACCTCACCAGGCATGGCGAGCAGACGAGTCTTCCATGTGGTTTTCACAAAATGGTAGAATAAACAATTTCCACATGTATTTATAATTATTCAAGTCATCCTTGCTTTTTCTGGGAAATGTGGAAATTGTTATTCCACATAGCAAAAGGGTAACGAGTAAAATGGAAAGATTTTCTAAAATCACTAAGGAGAGCTATTTTCTCCATATTTTCAATAACGTGTGTATCATATTATAAACACTTGGATCCTGCAGTTAAGGACAAGTTTTTACATCCAGAATATGAGTATGGAAAAAAAAAAGTCAGTCAACTCTGGTCTGGAAAGCACATAATTTTCCTTGAGAGAGGAAGGAATTAAAAAATATGAGATGTGCTTGAAGACACAGAGACCGAAATGAAAATTGTCACCTGCCCCGTCTCTGCCTTACATCTGGGTGGCTGTGTCCCACTTTGCTTAAGCCCTTTCTCCCAGAACACGCCCATCCTCCTTTCTCCAGGCATTTCTGCTTTGCACATTGTAGAAACTCAAGACCTGAGCCAGCCTTGGAAATCAACTGTTTCTCCTTAATTCAGAGAGTTCTTTTCTATTTGGCAGAAACCAGTCTTAAAATGGGTGAATCATGGATCGTTTTATGGTTTGCACCACATTTAAAATGTTGGTGGTGCCCTTCCCACCTCCAAAGCCCTTGATGGAGCGAGCTGGCTGAGCCCGGAGTGTCCTGCGTCCCTCAGCAGCTGGCTCCCCACCCATGGGTGGCTCTGCGCCTCCTCCACCCACTTTATTGGCCACGGAATGTACTTTGGTGTCTTTAACAGCAAGTACCTTTTACTCACCAAAGAAGAACCACAAGGGGCAGAAAACCTTTCTCCTCCCGTGCTTCAAATCCACCACTTTACACAGAGGCTGTTTTAATATGGAAAAAGCTAATAAAATTTTTACTTAGACTTTGTTTTCCTTCACAGAGAAACAGTATTTGGGCCATATGCAGCCATTCTATCTGGAAGACTGACTGTCCTAAAGACTTCTGCTCCCTGAGCCCAGTTTCTCCACGGGGTGACACCTTTACGCAACATCAGGGCTGCGCTAGTGCAGAGCTGGCCATAGTGCGGGGTACCGAGCATATCCCTACTTGGGGTGCGTGAGTCTGGCTTTGTGACAGTGGGAGCAGTAAGGGAAGCTGGAAGAAGAGCCTGGGTTAGCAGGGCACTCAGGTGTTCCTGACATCAGCAAGGTCACCCTGTTTACTTACGTAGGTTGTTTTTGCGCAAGGCAGTGTGGGAGACTGCAAGCTGGCAAAAGTCCTCGCAGTTTAAGGCTTAAGCCAAAGGGCTAAGCTCTTCCCCACGACCTCTGATTGTTCGATTAAGTTGGTAAAGGCAATTTGCATGCCCTTCCCCACACTTCCATGTTAGTTATAATGCTGATGGTTTCTACTTGTCCCACCCCCATGTCCCTCAAAAAGACTGGAAGCATTTTTCTTTTTACCCTTGTTTTGTGAAGTTAAGACGTTATGCATGGTGGATGGGTTTTCTGTACTTGGGAGAATTCTTGGTTTGCCTCAGAAATGTGACTTTGTATATGAGTTCTCTTTGTTTGCAAATGGCTTTGCTCTCTGCTCTATAAATAAAGTGTTTTTGTGGTGGAGACTTGCTCTTGCAAGCCATCAGCTTGGCAATGAGGCCTCCTGATCCCATCCTTTTTCTTTCTGTGTTTATTTTCTAATCCTCCGCTGTTCCCACTCGAGACCTGCAAAATTATGAGTTGCGCTGGCTCGCAACAAGGCAGCATGCCCAGATGAATGTGTGTGTGTGTGTGTGAGGGGGGGGGCGGTGTCTACTCCCTTGCACCCTGGTGTGGGACTGTGTATGAGTTTCCTGAGGCTGCCATGACTAACTACTTAAAACAATAGACATTTATTTTCTCCCAGTTCTGGAGGCTAGAAGTTTGAAATCAAGATGTTGTTCAGATCCTGGGGGCTCAGAAGGAGAAGCTGTCCCCAGCTCTCTGCCAGCTCCAGGTGGTTGACAGTGATCTTGGCATTCTGTGATTTGTGGCTGCTTCAGTCTCTGCCTCCATCCCCACGTGGGCTTCTCTCTGTGTGTGCTTTTCTTCTTCTTATAAAGACACTGGTCATATTGGATTTAGAGTCCTCCCTAATCTAATATGACCTCATTTTAACTAATTACAACTTCAAAGAGCCTAGTTCCAAATTAGGTCACATTCTGAGATTCCTGTTAAATACAGACTTTAGAGGGACATTATTCAACCCAGTACAGGCTGCGTCAACCTGGAGGGTAGGCACCTTTTTCAAATTCGCCGTTGGTTCTGCCTGTTTGCCCTGCTGTATCCTTCGTGTTTTCTCTCATCTGTACGAAGGCGCAATATGGGCTCACAGGGCTCTCGCTGTCATCCATGGGAGCAATCACTGATGCAGGATCCATTCGTTCGCAAGCTTCCTGAACCAGAGGCCCTGCCTGATGCCTTTTTGGGAACTGCCAGAGCTTGTATGGTAGATACTGAGTTCTCAAAAATGCTTGCTGCAATGACAGTAAAGAAGCCTGAAAAAAAAAACCCTTCTGATCTCTGCTATTATATCAAACTTAAACAAACAAACGAAAAACACAAGTGGTTCTTAACCCGTTTTATCTCATATTGTCCTGCTTCTCTAGTGGTTTGGAAAAATCTCTTGGAGTCTCAGGGGTTAAGTGAAGTAGGTTGTACCTCATCACTGATTCATGCAGTGTTTCTCAAAGTGTGCTCCCTGGAATATTAGCTCCATAAAAATTGTTCCGGGAGAAAAAGGCTTTGTGGTCAAATAAGACTGGGAAATTGCGTTTGCTATTCTTTTCCTGGAGATTAGCAAAGCACACTGGCTTTGTAAAGGTTCTGACAAGTCCTGCACTAGAGAAACTGATTAAACTTGGTTTTATCCAGTGTATCTCAAATTAATTTGACCACAGAGTTCCCGCCACCCCCTTTTTTTTTGTAAATAAATAACACGTATTACAATTCAAAGAACTGGTTAGTATCTAAGCAATAATCTCTGAGATCCACTGAAGAATGGTCTAGAACAGTGGTCCCCAACCTTTTTTGGGCCACGGACCGGTTTAATGTCAGAAAATATTTTCATGGACCGGCCTTTAGGGTGGGACGGATAAATGTATCACGTGACCGAGACAAGTGTCAAGAGTGAGTCTTAGACGGATGTAACAGAGGGAATCTGGTTACTTTTTAAAAATAAAACATCGTTCAGACTTAAATATAAATAAAACGGAAATAATGTAAGTTATTTATTCTTTCTCTGCGGACCGGTACTAGTCCGCGGCCTGGGGGTTGGGGGCCACTGGTCTAGAATACAAATGTTGGAATCAGGCTCAAATTCGAAACTTATATTCAATGACTTCAAATAAGTACCTTTCTGAGTCTGAGTTTCCTCATTTGCAATATGGCATTATAATACTACTTGCTTTATAAGATGAACTAAAATAATGTAGATAAAGTGCTTAATAGGGCCAGGAATACAATGACCACTGAGTACATTTAAGCACCTATAATTATATTATTATATTATTCCTATTATTGTACATCCCTATGATTTCTTATATCATTCCTAGAGATCACTTGGTGAAAATGGCAATTTTTATTCTAGCAAAATAGATAAACTTTTCAAAACTGTTTTCCTTTTATAAAAACCTGCTCAGGTAAGAAAGTTGGAGGTTCTTTTTTGTCAGCTTCTCAAAACTCTGGAGATTGACATTCACGAAATTCAGTCCTTCTGAAACCTGGGAAACTCTCTTCACCTGTCAAGCAGTTGTATTTTCTTAAGACTGGTCATAAACCAGTTATGTTCACCTGAAAGAAAATGAAGGCCAAGTGGCAAATGAAGTTCTACATTTCTCAGGACATTTCCTACTTACTGGCTTTAGGGTAGGAGAGAGATAGTGTGGAACAGGTCAAGGGGAAATAACTTGAAAATTCCTGGGCTCTAGCAGCACTGACCTGTCCTTTTCGGATGCAGGTACCACAGTAGATGTCACAGAGTCCACTGACGACTTGGCTAAGGCAGAGCATGGCTTCCACCACACCGATCCCTAGGAGGACGGAGAACAAGACCACGTTCCACAGGACGATGTGCTCAGGCTCCTGGCAAGTGGCCCAGGTGGGCTGGTTGAATAAGTAGTTGTCCCTGCCAGGATAGAGGAGAAAATGAGCCTGGTGCTGAGAGACAGTCGAGGGAGGGAGCAGGCTAATATAGGAGACTACAAAACTTTAGGATCTTCACTGCGCTCATCTTCATAAAGACAGCAGCTTTATTATTGCTCATTGGTGGGCAGGTTGAACACCCTCTTTTTCTCTGACAGCACAATATCCTAGCAAGGCATTGTGGATACAGCCACAGCCACACAAAGAAGCAGGAAATCTGGGTTACAGGAGTTTAATTGCTGCTCGAAGGGTCTCAGAGACAGTAGGCACGAAAGTTCCACAGACCCAGATTCTAACTCCAGCCTCCTCACTAAAAAGTTCAACATTAGTTTCCTAAATGTTTCTGTTCATCAGAAACATTTTGCACATTCCTTATGTGTAAAATGAGGTTAAAAATGACGTCAACACCACAGAGTGGTTAGGAGGATTAGAGAAGATATTAGCACATTGCCTGCCATGCAGTAGGGAGTACATTTTAGTTATATCATACTTATTATCATAGGAAGAGGAAGTCTACAGGTCTAGAGTGGCTGGAGAAGGCTTCCTAGGGAAAGCGGGAGTCACCTGGCCTTGAGGGCGACAGCAGCAGAGGAGAGCCCGGAAGTGTAGGAAGAGAGCAAAACCCGTAAGGGAAATTTGGAATCAGAGTGTACTATACTGCTCACAAAACTTAAGGGATATTTCAAAATGAATATAAGGAGATAAAATACCCCCTAATTTTTGTGAGCAGTATAGTTGGATAAAGAGAAAATAGAACAGATTTTCAGGCCATATTTCAGAGTTGTATATTATTTGGCATTTGTCTCTGTTTCTCCCTTCACTCCTATTGTATCCATATCTATTGAGTTCCCAATGAGATTGCAAGTTCCTTAAGTGTAAAGACTTTTTGGCCTTTGCAGTATGTTTACATTTTACAAAAATCCCTTTGGCTAATCGATGGCAAAAGGGATGAAGGGTAAAAATGGAACTGGGATACAGTTGCTTCCTAAACCTGGCCAGGAGCTTCCTGGTGTAGCTGCATTCAGCCCCCACAGAGGGAGGGTTGGGAGATGCTGAGGAAGAAGGTGGACCACTCCAGGTTGGTAGGTGGCAGGAGTAATAAACAAGGGAATACAGTTATGATACTCGTATTGACTGGTTACAAGATGAGTAGTTTTCCACACCCACCTGCCAGAATCATAAAGGCTTTTATAGAGAGGCCCTAACTGGACTCAGTCATGTATACTGTCCAGGTCATCTCAACATCACTGTTCTCTCCAAGCTGTATCCCTGAAACAGCTTCTGGGGGTGGGGAAGGCCAGTGGATGCACATTGCAAGGGCAGGGAGGGGATGAGGAGCCTCCAATTGCCCAGGTCCAACTTGAGTGTCAATTGGCAGTCATGTCTTCTTGATGATCGCCCCCAGCACTTCCTTGTTGGAGAGCTGTTGTAAGGCGTGGGGGTAGCTGGTGTTAGAGACTGGGAACAGGGTGATAGCAGACTAGGTGAAGAGCAATGTATATTCAAGCTATATTGTCAAGGCAGAATTGACAAATTTGGTAATGGATTGAACATGGGCGTGAGAAGGGAGAAGAATAAAAGACGACTCACAGCTTTTAGGTGACATTTAATAGGATGAGGGTGACTGACAGGAGATTTGTAGACATAGGGTTTTGGACATATAAACATTGAAATATTCAATGTTTAAGAAAAAATTTCAAAGAAGTAATTAGATATTTGGGTCAAGAATTCAGAAGATTTAGGCTTGAGTTAGACATTTTGGGATTATTACATGGATAGATGGATGGTTCTGAAAGCCACAGGGGTGGATGAGCTCTGCCAGGGAGAGAACATGAAATGAGAAGAGAAGCAGGGTCTTTCTTAATAAGTTGCTATTTCTTTCCATATTCCTTTAGGAAAATAAAGGCACATGATCACAGGGCCTAGCTATTTCGGGATATTTGTGCAACTCCAAATTTGGTGATTAAGTCTCCCTAGTTTGATTGTGAGCTACTTGCAAATAGACAAGTTGCCTTATCCTTCCTTTGTACTCTCTTCTCTTGTCACAGTGCCTAGTAAGTACTAAGCAGACCCTCAGCACATATTCAGTTGAGTTTAAAAATTGGGGCTAAGAAAGTCAAGTTTATACCTTGGTTGTCGGACTGTTTATAATTCACAGGCACTTCTTGCTTTGGCCAATCACCTCCTAGAGAGTATTGATTTGGGAGTAGGTGTGGAGAAAGGAAGAAGACACTAGGTATGAATGAAAGTACCTGGCCCCATTACTGGATGGTCAATACTGAGAGCCCATACTCCTTGTGGTCATCAACTGTATCATCATTAGATGTTAGATACTGACCCAAGACCATGACTGCTACTCACTCCAGGCTGTTGTTCCTGAAAGGGTAGGTGTAGTTTCCACTGCCTGTGTCACAGAAGGGGCCTCTGAGCAAACCCAGGGCAGAAATGACCACACAGTACACAGCCCCCATAGTGCCCTGCACAGCCAGAAGAACAGGGAACAGCATCTGCAATGGAACAAAGTTGGAGATTCAGTGCAGCAATGGGGAGAAAGGTGGCGCGAAGTCAGCTTTTTGAAGATGCATCCCCTGAGTTTCCTGGCAAATTAAAGGAGGTCTAAATCTTTTCCTGCAAATGCCAGACCAGGTAGGTGACCTTGTTTTGGTACCAACTGTTCAAAAAATGGGTGCTAGAGCTGAGACACCCTCTGTCCATTCATCTATCCCACTTGCAACTCAAAAGAATGAAATAATCCACTATGAAATTGTGAGTGGGAAATGTGACTTACTCGCCACGGACCCCTGGGGCCTACACACCACCCGGCACAGACAGTGCGTGTGCTGTCAGCTCCCTCGCCTGCACTCTGACCACCAGGAATTGACCTCGGCACTTTTCCTCCATTCTTGGATGAGACCTCACAGTCCTCAAAACAGAGTAAGTCATTCATTGATGCTGGCACTCTGAATGAAGCCCATTTTTCATCCTGGTGTTTATTGTTCAGTCAATGTTTGTTGTATGGTTGGGTGAGTAAATGAGTAATTGTTTTTCTGATGCCTGAGTCAGTGACCAACCGAAGGGCTGCACTGTGTACAAACTTCATAAATTTGTGTTGACTGAGTGGCAGGGTGAGTGAGTGTCACAGCGAGGCAATGTCAAGGGAAGGTGACCTTCTGGCATATTAGTACATTAATCAATTGGGACAAAGCTAAAGTACTTGTTTGCTTCAAAGAATGAACTTTCATTCCTGACATGTCCATGCTGTGTCTTTCTTAGCACAGGAGTAAGGTGGAGGACAGCCGAAGCTGAATGGAATGGCTAAGGGAGCTCCTTGGAGATGATCCTCAGGCTACACAGGACTGAGGTCTCTGTGGAGGGTTTGGTTAGAAGCTGCATGGGTTGGGACAGAAACTTTTGGAGCAGAAAAGAGAAATGAGATGGTCTATGAACTAGAGATGTAGAAGCACTGGACAGCTTGCTGTGGTCAAGGCCAAGTTCAGGAATAAGAAATAAATACATAATGGATGAACTTGTAGAGTGGTGTCTTTTTGTTCTTCCCAGGGCATTTTGAGAGCGTTCCCGAAGAAGCGTTTTTGAGAGTACAATCTTCAATGTCCCTTCTTGCTTGAATCCTAGTTCTATGATATGTTACCCCATTGGCTACCTAGGAAATAGGAAAACCAAAGGATGTGAGAGTCCTAGAACTCCCCACAGACAGATAGACAGACGGGTAGACAGAAACACAAACAACCAATGCCCAGCAGGCTGGTCTATCAGAGCCCGTAGGTTTTTTGTGTCCACTGCGCATGGCTCTCCTCACATCCTCTCCGGGATTGTTTCTCCTGGAATCTCAATTGGCCTTGCAGAATATTGCTCCGCTTCACCAGGAGCATTGGCCAATAGTCTACTCCAGCCTTCCAAAGAGCCAAACCACATGGCCTAGGAAACAAGCCCTTTGGGGGTGAGGTTGGGGTGGGTAGGAGGATCCCATAACCTACCCCACATCTGTGAGCACAGCAGCCCTCTCCACCGCCTCTCAACAGCATTAGCGCCGGCACCATGACCTGTGGCCAAAAAACAAACAAACAAAAAACAAATTTTTGAAAATGTCCAGTGAGCCTGACCAGGTGGTGGCGCAGTGGATAGAGCGTTGGACTGGGACGTGGAGGACCCAGGTTCAAATCTCTAAGGTTGCTGGCTTGAGCGCGGGCTCATCTGGTTTGAGCAAGGCTCACTAGCTTGAGCCCAAGGTCGCTGGCTTGAGCAAGGGATCACTCGGTCTGCTGAAGGCCCACGGTCAAGGCACATATGAGAAAGCAATCAATGAACAACTAAGGTGTCGCAACGAAAAACTAATGATTGATGCTTCTCATCTCTCTCCTTTCCTGTCTGTCTGTCCCTGTCTATCCCTCTCTCTGTCCCTATTTAGTCCAGTGATTCCTCATTGTCTGTAGAATACAACACAGA
Organism: Saccopteryx bilineata; assembly: GCF_036850765.1. NCBI lineage: Eukaryota > Metazoa > Chordata > Mammalia > Chiroptera > Emballonuridae > Saccopteryx > Saccopteryx bilineata. The sequence goes on along the minus strand of NC_089490.1, from coordinate 326,368,637 downwards.
CCCAAACTTTGTGCACACAGGCCCTTCATGGCTCACCTCTTCTCTGTCACTCAGGCCTCCTGGCGTACAAGTTTCTGGCCCCCAGGACAGACCCAGGACTTTCTTGCCTCTGGGCCTTGGAATATGCCTTTCACCCTTTGCCATCAGGTAAACTCTTCACCCTCAAAGAGTCAGTTTAGGGTCAGTTTAGATGTTATCTCTCATAGTAGGCTGAACAAATCCTGTCCCCCTCAAAGGCATAGTCACTTCCTAATCCTGGGACCTGGGAATATTACTTTATATGTCTTGTGGTCTAATTAGAGCCTTAACAGGAGTTTATCCTAGGTGGGTGTAGGAAAATGGCCGGGAATTAGACTGTTGTCCTGAGACAAGGCTTTGGTGTGGACTTTGAAACTCCAAGTCTTGCAGGGGCAGAACGCTGCCCCAACAAACACTGATAAGACTGTTTTAAGGAAGCAGCTGATCCCTAGAGCCTTTTCCTGCATACCTGAAAGCTATTAGTTAATCAACCTTCTCTGGACCTGAATCCATTCTAGGCTAATTTGACCCAGGCTCTGCTAATTTGCTTTGATGAGCAAAGACACCAATAAATACGATGAGGCTGCAGAGACCTGGGCTCTCAGTCCTAGAGGCTGGGAATCCTCTGTACCCATCTTTTGTCTATGTTGTGTCTTGTGTGTGTTTTTTCTTAAGTCCTGCAGCACCTTCCTTTCGTGCACACCCATTGCCGAGCTGGTCGCGGCAGGTGAGCCCTACATACAGTCACGTGAAAGAGAGAAGCAGAGGCAGAGTCTGTCCAGATGGAGGCAGAGACTGGACTGATGCAGCCACAAGTCAAGGAATGCTGACAGCCCCCAGTAGCTGGAAGATCCCAGGAATGGATTTTTCCCAGAGCACAGAACACGAGGCTCAGCCAATACATTTCATTAGAACTCTTGCCTTAAGAACTGAGAGAGGATACATGTTGGTCAAATAAGTTTGTAAATATGATATATATGTTTGCTTGCTTATAGTTTGCATTGGGTGTGGGGGACAGGCTATAAGCAGGCAGGGTCATTATAGCCTAAGCTTAGTTTTAAGACTAAGCTTTTCCCCACACCCTTGACTGTTGTATGATAGGAGGTGGTACACTCTCATGAGGAAGGAATCCCATTTATGCCTCAGATAAGTTACTTTGTATCAGAGACTTCCTTGTTTGTATATTGAATTAAGGGTTTTGATTTCTAATCTATACTATAAAATGGGGCAGAGGAGCCCATGCAAGAGGAGAGCAGAGAAAGGCCACATGGAGAAGAGGAGAAGCAGCCAAGATAATGGGGTGCTGAAGGAGAAGCCAGTTTGTGTAGAGAGACGGAGATGGGGAACAGAGGTGAATAAGACTGGTGAGGTACAAACCTTTGATTTTAGGAAACTCGGATAAGTCAGTAGTTTTGTGAGCACTGAATGAGTGGGTTTTGGAGCCCAGTGTGTGTTTTTACTTGCCTGCCAGGTGCAAGCTAGGATTAAAGGTAATGCCCACAAGTTTTTGGCTCTGTTGTTTCATTACCGTCTGTCCAAATCAAATGCAAACGTGCATGGGCCAGGCGGCTGTGATGATGGCCGTGGCTACTGCTTTACAATATATTTCTGATGTTTTGAGCCACCAAGTTTGTGGTAATTTATTATAGCACCGCAAGACAGCACATTTCCTCCTTGTAGTTTTCAGGGAGCCCCGGCAGCTGAAAAGAACAGTTCCTTCCTTCCCAATCTGTCCTGTTGCTCTGAGCGCACTGCGTCCTCCTTCCCGCTGGGCTCTGAGCTCTGGGTCAGCAGCTCTTTCCCCAGTCCCCGACAAAATGACATGGTGGTAAAATCTGTGAGGACATTTCCCCTGTTTCTTCTGGCAGTGAGGGGTAGGAGAAAGGACACTGGCATAATGGGACCATGAGCCAGGAACAGGAAATAAATACATAGTGTATGAACTTAACTTGATGGAAAAAGCACCTCACCCTGAGAGAGGGTTGGTAATGTGTTTGCTGATGCAAGCATCCGACAGATTCCGGTCCCCAGTCCTCATCAGGGCAACTAAGACACACCTTGGGAAAAACAGGGCTGGTTTGTGGGTAATGCTGAAGATGATAGTGTGCTCCCAAGTGTGAGGGGGTGAGGGCGCAAACTCACATGACTTTAGAGCAGTGGTCCCCAACCTTTTTTGGGCCATGGACTGGTTTAATGTCAGAAAATATTTTCATGGACCGGCCTTTAGGGTGGGATGGATAAATGCACAAAATAAAATTATGCAACCGGCGTAAAAACTGTGGTATTTTTAAATATAATTGTCGAACTTATGAGACAAGCATCAAGAGTGAGTCTTAGACGAATGTAACAGAGGGAATCTGGTCATTTAAAAAAAATAAAACATCGTTCAGACTTAAATATAAACAAAACAGAAATAATGTAAGTTATTTATTCTTTCTCTGTGGACCGGTACCAAATGGCCCACGGACCGGTACCAGTCCACGACTCGGGAGTTGGGGACCACTGCTTCAGAGGCTCTGCAGATTATCACAAGTAACAAAGTAAGTCCTGGTAGAATATATTAGGGGGTGCTGGGCACTGTGGAGAACTGGAGAACACATACTCCTCCCCAGAGCACCTAAGTCACTGTAAAGCAAAATACACAGACATTCCTGCTGGTGTGCAAATTTTGAGAGCAGGGGTAGTCACATGGCATCTAGTAAGAGGAGAGCCACAGGTCTGGGATTTGGCAGGGTGTGTCCCCTGGGCTGGAGAAGAGTGTCCTGAGTTTGCCTGACTGTCAGCTCTCTTTTTTAGTGGAGTGGGTGTATCTGACTCTGTAACACTAGGCACACAGATGGTCTGGCCTCCTCTCACTCCGGTTCCCTTATGGCTGACACTGACTTGGACTGACATCGAGCTACACTTGGGACTGGGTGCCCTCTATGTGATCTCATACAATGCTCACCATAACAGCAGGAGATGCCATGACTGATATGCCCACTTCACAGAGACTGTAGAGAGGTGCCATGCCGTGACTAAGCTCTCACAGCTCAGACACACCCTCCTCTCCAACCCCATGGCCACTGCCTTAGTGTGCCACAGAGCCAGGCACATGGGGAGACATCGCGTGGGCACTAAGGACTAACTAAACAAAAAAAGAAGGAAAAAAGGGAAGGAAAAAGGAAAAGGAAAGAAAGAAAAGAATGAGGGACCAGCTCCCTGTTTTCCACTTTATGCAGCTTCATGGACTGGTTCTGTCCTGTTTATGTTATTCCCATTTCACTGAGAATATGCAAATGTGACCACTTTCCCAGGAGGTCCTGGGAAGTTTTGTGGGAAAGCTGGAGCGAGGTGGACAAGCCGGCAGGTGTTAAGGGAGGCTGTGGCGACAGGTGTCAATTCCCTGAGTGAGCCAGGCTCCCTTCTGTTTTCCTCCTGATCACAGAAAGTTTTCCCTTTGAGTCACTTTCTTTCAGTAATTGTTCCAAGAGTCTGCTATTGGGAAACCCAGGTCTGAAACTGCTCAGTCCCTTTCGATAGTCACTAAATTTGCTTATTTATATTTTGAGAGAAGTTGGGTGCTTATGTTCCAATATATTCTATAGTTGAAGAGAGTGAGTTTAGGAATTTGTCTGGTGGTGGAGCTGAGAAATGCAAACCTGTCCTGCAGAAACAAGCAGCAAAGGTAAGATAAGCAAGGTAAGCAGCAGGAGACAGGCACTGGGTGGGTCTACAGAGAAGGGAGGAACTGGTCGTCGGAACACTGAACACGGCAGGTCAGGGCAGACTCATCATCTGCGCGGGTCTGTTTGACTCCTAGGTCTGTGCTGCCCCTTAGGAAGGGCTCTGAGCTGAGACGCAGACAACTTTGGCCCAGGTATTGCTGGTTCAGATGATCTCTTGTGCAGGAAGGCCTAGCTCTGCCACGGACAGGAGGGGTGATGGATACAACTTGAGTCATCACTGTGTCTAATACTATGTGGGGGTGGGGGGAGAAGCAGGAAGGGAGGTTGGTCGGTCACCTTTTCTGAGGCTTCTTTATGCCCCAGGCGTTCATACACTTATTGAGCACCTACTCAGTGCCTGGCATTGGGGTACCCCATAATCAAATAATCTTTTCAAAAGGGACTGCTCCAAGAGGAGGAGCCAATGAAAACAAAAGCAAAAAGGAAAACATGCAATGTCTACCTCAGGGGTTAACAAACTACCAGCAAGTTTCCTGTCTTATAAATAGGGTTTTAGTGGGGTACAGCCACAGCCCCTGCTTGAATATTGTGTATGGCTGCTCTTGCCTATGACTGCCGAGCTGTGTAGTTGTCAAAAGAGACTACATTACTTGCAGAGCTGGAACTATTTACCATCTGGTCTTTTACAGAAAAAGCTTGCAAACCCCATAATTTTGCCGAGCGAAGACTTGATGGGCATGACATAATTTATATTTCAAGATGGTCATCTTGAAACCTGGTGAATTTGACAAATTCTCAGTTATTGTGCTTTTTGTAAAGAGTATCTCTCATGCAATGAACAGCCACATAGTAAGCTCTAGTCTCAGCCGGCACTTTGCTGGGTAGGCACCTAGAGGGCAGAGGTTAATTCTACCTGACTCTGTCTTAGAGGAGCTCACAGCCTAATGGGGGAAGCAGGGATGTGAAAGATGTTTGCAGTACGATGTGTCCGGCACAGTGTGGAAACTGCATGTGTCACATGGGTACAGAGGAGAAGCAGCTGGCCATGCTCTGGCGGCCCTGGGAAGGTGGCACCCAGGTGAGATGATTGCCGTGATTTGCAGGATATTTAGGGGCACCCTTCACCTGGAGAATGTAAGCTAGCTAACCCTCATTCTTACCAAGAGTCCAGCTCCAAGAAAGCCGTGGAAAAACCAGACAAAGTCAGTGATCTTGGCAGGCTCCAGCACCTGCCCATTGGGAAAATACAGCAGGAGGTTGGCAATGATGGCTCCGGTGGCCAAGGGCAAGAGCAACATGCCTGTGTACCTGGAGCTCATCTCAGAGCACATGGTGGATCCTCCCTGGAAGAGAGAGAGAAAACAACCAGGAAGCCGCCACTCGAGCCACTACAGACTCAGAAGAGAGCGCACCCCCAGCCGTAGAGCCCCAAGAGCCAGGTGCCACGCCCACCCGTGCCTCTGGTAGGCATCTGACCTGGGAAACCACGTCATCTCTCCCAGCCTCAGTTTCCTCTGTAAAGCTGAGAAAACATCGACCTCTTAGATAGTGGCGTAAGAACAAAAGGAAGTGTGAAAGCTGGCTCATGGTAGTTGTTCCATAGGCGTTCTAAGAGACTGGGGGATGGAGGTAATGTTTAGAAACCTCTCGTATCCTGTTCTGGTTCTTTCACCCGCTCTCGAGGGATTCCCGCAGTGACTATGAACACGATCCTGGTCTACACCCTGGCTACACCACTTTGTAGCAGCTGTGTGAGCTTGGGCACGTTATTTAACCTCTTTCACCTCAATTTTCTCATCTGCAAAATGAGGCTGACAATAGAACCCCCTTTGTGGGATCACTGAGAGGATGAAAATAAGATAATATATTCAAAATGTTCTCATGCAAAGCTCTCAATGCCTGGCAGCTGAAGAGCAGAGAACCAGGGGGTTTGGAATCATCTTGGGCTCCGTTTTATTTACGTGGAAAACCTCTCTTCGCTCTTTCTTTGTTGATTAATTGTGCTGAGCCTGGAGGTTTTAGAGAAGCTGGGATGGAGAACAAGGAGAGGGGAGAAGGCTTTGCATCTTATTTTTCCCTGCAGGTACGTGGGACTAAAGTCAAAAAACCATTCCCTGGGTGAAGGCTGCCCAGAAGGGAACTCTGTGACGGGGTGGGGGTCCAGTTTCGGGTTAGGTAGCACTCTCCTAACACCTCTTTGTGCCATTCTCGACTCAGATTCATACCGAGATTGTTGACTGGCTCTTGAATAACAGCTCATTCACTTTCCTGGTCCCCAGCCATGGAGGCCTGGTGCCCAACAGGCCCTTCCCATGGGGGGAAACCTGTAGTAATTTGCACAGCCAGGACCGCTCTCTGGGGACAAAACTGAGAAATGTCTGGCCTTAGCTTTCTGCTCCCACAGAAGATATAAACAGTTATCAACGAACAATGGCTAGAGCAGGATACTAATGCTTGGTGCCTTATTTCTATCTGCTGTCTAAGTTCAGGACTGTAGAAAGCTGATGCCTGATGGGGGTGCTGCCTCTGACTCCTTTGTTTGGATGGAGATTGAGACTGTTGACCTCACTCCCCATTACGACTGCTAACAGCTGTGAAAATGAAAAATGAACGCTTGGGAGAAATAACACTGGATGATGCGCAACAACAACACAAATAACGGCTTGCTTCAGGCACAGTATAGACATTATTTCCTTTAATCCTCAGAACATCCCCATGAGGTCATAGCTCCACAGCTCTACGAGGAAACAGAATTAGAGAAATCAAACAAAATTCCAGAGTCTCTTGGCAGTAAATGACAGACCTGCAATTCAAATGTTGGTCTGCCTATTTCCACCTCTAGACATTCTCAGGGCAGATGAGTAGGAATGGGGACCACCAAGAAGCCAGGGCTATAAGCCTTCTTACATCCTGTAACAGGTGCAAAACCAGCAGCCCCTCATTTCTCCTTAACACCTGATGTCACAGCTCTTGCTGTGATGAACACAGTTGTGCTCACCCTCCAAGAAGATTGCAGATATTCTTAAGAGAAAGGGAGGGATGATGGAGACTGGGGTCACATCGGAGAGGGGGACCATGATGCAACCAAGGTTGGCAACTTAATTAAACTATAGGAATCTGATCATTCTCTCAGGTTATGGCAGAGAATGTTAGAGCTACTAAGAACTCTCAGGCCTGACCAGGCGGTGGCACAGTGGATAGAGCGTCGGACTGGGATGCATAGGACGCAGGTTCAAGACCCCGAGGTCACCAGCTTGAATGCGGGCTCATCTGGCTTGAGCAAAAAGCCCACCAGCATGAACCCAAGGTCGCTGGCTCCAGCAAGGGGTCACTCGGTCTGCTGAAGGCCCGTGGTCAAGGCACATATGAGAAAGCAATCAATGAACAACTAAGGTGTTGCAACGCGCAATGAAAAACTAATGATTGATGCTTCTCATCTCTCTCCGATCCTGTCTGTCTGTCCCTGTCTATCCCTCTCTCTGACTCATTCTCTGTCTCTGTAAAAATAAAAAAATTTAACAGAACTCTCAGAACTTCAGTCCTTTCATTTCCTAGGAAGCATAGCCCCAAGGAGTTAAAATTATTTGTTCAAGGTTATACAGCTATGTAGTTAAAAAAAAAAACACAGCAAAAATAGTCATAGTCATGTTCACAAGCATGCTTTCATTTGATTTTTCAATAGTCCCATTACAGAGACGTCATCATTAGATTCATTTTATGCATTTGCCGCTGGACACAGTCTGAAGCTCAGAGAAGCTAAGGAAATTGGCAGAAGCCACACAGCTTGTAAAGAGGTATTTTGTCTTCTGAGTCTACCCAGTTCCCATAGCTTTTGGATTCAACAGTTGGGACAAATACAAGCCCTTGAGTTCCTTAATCACAGACTTCATTTCAAATTATCTGCCTCATGCTCCCCAAATAGTCATCTTCATACTTGTTGGACAGCTGTACCCTAGCTTGGGTTTGGGCAACCTGGTTGTTGCACTGAGGCTTTTAGACTAGCTGTGCAGTGCCAAGCTGTGCACACTTGCTTTCAACACCAATCCTGCCCATCCTTAAGCAGAAACACACCCATCAACCCCGTACCTGGTCAGTGGGGGGTTGGGCACAGGCACACTGGGGAGCCTCTCCTGGGCAAGCCACCCTGGCCTCACCAGGCCAGTGACTGTGAAGGGCCCCTGTGGGTCGTGTTGCAGTTCCGGGGACTCTTCTGGTTCAGCTGCTGCAAGTTTCTGGGCAGGCTCTGGATCCTCTGGGCAGGCTCTGGATCCTCCCACCTTTCAGGAGGCACAAGGCGAACACTTAAGAGATGTCAGACAGCAACAAGTCCCAGGCACCCTCCTTACAGGACAGTTTAGGCATCTAACCACAGCTGCCTACTCTTCCCTGAAGACCCCTTGAGGAGAAAGTTCTTTGTCTCTTTGGAGGCAGGGGGTCCAAAACCCTTCCAGGCCCCTCTGAGGCAGCTCAGCACTATGGCATTGATGGATTCTGAGACACAGGGGCTCCTCTCTTCTTGTCTGATCCCACCTCTATCCTGCTGTCCCCAAGCTGGGCAAAGTGGCTCAAATTCCCCCAGTAAGAGTTGGCACTACCTCCCCTGCCAGGCGGCCCCAGGGGAGGAGCTTAGCCACCCAGCCCCAGAAGCGCAAAAGTGTTCGCTTACCTCACTCTGCTCCCCCCACCGCCGGGTCGCTCCCCCCACCGCCGGGTCACTCCTGATAACCTCTGAAAAGTTTCCCTGGCGGATGTGTTTCCACCTAGCAGAGATGGCGGGGGTATAGGGGATGTGATTGCTGTAGATGCTGGAGGGCAGGGCGGGCCCCTCAGCCCTGAGAAGACAGGTGGGAAAGGCACAGGTTATTGAGTGGGGGGTTGGAGCATCACTTTGACATCCTGCAGCTTTCTGCTCAAGGGCCCGGGCTGCTGACCAATCACACCCCACACTGATGGGCAGTGGAGCCTGCTGGCTGCATTTGGTTTCCTGGCTGGATGTGGTGTCTCAGCCAGCCAAGGAAGGGAAATGGGTGGCCAAGGAGGCCCTCCCTCTCTTCTCACCCATTCCTCAGGCCCCCAAGGCTGGAATATTAGTTTGGCAAGACATGGATGAAGTGTAACCACGTGAGGCACAGTGCCAGGAATCTGGTTACCTGATCACCCAGTGAGATGAGCCCCAAATGGCTCTGCTCTGCGTTGATCTCGACTTTCGCAGTCAGTGACCGCTGGTGGCTGCAGGAGAATGGCCTCTTTGTCTCTGTTCTGGCTGTCACTCCTTTTTGCCCATGAGAACACATTTCCCTTTAGTAATCTACTAAGTTTTATTTTTCCTCCACAGTGACCACAAGTATGTTACTAAACCTCTGAGAAAGTGGAACCAAGCAATTCTATAATCCGATACCTGGCTCCCAAGGTCTAACCATATTGTAATTCATAACCTAGGTTTTAGCGAAGTGCTTTCCTATGCTGCGCCTTGACTGTCCTTTCCGCAACCCCGGGGGGCTGTCAGGACAGATGTTTTTCCTTATTACTCAGCTGGAGAAATAGAATCAGAGAAGATCTGAGCTGCAAGATCAGTGTAACCAAAAGAGTTACACTGATTCTCCTTTTTGAGAATTACACAAGGTTCTCCGTTTTGAGCTCTTCTTGTGACATTGAGCTGACTTTTTGATCTTGAGCTGTCCCACCAGAGTCTGTTCTGGGTGCTCAGGCCTCCCCCACACTGCCTGTTGTCTACAGAAAGTCCCTGGACACGCTGCCCATAATAATTTCTCATATGTGATTCTCCATCCTCTTTTTCCTCCTTGTCCACTGGCTGGACGCAGAGGTCTTAGGGGATTCTCAAGCCACAAGACCTTTCCAGCTCTGCCCTCCATCTCGCCTTTCAAACCAGAAACCTCCAAGTCCAAGCCTTTCTGGGGGGAAGGACTGGCCTCCACTCCGCTCACATCAGTGTCCTCTGTGGCCATTCAGAGGTCAACTTTCTCTCTAAGTCAGGTACCATGCTTATATTTGTTGGTATGTTGACATTTCTTATTCTGTGATCTCATTTCCCATTCTTTTGATCTTTTCCATTATTTTACTGTGTTTGGGGAGGGCATTTTCAGGAGGGGGCAGAGACAAACACAGGCACAATCCTTGTGATTAACCAGCAGTCCTGGTTGACCTGCAGAACTGCCGCTGGAGGTGCACATTTTAAAATAACTTCAGAAACAGTGATGTTGTGTTTAGTAGTTGTTGCTTGGGATTTTGAAGCACAAACTACACCGTGTATAAATTCATTTACCTTCAATAAATTGAATAATTAATTGAATAGGAAATTGAAATGATATATCATTTTTTTAAACTAAAAAGGCACGATGAGAGCTTCCTCTCCAGTTTTGCCACATGAGCTTGTTTACTTTCAGCACTGACATGGACTCATATACTCGTCAGGCTAAGGAAGGCTGGCTCGGTCCCTTGGCAGGATGTGGCAGAGGAAACTGAAGGTCAAGTGGGCAGCTGATCTAGGTGAATGTTAGGTTCTCTCACACCTCTGATGTGCCATGACTCTGTCTAATGTCTAATGTCCACTTGTAATTCCATTGTTCTTTTGGCTCAAGCATGAAAGTCTCATCATTTCAGCCAGTCTACAAAAGTTACTGAATAGCTTTCATATATATTTTAAAAATGTGTTTTGACTCCTTTTCCAAAGATCAGTTGAGAGACATTTGGATTGAACTTTCCTGTTCTGGGGATTTATTTATCATGAATATCAGAAGGCACCACAGAGTCTGTAGGTCACGTCCCATTCATCAATACTGAATGTCCTGGAGGAGAGAGATCAGCGCAGGTTTGTGGGTGAACTTGAGGAACTCCTTTGTAACCAGATATGACTATTAGAGGGAGCCTAGTCTTTGGGAGAGCATCAAACCCTGGCGACGTAAGGAGGACAGTAAGAAAAGAGCAGCAGAGCATAGATTTTCTAATTTAGTTTTTACCACTTTTACTAATCAAGAAAATATTATGGCCTTGGCCAGTTGGCTCAGCGGTAGAGTGTCAGCCCAGCATGTGGAAGTCCCAGGTTCGATTCCTGGCCAGGGCACTCAAGGAGAAACACCCATCTCTCCACCCTTTCCCCTCTCTTTTCTCTCTGTCTCTCTCTTTCCCTCCCACAGCCAGGGCTCCATTGAAGCAAAGTTGGCCCGGGTGCTGAGAATGGCTCCATGGCCTCCACCTCTGGTGCTAGAATGGTTCCGGTTGCAACAGAGCAACACAACAGATGGGCAGAACATCGCCTCCTAGTGGGCATGCTGTGTGGATCCCGGTCGAATGCATACAGGAGTCTGTCTCTCTGCCTCCCTGCTTCTCACTCCAGAAAAATACAAAAAAAAAAAAAAAAGAAAAGAGAAAATATTATGCCCAGGAAGCAACATGCCTATTTCCTGAGGGTTCATGAACAAATCCATTAACCTTAAGGGATTCTTGACAAATAGTTAAATCTACTACTCTTAGTAATAAGGATAAGTATTTATGCTGACTTTAATAATATTAGTTACAACTAATAAAATATTTACTAACTTAATTATTAGTTGTAATAATATCAATCATATGTCTCTAGGAGAGCAGGGAGACATGTACTTGACAGGCTCTGGCTGGGGATACCAGCAGAATTGTGGTGTGCCTTTTGGTGGAGATGCGAGATGAACCTGAGGAGTTGAGCCAGCCCAGGTGCAGCCACCCTCCCCAGGCTCCATGGGTCTGGGGAAGGGTGGTAGTTGGATGCCAGCAGTCTGCATGCCAGCACTCTACCTGCACTGCGGAGCTGTGTCTTTTTGCTTAGTCATCATTATCTTCTGTGATGAACAGAATGTGTTCCTGAGTCTAACTCTTGGCCCTAAATGAATGTGCCAGGAATGAGCAGACCAGGAAGCAGAGGGAGGACACTGGAGAGCTGAGAAGACAACTTTTAGGACTGGTCCAGCACACAGAAACCACTGAGTCATGCTTTACTATTTGCCACTTACTGTGCTTGTTCCAGAAGAGACACAAAGGACCCACTTCCTTTGACGTGTGGTGAAGGTGGGTTGTAGCTAATGATGTGTATTAGTTCATGTGATTTCCCTTGGCCCAGCCCAGAGTCCTAGTCATGGACAAGTCAGGGAATATTCCTCCTTGATTATTAAGCTGGTAAACTGAGTGGCTGTCCCCACCCTCTGCTCTTGGCCTCCTTCATAGGCCCCAAGTGGGGCTGAGAATGCCGAGCAGTCCTTTCTTGGGGAAACCCAATGCTGTGTGGACTTTCGCTCCCCCTGAGTCACCAAGGTGATCTGACAGCTCCATGGGTGGCTTGGCTGGAATTCCATCCTATGTGTTCATTTGCACGTAGGTTCCTGGACCGGACATTGGTGTCCTTTGTTGGGTTCAAGGCACAACATTTTGATAATAGAAGCAGTTCTTGGGCAATAAACTCACGCAAATATAAAAATATTCTTAACAAGGAATGCTTTTTTAAAATCCCAATTTTTACTGGAAAATTGGCTGGAGATTTGGAGATTTTGTGTTTTTTAATAGCTATGATCTCGATGCCATCATTAAAGGTAAGGAGAGCAAAATAAAAAAAGAGAGAAAGAGAGAGAAATTTAGAAATAGAGGGGTGACACTTTTCTTAAATTCTATTGGCAAAAATAGTATCAGTGAAGAGAAGAGTCCTGTCTTAGGAGAAGAAAGCTGAATGACCTCAGGAAAAAATCGTCAGATTCAAGCCCCAGCCATTTATTTATTTATTTATTTATTTATTTATTTATTTATTTATTTGAAAGAGGAGGGGAGAGAGATAAGAAGCATCAACTCATAGTTGCATCACTTCAGTTATTCATTGACTTACTTTCTTTTTTTTTTTTTTTTTCATTTTTCTGAAGCTGGAAACAGGGAGAGACAGTCAGACAGACTCCCGCATGCGCCCGACCGGGATCCACCCGGCATGCCCACCAGGGGCTACGCTCTGCCCACCAGGGGGCGATGCTCTGCCCATCCTGGGCATCGCCATGTTGCGACCAGAGCCACTCTAGCGCCTGAGGGAGAGGCCACAGAGCCATCCCCAGCGCCCGGGCCACCTTTGCTCCAATGGAGCCTTGGCTGCGGGAGGGGAAGAGAGAGACAGAGAGGAAAGCGCAGCAGAGGGGTGGAGAAGCAAATGGGCGCTTCTCCTGTGTGCCCTGGCTGGGAATCGAACCTGGGTCCTCCGCACGCTAGGCCGACGACGCTCTACCGCTGAGCCAACCGGCCAGGGCCCGACTTACTTTCTTCAGATTTCATTTTATTGATTTTAGAGAGAGTAACGAGGGAGAAGGCGAGGCAGAAAGGAGTGGGAAGCATCAACCTGTAGTAGTTGCTTTTCATATGTGCCTTAACCAGGCAAGTTCAGGGTTTTGAGCTGGTGACCTCAGCATTTCATTTGGACACTTGATCGCTTTTTCCACTGTGCCACCACAGGTCAGGCAACAATGTCAGTTTTTATCTGGGTCTCAGTTTTTAGATTTTACTTCCTTGGGGGGGCTGACCCTTCCTGACCCATCCTGCTGCATGCTCCCACCAGCTCTTTCTCCTCAGGTAACCTAGCCTATAAGCCCATGAGAACAGGTATATTGTATAGTCAGCCTCTAACATAATGCCTGGGCTATGGTGGGTGCTCACGAAAGAACTACAGATTGACAAACGTGACTGCTCAAACCCTTGCTCACCTTACTTTCCCTACAACCTAATTTTGTGTACTGTTCTGTTTCTACCTCCCAGGGCAATATCGTTTCCATATATTTGTATTTATTTATTCATTTTCGAGAGAAGAGAGAGTGAGTGAGAGAGAGAGGGAGAGAGAGAGAGAATGGACGAGGAGCAGGAAGCATCAACTCCCATATGTGCCTTGACCAGGCAGGCCCAGGGTTTTGAACCAGCAACCTCAGTGTTCCAGGTCGATGTTTCTTCCACTGCGCCACCACAGGTCAGGCTGTTTCCATATTTTTTAATGTGTGTATTTCTTATGAATTCAAGTAAAATATGAACTACTGGTGAATGGGCCTCAATTTTATTCTTCCTTGCATTCCCCTGGCCAGCAAGAACAGTACTGAAAACCTAATGGGGGGGAGGGTGTTATAAATACTTCCTGATCTGTTTAGTGAATGGATAAGACTAGGCCCCAAATTAACAAGATCTTTTTTTCTTATTTCTCCCCACCCTCCTCCACGGTCTATGACTTATTCCATTTACCCCATGGCTCTAACCTTCGTTGGCCCCAGATCACTCAGCCAAAATAAGAAGAGATGGAGCCCATAATTAAGCCTACTCAAAAGTGTCTTCACAAAAACATTCTCTTCAGAACTTAAAAAAGCCAGATTAAACTTCCCATAATCCTTTATTAGGGTCCTGAGACACAGCAGTTACCCCCTTAATTCGAGTGATAGAACCAACCTAGCAGGTTGGTAATGAGAGCCCTTTGTCTCAGTTTTCCCATATGTATAATGGGGTTAATAACACCTGCCTCCTACTTTCTACACAGAAACGTGGTGAGATAATGTCATAACATGCACAGCAGTCCTCAGATGAAAGGTACCATATAAATACCACATGCTATTAAAGGCCCTTGGCCTGTGGAAGATCATGGAGACTTTATTGCTTATGGTGATCACAGCAAGATGGATGAAAAGCCAGGGGTTTGCACCCAAGGACTTCTTGGCGCTGGGACTTGGCAGCTGCCCATGAGAATTAGGATCTGTACATGAAGCAAGGGCCTAAAATCAATTTGGCAATAATCCCAGAATGCTTTAAAATTAAAAAAAAATGATAAAATAACTGACTATGGTCAAATACTTGATCCAAATTGGTATTCTATTAAATACCCTTCATCCACTCCCCAGAGATCTATTCCTCCTGGGGCTTTTAATCTAATAACTGACTGTTCTCTCTAGATGCTGCACTGTCACCACTCTGGGACTTTCTCACTTTTTCAGTATTTTGGAGCCTGAATTTTTCTTGTTCTTGTTTTACACTTTTGTCTTGCTGGGAGATATCCTCAGTAGCTTCCTCCAACAGGCATATTAAAAACAAATGTTTGATGACGTCAGAGTAATGGCGGGGTAGGAAGCGATACCGATAAATCTCCCCCAAAACTCAACAAGATCTTCAACCAGAAACAGAAAAACCTATACTTGGAGCTTCCAGATGCTTCGCAATACACCCAAAGGTATGATTGAGTGAAAAATTGGCTAAATATATAACCAAACCCCGAAGGAAATAGGGAGTAAGAAATGCTCCTCCTTCCTCACTAACCTAAACAGGGCGGCTTTCTCTGGTAACTGTGAATATAGAAACTGAGGCGGGCAAAGGGGGTAAATAGATCCAGGCCGCCGCAGCACAAACGGCGGAACCAGGCTGTGGCACAGAGATCCAAGCCAAGGAAAATTTGATCCTGTGGCAACCCGGGCAATACAAGCTAACACTCGCGCCAAACCCAAAGAAAGAAAGAAAAACAGAGCGGCCATTTTACCCGGTCTCCTGGTCGGTGCGTAGTTAGTGGGCGAGAATTTCTTCCTGGGAAAGCCACGCACGGGAGGGAGTGAGAACTAATTCCAATGGTGGAGATTTTCCGTGCTGGAGGGTGTTTCACTCAGAGGGAACCGCGGCCGGCCTCATATCCTGGTTTGCGCACGCAGATAAGGAGTGAGCGATTCCTCCGAGTGCCTTGGCAGTGCGCGCCCGAGTTATCGCACAGAGGGGCAGAGTCAGGGGCCTTTGTGTGGGCCAAAGCGGAATCTCGAGCCGCCCCAGCGCCTTGCAAAAGCCGCGCACGGGGACGGAGCGAGACTCAATTCCAACGGTGGAGATTTTCCGTGCTGGAGGGTGTTTCACTCAGAGGGAACCGCGGCCGGCCTCATATCCTGGTTTGCGCACGCAGATAAGGAGTGAGCGATTCCTCCGAGTGCCTTGGCAGTGCGCGCCCGTGTTATCGCACAGAGGGGCAGAGTCAGGGGCCTTTGTGTGGGCCAAAGCGGAATCTCGAGCCGCCCCAGCGCCTTGCAAAAGCCGCGCACGGGGACGAAGTGAGACTCAATTTCAACGCTACAACTTTTCCCTGCGGTTGGGGGTTTCACTCAGAGCGTGAGACTGCTGGCCGGATATCCTGGTCGCAGACAGTGAGTGAGAGTTTCCTCCAAGTGCCCCGGAAGTGGGCGCCCGCTTGTGTTACCGGACAGAGTGGCAGAGCCAGAGGTCTTTGAGTGGGCAGAAAGCCCGCCTGATTATGCTAGCAGCTCTGACTGACTGAGCCTTACCCAGAGCCCTGTGCTGAGTGGAAATAGAGTGGGGAGTTGCCAGCTCTTTGAGCCTCTTACTATCCAGGCAGAGGCAGCAGCAACCCCATAGCTGGATTATCAGGCTACTAATTGAGGAAGGAAAGACTAGGAGAAAGGCTCCAGGAACACGGACTCTCTCACTGTCGGAGCCTATAAATGCTATTGAGCTTCGACTGCCAACGAGACTAAAGCACAATACATGACATTGCCATAGAGACTTATCAACTGCAAACCTCTACCTGAGCGTGCCAAAGGGGCAGAACCCGGGGTACAGAGTCACCGACCAGGAAGAGGGAGAGAAAAGAAAAAGCAAGAAGATAACCTCTCAAAATCAAGAATAATCTGCAGACTTTATAACCTATCCCATTTTATTATATTTGTTTGTTTGTTTCTCTTATCTTCATTCTTGATACTTTTTATTCCTCCTCCAATTTGGCCGATTAACTCTCTACCGGTCTTACTCTCTCCTCTTCTTGAACTACACTACCCATAAGTGTTACATCTCCCATTATCTTTTCTCTTCTCTTCCTTTCTCTCTATGAGGGTTGCACTCCAAAACCCTTAACTCTCTCTCTCTCTCTCTCTCCTTTCTTTTTTCTTCTTTTAGTGGTTACCCCTTTTTTCTCTTTCTTTTCTCCCTCTATATTAGTTTCTTCCTTTCTCCTTTACATCTCCTCTCATTCAAACCTCAATAACAAACAAATTATCTTATCTGGGACTCAAACCTATGTTTGTGGCATTTTGGGGGGTTTTTACTTCACCTTTTTAACTCACTAGCAGTGCTCTCATCCCTGGCTCTCCATATTATCTAGTTCTTGTTCCACTAAATACAATAGTAATTTTTTAATTTGTCCCCCCATTTTTCCGTTTTCCTCTTATTCCTCTCATCATAACTCTTAGACAACCAACACCTAAAAGCAAATCATTTCATTCTTGACCCAAATTTTTTCCTTATTTGCTTTTTGTGGGTCCATACGCTCTTTTTTTTTCTTTTTTCTTTCCTTTTTTTTTTTTCTTTTTTTTTTTTTTTTTTTTCCCCCTTTATTACTTTTTCCCAATTCAGGCCCTCCATCACAGGCATTGTTTGTTATAATTCACAGTCCACCACAAGATTTTCTCAAAAAAGAGGGGAGAGGAGAGGAGAGGAAAAAAGGAGGGGGGGAATAATTTCTTTTTTTTTAATTTTAATTTTATTTTTCTTTATTTCATTATTAATTTTTTTTAAAAAAAAACAACTCTTTTCGATTTTTAATTTTTTTATTGTTATTTTTTTTAACTTTTTATTCTTTATTAAATCTCATTAATACTATCAACAAAACCACCCTCAGATGCCATTAAGGAAGAGAAAATCGAATATCATGGATACAAAAGAAAGAGAGGTAACACAGCTAGATGAGGAAAAATCTATGGAGAAAAAATTTAATATATTGGAAACCTTGGAGCTAAATGAGAGAGAATTCAAGATAGAAATACTAAAAATCCTCCAAGATATACAAGAAAACACAGAAAGGCAATTTAGGGAGCTCAGAAAACAACTCAATGAACACAAAGAATATATGTCCAAGGAAATTGAAACTATAAAAACAAATCAAACAGAGATGAAAAACTCAATTCACAAGCTGAAAAATCAAATAACAAGCTTAGCTAATAGAACAGGTTAGATAGAAGAGAGGATTAGTGAAATAGAAGACAAGCAACTTGAGGCACAACAGAGAGAAGAAGAAAGAGACTCAAAAATTAAAAAAAATGAGATAGCCCTACAAGAATTATCTGACTCCATCAAAAAGAATAACATAAGAATAATAGGTATATCAGAGGGAGAAGAGAGAGAAAATGGAATGGAGAACATACTCAAATAAATAATAGATGAGAACTTCCCAAGCCTGTGGAAAGAACTAAAGCCTCAAGTTCAAGAAGCAAACAGAACTCCAAGTTTTCTTAACCCCAACAAACCTACTCCAAGGCATATCATAATGAAATTGACACAAACAAACAGCAAAGAAAAAATTCTCAAGGCAGCCAGGGAAAAGAAGAATACAACATATAAAGGAAGGCCCATTAGATTATCATCAGATTTCTCAGCAGAAACTCTACAAGCTAGAAGAGAGTGGACCCCAATATTTAAAGTCCTGAAAGAGAGGAACTTTCAGCCTCAAATACTATACCCATCAAAGCTATCCTTCAAATACGAAGGAGAAATAAAAACATTCACAGATACAGAAAAGATGAGGGAATTTATCATCAGAAAACCCCCACTCCAGGAATTACTAAAGGGGGTTCTCCAATCAGATACAAAGAATAAAAAAAAAACAGAGCCACAAGTAAAAGCTCCAAGAAGAACACAATAAAACCAAATTTAAACTGTGACAACAACAAAAAGAAAGAGGGGGAGAAGATGGAGATTAACAGTAGCAAAGGACGATGGAGTGCAAAAGTACTCACAAAATAGTTTGCTACAATGAACAAGGTAGGGACCCTTTTCATTACTCAAAGGTAACCACCATTGAAAAAACCACCACAGAAGCACATGAGATAAAAAAGATAGCAACAGAGGAAAGATGTATGGAATACAACCAAATAAAAACAAAAGATAGAAAAACGAAAGAGAAGGATCAAACAAGACACAAAACTAACAGAAAGCAAGATATAAAATGGCAATAGGGAACTCACAAGTATCAATAATTACACTAAATGTAAACGGATTAAACTCACCAATAAAAAGGCACAGAGTAGCAGAATGGCTTAAAAAAGAAAATCCAACTGTATGCTGCCTACAGGAAACTCATCTAAGTAACAAGGATAAAAACAAATTCAAAGTGAAAGGCTGGAAAACAATACTCCAAGCAAATAACATCCAAAAAAAAGCAGGTGTAGCAATATTCATATCGGATAATGCTGACTACAAGACAGGAAAAGTACTCAGAGACAAAAATGGCCATTTCATAATGGCTAAGGGGACACTGAATCAAGAAGACATAACAATTCTTAATATATATGCACCAAACCAAGGAGCACCAAAATATATAAGACAGCTACTTATTGATCTTAAAACAAAAACTGACAAAAATACAATCATACTTGGAGACCTCAATACACCGCTGACGGCTCTAGATCGGTCATCCAAACAGAGAATCAACAAAGACATAGTGGCCTTAAACAAAACACTAGAGCACCTGGATATGATAGACATCTACAGGACATTTCATCCCAAAGTGACTGAGTATACATTTTTCTCCAGTGTACATAGATCATTCTCAAGAATTGACCATATGTTGGGCCACAAAAACAACATCAGCAAATTCAGAAAAATTGAAGTTGTACCAAGCATATTTTCTGATCATAAAGCCTTGAAACTAGAATTCAACTGCAAAAAAGAGGAAAAAAATCCCACAAAAATGTGGAAACTAAACAACATACTTTTAAAAAATGAATGGGTCAAAGAAGAAATAAGTGCAGAGATCAAAAGATATATACAGACTAATGAAAATGACAATACGACATATCAGAATCTATGGGGTGCAGCAAAAGCAGTGATAAGAGGGAAGTTCATATCGCTTCAGGCATATATGAACAAACAAGAGAGAGCCCAAGTGAACCACTTAACTTCTCACCTTAAGGAACTAGAAAAAGAAGAACAAAGACAACCCAAAACCAGCCGAAGAAAGGAGATAATAAAAATCAGAGCAGAAATAAATGAATTAGAGAACAGAAAAACTATAGAAAAAATTAATAGAACAAGGAGCTGGTTCTTTGAAAAGATCAAGAAAATTGACAAACCCTTGGCAAGACTTACCAAGGAAAAAAGAGAAAGAACTCATATAAACAAAATCCAAAATGAAAGAGGAGAAATCACCACGGACACTGTAGATATACAAAAAATTATTGTAGAATACTATGAAAAACTTTATGCCACTAAATTCAACAACCTAGAAGAAATGGATAAATTCCTAGAAAAATACAACCTTCCTAGACTGAGTCAAGAAGAAGCAGAAAGCCTAAACAGACCTATCAGTAGAGAAGAAATAGAAAAAATCATTAAAAACCTCCCCAAAAATAAAAGTCCAGGCCCTGACGGCTATAGCAGCGAATTTTATCAAACATTCAAAGAAGACTTGGTTCCTATTCTACTCAAAGTCTTCCAAAAAATTGAAGAAGAAGCAATACTTCCAAACACATTTTATGAGGTCAACATAACCCTCATACCAAAACCAGGCAAGGATGGCACAAAAAAAGAAAACTACAGACCAATATCTCTAATGAATACAGATGCTAAAATACTAAACAAAATACTATCAAATTGAATACAACAACATATTAAAAAAATAATACATCATGATCAAGTGGGATTCATCCCAGAATCTCAAGGATGGTTCAACATACGTAAAACGGTTAATGTAATACACCATATCAACAAAACAAAGAACAAAAACCACATGATCTTATCAATAGATGCAGAAAAGGCTTTCGATAAAATACAACACAATTTTATGTTTAAGACTCTCAACAAAATGGGTATAGAAGGAAAATATCTCAACATGATAAAGGACATATATGATAAACCATCAGCTAACATCATATTAAATGGCACTAAACTGAAGGCTTTCCCCCTTAAATCAGGAACAAGACAGGGTTGTCCACTCTCTCCACTCTTATTTAATGTGGTACTAGAGGTTCTAGCCAGAGCAATCAGACAAGACAAAGAAATAAAAGGCATCCATATCGGAAAAGAAGAAGTAAGGTATCACTTTTTGCAGATGATATGATCCTATACATCGAAAACCCCAAAGAATCCACAAAAAGACTACTAGAAACAATAAGCCAATACAGTAAGGTCGCAGGATACAAAATTAACATACAGAAGTCAATAGCCTTTCTATATGCCAACAATGAAACAACTGAGAAGGAACTCAAAAGAATAATCCCCTTCACGATTGCAACAAAAAAATAAAATACTTAGGAATAAACATAACAAAGAATGTAAAGGACTTATATAATGAAAACTATAAACCATTGTTAAGGGAAATTGAAAAAGATATAATGAGATGGAAGAATATACCTTGTTCTTGGCTAGGAAGAATAAATATAATCAAGATGGCTATATTACCCAAAGCAATATACAAATTTAATGCAATTCCCATCAAACTTCCAATGACATTTTTTAAAGAAATAGAGCAAAAAATCATCAGATTTATATGGAACTATAAAAAACCCCGAATAGCCAAAGCAATCCTAAAGAAAAAGAATGAAGCTGGGGGCATAACAATACCTGACTTCAAACTCTATTATAGGGCCACGACAATCAAAACAGCATGGTATTGGCAGAAAAATAGACACTCAGACCAATGGAACAGAATAGAAAGTCCAGAAATAAAACCACATATATATAGTCAAATAATTTTTGATAAAGGGGCCAACAACACACAATGGAGAAAAGAAAGCCTCTTCAATAAATGGTGCTGGGAAAACTGGAAAGCCACATGCAAAAGAATGAAACTGGACTACAGTCTCTCCCCCTGTACAAAAGTTAACTCAAAATGGATCAAAGATCTAAACATAAGACCTGAAACAATTAAGTACATAGAAGAAGACATAGGTACTCAACTCATGGACCTGGGTTTTAAAGAGCATTTTATGAATTTGACTCCAATGGTAAGAGAAGTGAAGGCAAAAATTAATGAATGGGACTACATCAGACTAAGAAGTTTTTGCTCAGCAAGAGAAACTGATAACAAAATAAACAGAAAGCCAACTAAATGGGAAATGATATTTTCAAACAACAGCTCAGATAAGGGCTTAATATCCAAAATATACAAAGAACTCATAAAACTCAACAACAAACAAACAAACAATCCAATAAAAAAATGGGAAGAGGATATGAATAGACACTTCTCCCAGGAAGAAATACAAATGGCCAACAGATATATGAAAAGATGCTCATCTTCTTTAGCTATTAGAGAAATGCAAATCAAAACGGCAATGAGATACCACCTCACACCTGTTCGATTAGCTGTTATTAGCAAGTCAGGTAATAGCAAATGTTGGAGAGGCTGTGGAGAAAAAGGAACCCTCATCCACTGTTGGTGGGAATGTAAAGTAGTACAACCATTATGGAAGAAAGTATGGTGGTTCCTCAAAAAACTGAAAATAGAACTACCTTATGACCCAGCAATTCCTCTACTGGGTATATATCCCCAAAACTCAGAAACATTGATACGTAAAGACACATGCAGCCCCATGTTTATTTCAGCATTGTTCACAGTGGCCAGGACATGGAAACAACCAAAAAGCCCATCAATAGATGACTGGATAAAGAAGATGTGGCACATATACACTATGGAATACTACTCAGCCATAAGAAATGATGACATCGGAACATTTACAGCAAAATGGTGGGATCTTGATAACATGATACGAAGCGAAATAAGTAAATCAGAAAAAACCAGGAACTGTATTATTCCATACGTAGGTGGGACATAATAGTGAAACTAAGAGACATTGATAAGAGTGTGGTGGTTACGGGGGGGAGGGGGGAATGGGGGAGGGAAAGGGAGAGGGGGAGGGGCACAGAGAGAACAAGTTAGAGGGTGACGGAGGACAATCTGACTTTGGGTGGTGGGTATGCAACATAATTGAATGACAAGATAACCTGGACTTGTTATCTTTGAATATATGTATCCTGATTTATTGATGTCACCCCATTAAAAAAATAAAATTATAAAAAAAAAAACAAAAAAACCCCCAAATGTTTAGTTATGAATGTCTAGACATTTTTTTTTTAATTTTGCCTTCAGTGTAAGTGATAGTTTATCTGGGTAGAGAATTTAAAGTTGGAGCTAGTTTTTTCCTAGAACTCTGAAGGCCTTCTTTCACTGTCTTCTAGTTCCCAGTGTCACCGAGGAGAAGTCTGGTGCCAGCCTGATTCTTGTTTCTTTGTGGGTGATCTATTTTCTTCATCTTAAAATCTCAGAGGGTTTTCCTTTCTCCTTACCATTTTAAAATTTCACAATGATATGTCTAAATGGGGGTCTGTGCTACAGACTTAGTGAGTCCTTTCAATTTAGAAATGTTTATCTTTATCTTCAAAGTTTTTTCATACAGTATCTTTGATAATTTTTTTCTTTGTTTTTCTGAACTCTTCACTTTTACCTCGTAGTTGTTATGAGCTGAGTTATCTGTGCCAAAATTCACATGTTGGAGCCTAATCACCAGGACCTCCAAATGTGACTCTATTTGAAGATAGGGCCTTTAAAAAGGTGATGAAGTTAAATTAATACCACTAGGGTGGGCCCTAATCAAGTATATTGGTATCCTTATAAGACAAGGAAAATTGAACACACAGAGAAACACCATGTGTGCATGCATAGAGGAAAGACCAGAGGAGGATGCAATGAGGAGGTGGCCATCACGAGCCAAGGAGAGAAGCCTCAGAAGAAAGCATATGTGACAACACATTCACCTTGAACTTCTAGCCTCCAGAACTGAGGGGTAATAAATTTCCATGTCTAAGCTACCTAGTCTGTGGTATTTTGCTATGTCTGTTATGGTAGCCTTAGAAAACTAATACACTGATCAAGTTCAAATGACAAATATAGAAATAAACAAATTTTAATGGGTTTCTTTTAATAAAGAATATTTATTGGCCCACTTAACTAAATCATCAAAAGTGGTTGGTTGGCCATGACCACTGCTGAATTCAGGGGGCCAACCAATATCACCAGAAAATGACTTCTTTCATCTCTCAGCTCTATACTCTTCCGTTCTGCTTTTATTCACAGATCCTGGGTGGGGGTAGAGTTACATGCTCCAAGATTTAAGCATAGTGGGAAAGAATATCTACCTTTTTCCTGCAGCTCTAAAAAAATATCTTCTTTTTCTTCATTGGTCTCTTTTGAGCCACATGTTCTGAGCCAAATACTGAGACCAGGAAGTGTAGTGCCCTGATTATCTAATCTGGTATTACATACTCCCCTTCTGAGCTGAGGGTGTGGAGTCATCCCCATGTAAACTGAATGAGTGTGAATGAAAGAGCGGTGGTTGTCTTATATCAGAAGGAATAAATGCTGGGGTGCTAAAGAATAGCAAAGATTTGTACGTGCTAGGATAAATTTAGCATTTTGATTTATATGTGTCTGGTAAGAAGAGCATAGCTGCAATTCATTAGCATAAATTTGAGGTATTTAGTAGTAGAGAAATGGCGGGTGAAAGGAAGTAAGGATTAGATTTAAATAGTATATATTTAGCGAGCATCTACTCTGTATTTTGGAGGGAAGTGAAGATGAAGACAAAGAACATATTTATCTTCAGTGAGTGTGTGTGTCGTCAGTGATTGTTGTGGAGTTTCCATGTGTGGCACCTTTCCATGACATTTGTCTTTGCAGTGGGATGGGGAGTTATGACTTGTCTTATTCATCAACACTTGAAGCTCTATGAGAGAGCTCTGGGAAAAGAAATTCATTCTGGGGGAGTATCATTACTAGTCCTATATCCTTAGAATTGTGTTGATTTTAATAACCTCTGTTAATGGATGTGCCCATGCACCTTTCTTTGATAGATAGCTTCCAAAGTGATGTCAGTGTAGAGAAAGTGGGCATTATTTCTGTTAAGAAATCTAAGAGTCAATGAGATTGGAACATGCTTTGCAACTATCCTCAGGAAAGCCATTTCTGGGGTTGGTTCCAGGTTCCATTACTGACTCATTGGATAGCCTTTGGTCTGCAATTCATAGATCATTGCCTCAGTTTCCCCATTTGAGAACAAGCCCAACCAGATTTGTTTCCTTCTCTAAGATGTAATATGTAATTAGAGTTTTACTCTTCTTTTCTTAATGTTTATTAAATTTATTGGGGTGATATTCGTTAATAAAATTTTATAGGTTTCAAGTGTACAATTTTAATTTGTATATTGTATTGCATGGGTTGCCACCCCAAATCAAGTCTCCTTCTGTTGCCATTTATTCCTCCTTTACCTTCTTCTACCTCCTTCTACCTGCCCCTCTTTCCTCTGGTAGTCACCATACTGTTGTCTGTGTGTGTGTGTGTGTGTGTGTATTTTTTTTTTGCTTAATTTCTTCACCTTTTTCACCCAGCCCCTAACTCCCCTCCCCTCTATCAGCTGTCAGTCTGTGCTCTGTTATCTATGATTCTGTTTCTATTTTGTTTGTTAGTTTATGTTGTTCATTAGATTCCACATATAAGTGAAATCATATGGTATTTGTCTCTCTCTGACTGGCTTATTTCACTTAGCATAATACTCTCCAGGTACATCCATGCTGTCACAAAAGGTAATATTTTCTTCATTTTTACAGCCAAGTAGTATTCCATTGTGTAAATGTACCATAGTGTCTTTATCCACTAATTTGCTAATAAACACTTGGACTGCTTCAAAATCTTGGCTATTGTAAAAAACACTGCAATGAACATAGGGGTACATATATTCTTTTGAATTAGCATTTCAGGACTCGTAGGATATATTTGTAGAAGTAAGATCACTGGGTCAAAAGGCAGTTTCACTTTTAATTTTTTGAGGAACCTCCATACTATTTTCCACAGTGGCTGCACAAGTCTGCATTCCCACCAGCAGTGCATGAGGGTTCCTTTTTCTCTGCAATATTGATTTATTAATAATAGCCATTCTGACAGGTGTGTGGTTTTAATGTTCATTTCTTTGATGATTAGTGACATTGAACATCTTTTCATGTCTATTGGCCATCTATATGTCCTCCTTGGAGAAATGTCTGTTAGGTCCTTTACCTATTTTTTAATTGGATTTTTTATTTGTTTTGTTTTATGGTGTTGAGTAGTATGAGTTCTTTATAAATTTTGACTATTAACCTCTTATCAGAGCTTACCAGAGGTATCATTGGCAAATATGTTCTCCCATTCAGTGAATTGTTCTTTCATTTTGTTGATGGTTTCCTTTTCTGCGCAAAACCTTTTTACTTTGCTGCAGTGAACATATGTTTATATTTTCTCTTATTTCCTTGCCCAAGGAGATGTATCAGAAAAAATATTGCTATAAGAAATGTTTGAGCTTTCACTGCCTTCTAGGATTTTTCTTCTAGGATTTTGATGTTTTCAAGTATTAAATTTAAGTCTCTAATCTATTTTGAGTTAATTTGTGTGTATAGTTTAAGAAGATGGTCTAATTTCATTTTTTGCACATATCTGCCCAATTTTCCCAACACCATTTATTGAATAGACTCTCTTAGCCCCATTGTATGTCCTTGCCTCTTTTGAGTTGTACTTTTCTTCCTCTCCTAAATTTATTTCTTCCCACAAGCTGCTGTCACTGCCAACTAATCTTAGTTAGAAGGGAAGTGGTATTCATTACCATTATCATTATTATCATCATCTCATAACTACCACAGTAATGATAGCTTATATCTATTAAACACTTTCCACAAATCAAGAACTCTAAGTGATTATTTTTAACAACACTTCATGGTAAGTGGTCTCATTAAATTATCCCTATTTAACCTATGAGGAAACTGAGGCACAGAGGAGCTAATATGGATTAGCCTCTCTGGAGTCATTGTTCTTATCTATTAGACACTGCTATCTGCCTGAACAGCAGAAAGTCATAGGGCTTATGGAACAACACCAACTTCTAGCCCAAGACTCCCCAGAGAACTACAACTACTTGGGAGATTTAGAGAGCAATTTAATGGTCGTGGAGCCTAACACTCAGTTCATAGATGAGGTAGTTGAGGTTAAGAGATTGAGTAACTCACTCAAGTTCACACCTAACAGAATCTCTTTATCAACAATGATTTCCAAATACTGTTAGAGCCAACATCAGAGCTCATACATTAATTGCTAATTAACGAAATATTCTACTCCTCTAAAATTGTTTCTCAATGACAAATAGAGAAGTTGCAAGCACATCTTTCTGATATGGGTTCTTTTCACTTCAAGAACTGAATCAGATTTTTCACATTCATATGTTTCATCCAACTCTTAAAATTCTTGCCAGTGTGTTCATGGGCTCCTCCTTGCTGTTCCACAGTATATACTGTTGATGTCATCTGATATCACAATGTCATCTGATATAGGAATTTTGTCATTAGCTCTTCTTTATTCTCTTTAAATATTATAGGGGTGTTTTTTATTTATTTATTTGAGCTTTCAGGCTGGTTTTAGAAGCTTTTGGAAGTATTTATTTATTTCTGTCCTGAGAAGTAAAAGTTTGAGTCATATCTCTGTGGGCTTTTTGCTCTTCAAATGCTAGATAAATCAATTTCTTTAAAATTCAGGCCATTGAGCTTTGTTTCAACATGAAACAAGAGTTAAAATGTCTTTGTACGTAAGAAGTTCCATAACAGACAATACACAGCCACCAGAGATGAATGAATTGCCCCAACATTAAATCAATTTTTCAGATAATGAATGAGGTAACTTTTTTTCAGTCACTGTGGGAAATCATCATATTCAGATTTACTTATCCCAGTACAAACTTACAGCTTATTGTTTTACTAGCATCCTTTTCACTCTTTATGATTTTATTTTGAAATGTATTATTTCTGTTACTATTTTAATCATGACTTTTATATTTTAATAAATCACATTTGAGGTTTTGATCCAATTTTCACATTGGGAACATACTATAATATAATAGTTAACATAAAAATGCTAATTGAACATTAATGATAACATACAAATGAGGTCAAATACTTTAGCTGAGACAAACCACTTTCTATTAATTCAGTGCTGGTCAGATTAAGCCAATTCAGTACTTGTAGGGCATGAACAACTTTTAAAAGTATAGCTTTTATTGGAAATTACATGAAATTTTTTGTAATAATAATCTTTTGTTTCCAAATCTGCAAAATAATTTAAATTAAAATTTCCATTGTTTTCCTCCTGGAAATGACCAAACCATCTGTAGCCAACTTGATAGATTATCGGCCAATCCTTATAGCTGGTGGGACCCACTGGGAGAAACAATGTTCCCAAGGGTTTATTCTGGAAGGATCTGTTTGTCTTCTAGAAATTTAACCACAAAAGTTAGATTCACATATCTCAGACAGCTTTGTGGTCTTTTACCAAATCATTTGAATTTGTCTCGGAGAGGTCCTGTTTCTGACTTAAATCTGTGTCTAACACAGTGGTACCAGTTGGAGGTTTAAGTAGGAACTGAAAGGGCCCCTTTCTCAGCAATATTGTTTTTGGTACCCATGTGAACAAAAATAACACAGAAGGAGGAACAAAATATTATCCATGTCTGGCATGGGCTCCTTAAAGATTTCACAAGACAGGGGTCTGCTTTTTCCCTTTGTCATGGATTGTATAGTGTCACTCCAAAATTCATATGCTGAATTCTAACCCCTCAGTATGTATTTGGAGATAGAGGCTTTGAAGAGGTCATTAAGTTGAAACGAGGTAATCAGAGTGAGTCCTAATTCAATATGATTGGTGTCCTTATAAGAAGATGAGATTAGGACACAGAGACACACAGAAGGAAAACCATGCAAAGAAACAGTGATAAGACAGCCACCCACAAGTTAAGGAGAGAAGCATGAGGAAAACACTTAACCCTGTCAACACCTTGAACTCAAAATCAGGTTTTCATCTGATAGTAGTTCCCTCAGCTTGAAAAACATCTTTTAGCATTCTTTGTAATGTGGGTATACTAGTGACAAACTCTCTCAGCAAACTTTTATCTCTCTAAAAATGACTTCATTGTATCCTCATTTTTGAAGGCATTTTTCATTATGTGTGTGCATTAGAGGTTGGGAAGAATGTTTTTGGACTGATATTGTATTTATGGGTAACTTTTCTTCTAAGACTGTATTAGCTCAATATCTCCATTAAAAAGCAAATTACAGAAAGTCCCAATAGTGAAAACCAAAGATTTTGAGAGAGTGCTGAGACTGCCGAGGCTACATTGTAAAGGGTTGCTTTTGACATGGAGAAATGCTATGTATGCTCTCTTATAGGATGCTAAGAGCCCAGCCTCTACAGATGTCTGCTTTAAAACCAAGGGGTCTTTATTGTAAAAAAAATGCTTCAGGCAAATGAAGCTTTTGATAAAAGTGACATACTAGATGGGGTCTTATACCACATAAAACACACTTGTAGGAAGAAGTATCAATATATGAAAACCTATTCTTTTTAAACGCCCCTTTCATTAGGATTTATTATAGTATCAGTTGTTCATTCATTCATAAGTGTTTGTTAAGCAATGCAGAGGTATTGTTGGAGAATATGAAACTGGGTTGGCATGGCATCTGTTTTATGAGAACTTGTTGGATAGCTGGGGACACAATCCATGAGCACAGGGTGGCTTGCACAGGGTGGCACAGCAGTCAGACACATTGACAAGGGCATCATGCTAGAGCAGGATTTAAAGGCCCAGGTAATGCAGAATGTGAGGACAAGGGGGCGGGGCTGACATTGGGATGGGAAATATTTCTGGAAGAGCTAGATTTTGATACTCACTTAGAAGGAGGTGGAAGCTGTGGATTAGAGAAGAGAAATTATGGAATTTGAGGAAAAACTGTTGGGTAAAGGAATTAAAGTATAAAAACATCAGAATTGACTTGGCAAAACATTTGTTTAGCTAGGGCATAGGCAGCAAGGTAGGAAGAAGGTAGACTGCAGACGCGTTGGCGTGGGGAGGTACAGGCTACATGGAGCCGAAGTTCACGGGAAGTCTTGACTACAAACTGAGCGGCTGTCGTTTGGTATGAAAGGTAACTGGGAAGCACTAAATGAAAAACTGCCGTAGGAAATAAAGAGTTTGTAAAAGGACCTCTGGAACAGAGAGCTGAAGGTTGGAGACCAACTAGTAAACTGTAATCATCCAACAGAAACAAAATGCAAGCCACACATGAAATTATAAATATTCTTACAATCACATTGGAAAAGTAAGAAAGAAAAATTAATTTAATAATATAACTTATTTTTCCTGATATCTAAAAATCACAATGTGTCAACATGTAACCTTTTTAAAAGTTAATAATTAACAAAAACAAAAAAAAGTTAATTAACTATTTAACAGTTTATTTTTATTTTTTAATTAAATTTACTGGGGTGACATTTGGTTAATAAGATCATATAGGTTTCAAGTGTACATTTCTATGATACATGAACAGTTTTTTTCATTTGAGTCTTTGAATGCCAGTGTACACTTATACTCACAGTACATCTCAATTTAGATGTTAAATTTTCATTGGATATATTTTATCTGTATTTAGATTTTATAAAATTTACAGTTAAAAGCAAGTGGCTTCCCACACTCAAGTTGTTCCCAACATACTTAAATGTTTTCCAATAACTGAACTGAGTATTAGATAATTAATTAAAATTAATTAAAATTAAAGTGTAAAAAATTCAGTTTCTCCGCTGTACTAGCCATACATTAAGTGCTCAATGTCCTCCTGTAGCCTGTGTCTACTATGTGGAGAGTGCAGGTGTGGAGGCTTGTCCTGGGGGCAAAGGTAAAAGTAGGGGCTGACGTAGAGAGGGTTTCCATCAGAATTGTGCTTATCTTGATTCACTAAGGAGCAGAGGGAGCAAATTAATTTTGTTCTGAAAAAGAATAAAGATGGTTTCTTTGTGTCTACAAACATTACATCATAAGTTCCCTGACAACAGGGACACACAATTGTACTCACATTTCTTTTTATCCTCACCCAATGCAATGCCTGATATATGGCAAGTAATTTTTTATTTTTATTTATTTATTTTTTTGTGACAGAGACAGAGAGAGAGACAGAGAGAGGGACAGATAGGGACAGACAGACTGGAAGGGAGACAGATGAGAAGCATCAATCCTTCGTTGCGGCACCTTAGTTGTTCATTGATTGCTTTCTCATATGTGCCTTGACTGGGGGGCTACAGCAGACAGAGTGACCCCTTGCTCAAGTCAGCGACCTTGGGTTCAAGCTGGTGAGCCTTGCTCAAACCAGATGAGCCTGCACTCAAGCCAGAGACCTTGGGGTTTTGAACCTGAGTCTTCTGCATCGCAGTCCGACACTCTATTGATTGCACCACTGCCTGATCAGGCCATGGCAAATGCTTATTAACAGGCTTCTCAGAATACCATGGTTTGTTCATGTTTGTCTGAATTACAAACCCATGTTCATCTCCTACTCATTATTGGCGTCTGATTGCAGAGAGGGGATGTGGAAGCATGTTCCTATCTGCCTCTCAGGGTCCCTGAATTAAAGATTGTTGAGTGGGAAGTCAGAAAAGGAGGTTGAAGAGAGCTTGATCTGGATATTCTCCCTTTTTTATTATTTTCTAGTCATTTTCCCCTTTCTACCCTCGTTTCTTCTTCCATTGTATTAGAATTAATCTCTGAAACAAACACAGAGAATGATTCCAGCATTATAAAAATCTGGGAACTTCTCATCTTCACCTCTGATTTCTATGGAGAGCCATGGTTGCTGCTGTGTGACAGCAAGGGTCCGATCAACCCTGCAGAAGGTGCCCCGACTCGCATCCCAGCCAAGATGAGAGTGAGTGGGTAGTCCTGCCACTTCCTGCCAGGCCATTCATTCACTATTGGGACTTATTAGAACACTATGCTCCCTGGGACCCCACAAGGCAGCCTTCAAGTGTGAGATATATATTTTGTAACACTTTTTTAAGAACTTCTTTTTAGTACAGTTTTGGATTTACAGAATAATTGAACAGATAGTATAGAGTTCCCCATACCCCTCCCCCACCATTTCTCCAAGTCACATCTTGCAGTAGTGTGGTACATTTGGTAAAATTAATAAGCCAGTATGAATGCATTGTTATCTACTAAAGTCCACAGTTTACATTAGGGTTTACTCTTTATGATGTACACTCGGCGGGTTTTAACAAATGCATAATGACATGTAGCCACCACGACAGTATCGTAGAGAATAGTTTCACTGCCCTAAAAGTCCCCTGTGCTTCAGGTAGTTAAGAAATCAAAAGGACAATAATATTTCATGACATGTGAAAATTATGTGACTTCAAATTGCAATTTCCATAAATAAAGTTTTATTGGGATACAGTCACATTCATTTGCTTACACATTATCTATGGCTGCTTTTGCTTTACCACAAAATTGAATAGTTGTACCAAGGACATCTGGCCTACAGAACTGAACATATTTACTGTCTGATTCCTTTACAGGAGAAGGTTGGTGACTCCTAGCCTAGTAAATAAGTTCTGGAAAGTTTGAATTGTCACCTCTCAGCACTTAGCAAGGGAATAAGAACCTAGTAAGCTTCTACTTTAACCTGACCTATTTAAGATATAAAATGTCCTGTCTGGAATGTTAGCAATTACTTCCATAGTCATCTTTCTCTTGGGGCCTGGAATCCTTCTGCCATTTTGCTGATGCATCTTTATCACTTCTGTCTTGATATGTACAGTTGAATGTTCATAAATCATCAAACTGTGGATCAAGGATTCACTCATTTGTTCATACATTGTCCCTCCCTCCCTGCAACGAATGTTCACTACTATTTGTTTTTTGTTATGCACAGTCCTAGTTAGCAGAGACTTAAAAAGCACCTTCATTCTTTAAGGAGGTCAGAAATGAGTGTGGGCGGCCAGGCAGATAAAATCACATCAACACAGTGTGGTAAGTGCCTCAGGCACCACTAATAGAATCATAGGCCCAAGAATCAAAGAACCACCAATCATTTATTTAACAAATGTCTACTAGGTATCTATTAAATGCCAGATATGGTGCTAGGTGTTGGGAATATTATGGTGGGCAAGACAGATCTGAAAGAGCTTTAAGTTTAACTTATAATTATCCTACTACAGGAAGATTTTGAGGCCATCTGATGCAATCCTCTTATCTATCTGATGGAAAACCTTTGTATAGCTGCCTTGGCAAGTGCCATTTCCATGAACATGGTTTATCTCCAGGAATAGAAAACTCATGGATTAATTTATATCTAATGTTAAATAATAGTAAATGTTTGTTTTTATTCTTTATTTGATTTATTTACCCTGTGCCTCTCAGTAGAAATTATATATCAGATTTCAGAGCTAAAAAGTGCTTGCTAGACATCTAAACTCATTTTTTTTCCTGTGATTGCTTAAAGTCTAATCAGGTGTTCCCTGGGGAGCCTTCCACATGACTAAGGACCCATGATCTCCCTCCTTTGTGACTCTGCCTTCCCCTAGGTGTTGTGCCTCTCCTAAGTGTTGTGATGGCAGAGGAGAGAGTCAAGAATCACACTTGAGCCTGACCAGGCAGTGGCACAGTGGACAGAGCATCGGAATGGGATGTGGAAGACCCAGGTTTGAAACTCCAAGGTCAATGGTTTGAGTGCAGGCTCATCTAGCTTGAGCACAGGCTCACCAGCTTGAGCATGGGGTCATTGGCTTGAGAATGGGATCACAGACATGACCCCATGGTCTCTGGCTTGAGCCCAAAGGTCACTGGCTTGAGCTCAAAATCTCTGGCTTGAGCAAAGGGTCACTCGCTCTGTGGTAGCCCCACAGTCAAGGCACATATGAGAAAGCAATCAATGAACAACTAAGATGCCATAACAAAGAATTGTTGCTTCTCATCTATCTCCCTTCCTGTCTGTCTGTCCCTATCTGTCCCTCTCTCCAACTCTTACTCTGTCAGTGTCAAAAAAAAAAAAAAAAAAGAAAAGAATCACCCTTAAAAGGGTTTTATGGGACAGTCTTGGAAGTGGCATACAACACTACTGTCTATCAACCATGGGAGGCCGAACTTCGAGGGAGACTAATAAATTTATTCTTGTTGTATGTCCTGGAAGAGGAAGTAGGTTAATTAATCAGCTCATCAGTCTTTACTACGGTGGGATACTAAGAATCTGGTTGAATCGGGCTGTGTGTGCACAGGTTGCTCTCCTTGTCATTCCCATTTATTTCTTCTCCTCTTACTTGTTCATACATAGTTCAATTGAAAGACCCTTGTTGAGCCCTGGCTGGTTGGCTCAGCGGTAGAGTGTCGGCCTAGTGTGTGGAGGACCAGGGTTCGATTCCCGGCCAGGACACACAGGAGAAGCGCCCATTTGCTTCTCCACCCCTCAGCCGCGCTTTCCTCTCTGTCTCTCTCTTCCCCTCCCGCAGCCAGGGCTCCATTGGAGCAAAGATGGCCCGGGTGCTGGGCATGGCTCTGTGGCCTCTGCCTCAGGCGCTAGAGTGGCTCTGGTCGCAACATGGCGACGCCCAGGATGGGCGAAGCATCGCCTCCTGGTAGACAGAGCGTAGCCCCTGGTGGGCGTGCTGGGTGGATCCCGGTTGGGCGCATGTGGGAGTCTGTCTGACTGTATCTCCCTGTTTCCAGCTTCAGAAAAATGCAAAAAAAAAAAAAAAAAAGAAAGACCCTTGTTGAAACCTAGTATAAGGTAATGCCTACTCTCTTGGAGTAGGCATGAAACTTATATGAATATGTTCTAAAACATGCAGTCGGACCACAATGTGCCCCTTCAGGTCCCAGGAGTTGGTACCTGAAAGTAACCATGGGCAGACTTGTAATACCTGAACATTCTTTCATACACTCCACTAATGAAGGTAAGAATTTGCTCCCCTATGCATTAACATGGTGTAAACTTTGCTACTAAAAAAAAGAAAAAAAAAATGAATCCCATCAATTAGCAACATCTGGGAGTTTGTTAGAAATGCAGAATTTCAGACTCCAGCCCAGCAGTATTGAATTAGAACCAGCAATTTAATAGGATCCTCACATTAAAGTTTGGGACTAGTGTAAAGTTGACCTAGTGTAATTCATAAAGTTAATACTTTGCTCAGCTGGGATCACAGGCTTCTGCATGGGACACACTGTGCTGGTTCCTGGTTTAGGGAAATCTTTCTGAGCTTCCATGGGGTGAACTCATTCTGTATGACCTTTTAGATAAGATATAACATTTTATGCTGGAACACATTTTAGGTATTTCTAACAATAATAGATGGATAAAAGAAAGAATGAAAGAACAACAGAAAGAAGAATAAATGAGAGGAAAAGAAAACAAGGAAGGAAGGAAGGAAGGAAGGAAGGAAGGAAGGAAGGAAGGAAGGAAGGAAGGAAGGAAAGAAGGGAGGGAGGGAGGGAGGGAGGGAGGGAGGGAGGGAGGAAGGAAGGAAGGAAGGAAGGAAGGAAGGAAGGAAGGAAGGAAAAAAGAAAGAAGGAAGGAAGGAAGGAAGGAAGGAAGGAAAGAAGGAAGGAAGGAAAGAAAGAAGAAAAGTTGACCTAGCTAGAGTGATGTCTGGACCAGAAATGCAGAAGCTGTCCAGGGATAAAACTCACTGGGTAGCTGCTCAGCTAAGACCACCCCTTCCTCTAATGTACATACTTACCATGCATATAAGTAACTAGGCATAACTAGGTATAAGTAACTTAAAATCACCTGTCCCTTGTGGTCACATTTGGGTTATGGGCAATGGGCCAACTCTTAGCAATTTCTGAAACAAACTCTGATTTTACTACCTTCCTGCTTTCTCTGCTTGTATGAAAATTCCTATTTATTCTTAAAAGCAAGCTTACATGCTAATTCTCTTGTGATTCCCTAAATCCAAAAGTTACCCCTTGCCTTCAATACCCTTCTAGACAGACCTTCCAGTTCATGAAGCTGTGACCACCCTTCCACTGCTAGCCTCCTCTTGTCCTCCTAAAATCCAGACTGGCCTCTTCCCCTTTTTTCAAAAAAGGAAGGTGCTAACTAGCTCATCAGGTAAATACATCATGTTTAGGTACTGTGAGGAGAACAAAAGAGTGGTCCAGGTGTTTTAACAGAGGGCTTCTGGAGTCCTTAATAAAGTTTAGTAAGTGCACGAAGGAAGGCTTCTATCCAGGGAGAGAGGAGCAGCGAGAAGGGAAGCAGAGAATTCCATTCTTGGGCTGTCGGAACAACTATGTTCTCTGCTTGTACACAGGTCTTTGTCACATGAAAAATTAACCTGGCCAAGATGGTTCTTTCTCAGCTTGGGTCTCCCCCAGGCAACACAGGGCAATAATACATTTACCCAATGGCTATGTGCATTAAGGGTGGGGAGATCTCTAAAAACTGCAGTTCTCAACCAGGATACAAGGTGGGGCGAGGCAACTCTGTGTGTGTGTGTGTGTGTGTGTGTGTGTGTGCGCGCGCGCGCGCGTGTTCCATGGGTGTGTATTCCAAACCTTGTGGGCTGAGCAGAAGGACTAATGGGCTTGTATATTTTGAGAAAGATTCCTTGGTATTTCTATTTCATTTACCTGTGGATAACTATCTTACATGAATCAGTTTCTCTTATTCATTGATTCATATAGCAATCATGTCATAACGTACTATACACAGAGAGATTAATAAAACAGTTCTTACCTTCTAAGTGCTTACAGTCTTGCTTGCTTGAAATTGGCCCATTTATGAATTAGTCCAGTCCTTGCCTGTCCTGATTCTTCCCCACTTCCACCCCGGGGAAGACTCTGCAGCCCTCCCTACCATGCTCCTGTCCTCACTTAAAAAATAATTAGTAAACTTTATTTTTTTTGAGCAGCCTTAGGTGTACAGAAAAATTGAGTAAGCATCCTCATATACCCCCTCACTCCCCACCCAGTTTCTCCTATTGTTAACATTAGTGTGATACATTTGTCACAAGTGATGAGCCAATATTAATATATTATTATTAAAATAAAGTCCACAGTTTATATTAGGGTTCATTGTTGGTGTACATTCTATGGCTTTGGACAAATATATAAAGACATATACTCATCGTATACTCATGGGCCCACTACCATTACTGTATCATCCTGCTGTTCTCAGGATCTGCCTCCACGCCTCCCCTGCCCGCGACTTAATAAGGTGAGATCCCGCTCAGTTGGGTATACATCAAGGTGGAGCATGTATTCAAGTTATCTGCCCCACCCCAAGATCTTGGCTGACTTAACACCCGGACATCTCTAAATTTCCACGGAACTGGACAGGAAATTACCCTGTGAATTTGGAAAGATCGGAAAGGAGATGACGAGAGGCTGTGTCCCTAGGCTCCGAAAGTTCCAAGAATCCAGCAGGCTAACACGGCAATTTAATTTCATGCTGAGCAGCCTCAGGGGTTTCCCAAGAAAGGCTAGAATTTTAGAAATGGCTTTTCTTTCATCTCGGTGACTCATTCCTCCTGAGCCCATCCCAGTTCTTTAATGGAGCATTTTGCGCATATAATTTCAGTGGTGCTACAATGTGTCTAATGAAGTAATAATTTATGGATGCACAGGGTATACGAGGCAGGAGGCCGGTCAGTTTAGTGAGTTCAGAAGTGAAGCCAGGGCATCAACCCAATTTATTTTTTAATTTTTTTTTTTTTTTTTTTGCAGAGACAGAGAGTCAGAGAGAGGGACAGACAGACAGGAACGGAGAGAGATGAGAAGCATCAATTACTATTTAGTTTTTTGTTGCGACACCTTCGTTGTTCATTGATTGCTTTCTCATATGTGCCTTGACCCGGGCCTTCAGCAGACGGAGTAACTCCTTGCTGGAGCCAGCGACCTTGGGTCCAAGCTGGTGAGCTTTGCTCAAACCAGATGAACCTGCACTCAAGCTGGCAACCTCGGGGTCTCGAGCCTGGGTCCTCCACATCCCCGTTCGACGCTCTATCCACTGAGCCACTGCCTGGTCAGGCGGCATCAACCCAATTTAGAAGCTGCCCGTTTCCCAGGTTCCGCTGGCTGCCTCACATTGGGCCCTGAGAAACCTGAGATTTCCAAGGACCCTAACAATATATATATTTTATCTTTAAAATCGTTGTTCCAGGAAAGCAGTAAGGCAGATGGTAGTCATTCCAGTTTGCAATATTGTATCTGAATCTGCTGGCAGCAGGTCCTGCTGGGTTCAGGAGCTATGAAGTTCCTCGGTAGAGGGACACTGATGTTTGGAAGGCAGAAATAAACAAATTCTTAATGGTCTGCTGGGCCACCCCAGGTGATGATTCAGGAGGTCAGGACTGTCCCCAGTTCTTTTCCAAGCTCTCCTGATGACGTTCCTTCTCCATTCCAGACTCCAGTGAGCTGCATCTGATCCTGTTTGAGTGCCTTCACCACCGCTCCCGTGGTAGTGTACTCCCCCCACCACGGAGCTCCTTATAACCTATTGTCACTGACTCCTTACACGTCCATAGCTCCCACTGGACTTTGTATTTACTTGGTGGGGTCTGGACAGGGACAGCCAGCTCCTAAAACAATGTTGGCAAAGTGACAGGTCAGCTGAATAAATGAATGAAGTGAATGGTGGCGGTGGCTCCACAAATGGCATCTCTGTGTCACAAAACAGAACTCTTACGGAGATTTACTGCTTCCCTCTTCAGCACATGCGCAGTCCATTTGGTCCTTAACTCCTTTCCGTTCTTTATCCTAAAACAGCTTTAGACCTCTTCATTTCTTTGTCCCTACCTGAGTTAAGACTGAGCATCTCTTATCAAAGTTGCCAGATAATATATAGGATGACCTCTTACATTGGAATGTAAAAAAAAAAAAGAAGAAAGAAGAAAGAAGAAAGAAAGAAAGAAAAAGAAAAAGAGAGAAAGAGAGAGAGAGAGAAAAAAACCCATTTACTTATGAAGTTTTATAAGTAAGTTCCAAATACTTTTTGGGACATACTCATACTAACACTTACTCATTGTTTGTATGAATTTCATATATAATTGGGTGGTTCTGTATTTAAACATTTAAAAATCTTTTAATTAAATTTATTAAGGTGACTTTGGTTAATAAAATTATATAGGTTTCCAGGGTAATAAGATATATACACGATGTATTAAAATTTTTTATTGTGATAAAAAACACAAAGATTTACCTTTTAGCCATTTTTAAGTATACAATTTAGTGGCATTAGTACATTCACAATGTTGTGCAACCACCACCACTATGCATTTCCAGAACTTTTTCATTTCCCCAAGTAGCAAATAACTCCTTATTTCTATTTTCCCACATCCCCTCGTAACACCCATTATACTTTCAGTCCCTACGAATTTGCTTATTCTAGGTGCCTTAGTGGAGTCAATCAAATATGAGCCCTTTTTTGTCTGGCTTATTTCAATTAGCGTAATATTTTCAATGTTCATACATATTGTAGCATGTATCAAAATTTTATTCCTTTTTTAAGTCTGATAAATATTTCATTGTTTATATATCCCACGTTTGTTTATCCATTCGTCTGTTAATGAGTTGAGGTTGCTTCACCTTTTGATTACTTTGACTAATGCTGCTCTGGACACTGGTGTGTAAGTCCATGGTTTTCATTCTTTTGGGTATAGACCTAGAAGTAGATTTGCTGGATCATCAGGTAATTCTATGTTTAACTCATTTTTTTCCTTTTTATTGAATTTATTGAGATGACTCCAGACAAAATTATACTGGTTTCAAGTGCACAATTCTATAACACACCCTCTGTGCACTTTGAACGTTGTGTGTTCACCACCCTAAGTCAAGTCTCTGTCCATCACCGTTTATCCCCCACCTCAGCCTCTACCTCCCCCACCTAACCTCTCCCTCAGCAATCACCCCACTGTTGTTCGTATCCATGAGTTTTTTTCTTTCTTTTTTTTTCCTTTTTTGCTCAATCCCTCCAGGAAGCATCAAACTGTTTCCACAACAGCCACATCATTTTACATTCTCATCAGCAATTCACGAGTGTTCCAATTTCTCCACATCTTTACCAACAGTTGTTACTTTCTGTTTCTAAAAAATTATAATAACCTTCCTGATGATGTAATATCTCACACTCTTTTCTCTTTTATTATCAATTAACTTGTAATAAGAACATTTAACATGAGATCTGCTCTCTTAACAATACAGTATTGGTGACTATAGGCTCAATGT
The DNA here is from genome assembly GCF_036850765.1 of Saccopteryx bilineata. NCBI lineage: Eukaryota > Metazoa > Chordata > Mammalia > Chiroptera > Emballonuridae > Saccopteryx > Saccopteryx bilineata. The sequence continues at coordinate 326,328,874 of NC_089490.1, read as the reverse complement.
TGTACAGCAGCTGTCCAGAGCTTACTCATCTTGCATCAATGAAGCTTTCTATCTGTCGGGCAGCAACTCCCTACTTCCTCCTCCTCCAAGTCCCACAGTTCTACTCTTTGTTTCTATGAGTTTGACTCTTTTAGATTCCTGGTGTAAGTGGTATCTTGCATTATTTGTCTTTTTGTGATTGGCTTATTTCACTTTACATGATGTCCTCAAAGTTCACCTATGTTGTCACATATTGCAAAATAGCTTTCTTTTTAGAAGACATTCCACTGTGTGTGTGTATACATATACATATACATATACACATATATATTTTTTATTCATTTATCTACCATGGATTTTTAGGCTGTTTCTACAATTTGGCTATTCTGAACTGGGCTGCGATGAACATGACAGTGCTAATACTGTATGTCTTTGAGATCCTGATTTTAATTATTTGGATAAATATAAACAAGTGGGATTTTATATATATAAATGTGTGTGTGTGTATATATATATATCAATAGATAGATTCTCCATACTGTTTTCCTTAGTAGCTACACCATTTTACATTCCCACCAACAGCGTACAAGGGTACCAATTTTTTCACATTTTTGACAACTTTTATCTTTTTTATAATGGTTATCCTAACAGGTGTGAGATCATATCTCATTGTGGTTTTGAGTTGTACTTTCCTGATTATTACTGATGTTGAATATCTTTTCTTATATCTGTCACCATTTGAATGTCTCCTTTGGATAAATGCCTAGTCAAGTCTTTTGCCCATTTTTAAATTGGGGTTATTTTTTTATTGATTATTTTTCTTATATATTTTGGGTATTATCTTATCTAGGGCTTGAAATTATTTTCTCTCCTTCCACTGGTTTCCCTTTTATGCTTCACTGTGGTTTTGATTTGTATTTGCCTAATGAGTAGTAATGTTGAGCAGCTTTTTAAATATATTTATTGGTCATTTATATGTCTTATTTGGTGAAATGTTCATTCTAGTCCTTTGGCCATTTTCAAATTGGGTTGTTTTTCTGTTATTGAGTTGTAGGAGTTCTTTGTATATTATGAAAATTAATCCCTGATACCATATATCAGATATATAATTTGCATATGTTTTCTCCCACTCCATGGGTTGTTATTTTAAGGGATCTTGTATTCTTATTTGTTAAGTCTGGTATGAGAGCTCTCTACACCATTGGTTCTCAGTCATGGGTGATTTTGCCTCACAAGGATATTTGGAAATGTCTGGAGATATTTTTGGATGTCACAACTAGGAAGGAGTGCCACTCATAATCTATTGGGGGACCAGGGATGCTGGTAAACATCTTACAATGAACAAGACAGCCCCTGGTAACAAAAAAAAAACTGTCTTGTCCCAGATGGCAATGATGCTGAGGTTGAGAAATTATGTACACTGCTACTCTTCAACTCATCACCTTCCAGGATATTAAGAAGTGGCAGCTCCAATGAGGACACTGCTCATGGAGCTTCTTAGGGTCCTCTGACATGAGTTTTGCTGCTATCAGTGGCAGTGAGAGGAAGCAAATCACAGCAAGGGATACTTAGAAAAATCCTCTGTTCACCTGCACCAGGAAGCTACGATAGTAGTGAACAAACCTTCTCAACTCTCAGGGACCAGGTCAAGTCTTACTTCTGATATGAAGCATCCCAGACAAAATAAGTATTTATTGAGCACCTGCTCTATACACTAGGGACTGTCCTAGGCAGTTTGACAAATATTATCTAATTTAATCCTCAATAATGATCTTAGAAGGTAGGTGTGATTTCTCTTTCATACATGAATAAATTAAGTTTTAAAAAGGTTATAACTTTATAAAATACTTCCTAAGTTAGATTTTTTTTTACTTGCATATTTTCCATGCTTAGCTCATAAACCGAAGAAAAGTGAAAACACAATATGCATTTGTCAAATAAGTAAAAGTTAACACAGCAATCAAGTGGAGGAGCCAGGGTTTACCTTCCCAGTTCAACTGTAGGATCTCTGAGAGCCAGAATAATTTCATATATATATCATTTGACATATATATATATTTAAAGATTTTATTTATTGATTTTACAGAGAGAGGAGAGAGAGTAGAAGGGGCAGGAGAAAGAGAAGTATCAACTCATAGTTGCTTCATTTTAGTTGTTCATTGATTGTTTGTCACATGTGCCTTGAATGGGCAAGCCCAGGTTTCAAACTGCCGCCTCAGAGTTCCAGGTTGATGCTCTATCCACTATGCCAACACAGAACAGGCCATTTGCTATGTAGTTTAAAATACTACCTTGGGTGCCTCACATACTGCTAAGAATATAATGAATGTTCTATAAGTACTTGGATTTTTGAACTGAGTACCATTTTGGAGCAGTACATTTCTTTGGAACCCGAATGTTTGTTTTGTATGGACTTCAAGGGATTCATAGACTCTCAGGGCTGGAATGTACCTTGGGGGCTAGGTAGTACAGCATCCAGCCTAATGACAAGATATACTCTTTAGCAGTGGTCAAGGTATGGTCCCTGGATTAGCAACATCAGCAGCATGTGGGAATTTGTTAGAAAAGCAAATTATCTGGCCCCACCCTGGACCTACTGAATCAGAAGCAGGGATGGGGCTGTGCAATCTGTGGTTTGACAATCTTTCAAGGTGTTTCTGATTCAGAGAATGTTGAAGCACTGGCTTATTGCAGTCCTGACTCATTGATTTGCTCATTTTTGGACATGAGCAATGATGGGTTCACCATAAAGGCGTTAGTATAGCTCGTTTGACTGTGCTTCATAGATGTTGTTTTTGACAAATTCAAGGCAAAACCCTCTACCAACAGAAAGACGACAACTTGCTTTATTGCTATATGCACTTTAATGTGGTGGTCGGGAACCGAATCCACAATATTTTCAAGGTGTGCCTGTATTATCAGATTGTCCATCCCAACTTCATATCATTTTAATTGTTAGAAAGATTCTTCTCATTTTGAGCCCAAATCTGTAGCCTGTTTCTATTTTCTAAAGCTAAATGGAATACAGTAGAATTTTCTATGTATAGATAAAGATAGGCATTCATGATGAACTACAAATTTGTCATTGGAGAGATGGGGGTAGGGTGAATGGCAATAGTTTAGGTTGCAGCTCATCACGGGTTATTTGGAAATTGGGCAGAACCTTTGAGGACTGTCTAAGATCAGATCAAGGCTCACATCACAGCCAGGACTAAATTACTGACCTCTTAGCTTTTTCCTTCACATCTTCCTCCACTTGATTTAGATCTCACTCCCTAGCGAAGCAGCTGATAGGAATCTCCCAGGGACTTCCCCGCCACCTGACACAAACATGATACGTACAACCAACGCTTGATTTTTTATAAATGGGGGCTTCAACTTCAAGCAGACTAGAGAAATTTGTCTTGATGTTTTTCATCTCTGGTTTTTTAATAGAATTGTGTACAGCAGGTTCTTCAAAAATGTTGTCAACATTGTTTCATTATAATATTGATGAGGAAAAAAATTGATTCCTGGCAGCTCTGCTTTCCTCCCACATCCCAAAGATGTGCTTGTGAGGTGAATCGGCATGCCAAGCTCGTCCCAGTCTGAGTGAGTGTGGGTGTGTGAGTGGCTCTGCAATGGATGGGCATCCTGCCCAGGGTGGGTCCCACATTGTGCCCTGAGCTGCTAGGACGGGCTCTGGCCACCTTTGACCCTAAACTGGAATCAGTGGGCTAAGAAAGAATGATCTTACTTGTTTTTATTCATCTTTCTTAAATGTATGCATGATTCACATTTATTTCAATGTTTGCTATTAGAAGTGTTTGGGTTTTTAGTTAGAAATTTGGTGATGTTTTTGTGACCAGCGATATGCTCTTGTTTACCTCAATTAGCCTAGGGTAAAACTGGTTTCATTATATGTTGTTTCACTTAAAGTTGCAGTTTCCTATGATAATATGAACTGAGGACTTACCGTATTCTTAATATTGAAAAGAATTTTAGAGATCATCTAGTACATTTTATCAGTATGAAAACAGAATTCAAGGTTACCAAACTAAGCCTTAGTCTTGGGATATCTGTCTCTAATCAGTTTTATTTCCCTCCATAAAAGCTATTACTTACTATCAAGATTTTTTTTTTTAAAAAACAAGCCTATTGAGATACAATTCACACACTACACATTCACTCATTTAATATGTACTTTTCAGTGGTTTTTGACATATCTGTACTAAGTTATTCATTTTCTAAAATTTTGGTAAATATATATAACAAAATTTGCCATTTAAAACCTGTAAAGTATACAATTCAGTGGTATTAATTACATTTACAATGTGTACAACCATAAACATTATCTATTTTCAAAATGTTTTCATCACCCCAAACAGAAATTCTATAACCATTAAGTAATAATTCCCTATTTCTTCTCTCTTAAATTTTGGTAATCTCTAATCTCATTTTTGTCCCTATGAATTTATCTATTATAGATATTTCATACCATAAGAAATTATGACATATTTCCATTTATGACAACTTGGATGGACCTTGAGAACATTCTGCTAAGTGAAATAAGTATATCAAAAAAAGCTAAGACTTATATGATTTCACACTTAGGTGGGATATAAAAATGAGATTCATGGACATAGATAAAAGTGAAGTGTTTACCAGGGGGAGGGGGTTGGAGGGAGGAGCATGAGGGGTGAGTAAAGAGGGACAAATATATGGTCACGAAAAATGATTTGACTTTGGGTAATAGGCACACAACATAATCAGCAGTTTAATTGCCATAGAAATATTTACCTAAAACCTATGTACTCTTATTGATCAATGTCACCCCATTAAATTTAATTTTCTAAATAAAATTATTTTTATAAAATGAATTATACGATATTTGTCCCTTTGTGTCTGGCTTATTTCACTTTGCATAATGTTTTCAAGATTTATCCAAGTTTTAATATGTATCAAAATTTTGTTTCTTTTGATGGCTGAATAATACAGTATTACATTATGCATATATACCATATTTTGCTTATTCATTCCTCTGCTGACGGAAACCTGGGTTGTTTACAGTCTTGGCTATCATGAATTAGCTGCAATGAACACTGGCATGCAAGTGTCAGTCTGAGTCCCTGCTTTCAGTTCCACTGGATGTAGTGTAGGAGTGGAAACTAAGAAGATTTAGTGAAACATTTTCATTTTAAGTCAGACATGGAAAAAAGTAGAGACAATGACATGCAGTATAATTCCCCATGAAGATAACATAGATATTAATAGTTTTCCATGTTTGTTTTAGATCAGTTTTAAAGAATTAAAACATTAAAAAAATAGCTAAAGTCCCACCCCTTAGCCATTACTTTTCTTCCCTACCCACTATCTTAAAGTTTCTGTATATTGTTCTCATGCTTATTTTTATAATTTTACTACAGATGTCTTTCTGTGTGTATGTGTATGTAAACACACATACATGCATATAAACAATATACATTATAATTTAAGGAATTTAAAATATGCATAAATAGGCCTGGCCTGTGGTGGCACAGCAGATAGAGCATCGACCTGGAAAGCTGAGGCCGCTGGTTCAAAACTCTGGACTTGCCCAGTCAGGGCACATAAGATGAGCAATCAGTGAACAACTAAAGTGAAGCAGTTATGAATTGATACTTCTCATTCCTTCCTCCTTTCTCTTTCTTCCCTCTGAAAAATCAATAAATAAAATATTTTTTAAAATATGCATAAATGGTACAATTTGCTATATTTTTTATCTCTTTCTTTTTTTTCTTACTCAACTGTTTTGGGATTTATACTTGTTGATACATGTAGTTTATTAGTTTATTAATTTTAACTGTTGTATAACATTTAACAATATTTAATGATATTTAAAAATATGCTGGGATTCTCTTTTAACTTTGAAGTTAACCATTTTATGTTTATTTTTATTATTGGTATACATGGATTTCTATTATCTTTTGTTTTTTTTAAAATTTTCTATGCTTATTCTAAATTTATTTTTTGCTCCTTCCCTTTCTCCTGTTAAATAAATCAAGCTTTCTTTATTTTTTTTCTTTCCTCTATTGCTCCTAATATTTCTATTCTTTTAGTAGTTACCCTTAAAATTGTAATATGCAAACTAAACAGAAATTCTACAGTTATCCAAAATCTTTTTCCCTTGAACAAAAAAAGAACACTAAGTAGCTTTAACTGATCTTCTCCTCCCATTTTACATTATTGTTTACCTGTGTATTAGTGCCATATTAAAAAGAAATAGCCCCAAATTATTTCTATTACTATTGTTATTTTATTCAATCAATGCATCATTTTTCTTTTCCCTTTAATTTACTTCTTACATCTCACTCCTTCCATCTGAATTCAACTTATTTATTGCTGAAAGACATACTTTAGTAGTTCTTATAGGTCTAAAATAACTTGATCTTTGTGTAATAGTTTAGCTGGGGCTAGTATTCTAGGTTGACAGTTATTTTCTCTCAGTATTTTGAAGCTATAATCCTTTTAGCTTCTATGCTGTCAGTCTACATTCCTTTGTAGTGATCTGTGTGTTCTTTCTGGATACTTTTAGAATCTTCTTTTATATATTTGATGTTCTCTGGTTTCAATAAAATAAGCCAAGAGATAGATTTTAAAAATTTGTATGTCATGCTTTTTGTCTGTGGCTTTATTTCTGTCATTAGGTCTGAGAGTTTGCAACCTTGATAATTTAAATGTTCTTATTTTTTTCCTTCTGGGTCTTGTGCTAGGTATATATTAGAAATTATATTTCTATACCAACCACTCTTTTATACTGTTCATCTCGTTATCTCTTTGTATTGCATTTTGTTAATTAATTTTATTTCTAACTCTTATTTCTTTAATATCCTAACAAAAAGATTCTCCAACATTTAACAACATTTAAAAAGTATATACTTTCAAATTATTTGTGTATCACATGAGTACAAGTTCCAACATAATGTAAACACTATTATATAAGAAACACAGTGTGCTGGCATTATGTAAATCACTGCCTCTTAAATAGCAGAAAGTAATGGATACGTTTTCATATTCTAACTACATGTGTTACTTGTTATTCTAATACATTAGTTAGACACCTAAGATTTAGAAGACTTTACAGAACATAAACACCAACACCTATTTTATGGTTGATCTTATTTATTATTTTTAAATATTTTAAATCTTTTTACAACTTTGTCTATAATTAAACTAGGTAGTTTAATTTATTTTGTTATTATTCTAAGCAACCAGAAATTAACTACATGAATTATAATGTCTAAAATCAAACAATATTTGTTAGCCAAATTCTGTAGAATATATATTTAAACCACAAAATTCCCTAGTGCTTTGTGAGTAACCTAAATTCTATTTTAACTATTTGAAAAAAGGTTTGAAGTAAAAAAATTAGTATAATAAAATACTATTGAACACTGTCATAGGACAACTTGAATGTCAGTATCGCTATGTTGCCCAATTCCTGGGGCACCATTCATGTGTGAAAATCTGTGGTAGTATAAAATGCTGTAAAATACATACACAAAAAAATGGAATAGTTAGAAAAATTTTTATATCTGAAGAAGTATAAAGACAGTAGAAATATATAATACTGCCATTTGAATTCTACTTTAAGTTTAGTAAAAAATAAATAGATGTTTTGTTGCTGATGAAAATAGAGTGTCTTATTATGGGATAAAATATCTATCCATGGTAGTAACTAAAAATAGGTAAATAAGAACAACATGGAAGTATTATTATATTTCCAGTAGAGTAATAAAACCAGTGATAAAAATCCAATGATGACAAGTCTGGGGGAAAAATAGGTTTATGAGAAATTGTATAGTAGCCTGTTCTCTTTAGAGATCAGTGTAATTAATGGTCACTCTCAAGGACTGTAAAAATGTTTATAAGTTTTGAACAAACAAGTTCTTGCTGCCACAAGGAACTATTTCTTTTCTAATGCCAAAGATATATATTAACAAAATCAATGATAAAAATACAAAGAGGAATGAATAGACATTGATATAGCTATTAAAATGGCAAAGGCATGGGTGTTGTAAAGGGAAAGATCAGAATGTGGAATAGTGTTCTGTGCTGACCACTATGGAAAGCTATGTATGTACATTGACAGATAATAGAATCTTGAGCGATATCAAGAGTTAGTCAGTTTATAGAACTCTTTTTAGCAACCAGGAAGTCTGCTAGGTTCTTGGAGACAGAGAAAAAGAAAAAGTCATAGATACACAGATGAGTGCACAGATATTTTCAATGTTGTAAGTGTTATCAAAATAAACAGAGTAGCTAGCATGTAGGTGGGGAGTCATATGTTCAAGGTACTATTCTTAGCACTTTACACAAACTTCAAGTAATTATCCTAATAACTTTGCAAGGTTGGAATTATTATTATATTTTACATATGAGGAAACTGAGATATTAGAGATCAGGTCCTTCACCCAAGGTCATATGGCTCTGATAGAGGTCATCTGAGGTTCTACAAGAGCTTCAAGATAGAACAGCAAACCAAAGTGGAAAAGGACCAGAAGTGTTGCCAGAGAAGGTGATAGTTTCTCAGCAGGACAGAAGGGGTTAAGATGGAGTAGAAGCATTGTCAGAAGAGGAACTGAGTGAGTAAAGTACAGATGAGAGGCAGCCGGGCACGGTGTACCCAGGGAGCACTGGCAGGTATATAGCAGGGGAGGGAAGTGTCACAAGGAGAGAAGCAGGTTTCAGGTGTAGGCAGAGGTCAGATCAGCAGGGCTTTACCTGTCATGCTGAAAACTCTGGGCTTAGTTTTGTTGAATTTGACGTTAATGTTAGAAGGGAAAAGAACTAGCATTTATTGTTCATTATCATGTGACAAAACCTCTTTTAAGTGCTTGAAGTAGGCCATTTCAACACATTACCTTATTTTTATGAAGTTTTCTCTATTAATAAAAGTAAGGATCACAAGTTATTTTAGTCAGGCAAAAGTCTCCATGACAATCTATCCCATTTTGTGTTGACACTAGAGAAGAGCTACCCAAATTAATGTTACAAAAAATGTACTATTTTTAATAGTGATATCAAAGAGAATAATATCCAAATTTTATTTATACTAGACACAGCTTTGAACATTTATTATTAACCTTAAAGTAACAAAAACAACCAAAAAATAGTATATTAAAACCACATTATCTAGATCATACCCTGTGATTATATTTTAAGGAGAAATTAGAAAAAGGCAATAAACCAGTTGATATTAAACATATATTAAGAGAGCCGACTGGGGACCCAGGTTCAAAACCCCAAGGTTGCTGGCTTGAGCACGGGCTCATTTGGCTTGAGCACATGCTCATCAGTTTGAGTGTGGGGTTGCCAGCTTGAGCATAGGATCATAGACATGACCCCATGGTCACTGGCTTGAACCCAAAGGTCACTGGCTTGAAACCCAAGGTCACTGGCTTGAGCAAGAGGTCACTGGCTAGGCTGGAGCCCGTTCCACACCACCCCCCATCAAGGCAGTATGAGAAGTAATCAATAAACAGCTAAAGTGATGCAACTATGAGTTGATGTTTCTCATCTCTCTTCCTTCCCTCCTGTCTGTCTGTCTCTAAAACAAAACAAAACAAAAACAAAACAACAAAAAAGTATATTAAGAGAAAAACAACTTCTAGGTCAAGTCCTGAGCTTCAGTGAACACTCATTCCTGCTCACTGTCTCTACCCTACAGAGTGTATAATGAATTACCATTTCAGTTCATTATGCTAGATGAAGCAGGGGAATTCAACAGACATCATAGAGTGATTTTTTTCAAATAAAGAATTCATTCATTTATATTAACAAATAATCATCGTGCTTAACTCTGCACCTTTCCCCTTCGGGAGCTGGGTTTCCTCAAGGCAGAGGGATGTTTTTGAGCAGAAACCTGAGGTATGGAGTTTGTCAGGGAGACAAATAGGAAGGAAATGCATTGCAGGCTGGGGGAACTTCAAACCCCATCCTGAAAGGCCCTGGGGGCCCCCTGGCATGGTGGGCTTGGAGACATACAAAAAAATTTTCATGGTGGAGGATACAGCTTTGTAAGATGTGGGCGAGGCAGAAAGGCTGATTGGCCATCAGGAGCTGACTACGAAGGGCCCTTTATGTCAGGAAGAAGGTTGAGCAGGGGGGCTCATGATCAGGTTCATGTAATAGAAAGAGTACTTTGAGGACCAAGTAGAGCCCTCATGCTGGGGATAAAGGGGCCCTGAAACTGGTCAAGACATGAGAACCATCTCCAAGCATGAGATAATGACTGCCAACTATGGCTGTTGCAGAGCCGAGGAAAGGTGTGAGTGCTGTTCAGAACAACAGCAGTGGTGAGTGTGACAGAAAGCAAGAGGTGAGAGCAAGAGACGAAACCCAGGTTTCTGGTCCAGGCCCCGGTGGTGGTGCACCCATCTTGGGATGGAAGCAGGAGGAGCAGGTGTGGGGGTTGAGATGTAAATCCATATAACATAAGCCCTAATATTATATTTTGATAACCACGAGACCAGATCACTCTTCCCAGTTTTGGGTGGTAGAATAACTCAAGTCAGACTGAGCCTTAGCATACTTGAAGGAGGCACAGGGCTTGCCACATTGCATTTCTAAGAAACAAAAATGTAGGCCCATTCATGTTTTTCTTTTTTTTAAAAAAAAATTGTGCAACTTACTTATGACAATATGTTTGTTGAAAAAATTGAAGTAATATAGTTCACCTTTACTAGATTTACTGGAATAGAAGATTTCAAACTTTTGAACTTTGGTCCTCTTTATATTCTTTTTTTGTGTGTGTGACAGAGACAGAAAGGGACAGAGAGACAGATAGGGACAGATAGACAGACAGGAAAGGAGAGAGACGAGAAGCATCAATTCTTCATTGCGGCACGTTAGTTGTTCAATGATTGCTTTCTCATATGTGCCTTGAATGGGGGGCTTCAGCAGACCAAGTGACCCCTTGCTCAAGCCAGTGACCTTGGGCTCAAGCTGGTGAGCCTTGCTCAAACCAGATGAGCCCATGCTCAAGCTGGCAACCTCAGGGTTTTGAATCTGGGTTCTCTGCGTCCCAGTCCAATACTCTATCCACTGCACCACCGGCTGGTCAGGCGACCTCTTTATATTCTTAAAAATTATTAAAGATCCCCAAAAGCTATAGTTTATGTGATTATATCTACTGATATATTCCACATTAAAAATGAAAAATTTAGGCCTGACCAGGCGGTGGCGCAGTGGATAGAACGTCGGACTGGGATGCGGAGAACCCAGGTTTGAGACCCCAAGATCGCCAGCTTGAGCGCGGGCTTATCTGGTTTGAGCAAAGCTCACCAGCTTGGACCCAAGATCACTGGCTCAAGCAACGAGTTACTCAGTCTGTTGTAGCCCCACGGTCAAGGCACATATGAGAAAGCAATCAATGAACAACTAAGATGTCACAACGAAAAACTAATGATTGATGCTTCTCATCTCTCTCTGTTCCTGTCTGTCTGTCCCTGTCTATCCCTCTCTCTGATGCTCTCTTTGTCTCTTTAAAAAAATAAAAATTAAAAAAATGAAAAATTTAGAAATTATAAGTTTATTTTAAAATAATAATAAATATTAACATAAAATCCATTATAAGTTAATGTAAATAACATATATTCAAAAAAATTTTATTTATTGATTTTAGCCAGAGAGAAAAGGGAGAGAGAGAGAGAGAGAGAGAAGAACACCAATCTGTTCCTGTATGTGCCTCAACTGGGGATGGAACCAGTAACCTTTAAGCTTCAGGATGATGCTCTAATCAGTGGAGCCATCTGGCCAGGGCAATAACATATTTTTAAATAAAAATGTATTTGCTAAAAATATATTTTCTAAGAACAGTACAATAGTTATACAGTTATGACAACTGTTCAATGAGAGTTTCATATTTTCATATCTGTTGCAATGTCATACATCATGTACCTCTGGAAAGCTTTAATATAAATTTATGAGAGTGATGAAAACAAATAATAGTTTTTTAAAAATTTTTATTTAGAAAGTTAAATATAACGGGGTGACATTGATCATTAAGAGTACATAGGTTTCAGGTACATAAATATTTTTTATAGCATTTAAACTATTGATAATGTTATGTACCCATCACACAAAGACAAATCATTTTCTATCATTATATATTTGTTCCTCTTTACTCCCTTCCTTCCCCCCTCCCCCACCCCCCTTCTCAATATCCCTCTCCCCCTGGTAACCACTTCACTTTTATCTATACTGCTCACAGAACTTAGGGGATATTTCAAAATGAATGTGAAATGATAAAAAAAGAAGCATTTGATTTTTTTTATTAAATAAGAACATCAGAAAAGCAAATGACAAGTCAAAGAAAGTTGTTCATTTATGCAAATGAGATGCAAAACCAACTTTTATGTCATTGGTGAAAATGCACTCTACAAAAGGCTGAAAGTATTGGAGTATTTGCATGTTCCCTGATCCCCTAATTTTTGTGAGCAGTTATGTCTGTAAGTCTCAGTTTTATATTCCACCTATGTGTGGAATAATATAGTTCTTAGCTTTTTCTGATTTATTTATTTCACTCGGTATAATGTTCTCAAGGTCCATCTATGTTGTCGTAAATGGTACTATGTCATTTTTTTTTTTTTTCTTTCCATTTTCCTGAAGCTGGAAACAGGGAGAGACAGTCAGACAGACTCCCGCATGCGCCCGACCGGGATCCACCCGGCACGCCCACCAGGGGCCACGCTCTGCCCGCCAGGGGGCGATGCTCTGCCCATCCTGGGCGTCGCCATATTGCGACCAGAGCCACTCTAGCACCTGAGGCAGAGGCCACAGAGCCCTCCCCAGCGCCCGGGCCATCTTTGCTCCAATGGAGCCTTGGCTGCGGGAGGGGAAGAGAGAGACAGAGAGGAAAGCGCGGCGGAGGGGTGGAGAAGCAAATGGGCGCTTCTCCTGTGTGCCCTGGCCGGGAATCGAACCCGGGTCCTCCGCACGCTAGGCCGACGCTCTACCGCTGAGCCAACCGGCCAGGGCCGGTACTATGTCATTTTTAAAGAAATAGAACAAAAAAAATCACAAGGTTTGTACAGAACCATAAAAAACCCCAAATAGCCAAAAAATACTGAGAAAAAAGAATAAAGCCAGAGGTATCACACCACCTGACTTCAAATTATACTAAAGATCCATGATAATCAAAACAGCATAGTATTGGAAGAAAAAGAGACATACAGACCAATGGGACAGAATTGAGAGCCCAGAAATAAAACCACATATATATGGACAAATCATCTTCAACGAAGGAGCCAAAAACACACAATGGTGAAAAAAAAGCCTCTTCAATAAATGGTGCTGGAAAAATTAGAAAGCCACATGCAAAAGAATGAAATCTGACTACAGTTTGTCCCCCTGCACAAAAATTAATTCAAAATGGATCAAAGACCCAAATAGAAGATCTGAAACAATAAATTACAAAAAGGAAACATAGGTGCTAAACTCATGGACCTTGGCCATAGAGAACAATTTATGAATTTGACCCCAAAGGCAAGGGAAGTAAAGGCAACAATAAATAAATGGGACTATACCAAACTAGGAAGCTTTGCACAGCAAAAGAAATCGACAATAAAACAAATAGGCAGCCAACCAAATGGGAGATGATATTTGCAAGCAAAAGCTCCAATAAGGGGTTAATATCCAAAATATATAAAGAACTCACAAAACTCAGCAACAAACAAGCAAACAATCCAATAAAAAATTGGAGAAAGGACCCGAACAGACACTTCTCTTAAGAGGACATACAAATGGCCAATAGGTACATGAAAAGATGCTCATCTTTACTAGCTATTTGAGAAATGCAAATCAAAACTACAATAAGATACCACCTCACACCTATTAGATTGGTTATTATCAACAAGACAGGTAGGTGATACTGAGTGTTAGAGAGGCTGTGGAGAAAAAGGAACCCTCATTCACTGCTGGTGGACATGTAAACTGGTACAGCCACTATGGAAGAAAGTTTGGGGGTTCCTCAAAAAACTGAGAATAGAGAATAGAACTACCATATGACCCAGCAATTCCTCTACTGGGTATATAGCCCAAAATCTCAAAAACACTTGTACGTAAAGACACATGCACACCCATGTTCCTTGCAGCATTATTCACAGTGGCCAAGACATGGAAAAACCAAAGTGTCCTTCGATAGAGGATTAGATAAAGGAGAAGTGGTGCAGATATACAATGGAATACTACTCAGTCACAGATAATAGCTTTGTATCATTAGGAAAATATTTAGTTTACCTCATGGTTTTCCTGAAAGTGTGTTGGGGATTCAGAGGCCCTTGGAGTTTCAGAATAACTGAATTAGGCACACTGGGGAGTGCCGTGGCCATGGTATCAGTGGACTTCAGTGAGGCCCTTGACAGTCGCAAGTGAGACAGCCACATCTGGCCACCCAAGTTCTCACTAACGTAGCTCTGCCTCACAGCAGCTTTGTGTTGGTGCGTAGTCATGCTATGGGCCTCAGCTGGACCACCTGCAAAATAAAGCGGGAAGACTAGACCATCTCCCAGGACTCTTCCCCCTCTAAAATCCTATGCGATCAAAAGCCTGTGTGTAGCCTGACCAGGTGGTGGCACAGTGGATAGAGCGTTGGACTGGGATGCAGAGGACCCGTGTTCGAGACCCCAGATTGCCAACTTGAGCGCGGGCTCATCTGGTTTGAGCAAAAAGCCCACCAGCTTGAACCCAAGGTCACTGGCTCCAGCAAGGGTTACTCTCTGTCTCTATAAATAAAAAAAAAGCCTGTGTGTAACAGGTACTCAGTACATTTTTTTGAATGAATATATGAATAAATGAATGTACAAAGAAGGCAGGAAGACAAACAATCCAATCAAAAAATGGGCAAAAGAAATGAATGAATACTTCTCCAAACAGGACATATAGATGGTCAATAGACAGATGAAAAATGTTCAACATCACTAATTATTAGAGAAATGCAAATTAAAACCACAATGAGATACCACCTCACACCGGTCAGAATGGCGCTCATTAACAAAACAACACAGAATAAGTGCTGGAGAGGATGTGGAGAAAGGGGAACCCTCCTGCATTGCTGGTAGGAATGCAGACTGGTGCAGCCACTGTGGAAAACAGTATGGAGATTCCTTAAAAAATTAAAAATGGAACTGCTTTTGGCCCAGCCATCCTACTTTTAGGAATACATCCCAAGAACACCATGTCACTGATTCAAAAAAGAAATGCACCTCCATGTTCATGGCAGCATTGTTCACAATAGCAAAGATCTGTAAACAGCCCAAGTGTTCGTTAGTGGACGAGCGGATTAAAAAGCAGTGGTACATATACACAATGGAATACTATGGGGCCATGAAAAAGAAGGAAATATTACCTTTTGCAACAATATGGATGGACCTGGAAACTATTATGTTGAGTGAAATAAGCCAGGCAGAGAAAGAAAAATATCATATGATCTCACTCATTTGAGAAATCCAATGAACAATGTGAACTGAGAAACAGAATTAAACCTGAAGGGAAGGGGGGAGGGAGCTGTTGAGAGGGGGGCAAGGGAGATGTTGAAGGGAATACGGGGAGGGGGGGTGCATTTGGGGTGACACTAGAATCTATGTAAACACAATAAATTAAGAAAGAAAGAAAGAAAGAAAGAAAGAAAGAAAGAAAGAAAGAAAGAAAGAAAGAAAGAAAGAAAGAAAGAAAGGTGTTGAAGGGACTTTTACATTGAGTGGAAAATTGAACTAGAATTCACTGGTCACAAATGCATACACCTTCAGACCAGGTCATGAACAGAGGGAAAGGGGAGAAAATGAGTTTTTCATATTAGACACTATTCTAGATTAAAAACACAGGCAGGTGTGCTGGAGTTTCTGAACCAGATGGTCACTGGGATTCTCTCCAACTTGAAGCTGAGCCTTCCTGGACCTCTTCCGGGGAGACCAGGTATCTCCTGTTCCCCTCTTCCTCCTTTCGGTCTAAACCTATTCGTGGGAAAGGACCCAATAAACTCATTTATTGAAGACAACCTCAACCAGTGAGACCAATACTGTGAGATATTTGCATTTTTATAGGTTAGTCTTAAGCCAAAATCAGGAAGCTGTGATTGTGGAATTCAGCAAAGCGATGAGGCCAGAGCAGGGAGCCTTGGCCACGCTCCAGAAGTCATGCCACGTGTGGCCGCGTGCCCAGCCCTGGGAGCCGAGGGACTGCCTGTAAGGACCTTCTCTACAGGCTCACTAGTGCTTTGATCATCAGCATTTCTCCTGGGAATCTCGGTCCCAGGGAGGTCTCACTAAGGCAGGCCCCAGCAGCCAGGCCCTCCTTTCTAATGGAAATTCATATCCTGTAGCTGGCTATACCCAGACATTGGCTGCACTTAAGCAGTGTCTTTGACGCCATCCACAGGACTTCCTGAAGAGCTGTGCTCCTCAGGTGGGATTTTTGATAAATGAGCAGCCTGGTACCTTCTCAGAAAACAGGTGGGGAAGTAGATAAACCCCTTCCTGAATGCCCTGCCCTGTTCCTCTGCATTCCACAGACCCAGGTCACTGCGGTGGACTAAGGACAGCTCTTTCGAGCCATTACTGGAAGAGCCACAGAAGAGTGGGAGAGGGGAGAGGGACTCTTCCACCTCCCAAGAAGTGGGGAATCTAGTCTGGATTGACCATCAACCAACCAGTCCTATATAGCATCTTGATTTGCCAACTGACTTCACACAGACACCACTCTAAAACCCTGTGGCCTCAGATAAGAGAACTCTTTCTCAGTCTCTGGTTATGGTAATGGAGGGTAATGGGGCTTTCTCCTCTAGTAAAAATTAATGCTATCACAAGCAAGATCATTATATTTGAATTTATTGGGGTGACACTGGTTAACAAAATTATACAAGTTTCAGGTGCCCAATTTTACACCGTATCTGCACACCGTATTGTGTGTTCACCCCCCTCCCAAGTCAAGTCTTTGTCCATCACCATTTATCCCCCTATCCCCTCCTTCCACCACCCCCCCACCCGCGGGCAAACACCACACTGTTGTTTGTGTCCATGAATTCTCTCTCCCTTTTTTTTGGTCCTTTTTTGCTCAATTCCTCTAGCCCCTCTCCAGCCCTCATTCCTGACAGCTGTCAGCCTGCTCTTTATCTGAGTCTATCTTGATTATACTTGTTAGTTCATTTTGTTCATTAGATTCCACAAAGGAGTGAAATCATATGGTACTTGTCTTTCTCTGACTGCCTTATTCCACTTACATAGTACTTTTCAGGTCTGTCCCTGCTGTCACAGAAGATAAAATTTTCCTTATTTTTTACAGCTGAGTAGCATTTCACTGTGTAAATGTACAATAGCTTTTTTTATCCACTCATCTACTGGTGGGCACTTAGGCTATTTCCAGACCTTGGCTATTGTTAATAATGCCACAATGAACACAGGGAGCATATATTCTTTTGAAGTAATGTTTTGGGTTTTTTCGGGTAACAATCAAGCTCATTATAAAAACAAGTTTCAAGGCTTAGAGAGGACCCATCTTGGGCTGTGTTGATTTGTGTGTTTGAAGAAGAAGATGGAGGAGTTTGAGGAGAGAGTGAAGGGGGCCCCTTTCCCCTGCTCTTCTTTTTCGTACATCTCTCATTGAAACCTGGCTCTCCTGAGTCTCTGGCACCAGGGTTTGCCTCACCACACGTGCATATGCGGGAAGTGAGGCACCAGCAAAGTCCCCCTGGGCAGGAATGTTGTCATTGACTTTTCCTCAATAAATGTCTCTCAGGCTAACCATGATTTTTTTTTGTTTGTTTTGGGTTTTTGTTTTTGTTTTTTTCTTTGATGATGGCAGTGGATGGGGCTTTTAAGGATTGGACTTCACTGTGCTCTACTCCTTCTTGTAAAATATAAACACGCTTCAGACCAGCTGCTGGGCCACCTCCCCAAGCGCCTCAGACACCTCCTGAGTGTGGTCCTGATGTTCTCCCCAGTCACACTGGGTTTAACTCGAACTTTGCTGAACTTATCACAATATTTAGCTAACATTTTAAAACTTGTTTACTGTGTACAATCTATTTTCCTCACTAGAATATAAACACTTTGAGGACAGGGACCATACGTGTTTTACGCCTTGTACACTAGAACAGTTAACAAGGTAGACACTCAGCAAGTATTCTCAAATGGTTGAATGAATGATTGCATCACTGGACTTTTGTTTGGTGGAGTGTTTGCCCACATGCATTCTACGTTCCGTTCCTTTTAAATTCCTAGGTCATGTTTATGCTTGAAGAAAATTCTTGGATATTGCCAATGTCCCCATCCTTGAAAAGGTCTCCTTACCTGGCCTTGGCTTTCAATTTAATCCTGTGCCAGTAATATCTGTTGAGTGTGGTTCTTTGGAGTGCAGGCTTCCCAATCAGAAGTTGTGTATTTGAATTCTGTCTCTGATATTTTCTAGCTGTGTGTCCTGGAGCAAATTATTGAATACTAACCTGCCCAAACATTCGCTTCCCATCTGCAAAACAAGGACAAAAATATTTCCTTCATAGAGTATTATGATTGCAAGGAGTTAAAAAAAAAGAAAGGGTATAAAGCAGTTAGTACACTGGCTGGTGCATTGTAAATGCTACAGTTATTAGTAGTGTTTTTTCCTCAGTGCCTATTTTTAATAGATGGTCCTGTACCAACCACTGAGGGGACAGATGAACAAGATGCCCAATCCAGACAAGAAGTGGCCTGAGCACCAGACCTGGGTGTGAGGACAAGGCAAGACTGACTTTCAGACCTCATAGCTTGGAGCTGAGGTAGGGAGGTTGTGATGGAAGGAGGGGAAGGGAGGGGGAAGACCCAAACCCTATCCCAGGCAAGTTGATGGTCCAAAACGGTTGGTTGTGGTGAGACTTTTGGGAGACTCAGTGTCCAAAGGCTGGGAACACAGGGGTGGCAAATAGAGCTGGAGCAGACCCTCAGCGGCAGGTTCTTCTCCTGAAGCCCTGGGACTGCAGGCGTAGCGGGAGGGAGGTGTTGAGGGCTGGTCAGCTGGACTTAGAGTTCAGTACGGGAGGCCAACATGTAAACAAACAACAATACAAACAGGAATAAGCTCACATACAAAGTCCAGAGGAAGCAGAGGAGGAAAGGTGTGGAGGCTGTGGCAGGAGCCCAGGAGGGCTTCGGAGAGGAAGAGCCTCGGAGGACATGGGAGGGCAAGAAGGAATTTAGCGCAGGAGAGGGATGCAGTGGGTGGAGGGGTGGGACATAAAGTGAAAGAAAGAAGCAGAATAATGGTGTATTCGTGTGTTCTCAGATTCTGGAAGGATGAGGGCTCTACCTGGGCTGTCTGGGGTGCATAGGCTGGGCTGAAGGGATGTTTTAGGATCCTGTCCAATGGCCCCAAAGAGTCTGCTTGTCTAGGGCAGTGATTTTAAACTTTTTTACCGTTGGGGACCAGTGAAAATAGGAGAATAACTTTGGGGACCACTAAGGAAGAAATCACCTCGAGCATAAGCGAATTCAACTAAGATGGTTGGGTCTATAATCTTCATATAACATCAGGTAGTTAACTCTTTCATGGACTAGTATAAAATTTCTGGTGGACTGGTCCATGGACTGATGGTTGAAAAACACTGTTCTAGGGTATGAACAAAAAGTATCTGGCTCAGGACATTTCCAAATTTCAAGAACTCCTGAACCCCTACTTCTTTTGAGGCCATGCTCAAGTTCACCCTGGGAGTCCTTCCTCTGTAGTGGCTGTTAAAGTGAGAAACTCACATAAAGTGTCCAAGCTCATATTGAAGGGTAGATGTAAGTTAATAGGAAACGTGCTATGGCAATTACTCTACAAGTGTCCTGACATAAAAGCAAATCAATAAATGAAAGCTGCTAAGAGCCTGGCTATGAAACAGGACACTCAGCATGTATTTTATGAGCTAAGATGAATATCCTAAGCACATGCTACAGCATATCTACAGAGTATCTAACAATTCAAAGAAAAGGAACTGTCTTACTTGAGGTTGGTGGAAGGCGTGGTGGGTGGGACTCTGGGAAGGAAGCAGAAGAATGTTGGTAGAAATGTGAGTCTGTCATCACACAGGCTATGGCACAGTCACTCTCCGAGGCAGTGAATGGGGAAGGACTTGAACATTTATTGTATACTTACTCTGTTCTGGGGGCAATGTCAGACACTTTGCAAACAGACGTCATCTTTTTAAATTTTTCTTTCTTTCTTTCTTTCTTTCTTTCTTTCTTTCTTTCTCTCTCTCTCTCTCTCTCTCTCTCTTTCTTTCTTTTTTTAGCGTGGTTTTGGCTTTATAGCAATATTGAGCAGAAGGTATAAAGTTTTCACACATACCTCCTGCCCCCACACATGCTTGGCTTCCCATGTTTCCAAAATCTCCAACCAGCCTGACCAGATGGTGGCGCAGTGGATAGAGCGTCAGACTGGGATGCCGAGGACCCAAGTTCGAGACCCTGAGGTTGCTAGCTTGAGCGCGGGCTTATCTGGTTTGAGCAAAGCTCACCAGCTTGGACCCAAAGTCGCTGGCTCGAGCAAGGGATTACTTGGTCTGCTGCAGCCCCAAGGTCAAGGCACATATGAGAAAGCGATCAATGAACAATTAAGGTGTCGCAACGAAAAACTAATGATGGATACTTCTCATTTCTCTCCGTTCCTGTCTGTCTGTCCCTATCTATCCCTCTCTCTGACTCTCTCTCTCTGTCACTGTAAAAAAAAACCCCAAAAAACAAAAAAACCCATAAATCTCCAACCAGAGTGGTACCGTTGTTACATTTGAATAACCTACATTGACACATCATTGTCACCAAGAGTCCAAGTTTATGTTAGGGTTCACTGTTGGTGTACAATCTCTGGGTTTGGACCAATGTATAATGATATACACCTACTATTGTAGTATCATTCAGAGTAGATTCACTGCCTTAAAGACCTTCTGTGCTTTGCCTATTCATTCCTGCCTCCCATCTACCCCTGGCAACCAATGATGTTTTTACTCCATAGTTTTGTCTTTTCTATCATGTTATTTAGTTGGAATCATACAGTACAGAGATATTCATATTTGCTTCTTTTACTTGGTAATATGAATTTAAGGTTCCTCCATTTCTTTTCATTGCTTGATAGCTATTTCCTTTTAGTGCTAAATAATATTCTATTGTCTGATTATACCACAATTTATTTACTCATTAATCTACTGAAGAATATCTCAGTTGCTTTCAAGTTTTGGCAATTATGAATAACATAATTGCCAAAACTTCTTGTTATAAACATCAGGATATAGGAGTTTATGACATAGGTTTTTGACTTTTGGGGGTAAAAAGCAAAAAGCGTGATTGATGTACAATATAGTAAGAGTATATTTGGTTTTTTAGGTCTTATTAAAGTATAACTGACAAATAAAATTTTTAAATATTTCATGTATGCTGCCCTGGCTGGTTGGCTCAGCGGTAGAGCGTCGGCCTAGCGTGCGGAGGACCCGGGTTCGATTCCCGGCCAGGGCACACAGGAGAAGCGCCCATTTGCTTCTCCACCCCTCCGCCGCGCTTTCCTCTCTGTCTCTCTCTTCCCCTCCCGCAGCCAAGGCTCCATTGGAGCAGAGATGGCCCGGGCGCTGGGGATGGCTCTGTGGCCTCTGCCTCAGGCGCTAGAGTGGCTCTGGTCGCAACATGGCGACGCCCAGGATGGGCAGAGCATCGCCCCCTGGTGGGCAGAGCGTCGCCCCTGGTGGGCGTGCCGGGTGGATCCCGGTCGGGGCGCATGCGGGAGTCTGTCTGACTGTCTCTCCCCGTTTCCAGCTTCAGAAAAATGAAAAAATGAAAAAAAAAAAATATTTCATGTATGCTGTAAGTTCAGTTTTATAAGAAACTGCCAAACTGTCTTTCAAAGTGGCTGTCCTGTTTTGCATCCCCATCATCAATGAGAGTTCCTGTCGCTCCACATCCTCATCAGCATTTAGTGTCATCAGATTTTGACTTTTCTGATAGGTGAGTAGTGGTATAACACTTTTTTACATTGCTGTTTTAATTGTAGTTCCCTGATGACATCTGATGTGGAGCATCTCCTCGTATCTTTGTTTTTCATCTGTCCATCTTCTTTGATGAGGTGTCTGTTGAGGTATTGTGTCCATTTTCTAATCAGGCTCTTTGTTTCCTTGTTGAGTTTTAGGAGTTCTTTGTATATTTTGGATAATAGTCCTTTATTAGATATATATTTAACAAATATTTTCTCCCAGTCTATGACTTTTCTTCTTATTCTTTTGACAGTGTCTTTCACAGAACAGAATTTTTTTAAAGTTTAGCTGATCAATTATTTCTTTCATGTATTGTGTCTTCATTGTAATATCTAAAAAGACATCATCAAACCCAAGGTCATCTAGATTTGCTCTTTTTTGTGTGTGTGGCAGAGACCGAGAGAGTCAGAGAGAGGGACAGATAGAGACAGACAGACAGGAAGGGAGAGAGATGAGAAACATCCGTTCTTTGTTGTGGTTCCTTGGTTGTTCACTGATTGATTTCTCATATGTGCCTTGACCGGGGGCTACAGCAGACCGAGTAACCCCTTGGTCGAGCCAGCGACCTTGGGTCCAAGCTGGTGAGCCTTGTTCAAACCAGATGAGCCCATGCTCAAGCTGGTAACCTTGGGGTCTCGAACCTGGGTCCTCCACATCCCAGTTTGATGCTCTATCCACTGCACCACCACCTAGTCAGGCTAGATTTGCTCTTATGTCATTCTTTAAATCTTCTTAACAATCCCTCCATCCCTGTTTCACAGACCCAGGCTTAGAGAGATCAAGTGATTCTTCAATGCCACTAAGTTAGTAGGGGGTGAGGCTGGATTTCAAACACAGGTCTGTCCAACCTTGATGCCCATCCAGGCAACTGTTTCCTTCATTCCACATCTGCGACCTTGAGAGCAAATCTGGGGGACCAAAGTGACTTTCTTCCAGGGTCAGATGAGGTCTCTTTGAACACTGAAATTTCTAGGTCACAGATTAGAGCACACACAAGAATGGGCCCTCCCTTCACCTTTTTGACCCAAAGATCTGCTCTTGAATTTTCTCATTATATACCTGAAAGTCACTCTTTTTGTATCATTTTCACTCATCCTCAGAAATTCAGCTCACTGTTGGGGGCGACAACCTTAAGAATTTTGGCTGGACTGAATGATGGAGCTCCTCAGTGTTGTTGGGATTTGAATTTGGCGGAGATGGCTTATGAACAAATGAAAAATTAGTGAGGTTTTACAGAGTTGTTAAGAACTTTATGATGTGAGTTGATTGTTTCATGTAGCCTTATAAAACAGGTCGAAGATGGCAGAGGGGGGATTGCATCACCCCCTCTGTGCTACCGACAGCGATGAAGCCTTCTTTAGTGCCTGAGATATTTCCTGATGCCCCACTCAGGACAGCCCAGTTTTCAGGTTTTATATGTTCTTAGAATGGGTGTGGAGGAAAAAAAGAGGAAGAATGTCAGGAAACCTATTAGCCCAACTAGTTGCACTGCCATTCCTGGTAATGATGAATAATTCATGTCAGAGCAGAGCACCAAAACCTACAGAAACAGGCCTGTTTGGCTTGGGCACTAAATAAATAAGCCAGTTACAAATTTCTTGGATGGCTGGCAAAAGCTTTGTTTTCATAGCAATACTCCCATCCAGCTTGCTCTGCTTGTATGAGTTGTCAGCCTCTGTCCTAGCCCCAAGCTTCCTAGGAGGAGGAGCTGGGCCTTGTTCATTTCCCATTTATAACTAGCTCTGAGTGAGGGGGAGGGACAGGCAGGGTTGCCTCCTGCACAGGCAGCTTGTCTGAGTTACATCCACAAATGCCTTGGAAGCAACAGGCTGACTTCATCCTTCTCATCACATTCCTGGGTGTGTCTGGGCTGGCTGGTGCAGTTACCAGAACATACCACATTGGGATTGTGGAAGAATACTGGGACTATGTACCCCAAGGGAAGAACATTGTTACTGGGAAAAGTTTCACAGAAGACAAGTGAGTGACCATAGAGTCCCTATAGACACCCTGTTTGGTTTTCTTCTCACTCATCATGTGGAAAGTAGTATTCCTTGGGTGGTGGTTATAATGGGGGTGAGTTGATCTAAATCAACAGAGGGGTTTTGCGTTTGCTTGGAAAGCCCTAGGCTGGGTGGGTTTGTATGTTGGGAGAGACATTTTTAACTCTATCTATTTGTTGAACCTTCTATTCCCAGCCTTGTCGGCGAAGAGCCATGTACACAACCAGGTACTTGAATAATGGTTCATTCTATAAATGGACAGTTTTCACTAGATACTTCTGGTAACTTCAAGGGGGTTCTAGACTCAGTTTGTTTAAAAAGAAAGAAAGGGGAAAAAAAGAATGGTAATCTTTGGGATGGAAATTTGAGAATTTTTAAGAATTCTACACTGTTAAAAAACAGCAGTTTCTTAGTTTTAATTTTTGAAATGAAACATCATCATTGGAAATTCTTTGCTTTACAATGTTTAAAAGAGGGATCATTACAATAAGTTTGGCTGGTGTTTTAAGAGCTTTCTTGAGTTCATTAGAAATGGCTTTTTCGCCTGACCAGGCAGTGGTGCAGTAGATAGAGCGTTGGACTGGGATGTGGAGGACACAAGTTCGAGACCTCGAGGTCGCCAGCTTGAGCGTGGGCTCATCTGGTTTCAGCAAAAGCTCACCAGGTTGGACCCAAGGTCGCTGGCTCGAGCAAGGGGTTACTCGGTCTGCTGTAGCCCCACGGTCAAGGCACATACAAGAAAGCAATCAATGAATAACTAAGGTGTCACAACAAAAAACTAATGATTGATGCTTCTCATCTCTCTCCATTCCTGTCTGTCTGTCCCTATCTGTCCCTCTCTCTGACTCTCTTTCTGTCTCTGTAAAAAAAGAAAGAAAGAAAGAAAGCAGTGGCTTTTTCATTGGTGAAAGGCTTGTTCCAGCCCCAATTCATTCAATTTGAAGGCAATATATAATATCCCAAGAGCCCATGGCATAGCTGGGTGAGATTGTTCTAGAAAGTTTTATATCCCTAATTTTTTATTTTTTCAGAAAATAGCCTTTGCTTCTCATCTCTCTTGGAGGGTCCAGTGTCTTCTATCTCTTATTCATTCCCTTGAGTTCCCTTTGAAGTCACTCTCTGGTTTCAGAAATTGTCATGCCTATTGTCAGCTTTGTGCTTCTTAGAACATCTTTTGAGATGCTCTGGCAACCACTGTTGGATATTCAGATGCTTCCTTCTTTTTTGGTAGGCAGAGCTCATTGCCTCAAGATCCTAATTCCAGTTTCTAAAGATGAGATTAGTTGATAATATTCAGGAACAACACAAGGTCTGCCAACAAGTCTTTCAGAGCCAGATCCACCTGCCTTGGGGAAAGACTAAAGACCCAGTTGGCTTAGAAACACAACTTCTAGGTTATGCCACAAAGGTGACACAGTCATAGTTGGGTTTTATTATTATCATTAAAGAAGGATGATGCTTTTCCAAGAAAGACTTTTCCTTAAGCTTTGTATAATGGAATTAGAGTCCATTGGCTATTCCCAAAGAAAGCTCATGGTTTCTTTGAATCCTGTATGCACTGACCATTGGTATGGTAGTCTTCACTGTGATAAATGGATACCAGATTGAAAGACTACCCTACCTGCTAATGCTCTTCCTTAAACAAAGAGCTCTGCTGTCCTCCTCTGCCAAGAAAAAAAAAAGGAAAAGAAAAAAGCTCAATAGAAAATACTCATTGTGAGCAGCTATTGGATGCAAGACTAATCGAGATTTGTGTATTGTGTGTAGTAAGTATATTCCTTACGTTCAAGGTAATATTGGACTACCTTTCCATATGGTTGAATAAAAAAAGATTTTTTTTAAGTGAGAGGAGGGGTGATAGAGACATAGACTCCTGCATTCACCCTGACCAGAATCCACCCGTCAACCCCCATCTGAGGCCAATGCTTGAATCAACCTGAGGGCATCAAGTGCCTGAGGATGACTCTTGGACCCACCCAGTGATCCTCAGCACCTGGGGCTGATGCCTGAACCAACTGAGCCACTGGCTGCGAGAGGGGATGAGAGAGAGAAGGGGGAGAGGGAGGAAAGGAGAAGCAGATGGTCTCTTTTCATCTGTGCCCTGATCAGGGATCAAACCTTGGACATCTGAATGCCAGGCCAATGCTCTATTCACTGAACCAACTGGCCAGAGCCAAGAAGTCTATTTCTCTACTAAAATGTCCATGTCAGTATTCTTTGTTCTTTATGCTTACTTACACAGGGATTTCATTAGAGACTTTTACTTCATTTCTGCTTGCACATGTTATTATTCCCATTTTACAAGCCCAGGAACTGAGGTTTAACTAAGTACTTGGCAGAGTTCGCGGAGTAAAGGCAGTACAAACTCACCTTGCTTTGGCTCCAGAGCCCTCCCTCATTTTTTTTTTTTTTTTTTTTTTTACCATGAAACTTGCTTCTCGGCAAAGGTGATCCTTTCCTGCTGAATTAAACTCAACATTGAGGAAGCCAGGGATTCCAGTAATAAAGAGTCACTAGAAAGACCCATTTCTTACCAAAGCTAGGTTTAGTCCACTTTTCATTCTTCTCAAGTGAGACATTGAAAATGGTCGCTGTGTCAGTGACCAAACTGGTTACCTGAAACCCCAAATACTTTAAAAATTCAAATACTGGAACGCTGTTTCCACAAAACTGGGTCAAGGAGGAAGTTAGGGGCTCTCTTTTCAGCCATAAGATGGTGCTTCGAAGAAAGTGCAAAAAACTGTATAAAAATAGTTATGGTGGAACAAAAGGGAAAAAGAAAAGAGCCATGATTGTAACACAGCTCAATATTAGCTAGAGTGTGGTGGTTTAACAGATGTTGGGGTCCCATAGGAGAATACTCCTGCCTTCTAGGGGCAGCTAGCGTGTAGATGCCAGAGCCCCCATAGCATTCCTTCCGGCGTGTGAAGAGACAGCATCAATGCGGGGTGACTCCTAGCTCTTCAGAGGGGAGCCAGGGTTGAGTGTGCATGTACATTAGTGGGGTTTTTTGTTCATTTATTTATTTATTCATTTTAGAGAAGAGAGAGAGAGAGAGTGGGGGAGGAGCAGGAAGCATCAACTCCCATATGTGCCTTGACCAGGCAAGCCCAGGGATTTGAACCGGCAATCTCAGTATTCCAGGTCGATGCTTGATCCACTGCACCACCACAGGTCGAGCTGTATATTAGCTTTTATCAACAATTATGTTAGGAAGTGCTACTGGTGTGGCTGGGGGCTCTGGGCAAGTCCCTAAGAAGGCACAGTTGTGGTAGACGGCTGATCCTTGTTTGAAGACCACAGGATGCATGTTTCAGGTACTACAATTCACAGATGTCACAGCTGTCACATGTGTCACAGCTGTCACATGTGAAGATGCCAAGACTGTGGGACATGTACAGAGTTTGGTATGTGTGCTCTGTGTGCGCCATTGCTCCAGGAGCAAAGAGTCGCCTTGGGCGATGCGACCATGCTTGTCACTCAGCCTCCCGCAGGATGAACAGGTAGAGTTTCTGAGGACTGTCTGCTCTTTAGGATATCCAGAACCAATGTCTGATATTTAGAGGTCTAAGAACACCAGGTTCCCAGTGTTCACCTGGGAATGGAAAGAGCCTGAAATAGGGACCAGGAGGTCTGACTTCTAGTCTTTGCTCTGACCTGCGCTTGATGTAAAACCTTGTGCACGCTACACAGTCTCTCTGAACATCAATTTATTTCATTTGTATGACAAAGAAATTGAAATAGAATTCCTAAAGTCACTTGGCAAAAATTAAGGGAATAAGAAGGTGAGTGCTAAAGTTTCAGTGATGTAAAAAACCTTGGAAGCCAAAGTTAGACAGCAATAAGAGCCTAATAAATCTTGATTCACAAGGCTGAGACAGAAGATGCGCTGAGATAATTTTACTGACAAACTATTGCAATCAGATGATTTAATTTAACTTTCCAACTTGGTAGCTCTGTTTCATCATAGGGTTCAAAAATATAATTGAAATTCTATGCACTAATATTTTATAGGAAGTATAGGATGTAGGAGTTATATTCTATTTAGAAATATTTTTTCCCTGATGAGTATTCCCCCTCTTCCCCATTGTACTTAATGGAGACGCAGGGCTCCTTTGACTTCCCCGGGGGACGGTGTCAGCATTTGATCCATTCATGCCAGTCCTGCCCGAGCTCATAAAGCACTTAATTAAGGTGTGACTGTGCTTCAGTGGTAAAGCCTGGTGTTTAATGGAACCAGAGTGGGGTCACCTTATTTAAAGCCACAGTTCTCACCAAAGCCCTCATTAGGCAACACCACATGCAGGCTTTTTATTCCTAGTAAAATGCAGAGGTTTTTGTGGGCACTAACTCACAGGCAGAACCACACTTGGACATGAGAGTGGCTGACAACTGCTCAAACCCCCAGTGTGTAGGGCCTGGTAAGGGAGTTCACTTAACCGCATTACTGTGCCAGCCCAGCTGATGGCAAAGGGTTTTGAGCACTCCCTAGGACCAGGTCCTGGGGTGGGTGTGAAGGAGAGACCCATATGTCTATCTAGAAGAGCCAACCGAAAGGAAGCAGGTGGGGGAAGAGAGAGGCTTTTGTAAACTTTGAAATAATGGGAAGGATTTTGTCTTATTAGGGCTTAGTCCTAGACAGATAGTGACTTTCAAATCTTAACTTTTATCTTATCAGCAGAAAAAAAATCATGTGTTGGGCCTGATACCATGTAAATCTCTTGGGGTTGCTGTTATTCCCTGTATCAGTTAGTGATTGTGGCTGCCAGTAGTGACAAGAATAGAGTGGCTTAAACAAATTAAGATAAAGAACTTTAGATATGGACAGTCTGAGGCTGGTAGAACAGCTGGTATGATAAGATTTCAGAAGCCTTAAAACTTTCTGACCCATCATCCTTAGCACGTGATTTCACTCCTCATGCAAGTTCATGGTCACAAAACAGCTGCTGGAATTCCAGCCCTCATGTCTATGCTCTAGGAAGGAAGAAGGAAAGGGGAAAAGTAGAATGAACACAATTCCTGCTGTATCAGCCCTTTAACGGGCTCTCATAGAAACCCCACTCAACAAATTCTACTTATATTTCATTGGATACTCCAAGTCACAAAAGAGGCTTGAAGATACAGTCTTAGAGTTATGTGATTTTGGGCATGAATTACAGCAGGACTTAATTCTGTTACCCAGAAATAAGGGGACATGAATTTGGCAAGGCTGCTGACAGCCCGTCACCTTCTCTTACCTCAGTTCTCCCTGCTTCCACTCTTTACTAATACCCTCTTGGTCCCCTCTTCTCTTTCTCACCTCCAGATAGGGGGCTCCATGCCCTGGTTAATGGAATTCTAGAGACCTCACGGACAGCACTACTAGCTAATTGTCATTAAGTCCTTACTATGACATTATCGTAGTAAAGCACTGTCATAGAAGCTTTCCGTGTCATGCAGAAGAAGAGTGACAGATCTTCTGCCCCAGTCAGGGGGACCAAGAGACCCTGGGTGGGTTCCTCAGCCATGTGTGGCTCAGCAGTGGTCTAACAGAGATGCCAAGGCAGCCTGGCTTGCTGGTGGAAGTGGGGCTCTGGTATCAACTGAGAAACTTAGAATTCTTGCTCCACTCATTATGCAAGTATTTGAATCTCTCTTTGCCTCCATTTTCTCATCAGTAAAATAGGGAAAATGATGGCCCTTGTTCAGTGGTGGTGGTGGGTGTATGAGCTTTCTATAGCTGCTATAACAAATGACCACAAACTGGGTGGCTTAAAACAATAGACATTTATTCTCTCCCAGTTCTAGAGGCCAGAAATCTGAAGTGATTGGTGTTGGCCGGGCCACACTCCCCCGGAAACTCTAGGGAGGATTCATTCATTGCCTGCTCCAGCTTCAGGTGGCTTCCGGCCATCACTCCGATCTCCACCTCCATTTTCACATCACCTTCTCCTTTCTGTGTCTACTCTCCCTGTTATAAGAACATTTTTGGTGGCATTTAGGACCCACTGGGATAACCCAGGATCATCTCCTTATCTCAAAATCCTTAATTTAATCACATCTATAAAGGCTTCTTTTCCAAATAAGGAGATCAGGATGTGGACTTATCTTTGGAAGCCACTCTCAACCCATCAGACTGGTCTCAGGTGAGGCCCAGCACTGGGTTAGCACGCAGGACGTGTTAGCCATCACAACGTGTCTCCTATCTCTATAGGGCTCCTTGGGAGAGCAGGAGCTCTGAAGGAAAGACACTTGGAATGATAACATTTCCCTCTTTTCTCATTAGAGCTTTGCCAGGAATAATTATTACTCCCATAACTACCATCGATGTAGCGCTCACTATCCAGATACTGTGTGGGGCTCCGCTTGTTCTCTCATTTACTCTCCACGATGGCCCTATCATGATCACCGGTTGCCAGCCCAGGACGCTGGGGTTCAGAGAAGGCAACGTCCTTCCCCGAGGTCTCACAACGTCGACTGGGGAAGCTGGGATTCAAGCTCATCCTCTTTTCCCTTGCTGTATGAGTTTGTTTTCAACATGCCTCCCGTGTGTTCTGAGAAGCTTCTGTGGAGATGAAGTGGGAAAAGGAAGAGCTCAAGACTGAGGCAGTGCCAGGGCACCAGCGTGAGAGGATGTGACCAGAAGCACATTCTTAGTGGGACGGCATTGGAACCACCAGTCTCATTAGGGAGGGTGGGGCTGCACCTGAGCTGCCGTGTATAATCGTCACGCCACCCTTCTCTGCCGGGTGTCGCTCACCTCAATCCAGCTCTATTTCCTCCTCGGTGAACAGTGCCCCATCTCAAACTCAGAAAACAGCTGCTTGCTCATATTGTGACAATAATGATTGAAGTTTATCTTCACCCTGCCCCACACACACTCAGACATTCAGCTCTATATGATATATTTGCTACTTCATAGAGAAAAGTGGGTGTTGCTACTTATTGTCCAATGCACATGCTTTGTCTTCCCAACCAGATGGTGAGTTTCTTGAGTGCAGGGACTGAGAATCACACACATTGGTTCTAGTTTTAATTTTTCTGAAGTTGGAAACGGGGAGGCAGTCAGACAGACTCCCGCATGCACCCGACTGGGATCCACCCGGCATGCCCACCAGGGGGCGATGCTCTGCCCCTCTGGGGCACTGCCCCGCTGCGACCAGAGCCATTCTAGCACCTGAGGCAGAGGCCATGGAGCCATCCTCAGCACCTGGACCAACTTTGCTCCAATGGAGCCTTGGCTGCAGGAGGGGAAGAGAGAGACAAAGAGG
The DNA here is from genome assembly GCF_036850765.1 of Saccopteryx bilineata. Taxonomy (NCBI): domain Eukaryota; kingdom Metazoa; phylum Chordata; class Mammalia; order Chiroptera; family Emballonuridae; genus Saccopteryx; species Saccopteryx bilineata. The sequence continues at coordinate 326,297,657 of NC_089490.1, read as the reverse complement.
AAGGAGAGGGGGAGGGGTGGAGAAGCAGATAGGCGCTTCTCCTGTGTGCCCTGGCCGGGAATCGAACCTGGGACTCCTGCACACCAGGCTATGCTCTACCACTGAGCCAACCGGCCAGGGCTTAACTCCAGATTTTAGATTAATGTCCCACCTATAGTAGAGGTTTAACAACTGCTCAGTGGTTGAATGGATGGGGAAAATCCCATGAAAAGATCCAGGCTGTGGGAGACAATGGGTCTGGTGATTGTCTGGTGAAATGACCACCCCCTAGGAGCTAAGAGATCCTTAGAAACTAACCTGGGGTCCACCTCAGCACTGGTCAGATGATTCCTTCAGGCAGGTCATTTCCGCCATGGTTAATCTCACCTGCTTTTGGAAGGTGTCTCCTTTGGCAGTATTGCTCCTGGCCTTGGCAATGAAAACATTTTACATCCTTAAAGCAGTTGCTAATGTGAAACTTCCCAGTCTGGCTGGATTCCTTCACAGCAGGGAAGAGACACCTGCTCAGTTGGAGTCAGAATGTTAGGACATCTGTTGGGGATGAACCTGAGAGTAGTGATTGCTCAGCCCCTCATGGTGGGGCCGTCTTGCCGCTACATTATAAACAATATGGGAAGGCTGCTCACCAAAGCAGGCATCCTAATGCCTGTGCTCTGGCTACACCGCAGGCTGCTTCCTGTGGATGGCTTCCTTTAGGTCTCCACTTGCTTTGTTTGGGGGCACAATTTGCATCTTTTAGAACTCTTATGAGCTGGAGTTTCTGTCCTGTTACAAATGCATGATGTCTTTAGGGGTGGTGGGCGGCATAGACGCTGAAAAGACTGCTTTCTGTTACTTCCATTCCTTCCCTGCTTTTTCCATTTTCCAAAGTGCCTACGGTTTCAGTTACTATGGTTCCGGACAGTTCCTATGGTTTTTGTGCTAAGCATTATAGAAATGTGATATCCAAACCTGCATCCACATCAGAATTGGGTTAGTCAGAATAAGTCAGGTTGTGCTATAGTTACACGTAACCCCCAGATCTCAGGGGTCACACCACAGAGGTGCATTTCTCACCCACTGGGCTTCACCAAGGACCACAGGACTGAGGAGGCACACCAGGCAAACTAGCCGCTCGCCTCCTGTCTGGCTCTGCCAGACAATTCATGATAAGGAACTTTTGCTCAGCATGCATTTGCATGTGTGTTTACTCATGCACGTGCGTGTGCTAGTGTGTGTGTGTGTCTTTGTTGGAAGCCCAGAAATGTGAGGAGATTAGATGTTCAACAGTATTTTCGAACTGCAGTGGGAAATCCCCTTTTGGGATTGCTAAAACACTGTTTTCTATTCGTGGTTGGTTGAATGTGTGGTTGTGAAACTGAAGGATCCAAAGGATTGACTATTTATTGAGAACAATCTGCATGTAAGTGGATCCACACAGTTCAAACCCACATTGCTCAAGCGTCAGCTGTGCATCTGACAATACCTGGGTCCGGGATTGAGTTGGTGGCTACAAGAAAATATCTGGTGAACATCTTCCCAGAAATCCACCAAGTAACCTATATAAACTTTGGTTTGCTGGACTTGCCTTCCAAAGACTGTTTTCTTTCTCCCAGGGACTTGCTGACAACTAGGGTTTACATACACATTGTCTTTTTGTAATTTATGAACTGAAGCCGATAGGACAATAAAACAAAAAAGAGAGAAGCTTTTAAACAGAATATAACACAGTTTTAAAGTTAAAAATTGCTTTCTTGCTCTAATCAGCTGAGGCATCCAACCTGCCCAGACCACCCAATATGATCTTAGGACATGATCAAACCTCTCAGCAATAAAGTCCCTTCTTAACAGGAATGGCCTTGGCCTCAGAGGTGGGAGAGTTTCCAGGGCTCCTCTGAGCCAGAATAAGAGGTGGAGCAGCTGGACCTCAGCTTTAAAAGGGCACTAGAACATCACTGGTGTGCTGGAGGCATCGCTGGGGGGACAAAATTCATTGGAAATGACATTGATGTGGAGAAAATGACTACTTCCAGAACTTCTGTAGGGTGGACCTTGTATGTGGTTGGAAAGAATCACCTGCTTGAGAAGGGGGTTTGGGAGGTGAAAGGAGGGGACCCCAAGGTATGTGTTCAAGTGATAACAGGTGGTCACTAAAGTCCCTTCCAAGGAGGATTAGTCCAGTGAACTGTAGGGTGGGTTCCTTCTTCTTGTGACCAAGGGGAAGGTGAGACCTGCCACCACCAGGCCACCTTCTCCTCTCCACAGAACCCATTTTCCTCCAAGTAAGAGCAGAACAAGTATTTTTTGCAAATATCAGTTGGAACCACATATTATCTGCCCAGAGCAGCAGATGACTAGCCTGCCTAGGTACCCACATGTGTCCGCCCTGCCCAGTTCCATCAATTGGCAAAGCCTGGATCACTAAGCCTCCACCAATATCTGAGGGGGCTGATGTCTAATAAGTTAGACTGAGTCATTTGCTCTATCACTGGAGCTAGAGGTGGAGTCTCCTCCAAAGCACTTAGCATGAGAATGGGGAAGGTATGCTCTCAGATCAAAGAATGGAGTGTGGGCACTGACTTGGCCAAACTCCAGAAAGTGTTTACTACATCAGCCCTTTCCATATCACTGCTTGAGTAACTCCTGTGTGCTCTTTGAGACCATATTTAGGCATTGCTTCTTCCGGGGAACCTCCCCTGCTTGTCTTCCACTCCAGATCAGATGCCCCAGAACATAATCTGTGTTCTCATGTCCCTCTCTTTCAAAAGGAGAGCTTTTTCAGGGCTTTGCCTTTTTTCTCTGTAGCCCAGGACTGAGTACCAGGCTTGACATAAAGTTTGTTGAATGCATGCATGTACCTGTGCAAGACTGACCGCAGCTGGGGCACAGCTGCAGTAGGATAGCTGTACCCAGGAGTGGGGGAGTTTGGATTCAAGAAGAAGCCAGTCTGGGGTTGGAGCTCTGCACTAAGCACACAGACCGAGAGTGCGAACGGGACTTCTCCCTTCCTGGGAGAAGACTATGGCCGCCTCTGAAGCAGTGTCACCAGTGCTGCTGTTGTCTCAAGCTCCCAGACCCCAAGACTGAGTGTCCCTTTCACCCTGGGGCCCCAAGACGGCGGCATCTGGTCACATCAAATCTTAGAATCCTGTTTTTTACACATCTGCCCCTCCATCATCAGTTTGTGTTGCAACACTACACACCACCTCCATCACCACTGGTCTCCTGTAAGCTGCCACGCCCTCATGTTTGCTCTCCCCTTTGCTTGACTCCTCTAAAACTTGCACACCACTGTCATTAGGATGGTCCTTAAGTACTGATTAGCATGTCAGCACTTTATAAAAAACCTAAATTCTTCAACCTGGAATTTTACAGTTCATGGTCAGTCTTTTTCCAGATGTTGCATCCATACCTCTCATTTCTCCCCTCCCAGACTTGGGTCCCAGCCTATAACATTTTTCTCATTGCTCATGCTCTGTCCCTGCTTGGTGGCCTCAGTTTTTCATTTTATTACCTGATCCTACATCTCCTTTAGTCCTGCTATAACGACCCTACCTGCTTACAGCCTGTCCCCCACACCCAATACAAACTATAAGCGAGCAAACATATATATCATATTTACAAACTCATTTGACCAACACACCGCACCTAGCAAAGTGCTGGGAATGCAGTAAGTGCATATGAAGTGTTGTTAAATGCAAAAGCCAAAGGGAGGTGTTGAGTGAAGGGGGCAAATGGACAGGGTGACTTTATTACTTATTTATTTTATTTTTTTAAAGAGAGAGAGAGAGGAACAGACAGACAGGAAAGGAGAGAGATGAGAAGAATCAATTTTTCCTTGCAGCACCTTAGTTGTTCATTGATTGCTTTCTCATATGTGCCTTTGCCCAGTGTGCTTTGGCTGAGCCAGTGACTCCTTGTTCAAGCCAGCAACCTTAGGCTTTAAGGCAGAGACCATGGGGTCACATCTATGATGCCATGCTCAAGCTAGATGAATCCACACTCAAGCCAGGTGGGCCCACACTCAAGCTGGTGACCTTGGGGTTTCGAACCTGGGTCCTTACTGTTCCAGGTCAATGCTCGATCCACTGCACCACCACCGGTCAGGCTGAACAGGGTGACTTTAGAGCAGTGGGCCATTTGGTACCGGTCCGCAGAGAAAGAATAAATAACTTACATTATTTCCATTTTATTTATATTTAAGTCTGAACGATGTTTTATTTTTTTTAAATGACCAGATTCCCTCTGTTACATCTGTCTAAGACTCACTCTTGACGCTTGTCTAGGTCACGTGATACATTTATCCGTCCCACCCTAAAGGCCGGTCCATGAAAATATTTTCTGACATTAATCCAGTCCATGGCCCAAAAAAGGTTGGGGACCACTGCTTTAGAGTCTTTTGGTTTTTCCTTACTTTGGTTGTGAACACTATTTGTGCCTCTTGGCTTTCTCACTCAAGTCTCTTAGTCTTAATTTCCTTATCAGTAAATTGAGGATAATTGTGGGAGACAGGCTGTGGGCTGGCGGGCCATTGTAGCCTAAGGCTTGGTTTAGGATTGAGACTTTTGCACTTTCTTAATACTAAGATCTCTTAATACTAGGATCTTTTAATACTAAGATCTTTTAATACTAAGATCTTTTCAACACTAAGCTTTTTTTCCACACCCTTGACTGTTGCATGATGTAGGGTGGTGCACTCTTATGAGGAATCCAATTTATGCCTCAGGTAAGTGGCTTTGTATCAGAGACTTCCCTATTTGTATATTGGCTTAAAGGCTTTAATTGTCTATGCCAGGGGTCCCCAAACTATGGCCCGCGGGCCGCATGTGGCCTCCTGAGGCCATTTATCCGGCCCCCGCCGCACTTCCAGAAGGGGCACCTCTTTCATTGGTGGTCAGTGAGAGGAGCATAGTTCCCATTGAAATACTGGTCAGTTTGTTGATTTAAATTTACTTGTTCTTTATTTTAAATATTGTATTTGCCTGACCAGGAGGTGGTGCAGTGGATAGAGCGTCGGACTGGGATGTGGAAGGACCCAGGTTCGAGACCCCGAGGTCGCCAGCTTGAATGCAGACTCATCTGGTTTGAGCAAAGCTCACCAGCTTGGACCCAAGGTCGCTAGCTCAAGCAAGGGGTTACTCGGTCTGCTGAAGGCCCGCGGTCAAGGCACATATGAGAAAGCAATCAATGAACAACTAAGGTGTTGCAACGCGCAATGAAAAACTAATGATTGATGCTTCTCATCTCTCTCCGTTCCTGTCTGTCTGTCCCTGTCTATCCCTCTCTCTGATTCACTCACTGTCTCTGTAAAAAATAAATAAATAAATAAATAAATAAATAAATAAAATTAAATATTGTATTTGTTCCCCTTTTTTTTTTTTTTTTTTTTTTTTTACTTTAAAATAAGATATGTGCTGTGTGCATAGGGATTTGTTCATAGTTTTTTTTATAGTCCGGCCCTCCAATGGTCTGAGGGACAGTGAACAGGCCCCCCGTGTAAAAAGTTTGGGGACCCCTGGTCTATGCCATATGTATAATAAAGCAAAGACCGGGGGCTCCCTCTCTGTGTTATTGCCATCAGCATTGAAGAGGCCTCCAGATCCCATCCTCTTTTCTCAGTGAGTCTATTTTCTTAGTTCCACACCGTTCTCCCTCAGGATCTGGAATTACTAGCCGCACAGATCTGTGGCAGATAATATTACCAACTTTTCAGTAGTTCCAGGTTTACGGTGAACACCAAATGAGAAATTACATGTGCAGGTACTTTATGACCTGTTAAGGTACATTATTAAGATTGCTCTTTTACTTTCCATTTTAAAATATTTTTCTCCTTATTTTTAGACTTGCAACCTTATTTCTCCAAAGAGGGCCCAACAGGATAGGCAATCTTTATAAAAAGGCTGTCTACAGACACTACACAGATGAGACCTACTCCACGGAGGTCCCCAAGCCGCCCTGGCTCGGATTCCTGGGCCCCATCTTGAGGGCTGAAGTGGGGGACGTCATTGTCATCCATTTAAAGAATTTTGCTTCCCGACCTTACTCTTTGCATCCACACGGCGTTTTCTACAACAAAGACTCGGAAGGTAAATGTTGATCCTGCCTGCTACAGTGAAGGGGGTTCTAAGAGCACAATGGTTATACACGTCCATTTGTCTTCTCCTGCCTCCTTCTCCCCCCTCTCCATCTGTTCCCCTGCTCTTTCTCTTCTTCCTTTTCCTCTCCAGTATTTCCGCCCTCCCTTCTTTCTCACTCTTGTTTATGTTGATACAGCACTGGCTCCCCCAGGCCCCCAGCAGCACTGACTTGCATCCTTGTCAGTCACTCGTGCTTGGGTAGCACACTGCACGGGAGGACTCGTGCCAACAGGTTCCAGAGTCCTGTCACCCGTTACAGCCATGGCTGTGGGGAGCGTGTCTCAGAGTGAGTTGATCTCAACCTCCCTGCTTATGGCTACAGTTTTCGGTGCTTGTTTCTGAAACACCCCTGTCTTCTTGCCTGCACTGCAAGATCCTCAATTGAGCTTCTTGAGTCCTCCCTACAAATATTTTTAAATTTTCAAGCAAAATTCTTAGACTTTTGATATAAAAGTACTTCTCAGACTTCAGCAGTTTTTCACCCCTTTCCTCCATTTACTGAAGTGTGCGGTGAAGCTCTGGGTCCCAGGCTCGGCTCCCTGAGTAGTCGGAGATGAGCACATAAACCTGTGACGGGTGAACTTCAAGGGGAGTTTTGTGACTATTGATGTATTTTCTTTACTAAAGTCTTGTGAAAGTATTATTCATGCTGCAGGTAGAAATTAAAGATGTGTCATCATCGCTGTGCCTGTCTTTTTAAATACAGAGAAAAGAAAGGCATCTCTGAACCTTTAATTTTGTCTTTATCCCTTTATATATTTCTGGAAAGCATGCCTTCATAGAGCTGGTGGCCCCTGATAGATCATCTAGGCCAGTGATCTAAAGCTTTATAAGGTCCCAGCTCCACTTTTTAAAAACTGTAGTAAAACATACATAACCTAAAAACTACCATTTTACCATTCTAAGTGTATAGTCAGTGGCATGAAGTACAATCACACTGTTGTGCAACCACCGCCGCTACCCATTTCTAGAATTTTTCCATCACCCTAAACAGAAAAGCACTCATTAAATAACAATCCCCTACTCTCCTCCTCCAAGTCCTTGGGAGCCTCTATTCTACTTCTGTCTCTTTGAACTTACCTACTCTAGGTACCTCAGATAAGTGGAATCATACCATATTTGTTCTTGTGTGGCTTATTTCACTTAGCAGGATATATTCAAGGTTCATCTATGTTGTAGCCCGTGTCATAATTTTAGTCCCTTTTAAAGCCATACATGTGTATTCCACATCTCGCTTATCTGTTCACCTTTTGATAGACACTGGGGTTGCTTCTAGCTTTTCACTACTGTGATTAATGCTGCTATGCACATAGGTGTATCACAGAGCCTTCTGAGGGTTCAATCAAAGCCATGAACCCTTGCATTAGAAAAATACATATGTGCACACAGTTGTGAACTCAATTTGAAGAAGTGCTCAGAGCCCTTGAAACTATCCATGGGTCCTGAAGTCAAGAGTACCCAGCCAGCCATCTCTATATCCTCTCTTAAGAAAGTCTCTTCCATCTCAGGAGTTGGTTGCTTGTCCTTGCAGCACATATAAACTTTCATAGTAGAAGGAGACCTTTCTGGTGTATGTCCTCGTTCGTGTTTGTCTTTACATTAGACTGCAATTTTCCTGGGAGCAGAGACCATACTGGCTTCTGTTGAGCAGGTTTCCCCTGTGCCTAGGACTGTGCTCGGCATGTGTTGAGGGTTCTGTGAACAATTTTCAGATGCCTCCCAGATCTAGCCCCCCCCTCCCATCATCATTTCATAAGTAAGAAATCAAAGCCCAAAGAGGCAAAGGACCTAAACCAAACTCTTACAGCTGCTTGTGAGCTCAGTGGTACTAAGCACAGGACTCCTGCCTCCCATTCTAATGCTCTCCTCACTACTCCACACTGCTCCTGCATCTAAACAGGCGGTTAGGCAGCACCTCGGCTTCTGTGTGCACATCTCAGCAGACCCCTTTCCAGGCCATGGCCCTTGCCTTCCTGATTCTCCTGAAGGGACTCTTCATAGAAGTTCAGAGCCAAGGCCAGGCCCTTATTTCAGGTGCTTTCCGGCACTCCATTTCACTTCTTTCTTACCACCAATATATATTTTGAAAGGTTTGCCTTCATTCATAAACCTTCCATTGAATACCCAACAGGTGCTAGAGACTGACACTGAGTCTTGGGGGAAAAAAAGATGAATGAATCACAGACTATAGTTGAACATCAGTGGTTACAAACATAAAGGTTTATTTCAGGGATCTCAATTCCGTTCCCATGACCTGTGTGTTTACCCTTGCACCAATGCCATACTGTCTTGGCAACTACGGATTTACAGTAAGTGTTGAAATTTGGTACTATATATCCTCCAACTTTTCTTTTATCTTTAAGACTATTTAGTTTTGCATTTTTATATAAATTTTAGATTAGCTTGTAAATTTAAAAAAAAACCAGCTGGGATTTTGATGAAGATTGCCATGAGTTTATCAATAAATTGGGGGGAAATTGCCATGGGCAAAAGACGAATTGCCGTCTGGATAATATTAAGTTTTCCAATCTATCAACATGAAATTTAGATCTTCAATTTCTCTCAAAAATGTTTTAGTTTTTAATGTACAGATTTGCATTTCTTTTGTTAAATTTGTTACAGAATATTTTATTATTTCCTATGCTGTTATAGATGAAATAGTTTTCCAAATTTTATTTTTTGATAGTTTGTTGCTAATGTATAGAATGCAATTGATTTTTGTATATTCATTTTAGATACTACTATCTTGTTGAACTGGTTTATTATTCAATGTTTAGAGGATTCCTTGGAATTTGCTATATACAGAATCATGTCGCTGTGAATAGAGACAGTTTTATTTTGTCCTGACCGATCAGTATATTTTCTTTTTATTCTTCTGCCCAGTTGCACTGGCTAGAACCTTCAGGACAATATTTAATAATAGTAGTGAGAGCAGACAGTCTTGCCTTGTTCACAATCTTTGGAAGAAAACAGTCCATATCCCTCCCATTAAGAATAATGTTAGCTATGATTTTTTCTTAGATTATCCTTTATCAGGTTGAGGAAGTTCCTGTCTATTCCTAGTTTGCTGAGAGTATTTAATTTCTTTTTTTTATTTCTTTTTTTATTGATTTAAATTTATTGTGTTTACATAGATTCAAGTGTCCCACCGAATACATCCTCCCCCACCCCCGAATTCCCCTCAACATCCCCCTTGCCCCCTCCCCCCAACACCCAGGATTTGCTTTTCTGCTCTCTATAATGCTGTTATGTATATATAATTTCACCAATCTCTTTTCCTTCTCTGATTCCATCCTCTCATCCCCTTTCCCTCTGTCCGCTTTACCACTGGTCCCTTTGATCCCTCCTCTGCCTCTATTCTGTTCCTCAGTTCACATTGTTCATTGGATTCCTCAAATGAGTGAGGTCATATGATATTTTTATTTCTTGCCTGGCTTATTTCACTTAACATAATAGTTTCCAGGTCCATCCATGTTGTTGCAAAAGGTAGTGTTTCCTTCTTTTTCATGGCCCCATAGTATTCCATTGTGTATATGTACTAAAGCTTTTTAATCCACTCGTCCACTGATGGACACTTAGGCTGTATCCAGATCTTGTAAACAATGCTGCCCTAAACATGGGTGTACATTTCTTCTTTTGAATCAGTGATTTGGTGTTCTTAGGAGATATTCCTAAAAGTGGTATAGCTGGGTCAAAAGGCAGTTAGTTCCATTTTTAATTTCTTGAGAAATCTCCATACTGTTTTTCACAGTGGCTGCACCAGTCTGCATTCCCACCAGCAGTGCAGGAGGGTTCCCCTTTCTCCCCATCCTCACCAGCACTTATTATGTGTTGTTTTGTTAATGAGTGTCATTCTGACTGGTGTGAGGTGATATCTCATTGTGGTTTTAATTTGCATTTCTCTAATGATTAGTGATGTTGAACATTTTTTCCTTTGCCTATTGGCTATCTGTATGTCCTCTTTGAAATGTCTCTTCATTTCTGTTGCCCATTTTTGATTCGATTATGTTCCTGGTGTTGAGTTTTACATGTTCTTTATAAATTTTGGTTATTAACCCCTTATCAGACATATTTCCAAATATATTCTTCCATTGTATGGTTTGTCTTTTTATTTTGTTCATCTTGTCTTTAGCTGTGCAAAAGGTTTTTAGTTTGATATAGTCCCATTTGTTCATCCTGTCTTTTATTTCACTTGCCCGTGGAGATAAATCAGCAAATATATTGTTGTGAGAGAGGTCGGAGAGCTTACTGCTTATGTTTTCTTCTAAGATGTTTATGGTTTCACGGCTTACATTTAAGCCTTTTATCAATTTTGAGTTTATTATTGTGAATGATGTAAGTGGTGGTCTACTTTTATTTTTTTGCAGGTAGCTGTCCAACTTTCCCAACACCACTTGTTAAAGAGACTGTCTTAACACCATTGTATGCTCTTACCTCCTTTGTCAAATATCAATTGTCCATAAAGGTGTGGGTTTATTTCTGAGTTATCTGTTCTGTTCCATTGATCTGTATGCCTGTTCTTATACCAGTACTAAGCTGTTTTGAGTACAATGCCTTGTAGTATAACTTGATATCAGGAAGTGTGATACCTCTAACTTTATTCTTTTTTTTTTTCTTTTTTCTTTTCATTTTTCTGAAGCTGGAAACAGGGAGAGACAGTCAGACAGACTCCCGCATGCGCCCGACCGGGATCCACCCGGCACGCCCACCAGGGGCGATGCTCTGCCCACCAGGGGGCGATGCTCTGCCCATCCTGGGCGTCACCATGTTGCGACCAGAGCCACTCTAGCGCCTGAGGCAGAGGCCACAGAGCCATCCCCAGTGCCCAGGCCATCTTTGCTCCAATGGAGCCTTTGGCTGCGGGAGGGGAAGAGAGAGACAGAGAGGAAAGTGTGGCGGAGGGGTGGAGAAGCAAATGGGCGCTTCTCCTGTGTGCCCTGGCCGGGAATCGAACCTGGGTCCTCCGCACGCTAGGCCGACTAACTTTATTCTTCTTCTTCAAGATTGCTGAGGGTATTCGTGTTCTTTTTTGGTTCCATATAAATTTTTGGAATATTTGTTCTATATCTTTGAAGTATGTCATTGGTATTTTAATGGGAATTGCATTGAATTTATAAGTTGCTTTGGGTAATATAGACATTTTAATGATGTTTATTCTTCTTATCCTTGAACACGGTATATGCTTCCACTTATTTGTATCTTCCTTGATTTCTCTTATCAATGTTTTATAATTTTCTGAGTACAAGTCTTTAACCTCCTTGGTTAAATTTACTTCTAGGTACTTTGTTGTTGTTGCAGTAGTGAAGGGGATTGTTTTCTTAATTTCTCTTTCGAACAGTTCATTGTTGGTGTATAAAAATGCCACTGGTTTTTGAATATTAATTTTATATCCTGCCACTTTGCTGAATTCATTTATCAGGTCCAGTAGTATTTTTACTGAGACTTTAGGGTTTTCTATGTACAGTATCATATCATCAGCAAATAATGATAGTTTTACTTCTTCTTTTTCAATTTGGATGCATTTCTTAAATCTTAAATCTACATTTCTCTTTTACTAGATTCCCTGCTGCCCCTTTGTTCTGTTTACAACAGGACCCTTAACATTTCTTACATCATTGATTTGGTGTAATAAATTCCTTGAGGGTTTTTTGTTTTTTTGTTTTTGTTTTTGTTTTTGTTTTTGTATGGGAAGCTTTCTATTTCTCCTTCTATTTTAAACGACAGCCTTGCTGGATAAAGAAGTCTTGGTTGTAGGCTCTTGTTTTGCATTAATTTAAATATTTCTTGCCATTCCCTTCTCACCTCAGATGTTTTTGTTGAGAAGTTGGATGTCATCCTTTTGGGGTCTCCTTTGTAAGTGATTGACTGCTTTTCTCTCGCAGCTTTTAGTATTCTTTCTTTATTTCTTAGCTTTGGTATTTTAATTATGATGTGTCTTCATGTAGGTTTATTTGAGTTCCTTTTTAATGGGATTCTCTGTGCTTCTTGAACTTGTGTGACTTATTCCTGTATCAATTTCGGGACATTTTCGGCTATGATTTCTTCAATCAGGTTCTCTATCCCTTGTTCTTTCTCTTCTCCTTTAGGAACCCCTATGATGCAGATGTTGTTTCTGTTCCTATTGTCACAGAACTCTCTTAGAGTTTTCTCAGACATTTTGATCCTCCTTTTCTTTTGCTATTCTGCTTCTATGCTTTTGCTTATCTTGTCCTCTAACTCGCTGATTCGATCCTCTCTTTCATCCTACCTGCTTTTAATTCCTTCTAGTGTAGTCTTCATTTCTGATATTGTGTTTGTCATTTCTGTCTGATTCTTTTTTTATTATTTCAATGTCCTTTTTGATGCCAGATATCTCTTTGTTTAGGTGCTCATGTTGTCTATCTATGGTTGCTCTAAGATCCTTCAGCATCCTAACAATCATTATTCTAAACTCTGCATCTGGCATCTTAGTTATTTCCATTTTATTCAATTCTTTTTCTGGGGATTTCTCTTGTTTATTCATTTGAATTGCACTTCCCTGTCTTCCCATTTTGTCTCTATATAGACTGCTCCTTCAAATATGTTGTTTGTGTAGCTATCTGAGTATAGGGCTGCTGTTGTCTGACTCCAGCTTTCAGTTGTGTAATTTCTAAATCTTCCTGAGATGGCTTCAGCTGTTTGTAATCCGCTGTGGGCTACTTGTCTGCTGCTACTGCTCTTTATGCTGTTTGTGACAACATTTTCTATGCCTTAGCTGGGTCAGGTGTGAGGAGCCTTTCCTTAAGATACCACTCTAACTATGGTTGTTAGGTCAGAGCATCAGCTCTGTATCTGGCTGCTAAATGTACTGGCCCTGGACCTCACAGGCTGGAAACTGGCAAAGACCAGTGGGAGTCACCACTTTTGGCTGGCCCTCAGCAACCTTCTTGGAGCTACAGGCAATCCAGAATCATCTTCTCCTCATCCGACACCTGATCATCCAAGTCAACCATCTTGGGCTGCCCTCTTGAGTTTAATTTGATAAGGATTTTGTTAATTGCTTTTTGGCACCTATTGAGATGATTCTATAGTTTTTGTCATTTAGTCTATTAATATGTTGTATTAGATTACTTTATTTTCAAATGTTAAACCAACAATGCAATCATAGGATAAATTTGGTCATGGTATATAACTTTCTCTATATATTGCTGGAGTCAGTTTGCTAATACTTTGTTAAGAATGTTTGTTTTTAGGCCCTGGCCAGTTGGCTCAGTGATAGAGCATCAGGCTGGTGTGTAGATGTACCAGTTCAATTCCCAGTCAGGGCATACAGGAGAAGTGCCCATCTGCTTCTCCACTCCTCCTCCAACTCTCTTTTTTCCTTCCATAGCCATGGCTTGGCTGGTTTGAGCAAGTTGGCCCGAGGGCTGAGAATGGCTCATTGGCCTTGCCTCAGGTGTTAAAATAGCTGGAACAACAGCCCCAAATGGGTAGAATATCACCCGCCAGTGGATCCCTGTCAGGGTGCATGTGGGAGTCTGTCTCTCTTCCTCTCTGCCTCTCACTTAATAATAACAAAAAAAGAATGTTTGTTTTTACATTCATGAGGAATATTGGTCAGAATTTTCTTTGCTTGTGATATCTTTAGCTGGCTTTGATACAAAGTAGGGTTTGCCTCATAGGATGAATTTGGAACTACTCTCTCCTCTATTTCTAAAAGAATTTTGTAAAGTATTGACATCATATCTTCTTTCAGTATTTGATAGAATTTATAAATATAAATAAAACTATCTGAGCCTGGATTCTTTGAGGGAAGATTTTAATTGCTAATTACATTTATTTGCATATTCTGGGTTTATTTCCTTTTTTTTTTTTTTCCATTTTTTCTGAAGCTGGAAACGGGGAGAGACAGTCAGACAGACTCCCGCATGCGCCCGACCGGGATCCACCCGGCACGCCCACCAGGGGTGATGCTCTGCCCACCAGGGGGCGATGCTCTGCCCATCCTGGGCATCGCCATGTTGCGACCAGAGCCACTCTAGCACCTGAGGCAGAGGCCACAGAGCCATCCCCAGCGCCCGGGCCATCTTTGCTCCAATGGAGCCTTGGCTGCGGGAGGGGAAGAGAGAGACAGAGAGGAAAGCGCGGCGGAGGGGTGGAGAAGCAAATGGGAGCTTCTCCTGTGTGCCCTGGCCAGGAATCGAACCCGGGTCCTCCGCACGCTAGGCCGACATATTTCCATTTTTAATTTATCCTTTTTTCTTTCTTAAGTGAGAAGCAAGGAGGCAGAGAGACAGACTTCCACAGGCACCCCCACCAGGGATCCACCTGGCAAGCCCCCTACAGGGCCATGTTCTGTCCTTCTGGGGCCAGTTAATTCATTGCTCTGCAACTAAGCTATTTTAACACCTGAGGTGAGGCCACGGAGCCATTGTCAGCACCCGGGAACAACTTGCTTCAACCAAGCCATGGCTGCAGGAGGGGAAAAGAGAGATAGAGACAAGGGAGAGGGGAAGGGGTGGAGAAGCAGATGATTGTTTCTCTTATGTGCCTTGGCTGGTAATCCAATCTGGGTCATCCACACACTAGGCCGATGTTCTATCACTAAGCCAACTGGCCAGGGCCTTTAATTTATTTTTGAGATAGTTTTGATAATTTGTGTCTTTCCAAAAATTCATTAATTTCATAAGTTACCTGATATTTTGTCATTAAATTGTTTATAATATTCTCTTCTAATCTTTCCATTTCTGTATGATCAGGGTAATGTCCCTTTTTTTTTTTTTTAACTCTTGGTTTTGTCAGTTTGTATCCTCTTTCTTTCTTGGCCTGTCTAGATAAAGTTTTCTCAATTTTGTTGAACTTTTTAAAGAACCAACATCTGGTTTTATCTCTTTCATGTTGTTTTCATTTTCTCCTTCATTGATTTCTGCTCCAATCTTTTTCATTTCCTTTTCTCTGCTTGTTTTAGGTTTAATTTTATCTTCATTTTCTAGTTTCTTAAGGTGGAAGAAATTTATGTTTCTTATGTTATTGATTTGAGACTGTTATTCTCTTTTGACAGAAATGTTTAAAGCTCTAAATTTACTGTTCAGTATGACTTTAGCTACATACCACAAATTTCATGTTTTATTTCCATTTTTTATTTAGTTCAAAATATATGTATATTTAAAGATTTTAATATTTTTAATTTTTTTATTAAGACTTTATTCATTTTAGAGAGGAGAGAGAGAGAGACAGAGAGATGGGGGGAGGAGCAGAAAGCATCAACTCCCATATGTGCCTTGACCAGGAAAGCCCAGGGCTTTGAACTGGCGACCTAGTGTTTCAGGTTGATTCTCTACCCACTGTGCCACCACAGGTCAGGCTAGTTCAAAATATTTTTAATTTGTCTTGTGATTTCTTCTATGACCTATCGGTTATTTAGAAGTTATTGTTTTATTTTCAAATATTTGTAGAATTTGCAAGATTTTTTCTGTTAATTTTATCAAATTTAATTGATTGGATACTATACTTCGCATGCTATTAGTTCTTTTAAGTTTACCAAGATTTATTTTATATGCAACCACTTGTCTATCCTGAAGAATGTTTTATATGCTTTTGTAAAGGTGTATTCTGTCCTCATTGGCTGGAATGTTATGTAGATGTCAGGTCAAGTTGGTTGATAGTGTTGTTGAAGTCTTCTATATTATTGGTGCTGATCTGTCTAATTCTGTCAGTTGTTAATAGTAGGGCATTGAAATCACTAATGATTTTTGTTGAGCTGTGTATTTCTCCTTAAATTATGTCACTTTTTGTTTTATATGTTTTGAGACTCTTGTTAGATACAAATACATTTATAATGGTTATATCTTCCTGATACATTGACTCTTAGCATTATGAACTATCTATGTTTGCTCTAGCAATATCCCTTTTCTTAAAATCTAATTTGTCTGTATCGACAGCACTTCAACTCTCATATTGTTACTATTTGCAATCTTTTACTTTCAATCTATTTTTGTCATTGAATCTAAGGAATAGACTGCATATAGTTGGATATCATTTTTTTGATATCCAATTTGACAATCTCTGCATACTAATGTATGCTTAGATTATTCACATTTCATGTAATTATTGATTGAGTTCATTTACATTTGTCATTTTACTAATTATTTTATATATGTCTTCTGTCTCTTGGTTCCTCTGGTCCTCCTTTATTGCCTTCTTTGGTGTTAAACAAATATTTTTGGTGTGCTCTTTATATTCCTCTGTTGATTTTTATATATTGAGTTCTTTTCTTATTGGTTGGCCTAGAAATTATAATATGCAATCTTTAATTTATCACAGTACGCTCCATACTTTTACTGACCTAGCTCCGGCAAGATATAGAAGCTTTGCTCCAACAGGGCTTCATTCTCCTCCAGTTTTTGTGCTATTACTGTCATGTTGTCATTGCATCTCTATCTATGAACACAACAATGGGATGTTATACTTAGTACTTTATATTATCTTATGATTTTTAAAGAAGTTAAGAGAAAAAAGAAAAATATGCTTATAGAATATTTTATACATATTAACACATATTTTCCAATTTGGGTGATTTTTATTTTCTCCTGTGGATTCAAGTTACTCCCTGATGGTATTTCCTTTTATTCTAAGGACTTCCTTTAGTACTCCTTATAAGACAGGTCTGCTAGCAACAAATTCACTTAGTCTTTGTTTATCTAGAACATCTCTATACCCCCCTGCCCTTTTTTTAAGGAAGTTTGCTAACTGGATATAATATTTTTGGATGGCATTTCCTCCCCAGCACTTTGAATATTATCATCCCTCTGTTTTCTTCAATATTCTGATGGGAAGTCAACTGTTAATTGTGCTGGTGCTCCCCTGTCTGTGATGAGTCATTTTTCTCTTTCTGTTTCCATATTAACTTTTTGCCTTTTAAAGAGCAATTAGACAACCATGTATCTATGTATGGATTCTTTGTATTTATACTATTTGTGATTCATTATGCTTCTTTGATGTGTAGGTTAATGTTTTTCATCAAATTTAGAACATTTTCAGCCGTTATTTCTTCATACTTTATTTTTTTGGCTCTTTTGATTTCTCCTTTGCTTTGGCAAACTTCTATTATACATATATTAATACACAAAATGTTCTGTTTATTTTCTTCAGTCTTCTTCTTCCCCTCTTTTTTCAGATAAGATCATTCTATTGACCTATCTTCAAATTCACTGATTCTTTTGTCATGTTGAGTTATATGATCAGAGTAATGTCTCGTTTTTTTATTTTTGTTTTTGGTAGTTTGTACTCTCTTTCTTTCTTGGTTAGTCTAGATAAAGTTTTCTCAATTTTGCCCTTCTAGTGAATGTTTTATTTCATTTAATGTATTTTTTCAATGTCAAAATTCCAATTTGGTTCTTTTTTTATAATCCATCTCTATATTGAGATTCTATACTTGTTGAGTCATTTTGCTCTATCGTCCTTCATTTTTTTCTCATAGTTTATCTTGAGAAATATTTTTTGAAAATATTTATAATAGCTGCTTAAAGTCTTAATCTGCTAGATGCTATATCCAGAGACACTTAGAGAGAGTTTCTATTGGTTGCTTGTTTTACCCTGAATATGGCCACACTTTCTTGTTCATTTGCATGTTTCATTTTGTTGCTATTGAAAATGGGACAATTTTGAGAATATTGTAGCATCTCTGGATTCTGATCCCTCCCTCATCCAAGGTTGTTATTGTTGTTTGTTTGGTTTTTTTGTTTAGTAACTTGCCTGGGGTAAATCTGTGAAATCTGTCTTTACTATGCCCTGTGTTTGTTTGTTTGTTTGTCTGCTTGTTTGTTGGTTTTAATATTTTTTTTTTTTTTTTTTTTTTTAGAAAGAGAGTGAGTCAGAGAGATAGAAAGGGACACACAGGAACAGAGAGAGATGAGAAGCATCAATCATCAGTTTTTTGTTGCAACACCTTAGTTGTTCATTGATTGCTTTCTCATATGTGCCTTGACCGCAGGCCTTCAGCAGACTGAGTAACCCCTTGCTCAAGCCAGCGACCTTGGGTCCAAGCTGGTGAGCTTTTGCTCAAACCAGATGAGCCTGTGCTCAAGCTGGCAACCTCAGGGTCTTGAACCTGGGTCCTTCCGCATCCCAGTCCGACGCTTTATCCACTGCGCCACTGCCTGGTCAGGCTGGTTTTAATATTTTTAAGTCTGGCTACCGAGCATCACTTCTATATCTGCCTAGCTTAGGGGACAGGACAGTAGATGAGTGTGCAGAGCTTGTATTTAAGCATCAGTAAGTACTCTGTTCTCTGCTTTTGGATCTGTAGGTGGATAGGAAATAATTCTCAGAGTTTAGGCGGTTTTTGTCTGCCTTGGTTTTACTTTTTTGCTGGGCCTGTTGCCTCTCCTCTTTGAATGCACACAGCGTTAGAATCAGCCAGGAGTATGTGAATGACCAATGTTTAAAGCATAAAATTGCTGGGTGCTTTTATTTAATGTCCAGAGCACCAAAGTTGTTGTTTTTTGTCAATTCCATCCAACTTTGTAGTTACTTCTGGGAGAAAGGACTTACTGACCTCCTCACTCTCTTTTAATCAGTTTTTGACTTGGCTGTAATTACAAACTTGCTAGTCTTAGAATCTCTCCTCAATTCAGTTTAGTGTTTGCTGTGAACTAGACACAATGCTAGATACTAGAGCTGCAAAAATGAATAAGTACATAGTTGTTGCCTCCAAGATAGTCACCTGAGAGGTAGAAAATAAAAATTAGTGGAATTAGGTGGATGGAACTAACATTAGTTGAGTAGTTACTGTAAGCCAATGCCTGTACTAGAGCTCTTACAATCATTATTTAACAATAGAATTAACTAGTGCTCTCTTGATCTTCATGTGCAATATAATTATTAGAACTACTTTTAAATATTTATTGTTTTTTAAGCTATAGAAAAGAATAATGAGAAGTATTAAAAAGTAAAACTCCCTCTTATTTGTCTCTCATCTATTAAAACCTTTAATAATTTCTTATAAATTTCTCTCAAATTTTAAAAAATATATTATAGTGTATATATATACATATATATGCTTGTACATTTGTACAAAAGAAATTATATTATAAAGCTACTATGCACTTTCTGTTTTTCATTTTTTTACTTCATTTTGGAGGTTTTTCTCATATGATTCCATATAAAGAGACATCCTTTTACTCAATAATTTGTATATAATGATTTTCTTGAAAATATTATCTTAGAATTTAGTACTAACAAAAGGTTCCTCTCTTAGGGAACTGGTCGTTTTACTTTTATTGGACAAAGAAAGAAGATAACCTAATGATATTAACCTAATATATATTACACCTAGACATAATAATATTAATATAACTTTGATATAACCAGGAAATTCAGAGCTACACTTAATATTGAAAGATCTAACTAATTAATTTAATCTCCTGATTTCCTTATATAAGTTTTGTCCTCTGACTTTATTTTTTTTCAGTATTATATAGTACATGGGTTTAATTTGTATAAGCCCCAGTGCTTGGTATGCAATACATAACTATTGATTACAACAATGAATGAGTGGCATGACTGTACACCGTCTATAGCAGAGCCCTGTGAATAAAATGCATGGCTTGGAAATTTCTGAATTTACATATGGAGAGGCTAAGGATCAGGAGTTAGGGGAGTGGGGAGTAGAGGACTTGTTTTGAAGCTTCAACTGAGATCACTCAGTTTGCTTTAATTATATGATACAGATCAACACAGATAGCAAATTTCTAGAGATTCTTTTTTTCCACCATATATTTAATGTATTTTCTTTTTTATTATTAGGAGTCATTGATGGCTATTATTGAGAGGTGGAGCTAGAGTCCCCAAACAAACTCTTAGTACCACCACTCAAGATGAACAATATCATTTAAGATCCAAATAAACAGTAAATATAAAATAAAAAGTGATTAAATATAAAAATAAAAGTTTTTCCGAAAGTCATTCCCAAACAGGAGCTTGACAAAGACTTTGGGCAATGGTAACATTAATGATATAAGAGTATTCAAAAAAACAAAAATAAGAGTAACATTCATTTGGTTGAATGTATTCTGGGATGTGTAAACTTCTAGAAATCATACCAATTCTTACCCATTAGATTTGAGAACATTGAGGGCTAGTGGGGCTGTGGGAGAAATAGGCTAGCTCATAAACAAGTAGTGGAAGAGCAAAATGTGCAATTGTTTTTAAAGAACAACTTGTTAATTCTTATCAAAAAAGTAGAAATGTATATGAATATTAAGCAGCAATTCCACTTTAAAAAACGTACTCTAGAAATAGAGTTGAAAATGTTTTTTAAAATACATGAACTGGAATATTCCTTGTAGAATTGCTGGTATCTACCCAAAACTGAAAGCAACCTAAATAGTCCTCAGCACCAATACATACAGTGGAATATCGTACAGCTCTTAAAAGGATGTCTCTTTATATGGAATCATATGAGAAAAACCTCCAAAATGAAGTAAAAAAATGAAAAACAGAAAGTGCATAGTAGCTTTATAATATAATTTCTTTTGTACAAATGTACAAGCATATATATGTATATATATACACTATAATATATTTTTTAAAATTTGAGAGAAATTTATAAGAAATTATTAAAGGTTTTAATAGATGAGAGACAAATAAGAGGGAGTTTTACTTTTTAATACTTCTCATTATTCTTTTCTATAGCTTAAAAAACAATAAATATTTAAAAGTAGTTCTAATAATTATATTGCACATGAAGATCAAGAGAGCACTAGTTAATTCTATTGTTAAATAATGATTGTAAGAGCTCTAGTACAGGCATTGGCTTACAGTAACTACTCAACTAATGTTAGTTCCATCCACCTAATTCCACTAATTTTTATTTTCTACCTCTCAGGTGACTATCTTGGAGGCAACAACTATGTACTTATTCATTTTTGCAGCTCTAGTATCTAGCATTGTGTCTAGTTCACAGCAAACACTAAACTTGGAATCAAATCCTATTCCCCGTCCACTTGTTAGCTTGTGACTTGGGCAATTCCCTTCTCCTCTATGAGTCTTAGATTGGTATCTGTAAGATAATGATAATTATAATTCTGACCTCATAGAGTTGTTGAAGATTATATGATACAATATCTATAAAACACCTATCATAGTGCCTGTTATATAGTAAACATTCAATAACCATTGGTAATTATTTGTTAATAGCATCACCTAAGTT
The DNA here is from genome assembly GCF_036850765.1 of Saccopteryx bilineata. Classification (NCBI taxonomy): domain Eukaryota; kingdom Metazoa; phylum Chordata; class Mammalia; order Chiroptera; family Emballonuridae; genus Saccopteryx; species Saccopteryx bilineata. The sequence continues at coordinate 326,276,372 of NC_089490.1, read as the reverse complement.
TTAATTATATATGTGTATTTATATATATATAATGTATATAATTGCTTGACTAATGTCAGTCTCTAGTGTTAGACTATAAGTTTTATGGAAATTAGGTTAATTTTTACTCAAAATAAATTTCTTTATTTTTAGATTAAAAGTTAGTATATAAGAGAAATTTTTAAGTAAACATATACATAGGAAGTAGGCAAAAATAAAGTGAATATAATACAAAAACAGTCCATACACCATATTCCCAATAATTTGTGGGAAGTTATCATAGTGTAGTGGGAAGTCAGACACCGCTAGATTGGAATCTTGCCCCCCCCCACATACTAGCAGTGTTACCTTGACTTAATCTAAAAGGAGGTACTAACACATGCCATATGAAGCTGCTTTGAAGAGTTAGGTAATATACATAAAGCACCCACCATGCTGGGCTATAATAGGGTCTTAGCTATTATTGTTTTCCCCTGGTATCCTTCTCCAAAAATCAAAGTATGTTTCATGATAGGATTTGTTAAAAAGGTAATGTTAGATTTTTTTTAGTTGTATCTTTTAGTTGCCTTGGATACACTACCTCTTGTTGTCTTATTTGAATTTTTGTTCCTAACATCAGCACAGTTGATGACATGTGGTTGATATCTAATAAGGTTTGTTGACTGACTTAATAAAAAAATGGAAAATGAACTTGAAGTATTTTCATTTTCATATCATTCTCACTCTCAGTCCTCACTCTCCAGCCTTCTTTTTTTTTTTTTTCTTTTTTGTATTTTTCCGAAGCAAGAAGCAGGGAGGAAGACAGACTCCTGCATGCGCCCGACCAGAATCCACCAGGCATGTCCACCAGGGGGTGATACTTTGTCCATCTGGGCCGTTGCTCCATTGCAACCGGAGCCATTCTAGCACCTGAGGTGGAGGCCATGGAGCCATCCTCAGTGCCCAAGCCAACTTTGCTCCAATGGAGCCTTGGCTGTGGAGGGGAAGAGAGAGATAAAGAGGAAGGAGAGGGGGAAAGGGTGGAGAAGCAGATGGGCACTTCTCTTGTGTGCCCTGGCCAAGAATTAAACCCAGCCTTCTTTCAGTACTATCTATCCCCTCCCAGTCCTTCAAGACCCCTCACATCCCACCTCTTTATGAAGCTTCTGATAATTGTAATTTGTGCAGATTGGTCTCCTGCCTTCTACCCAGGTGGTTTTTAAACTATTTTTAACAGTAGGCCTTCCTTAATTGAAAAATCTGTGCAATCTTTCTGTGTTTATAAAACATAGAGAAGAAATGCCATGCCCATTTGCCCCACCCTTCTCTGTGGTAGCACCTCCACTTTGCATAAACCCACATGACATTTAACACATCACCCTGCTTTATTCTCCAGTTGACCTATGTATTTATAATTCATATTCTTGTCTCCCTGGCAAAACTGGAAGATCCCTGAAGACAGGAAGGATGTGTTAACTTTCCTCCTGTCTCTTGTGAGACCCATACAGGTGCTGAATCTGTTCGTTCTAAGTGTTCAAGAGGGGTTCGTTAGTTTGTTTTTGTTTTTTTTATTTTTTATTTTATTTTATTTTATTTTATTTTATTTTATTTTGCTGCTTCTCCTTTCATTCTTTAGTTGATGTGAAGTTGAGTGGATTGAAATCTTCCTGACTGGTACAGGATGCAATCAGGAGGGTCTTTAGGGCCACTTTTTAAGCAGGACACTCATATCCATTGCCATTTAGTTCTCACATCCCTGTGGGGTACATATGAACATCCCAGATTTACTGATAGAAAATGGAGACATTGAAAAATTAAGTAATTTGCTTCAATATCACAGGAAATAAATTTTAACTTATATGTGTTTGATTTCAAAGCTCTAGCCCCAACCACTATAGTATATTAATCTCTGGTTTAACTATGTGTTCCCTTTTCTTGGAAGGAGCCCTGTACCCAGATGGAACATCTGGAAAGAACAAGAATGATGATATGATTCCTCCTGGCAAAAACTACACCTATGTCTGGCCAGTGAGAGAAGAATATGCGCCTGCTCCGGCTGACGCCAACTGCCTGACCTGGGTGTACCATTCACACATCGATGCCCCTAAGGACATCTGCTCTGGGCTAATCGGCCCACTGCTGGTGTGCAAGGAAGGTAAGGAAGTACTTTCCCCACCAAGGAGGCTCTTCCCAGGTGTGTTAAAAAGTGTGTATGAATTTTAAGTCTTGTCTTGCCTCTTGTGTTTCATACAGAATGTGCCTCTTCTTCCCAGCATTCTGTAAGATTAGAGAAATTCTAACATAGAAGATCAATCTGCTACCCAACAATGACAATAATTTAGACTTCTGTTTAAGAACCATCAAAACCTTCTGAAATGTATATGCTTTTTTTAACAATAACAAAAAAAGAAAAAACAAAAAGTAGGGACTAGCTGTTAACATCACATAGAAAAGTGAAAAAGGTAGTCAATGACCAGGAATGCTTTCATTTCATTATTTCACCCACATGACCACGTTGCTATTTTATTCTCTATTAATTGATTTGTGTGTCTGTCAATAAAATTGACTTCCTTTCAGGGATAGACAGATAGCCAAGTCTATGGTTGTGAAGATTTCTCTTTTATAACTTTCCTCTTCTACAGTTCTATCACTTCCGTGAAAGCCCCTCGCTGTTTTTATGTGGTGGGTTACTCTTGTACACATAGGTCCTGGACAGGTTTCTCACTTACATGACACCATTGGCAGGAAGTTAAAGCTCATCTTGATGTAGTTCATGTTGAACTTTCCTCTCTTCTCTTTTGAATGTGTTTGATAGGTGTGCTGAATAAATATTCAGGGACAAGGACTGATGTGGACCATGAATTCATTATAATGTTTACTCTGGTGGATGAGAATCAAAGCTGGTACCTCGACGAAAATATCAGACATTTCTGCACTGACCCCGATTCAGTTGACAAAGAAGATGCTGTTTTCCAGAGGAGTAACAAAATGCACGGTGAGCGTCTCCCATGTTGCCAAACACATTACCGACTGCCTTTGTGTACCTGGGACTACGAGGGATGTAAAAATGCAGAAACGTCTAACTTAGCTTTCCAAGATTTAACTTAGTGATGAGAACGATTAGAAAGTGATACGAAACACACTAGCACACTATATGTCAGAACCTGAAACAATCTGGGAAGGGGCAAGGCAGTAGATATGAGCTAAACCAGGTATGACAAAGCTGTGGTGCAGAAAGTGGAAGGATTAATGTTATAATCAGGGAAGAATCAGGTGACCCAGGGGATGGTGGCTTTAGACTGACAGGAGAAAAGAGAATGAATCATCACGTAACTAGCATGTGGGATGCAACCTCTTGTTTTATCCAAGAACTATTTTCTAAGCAGATTTCAAGAACTGCGCTATGCACAGAGTTTTAACACACACTTGTGAATATATGTTTCCCAGACTTTCTTTTAATCAGCATTTATTGAGCATTTGCTCTGTCTTAAATTCTTTCTAATCAATACCTTTTCTTTCCATCTCACAGCATGCTTTTGTCATTTAAATTAAGTAGTTACTGTGTGGTTTTCTGCTAGGCCCTGATAACTGTAAGATAAGTAAGACAGGGTTTCTGGTTGCAAGGAATGGAGTCTGTGGGGAAGACAGATATGCAAATGAACGGCTGGGAAAAGCAGCTGCTGACCGGTCCTGTGAGTATGAGCAGCCCTGTTTACTCCTGATCTCCATGCGGCCACATAGCAGCTCCAAAGTTGTTTTCACCTGTGCTGATTGTCACTTTTATTGAGTGCTTTTTCTCTCAAAAAGACTGATACCTTTTATTCCTTCCTGGGACTATATTTTATAAAAGGAGCTTTTCTGCACAAACTCATTACAATCAACAATCTGTGCTGATTTTCCAGCTGTGCTAGAGAATGAATCAGCAAAGTTTCTGAGTCTGCTCGCCTCTGCAGGGGCATCTATTTCACTCATATGCTTCTGTTTGTCAGCCCTCAATGGATACCTCTTCGGAAACTTCCCAGAGCCTGAGATGTGTATTGGTGAATCAGTGTCCTGGCACCTGTTTGGGATGGGCAATGAGATAGACATCCATTCCATCTATTTTTATGGTAACACCTTGATCAGCAGAGGGCATCGGACTGATGTTGTCAGCCTGTTCCCAGCCACCTTCCTGACAACAGAAATGACAGCTGAGAATCCTGGGAAGTGGATGATAACCTGCCAAGTCAGTGATCACCTACAAGGTAAAAGGACAAAGACCAGTGTAAGAAACTTAGAATGGAACAATTAAATCTCACGGTGAATGGTGCTCATTCAGTGCCTGTCATTAGATATTCTTGCATATATTATATTTAATCAAATATTAAATGCATAGGAAAATGTACAATGCTTATCTGGTGTCCTATCAACAGATATTTATTGATTCTCTCCCTATGAAACAAGAGAGAGGTAATTGAAAGAAATGATAAGGCCTTCAAAGAACCTATAATCTGGTAATTAGACATAAAGAGACATTTACAAAATTAATAACATTTGAGGCAGAATAAGAAATGCTCTTTGGGTGCCATAGTCACTTCTCTAAAGCAATCAGAGGGGCTTCCTGAGGAGCTGGCTCCTATTCTGAATGATGAAATCTGGGTAGGTAGGGATTGTATAGATAAAGAAGAGAAGAAAGGCATTCCAGGGAGAGGAAGCAACATTGGCTGGGAAAAACCACGTTCTATATGGCAACTATAAATAGAATAACAAATTTTTAGCATCTGAAAGGAATTTGTACTTAATCTGGACCAATCTCTCATCCAATTTTTTAATTTCCTTTGGAACATCTCTTTTTAAGTTATCACAGTAGCCCATTTTATTTTTGGGCTGCTCTGTTAGAACTTCCTTCCTTATGTTGGGGCAAGATCCCCTGATTGGTGCAAAATCCTGTGAAAGGTGTACAGTAAACATTTGTTGACCTAAATGCCTGTTCAAAGACTTGGTCCTTGGAACCACCTAAAATAGGTCCTTACTGAGCCAAGCCGTAGGCTCATGCCAGAGGAGTGATGAGAGAGAAGCTCGAGAGGCATTTTGGTCCCAGTGGGAGCGGTTTTGAATGGCAAGGGTGAGGAGGTGGGACTGTGGTTGGAAGGCAATAGTCTGTCCTTCTAGACTGTAGCCACACGAATGACATATTCAGAGCAGTGACTTACTGTAAAAAATTAGAAAATGTATATAATTCAATTTTAAAAGTCAGTAATCCCACCTAAAGATAATTGTGTCACGTTTTAATGAACAACCTCCCTCACCATTTTCCAGACCTTTATACTAATGCATACATTATTTATAAAATAAAATAAAATACTGCTTACATTTTCCACTTATTAATGTATCAGAAATATATTTACATGTTGGTGAATTAGAACCACTTCTCTTTCAGTGTTACTTATAAGGAGATTATAACTTATTTAACCAACACTTCTATTGTTTAACATTCATATTTCCCACCATTTTTTGCTTTTATAAACAATACAAATAAGTATCAATTTACAGGAAAGTTTATACTTTGGTCTGATATTTCTTTAGCAAAACTCTAGGATTTGGAATTCCCAGATAACAAAGTTTGAATCTCTTTAAAGCTAAGGACATATATTGCCAAATTCCCTTTGTTTGCTCACAGTGTGTGAGCATTCCCTTTTCCACATTCAAATGTCAACACCGGGACTTATTCTTTCTATTCTTTATAAATCTGATAAATGAAAAACAGTGTCATTGATTACTGTTAAGGTTAAACTTTGTTTTTATTTGTGAGCCAATAGTATATATTTCTTTTGCAATTAACCTATTTATGTTCCTTGCCCATTGTCTATTGGAAGATTTATTCTTTTCTTCTTACTCATCAGTATTATTTACATATTAATCTTTTGTCATATGTGTAAAAATATACCATTGCTACCCTTTTATCCTTTATTTTTTTTTAAATTTAAGTATAATTGGTATACAATATTTTATTAGTTATATTAGTTTCAGGTATACAATATAGTGATTCAACATTTTTTTATACCTTACACTGTGATCACTTTCCTAATTCCAGTAATCATCTGTTTCTGTGCAAACTTATTACAATATTATTAACTATATCTCCCTTAACCTTTTCTCCCATCCCTGAACCTTCTCCCATCTGGTATCCATAGCTTTGGTCTCTATTTTTATGAGTCTGTTTTTGTTTTGTTTTGTTTGTTTTCTTGTTTTAGATTCTACATATAAATGAAATTTTATATATATATATGTAATGAAATATGATGCAATAATAAAAAAAGAACAAAATCTTTCTATTTATCCTTTACTTTTAACTTTGTTTACGTCCTATTGTATTTTCTGTGAAAATTTCAAACATTAATTCATGATGTCAAAACAATCAGTCTTGTCCTGTATGATTTCTTTGTGAGCACTTATATGTTGACTGATGGTTTTCCTCTGTTCTGCAGCTGGTATGCTAGGGCAATATAATGTTGGTACCTGCAAAAAGGATATTTCTCATCCCAAGATGAAGGGTCAACAGAGGCGCTACTTTATAGCAGCTGAAAAAATTCTTTGGGATTATGGTCCTCAAGGCTATAACAAATTCAATGGTCTTCCCCTAAATGTCACTGGCAGGTAAGCTCTTTTTGATGGTGTTTCAAAGCCTCTCAGAAGAGGGACAGCTGTTAGGCTCCTCCCTGTGATCTCATTCATATTCCAGGTACAGTACTGCTCTTCTGAGCACATACTACTTAGATGGTATAATGACACCACTTAAGGAATTCTGAGCCCTGGATATACTTACTGCTGAGAATTAAAAGACTATCTATTGCTTCATGATTTGCTGGCTAAATCAAAACCCTAGAGTCATTCATTCATTTATCAAACATTTCTTGAGCACCTACTTTGTGCAAACTGTAGTGCTAAGTGCCACGAGCAATTCTAAGCTGACAGAGAACAGAACAAGACCCTTGTACAGAGCAGAGAGTTCTGAAAAAGGAATAAGACAGGACTATATTTCAGTGGAGATAAACTGGCCAAGGAAGTTTACCCTTTTTGGTTCAAAAACAGCCTGATATAAGTTATGGCTCCTTAGCCACAATTTCTTTTCTTTCAAAATCTAACACTAATGTCATCTATTAAATGAGGCTGCCCCTCACTCCTGAGTCATAGTTAAACATTTTCTCTCTGGGCTTCCATACATTTAATATTTTTAAAATCAAATCTTAACAATTAGTGGGTTGTAGACTCCTGTTACTTCTTATTGTAGACTTATATGCAATGATATCTGTGAAAACATTTGAAAATGACTAGTGTAATACCAGAAAAGTATTTCTATTACCCTATAATCTTTTTCATGTTTGAGGAAATGATTTTAAAATTCCCTTTATTATCAGTAAGATACCTTTTGTTTCTTTTATTGTAAATTTCATTCATTATTCATTCATTCTTCCACCAAACTTATACACTTGATCTTTGTTTAAAGTATTTGTGTGAATCATATATGAAAAACTCTGGTATCAACATCCTCTATTGACCAGTGTTTCTTCATAAACAGAATAACTAGAATTAGCGTTGAAAATTGTGTCTTAGAAGACTTCCAGAATATGAAGCACCTTTTAAAATTGAAATTCTAAGCTGTATTCAGTAGATATTTAATGATTGAAAGCACAATATACTAAGTGACATGAGGGATGCAAGAAAGTCAATGTTCCCACCCAAAAGTAGAGAAAGAAACTGTATGCATGAAAGAGAAGTAACTTTTCAAGTTACAAATAAGAGTGAGTTGTTTAGTCAGTTCTCTGGGCATTTAGAGAGAATTAAGATAACCAGGAACACTTCACAGAGGAAGTTCCTAAGCGGAATCTTGAAGAATGATAGAATATATACAATAGGGAAGAGGAGAAATTTTAGACGCAGGAGTTAATGGAAAGCACTTCCTGTGTAGGAGAGAGTGGATAGGAGAATTAGCGTTGGCTTAGAGCAATAGAAAGAGAATTCAGGCAAAATAAACTAGATATCAATTGCACAGGTCTCTTAACCCTTTGAGTAGTGAGCTTTATTCATGTTCGCTGGATCCCTAGGAGTGAGTTGTTTTCAAAAAATGAAAGTTCCAATTACTCTGGATGGTCAGGAGGCACAAGGACGTACATGAACATTCACACTACTCAAAGGGTTAATCCTCATTTGATAAGCAATTGGAGGCAAATTAAAATTATGCAGCTGGTATTTGGCAATGAAAATGGACATTTTGGAGATTGATGTTGTACTAGCGTATATGTTGATAAAAACTGGGTGAGCCAGCGTGAAATGGAGTGTGGAAAGTGTGCAGTTAGAGGTTCACATGATGGTCCAAGCACAAGGTGATGAGGGCACAAACTGGGATTGTGGCAATGAGAAGAAGGGAAAGAAAAGATGCAGAAAGGTGCAGAAAAGGAAGGGTGTACTAAAAGGTAACAAAGAAAGGATGAACAAGATAAGGGAATAATGGACAGCTTGCAAGACTGCAAGAATGATGGTACCATTGACAGAAACAAGCTAATATACAGTTAGAACTAGTCAGAATTTATAGTGTTGTATTTCATAACTTTACAATTTAGTATTTCATGTATATAGCTTATATGATAACTCTCCATTAATTAAACTATTTGATTAACTAGATACTCTATTCCTTAATCATGCCAGATATCAAAAAGCTTACTATATGCAGAGACTATTCCTATGGATATCAACAAGAGATAGAGGACTTATTCTGCAGAGAAACCAGTTAGCTCTTTGTTACTTTGTAGGACACAGTAAGGAGTTGACCTGTGCTTCTCCTTTGGTTGCTGGACCTCCAGGGCAGAAAGTGCAATGGCTAAGGGAGAAATGAGCCTGTGCATCATCCAGCTTCTGACGAGTTTTAAGGCTGGTTGACTATTCCTGGGAACTTTGTTGAAGCCTGTGTTGTTTTTTCCAGAGAGCTGGGTGGGTGAATGGGCTAAAGATCATAAAACCAAGCCCCATAGTTCAGACAGTTGGTGGATATGCAGAGATGTGTTCTCACTCAGGTTTCTGTTCTTTCCACAGTGACTCTGAGCTCTATTTCACACAAGGGAACAACAGAATCGGAGGAAAATATTGGAAGGCTCAGTATATAGAGTATGTTGATGCAACTTTTACTAGAAGAAAGAGACGCTCTGAGGCAGAAGCCCATCTTGGAATTCTTGGTAGAGTAAAATCATCCAGCATGTTTTGGACAAGGGAGGGAAGAAGTTTTAGTGGGCATGTACATCTGCATAGAATGACACTTCTCTTGCCTATATTCACGTCTCTGATTATTTTCACCCTCGTCTACCTCTTCTTGATATTTTTCAGGCCCTGTCATCAGAGCAGAGGTGGGTGATACCCTGTTAGTGACCTTTGCCAACAAAGCTGACAAAATCTACAGTATTTTGCCGCATGGTGTGGTCTATGACAAAGCATCTGATGCAGCCCCAAACATAGATGGTAAGTCTCAGCCTAAGCTTAGGGAAGAAGCAGAATGAGTGTGCAAAGGACCTAGAACTGGACAGACCAGGCTCAAATCCTGGTCCCTCCACTTACCAGCTCAGGGAGCTTGGGAAGTTATTTCAATTGCTGAAACTTATTCTACTCATCTATCAAATGCAGATAATGGCACTCATCTGAGGGCTTTGGGAAGCAATGGAGAGAATTCAAGACAGGGGCTGGCCTACAGTAGATTCTGAAGAAATGTCAATTCCTTTTCATTTTTCTCAGCAATGTAACAAACCTCAAAGTGAGATACTTTCACAGTCACCTCCACTTCTTTAAAGTGAAGAACTTTTCTGCCTCAGGCCACATGACATTTTGTGGGTTAAGGTTGAGGAGGAAATCTGATTTCCAATCTTCTGTTGACATCAAAATTTTGCACCTGGTCTTTGCTTCATATCTACCGACAAATATTTATTTAAAGTCAGTGTTATGTGCTTATCATCACCTATGGCTTCTCCCCATCACAGAGTAGGTAGCATGGGCTCTCTGCATGTAAGAAAGACAACCTCGACCCAGGAGCTGCAAAAACTGTCCTTCCATTTGTGATACTGCTCCTGGGAAACTGGGTCTCCTTGGAAGTTTTCCCCACACCTGCATGGCTGCCTGGGCTACTTCTTCATGTTGCAGTGTGATGTCAGGCCCATCCAGAACAGGCTTTGTGGTAATGGTGAGGGGACAGATGGTGAAGGAAGGAAGGAAAGAAGGAAGGAAGGAAGGAAGGAAGGAAGGAAGGAAGGAAGGAAGGAAGGAAGGAAGGAAGGAAGGAAGGAAGGATTCTTCATCCTCAGACCCACCTTCACCCCACCCCCTGCTAACCATCTCCTATACCTGTACTCTATTCTTCAATTAAAATGCTTACAATGCCTTTTTGTATATGGCCTCAAAGAACACCAGTAACAACCCAAATATCTATATTTTATATTGTTTAACCCAGTGAACTAATTGGGCACCTTTTGGCAAAGCTCTAGACTATATGCAGAGAGCCTCAGTCTAGTAGGAGAGAATCAATGTGTTCATTTGCCATATACCATAAGGATTAAGTGCACAGTCTTTGGAATTAACCAGACCTGAGTTTGAATCCCAGATTTGCCACTTACCTGCCTTCTCATCCTGGGCCTTCTCTTACTCCTTTATCTTGTAGTTATTTGGGTTGTTTCTTAGTTCAACATTCAAGATTTTAAACTTTTTTAAAATTAATTTATTATGTTTACATAGATTCTAGTGTCCCCTCAAATACCTCCTCCCCTCCCCCATGTTCCCCAGTACATCCCCCCTGTCCCCGTCCCCGCAACACCCTCCCCCCTTCCCTCCAGGATTTGCTTTTCTGCTCTCATCCCATCCTATCAGCCTATCATCCCCTTCCCTCTGTCCACTTTCCTTCTGGACACTTTGATCCCGCCTCTGTCTCTATTCCGCTCTTCAGTTCATATTGTTCATCGGATTCCTAAAATGAGTGAGGTCATATGATACTTTTCTTTCTCTGCCTGGCTTATTTCACTTAACATAACAGTTTCCAGGTCCATCCATGTTGTCGCAAAAAGTAATATTTCCTTCTTTTTCATGGCCCCATAGTATTCCATTGTGTATATGTACCACTGCTTTTTAATCCATTTGTCCACTGTCGGACACTTGGGCTGTTTCCAGATCTTGGCTATTGTAAACAATGCTGCAATAAACATGGGGGTGCATTTCTCCTTTTGAATAGTTGATGTGGTGTTCTTGGGATATATTCCCTAAAGTGGGATAGCTGAGTCAAAAGGCAGTTCCATTTTTAATTTCTTGAGGAATCTCCATACTGTTTTCCACAGTGGCTGCACCAGTCTGCATTCCCACCAGCAGTGCAGGAGAGTTCCCCTTTCTCCACATCCTCACCAGTACTTATTCTGTGTTGTTTTGTTGATGAGCGCCATTCTGACTGGTGTGAGGTGATATCTCATTGTGGTTTTAATTTGCATTTCTCTAATGATTAGTGATGTTGAGCATTTTTTCATATGCCTATTGGCCATCTGTAGGTCCTCTTTGGAGAAGTGTCTATTCTTTTTTTTTTTTTTTTTTTTTTTTTTGCCCATTTTTTGATTGGATTGTTTGTCTTCCTGGTGTTGAGTTTTACAAGTTCTTTATAAATTTTGGTTATTAACCCCTTATCAGACATATTGTTGAATATGTTCTCCCATTGTGTGGTTTGTCTTTTTATTTTGTTCATATTGTCTTTAGCTATGCAAAAGCTTTTTAGTTTGATATAGTCCCATTTGTTTATCCTGTCCTTTATTTCCCTTGTGCGTGGAAATAAATCAGCAGATATATTGCTGAGAGAGATGTCGAAGAGCTTATTGCCTATGTTTTTCTCTAAGATGCTTATGGTTTTACAGCTTACATTTAAGTCTTTTATCCATTTTGAGTTTTTTTTTTATAAATTGTGAAACTTGAGGGTCTAATTCCATTTTTTTGGAGATAGCTGTCCAATTTTTTCAACACCATTTGTTAAAGAGACTATCTTTACTCCATTGTATGCTATTACAACCCTTGTCAAATATCAATTGTCCATAAAGGTGTGGGTTTATTTCTGGGTTCTCTGTCTGTTCCATTGATCTATATGCCTGTTCTTATGCCAGTACCAAGCTGCTTTGAGTACAATGGCCTTGTAGTATAACTTGATATCAGGAAGGATGATACCACCCCCTTTATTCTTCTTTTTCAAGATTGCTGAGGCTATTGGTGTTCTTTTTTGGTTCCATATGAATTTTTGGAATATTTGTTCTATATCTTTGAAGTATGTCCTTGGTATTTTAATAGGAATTGCATTGAATTTACAAATTGCTTTGGGTAATATAGACATTTTAATGATGTTTATTCTTCCTAGCCATGAACATGGTACATTCTTCCACTTGTTTTATCTTCCTTAATTTCTTTTATCAATGTTTTATAATTTTCCAAGTACAAGTCTTTAATTTCCTTGGTTAAATTTACTCCTAGGTATTTATTTTTTTTTTGCAATAGTGAAGGGGATTGTTTTCTTAATTTCTCTTTCAGACAGATCATTGTTGTATAAATATGCCTCTGATTTCTGAGTATTAATTTTATATCCTGACCCTTTGCTGAATTCCTTTATCAGGTCCAGTAGTTTTTTTTACTGCGACTTTAGGGTTTTCTATGTACAGTATCATATCATCTGCAAATAATGATAGTTTTACTTCTTCTTTTCCAATCTGGATACCTTTTATTTCTTTTTTTTTGTCTGATTGCTGTGGCTAGGATTTCCAGAACTATTAATACATTGAATAATAGTGGTGAAAGAAGGCACCCCTGCCTTGTTCCTGATCTTAAAGGGATTGCTTTTAACTTTTGCCCATTGAGTATGTGTTGGCTGTAAGCCTACCATAGATGGGCTTTATCATGTTGAGGTATGTTGCCTGTATTCCCACTTTGCTGAGAGTTTTGATCATAAATGGGTGCTGAATTTTATCAAATGCTTTTTCTGCATTTATTGATATTATCATAAGGTTTTTGTCCTTCCTTTTGTTTATTTGATGAATCACATTGATTAATTTGCGAATATTGTACTAGCCTTCCCTCCCCAGAATAAATCCCACTTAATCATGATGTATGATTTTTTCATGTATTGCTGGATCTGGTTTGCTAATATTTTGTTGAGAATTTTAGTTTCTAAATTAATCAGGAATATTGGCCTATAGTTTTCTTTCTTTGTGTTGTCTTTGCCTGGTTTTGGAATCAGAATTATGCTCACCTCATAAGAGGAGCTTGGAAGTCTTCCTTCCTCTTGACTTTTTTGAAATAGCTTGAGAAGGATAGGAGTTAGTCTTCTTTGAATGTTTGGTAGAATTCGCCTGTGAAGCCATCTGGCCCAGGGCTTTTGTTTGTTGGGGTTTTTTTGATAACTGTTTCAATCTCACTTGTTGTAATCGGTCTATTTAGGTTTACTGATTCTTCCAGATTGATTTTTGAAAGATTATATGTTTCAAGGAATTCATCCATTTCACCTAGGTTGTTTAATTTTTTGGCATACAGTTCTTCATTGTATTTTCTTACAATCCTTTGTATTTCTGTTATGTCCATTGTTACATCTCCACCCTCATTTCTAATTTTAATTACTTGAGGCCTTTCTCTTTTTTTCTTGGTGAGCCTGGCTAAGTGTTCATCAATCTTGTTTAGTTTTTCAAAGAACCAGCTCTTGGTTTCATTGATCCTCTGTATTGTTTTTTTAGTCTCTGTCATTTATTTCCACTCTAATCTTTATTGTTTCTTTCCTTCTACTTCCTTGAGGCTTTACTTGCTGTTCATTTCTAGTTCTTTTAGTTGCAGGATTTAGTTGTTTATTTGAGCTTTTTCTAGCTTCTTAAGGTTTACCTGTAATGCCATGAACTTTCCTCTCAGGACTGTTTTTGCTGTGTCCCACAAATTTTAAGTTGTTGTATGCTCATAATCATTTGTTTCAAGGAAATTTTTTATTTCTTCCTTGATCTCATTGTTGATCCATTTGTTATTTAATAACATGCTGTTTAGTTTCCAAGTGTTTGAGTGGTTTGCAGTTTTTCTATTGTAGTTGATTTCTAGTTTCATGCCATTGTGTTCAGAGAAGATACTTAATATGACTTCAATCTTCTTAAATTTGTTGAGACTTATTTTATGCCCTAATTAATATGTGGTCTATCCTAGAGAATGTACCATGCACACTTGAAAAGAACGTATATTCTGCTGCTTTAGGATGAAAGGTTCTGAAGATATTTATTAAATCCAGTTGATCTATTGTGTCCCTTAATTCTACTGTTTCTTTGTTAATTTTCTATCTTGAAGATCAATCCATTGATGTTAGTGGGATATTGAAATCCCCTACTATTATAGTATTGCTGTTGATCTCGCCCTTTATGTCCATCAAAGTCTGCTTTATATATTTAGGTGCTCCTATATTAGGTGCATAGATATTTATAATGGTTACATCTTCCTGTTGGATTGCTCCCTTTATCATTATGTAGTGACCTTCTTTATCCCTTACTATAGTCTTTGTTTTAAAGTCTATTTTGTCAGATATAAGTATTGCTACCCCAGCTTTTTTTTCATTTCCATTTTCATGAAATATTTTTTTCCATCATTTTACTTTCAGTCTACGTGTATCTTGTATTTTGAGGTGGGTCTCCTGTAGACAGCATATGTACAGGTCCTGTTTTCTTATCCATTCAGCTACCCTATGTCTTTTGATTGGAGCATTTAATCCATTTACATTTATGGTTATTGTTGATATGTAGTTGTTTATTGCCATTTTTTTCTTTAAATCTATATTCCTCTTTTAATATATATATCCCCTCCCCCCCCACTTTATTTTGTCTACTGCAGGCCCCTTAATATTTCTTGCAGCATTGGTTTGGTTGCAATGAATTTCTGGAGTTGTGTTTTTTTTTGGTCTGGGGAACTTTTTATTTCTCCTTTAATTTTATATGATAGTCCTGCTGAATAAAGAAGTCTTGGTTGTAGATTCTTGTTCTTCATTACTTTGAATATTTCTTGCCAATCCCTTCTGGCCTCAAGTGTTTCTGTTGAGAAGTTGGATGTCATCCTTATGGGGGTTCCTTTGTAGATGATTGATTGTTTTTCTCTTACAGCTTTTAATATTCTTTCTTTATCTATTAGCTTTGGTATTCTGATTATGATGTATCTTGGTGTGGGTCTCTTTGGGTTCTTTTTTAATGGGGTTCTCTCTGCTTCTTGAACTTGTGTGACTCCTGTATCATTTTAGGGAAATTTTCAGCTAAAATTTCTTCAAAGAGCTTCTCTAGTTCTTGTTCTTTCTCTACTCCTTCAGGAACCCACCTTATACGAATATTGTTTCTCTTAATGTTGTCACAGAGCTCTCTTAGAGTTTCCTCAGACTTTTTAATCCCCCTCCTTTTTTTTTTTTTTGCTTTTCTGCTTCCATGCTTTCACTTATCTTGTCCTCTAAGTCGCTGATTCGATCTTCTGCTTCATCCAGCCTACTTTTAATTCCTTCTAGTATAGTCTTCATTTCTGATATTGTGTTTGTCATTTCTGTCTGGTTCTTCTTTAAGATTTCCGTGTCCTTTTTGATGTGTACAATTTCTTTATTGAGGTGTTTATTAAGTCCATTTATTGTAGCTTTGAGATCCTTAAGCATTGTAACAATCATTATTTTATACTCTGCATTTGGTAATTTGATTACTTCCAGTTCATCCAGGACTTTGTCTGAGGATTTATCTTTTTGAAACATATGACTTATGCTTCTCTGCCTTCCCATTTTTCTCTGTTTTCTAGTTGTGGTCTCCTTGCCTAGTAGAGCATATTTGAAGTCTTGATTTGTTTGTTTTGTTCTCAGTTTTCTTAACTTGGTGGTAATCTTGTTTACTGATCTCAGCAGGGGGCTTATTTGAAAGTGTAACCTTTGAGACTCTGCCAGCTACTCTCTGGGGCAGGGTACTTTCTCAGCTTCAGTAGGGGGAGGTGTATCTCAGATCTCCAGGGAGACCTGAGTTACTGCCCCTCCTTCCCACTTCCTATTTTCAGCTGTGTCTTGTTGCGCTGATTGGAGCTGGAGAACTTTCTGGAGGTGGGTCACCTGGAACCACTTTAGGCTTATGCTGTGTGGAACAACCCCTCCCTTGTCTATGGCCGCCTCCACACTGGATGAGTCAGCTTCTCAGGTCATTTCATGCATTCCTCTGCATGTCACCGTCTGTCTCTCTCTCCCCCCTTTCCTTTTGGAAGATAAGCCAGTCCTCTCAGCCCACCTTGTTCCCAGGTCCCCAGGCAAGTGGCTGTGAACAATATTTTCTGCTCTTCTCCTTGTAATGAGAGCCCTTCTGGGCCCTCAGCTTCACCCCACCCTTCATTCCTGGAAGCAGGGGAGCCTCGATCGCACCTCTACACTCCCTACCAGGCTTGGTGTGGCTTCTTCTTTGCTCCTTGGTTTTTTTTTCCAAAGGGAGGTTTTTTTTAATTTTTATTTTATTTTATTTTTTTACAGAGACAAAGAGAGAGTCAGAGTGAGGGATAGACAGGGACAGAGAGATGAGAAGCATCAATCATTAGTTTTTCATTGTGCATTGCGACACCTTAGTTATTCATTGATTGCTTTCTCATATGTGCCTTGACCATGGGCCTTCAGCAGACCGAATAACCCCTTGCTTGAGCCAGCGACCTTGGGTCCAAGCAGGCAAGCTTCTTGCTCAAACCAGATGAGCCTGCACTCAAACTGGCAACCTTGGGGTCTCGAACCTGGGTCTTCCGCATCCCAGTCTGATGATGCTCTATCCACTGTGCCACCACCTGGTCAGGCTGCTCCTTGGTTTTTGAGACCTGTTCTTTTAGTCCAAAGTTGGTTTTTCACAATGATTGTTCCTAAATTAATTTGTAATCCAGTTTGGTGGTGTGAGCTGGGAATCTGTGCATCTGCTCACTCTGTTGCCATCTTGGTATCTCCAAGATTTTAAACTTTTTAAAGATGGATCTTCTGCTTAACTTTTTAGGGTATCCTCTTCATGGCCAAGTATAATATATTTCACATAGAAGGCACTCAATAATATTTTATGGCTTTACATTTAATTGCTAAATGGGAAGCTATCACTTTTTAAAAAATATTTGCTAAACCTGGTATTTGTATAAGAAATAATATCTATGAAGATATTAAATGTAATCCAGGAAGAAGACAATCCTTTGATAGAAGCTTCCATGAAACAGCAGGCTGTGGCAGTGGCTTCCCTGGGTAGATACATAAGCAAATCAACTGTCCTTCTGCAAAATATATCAAAAAGAGACCCTCAGGGCTAGAAGAACCAATCTGACAAGTTTAATAATGTTCTGGGCTGTTGCTTTGAGTGATTTTTTTATTTATCTCTTCAGGGTTTGTGAAGCCAGGGGCACATGTTAAGCCAGGTGAAGCCTTTACATACAGATGGACAGTGCCTGAAAGTGTGAGCCCTACAGCCGATGATCCTCCCTGCCTGACCTACTTGTACTTCTCAGCAGTTGAGCCAATCCAAGACACCAGCTCTGGCCTTGTAGGGCCTTTGCTAGTCTGTAAAAAAGGTGTTCTCAATGCTGATGGGACACAGGTAAGTCACCAGATGTTACCAAGTTCTTTTCATGGTTGTATGTAGGAAAATTCAGTAATATGGCTAGATCAGATCATAATAAAGAATCAGTTACAAAAAGCAATTTCTTCTTTTTCCTCTTGAAGTTGACTTCTACATAATGGGAGTCTTATTTTTGTGTACATTTACGTTCTGATTTTGGTGAGTTACAGATGCCCACCCAGAAATCTAGTATTCCCACTGTTGGCTGGCATTTGGGGGGAAAGTCTCTTAATGTGCATTGCTCTGATTCTGGAACCTCATGCACTCTATGTAGAATACAAATTAGTATCCTTTCTTCTTGGACAAGGTTTCTCAAACCCATTAGAATCACCTGGGACATTTTATGTGTTCAAGACCAAGTTCTTCAGAATCTCTAAGTGATTCCAATGTGCAACCAGGGTTGAGCAAGTAGGGGATGAGTAGGAGGGCATGAAATCAAGGCAAGAGAGAGGCCCAGGCCCCGACATGGAGGCTGGAGTCGGGAGAGTAAGACAGTGATGACCAGCCTGTGAGCAGCAGTGCCATGGGGTAGAACATCTTCTGAGCAGGGACTTAGTTCCCAAAGAGGAAGCAGAAGAATATAATGAGAAAGATAAAGTTTGGGGTATATAATAAACTTATCAGAATCATCCTCAGATCCCTGATTGATAATATTATCTAGTAATTCTGTGGCCGATGCTGATCCTTGTTTACTTTGTGTTAACTTTGAAAGTAAAATAGGGCTGAGAATTTCCCCAGTTGTACTTTTTATATCTTCATTTATTTCTTCTCTAGAAAGGAATAGACAAGGAATTTTACCTACTATTCACAGTCTTTGATGAAAATCTGAGTAGGTATCTTGATGAGAACATTCAGAAGTTTACCCTGCATCCCTTCAGTGTTGACAAAGAGGACAAAGAGTTTGTGAAGTCCAACCGGATGCATGGTATAAAAAATGACTTTCTTCCCTTAAAGAAAAGGAGTAACTGCATTTGCAATGGAAATATTTGGAAATGCTTTAACTGTCTTAATTATTGTTCTTGGTTCTTATACTAGTAAATTATTTCATGGCTTTAGCCTCACAGGGTATGGTGAAACCTCACTATCTCCTAGAGATATTATGAACTTATTAATACTTCTAAAATACTTTATCAGCCTTAGATGGAGCAATACAAAATATGAACAAGCAAAGATCACAGTACATCTTAATTGTGTGTATAAAATTATTCACAAAATTCCCCCCCCCTTAAGCTTGTGATAATATCAAGTTTCATAGCCTCAGTGATAATCAGAGGTAATCATTTTATGGCAAAGCATCTCTTATCAAGTTGTTTAAAATTACCAAGCACAACTGAGTTCTTTAGACACAGAAATAAAAAGTAATTTTGTTTGACAATGGAATTATAATAGAAGAGCATGCTGGGTATAATAGTTGTTTTTCCTACTGTGAGCATTAGTAAGGAGTGGGGCAGGGATGGAATCTTTATCTTTCTGATGGACATCAAGCATGAGACATAATTATGTGCAGTACGCCTCAGACGGTTTTGTTCAGTCACAGCATTCGTCCCCCACAGAGTGAGAACATGGTTTGTAAATGCTGCTCTCTGCAGTGCTCCAGGCTGGCACTATCAATGGATTGAGGTTGATGTAAAAGTTAAAAACAATTTGCATTTCTGAAGATACAGAGGGTCTTTATATCTGAATAAGCAGTATTCCAAGCTCTTTCAGCTATTGTACTGAGGTAGGAAGAATTATCATAAAGCAAAATTACTTACTCAAAGACTACCTTCTTATAAACTTAGAGTTCCTCTCCCCAACCCACCAAAAACCTCTTCTGCACTGACCAAACAGCCAATATAATGGCAATTGATTGCAAATGTTTTAAATGGTACAACACCCATGAAATTTGTAGAGATGTCTGATAATTGCCAGAAGCAAATGCAAAACATTGATAAGTAAGAATCTGATAAAATTAAATGAATTAATAACCAAGAGACCTTTAACAAGGGAGATGACAGTATAAGAATCTCAAAAGAAAATAATTTTCATCTGAAGAGTTTTAGAGAAGTCTTTGGGGAAATTAGTAAAGTCAAATATTTTCACAGCGATGATCCTCTTTATAATCTATAAAACTAAAATTTTAAATGAAGGATATCATATTATACCATCAAACAATTTTATCAGGGAAAAATACAATGCCAGAAAACAACCTGATTTATTTCTTATTCTTAGAATATATGCATACTCTAGTGTATACATTGTTAAATATAACCTTTCCACAATGTTAGTATATTTTCATTATTCATTGTTAATTTCAGTTTCCATTTGAAATTGATTCACCATGTGACTTTTCCCCAGTGCTATTTATTCTTTGATAATAAGGATCTTTTGTAAAGAATTTAAACACTTGAACACCCCGCCTCTATATATACTGATAATCTTTTACTAAGATGATGTGTTTTCAGTGTATCTACAAAATTATGGTGGGCTCTGACTATATCTTTCCTTCCATTTAGCTATTAATGGCTACATGTATGGCAACCAGCCAGGCCTATATATGTGCAAAAAAGATAGAGTTTCCTGGCATATGATTGGGATGGGCACTGACACCGACATGCATGGAGTTTATTTTCAAGGCAACACCATCCACCTACGAGGGACTCACCGTGACACCCTGGCCCTGTTTCCCCACATCTCTACAACGGCATTTATGCAGCCTGATCGTGCAGGTAAACTAGGCAGGGCCATCTTAATGACCAAATTTCTGTCTTGGGGCATATGATCTTTGGTTCCTCTCCCAGAAGAAATTGATCAAATTTGAGCACTTCAGGATGTGTAGAAAGAGATACAGTCTTGATTAGAATCCTTTTTTATTCTAAGCACATAGTGTAAAGGACAAAGGAGTAACATCTAAAATAACATCCATAAAGCAGAAGTTCTCTCAATGATCTTGCCACACAAATCCTAGAAGAATGCTTTTCATTCATATCCATAAACAATTTAGCCCCCAAAAAAGCGGAAATGTTTTTTGTTGTCTTTCACAAACATCATTTTAGTTGCTGCTCTGAAGTATCTTACCAGGCATGGACAGCCCAGTGGATCCTTCTAGGTTATGGGCATGGCCTGGGCTGCCCTCTCTAAAGACTGATGATGCCCTTTTGATGAGTTTATTTGGAGGTTTCTCTGTCTTCATTCTTAGGACACCCTTGGTTTCCCCAGAAGATAAGCTGCATTGGGTCTGAAGTTCATGGAAGGCCCATTGAAGTACAAGCACCTGTCTCTTCTTTTAGAAATTCTCAAGTCAATGAGATACTTGATGCACTTTTATAAGAAATATAAAGCAATACATGGCAGCATATTCTTACTGTTGCATGAAAAATAAGAATAACAAGTGCTATGGACTTTCAACATGTTTTCACACCCCAAATTTTCATTAGTTTTAAAAAGACACCAGTATGCTACCCAAGACGAGTACTTGCCAACTCCGCCTCCTTCATAGATGGATGTTCACTTCTTTAATTCACACTAAAACTGCAGTGCAGCTGCCTCCCGGTGCCATTGGTTAAGAACTTGAGGTTTAAGCTTCAAAACTTTTGCCCAATAATTGCCTGAGAGTAGGAACTCCATAATTTTTGCCTTGTAAACATCTAGTATTCAACCTTTCTATAGTAATATAATTATTCAATTATGAATCACCTAAACCAAGGGATGCCTTGGGCACAACGACTTTTTAGAACATGCTCTTCAAAACCAAAAAGGGGAGGGAAAGGAAATAGCCAAATAATTTTCATCCATTGCAATAGGCATTCAAAGCTAGGGCTGGCTGGATAATTTTAGAGACGTGGCTAATTATTCCAGTGCCATGAGTATTACTCATGTGTCCTGCAGGCTTCTAGAACTTCATGACAATGTTTTCCGGTTTATATATATTTGGTGGTAAGTATAAATCTGTTTGGTGGTAAAGTAACTGCTTAAAGGTTTGGTCATTTCACCAATTCCTGTTTCTTATCTATCAGCCAAAAAAGAGTGCCCCAAACATAGGCAGAGTAGACTAGAGCCTGCAACTCAAAGATTTTATTTCTTTTTTTAAAAAAACACTCTACTGAGATATGATTGATATACAAAAAGCTGTACATATTTAATATATACAAATGAACTAGTTTGAAAGTTAAGTATACATCTCTGAAACCATCATCACAAACAAGGTCTTAAACTCCTCTTTGTTCCAAGAGAAGATAATTCCTTGACTGTTGGAGAACATGATGAACACAGCGGCATATGCAGAAGAAGCTCTTTACAAGTCTCTCCTCAGAGGTGTTTTCTCTGTGTTTTCACAGAATCCTTCCTCATGAGCGTCCTCACCAGTGCCTGGGGATGTTAGGGTACCCATGGAAACAAAGATTTTTGCTCATCCTGAAGGGATAACTTGACAATATTTAGACGTGTGTAGCATGATAAAAGCTATCTCTGCATCGTAGATAATTAATGAGAGCTACAGAAATTACCTCTAAGAACAGAATCTACTAGAGGAACGAAGATTTATTGATCCAATAATTTCACTGAGAGTTAATACCTTTCAACAATTTTAGTTTATATGATTTTGTGGTGAATTTAATTAAGATATTTCTACCTGATGCCTATGCATCTAGAAAATACAGTTTAAAAATTACATAACTCTCAGTCATCTGTGATTGTTGGCTTTATGTGGGGAAATCTGTTGACTTTTTTTTCTTACTTTTCATCTGGCATAATGTAGACCTACTATGGGTGATGAGAATCTTTTTGCCCAAAGGCTTAATGAAGTAATACATTTGGCTTTAATAATAATAATGCCTTACATATGTATTGCACTTTATAGTTTATGCACTTTAGGGCAAATACATGACCTCAGAAATGTGTCCTTACTTGAACTTTGTCTAGGATATTAACCTTACAGGTAATTAGTCCTGTTTCAACTGGGCTAAGATAATCATACTTACCAGTGATTTTCCAAGAGTGACCTTCTCCTAACAGGTGTACACAACAGGGAAGAGCCAGAGAAATCACCTTTTGGAAGCAACTTTACAAGTTTTATTTTTCCACTAGAAATGAATTTCAGATGGTTTCCCATTAGTAAATATATTTCAAGTAATTTAT
This sequence comes from Saccopteryx bilineata, assembly GCF_036850765.1. Taxonomy (NCBI): domain Eukaryota; kingdom Metazoa; phylum Chordata; class Mammalia; order Chiroptera; family Emballonuridae; genus Saccopteryx; species Saccopteryx bilineata. The sequence goes on along the minus strand of NC_089490.1, from coordinate 326,253,666 downwards.
TCCCCTTGGGGTCTGATATTAAAATACTATATCTATCATCTATCTATCTATCTATCATCTATCTATCTATCTATCTATCTATCTATAATTGATGTTTTAAAAAATCTACCTTCCCGGTTATTTATTTTGGAATAAAATATGTAAGTTTGTTAGCAGAGCAAAACCAAGAACAACAATAACAACAACAAAACAATGAGCACCACACCTAATGCCAACCATTTCTCTTTCAGGTATTTTCAGGGTGTTTTGTTCCACCATGCATCACTTCACGAGAGGCATGAATCAGATCTATGAGGTCAACAGCTGTGGCAACAAGGACGCTTCAGAGCAGCCGTACGGGATGATAAGAACCTTTTACATCGCCGCTGAAGAGGTAGAATGGGATTATGCCCCTAACAAAAACTGGGAGTTCGAAAAGCAGCACTTGGACGCAGGAGGGGAAAGGTACCACAGGGGAAGCCGCCAAGTCTCTTGGGTGGGATTGCACGTGCGCTGTAGACGCTTGCCAGATGTGGACGCCCTGGGTTTGCCTGCACAGTTCTGACAGAGACTTTTACTATGAGCACAAGAGGTTAAGGAAGTGGCGCATCTCCATCCCGGGAAGGAGATCCGAGTCCTTTTGAGGACACTCACGCGGCAGGCCCAGTAGACCTCCGCCAGCAGTGGCCGGTTTCGAGTGTGGCTGTGGACCAATGAAGGTGCCCTCGAATGGGCGTCTAGGGTGAAAGGATTCAGGGCAGGGGCAGATCCCACCGTGATCATGCGGCGGGGGAGACAGGAGGTGCAGCCGGTGGCAGAGCTGTGTGTAGATCTGGTGAGAGGATGGACCGCTGTAGATGGAGGACCGTAGGGAAGGGGGACTAAGGATGGGCGACAACTCAGCGGCAGGCAGAGACCCTGAGTTGAGATAGGAGGAGCAGATCTCCTCTCCTAGGCCCTGGACCCAGAAAGTGCACAAGACTGCCCCTCCCATGAAAGCGCTATCAGCCATGCCAAACAGCAAAGAATGAGCGAGGCTCAAACCCCCCTCCCCCCATCCACCCCACCCCCGCTGGTGAGCACTGGTCCTCCACCCACCCTAAGCCCTCAGGATGCCCCGGGAAGAGTCAGACAGGGTATGGGGCGTCTATCAGGCTCAGACCTGCAGACTACCTGCCCCAAAGTTCATTAACCCCCCACTTCACAACTATTTTCTGTTTGGGTGTCACTGTCCCCATACACAGATTCGGAGACTCCATGCAGAGAGTTAAAATTGTCCAACTGGTCATTGACAGAGCTGGGATTGAACGCAGACCTCCTGAAGGACAAATCTGTGTTCCTTCCATCGGCACATGTTGACTTTGGGGCCCTGGCCTCTTGGTTCTTGATTCCCTCCTTTCCCCCCTCCCCTCCTCACCCCTCATACTCATCCTCTATGGCAGCAATTTTCAACCACTATGCAGTAATAATTTTTAAAGCATGCAATACCTGACTGTTTATTCAGTGGCACTGACTTCTTTTTGCTTAGATCAGGGGTCCTCAAACTACGGCCCGCGGGCCGCATGTGGCCCCCTGAGGCCATTTATCCGGCTCCCGCCACACTTCCAGAAGGGGCACCGCTTTCATTGGTGGTCAGTGAGAGGAGCATAGTTCCCATTGAAATACTGGCCAGTTTGTTGATTTAAATTTACTTGTTCTTTATTTTAAATATTGTATTTGTTCCCGTTTTGTGTTTTTACTTTAAAATAAGATATGTGCAGTATGCATAGGGATTTGTTCATAGTTTTTTTTATAGTCTGGCCCTCCAACGATCTGAGGGACAGTGAACTGACCCCCTGTGTAAAAAGTTTGGAGACCCCTGCCTTAGATTGTCAGATACTAAAATGACAACAGCTAACATAACAATAGCTAGCCTGTGTGAATGAATCAAAATTATACTCCCTCTCTTTTTTTTTTTTTGGTCAGATCAGCAAAATATGTATTTTTAGGTGTGCTGCAGAATTTTAGTAATTAGTGCATGTGTGCCAGGAAGTGAAAAGGGCTGACAATCACTGCTCTGTGGCTGTGACACTCACCAGCTCCTCACACACAACTCTTCCTGATCTTTGTTTATCTTCTACCTTGGCCTCTGTTTTGAGGGTTCAGACACCTGGAAAAAGAGAGTATAACAGTGCCACCTTATGGATAAATGAAGAAACAAAATGAATCTTTATTTTAAAAAGGTTTGCCTCAAGGAAGGGATGATTTAAGATTCATTCAAATATTCACCAACCCGTTTGGTAAACCACACACCCTTCTCTTGCAAAACCAGTGCTGCCGATGTAAGCTAAGGACTGATTTGGGTGCAGTGGAATGAGGAATGAATACTAATTTGGCCCCTAAAATGATTATTCCTTTAAAAGGCTGTTATAACTAAAGAAATAATTGTATAATAATTTTGTTGCATGTACAATTTTAGCTCACAAGTGTGTAAGATACATGACTTTCATTATTTTCTTGAAACTCAGTGTAATTTCAGTATTAAGTCCTCTTCCCCCTTACCATTCGTCTGGGCTCACAAGGGGCTCTAGCTACAGTCTTCTGGGATTGTCTTCCAGGTTCTATAGAGAGCCAGAAGGTGCTGAGTGTGTTTGCATCTTATTCCTGCCACTCTGGATATATTGTCCATAAATAAATAAAAACAAAGTGAAATGAGAGCAAGTTCCCATGTTCAAAGTATAACTGATCTGTAGATAAAAACACAGTTCAGAATTGAAACGACAAGTTCCCCTAGTGACACATCTGTGACACCTCTGTTCATAGGAGCTCAGGAACAAATGGCCCTTCTATACCCTAGTTGCTGTTCCTCTGCCCTTTGACCCAAGGCCATATATGGGGCGCATCTGGTTTTTAAACCACCTCTGGGTACAGGTTGTCCCTGAGACACTTATTGTCCTGACCAGCACACCTGGGACCTGGATGTCTTCCCCTGTAGCTTCTTAAGAACAAACTGGGGAAGCCTCAGGGTCCCAAATGGCAACAAATGGAACCATCAGCACAATGCCAAGGTTTGTGCAGTGGGAGGGAATTTGAAAACGAGATTAAATTGCTTTAGAGAAATAAAGTTATATTCCTGGTATTCTTGAGCTTGTGGAATGATAGGCAGGTATAATAAGTGAACTAACCTGGGATTTGAGATAATAACCACCATCTATTGAATACCCACCATGATTCAGGCATTTTGCTGGTGTTTTTACAAACTCTATCTGGTTTGACCTTTACAACACTCTTGGCCCATTCAATCAGCTTTGGCCAGCATAGCATATGACATCCTAGAGTGATAATGATTGAGCAAGTGCTTACATAGTGCTTGATACATGTCTGACACAGTGCTTTACAAGCTTATCTCATATAATCCCCATACCGGTCCTGAGAGCTAGATGCATTATTATCACCCATTTGCAGAAAAGGAAAGCTGGAATCAGCAGCACGTGGCTCCAGAGTCTATGCTTGTCCCTTTCACACATAAAAGTAGAAGAAAAACCTTCTTCTCTTGGAAAGCATACAGAGTAGAATAGAGGGTGTATGTATGTGCATTTGTTAAATACCTACTGCATGCTAGGCATTGTGCAAAGTGCTGGTGAAACAGTGCTGAGAAGGCAGACAAGGTCCTCTCCCGCACAGACTTCATGGTTCAGATGGAGATGTTAGGACAGGCGTACGAGTGAGGCTATCACTATGAGAGGGGAGGGCAGAGTGCGGCAGGAACTCATGGCAGGAGCACACAGCCCCATCTGGGGGAAAGAAAGGTCGGGTGGGGAAAGCTTCCAGGAGGAAGGAACGTTTGACCTAGAGCAGGGGTAGTCAACCTTTTTATACCTACTGCCTACTTTTGTATCTCTGTTAGTAGTGAAATTTTCTAACCGCCCACCGGTTCCATAGTAATGGTGATTTATAAATTAGGGAAGTAACTTTACTTTATAAAATTTATAAAGCAGAGTTATAGCAAGTTATAGCATATAATAATAATTACTTACCAAGTACTTTATGTCAGATTTTCGCTAAGTTTGGCAGAATAAATCTTTATAAAACAACTTACTATAGTTAAATCTATCTTTTTATTTATACTTTGGTTGCTCCACTACCGCCCACCATGAAAGCTGGAACGTCCACTAGTGGGTGGTAGGGATCAGGTTGACTACCACTGACCTAGAGTGTGAGCTGTAAGCACATCAAAGAGGTATGAGTTATACTCTTGGCACAGGGAACAGCACATGGACGGCCTGGAGGTGGAGAGGGGCAAGTGGATGTTCAAGAAAGTGAATGTTTAGAATGACCTGAGCATAGAGCATGTGGAGGCCAGGGATGGGAAACAAGGCTTGGGGCTGGCAGAGGCACATAATAAAGTGGCAGTGGTATGAGAGCCAATTCAATAAGTTTGGCAGGCCTGACCAGGCAGTGGCGCAGTGGATAGAGTGTCAGACTGGGATGCAGAAGACCCAGGTTCGAGACCCCGAGGTCGCCAGCTTGAGCGCGGGCTCATCTGGTTTGAGCAAAGCTCACCAGCTTGGACCCAAGGTCACTGGCTCGAGCAAGGGGTTACTCAGTCTGCTGTAGCCCCACGGTCAAGACACATATGAGAAAGCAATCAATGAACAACTAAGGTGTTGCAACGAAAAACTAATGATTGATGCTTCTCATCTCTCTCTGTTCCTGTCTGTCTGTCCCTATCGATCCCTCTCTCTGACTCTCTCTGTCTCTGTTTTAAAAAAAAAAGAAGTTTGGCAGTAAGAAGCCATAGAGAGGTTTTCCACAAGGACCGATTTGGTCGACTTTGTTGTTTAGGAACACTGGCTGCAGAATAGAGGGGAGGGAGGAGCTCAGGGGGCAGGGAGAATGATTAGGAACAATTCCAGTTAATGCAGGTAAGTGATGGAGGTGGCTTAGATTGGAGTGTGGGCAGTTTTGTGTGAGAAATGGAAGGATGTGAGATATACTATATCTTGGAGATAAGATTGATAGACTTTTTTTCTATCTTTTGTGATGGTCTATCTTGGTGAGAGATTAAATATACAATCAGTCTTTATTATTGGTGAGTTTCATATTAGTGAATTTGCCCATTCACTAAAATTTATTTGGAACCCCTTAATCAATTCTTATGGTGCTTCTGTGGCCATTTGCAGATATGCAAAAAGCAGCAACAGTTTGGTGGTGTCTCATATGCATGTTCCCAGCTGAGGTCAAACAAGGCAGTCCTCTGCCTTCTTTATTCCGATCTCATACTGTATATACCAATGTTCTTTTTGTGATTTATCTAATGTCACTTATTTTTTGCATTTTTATGCTTTTTATTGGTGACTTAGCTCTTTAAAATACTCCCCAACTAGTGCTTGAATGCCCAAGTGGCCTTAAAAAAGAGATATGTGTGTTAGACAAGCTTCATTCAGGTATGAATTATAGGGTTGCTAGCTGTAAATTCAATGTTAATGAATCAGAAGTACATATTAAATAAGACATCTTTAAACAAATACATAAAACAAGGTTATATATTAATCTGTTGATGAAAATACTGTGGCCAGAGGTTAGACAGAACCTAGCCCTATATTTCCCCCAAGAACAGTGGTTCAGGATTTGTTCATTGTTTTTGCAGTGACTTTTAGAACATAACTACTGCGATGAACAATAATCAACTGTATCTATTGTGTTTCTGCATGGCATATGCAGAAACACAAACTGCAGACTTTCTTGAGATTTTTTAAAGTGGGAAAACATAACAAGGCATAAAATGATAAGTGATAATATGAAATCTGGACGAATGAAAGGTGGTAGTGCATGGATGTGTGGGTTTTTACACACATGGGTATGTGTTTGAGGTTAATTAGTCACAAGAGGACAAGGTCAACCTCAAGGAGCCCTTAGGAGTCCTTAAGGCTGGCACTATTCATCACTCAGCAGGGCTGTAGAGCAATGGTTCCCAAGAGTGGGCCATGAGCTAGTGTTGGGCTGCCTACAGCAGAACCCGCTGAGCGCTGTTAAATGCAGATTCCTTGTCCTACTGCCTGACAGCCTGGAGTAAAGGGCCAGCTTCCCAGGGAGATGCTGATCACAGCCAGGTCTGAGAAGCACTGCCCCAGAGTCCCCCAGTCACTCAGAAGCACTCAAGAGTTTTCTATCATCTAACAGCTTTAATTCTTGCTGCTTCTGATTTGCAGACATGGAGATATATTTATGAACCACACGGAAAACTGGATTGGCTCTCAGTACAAGAAGGTGGTTTATAGGCAATACACCAATGGAGAATTTGTGGAGATCAAAGCCCGGCCACCGCGAGAGGAGCACTTGGAACTGCTGGGTATGGCACAGATGGCCACACGCATGCATGCACAAGCGTGCATGCACACACACACACACACACGTCCATTAGACTTAACCTGAGAATAGAGGGAAAAACAGAGTAACCCAATTACATTCAGCCAAGTGTGACATCTTCCTGCTCTCTCACTTTCAGGGAGCATGCTGTGTGCACAGCTCATCCAAAGAGTAGTCATAATGAGACTTCCAGATAATGCACGAACAGGAATCCACATCATCCATCTATTGCCCTGGAGTTCTTTTTCTACTCCTCTGCTGAGCCGGAAAATTTTAATCTGAAATAATCTGATGCCTCAGAACAGCTGACAGAGTGTTTGCATAACTTCTTCAAGGTCCTCAATTATCCATGTACAGGACCGTAACAATACACATAAAAATAATTTTGACAAAAAAAAGAACCCCTTATGTGAGAAGGATAAAAGTCCCAGTTTCAGTTTGGGAGGTGGTAACTCATGGTCTTCTCCCAACCACTCTGCCCGTCTGGTGCCCTGGGCTGCTGATCAAATGCACTCTCCCTGCGTGCCTTCCCACTTTTTTCACCTGAGGGTCCCCAAACCCAGTCCCATCGTGAAGATGAGATATCAAGGCCGAGGACAAATCTAGGTGACTTTTTTGAAATCCACTTCCATTGTAAATGCACAAGGTAATTTATTTACAGAATATGGCTTTCCATGGTGTTTTTACAATTAAAGAAGTCACCATGACTGCTAGCTTGATAAATTATTAAACACCCCACCCTCCTACAACCACACCTTCACCGTCTATTAATATTGGCACACAAGCTTGTTTGTCACACTAAACGAAGTCAGCCCTGTTAGGACGTTCCTTCTTTTGAGATTTGTATGTGTCAACCAAGCTCTGAAGGAAAGGTACTGGTCCTGCTAGGGGGCTGGGATGCCCTCTGTGAGCCCCAGTTTGGGTCTGCTCAGTAGAATGACCCAGAAGAGTGACTCCATCAAGGGCAAGCCCATCAGCACTTCAGACAGGGCTGGGGGTGGGGAGGCCCATCCACTCGTTTTCTGCAGCTCAGGGACAGGCCCGCACTCCTGAAGTTACAAAGGACACAGGCAGGCCTATTACTGCTCATTACTGCAGGTCGCAAATCAGAGAGCATTCGCTGTTACTCACCAGACCAGTACAGCAAGGCCTGTGCAAGTTAACTGGTAATGAATATATAAGTAGTGACTTTAATTTATTCAGACACATGCCGCTACCTGTAACTATAACCAAACTTACTGTTTAAAAACATGCTTAGAAATTTCTTTTCTAGCTGTATCATTTTTTTTAAATGAACATTTTCAAATACTATTCCCTTCTAAAGTTAATAATAGTCCAACAAATATTAGATTATTTTTTTAGACCTTTAGTTGTCTTTCTCAGAAAAGCAATTAAACCATGGTCTGAATCAGTGACGAATGGGTGGGTGTGGTCAGACCTTCTTACTGTAAGTGTGTTTCCCTGTGAAAGTAGAATCTGATAAATGCCTAAAACTGTGAATAAATAGGGAACAGGTCTGAGGTGCTTCTGGAATGAGAGTCTGTATCTATCACCCTCAGAGTGGTGCCATGTGAGGACCACTGTGTGTGTGATGCTTGGTCAGTGTGCCTGTGGGCTGGGCAGGCTGCATGTGCCACATTTTGTGCACCAGTAGACAAAAGGCACCTAGCATAGGCGATGCACAGCCACAACATGCTGGCACAGGCTTATCCCATGGGGCATGGACCTATTTCCACAGGCACACAGGCTGGTTGCTTCTAACAGAAATGTGCACATGTGAGGAGCTGAAGAGAGCACATCTCACCATGCATGCGAATACTGAGAAATGGTGTTGGATACGCATTAGTGACATCACTGTATTGGTCATGAATCAATTTATAAATGTTTAAATTTTGTTCTCTTCCAAATTTCTTTTATACACTATTTTCATTTGATTATTATTATTATATCCAGTCACCAGATAGTGAGCAATTTCAGACTTAGCAAAGGTTATACGCAGAGGGATTTCAACTGAAAGCCTTGAAAAAGTCTTAAAAGCCAAGTGGACATGGCTTTTCCTGAAGATGAAGTCTAAGCAGCCATAGAAATGTCAGCATTTATTACTGAGTTTCAGTGCACCAAAGTAAGCACTTTACATACATTATCTTATTTAATCCTATGAGAAAGGTGTAATTAAACCCATCTTCCAGAAGAGGAAATTGAGACTCGGATAGGCCTTGACTACAAAACCTCTCTAATTAAGTGAAGGAGGCAGGATTTTGACTCAGGCTAGTCCAATTGCCAAAACTACATGCTATTTAATACTGCATATATTGCCTTCTGAAGAAAATAAATTAATGAAGAAGCTAACCTTTGTTATATTTTGTCAACTACGACCTGAGTTTAAATTACATCAGGGTTGAAAAGAACAACGATAATGCACACAGACCTGTGTTTTGCCTTTAGGCCCAATGATACATGCCGAGGTGGGCGACTCTATCCTGATCATATTTAAGAATAAAGCCACGCGGCCCTACTCCATCTCACCCCACGGCATGGAAGACACAGAGAGTGGGAAGAGACTCCAAGTGCCCATGACAAAGCCAGGTAAGTTACCCCAGAGATCCTAATAAGGACACCAGATTCAATTCTTTTCTGATCTCTGAAGGGTCTTAAAGAGTTCATCTCAATGTTCAGTGTGTCCCAGCCATCACCTAGTCACTCCCGATACAAGATCATCATTCATCTAAAGACCAAATGTTTATGAAGGTTCTAGGTAGGGTCCATTAGGGACTTAAAAATGTAGTAAGATATCATAATAACTAACCCATATTGTCAACTTCATGCCACGTGCTATGTTTTGCATTAAAAAACTCATTCATCCTTATACTAATCCAATGAAGTAGACACTATTTTATTAAATCTGATACCTTTGATTATAATGTTCACCATTATTTTATCTGTTTCTAAAAAAAAGAAAAACATGCCACCAATTAAACTTTAACATGCCACTGATCGAAAAAACACATCTTGACTTCAGTTATAGTAAATTGTGAAAAATGTTCATCCTGTAATTGATGAAATATGGTATTATGTCCATTTAACAGATGACCAAAGTACAAAGGACTAAAGAACTTGACCGTTCATACATTAGGAAAAGGGGAGCCCCAGCTTGTTTGACTTCAGACCCTGATCTTTTAGCCACACGTTTCTCTAGGCACGCTTCAGATGAGTTCAGAAGGAAAAAAGACAAGATGAATCATTTCAGTAGTTGTGTGTGTTATACACGACGAAATTTAAGTGGTGAAGAATTTCAAGAATATGTCTGGGTATGTTTATAAAAGTTTCCAAGAAGGAAAATCCATGAAGACGGATTGATTAGTTAGGAGCGATTAGGTTAAAGAGTAATTATGTAGTGGCACAGTGGATAAAGCATCGACCTGGAAATGCTGAGGTCGCTGGTTCGAAACCCTGGGCTTGCCTGGTCAAGGCACATATGGGAGTTGATGCTTCCAGCTCCTCCCCCCCTTCTCTCTCTGTCTCTCTCTCCTCTCTCTTTCCCTTTCTGTCTCTCTCTCTCCTCTCTAAAATGAATTTTTTTTAAAAAAGAGTAATTATGTAGAGTTTTATGAAGGCAGCAGAACTCCAGCCGCGTTCTGAAAGATGGATAGGAGGGAGAGAAGATCTCATAATTTAAGCAGCTTCCCATGACATCTATACAGTTGAAGTGTGGTTGAGGTGTGGTTGTAATAAATGTGAAGAGCCACTGTGACCTTTGATCATGAAATTGACAGCAACCGTAGGTATAATTACAGGGTAGTTATATTCCATTTCACCACTTCCGTATAGTAACATTATAATACTTAATATTATAGTAATGATAATAACAGTCATATGAACTTTAAAAACTTAAAGATGCATAAAAAGAAGAAAATAATTCAATCTCACGAATCACTAGAAAAAAGTGAGCAAAGTACCTATAGAAGGATGGGGCCAGGGGAGGAAAATCTTCATTGGCCACTACTTCTCCTGCCCTACACCACTCCCCCCCCACCCCCGGTAACAGAAGTCTGTTATGCTGCTTCACGAAGCTTCTCATGAACATCCTAAATGTCTATCTATAGGCAAATAGTTAAGTAAGTTTTGGAATATTCTTACAATGGACTGTTGTGCATCCATTAAATGATATTTAAAGTTTGAACGACATGGGAAATAATTATGGTATTGCGTTAAGCAAAATTCAAGTATAGAAGAAAGGCCAGAAGGGAAATAAGCCAAAATATTAAGAATGACTATAGCTTTGTGGTGGTATTTGAGTAGCAAAGTGATACGCTTTTATACTTCTTCACATTTTTTTTGTACTCTCTAGATTTTCTATAATGGATGTGTCTTGCTCAAAAAAGAGAAGGAAATGTTTTTAAATGGGTTAAAATAAAGTCATTAAGTAAAGTTATTAACTTTTGATGATTGGAAGCATCTCTGGGGGAGAAAGAAAGATGCCAATCAGGCATCAATGGGGCTGTGGCAGGGTTGTGGACAAGCTGGGGTGACCTTCCACAGGCTGTTGTGCCCTCATGGTAAGGACATCCAAGCTACTCTATGCTGGCCTTCAATGAGTCCTGGGATGCGGAGGACCCAGGTTCCAAACCCTGTGGTTGCCGGTTTGAGTGTAGGCTCATCTGGCTTGAGCAAGTCTCACCAGCTTGAGCCCAAGGTCACTGCCTTGAGCAAGGGGTCACTCAGTCTGCTGTAGCCCCCAGATCAAGGCACATATGAGAAAGCAATCAATGAACAACTAAGGTGCCACAATGAAGAATTGATGCTTCTCATCTCTCTCCCTTCCTGACTGTCTGCCCCTATCAGTCCCTCTCTTTGCCTCTTGCTGTCTCTGTCATAAATAAATAAATAAATAAATAAAGTAAAAAAGAGCTTTCTGGTGATTCCATAAGACAGCAAGAGTGAAATCCATGGTAACTCAAATTGAGCTTGAGTATTAGCTGGGAGAAAAATATGGAATTTGAGGGGAAAAAGCAGTAAGTATAAAATAAGTCTCCCCATTTTCTGAATAAACATCAGTTGATAATAAAAAGGTCAAACTAGAGGGAAGGCAATAGTCTGAAATGAAAAATCTGTCACTCTGAAATCTCAGGGAATCAAGATGTGAGTTTAGTGGGAACTTTTCTAATGAAGCGGTAGTTCTCTCCAGCAATAAACATTACCCAAAATATATAAAGGGCTGTTCGTATTTCTTCAGCTAAATCATCTGGAATAACGGTAACACTAGTTAATCCTTTCTATTTCTTTTCAATTTGTTTCAGGAGAAATAAAAACGTACAGATGGAATGTCCCTAAAAGGTCTGGTCCAGGGCCGTCTGACCCAAATTGTATTCCGTGGGTTTACTATTCAACAGTAAACTTTGTGAAGGTAAGGCGGAGAGAACAACCAAAATCCTCACAGTAGTACGGCTTTATGTTGACCATTGAGTTATCACAACTCTGGTGGGCATATGTAAAGGGGTGTCATGGTTTAGAGTGGCCATCTCAAAGGATGGCCAAGCCTGTTTGTTTACATTCTTTGTGTTGAGTGGTTGTGAAAGAAACAGCATGGCCAACAAAGTACAAAATACTTACTATTTGGTACTTTGCAAAAAAATAAAAAATTGTTGACTCTTAATCCAAAAGGTGGGGGAAAAGAACAAATACAATCCCAATGTTTTAGTTATTATATTTAGAATATGCAAAGTTGTTTAAGACAGAGAGGTTATGTAAATAGATAACCATAAAATAAAAATATATTTTAATGTTATTTATGCTGTGGTTTTTGCATGGAATCTATAGTTTGTAAAGGCACTACCATTGCTGTCAGGGCTCAGGAAATGAAAGCACATGCTAAATATAGTAACTGAAACTACAAATTATTTGAATAACAAATAGGCTAACTTTAGATAGAGATGTATATGGTAAAACAATTAGTCTTTAATTATATCTCATAAATCAAAGTCCAAACTAAAGTCATATATGATTTTTAAAAAGTAAGTATTACCCATTATTTAAAAAGTAAAAGGTTATCTTAACCTTCCTCTTAAATATTAGATGGCTGCATTATTGTCACTGAATTGTACTGGACAGTGTAGCCATTACAGAGTGATGTACAAGACACTTCAAAAAATAAAAGTACACTTTGGACTTATGGGAAACATGCACTTATTTTTTAATTTTTTTGTACACCCCAACAAATACTTATTGAGTACTTGTGATTGCAAATGACCCTACCAAGTATTTGTACACACCCATGATTATAACAAAATTGTGAATATGATGAGATCTATAGAAGTAGAGAGGAAGGAGAGTCTAGGGAGAGAGAGCATTGAGAACAAAACCAAAAACAGGGATAGAGGTGTGTTTGAGAAGTGTTGAGAGTCCCATTTAGCCAAGTAAATAATACAGAAGGAAAGGAGTGGGGGAGCTTAAGCTGGAGAAATCCACTGGGGAAGCACATGAGGGATTTAAGGACATGTTGAGGATTTGCATTCTGGTCAGTGGGCCGTGGAGAGTCACTGAGGACCTCTAGATATGGGAGCGATGAGATTAATCTGATGGCAGTCAACAGGATGGGCTGGAGGTGAGGTGAGCCAGAGACCAGAGGGGAGCCGATTTCTAGTCCAAGGTGAGGTATTAAGATCCTACACTAGAAGGGTGGCTGGTAGAAAGAAAGAAAGTCACAGAATGGGAAGGCATGATGAAGGGAAACGAAATGTAAGATTTGACAGCAAATGAGATGGGACTAAATGAAGAAGAAAGAGGAACTAAACACTGAAATAAAGTTTTCTGATCTAAATGACGTGTAATATAACACTGTTAGCAGAAATAGAGAATTCAGGAGAAGGAAATGGTTTGAGGGAAATATCATAAAAGTCCACTGTGGAATTGCTTAGCAGATTTAATTGTTGCAGGAGCAATAGCCAAGTAGGCAGTTGGAAATGTGGGAGTTTTCCTCAAAAGAAAGTTTGGGCTGAACAGCTTGACATAAAGGTTATCTATGATCCTGTAAATTAATCACCTGGTTCACTTTTACCCATAGAAAGTGGATTCTAAGAATCTGTATATAGCTATAAATATAGTCTCACTTGAAAAGCCAAAAGAAAAGTAGAAATAAGCACTAATTTATTCACTGAATATGTACTGAGCACCTTCTATGTACTAGACACAGACCTATGCTCTGGAGACTCAGTGAGAAGTAAGGGAGACAGCCTCAGTCCCCAAGGAGCTTACTATGCAGCAGATTTTTAGGACTACTGTATTCCTCAATTTTCATAAAGATCACCTTGTTTCTCCAGGACTTCTTCATATTTATTGTGTGTTCAGTAGACTTTTTACAATGGCTTTTTTACAAGCTCTTATTTTGTGTTATTAAATTATTTAAAGCCTCTTCTAATCAAATTTACTTTCTTTCAGGATACATACAGCGGTTTGATGGGTCCTCTGATTATATGCAGAGAAGGAGTGTTGAATGAAAAAGGAAGAAGGAGCGATGTTGATTATGAATTTGCTCTCTTGTTTTTGGTATTTAATGAGAATGAATCTTGGTATTTGGATGAAAATATCAAGAAGTATCTCAATAAAGATCCGCGAGATTTTAAGCGCACTGCTGACTTTGAGGAGAGCAACAGAATGCATGGTATTTCAGAGGCTTAAAAAGAAGACCCTTGTTGAGATAAACTCATAGGAATTCCTATAACTGTAGGGATTCTGCAGCCTCCTTCCCCGAATTCTTCCCCATCCCCAGGGCCACCCTGGACTGAGGCAAATCCTCCAAAACTTTCCTTCACGGGGAACCAGTCAAGCCACTGGATGGCTTTCAGCAAGGTCCAGCCAGGTTGCGGACCAACCATTTTAAAGAACTTTCCCTCTGACTGCTGGGATCCCTAAATTATAAGACTGGGAAGTAAAAAATGAATTGCCACTTATTGGTATATTTTTATAAGAATACATTGTAACTTCTAATTGATCAAATTTAAGGGCTTACTGTATTTCCCCATGTATAACACACTCCCATGTATAAAACGAACCTTAATTTTGGGACCTGAAACTTGAAAAAAAAATGTGTTGCATAAAGTTATTGAACTCAAGTTTTATTCATCATAAAATTCATACAACTCCTCATCACTGTTAAAACTCCCATCCATTAGCTTGTCCTCATGTGTCTGATGACAAATCACTGTCTTCAACAGTGAGCACAAAAACAAGCATGAAAAGCAGAAATGCAAGTAAAAAAAAACTACAACCACTGTATAAGATGCACCCCGATTTTAGACCCCAAATTTTTTGAAAAAAAAAATGTGTCTTATACATGAGGAAATACAGTAACTGTTTTTTGGGACATAAAATACCATCACCAAATTTCTGTTTTAATATGTCTATGTTATTTAATTCTACATAATTTAAGGTATTTTTTTTTAAACATGGCTAATGTGTTTAATAGACACATCTGTATGCTCTCACTAAGATCTACTTTTGAACAAAAGTATACCAAAAGATAAGCCTTGCCCAAGGTCACAAGGCTAGTTAATTGCTAATATAGATCAGAACTAGCCTAATCTCTGACTCAACTACTCTTCCCCCTACCAATTTTGCTGCCCTCTCCCAAAAGTGTCATAGTATGCTCTCTATTTTTATTGAATGTAACTCAGTTGGTTGTGTCATGATGCACGGAATAAAAACTTAGGAGAAAGTGAGGAAGTGAGCTTGCTTTTGTCACTGTGAGGTCATGGGCTCAGCTCATGTGAAGCTTCTTGGTGAGTCAGCCAGGCTTACGAACTTGCCCCAAGGTAGTTCTCAGAAAGTGAACATACTAAGGAAATAGCTCCTAATTGGTTCAGTTATGATATATATCAAGTTGTGCTTTAATCCACTCAGCTGCAGAATGGTATAAATCTGGCTACCTCATAAATGAGGTTGTAATCTGCTCCATAACAATAATATACTGAATAAACAAAACAGATAAACAGCACCCACTGCTACTCAAAATGCAGCTTTCAAAAATAATGGCCATTTATTTTTTCTATGTCTTTTTGTATAAGGATTTTGCAGTAATCTGAGTTTTGGTTTAGACTGGTGGGGACACTTGTAAGAACAAATGAGATTGTTTAATTTTTATCAGACAGATGAGAAAATTGAGATTTTAAAATCTTCTTAAACCAGATTATGTAATGAGCATCTTCTGACTAATCAAAAACTATTTTCTTTTCACCATCTTAGCTATTAATGGCAAGATCTTTGGGAACCTGCCTGGCCTCATCATGAATGAGGATACAATGACGAACTGGTACTTGCTAGGGTTAGGAAGTGAAGTGGACATACATACCGTCCATTATCATGCCGAGAGCTTTCTTTTCAAAGTAAGTACAGAAAATTCTTTGGGGGAGACATTTGAACTAATAAATTTAATGCATCTCTACTGAAAAAATAAGAGAGTTATTTGGCAATAAGGCTTGTGAGGAGTGGTGGTCAATATTAGAAAATGGAACAGAATAACGTGATTATACCCTTCCCCCAGGTAGAAATTTCTTAATGTGTAATATATTGTATTATGCTTTTAAAAACAAAGAAACAAACAGCCTCTCAAGCTTCAGATGAGAGTTTTCTTATGACTTAAAAAAGAATAATTCTGACCACGCTGGATTGTGCTATTAATATTGTAATGAAAACACCCACAGTCATTTGTCCCCTTTCCTTACCCTTCTTTTTTTTTTTTCTTTCTCTTTCTTTTTCCCACTTCTTTTCTACGTGATTAGCCAACACAATAGTCCAATCTAGTAAGGAGCTATTTCAAGCTTTGGCGCAGGCTCAAGACTACCTTGACTTTTGCCCTGGGTCACGTGTGGCCTTCTGCCTCTCTAGCACCTGTGCCGTATGGTTGGTGCTGGCTGTACAGATCACCTGGAAGCTCGCAGGCCATACCCCAGACCTGCTGAATCAGAATTCCCCGGAGTAAGGTCCAAATAATCCGTCATCTCGAGTGCTCGGTGCAGTCCACAAGGAAGTAGAACAGAGAAGCATAAGCACATTGCATCTGTGGGGAAAACCTGCAATGGGTCCTTTTCTAGTTACACAGGAATAAAAGTACTTTAGCAAAACATTTCATATCCTCTCCTCTCGGTATCTTTATTCAACATAGTTTAAGGCAACAAGTGTTCGCTTACAATGATTATAGTTTTACATGTTGAAAGGCTACGCTCATTTTCAGAACCTCACTTTTTGAAAACTTTATTTTTCATTTACAGTTTAATTCAATATTATTTTGTGCTTATTTCAGGTGTACAACATAGTAATTAGACAATCATGCACTCCACAAAGTGGTCCCCCTGATGTTTCAAGTACCCACCTGCCTTGTACAAAGTTATTACAATATTATTGGCTATATTTTCTATGCTGTACTTTACATTCCTGTGACTATTTTATAACTACCAATTTGTAGTTCTTAAACCCTTCCTTTCTTCATCCCAGCGCCCCTCCCTCCCTTCTGGCAACCATCAGTCTAGAACAGTGGTTCTCAAATTTTTTGAAGTCGGGAGCATTTAAAATCCTACAAATAATTGTAGGCGCACTATATACAAATTTCTGAAAAATATGTTATGATAATTAAGTCAAACATTAAAGAAAAAATATATAAAGTCCAAGGTGCTTTTATGGTAATTAAACAAAATAAATATGACAGTTATCAATTACTCATAACAAATGACTCCAAAACTTAGTGGCTTCGAACAATAAACATTTATTATCATGCAATGTCTCTGGGTCAGGAATCTGGGAAGTTTAGCTAGTGGGTTCAGATTTAGCATCTTTCATGAGGCTGCAATAAGATATCAGTGGGAACTGCAGTCATCAGGCTTGGCTAAGGCTGGAGGACACACTACCAAGCTCACTCACAAGGCTGATGACTGGAGGCTTCAGTTCCTCAGCAAGCGGGTATAGCAAGGCTTACACCTAGAATGAGCAATTTAAGAGGAAAAAAAACAAGAGATAGGGTATAAGACAGAAAAACAACTGTCTTTTGTAACCTATTCTTGGAAGTGGAATGTCATCACTTCTGCCATATGCTATTGTTCTCATAGACCAACTCTCATGCACTGTAGAAGGGGACTACAAAGGTTATGATAACCAGGAGGGGGATCATTGGGGGCCATTGTGGAGGCTAGCCACCTCAATTGTATTGATCTGTTCAAAAAACCAAGTTGGCTTCTTTGATTTATCTCTATTATATTTCTATTCTTGATTTTATTAATTTCTACTCTTATCTTTTTTATTTCCTTCTTTCTGCAGATAGATAAATCTTACCGAGAAGATGTGTATGATCTCTTTCCTGGGACATTCCAAACCATTGAACTGTTTGCGGATCACCCAGGGACATGGCTGTTACACTGTCATGTATCTGATCACATCCATGCTGGCATGGAAACAACCTACACGGTCCTTCGGAACATAGGTATACTATTGTCTGTCAGTGATGCCAGGGGATAGCACCAAGCTTCCTGTAGACCCTAAACACAGGAGGCATGAGACCCCCAAGGAGGTCAGAGTCAAGCAAAAGAGACAGATATGTAAATGGTAACCATAACAGAATATGAAATATGCCAAAATAGAGTGCGGAGTACAGGGTTCGGTGACAGCAGTAGGAAGCCATGGTGAACAGTTTGTGGACACGAGCCAAGGTTCCACAGAGGCCATGACGCTCCAGATGAATCTTAATAGATATGTAGACACTTGAAAGGTGCTGGGATAGGAGCAGTATGTGCTGGAATGAAGAATAACACAGTGAAAATCCAAGAAAGACCTACAGATACTGATGGGATAAAGTCCTTGTTGGTAAAATGATATACAACTCTAATTCTTGAAACAAGTCAAGTCATGAAAAGAATCTACTTCTGTTATTTATTAAATAGTCAACTTGTCTTCTTTGTCCAGACAACAGGATTCCTTACTCCAAGTCTCCTTCTCAAAGAGTGTCCCACCCGGCCACCACCACCATGTCCTCCAATGGTAACAACCCCCTTTCTGAACCCTGCCTGCGAATGGTCAGTGTTGACTCTCTAAGGAAAGGCAGAGACCTGAGACCTGACACCTTTCTTTTATTTTTTTGCAGAAGAACCTGTCAAGGACCAAATCTATTTCTTTGGCAAGAATCTGGGTCCCAGAGGAGCTAAAGCAGCCTTGGTCATCCTTTTCATCATTGGACTACTCCTCCTGATTGTCACAGTGATCCTCTCCCTCAGACGGTGCTCTGCAAGGAGGCAGGTAGCATACCAGGAAGTCCAGTCCTGCGCACTCCCCACAGATGCTCTGTGAACTGGCTGGTCTTCTTCTGCAGGGAAGTGGACAAGGCATTGTTCACCAAGGAAGGTTGACACTGTATCCTGGATCAGGCTTGGATCTTCTGGGTCACAATCAAGCAATTTGCTTTTATTTATTTGTTTTAAAATGGGCTGTGAACAATCTTCACTTATAACATATAGAAAGACAAGAATGGGTGTGACTGACAGAGCAGTTTCAGCCTGTTCTCAGAATGAATTTGCTGATATGCAGAGACCCTTTGAAAGATATCTTTGTTTTAATTCTTAGACAGTGAATACTTCCTTAGCTAACTGTCAAAGGATTTTAGAGTTACACAAAGGCTTTAGCTTCTGGAGTTACACTGTCTCAGGCATCTAACTGGAATATCACTGATTTTGCAACCTTGTTACGTAAGATGCTTTCCTTAGCTGTTTCAGGGAAAATATGTAACTTTCTGCCAAGTTCATGGACATGCCTATGTCAGTATCTGTTGATAGTATCGGATCGAGTGAATATTCTAGAGGCTTTACCCAGCTCTCCTGGCCTTTTCCACTTTGACATAGATAACCTTTACACTGTTTGTTACAAAAACAATGTTTTTTTAAAATATTGCTACTGACTATAGAGATACCTGAATGTTTATGACTCACTTTACGTTACTTGTTTTTATAATATGTTTCAGTGGCAATCTTTATATTTCCAAGATTCAACTGGAGAACTTGCATTTGTGTTTCAGAATGTGGAGGACTGAGATCTGTGAAACAGCAGGTTCAGTTCTCCCACAGTGAGTCAGAGACTGCCTGAGAGTTTGGTGGGAGCTTCTAAGATGGAGGGAAACTTTGCAGAAGACAAGTCTAGGCTTTAGTCTTGAATCTTATTATTTATTCACCTCAGGGATCTTTTCCATTTTTCATCTTCTAGGAAATAAAAACAGTCTCATCATGTAAGAAACACCAGGAAGAATTCAGCAATGCAGCTGACTGGTTAGGAGGAGGAGGACATCTCACAAAATTCTTGATTTCACACCGTGTAAAGACATAGCCTTTTATGGGAAGAGGGAGAAAGAAAGAAAGAGATAAAATAGAGAAAGAAAGAAAGAAAGAAAGAAAGAAAGAAAGAAAGAAAGAAAGCTAGAAGAGATTCCCAGTGCCAATTTTTTTTACATCATTAAATCAGCTTTCAAAATTAGTATTACAGTTTTCAAGGCTCAGCTGCAAAAATAAAACATTGAACAATGAAACTCAACCCACTACAAGGCAACCCATGCTCTGTATGCCTGCCTAAATGTTAAGTGTAAAATTAATAAAAGCAATATTGTTCATTGCTAGATTGAGAAATTGCCCTAAGCTCAGGGCAAGATGCCTTGTGATGCTAGTGCCAGTGCCAGATGGGTGATAACAGTACATCTGCCTTAGCCATAGATCATTTGGATGTCCAGACGAATGAGTAGGACCTAATAAATACTCTGGTGGAGGGACCTTTCATACTTTCTCATGTTTATCTTGGTGAGGGGAACCTGATCATTTGATAGAAGCTAGTTTTACATAAAACAGGATGTGAATGCTAATAGTTCTGTTCAAAGTTTGGTGAATATCCTATAAAGCAGGGTACCCAAAGGATTTTGAATTCCACCCTGCTAATCAATGATAATGTGATTTTGTAGTAGGTACTCTACACTTGTCATACATGTGTAGGCTGTATAATTTCATAATAACAATTATGAGACATGTCTTATAACTCACTTGGACAACAAATTAGTTAGTTGTAAGTTTTTCCTCTTAGTTTATTTTTTTAATAAACATAAAACCACAAAGTAGTTTGATTATACCATTTCTCTTTTTAATAAAGTTTCACGTAAGATGGCTATTTGCATTTATTTGTTTTTTTATCTAGAGACTACCTATCATTAAACCTGGGGTGCGGGATTGGTTAAAGGAGGGTTATATTTTAGATATTTAGCAGCTGTCTTAGTTATACTTGTGAAAGGAAATAAAACAAAATAACAATATAGCTCTACAAACAATATGACTCTCCCCAAACATTGTTTCCTCAAGTATAGCACTTCTTCATTCTCAGTTTCACACCTTTGAGAAAATCAACCACATTACACACATCTTTGGCTCCTCTTACAAAATGAAAAGCCCAGTCTCTCACTCGGCTCTGGTCCTCATCCCTTCTTACTTACTCAAGGACTTCATTCTCTCAGTGATCAATTTTTCTTCCTTCATGAAGTCATCTTCAATATTTATCATTAAAAATAGGAAGCAAAAAAAGAGCCATTGTCCTTAACTCCATAACCCCCTCCAACCCAGTTTCTTTTGCCCTTCATAGCATAACTTAAAGCACTGTCCACTCTGGCCGGCCTGTGCCGCTTCACCCCACGCATTCCTCAGCCCATTCCAGTGGCTTCCAATCCATTGTGCCTGTACCACTGCTCTCCCACATCCCGATCTGCTGTTGTCAAAATCAAGAACCATCTCGCCATTTCCACTGGCTTCTTCCCCATTTTTATCTTACTCAACCTCTCAACAGTAATTGAGAGCTCCTTTCTTCTAAACATTCATTAGTTTCTTGGTTCTGTGACCCCTGCCAGCCTTCCATCTTCCTCAATTGCTTTTCCCTCTCAGTCTTTTTTGTTAATTACTCCTTTTTCTGACTTAAATGTTAGCATGCCTCAGGGTCTGACCCTGGGACCTTTTCTCTCCTTTGCTCTCTGGGGTATGCTGAATAATGTGCACAAAGATTTTCTGTCCTAATCTCTGAACCTGTGAATGTTACATTATATGACAAAACGGACTTTGCAAAGTAAGATTAAGTAAAAATCTTAATATGGGAAGTTAATTCTAAATTACCTAAATTGGCCTTATGTGTAATCACAAGTGTCCTTCTAAAGCAGAGGTAGAGGGAGATTTAACTACTGAGGAAGGCAATGTGATGACTGAAGCAAGATGTTATGCTGCCGGCTTTGGGGATGGAGGAAGGGGCCAGAAGCCAAGGAACGCTGCTTTAAAAGCTGGAGAAGGCAAGGGAAAGGTTCTTCACCATGGCCTATGGAGGGAGCATGGCTCGCTGACATCTTGATCTCATTGCAGTGAAATTGATTTCAGACTTCAGACTTCTAGAACTCAAAGACTATAAATGTGTGCCACCAAATCTGTGGTAATTTGTTACAACTCTCTCTGTACCATCTTTATGCTAATTATTTTAAAATGTGTTTGTCATTAGGCTGCAGACCATAGATCCTGCTTGAGCTGGCTCCCTGCAGCAGCCCCTAACCAGGCTGGCCACTGTCATTCTGCTCCTTCCACCCGCTCCACACAGCTGCCGCCATGTTTTTCCACATCTCACCGCACCACTTCCTGGGGAATACCCCTTCATGTCTTTCCATTTCACTTTTTTTCTTTTCTGCAAACACCCAAAATGTACCCAGTTACTGAGAACAGGAATACTAATGTAAACAAGACCAAAAAAAAAAAAAAAAAAGGCAGCACAAACATTGGTTGACTTTTTTTTTTTTTTTGCACATTTATCTAGTTCATTGAGTCAACCGTCCCCTTATCCCTTTTCTCTATCTAGACAGTCTGTTTCTACCTACCCATTCTGGTCAGCCTGCACCCATCTAACCCATTTTATCTATTTATTTTTTTTAAATTTACTTATTTTTAATTGAATGTGTTGGGATACAGGTTTCAGGCATGCAACTGAATAAAACATCATCTGCACCATTGCATCATGCACCCATAGCCCAAAGCAAACTCTCTTTCATCCCCATTCCTCCCCCCTTTTCCCACCTCTACCTACCTCCCCCCCCTTTCCCTCTAGCTACCACCACACTGTTGTCTGTGGTTCTGTGTTCATCCTTCTGTCCTCCAGTCCCCTCTGTAACCTGTTTTAAATATATATTTTTTAATTTTTATTTATTTATTTATTCATTTTAGAGAGGAGAGAGAGAGGGAGAGAGAGAGACAGAGAGGAGAGAGAGACAGGGGGGAGGAGCTGGAAGCATCAACTCCCATATGTGCCTTGACCAGGCAAGCCCAGGGTTTTGAACCGGCGACCTCAGCATTTCCAGGTCGACGCTTTATCCACTGCGCCACCACAGGTCAGGCTGTAACCTGTTTTAGAATTACAGATTTTCCTCAGGGGCGGACACTATAACACTGCAGAATGATCATAAGCTTCAGAGTTAATAACCCTGTTTTGGATTCTGGCTTTGTTCTTTTTCAGGATTTGTGTGTGTGTGTGGGGGGGGGTTATTGATTTATTGGGGTGACATTGGCTGATAAAATTATATAGGTTTCAGGTAAATAATTCTATAGTATAATATCTGTCTGTTGTATTATGTGTTCACCACACCTTTTACACCATACAGAAGAATAAACTCAAAATGGATTAAAGGTTTAACTGTTAGATTTGAAATCATAAAAATCCTGGCTTTGATCTACTAATATTACCATTTCACTTTTCATAACATTCAAACTCGTTTGCCTGGTCTGTAAGGGCCATTCTGATCTGGTCTGTGCCTACCTCTCCAGCTTAGAGTCAGCTTCAGCCTTTAGCAGTTTTTGTGCCCTGTGAGTTCTTTCTTCCCTCAAGGCCTTTGCATATTCTGCTTTCTATGCCAGGAATGCTCTTCTTCTCCAGCGCCCTCATATTCTTTCCTACCTTTTGTAATTCATCTGTGAGCTTCCCGGACTGCCCTCTCTAAAACGGGCCCATCTTTTTGCTATTGCTTATTTCCATTGTTTTCCTTTGTAGCACTTATCACAAGACAGAATCATATTATTGCTCTGTTAGAGTCATTGCTGTCTGCTTCTTTGACTGGGCTGTAGGCTCCATGGAAGCAAGGACCCCTGACTTGTTTTGTACAGTGCTGCATTCCTAGCTTGGACCTTAGTACAGCTACATAACCATTGCTCAGCAAATATTACTTGAATGAATGAATATATAAATAGAGCAGACAATGTAGTGGGCTCAAATATTTTGACTAACTATTTTGGTTGCAAAAGGTCTCCTATTCAAGTGTCAAAAGTCAAGGGTCTCAAACAAACAAAACAGTTCTGGGACAATAGCTGTGAGCCCACAACTGCTTTGGCGTCCTTTTAACAAATGACACTGGGTCCAGGGGTGGGGGCCAGGAGGGCTTTTTAATTCCCAAATGTACTTTATAATGATTTTTAAAAAGCAATATCAAAACCAAGAAAACTCTAAGAAATAGTCACAGCCAAGAGTTGTTAAGGAAACTTGACAACTGACAATAAGAGACTGTCCAGCTTGCCTGACCAGGCGGTGGCGCAGTGGATAGAGCGTTGGACTGGGCTGCGGAGGACCAGGTTCAAGACCTGGAGGTCGACAGCTTGAGCGTGGGCTCATCTGGTTTGAGCAAAGCTCACCAGCTGGCTCGAGCAAGGGGTTACTTGGTCTGCTGAAGGCCCACGGTCAAGGCACATATGAGAAAGCAATCAATGAACAACTAAGGTGTCACAACAAAAAACTGATGATTGATGCTTCTCATCTCTCTCCATTCCTGTCTGTCTGTCCTTATCTATCCCTCTCTCTGACTCTCTGTAAAAAAAATAAATAAATAATTAATTTAAAAATAAAGAGAGAGACTGTCCAGCCTAAGAAAGTTTTATAAGAGTTTATTTGGGCCAAACAGATGAAAATAGCTAGAAAGCAAAATCTCAGAGAACTGAAAAAACTCCTGAAAATGGCAGTTTTACAACTTATTTATAATTTTTTTTATTTTTAGTAACAAAAATTTTCTTCACTTATAGTTGACATACATTATTATATTTGTTTCAGGTGTACAACATAGTGGTTAGACATTTATGTAACTTACAGCTTATTTTATACACTAGAATCAAAGAAGTCATGAGCAGGGTTACATGAAACCCATTGGTGGAAGATCAGGGAGGCAGGAGAAAGCAAAGCAGGGGAATCTCTGACATTGGATAAAAAGCAAAACAAAGAGACATGTATTTCGTTTACATTGGTGGGTACAGGACAGTTAATGATTGACAGTTTCAGCACAACAATGACATTTGGGCAATCAGATAACAATGAGGGGTTGTGGTCTCTTGCTCTGGTGGGAGGTTTTGTCCTGAGGGCTCTGAAAAAGGGGGATTACTCTCAGATTCCAAAGGTGCAAAAGACAGGAGCTCACTCAAAGATTGACCGTTATCAGGGAAGATACTAGCCTAGGACAAGGCTACCTGCCATGACTTGCTTTTGGTCAGGAATTTTTATGTTCACATCGCCCCATGCGGTTACTCTCGGTCTGTGAGTTTGTGAGGCTTGCCATGCAGCCTACCCTGAGCTGGTCAGGGTTAGTGTGTGGCCCTTCTTCTTCCACAGAACTAAACATAATGTGGTACCCTGGATGGAATCCTAGAAAGAATACAAGGTAAAAAGTAAGGAAACCTGAATAAGGTAGACTTTAATTAATATTAATGTATCAATATCAGTTCATTAATTATAGCAAATGTACTATACCAATATAAGATGTTAATAATAGGGAAGCTGGGTACAGGAGTGGGCGTATATAGGGACTTTCTGTACCATCTGCTCAGTTTTTCTGTAAATCTAAAACAGCTCTAAAAATTAAAGTTGTTTTTTTTTTTTTAAAAGCAATGTTACATATACTCTTGTGTGACACCTTAAACTCCTGAGGTTGGTAATGATAGCTATCAAATGCCAAGCACCCATGAAGTGGCAGGCATTGTTACACATATTATCACATGTGCTCCTCAGAACAACCCAGTGAGGTAAGCAGTATGATCTTTATTTGGTAAATGAGGCAACTAAAGCTTAGAGATTTCCAGTGACACATCCTTGGTCACACAGCAAGGAAGTGGCAAATCTAAGAGTTGAAGTTACTTTCTCCTTTTTCCTCCTAGAGAATCTTGGCACCTGTAAGATTGTTTGATCTAATTTTTATAGTAGAAAAATGGGTCCCTTAACTATCACCTTGTTTTGTGCCATTTGTCTCTGTCCTCAAAGCATGGCACCAGGCTGGGCTCACATTACTTCTCATTTGCAAAATTTTGACAGTCTCTTACCCAGCCTCTCCAGCTCCATTCTGCTCTCCAATCCACTCTACACTGGCTGCCAGATTCACCTTGTTAAAGCACCACTCTACTTATACTACTTCCCTCCAAATACTTCCTAATTCTTATTGGAAAAAAAAAGTCCAGGCCCTAGCCAGTTAGCTCAATTGGTTAAGAGTGCTGTTCTGAAATGACTAGGTTGTGGGCTTGACCCCTGGTGAGGGCACACACAGGAAGCAACCAATGAATGTGCAACTGGGTGGAACAACAAATGAATGCTTCCTTTCCCCTTCCCTCCCCTTTCCTCTCAATCTAAAAAAAAAAAAAAAAAAAACAAAAAAAGCCCTGGCCAGATGCTCAGTTGGTTGTAGCATTATTCCAGAGTGCAGAGGTTGCTGGTTCGATTCCCTGGCCAGGACACATACAGGAGCAGCTTGATGTTTCTGTCTCTCTCTCCCTGACTCTCAAAAGAAAAAAGAAAACAAAAACAAAAACGTACAGACTACTTTCTCTGGCCTCAACCCTTTTCATTTTTGACTCCCTCACCTTCTTCCTTCCTTTACAGTGTTTCGTGTTCCACTTCCCATTTCCTAGCAAGTTTTCTTTCTTGACTCTATTGCAAATTCAACAAACATGGGTTGACCTTCTGCTAAACATAAAACTCTGCCAGGGTCAAGGGCAACTTACAAAACTGCAGATCTGTCCAGATCCTCACAGGAACTTGATATATAATGTCAACCATCACACAAGGCAAAGTAAGCTAAGTGCTGGACCAGAAAAAGAAAGTGGTGAGGAGGGAGCGATTCATCACAGCTGGGGGGTCAGGAAGGTTTCCAGAAGAGGAGGCACTGAGCCTGTTAGATGTGCAGATTTTGACCCAGAGGGAAGGGTCACAGTATCCATGCTTTTTTTCATTCACTCCTAGAAAGCTCCTATCCTAGCTCTACCTGCCACAAACAGACTGATCCACATCTAGGCCCCACTCTTTTATGCACCCTCCCTTGGCACACCTACCTTTCACAAAAGCACTTATCTTTTCCAACTTGCATTATAGTTCATTGTGCACAGGTCTACTTCCCTCACTAAGCCATGAGGTCTTTGAGGAAATGGGATGTGTTTACTTCATCTTTGCCTCCCCACCAAGCCCAGAACTGCCCTTGACTGTGCGAATAAATGAATGTATGCTGGGATACTGTTTTTAAATAAGTTTCAAGGTGAAACATTTTCAGATTCCTTCAGACACTTAATAAATATTTGTAATAAATATTTATTAAAAGAACTACTATATGTAGGGCATTTGTGCTAAGCATTAGAGAAAAGAGTGGGATGCACAGGCATGGGCCTGCCCTTGTGACGCTTACCATTAAATAAATGAACAGTTAAACACTCATTGAATCGTAGTTGTGATTATCATTAAGAAGAAAAAATAGAGGGCAACAATAACAGACAACACTTATTTTGCACTCATCAGTTGCCATAGCACTCAGGAGCTGTCCTAGACGCTTTATGTAGGTTGTCAGTTGATCCTTATCACAATCATAAGTGGTATTAGCACTTTATAGATAAGAAAACTGAGGCACAGGAGGGTCAAGTAACTTTTCCAAGGCTCATAACTAGTAACCAGTAGTGCCAATATTGCAAGAATGTGTAACAAAGTGACCTCATCTAGTTTAATGTACTCAGAGAAGACAGTTCGGCGAAGTGACATCCATCCGAGATCAGGAGAGGGAGTAAGAGTCCGCCTGGCAAAAAGGCTACCAAATGTTTTGGGAAAGGGAGTGCCTGGAGGAGGCCAAGAGCCTGACAAACGGAACTGTATGGGAAGTAGTATCTTAAAAGCAAAGTACACTTTAAGAAAGGGGAGGTGACATGATCAGACTGGAATTTTTTAAAGCTCCCTCTGGCAGCCCTGGGAGAGACTGGCTTGCAGGCCTAGGGGGTACATTCCTGTATGTGGTTAGGAAAGAGGCTCTGGTGGCCTGAATTAAGGTGTTGGCAGTGCAGGAGAGCTGTCAGGTTTTCTATATTTAGGAGAGAAAAGCAGGAGAATTTGGAAGTTGGTTATGGGAGCTGTGAGAGATGGAAGTGTTAAATATGGGGCGTCAGGTTTCTGGCTTGGGCAGATGGGTGGATGGTGATGCATTTAGCAAGATGTAGAAGACTGGAGTTCAGGTTGAGAGGAAGATGACTGCAGTTCTGGTCATTATAAGTTTGGAGTCCAGTAAGTCAGTCAAGTGGAGAGTTGTGTAGACTCTTGCATGAGTGCTCAGGGGACAGGTCAGGGTGGAGATGTACAATGTGGGAGTTAAGAGCATAAAGAAGTGGCTTGTGTGCATGGACCGCTGCACACCTCCATGTACAAAGAGCAGAGAAGGCAGCCCAGCCCCGCGCCAAGGAGACCTCTTGTTTAAAGGTCCTGTCTGTTCACTGGAGTGTCTTCTATTTTCTCGTAACCCACTTTGTAAGTGGTTCAGAAGCTGCTATCCTCCAACATTCACTTGTCCTCAGTCATCCCTCTGCGGACTTGGCCAAGGCTCGGACTAGGAACGCAGGAGAAGCTGGGCCTGAGCAGCTCTAATTGAGGTCTGAGACCCAGTCACATTCAGGGCTCACCACCGCGGACCCTGCTCCTCCCTGTCACTCAGAGCTGGAACGGCCCCGCGCTGACTCTTGCCACTCACTCTCAGTCTACACCGCGCGACTGGCTTTCACCGTAGTCTTAGCTCTTTAAAGCATTCACTGTTCCTTTTAACTTGTTTCGCGAAGTGGAAATGTTGGGGATAGGATGTAAAAGGGGATCACTCTGTCCTCCGGCTAAGGTGTTGCTTTTACAAATGTTTTCAAAAGTCCCGGGTGTCAGGAGTGGGAGAATGGGAATGGGAGGTGCGCGAGAATGATCAGAATGACGTAATTCTCTCCATAGGAAGATCCTTTGGGGGATGTAGATGCCAGGGTAGCGGGAGGCTGTGCCACTCCGCTCCGCGTCACCGCGGTTTCCGGGAACTCCACAACCCCGGGCTTTCGGTCTCCTTCCCGGTTCCGGGAAAGCGCGGCGGAGCGGACTGAGAGCGCGCGCCGGCCTGGAAGTAGCTTCGGCGGGCGGGCGGCCGGGCGAGAGGCGCTTTGTTCCCTAGTTGACTCTCGCGCGTCCGGGAACGGGAGAGGCTCCGAGCCCGGGCGGCGTGCGCGAGGGCGGGTGCGCGCCTGCCAGTAGCCGAGAACGCACGCGCGAGCTCGCGCGCCCAGCAGAGGCAGCAGCGGCGCGGCCAAGTCGCCGGCAGCCGGGCGCACGGACACACAAAGGCTAGTGCGATGTGGGGGCAACCCCGGAGCCGGCAAAGGAAAAGCGAAAGCCGCGGGCCCGGCCGGTGACGGGGTGCAGGCGCCGCGCAGCCCTCGCTACAAACCTGCAGTTCCCCCGCCACTCCTCTGGCGCTCAACAGGCCGAGCCCGGCGCGCCGCAGACATGGCCATCGCCCACCTGGCCACCGAGTACGTGTTCTCGGACTTCTTGCTGAAGGAGCCCTCGGAGGCCAAGTTCAAGGGGCTGCGGCTGGAGCTGGCCGTGGACAAGATGGTCACGTACATCGCCGTGGGGCTGCCCCTTCTGCTCATCTCGCTGGCCTACGCGCAGGAGATCTCCATCGGTGAGGCCGGGCGGGAGGGGCGTGGCGCGCCGGGCTGAGCCGGCATTCTGGGCGGTGCCCGGGTCTGAGGAGAAGAGATTTTACCCTGTGTCCCTGGCAGTGCTCGTTGCTGAGATGGGCGTGAACGTTGGGAAGAAAGGAAGCCCCAGTTTTATGGTCTGAAGCCTTCTTTGTCCACGTGCTTCATTTATACCCTTGTGGACTCTGCTCGCATCCCTACTCCTCAGTTGTGTTTCCTGCACCCTACTGATTCCTTCGTGGCTTAGTGCTCCTGTTCTACTCTTATGACCGGCACCAGATTTACCCAGAACAAGTCTCCCCTCTCTTCCCCTACACACATTTGTATCATCACCTAAAATTTTGTACCAGAGAAATTCCTGAGTGGCTAAACTTTGGATATGGAGACAAGTGCTCCATGAAAAAGTATGTTCTCCCTTTGTTATCTTATTTTAATTGCTATTTACTGAAACTTTAGTGCTGCAGGATAGGGAATGATAGGAAATAGCTGTACCTGGCAGGTAATAGATACCAACATCCTCCACCTGGATGTTCTTATTATGAATGTGAGATGAATGAGTCCCCTTCCTGTATATTCTCACTTGACCATAACAATTCTGTGAGATTGGGAAGTCTGGTGGTGTGGGGGAAAGGAGAGACTAGTGGGTCTGGACTTGAGCCTTGGAGTGTGGGTGGGCTTTGGATAAGCAGAGGGTGAGACCTTGGCCAAGATTTTAAGATGGCAAAAATTGTTACATGTTTATGGAAGGGGAGAGAGTGATGGTTCTAGCTGAGGCAGGAGGATTAGTCATGGTTCCTGGGATAGGAAAGTGAACATGGGCCTGGGTTACTTAGAACAGAGTACATACTTGGCAGTTTATAAAGTACAAGTTTATTTTCTGAGCAAAAGAGGGACCAGTTGGAAACAGCACTTAATAAGTAATAGCCCAAAGGAGGGGAGAATGGAATTAGCAAGACTGCTGTAAGATGGAGTCTCAGTTAAGGTCTTGTGCATGCATAGGGGCCAAGAGTGGATGGGAAAGGATGGAAAGGGGTGATTTCTTAGAGATGGAGGAACAGTAAGCCGCACTTGGGTACCTGGTTTTTAATAGGCCCTGAAAGCCAGAGGCTGGTCAGAGTTTTGGAAAGGCTGTAGGCCTGGGTGAGTGGAGAATGGTCTTATTAATGGAAACCGTGAATTGAGGGGAGAATTAGTTAGAAAAGGATGATGATGAGTTTGATTTTGTGATCTATGGCACTAAGTTGTTCAACTTCTCAGGAAGTTGCCGAATTCATTGTGGAAGAATAAGTGTTTGGTTTTCCTTGTCTCTGGGTAGGCATAGCCATCATGTTCCTTCCGCCTTCCAGATGGCCGGGTATTGAGACTGCCAGTAGAAAGGAAAACCACCAAGTAGCATGGGTCCTGGAGATAGTCTCTCTCTTCTGCAAATGTCCCTTAAGTATACCAGCTGTGGCCTGGACCCAGTGCTGGGCACTGAAGACCCAGGTGTAAATGAGGCATGGTTCCTGTCATGGAGAAGCAACAGTCGTGGGCACCTGATTCCAGGAGGGAGAAATTGGTTACCATCCATAGTCAAACTTCACCTCTGGCCACAGAGGGACACTGGAGCTACCTGCACCAGTAGTGCTGTGGACACATCCAAATTGATGGGTTGTCTGAGAGGCATTTAGTTGGCCTGAGAGTGGGTTTATGCAGCAAGGGCTGATCTTATGCTGTGTGCGTAGCAATGCTGGATATTGAGGGGGACAGAAGGACTTTGAGGCATGGTTCTGTCCTGCCTCGTGGGAGTTCACTGCCCAGCTGGGCACTGGAGCAGACATGCTGGCAGGTAACATTGAGTTGTGTGTGATTCAGTGACAGGGCAGTGAGGAGCTCTGAGCACCCGGCCTGTGAAATAGGCCTGCAAACTTTAAACATGGCTCCATCCTCCCTCTCATGAGAACTGCTCCTTGCCTCTCTGGTGCTAGGATGATCCTTCATTGTCGTCCTTTGCGTATTGTATTATAACCTGCGTCTGTGGCTGCCTCACCTACAGGACACCTCACTTGTCTTCTCTTGGTCTCTAGAAGCTGGCCAGTGCAGGACGCAGGCTGTTGAAGGTTAGGGAGAATGTCCTCATCTAATAAAACATACTGGGTGTCATATGAAAGACTTCTTCTCCGTCTTTGGCCCATTTTCTCACCAGTTCAACCCACAGGGTTCCTTTCAGAAAAGAGGAACAGAACCTGCCCAGGCCTTAGAGACTGACAGAGCAGCAGACTGACCCTGAG
Source organism: Saccopteryx bilineata (assembly GCF_036850765.1). Lineage (NCBI taxonomy): Eukaryota > Metazoa > Chordata > Mammalia > Chiroptera > Emballonuridae > Saccopteryx > Saccopteryx bilineata. The sequence continues at coordinate 326,222,045 of NC_089490.1, read as the reverse complement.
GCTCTGCTGGGTGCCAGCACGGTGGCTGCAGTGGAGTCCAGGGCGATTCGGGACCCGTCAGCCCCCCTCAGCAGCTCACACAGGCCCCATGTGCTGGCTGCAGGGAGACAGTTCTGTGCCACACAAGGACCCTCATTTCTTTTTTTTTTTTTTTTTTTTTGTATTTTTCTTAAGTTGGAAACGGGGAGGCAGTCAGACAGATTCCCACATGCGCCCGACTGGGATCCACCCGGCATGCCCACCAGGGGGGCGATGCTCTGCCCATCTGGGGCGTCGCTCTGCGGCAATCAGAGCCATTCTAGCGCCTGAGGCAGAGGCCACAGAGCCATCCCCAGTGCCCGGGCCAACTTTGCTCCAATAAAGCCTTGGCTGCAGGAGGGGAAGAGAGAGACAGAGAGGAAGGAGAGGGCGAGGGGTGGAGAAGCAGATGGGCGCTTCTCCTGTGTGCCCTGGCCGGGAATCGAACCCTGGACTCCCACACACCAGGCCGACGCTCTACCACTGAGCCAACCGGCCAGGGCTGGACCCTCATTTCTAACACAGCTGTCCCTAGATGCAGCACATTTCACCCTGGGAGGGGGAGGGAGAGTTAGGAAAGAGTTGGGTAACAACTCTGTAGAATACAAGCACAATTGGACCATGTGACCTTCAAGCTCTGAAATCCTAGTATTCACTATTGAAGAAACAAATTCCCTAAGTATGCCGGTACCTTTCAGTAGACCAGACTCTGAATGGAGTTCATGTTCTTGGGGAGTTTGGAGAAGGTTTGTAGTACCCTAGGCATAGGTTGATGCAGGCCTCAGAGCTGCTTGGCTTCTCTGGTACCCTAACATGGTGTGTTAGAAGACCGTAGGGAAGAGGAGTCCCTGTCTCCTGCCAGGATGCTTCTTGCCCTGAGCCTAGCGGGCTGGACCAGATGAGCAGTGCAGGCAGCCAGTGCCCCCTGGGAAGGGGAGTCTGGTCTGCCCGGGGAGCTTGCTCTTTCTGCTGCCCTCCCAGTGGGCAGCTGTAGTTCTGGACAGAGAGATGTGGTCCCTTTGGGTTAGCTGTGCTCTGCTGCTGTCATTCCAGGCAGGAATTGGGCCAGCCCCAGAGAGCCGAAGGACAGATATAACTGCAGCTGCTTCTGATAGTATTTGCTTACAGTTCCCCTTGTTTTCTTCATTTGAGTCAGCAGCTGGGTGGCTTAATTCATCTGCTCTGTTGTCTCTGAGTTTAGATTATCTTCATACAACATCAGGGTGATTCACTCTTTCACAGACCAGCACAAAATGTCTGGTGGATCGGCACTGGTCCGTGGACCGGCCATTGAAAACCACTGCTCTAAGCACTCGCCTGGTGATGTACTTAGGTTCTTTCAAAATTTCTGCTATCACACATGAAGCATGTGTGCATAAATCTTTGTAAATGTTCCCCTCCTCCCAACAAGAAAATAGAGCGGTATCTGAGATCCCAGAAGGGTGAAATCATCTTTCAGGATGGTTTGCATTTCTGATTCTTATTTCAAATAAGAAAAGTGCTGCCTTGTCTAAATGTGACTCTATCAGAAGATTGGAGGAGGCATTTTGATGTGCTCCTGGTTTTTCTTTCTTTTTCTTTTTTTGAAACAGACAGAAAGAGAGACAAAGAGAGGGACAGATAGAGACAGACAGGAAGGGAGAGAGATGAGAAGCATCAATTCTTCATTGCAGCTCCTTAGTTGTTCACTGATTGCTTTCTCATATGTGCTTTGACTGGGGGACTGCAGCAGAGCTTGTGACCCCTTGCTCAAGCCAGCGACCTTTGGGCTCAAGCTGATGAGCCCGCACTCAAGCCAGCAACCTCGGGGTTTTGAACTTGGGTCCTCTGAGTTCCAGGCCAATGCTGTATCCACTGCGCCACCCCTGGTCAGGCAATGTGCTCCTGGTTTTAAGAAAGACGTTTTAATTGCAGCTTTCAGTGGATTTCTTGATGTGTTCTCAGAGCATACTATAAATTTCCTTCTTAAAACTTACTGCCAGTTGGCCCTGGCCGGTTGCCTCAGCGGTAGAGCGTCGGCCTAGCGTGCGGAGGACCCGGGTTTGATTCCCGGCCAGGGCACACAGGAGAAGCGCCCATTTGCTTCTCCACCCCTCCGCCGCGCTTTCCTCTCTGTCTCTCTCTTCCCCTCCCGCAGCCAAGGCTCCATTGGAGCAAAGATGGCCCGGGCGCTGGGCATGGCTCTGTGGCATCTTCCTCAGGCGCTAGAGTGGCTCTGGTCTCAACATGGCGACGCCCAGGATGGGCAGAGCATCGCCCCCTGGTGGCAGAGCGTCGCCCCTGGTGGGCGTGCCGGGTGGATCCCGGTCGGGCACATGCGGGAGTCTGTCTGACTCTCTCCCTGTTTCCAGCTTCAAAAAAAGAAAAAAAAAAACTTACTGCCAGTTGCAATTAAGCAATTATTTGTATTATTTGTTGAGTACTGTCTCCCTACCAGACTGTACTTTCACTGGAGACAGGGACCATCTGTCCTCTGTCAGGTTAACTGCTCTGCCCATAGCCTCCAGCAGAAAACTTGATACATAATAGGCATTCAATAGAGAGAGCAAATGGAAAGAATTATCAGGGGTGACAGTAGGGTTTTAGCATTTTGAGATCCAAGTATTATTACATTATCTATAAGATGTGATTTTATCTATAAGATATGATCTTGAAAAACTGTTTAAAAAGTTTTCATCGGCCCTGGCCGGTTGCCTCAGCGGTAGAGCGTCGGCCTAGCGTGCGGAGGACCCGGGTTCGATTCCCGGCCAGGGCACACAGGAGAAGCACTCATTTGCTTCTCCACCCCTCCGCCGCGCTTTCCTCTCTGTCTCTCCCTTCCCCTCCCGCAGCCAAGGCTCCATTGGAGCAAAGATGGCCCGGGCGCTGGGGAGGGCTCTGTGGCCTCTGCCTCAGGCGCTAGAGTGGCTCTGGTCGCAACATGGCGACGCCCAGGATGGGCAGAGCATCACCCCCTGGTGGGCAGAGCATCGCCCCTGGTGGGCGTGCCGGGTGGATCCCAGTCGGGCACATGCGGGAGTCTGTCTGACTGTCTCTCCCTGTTTCCAGCTTCAGAAAAATGAAAAAAAAAAAAAAAAAAGTTTTCATCACAAATATTCAAAACCTCAATTCAGTGTCATCAGAGCTGACTAGAATAGCATTAATAGAGAAAGGAGTATGGATTGCAGATAAGCAAACTTTTAGTAATGATGGGATCGATTTAAAAAACATACTAGAACTGACCCAGATAGCATTTGTTCTGTTTCTGTACATACCCTTCCCTGATTTTAATATACCCAGTGAATGACAAGATCTATATTTCATTATTTATTACTCCCTTTTGTCACCCCACCCCACCACCTCAAGAAAAAAGGAAGAAAAGAAAATGAGGCTGTAGAAAATGATCCGTTATTTTGAAATAGATCGAATTCCCATCTACGGCAAAAACTAAACACAGCCTTAGAACCTTTGCAGAAGCTAGGTTTGGATTAGTGACATCCTTTTAAAAAACCACGCAGACACTACCCTTCCTCTGCAGATTGTGCCCTTGGACTGCTTTCTTCTCAAACCTCTAACTAAGGCAGTGAGCGTTTGGGCAGAGGGGAGTAGAAGAGTTGGTTTGGGAGCACTGGCCCTGGCAGAGCAAGGCGGGCACAGCTGCATGCTTTGTACTGAGGGCAGCAGAGGGAACTTTCCAGGTACTTCTTTTGTTTTTTGTATTGAAAATATTTTTCTGAAGTGAGAAGCAGGAAGGCAGAGAGACAGACTCTCTGCGCCCAACCAGGATCCACCAGGCATGCCCACCAGGGGGCGATGCTCTGCCGGTCTGGGGTGTTGCTCTGTTGTGGTAGGAGCCATTCTAGCACCTGACCAGGCCATGGAGCCGTCCTCAGTGCTGGGGCCAAACTTGCTCCAATGGAGTTTTGGCTGTGGAAGGGGAAGAGAGAGGCAGAGAGAAAGGATAAGGGGAAGGGAGGAGAGGCAGATGGGTACTTCTCCTGTGTGCCCTGGCTGGGAATCGAACCTGGGACTTCCACATGTCGGGCCAACTCTCTACCACTGAACCAACTGGCCAGGGCTCCAGATACTTTTAATTTGCTAGATGTCTGCATGTGTGTGTCTTTGTGGTAAAGTTCAGACAGCAAGAAGAAATTAAAGCAATTAAAGCCCTGCTTTTTTTTCTTTTTCTTTCATTTTTACTTTCTCTTCATGAGAGGAAGTGTTTTCTTTTACACCGTTTTACGTTCCTAAAAAAATAGAGTTTATTAGCATCTTACCATTATTAAATTTTTAACACATATCAGGCCATATATTAAAAATTCCCAGCCTGTTCCTTTGTCTGTAATATGTCCTGGAGATAGTGTCATGTCAGTGTGTGTAAATCTGCCTTGTTTTGTTTTAGATGTGGCGTAATTTTCCACAGTCATGCTAACCGTTCTATTAAGAGACCTGTGGGTTCATTTCGCTTTTTCTTACTGCAAACAGTGGTTCAGTGAGCATCCTGGGACGTGCGTTCTTATTCAAAATGTAGTGGATTGTAAAGTTTTCGGCCTCAGGGCCACTTTATACTCTTTAATTTAATTGAAGATTCCAAGAGCTTTGGTTTGTGGGTTGTTATATCTAAAGATATTTCTCATAATGGGAATTAAAACTGAGACATATTTAAATGTTTTTGTTAATTTGATCAGCACAGGAGTTTTGACCTGCTCCGTTTCTGACCTGGGCCGGTTCACCCCTCCTTAGGCAACTTGGTGGTCCCCCGCTCCCGGGAGGTCACCATATTGATGCTGAACTTTGTGCGGACACCCGATGAGCATAGCGCACTACAGCCCAGAACTCCTGGGCTCAAGCGATCCTTCCGCCTCAGCCTCCCGAGTAGCTGGGACTACAGCACGCGCCACCCCGCTTGGCATTTTTGTTCATTTGAAATAAGCCCATTACATGTTAACATATATATTTTTGTGAAAAGGTAACTTCAAAAATAAGTTTTTCAGCTTTACAAACTAGCTTATTAGGAGACCACAGCCTTCTCCTATTTCAGGGTTCGGGAACCTATGGCTCGTGAGCCAGATGTGGCTCTTTTGATGGCTGCATCTGGCTGGCAGACAAATCTTTAATAAAAAAAAATAATGTTAAAAATATAAAACATTCTCATGTATTACAATCCATCCATTTCCTACCACTCATGTTCATGGTTGCGGGTGGCTGGAGCCAATCACAGCTGTCTTCCGGGGCAACACCAAATTTTTATTGGATAATGCGTAAAGTACACGGGTTGTTGTATGGCTCTCACAGAATTACATTTTAAAATATGTGGCGTTCATGGCTCTCTCAGCCAAAAAGTTTCCCAAACCCTGTCCTATTTGCTTCTCATTCATTGTGTAGCGATAACCCTTGTCAGTAGCCTCTGGAAACTCCACTGTATACACTAAAGAGACAGAATAGAAAGGCAGAAAACAACCTAGTATTATTGTGAAAATGGGTGGAATGCCATGAAACATGTACAGTTAGAGGATCGAAAGACATGCACATTTCAGATTTAAAGGGTACTTCTCACTCACTGCACTCCAGAATACCAGTTTACTCCTGTCAGTCACAGTTCTGATTTGCCATCCTCACGATGAAACGGCACCTGTTTCAGTTTGTGGTTCCCTATTGGCACTGAGATTTCACATAACATAGCCCTGGGCTCTTGTGTAACTCTGGCATTTTCTAGGGACTGCTCATTCTCTCAGGCCTGGGGTATTTGATCCGGGAGAGACTGTCAGGTCTTAGCTGATTATCTTTGGCTTATAGAATCTACCCCTGCCCAAATATATCTTAACTATCTCTTTATATCTTTTTTTAAAACTAAAATTTAAGCAATGTTGTTTTATTCTGAGGCCTCTGTTTTCTGTTTAAGTCTAGTCAACTAGTAAAACTAGAAAATACTTATTAGGAATGTAAAGATGTCTTTTAAAAAATCTTTTTCTTTTTAATATTAACATCTTCACATTTCACGATCAAATGTAAGGGTTCTCAGAGTTTACAGAAAGCACAGTCACTCTGGTGTGGAAAGGTTACTTTGCAGAGAGAGAAGTTCTTACTCAGCTATACCCTTGACTGGTGAGTTTCACCTCTATTCTCTGACAGCACTACGTTTTCTTTTGCAAAACAGGTAATAATTCCTATTAAATGTGGTAATAACATGTAAAGACACTGGCTGCATAGTTTGTAGTCCGTACATGTTGGTTAGCTCTGAAACTAGTATGCATTAAGCTTCTACAATCTGAAGGTACTTTGTGGTATTGTGAGAGCCAGCAAAGCCCTGACAGCAGCCTCAGGCTTCTCCGGTTCTCACTCAGACTCGGGCGTGATTTAGATGAGCACACGGAGGCTCAGCCGGGATGAGTCTGGGTGATGTAACAGTGACTTGCCTCCCTTCCTTTCTCCAGCGTGCCCTAGAGGGAGGGGCATCCACGGTCGGATGGTCTTGACATTCTCCTTCTTAAGGCTTCATTCCTTTTAAGTCTCTATAAACACTCTAAGCCTTTATGTTATTACTGTATTTTCTTTGTTGCACACATTCAAGTGAATACCAGAACAGAAAAATGATGCACTTGGAAGAATTATAGGAACACTCTCATGACACTAACAGTGTGGAACAGCTGTGTGGAGCATGTGTGACCAGAAGGCATCTCATCCTAGAATCAGTTTCATCCCTGTAATGTGAGGACATTGGACTAAAATTAGTTATTAGAGGTACTCCAGTACCCTGCTGGCTCTGGCATGTGGTTCATGCACTGCCTCACGGTAACTACTCTTGTTCACCTTTGTCTCCATTCATTCATGTTCTCATTCATTTGATACACATTGAGCACTGTGCTGTGCACTGGGCCTTATCAGTGAAGACGTGGACCTGGAGCCTGCAGCCTGGAGGGGAGGTGGGTTCCCTCTGGATACAGAGTTCTGGCTGTGATGAGTGATTTGGAATGAGCACTGTGGCAGGGAGGCTTCCCAATAGGGGACATCGGGCTGGCTTTCTGAGAAAGCATTACTTGGGCTGAGTCATCCATCAGCATTCATGAAGCCTTGGTTATGGTTTCTTGGAGAAACAGAAAAGAATCAGTGTTACTGGGACCTGTTGAGCAGGGGGAAGAAGTGGTATAAAGACAGAGAGATGGTCAGGGGACCGATCATGGAGAGCCCCGTGGAATTTGGCTTTTAGAACTTATCCAGAGCAATCCTTTTAGTTATGTGACATAATCAGATAATGCATTTAAAAATCTCACCCCCCTATACTTTGTGAGAATGAGTTAGAGATGTGGAGAGACTAGTTAGAGACTAGTTAGGGGCTGTTGTGGTTAATTTCAGACTTATTAATTCTGTACTCTGAGGACAGGACTGTCATATATATCTTGGACTCCACCATGGTACTTTGTGTGGGTTAGGTGTTTCATAAACGTTTATCAGGAGCTCTTCCTGGGAGCCCTGTGGGAACGCCTGGTGCCTCTCGTTGGTACCAGGATGCCAGAGTTGATTTGGGAAGGACCTGAGCTGGTCGCATTCAGCAGCTCTGCTCTGGGGCTCCATGGTCACCTGTGAAGCCTAGCCTGGCACAGTGGATGGTGAGGAAGAAGGCTTTGCCTGGTGGGAATGAGCCTCCCATTGTGGGTGCCTGGTCCTGGGTGGGCTAGCAGTTGGCTCTCATTACCTAGCCAAGCAGGAAGCCCTGTCTATTGGGGGGCTGTGAAAAGCTACAGCTCAGGGGTCCTGACCCAGGCCCTGCAGGTGAACAGCCGGAAGGGTTGGTGTTCTGAGGGAAATGTTGCCACTCACCTCTGCACTTAAAAAGTTATCCCTAGCCTGACCAGGTGATGGTGCAGTAGATGGAGCATCGGCCTGGGCCTCAGAGATCCCAAGTTCAAAACCCCAAGGTTGCTGGCTTGAGTGGGGCTCATCCGGCTGAGTGCAGGCTCACCAGCTTGAGCACAGGGTCGCTGGCTTGAGCATGGGATCATAGACAAGACCCGATGGTCACTGGCTTGAAGCCCAAGGTTGCTGGCTCAGCTGCAGCCCCCAGTCAAGGCACACATGAGAAAACAATCAATGAACAACTAAGGTGTCGCAATGAAGAATTGATGCTTCTCATCTCTTTTCCTTTCTTTCTGTCTGTCTCTATCTGTCCCTCTCTCTGTCTCTGTCTCTGTTGTTAAAAAAAAAATGTTATCTCTAATGCCCTCTTCTCCCGCTATCCTTAGATCCAATGTTATTAGCTACTGTGTGTGTGTGTGTGTGTGTGTGTTATTGAGACTTTACCTTTTTAGAGCAGTTTTATTTACAGAAAAATTGAGGGGAAGTTACGCAGATTTGCCATTTGCTTCCTGCCCCGATACATACATGCATAGCCCTCTCCATTATTAACATCCCCTACCAGATTTGCACATTCTGTGGGTTTAGGAAAATGTATAATGACATGCATCCGTCATTACAGTGTCATACAGAGTATGCTCACTGGTCTGAAAACTCTGTGCTCTGCCTATTCAACACTCCCTCCAAGGAGGGTGCCTGTCTGTTGGAGTCGCGACCAGCCCCAAGCCCAGTTCAGCAATCTCAGAGGGTCATCGGGACCAGGAATGCAAGGGTCACAGACCCAGGGACATTAAAGCACAGCTCCCCTGCCCCTCCCTGCCTGGCTCTCCTTGTCATTATCAAAGAAGCAAGTCTAGACTTGCCAGCGTGTTGCATGTCCCAGGATATCATTTTATCTGATCCCTAGCTGGACTCTGTGTTCCAGGCACAAAGGTCTGTTCCCCTTCATAATGTGCTGTGGACTCTAAAGACTACAAGCCTTTGTGGATGCTGTTTCCCTACCTGGGTTGTTTCCTCCCTTCGAATATGAATGTCTACAATGGCTCAGCCATCACCCCCCACCCCGGCCTGGTAATTGTTTGTCCATTAACATTAGTGGTTCATTTCTTGGCCTCCATTGGACTGGAAGCTCTCGGAGGACAGGAAGCATGCCTTCTCTCCCTTGGAACCCCGTTTCCCGTGTGGCACCGTATACCTAGGAGGTACCGGTGAGTGCTGTGGGGTTGAGTTCAGAGTGTGTCAGGGAAGATCTGTGCTTTGTTGTGCCATAATAGAGACAGAAAGAACAGAGCCCTTGGGGAGGGCACGGTCCTTGCTGGCTCAGAGGCCTCTGGGGTTAAAGACCTAGCTCCCACGAAATTGGATGCCTCTTTTCTCTTCTGAGGTTTTGCATCTGTCACTTAAAACCCTGATGTTCTATTTAGAATGTCTTTGTATTTATTTGCATGACCAGTCTAAATAATAGTAACAGTCATTTTAAGTTATTTTCTTTTTATTGGAGTCACTAATCATTGATTCAATACTGAATTTAGATGTTCAAGGCCTCCTCCTACACAGTAGGGTTTCTTTGTTGCAGGAACTACAGAAGCTAGCTGTTAACAGTGTCGAAGAGAGAATGTCTGGCCTAAAAAAAAGTCTTTTTTTTTTTTTTAGATTTTATATATTCAGTTTAGAGAAGAGAGAGAGAGAGAGAAGGGGGGAGGAGCAGGAAGCATCAACTCCCATATGTGCTTTGACCGGGCAAGCCCAGGGTTTCAAACCGGCAACCTCAGAGTTCCAGGTCAATGCTTTATTCACTGCGCCACCACAGGTCAGGCAGAAAAAAGTCTTACAAGAGTTTATGTGACAATAACTGATGACAGTTGCTGGGAAGCAAAATCTCAACAGTTTGAGAAAATGTTCCTGAGAACATTAGAATCAAAGAGGAGACATGGGGGGGGGGGGGTTACATGAAATCTATTGGTGGTAGGCAGCGAAGCGAGAGGCAGCAAAGCAGGGGTATCTCCGAGGCTGGATAAAAAGTGATATGGAGAGACATGTAGTTCTTTTACATTGGTGGGTACAGGAGTTAGTGATTAATATTCCCAGCACAGGGAGGGTATCTGGTGAGCAAGCAGCCGTGCAGGATTCTGTGGTCTCCCGCTCTAGTTGGAAAACTGTGACTTTGGGATCTGGAGAAGGAGATTACTCTGACATATCAAAGGTATGTTATCTTAGATGCAAAAGGATAATAGACAGGCTCAATGAAGGTAAAGATTGACCTTAGTCAAGGAGGATACCAGCCTACGTTGTGACTACCTGTCATGACTGGCTTTTAGGTAGGAATTTTTTTCTGTCAGCCGTCCTCCATGGTTACTTTCAGTCTGTGAGTCTGTACGGCCCGCCATGCAGGCCTCCCCTGAGCCGGCCAGGTTTAGTGTGTGGCCCCTGGATGTCCACAGCAGGGACCTTTGAGGGAGAGAAGATGCTAAAGGACTTAACAAAGTTGGGTCTCGTTTCAGGCTGTGGCCCCATTAAATCTAAGATTCCAGTTATCTAAGGCCTGCTGTATGTTCAAGAGTTGTAGCAGATAAGACACATAAATCAGTAAGTGCAGGTGAAATTGAATAATTATATGGGCACTAAGAAAATAATACAGGATGTGTGACAAAGGAACCCTGTGTCTTTGTCTCTCCACTGCTTATCATGATGCCTGACACATAGAAATAAAAACAATAGCTACCACTTACTGAGTTACAGGATTTCTGTGAAGTTTTGCAAATGAGAAAACTAGAGAGAGAGGTTAAGTAGCTTGCCAGTAAGTGAAAGAGAAAACCCAATACCTATTGGCTGAAATGGGATTTTTAAAAAAACAATATTCAGGAATAAAAATTCCAGAGCCTCTTTTTATAGATTTACCTAATTTTTTTCCCTTAGGCTAAAATTCCTTCCCCATATTTAATAGGACTTTGATATTGTTTCCACAAAGATTTGGCTTCTGTGGCAGTGAAACCAGCTGGACAGTAATTTTTTCTAAGCCTTTTACTTAATCTTGTCTATTAAGTTGCCCCCGGCATTAAATGATCTATTCCTTTAACTTCTTTCTTATGTTGTCCTCCTTCCCCTTTGGGGGTGGGGCAACATCCAGTGTCTCCCGTTCATTTTGGAGCAGTGCCTAGTTTCCCACTGCCCTCTTAACAGGGCAAAAACCGAGGCCACATTTTCTCCGGCGGAAGTGTAACCAGTCTGGGGTTGCCGCAAGGACTTACTTCCTCTCACATGTCATACTCCTGCTGATGATGTAGCTTATTTCTCTGGCCCTTTCCTTCCCTGGGTGCAGACTCCACCCCTCCTGAGTGAACTAACTCTCTGCCTGCAATCCTGTCCGCCCTGCTAACAATCGGTCTGCTCCCGCACAGAGCAGCGCTAGGTGCTCCGGGTTAGGTCTCCACACACCAGCCGTTGACCACATGGGCTGCTCTTGTTGGCGCTGTAGTTTTTGTTGACACCTTATGAAGGTGAACTTTGGGCCCAGAGCTCAGGACTAGGCTTCTGGGGAGATTGAGGCTGGCCCATTCCTCCTGCTCTGTGTGCTATCGACTGGTCTTGCATTCCACAGTGTCCGTCCTTCCCCACTCTGTGCTGCCTCCATGTCCTGGTCACTCATTCCCAGGGCGTCGTCATGTTGGGGAAAGAGTAGGCCACACACGTGAGATTGTATCGCACCTATATCAGGTGTTATCTTTCCAACTTTGGCAGTTAATCTTGCTGAGCCTCTATTTTCTCATCTGACAAATGGGACTAAATATGATGACTAGTTCTCGGGTTCTTTTATTGGGTTGAATGAGAGCATCTGACCCCTATCTAAGTGTAGTATTTAGCAAGTGACATGTGTCCTCCTTCAGTAGCTGATTCTGTGATGGGAAGTAGCCTATCTGTGATCAGTACATAGGGGGATACCAGTATAATGTGGGAGTCACATCGGCTCGTATACCTTTTCTTTCCAGCATGTGAAGGATTTGTGCCACCAAGTAAGAGGGTCTGGATGAAGCAAGCTGCAGAGGAATGGGGTGTGCGCACAGTGCCAGTTCACCCAAGCTCTTCCTCTTGGCCCCTTCTGGTCGCATGCCATTTTGGAAGTGCTGTCTAGTCTTCATGCATTTTGATTTTGTGCATAACACTGCAACTCCACTCCTTATCACACCCCTTTATCTAAACCACCAGTGTGTTTTTATCAGGATTGTTGCTGTTTGGTTAGTGATCTAGGTTCAAAATCTGCAGATTTTAGTGATCTGCCCCAACCCTATCTGCATAAGCTCTGTTAATTTTAGTGATTTTGCAGAATACTATATTGTTGTTTTTAAACACATAAAAAGTGTTATAGCAGAGATATTTGTGTTGATTTCCCTTCTACCTTCCAGCTGAACTTTTGCATTAATCTTCATTTCATGGAACCAGTCTTTGGCCTAGACCAGGCTCGGACCTGCAAGTGACAGAAGAAATCTCAGGCAGATGTGTGCTGTGACTATTTCTTCACACTATCTCTCACCTGGACAAATGCAATAGATTTTTTACTGCTCTCCACTTCTACTCTTGACTCTTAAATGGCCAGTTTTGACATAACATCCAGTGTAAAACTTTTATTTATTTTATTTTTTTTAACCGGCTTAATTCACTTTCTTTTTCTTTTCCTTTTTATTTTTTTGACAGAGACAGAAAGAGAGTCAGAGAGAGGAAAAGATAGGAACAGACTGACAGGAAGGGAGAGAGATGAGAAGAGTCAATTTTTTTGTTGCGGCACCTTAGTTGTTCATTGATTGCTTTCTCATATGTGCCTTGACTGTGGGGCTACAGCAGACCGAGTAACCCCTTGCTTGAGCCAGCGACCTTGGGTCCAAGCTGGTGAGCTTTTTGCTCAAGCCAGATGAGCCTGCGCTCAAGCTGGTGACCTCGGAGTCTCGAGCCTGGGTCTTCCGCATCCCAGTCCAACACTCTATCCACTGCGCCTCTGCTTGGTCAGGCTCACTTTATTTTTCTTGTGTAAAATAATGTGTTGGCCACAGCTGAAGCCTGGGTCCTCTGCACAGAAACTCTGGTGTGGTCTTTACAAGAAGCTTGGTGAGTTCCTGACCAGGAGACTTGGTTACCATTATCTCTCTCCGAAGGTCAGGGTGAGATAGCTCTCGGTCTTGGAGGCATCAAGGGTGGCCTTGGTGAAGTCGCCCAGGGTGGCAGTGCAGCCCCTGGCCCAGGTGTAGCTGTGGTTGATAACAGCCATCATCAGCAACTTCTTGGGCACGGGCTGAGACAATGTTAGTGCCCCTGAAGTGGGATGAGGTGCTCCAGCATAGAGCCACAGCCCCAGTCACCTTGCAAGGGACAGTGCAGGGCTTACCCATCTTGTTCCTCCAGTAGCCTCGCTGCACAGGGACAACAGAGAGCTTAGCTGGGATGATGGCCCTATGATGGCAGTGGCTTCTTCCTTAGAGCACCTAACACTCAGACCAGCATGTCCACTGTAATCCCCAGTGGCGACAGATGCCTTGAACCGGGTCCTCTGGCCAGCCCGTGCCTGCTTTTGCACAGAATCTTCAAAACCTCGTCCTTGAGGGATGCCCCCAGGAAAAAGTGAATGATCTCCTGTTCACTGACAAGAAGGGAGAAGAGAAAGTCTTCTCCAGGGACCTGATCTTCGTGTCCTCGGCCAGGCGGCCCTGCTTGCTGACAGGGATCTGCTCCTTGTTCTCCACCTAGCTGTGGTCCTCAGCCCCACCCTGACCCCAGCCTCAACTTTGGCCCCATGCTGCTGCCTAATTGTCCAGGAAGCCAGCTGCTCTGGCTCCCAGCCCAGGGCCCTGGGGCGTTGCACCCTCCCTTAGCGCCAGCGTCAGCTGCCACTTAGTGTTTCTTCAGAGAGGGAGCCAGGGTAAACCCTCTCAAGCGAAAATCAGAAGACATCTTTGCTTTAGAAATTCTGAAATTAAAAATAAATAATTCAATAAAAATAAAAATTCTGGAATTATTTCGTGTGAATTTGAGGGTTGAGCACATGAGCAACTATGCAGATTCAGTTGGGAAATAAGGTTCTCCCTGTCAAAGAAGGAAGATACAAACATGGGGTGGGGGGGACAGCAAGGAGGAAGCCAGTGGATTGGGATGAGAAGATTCAGTATAAACCCATGATGGCGGACCTGTGACAAGCGTGATTGCCTGTTACTGACACACATAGCCATTTTCGATGACACGCATACCAGAGAAGTATGGGGCCGCATGCCGAGAAGGACGCTTCATCCTTGGCTCCTGCATGGCCAGGTGCAGTAGCCGAGGATAAAACATTTGCTGTAGTGTAGACACTCTGTTCCAAAGGTCTGTAGGCCAAACCAACAGAACTCAGGCACAGAGCATCTAGTTCTGGGACTTCCAGTTAGGCCGGTAGGTATGGAGCAGGGAGCAGCAGAATGCCCTGTGGGACGCATCTCTGGGGGCCCTGTGATCACCATTTCCAGCAACCACATAACCACAGCAGCCATCATCCAATCGACTGTTCTGGGGTGTCATGGATTTCTAATTGACCATCATTACTGAGATAAGTGAGGGGGAGGCTGGGAGAGGTAAGGGCCTGTGCTATGGGTGCCGTTTCCCGCCATTAGAAATAGCGGCAGCCATCTTAATTTACATAAGATGCAACTTGCAGAATTTTAAGACAGCATCTGGGCTCAGGTGTTTGTTGACTTGAGGTCAAAGCTTGAGAATCTGGAAAGGTGCCACTTGGAGAATCAAGAGGAGTGCCAGTACGAACAGGAAATTTGGAGTGCCTGGAACCGATTACCAGACACTTTTAGCACCCTGAAAAATATAGCAATGGCTTTACTCACAATTTTTCCCTCTACGTACTTTTGTGAGACCTTATTCTCAGCGTTAAATAATATCAAAACCAACAAAAGAAACAGACTGACAGATGAAGTTAGTAGCGCTTGCTTGGGCTTGAAGTGTACAAAATACCAACCTTCAATTAAAGATTTAGCCAATGAAATTCAGCAACAAAAAAGTCACTAATAGGCAGGTTAGTTAAAGAATTCCCCCTCCCCCTCACTTATCTTAGTTCACGGCACCCCACACAAGTTAAATAATATCAAGACCAACAAAAGAAACCGACTGACAGATGAACAAAGAAGTCACTAAGCAGGTAAGTTAAATAATTAGATTTTGGTTTATTAAATATAGTTATATATTAAAATTACACATATTTGTTATTTAAACTATAAATATCGCAAAATTATGGGTTTTTTTCTCGAAGTGACATACCACCCGAGTTATGCTCAGTTTTTTGGCAAATTTTGACACACCAAGCTCAAAAGATTGCTTATTACTGGTATAAACACACACACACACACACACACACACACACACACACACATACACACACCTTGATTTCCTGGCTGTCTGCTAAAAGGGCCTAGGAGCAGTGACATCCCTAATAATGAGTGCATCTAGCATTTTGGCTTTAAAGTTTTATTACCCGCTAAAGGAACCGAGTGCTCCTTGGAGAAAAGGCGAATTGCAGGGCAGGGGCTGGTTAAATACAGACAAACCCAGAACATCTGGTGCTGGGAAGTATGGACAAGAGGAGCATGTCAGAAAGTCACAGGAGCCAGTTTGAAACAAGATGAAGTAGTGGATTATAAAATATTGAAAAACAAGGGACTCTAGAGCCATATTGATACTAAAAAACAAATAAATTCAGCGAAGGGGAAGTTCATCTTTATAGTAACATGCCAACTAGTAATAAATGTAGCGGGAAGGGTAAAGTTGGAAAATCTTCATTTTGCAGCCACAGTTGAAGTACTTGATTCCCTACTGAGTGGGAGCTCATTGAGGATGGGAATAGTTACACTCCTAGAGGCTCTCTCCATAAACTACTTACTTCATAGGGAAAGGCTTGTTTTACAGTGGAGAACTGGCAGGCAGCACCTTCACCAAGTGAGCATCATAGGTGACATCACCAGTCATGGTGATGGGCACCTGCAGGCTGTCCTGTGAAGGACCCACACCCTCCCGTGAGATGCTGGCAGTAATGCAGGACCTGGGTCAGAGAGCAGAGAGACAATCAGAGGAACACCAACACAGGGCCTGTGGAGAATGACAGAGGCAGCCTGTGGAATCCTTCCAGGATAAGATGACTGAAGAGACATAACAAGTGTAGACAATGGTGCAAGATTGGATCCTGATTGGAGGGGGAAAAAGTGGCTTCTAAAGATAGTTGGGGAAATCTAAATATAGATTGCAAGATGGCATCAGATGTTTTCTGATTTTGTAATTGCATTGGGTTATGTAGGAGAATGTCTTGTTCTTAGAAGATGCATACTTCTGAGAGTAAAGGGTTGTGATCGCTGCAACGTACTCTCAGGTGGTCCAGAAGAAAGTAGAATGCATACATTACGTATATGTATATAGAGAGAGGACATGTGGCAAAATGGTGATAGCGGTTGAATATAAATTCCAGTGTATGGCATTCCATTGTAATAGTCTTTTTTAATGATACTGTATTTTATGTAGGTTTATAGTTTATTTTTTTCAGTTTCATTGATATAATTGATACATAACATTGTATACATTTAAGGTATACAACATGATTTGACATATATATTTGTTGTGAAATAATTACCACAATAATGCTAGTTAACATCCATCACCCTATATACTTATAATATTTTTCTTGTGATGAGAACTTTTAAGATCTTCTCTCTTAGGAGCTTTCAAATATACAATCCAGTGTTGTTAACTTGTCACCATACTGTACATTACATCCCTGTGACATTTTTCTTAGAACCGGAAGTTTGTGACTTTTGACCACCTTCACTCATTTCCCTCACCCTCTACCTCCCACCTGGCAGCCTCCACTCTGTTCTGTTTCTATGAGTTCTGTTTTAGTAGCTGAAACATATAAGTGACATCTTATATACCTTGTTTCACTTACCACAATGCCCTCATGGTCCATCATGTTGACACAAATGGCAGGATTTCCTTCTTTTTTTGATGGCTGGATATTGTTGTAATACTCTTGTAACACTTTTATAGGTCTGGAAATAATTCAAAATAACATGTTTAAAAAAAGAAATGAGGGTCCTGGCCAGTTTGCACAGTGGTAGAGCCTTAGCCCAGAGTATGGAAGTCCTGGGTTCGATTCCCGGTCAGGGCACACAGGAGAAGCGCCCATCTGCTTCTCCACCTCTGCCCCTCTCCTTTCTCAATCTGTCTCCTCCCCTCCTGCAGCCAAGGCTCTGTCAAAGCAAAGTTGGCCCAGGCACTGAGGATGGCTTCATGGCCTCCTCTTCAGGTGCTAGAATGGCTCTAGTTGCGAATGTCCAACGGCCCAGATGGGCAAAGCTCCACCCCCTAGCCAGCTTGCTGGGTAGATCCTGGCCTGGTGCATGCAGGAGTCTGTCTCTCCGCCTCCCTGCTTCTCACTTCAGAAAAATACAAAAAAAGAAGAAGAAATGAGGTAATTACAGCATGTTAATATTGCTTAAAATTCCTAGGTATGTTATACACACACACACACACGCGCGCGCGCACACACACACATTTATTGATTTTAGAGAGGAAGGGGGAGAGAGAGAACCATCAATATATTGTTCCACTTATTTATGGATTCATTGGTTGCTTCTTGTATGTTCCCTGACCTGGGATCAAACTTGCAACATTGGCATATGAGGATGACGTTCTAACCTACTGAGCTCTCCGGCCAAGGCCAGTGTCTATTATATTATTTTCTCTAATTTTCTGTATGTTTCAGTTAGTTAATCTCAGAGGAAATTTTTTTAAATAAAATAAAATTTAGATACATCAAGTATATAGTTTTTTGCATAACTACTAGATTGAATATTGAGGTTTTATATGCCTTTCTTTCCCTGGTACCCAGGTTATGAAGATTTTATTCACTGGACACCTGTTAGATTTTACACTGGCTTTATACCAGTTCTTCTGTGTGGTCTAGGCTTCTGGGTGTGCCAAGGGACTGGGCTCTCCACCACAGGAGAGAAACTCCTCAAACCACTGCTTAGTTCCCTAGTCTCTCTTGGGTTTGATATGGCTTCGTGCTTCCGTAGGGCTGTCATCTGAGTCCAGCTTCCTTTCTGCTTTCCCCTCTCACACTTAGTAGGCTGTATATTACTATGTTGCTTATGCCACCATTCTTTTTTTTTTTTTTAATTTTTTTTTTTTTTGTATTTTTCTGAAGTTGGAAACGGGGAGGCAGTCAGACAGACTTCCGCATGCGCCCAACCGGGATCCACCCGGCATGCCCACCAGGGGGCGATGCTCCGCCCATCTGGGGCGTTGCTCTGTTGCAACCAGAGCCATTCTAGCGCCTGAGGCAGAGGCCATAGAGCCATCCTCAGCACCCAGGCCAACTTTGCTCCAATGGAGCCTTGTCTGTGGGAGGGGAAGAGAGAGACAGAGAGGAAGGAGAGGGGGAGAGCTGGAGAAGCAGATGGACACTTCCCCTGTGTGCCCTGGCCGGGAATCTAACCCAGGACTCCTGCACGCCAGGCTGACGCTCTACCACTGAGCCAACTGGCCAGGGCCATATGCCACCATTCTTGATTGAGTTAAAGAAACCTTATAGGTTCCATCTGAGGCTTGTCAGCATAGTTGTGTGTTCCCTGTGGCCATGTGGCCCAGAGGTCACACTTCCTGGACCCATGTGATCAGTAGGTACAGGCTTTATCTCCCCCTCCCCGCCATTAGTGAGAGTATAGGATTCTGTCTCCCTCCCCCCCACTGGTAGTGAGAGCACTGTACACTGAGGGGGCCTTTCTCTAATGTGTTGGACCCAGAAGGGGAAAACATTAATTCTGAAATTCTGAGCAGTTGTGTATTGCTCTGTACAGTGTGTGGTGGGAAGTGAAGTGTCTGGAACTTCTTGGAACTTGTTTAGAAGTTTACATTTTAGCAAAGGAGCAGGCACTAGCCCTGGTTGGGTTCTCTTGAAAAGCCAGGCTTAGCTGTGGACAAAAGAGACCTGGTGAGTCAACTTGGTTTAAAGGAAAAGAAAATTGCCCTGGCCGGATAGTTCAGTTGGTTAGAGCGTCGTCCTGAAGCACAGAGGTTGCTGGTTCGATCCCTGGTCAGGGCACATACAGAAACAGATTGATGTTCCTGTCTTTTTCCCTTTCTCCCTTTCTCTCTAAAATCAATAAAACAAACATAAAAAAATAAAGCAAAAGAAAATTATTTCAGTTCAGTTTTGTTTTGTTTGGGCTAAAGAGAATACTTATGTTTTTTTAGTACTGGTTTAAAACTCATGTGGGCCTTGGGGTCAGTTTCGGCAAAAATGAGGGCAGTAATGGACAGTTTGGGACTTCCAGAATGTATTTACTTGCTCGTGTTTAAAGGTAGAGATGGGTCTGAGTGGAAGTCTGATAAAGAGGTGAAAGGGAAGAACTTGGCTCTTTTTATTTTTAATTTAAAGATCTAAGTGACTTTATTGAATGGGTCATGAATCAGACAGCATCCCATCTAGTAAATAGGTGTTCCTTGGCTCTTTTTAAGAAAGAAGTTATTCTGAGATCCTTAGAATTTTACTGTATTTTACGATTGTTGGGAACTCAATATTTGGCCAGATAGGATCCTTTGGGGCAGACCCTTTGGGTCAGGTGTCCCCAAACTAAGGCCCCGCAGGACACATGCGGCCCCCTGAGGCCATGCATCCGGCCCGAAGCACTTCCGGAAGGGGCATCTCTTTCATTGGTGGTCAGTGAGAGGAGCACTGTATGTGGCGGCCCTCTAACGGTCTGAGGGACAGTGAACTGGCCCCCTGTGTAAAAAGTTTGGGGACTGCTGCTTTGGGTCATTGGGTTGTTTTATGTTGGGGCCGAAGGTACTTTAAACAGATTCAGACGTGTTTCATCCTTGCAAGTGTTTGTTGCTTTTCTGTACTTGTTTTTAAGATCTGATCACTACCCATCTTTTTCTCTTTATTCTCCACATTCATGGTCCTCTTTTTGTGATTATTCACATTGAACTTGAGAGTTTATAGTAATTTTAAATCTTTCAGCAACCTAAAATAAGCCAAAACTTTCAAATTCAGTGCTTTATAAGTTGTACTATGATCTCTCTAGATCCCATATGTGTGTGTAGACATGTGTGAGTTATGTGTGTATATAATTTACATTAGTTTGAGTTTAAAGTAAATTTTTGTCTTGCAAAATAAAAATACTTATTAAACTTTAAAACCGCTATGTATATAGATCGTAGTGATTAGAATTGCTATCATCATTATACTCTGTTTTCACTTTGTGCCTAAGAACAGCAACCAGGTTTACTCTTCCCCTCAAAGAAACTCCTGTCTCCCTCTTCCTCATTCCGTCATCTCTGACCCAACGTTCGTCAGTAGCGTGTGCTCTCTGCCTCCTCTTCTGTTTGGAAGGTGAAGATGGGCTATCAACTCAGGCTGATTAGCAACTTGGGTTGGAATACCAGTTCTACAACCTACCAGCCATGCCATCTCAGTGTCTTGCTTTCTTCATCTCTGAAATGGGGGTAGAAGGCCACAGCAAGGGCTGATTCCCTTTGCTTACCTTCTCTGCCCCTTCAGCCTCTCCAGAGTGTTGGTTATTTCAGCTTAGAATCTCTTCCATTTGAAAGTTCTCCCAGCCAGTTAAACTTGTGGTTAAGATGAGTTTTCTTAGCTCCTTGGGAGGCCTGGTCCCTATGCCACCCTCCAGCTGCATGTAGCATTTAAAAGCAAAAGCAAATACAGGAAACATTCCCACGCAGCACCCTGGAAGGGGGAAGGATGGGTGCTTGTCAGAGGGCGGAGGTGGAGGGGTGGGGGGCTTGCCCAGAGCTCACAGCCCTTCACACCTTCTCATGTGGGTTAGGAATGTGTAAGAATGAAAAGGAAGCGCTTTAAAGAGAGAGGGACAATATAGCGAACCGGGCCAGATCCCTCTTGGCACGGCTGGACTGGGAACAGAGGGCCTGCCACAAGTGTGTTGGTGCCATTGAGACACCGCTGGACAGACTTCCCTCCCTGGCTCTGGGCCTTCTGCCCTCAGCCATGTCACCTGGTTCTCCACCAGCCGTTTCTGCAGCAGCCACAGGTATGGGGCAGTCTGAGCAGTACCAAGGTCCTGGGCTACTGTGGAGGGATGACATGTGACCCCTGCCCTGGGCTCTCTGGGCACCAGGCCGAAGCCAGGAAGGGGGGCAGGGAGGATGTCTGTGGTTGCGTTACTTACTAGCAGATGTTGTAGCTGCTTCCACAGTGCCCACGAACATATTTCCTTCCCGTGGACTTCGATTATATCTGATTGGATACATAAAGGTAAAGCGCACAGCTTCCTCTGCACCCCCTCAGCCAGCGGAAAGTAGTGTTCTTTGCTGTTCCCGGTGTAAACTGAAACTTGTTTCTTGCTTTCTGTACAGTGGAGAAGGCCAGTGCCTATCTCTCTAAGGCTCCTCGCTGGAAATCAGGGTGCTCCTTCAGCCAGCACACAGCCGAGTGGAGAAGGCAGAGCATAGGACTCTGGCCAGAAGATGGGTCAGGGGGCTGTTTTCTCAGCTATCAAATGGGACTGATTTCTTACAGGGATACTTGTTCAGACAGTATTTATGATAGTACTTTGAAATGTTTAAAGCACCAGACAGGTGCTTTTCCTTCGACACAGGGTGGTATGTAAAGTTGAGAGAGAGAGAGAGACCGACTCTTTGTCCTTCCTGCCCAAGAGTGGAGGTCTTATTAGAGGAGATAAGATACACCTGCATGTTTATTCAGCATCGTTGAAGGTGACTGTCTGCTTGTCTCTGATGGCATTAAACGGCTCTGGGAGCTCACTGGGGAAGGAGCCTCATGGAGAAGGTGACCACCCGAGGTGGTTTGGAAAGATGCGCCATGGAGGTGGACATGGAGGAGCGCTGACCTAACAAACAAGTACTGAGAGGGGGCCGCTGGGCAGAGGGATGAAACTTAGGAATGAATCGGGTCTCTGTGACACAGCAATAGTGGGTTGGATTGGAGCATTAGTTTGGACTTACCCGCTGTGCAATGGAGGAGCCATGGAAAACGTTGAGCCAAGGGAGTGTGAAGGTCAGAACTGAGCTTTAGGATGAATAATCTAGGGAGGAATTGGAAGCTTTCCCTATGGGAATATTACTAGGAAAATATATCAAACACCTCTTCACCTTTCAACATTATTTTGAAGATTGAGATAAAGAATGTGGGAGTACGTTTGGAGATGGGTCAGGATGGTCCAGGAACCAAGCATCCTAGTCCCATGGCAACAGCTGAACATCCTGACATAGGTGCCTTGAAACCAGGCTGAGCCTCACTCCCTGGTGAAGGGGTAGTGCTGCAGCGACCAGCACACGCTGCTCCCGCAAACCCCTCGGCTTTGCCCCTTCCTTTACTCCTGTTCCTCACTCCCAGTTTGGCTTCTGCCCCTGCCTGGCCCCCGACTTCCTTTGTTTTCAATTCCTGGTCTGGGAATACCCAATACCTGGGGCTAGATCTGCTTCCTCAGATTTGTTCTTGACCCTTTCCAGGAAGGTCTCCTATTCTGATCACTGGGACTACTCGTTCAAGCCACTCCAACTCCAGCTGAGCCCTGGCTCCGGGACCTCCAGCATGGGCTTGCTGGCTCAAGGGGAGTGTTTTAACAGAATGCGAGTTGGATACAGATGCAGATTCTGGTGTTAACCATTTTCTAGCTTGGGTGAACGTTACTGAACTACTTGAGTTTTGGTTTCCTCCAGAAGAAAAGGAAGATAACATGGATCTCTTTATCTCTGCCTCTTTATCCACACACCCCCTTTATCCTCTCTCTCCCTCTCCTTCTCCTTTACTCAGCTTGGTTGTGAGGTTAAATGAGGTAATGATTTCAGAGCTGCTTGGTGTCCCATGAATATTGGTTCTCCTGACTTAAAATTCCAGATGGAGAACATTTACTTGTGAGCTCAGCACATCCTTCATCACTGTCTTTCTAGATTCATTTACACTTCCTTTTTTGCCCTTTTGCAAAAGCTTTGTTATAAAACGTTTAATTATTTATGCTCCAACAGTTTCTACCACTGCCTACGGGGAGGTGCCTGAGGTCTCAAGACAGAACTTGAAGCACATTTTCCTATAGAAAGAATGTTACTGCTTGATGGTTACTAGATACACTAAGAGGACTATAGCCTAAGGAACATATAGGCCAGACAGGTTCATATGGGCCTAACAGCGTTGCTCAATTTCATGAAAAAGTATTTGGACAGATGTTGCCAAGCAAGCAACTTGCCAGAAACCATCTGTTAGTCAAATAAGTTTTTTTGTTTGTTTTTTCTTTTTTAGTCAAATAAGTTTTTAAATATGATATATATGTTGGCTCACTTATAGTTTGTATTGGGTGTAGGGGACAGGCTGTATAGCCTAAGTCTTAGTTTTAAGACTAAGCTTTTCCCCACACCTGCATGGTGGTGGTGCACTCTCATGAGGAGTGCAGTTATGCCTCGGATAAGTGACTTTGAGTCGGAGACTTATTTGTATATGGGATTAGGAGTTTTGGTTTCTGCACTGTAGGGTGGGGCAGACCAGGAGCTTGCTCTCTCGGTTCCTGCTATCACCATTGCAGGGGCCTCCCTGATCCCTCGCCCTTCATGGGAAAAGCAGGTTTTCTGATTTTCCCTTGTCTTCTCTTGTGGCTTGCCTGTCCTGGTGAAACACCAATAAACCTAATGGCCCACCATCCTCCGACTCCGCCATTTCTTCACCGTCTGCCCAAATCCAATGGGAACCTGCATGTGAATGGCCACAGTGGCGGCTCCTGGCCTTACACCATCCATTTATAACCTGAGCCTGCCTGTTCCTCCTGTGTCTCTGCCGTCATTCTCAGTAAGTCTTGGTGGTTGGGACCACATAGGAGGCATTTGACAAAGCCCTGCTGATGGAAAAGCAGTGTGACATTAACCTCATGGTCCTATGCTGTCCTGACTGCTCCATTTTTATGAAATGTGGAAACTCAAGTTTAATGGGATGAGAAAGTTGGATAAGACCTTGGAATACCTTACCTACCCCCAAATCATATTTAAGCCATTCCTAGCGGGCAAGAACTTACTCTGTTATAGGACATGCTCCGATGGCACATGATTCTTCACAGGGATCCCCTCCAAGGGCTCTGCCTGAGAAATCCTTTCTTGATGTCTGTGGTCAGAAAGGCACTGAGAGGGGGTGGTCAGGGCCTTGCCCACTGTCTCCACCACCACCGCAAAAATCTACTTTCTGGACAACATCCCCATCACTGCCCTCTCCTGTCACAAGTACAAAGGCCACTCCTCCCCAGGAGAAGGGGACCGTTTAGGCTTTTTATGTCCTGGGGACTAGGGAAATACAGCTATGTCTTCCTACCATCCTTTTCTCCTCTCTATAGGAAGGGAAGAGAGAACAGTGGGCATGCCCCCAGTCTTTAAAGCTGGAAGAGAATACACTAGTTACTTCATATAGCATGTAATGTTATTAGCCACTACTGGGAACCAGGCATTATTAAGAATGTAGACATTAATGTCATTGCCCTTTTGGAGATCCTTGGCTTTGGAAGGTTTGGTGACCTCAGGTCACCTTTGAGTGGCAGAGTTGGGTTTCAGTACAACTAACATCAGAGCCCAAGTATATAGCACTCTCTTGTGCTGCACAGTATGTGGAAGAGAGTGGGCATGCCTTTGGCCTCTGCAGCTAGTCCCTGTCTCTGTGACACACTCAGGCTATACATGCTTCATGGGACAGGGATGTAGGGCTGGGCTGGGGCTGCCAGGAGAAGGCCCATGCTGGGTGTTCTTCCTGATGTCAGGGAGGGGGGACACGGCCTCAGCCCTCCACCCGAAAAGTCTCATCAGCCACTTTCCTACATGACCTGCGTGTGTCAGGGGCACACAGGCTCTCGGGAGCGTGAAGAGTCTTCCAGGTGTAGGTAGCTGTAGCATGTGCAGTGATGTAGTCCCCGGTTTGCAGAGGATGAACCCGAGTTCTGAGCTCCCAGTAGAGCAGTTTGTGGTCAAGCCTCAAGCAGGACCCAGCTCTCTGATTCCCCATCCAGTGCCCCCTCCCTGTCTGGAGGCTTGGGCTGCAGTTTCCCGCCTGTGCCTTTTGCCTTAGAGGAGATGGAAAGCTGCTGGTTTGTCATCCAGCAGAGTATTACCAGATGTTCCATCAGCCTTCTCTTCCTCGGCCAAAAGGTTCTTTGTTCTAAAAGGCCTTTCTTCCTAGTCTAATGGTCTGCCCCCCCACTGCCCCGCCCCCACTCTCCTCACTGCCCCGCCCCCACTCTCCTCACTGCCCCGCCCCCGCCCCCCTCTCAGCCCTCACACAAAGTGAGCCCGTGCTGGGCATGTTTCCTTTGTGCAGCTTTGGCTCTGGTTATTTCCTGCTCATTTTTTTCTTTTATAATGGTTTCACTTCTTTTCAGCATTTTCCCTCAGCTTTGCTCAAGCTGCTGTCATGACCAGTGTTGACCAAACCTCTCAAATCCTGAGCTTCACTACAAACTTGGGCGTTTTGTTTCACTCCTGTCCTTACTCCTGTGTGAGGATGGCACTCCCTGACTCGACTAGTACCTGATAACCTGAGGCCGGGGTGGGGGTCCAGACACTGTGCTTTCATTCATTTGGGACGACCTGTTTCTGTTTCTCAGGCACACAGATAAGCTGCTTCTCCCCCAGTTCCTTCTCCTGGCGCCAGGCCGCCTTCGTGGACTCGTACTGCTGGGCTGCTGTTCAGCAGCAAGACTCCTTGCAGGGCGACTCTGGAAACCTTCCACTGTGGCTGCATAAGGTAATTGGGACGTTTTCAGATTTCACCTGTTTGCTTTATAGATGGGGGAACAGAGGGCTAGAGGGGCGGTACCAATCCATACCACACCGGTGTGTACGACTACACAGGTGTCAGTCCGATTACACAACTGGAGCACTTTAAAGTCAAAGGGAGCTGCCTCTGTAGTGCCATGGATAGCGTAATGGACTGCTGAAACCGAAAGGAATCTGAGCTGCGTGGTCCAGCACCTTCAGCTAGCAGATGGGGAAACTGTGGTGCTTTGGGGATTTAGCCCCGTAATGGCAGGCACCTTCTGTGTCCTCATCACTGTTCTCTCCTTAATGCCCAATGGAGTGTCTGGCCAGCAGTGGTTCTCAGTGCATTTGGAATGCCCGATGGGCATGTGAGACAGTGGAAGGCCGAGGCCCCACACAGCACTTTGGCCAACTCCCCCCCCCCACACACACACACATGGTTTCTTGGAAAAAGAAAGGACCAACATAGAGTTCATTTGCTTCTAGCCAGTGTGTTGCTGAGACACCAAGAAGCCCAGTGATGACTTCTCCTGGGGGGGGGGGGCTGCAGCCCAGCTTTTGGAGTCGATTCCTTTGCTTTCTGATGGGTGCAGGCACCACAAGGAAGGGGAGCCGCTGCACGGGAGACCCCTGTGTCCTGCAGAGAAGAGGGGCGGGCCCGGAGCTCGTGGTTGGGGGGGCGGTGGAGGTGGGGCGCACAGAGGCCGGCAGTGCGGGATGTGGGCCCGAGCTGGCCTCTCTGGGCAGGACAACAGTCTCTGCACGACGAGGAGGCTCCATGAGGTCTTGTCTGCATCTGTGAAAGTAGGACTTTGTTTCAGCCTGTCATTATTTTTAAGCACTTGTTTTTTTGTCCATCATGAAAACAGAACATTTGTGTACTTCTTGCCTTCTGCACTGAGGAAAGCATAGTACTGTAGCTTCTGAAAAGCCAAAGGCTGGGCTTTGTTTGACTCTCTCCTGCCTTGGCCTGCTGCTGAATGCAGTCAGCACCCTTCTTTTTTAAGAAGAACAATTTAGGTCATGGGCTCTGACTCGGGCCTGTCCCCTCATGTTTACTATTGCGTGCCAGCAGGCATAGAGATGCCTCCAGTGACTCTCTTCTTTGTGAATGGGCTTTTCTCTTTGACTTTCAGCCTTAGCGTGAGTTGGGTGCTCATCAGCTTTGCGTGACAAGTAATAAGGATCTTTGGTATGATAGGGCATGGTTCCAGAAACTGAACAGCTTTGTTTGTAAGTCTGAATCCACACTGTTGTAGTTTAAGCCCATTTGTTATCATGCTTTTGTGAGAATGGAAAGTTGTCACCAGTCGCCGCTGGGCTGGGCATCGATGGATCCACAGAAGAAGCATGGACAGCCAGGGTTTGTCCTTAGGGTAGAAAGGGTACAGATTGCAAACTTTTAGAGCAGGGAGAAATTCGAAGATCTGGACCCAGCTGCATTCTGTGTGAAAGGATAAGGGTGCCTTGAAAGGTCAGGAGTCGCAGGACTGGTCGCTGGCTGTGCGGCCAGAATCAGGTCTCTGGCTCCCGCTGCTCTACAGGGCGGGAGGGGTATCTAGGTGAACTGTGTGGGTAGGCAAACCTTTGGTTTCGTGTGTTAGTGAGAGATTAAGGAGCTCTCACTCTGGCGGTGGTATTCTAGCTTGTTTGTGTGGAAGCTTGGCTCAGGGTCTGAGCAGAGCTCTTGCCAGATTCATAGAGCTGGAGAAGGAAATTGAAGTCGGGACCTGCCACGCTAGAAGGCCCCTGGTTAACACCCCAGGCTTGAAAGGTCATTGCTGAGGAGTAAGGGGAATCCAAAATTAAACCAGCCCTTAGACGGACTAGAGCCCTGGTTTGGATCATTTCAGTGCCAATTGCATGAGGGGTATATGGGATTATCAGCGTCTCCAGCTGGCCCGCCAGCCAGAAGCAAACATAACCCAGTCTCCGGAGGAGGCTCACTTCATCTAAGCCTCAGGTTCCAGCTTTCCACATGCAACATTCAGCACGCCATTAAAAACAAGCAGGGTACAAGAAAGCCAAGGGAAAAACCAGAACTGGAAACGGACCCTCAGGAGACCCAGACACTAGATTGATCAGACATGCATTTAAAATAATCATTAACATTAGGTGGTTCAAAGAATTAAGATGATACAGAGGATTTCACGGAAAAATGGAACTTCTCAAACCGACAACAGTAAGTGGCAGAGAACTGATTTTTGCTAACACAGATTGTGGGCCGTTATCAGGGAACACGCATGACATGGTCCCGTCCTCTGGGAACTCACAGTTTAGTGGAGGAAACGAACATGTAAAGGAGATCCTGAGAAGGAATAAACAGAAACCTAGATGAAAAAGGAAGAGCGTAGTTGTCATAGAAACCAAGGGGGGAGTGTTTTCAGACAGAGCAGTACTCTGTTAAATGCTGCCGCGGAGAAGACAGCAATAAAGGGGACACCGACCTTGGTGGATTTGGTGAACCCATCAGTCTCCCTGCTGGGAGCGGTGAGCGGAGAAGTGGGTACCAGCTGGCAGTGGGTGCATGGAGGCCAGGAATAAAGATGATGGTAATAGACAGTTTCTTCAGATTTATTTTTTAGCAATTCTCTGTCCTAGAAAGGAGAGCAACGAGCTAGATGGTAACTAGAGGGAAGGTCTGGGGTCTAGGAAGATCTTTCAGTACAAGGGAGTTTTGAACATGTTCAGATGCGGATGGAAGAAAGAAGGTGGAGGAGAGGCTGACAGGCGCCACCTGGGGGGAGTGCACGGCAGCTTCTGGGAGAAGGGAAGACATTGCTTTCTTTGCTGGGGAGCAGTAGGGCCTTGACCATCTGGGAAGGGACAGGCCAGGTTGTAGAAGATCTTTGAAAACTAAATAGGTGTACAGGCTAAATGGTGGGGACAGTGGGAGCCATTGCAGGTCCTTGAGTAGGTGAATGTGGTGTTTCCAGGAGTTGATGCTGTGCAGAGGGAATAGAGAGGTAGGGAGAGCCACTTGGGCGGCACAGAGGAAGGGTGTCAATCAGGAAATGGAAAGGAAGGGAAGTTCTTATTTCTGAGAAGGCAAAGAACAAATGATCAAAGAGCAGCCCTTGGTGTTTTATCTCTAAAGGATACTCAAAGGTGGTATCAGATGCTTAGACTGCGGTCAGCAAACTTTTCTATGCAGGGCCAGAGGGCACATTTTTTCATCATTGCCAGTCATGGTCACTGTTGCAGCTACTCAGCTCCGCTGAGGTAGAGGATGTGTGCGTGACTGGCCGGGGCTGGGGCTGGCTCACGGGCAGCAGTGCCGTCCTTGGGCTCTGGTGATTGTTAGCAGCGGGGCTGGTGGAGAGGAGACAGATCTGTGGAGTCACGGAAGGGAGCCAGCAAGACGTACTGATTGGACTTGGACGTGGGAGTCAGAGGGAAGCATCGGGGTCAAGGACACAGCATGACCAAGGCTTTAGGTGCTGGGTGAAAGTGAGGCCCTTTGCTAACCTGAAGAAGTCTGGGGAAGAGAGGTTTGGGGGAGGAGAACCGATAGTTCTGCTTGAACACATGAAGTCAAGGTACTTGATTGTGTAGGGGGTGTCAGGTAGGCAGTGGACTGTGGTTCCGGAAATCTGAGGGTGGGCTGGAGGCATAAATACAGGGCAGGGCAAAAGTAAGTTGACAGCTGTTCGTGTGGAAAGGGATACAATAAATAATTACAAGAAATACAATGAATACTACAAGAAAATGTGTTTCGTGCACTCACAGCTGTCGACCTACTTTTGCCCCACCCTGAGTAGCGGCTGTCAGAAGAGAGACGGAGTTCAAGCTACAGGACCGGATGGGGCTTTCTAGAGAGCAGGTGTGGACAGGGGTGGGGTCTGAGGAGCGCTCAGTACTGACGAGACAGAGCCGGGGTCATGGGGAAAATGAGAAGGGTGAGCTGTGTAAATGAAAGACCGAGTATCCTATAAAGAAGCCCCTGTCAGCGTAACAGCCTGTGTCAACCCACCCTGAGGGACTGAGACTCAGGTGACCTCTTCATGCGGCTGGTGTCCTGGGTCCAGCTGTGTTCCCTAAAAGAGACATGGATGCCCCAACCCCCTGTACCCTAGGATGTGACTTTATTTGGAAATAGGTGTAATTAGTTAAGATGAGGTCATACTGGAGTAGCGTGGGCCCCGATCCAATTTGACTGGAGTCCTTATAAGAAGGAAATTTGAACACAGACACACACAGAGGGACGAAACTGTGACAACACGGGGAGGAGATGGCCGTGTGGTAACTGGCCTGGACTGGAGTTGCACTGCCGTGAGCCAGGAATGTGTGGGGTTACCAGAACCTGGAAGAGACGGGAAGGGTCCTCCCCCAGAGGTTTTGGAGGGAGCGCAGTCTTGCCAACACCTTGACTTTGGACTCCTCGCCTTCAGAAAGCTGAGACAGATCTCTGTTGTTGTAAGCCGTCCAGCCTGTGGGACCAGCGTGCAGCAGCTGCAGGAAACCGGGGAGCAGGAGGTGAGAGAGGAAGCAGGGCTCCCACCTCATTGGAGGACGGACGTTCCTGTGGCTTTCTCAGCCAGGCCGCCTGCTTTGTCTTCACGTTGACCTCTTTTTTGTTTTTTGAATTGTGACAGAATACACACAACATAAAATGTACCCTTTTAACCATTTTTGGTGTGCAGTTCAGTGACATTAAGTACATTCCCATTGTTGTGTGACCATCACCACCATCCATCGGACCTTTCTCGTCTCCCTAATCTGCAGCTCTGTACCCACTAAATGCTAACTTCCTCCTCACCCCTCCCCCAGCCCCTGCAACCACCAGTCTGCTTTCTGTCTCTTTGAGTTTGCCTGTTCTAGGGACCTCATCTAAGTGAAAGCAAATACCATTGTCCTTTGGTATCTGGCTGTGTCATTTAGCATGTTGTTTTCAGGTTTCGTCCATGTTACAGCATATGTCAGGATTCCTTTCCTTCTTAAGGCTGAATTATGCCATTATCTGTGTGTGCCACATTCCGTTTATCCACTCATCCACTGATGGACACTTGGGTGGTTCCCACCTCTTGGCTGTTGTGAATAATACTGCCTTGCACATAGCTGTATAGTGATCTGTTTGGTCTCTACTTTCAGTTCTTTTGAGTGGATGCCCAGATGTGGGATTGCGGGTTCTTTTCAAGCTTAGAAGACTTGTCCTCTTGATCTTCTTTTGGCTTCTCCGTGTTCAGTGGGCTCGTGCCTGCTCAGATGACTGGGATCACCTCATCCAGGCTCTCGTTTCCCCGAGCGGACGCCGAGGACCACAGCAGCTGGCGCCTTGTCTGAGGTCCCACGGCCAGGAAGCGGGAGAGCAAGTGGCCGCCTTCAGGTTGCAGATGTTTTTCACATGTGACAAGGTGCAGGTTTTAATTGGTGTGACTTCAGAAGTTTGCACTCTAACTTGTGGGTGAAAGTTACCAGCTGGTGAACTGGAGCTTGACACAAGGGGGTCTTTTCAGCAGAACGGCTGTCCCGCAGCAGAGCCCACTGTTGACCCAGGAGATCCCCAGTAGAGGGTGGGCATGAAGATATGTGTCCTCGCCGTGTCTCTGTTCCTTACCCTTACTGCACTTTCATGTAAAATCCAAGCTGCTGATGTACTAGACACCCAGCTACATCATTGTCATTGAGGACTTTGGTGAGACTTCTCAATCCCAAGGTAACTCGTGTGTCTTCCCAGAGGACACACCTGACTCACCACCCTCTGTCTTATCTCCAAGAACTTTCACCTCATCGCCACTTGTCGCCCATTCTTATGGCCACCCTGCTCTGAGTTCGTCGTTGCCTGGCACTAAATGAGGGTGTCCCTCTCCCTCCTGCCGCCTCCTGCCCTCTGAGGCTCCCCCCCACTTTCAGAGAACGTGGAAGCATGCTCAGCTTCCGGCCATCAGACCGACCCCGTCCCCATGGCAGCACCAGCCTTTTCCTTCCCTTTGGGTAAATGGAAGAGGCCCCTTCTCCTGACCGAAGGCTGGGCCTCTTGGTGTCCCACCTGTGTTCTAGACCCCAAGTCCCTGGTGGAAGGAGCTCCTCGGCCGTCCTTTTTCTCCTCTGTGTCTTCTGCCCTTCTCTTCCCTGCATGCTCTCTCCCTGTCGACAGTTTAACATGTTTGTTTCCACCACACTGTTCTTGCCCAGGTCACCAACAACCTCCTTGTTGCTAAATTAATTCTCACTCCGCCTGCGTGGCTTCTCCCTGACACCAGCTCTGTGGACCGCGCCCTCCCACAGCTGCTCGCCCAGTCTGGGGCAGTCTCCCTGGCAGGCTCTTTCTCTTTTGTCCAGCCCTGAGAAGTTGGAGTTCCCCCGAGACTCTGTCCTAGGCTGCCTTCTTTTCTCATGCGACACCCTGTGCCTGGGTCCACTTCCTCCCACATGCTGTCGGCATCCAGGTCCTCTGCAGCCCAGCCTTCTCTCCTGAGCTCCTGAGCCACGCCCCAGCTGTGTCCTGAACCTGACCACTTGAAGGCCTGGCCTGTGCCTCCAACACAACTCGTTCAAAGCTGAGCTCACTTTCCCTTCCTGTCCCCACTGGGACCTGCGGTTCAGTTAATGATACCACCATCCACCCTGTGACATCAGCCCCAAATGTGAGAGCCATTTTGACTCTTTCTGCCCTACCCCCCCCTACACACACACATCCTGTCAGTTGCCGAGTCCTATCAGTTCTGCTTTCATAAATAGCTCTTAAACCCGACTGCGTGCAGGAGAGAAGGTGACGTGAAGGTAGAGACAGAGAGGAATGATGCACCCACCAGCCGTGAAGTTCCAGCAGCGGCCAGAAGCTGGAAGGGGCACAGAACGGATTCTCTGAGTCCCCAGAGGGAGTGCATTCCTGCCCAATGACACTCTTTTCAGACTCTGGCCTCCAGAACTATAGATCTGGAAACTTCTAGATTATAGGAACTCTGCTCTATGCCTCGGAACTTCCAGCACTTAGCATAGTGCCTTCCTTAGTATGAACATTGGTTTTCCCCAAATCTAATGTGATAGCCTTGGTCTTGGAAGAAATGCAAGTGTAGGAAGCAGGTAGGCTCTAGAAGGTGGGAACAGTCCTGAGCTGATGGCCACAAAGACTCGAAGTCTACCAAGACCCCAAACAAGAAAGAAAAGGAATCCCTTCGGAGAGCCTCTAGGAAGGAGCACAGCCTGCCAGCAGCAGAGGCATTACTGAAATGGTAATATACATACGTCTGAGGACCTTCAAACAATGGCTGACCTTCAAACACCAGTCAGAGCATCCTTTTAATATAAAACACCCCCAACTTCAGTTTTGAAAATTGCAAATCAAAATGAGCAAAGAGAAGAAGATACTTTGAAAGTGCAGGACTGCCAGGGAATGGCACAGACCTGTGTAGGGCTTAGGACCCTGTCAGGGAAGGAGAGCTGAGGAATTGGGCAGAAAAGCACCAGCATAGCCCTGGCTGGTTGGCTCAGAGGTAGAGCATCGGCCTGGCGTTTGGAAGACCTGGGTTCAATTCCCGGCCAGGGCACACAGGAGAGGCACCCATCTGCTTCTCCACCCTTTCTCCTCTCCTTTCTCTCTCTTTCTTCCCCTCCCGTAGCCAAGGCTCCATGGAAGCAAAGTTGGCCCGGGTGCTGAGGATGGCTCTGTGGCCTCTGCCTCAGGCGCTAGAATGGCTCTGGTTGCAACAGAGCAACACCCCAGATGGGCAGAGCATCGCCCCCTGGTGGGCGTGCCGGGTGGATCCCGGTCGGGCGCATGTGAGTCTGTCTGACTGCCTCCCCATTTCCAACTTCAGAAAAATACAAAAAAAAAAAAAAAGAAGAAGAAGAAAGACAAGCACCAGCATAGAAGAGGTGCGTGCAATGAAAGGCACAGAAGATACCAAAAAAAAAAAGCCCATTTCCAGATTTTGCTTAAGGGTCATCTTATACCCAATAAAATAATGTTTTTGTAAAAAAAGAAAAAAATACCATAGCTCTTTGACCCTTCCTCCCTGCGTCCACCCCCAGGGAGCCATCTTCATCTCCCACCTCATTTGTTCCTGCTCTCCATTTCCATGTGATCGCAGGTGTCTTTTCTTGCCTGTTTGGCTGTCATTTCTGTTCAAAACAAAACAAAACAAAATGAAACAGAAAGACCCATCAAAGCCCAATGAAATGTCTCTATTTGAAAAGCAAACCATTTTGTCTAACTAGGTTTACTCTCCCCCTGGCCCCTGTGAACCACCCAGCTCCCTTCTAGACCTGTCTTCACCACCCCTGTGTGCCAGGGACCCTGAGCTCCCTCAAGTCTCTTGTTTCTTGGCTGTTTCAAACACACTCTGCTTCTAAGATGCTTCTCTGTTCCCCTGGCAACCCTTCCCCTCCCCCAAATCTGGCTAATTCCTAATGTGTTATTCTGGTGTCAATTTAAATGTCATTTCCACCTAGAACTTCCACTGAACTTCTAGACTGAGGGTCACTGCCAATTCAGATTGCTTCCAGAGCTAGGTGGGTCAATGTGAAGCCCCCAGTAGTAAGATCGTGGGGCCACTCTGTGGACAGCAGACCACACACCCTGCCGGAGACATACAGCTTCTAAAAATGGGGTGCCAGCTAAGCACAACACCAGCTTACCCCATTCTGGGCTGTGTTGTTGGTTGTATATTCCTAGAGTATCTGTCTGTCCTTTTTCTGGGATCAGCGGGGACATGGTAATTACTTGCCTTAATTCTTCTTAGTTTATTGCTTATTCCTAAGGCTTAGTTCCATACAGACAGATACTGTTCCCGGGTCTTGTTCATCTGTGTACAGCTGGGACAGTGCAAGACCTTCGGTGGGAGTGCAGACACATCCGGGGAGGGGAGGAGAGGAATAGGGAACTGTGTGTCCTGTTCAGAACCAGACTTCATTCCTAGGAGCCTCTGACACTGAGTGAGAGGCACAGGGTTTACCTGGACACTTCTCAATTCAGTTCTGACGCCAGTTAAAACCAGGAGACCCACATTTCCTCCAGAGAACTTATTCCATGTGGTACTTAAATATTTGTCATCAGCATAGAGTTTATGGCAGTGGTATAATTAATGCTGTAATTTCTCCCCGCCAACTTCTTTCATTTCTCCTTTCCTCCACCTCCTCCCTTTCTCTCCCATTCCATTTATTTCTGGTGGCCTCCAGTCCCCTAAGGGAAGTCGTTGTGCAAATGTGGGTGCATTCAAAGACACCAGCAGGCCTTGGCCGGTTGGCTCAGCGGTAGAGCGTCGGCCTAGCATGCGGAGGACCCGGGTTCGATTCCCGGCCAGGGCACATGGGAGAAGAGCCCATTTGCTTCTCCACCCCTCCGCCGCGCCTTCCTCTCTGTCTCTCTCTTCCCCTCCCGCAGCCAAGGCTCCATTGGAGCAAAGATGGCCCGGGCGCTGGGGATGGCTCTGTGGCCTCTGCCCCAGGCGCTAGAGTGGCTCTGGTCGCAACATGGCGACACCCAGGAGGGTCGCAACATGGCGACGCCCAGGATGGGCAGAGCATCGTCCCCTGGTGGGCAGAGCGTCGCCCCTGGTGGCGTGCCGGGTGGATCCCGGTCGGGCGCATGCGGGAGTCTGTCTGACTGTCTCTCCGTTTCCAGCTTCAGAAAAATGCAAAAAAAAAAAAAAAAAAAGACACCAGCAGGTGGCGCCTTAGGACTTTATGATAACTGGCCTTTTGGGGTGTTCTGTTCTTTGTCAAGGTCATAATGTAGGCAATTATTAGGCAAGATTTCTTTCTGAAACAGAAAAGCAGGATTTTTTTGTTTTTTTGTTTTTTTTTACTGAAAAATAGCAAAAAACCATAAGAACAAGAAAATAAATATCAGATTTTATTTGTCTTAGTGACTTTACAAAAACGCAAAGGGTCCTCTGAGGCTGCCAGACCAGAGGTTTTCAAACCTTACTATTTATTTTTTATTTATTCAGTGACAGAGACAGTGAGATAGAGGGACAGATAGGGACAAACAAGAAGGGAGAGAGATGAGAAGCATCAATTCTTTGTTGCGGCTCCTTAGTTATTCGTTGATTGCTTTCTCATATGTGCTTTGATGGGGGGGGGCTACAGCAAAGCAAATGACCCCTTGCTCAAACAAGCGACTTTGGGCTTCAAACCAGCGACCTTTGGGCGCAAGCTGGTGACCATTGGGTCATGTCTGTGATTACACACTCAAGCCAGTGACCTCACGGTTTCAAACCTCGGTTCTCTGCATCCCAGTCTGACACTCTACCAGGGGTCCCCAAACTTTTTACACAGGGGGCCAGTTCAGTGACCCTCAGACCGTTGGAGGGCCACCACATACAGTGCTCCTCTCACTGACCACCAATGAAAGAGATGCCCCTTCTGGAAGTGTGGCAGGGGCCAGATAAATGGCCTCAGGGGGCCGCAGTTTGGGGACGTCTGCATCCACTGTGCCACCACCTGGTTAGGCTTCAAACCTTACTATTTTCTTGTGAAAATATAGGATCCTGAGGTCAATCCAAACCACTGATTGGAACTTGTGGGATTAAGGGTAGATATATGGTTTTTATCCACTTTCAGGAGCTTTCTAATGCTGTTGGTTCAACTTGGATTCCAATATAGATACGAATCATCTGGACTCATGTTTCCCAAACTCTGTGTCCAAGAACTCACCTGGAGTTCTTGTTGAAATACAGACTCAGATTAGACGGTCTGATGAGGCCCGTGTTCTGCATTCCTAACAAGTTTCCAGGCAATATTGAAATTGCCGGTTTGGGGAACACTCTTCTGAGAAGCAAGAAAGTTGAACAGGTCAGTGGTAGAGCATTAGCCTGGCGTGTCCAAGTCCCAGGTTCAGTTTCCAGCCAGGGCACACAGGAGAGGCGCCCATCTGCTTCTCCACACCTCCCCCTCTCCTTCCTCTCTGTCTCTCTCTTCCCCTCCCGCAGCTGAGGCTCCATTGGGGCAAAGTTGGCCCGGGCGCTGAGGATGGCTTCATGGCCTCCACCTCAAGCACTAGAATGACTCTGGCTGCAACGGAGCAACACCCCAGATGGGCGGAGCATCGCCCCCTAGTGGGCATGCCAGGCAGATCCCGGTTGGGCGTATGCAGGAGTCTGTCTCTCTACCTCCCCGCCTCTTACTTCATAAAAATACAAAAAAAAAACCACGAACAGGACGAGGCAAATTTTGGCATGCATGCTGCAGCCACATGCAGCCCATCACTGTTTCTACAAATAGTTTCATTGGGACACAGTCATGCTTGTTCATTTGCACATCGCCTGCGTCTGGTTTCACACGTGAGAGTTGAATAGTTGCAACAGAGGCCATATGACTCACAAACATTTACTGTCTGGCCCTTTGCAGGAAAAAGTTTACCCACCCCTGAGATAGAATCCTCAAGCCCTGCCCACTGATCCATCAAAAGGGAACTCCCTGCGTCACAGGACATGTCGTTCCATTCTCATATCGATCTTTGGCAAAGTTTTTCCTTGCTTCCTTGTAACTGGGTTCTAATCCCATTGGCAGGAGTCTTTTCCTTCTTCCACACACAGAACACTCTGCTCACCAGGTTTCTCCTTATGTTTGGTCCCTCCCACAGTGTCACCAGCACAGAGCTGCGGCGGCTTCCCTTGAGTACAGCATGGGATGGCGTACCACCTTCTCTGTCCTGTCAGTGCTCATGGGAGGCACTCGGCTTTTGGGACAGCCCTTCACTCTTGCCATCCATATTTGGGATTTTTAAAAAACATTTTATTTATTAATTTTAGAAGAGAGAAAGAGAGAGGAGTGGGGGAGGAGCGGGAAGCATCAACTCATAGTCCATAGTTGCTTCTCGTATGTGCCTTGACTGGGCAAGCCAGGGGTTTCTATCTGGTGACCTCAGT
Organism: Saccopteryx bilineata; assembly: GCF_036850765.1. Classification (NCBI taxonomy): domain Eukaryota; kingdom Metazoa; phylum Chordata; class Mammalia; order Chiroptera; family Emballonuridae; genus Saccopteryx; species Saccopteryx bilineata. The sequence continues at coordinate 326,184,585 of NC_089490.1, read as the reverse complement.
GTTCCAGGTCAACGCTTTATTCACTGCACCACCACAGGTCAGGCTGGGATTATTTTTAAGTGGATTCCTGTCTGAACATCATGGAGCCAAGAACAAAACATCTTTTGGGCGTCAATTTCACTTCCTCAGTATAATGTTTTCTCTGCTTCCTACTTTCTGACTGCTCCTTCCCATCTCTTCAATTCTCTTTTGCCCAACCCTTCAGTGGTAGGATCTCGTGTCCTGGTCCTCTGGTCTCCTCCTTCTGCACGTTCTCCTTGGGTGATCTCAGCCATTCCCTTGGCTTCAACCATCTACATGCTATTCCTGACTCAGAAGCCCAGCCAGATTTTCTCCCTTTATTTTCAGTTCTCTACTACATGTGTTCTTGACTACAGGCATCTCATATTCAAAATTTCTCATCACCTCGGGTCTGCCTTTCATCTCACTCTTTTCTACTGTGAATCTTGTTCCTTCTTGCTTATATTAACTAATGGTACCAACACCCTTGAATAAGCTAGAAGCCCAGCATTAGCCTCAATTCTTCCTCTTTTTTGTCCGTCACTTCCACGGGGTCACTGGATGTATGTTTCCCCTGCCTGTCCCCTTTCCCCACTGCTGCTGCCGTAGTTCAGTGCTTATCACTCTGTCCCTTTCTGCAGGAACTCCTGCTTCATCTCCTCTGCAGCGTGTTCCCTTCTCCAGTGCTGTACCAGTCTTTCTAAAGTCCATTTGTATCATGCTGTCCTCCAGTGGCTTCCCACTGTGTGTGTGGCGGGAGGCTGAGGGCTTCATAATTCATTCCCTGCACATCCTTTGGTGAGTTCCCAAAGACTTCTATCACAGATTACCACAAACTTGGTAGCTTCAAACCACAGGAATTTCTGTCATAGTTCTGGAGGCCAGCAGTTAGAAATCAAGGTATCGGCAGGGTTGGTTCCTTCTTGAGAACCCGGGGGAAAGAGTTGCACACCTCTCTTCCAGTTTCTGGTGGTGCCAGCAGTCCTTGGAGTTCCTGGTTGTTAGACGCGTCATCACTCCAACTCTGCCTTCATCTTCACATAGCTTCTTCTCTGTATGTCTGTCTTCATATGGCCTGCTTAGAGGGACACCAGTCACTGGATTAGGGCCCACCCTAATTGCCATATTTCCCCATGTATAAGACGCTCCCATGTATAAGATGCACCTTAATTTTGGAGCCCAAAATTTGAAAAAAATAAAGTTACGTAAAGTTATTGAACTCAAATTTTATTCATCATAAAATTCATGCAACTCCTCACCACTGTCAAAACTCCCATCCGTTAGCTTGTCCTCATCTGTGTCTGATGATGAATCACTGTCTTCATATATTGATTGCCTCATCCTCAGTTCCACGTATGGCATTTGAAATGCCACAACTACTGTATAAGACACACCCAGTTTTTAGACACTAAATTTTTCCAAAAAATGTGAATCTTATACATGGGGAAATACTGTAAGTATGCCCTCATCTGCAAAGACTTTTTTTCCGAACAGTGTCTGAGGTTCCAGGTTGACATGAGTGTTGGGAGGATGCCGTTCAGCCGAGGGTGCCCTTCCAGCCTCAACTCCGACTCCTCCTCACCGTGCGCTCACTCGTTTCACTCAGTGCCCCGGATGGGTGAGAATTCACGCAGACAAGGAGAAAGGATTCCAGCAGAGGAAAGATGATGGCCAGAGGGCCAAAGAGAAGGTGAAATTTGAGCCAGGTCTTAATATAAAATAATAATGCTTTCTTTTATGTTTTTTTGTGGGGTTATTTTTGTTTTGTTTTATTTTTAGTGAGAGAGACAGACAGAAAGAGGGACAGATAGGGAGAGAGATGAGAAGCATCAATTCTTCATTGTTCCTTGATTACTTTTTCATATGTGCCTTGACCAGAGGCTCCAGCTGATCCAGTGACACTTTGCTCAAGTCACTGACCTTAAGGTCAAGCCAGTGACCTTGGGCTTCAAGCCAGTGACCCTGCACTCAAGCTGGTGAGCCTGCGCTCAAGCCGGCAACCTTGGGGTTTCAAACCTAGGTCTTTTGTGTCCCAGGCCGACGCTCTATCCACTATGTCACCACCTGTTCAGGCTTTGTGTGTGGGGGGGGTTATTTGCCTGTGTTACTTTAAATCATAGCTCAGCTGTTACCTCTTCTGCCCTCTTTGATCTTCCCCAAGCACATTTCTGTCCCCTCAGTACTTAGTGTCTACACATCTTGTGGCCACCTAACCTGGGGCAGGCCCTGACCACTTCACCTGTGGGGCTGTGCCTTCAGCCCACTGCCCAGCACCTGGCAGGTGCCCAGGCAATGTTTTTGAATGAATTTACCCATCTGCATTAAATCTGATAAGCCGTGATCTCATACATTTCAGGGAGGAGCTGCGCAGTCCCGATTGGATGGTTCTTGGCCTTAGACAAGGTGGAGGGCACTTGAACACGGAGGGTGATTATATTGGATTCCCTCCATGGTTCCTTCTGTCTGGATGTCCTATTGTTCTAACTACAGCCGCTTTCAGTGCAGACAGACTGAAACTTGTGCTGGTTCCACATTGCTTTCAGAAGCCTCACTGTCCCTGAAAGAGCTCCGTGCTGCTGTGGACATCCTGCAGGACGGGGCAGCCCAGCTGGGAGGTGCTGACTGGGAGGAGGCGCGCTATGGGCGGAGCCGTTCCCGTCCAGCAGGCGCAGTCACAAAACGCAGCATTCTTCCATGTTCTTTATTCGGATAAAAGGATTTTAACGATTGTAACACTCCTCTGATGTGTATTTTAGTTGAATTACTTTTTTTATTTATTTTTTATTTTTTTTAAATTTTTTTGTATTTTTCTGAAGCTGGAAACGGGGATAGACAGACAGACTCCCGCATGTGCCCAACCGGGATCCATCCGGCACTCCCACCAGGGGCGATGCTCTGCCCACCAGGGGGCAATGCTCTGCCCCTCCGGGGCATTGCTCTGTCGCAACCAGAGCCACTCTAGCGCCTGGGGCAGAGGCCAAGGAGCCATCCCCAGCGCCCGGGCCATCTTTGCTCAAATGGAGCCTCGGCTGCGGGAGGGGAAGAGAGAGACAGAGAGGAAGGGGGGGGTGGAGAAGCAAATGGGCGCCTCTCCTATGTGCCCTGGCCGGGAATCGAACCCAGGTCCCCCGCACGCCAGGCCGTCGCTCCACCGCTGAGCCAACCGGCCAGGGCCAGTTGAATTACTTTTAATACCACCTTGTTACAGATTCATCAAAAGCTGCCTTTTTATTTTGGGGTCTAACTGGAGAAAACCAAGAAATGGGGGGCATTTGACTACATTTCTGAGGGGCGATCAAGGTACAAGGATATTTGGGGGAGAAATCAAACACCAAATTTGTAATACCTTTAAAGATTTATTTTTCTGTTTACAATCAGCTGGGCTGAACTGCTTATGAGTACTAATTACACCGAGTGGGCATGTTAGAAAAATTGCCACAGACTGTAAATAGTCACTTTTTAATTCAAAAGAACAGTTCGAGGTAAATGTTATTGTTCAGATAGCTTTAAAACAAAGTGATCTGTAAAAATATTTTACATCCCCAAGTTAGAAATGGTTTCCTCTGTGGTTCCGAAAGAAAATGTCGGATTCCCTGGGCTATGGGTGCAGCACACACGTGCATCACTGGGTTCCGTTTTTATACTAACGGGTACGTCAGAGTGGGCGGGGCCTGCGGGACCCTGCTTCTCACTGCAGCCGGCTCTGAGTCACGCAGCCCAAACGCAGCTAATCACAGCCTGTACTGTGTATCATTGTGTACAATGCCCCTTTGCAAATTGGGTTAATTGGGGGAACCCCACCCCATGCCAGCGAAGCAGCTGTGTGGTGAGACGGCTCTGCAAAGTTCAGAGCCGTTGGTGGGTTTCTCTCTTTCCTCTGCGGCAGGGACCCCTGGTGTGGGGTTTCCGATGGCATCGGGAGTTTGTAACTGGGATAGGGAACACATGTCAGCTTCATTCTCTATGTACTTCTAACTAAAATTTAATATTCAAATATGTGTGTGTCTGCGTGCATCCCACAATCCATGGTGGCCTCAGTGGTACTTATGACTCTGTCACCCACAGAAATCACAGAAGACTTGGAATACTGTTTCTCCTTCACTACTTTAAACTGACTGTTGTAAGACTATCTGGTAGATTCTATGAAATGTGTTAATAAAGAATCACGTGTAAAATTGTTCGAAGTATTTTATCCATTTAAAAATGTTATTCTCCATAAAAAGCAAGGGAAGACTCGGGAGCTGTCACGGAGCCGAGAGGACTAGGCAGACGTGACAACTAAATATAAGGGGAGGCCCAGACTGGACCTCGGAACAGAAGGAAGACAATCATGGGAACACTGGAGAATCCCCAGAAAAAGCTGGGATTGGGTTTATAGTAGTGTGCCGGTGATGGTTTCTCAGTCTTGACCAGTGCCCTGTGGAGATGGAAGATGTTAACAGTGGGGACAGCTGGATGAGGGGTATTCGAGAACCCTCTGCACCCTCTTTGCTGCTGCCCGCTCCCGAGATGTGTGGCGTGGAGGTTCTGTGTCACTCAGGGCCTCTGCTGTTATGACTCCAAGGAACTGTGGGGAGAAAGCCGTCCAAAGTAGGGAGAAGTTTTCCTGAGACGTAAAATTATATGCAGAGGATTATGGTGGAAAAGGCATGGCTTCGTACTCTGCCTCTGTCAAAGCTCTGTGGTCTGCAGCCAGGAACCTGCTGAGGACTTCCTCTTTCCCTGTGAAACACGGCCATCAATAAAGGCCTTGCCAGGGTCGTTGTGAGGACTGAAGAAAATATGCCCGCTAGGCTGCCCTTCGTTGGTATTAGCTGGTATGTTTTAGTGCCTGCTACATGCCAAGCACTGTGCTAAGCGTTTTTCATAAATTATCTTCATAATATCTGCATCACGTGACTATTTTCTACATATTGAAACTGAGAGTCAGAGTCCCAGTGACCTGGAACTTAGTGGCCCAAGGCCACTAAGCTGGGCTTAAATTCAGATTGCGCTGACTGTAGTTGCTGGCCTTCCTGCGTCTTCTCCAGAGGCTCAGCCTGTCCTGACCGGCCCACAGGTCTGGTTCCAGGTGCTCTTCACGCTCTCCACCTTCTGAGCCCTCCTTTCACTGCACACATACATCCGCATCCGGCTGCCCTCTTCCTCCTGACACTGTTGCCTCTAGGGTCACCCAACTGTAAAATGGGGGTATTGGGCTGTGCTCAGGTCTGTCCCCGTAGAGAAGGTTGGTTCCTCATTCTGTGATTTGTAACTGTTTATTTCAGCTGTTTGATGGGAGGATTGCTAAGTCACTTATGCAAAAATGTTTCTAATTTGTTTTGATCAAAGTTATTCATTTGTTTCATTCTTTCAGATTCCAGAGTGGGGAGAAAAACGGCACTAAGCCTTTTGACCAGGGGTCCCCAAACTTTTTACACAGGGGGCCAGTTCACTGTCCTTTAGACCATTGGAGGGCCAGACTATAAAAAAAACTATGAACAAATCCCTATGCACACTGCACATATCTTATTTTAAAGTAAAAAAACAAAACAGGAACAAATACAATATTTAAAGTAAAGAACAAGTAAATTTAAATCAATAAACTGACCAGTATTTCAATGGGAACTACAGGCCTGTTTTTGGCTAATGAGATGGTCAATGTCCGGTTCCATATTTGTCACTGCTAGATGTAACAAGTGATGTGACGTGCTTCCGGAGCCGTGAGGCGTGCATCCCATGTCATTGGAAGTAGTACTGTATGTGAGCGATGCCATGCTTTGCGTCTCTCACTGACCACCAATGAAAGAAGTGCCCCTTCCGGAAGTGCGGCGAGGGCTGGATAAATGGCCTCAGGGAGCCGCATGTGGCCCACGGGCCGTAGTTTGGGGACCCCTGCTTAAAAACCACAGTAATTGAAAAGAGAAAGAACCTAGCAGAGGCCACTGTACTGTTTACCTCTTCCTTGGTTGGGACTTTGTTGAAGGATTACCCAGAAGGACATGGGAGTAGTTTTATTTTTTTGTTTCCTGTGATTAGAGAGAGGAGATACCATGTGTTACCACATCATGGCCAGTTATTCCCAATTAAAGCCTATTGAAAGGAAGGAGAAAGGTAATTACCAGTATTCAGTCTTACCCGGACAAGTAAATTGAGCTATCCGAAGTAGTTGTTAGGTAACGTGCCATGGTAACGTGAATGGATTTTCACAAGTGACACAGGCATGCACATTTGTCTCAAGATGATGAGGCCGAAGCAGCACTTAGCATGGTGAGGTGGCTTCAGTGGGGCCGGGGTCTTGATCCCGTGATCTGCTCTCTGTGTTTCAGTTCTTCCCCTACATCCTGCTGCTGGTCGCCATCCTCCTGTACCTGCCCTCCTTGTTCTGGCGTTTCGCAGCCGCTCCACATATCTTCTCAGACTTGAAGTTCATCATAGAAGAACTTGATAAAGTTTACAACCGCGCAATCAAAGCTGCGAAGAGCGTGCACAGCCTCGACCCCAGAGATGGTGCCTGCTCGGGTCCTGGGGCTAATGAGAACGTAGGGCAAAGGTAACTTAGTTCCCAGTGGGTACCAAGTCAGGTTTTGATTTCCCATTACCAACAAATGGGGGAGCATCAACCACCTGGTGACACTTCGTGAGAGCCAGAAAGGCTCGCTCACTCTCTCTAAATCTCATCCCCACCTGTATGTCCCAGCCCCTGGCCTCATGTCAAGAGTCCTCCCCTTGTTGAGTGAAACATCACTGCCTCGTGTTCTAAAATGGAGTTCTAGAAGTGGTAACAGGTTACAGTACTAGGTGTGGCTTGCTTGCTTTGACTTACATCTTCATGGGGAAGCACAGAGGACTATGAGGCCACTGAGCTTAGAAAACAGGTGTGAGAGAAGTGGTGAATGAACAGGCTGTGCCTTGCCCTTTTCAGATTCTTCCTCTGGTTCTTGTTAGTAACGGTAGTTACAGCTCTTATTTTAAGATACTTATTATATTCCAGATACTGTGTTGAGTTCTCTCAGTACATTATTTCATTTAACCCTGAGAGCATCATTATCAACTAAGTGCATTTATTTATCTCCCCTCTCCCCACTCCCGCCCGCCTTTCTCAGATAGAAACACTGTCCTGTAGCAGTCAGTAGGCGCCATGGCTCTGAGCTAGGTCTTCCGGCCCCACAGCCTGAGCCCACACCCACTGAGCTGTCTGCTGCCAGCTCCTTGCCATTAGGAAGACATGCGTGCTCATCAGGCTCGGAAATTCTTTACCTTATTCTGCACACTTGAGCGGAAAATTGTTGTTTAAAAAAAAAGCCACAGAATAAGAACTATAATTTCTTTAACAAACATGTACATTTACTAGGTAACAGTTGTTGTTCTAAGAATTCACAAATGTAACTCATTTAACTGACTAGACCCTCTTTAAAAATATTAAGGGGAACCATGTTTTATTATTGCTTTTCATTCTTCTCTTTTTTAAAACCTGAGTTTGTTTTCTTGGACTTATAAGTAGAGACGTGTGGGAAGGAATGTGTTTGAGATCTTTAATGTGGTATTATTGAATGTGTTTATGTCTCTCACCTTTGATGGTCTTGGTAAGGTTTAAATTATTTTTATCTGTTTCTTTTTCTTTTTAGTTTGTGGGAGATATCTGAAAGCCACTTCAAGTACCCGATTGTGGAACAGTACTTGAAGACAAAGAGAAACTCTTGTAATTTAATTATCAAGTATATCAGCTGCCGGGTGGTAACACTCAGCATTATACTGTTAACATGTGTCTATCTGGGCTATTACTCCAGCCTCTCCTCCCTCTCGGATGAGTTTGTGTGCAGCATCAAGTCAGGGATCCTGAGAAATGACAGCACTGTCCCCGACCGGTTCCAGTGCAAACTTATTGCCGTTGGTGTCTTCCAGCTGCTCAGCATCATTAACCTCACACTTTTCCTTCTGCTGGTGCCCGTGGTTGTCTACTCGCTGTTTGTCCCATCCCGGCAGAAGACAGATGTTCTCAACGTGTATGAAATCCTGCCCACTTTTGATGTTCTGCAATTCAAGTCAAAAGGGTACAATGACTTGAGCCTCTACAACCTTTTCTTGGAGGAGAATATAAGTGAACTCAAGTCATACAAGTGTCTTAAGGTACTGGAGAATATTAAGAGCAGTGGTCAGGGCATTGACCCAATGCTTCTCCTGACTCACCTCGGCATGATCAAGATGGACGTGGTCGATGGCAAAAATCCCAAGAAGGCTGAGGTGCTGGGAGAGGAGCAGGGGGACCAGATGGCAGAGCTCAAAGGTAAGGTTAGCTTTCAGGCATTGGCTGAGAGAACCCGCAGAAAGCTTGTGCAGCAGCCTTTTATGAATAAATGACAGTCTTTTCCCCACCCACGTTGGGCACTAAACCATTTTCCCGGTGGTCTTAAGGGAAGCCCTTCAGTACTAGGAGAGAGGGGGAAAGAATAGGGCATCCCCAAATTTCCAAAGAAGGAAAGCTGTGCTTTCTCTAGTCTGCTCTTTCATCCTTTCCTCGTTATCTCTCTGTTTCATACTCAGCCGCTTGCTCAATCATTCTCGTGTCATTCTTGCTTATTTCGTTGTCTTATTTTACTAGCTTTTCTCCCTGTACCTCTAGTCTTCTTGTCTTTCATTTTCTGTCTCTTTCAAAAGGGATTGAAAATTTATTGGTTTAATTGTTGCCCTGACCTAACTTCACTGTTCAATGAAATTTGGCTAAGAAGCAATACCTGGTAAGGCAAAGAACATGAGATAAATTTATAGCAGAAGTTAATTCATGCTTATAGCTCCTGCTGTGTGACTTCTGTCGTAAATGTTTGTTTTCCATAAAATAGACAAATCCCTAGCTATATTCACTAAGGGAAAAAGAGAAAGGACTTATATAAACAAAATCCAAAATGAAAGAGGAGAAATTACCACAGACGTCATAGATATACAAAGGATCATACTAGAATACTATGAAAGATTATATGCCACCAAATTTAACAATTTAGAAGAAATGGATAAGTTCATAGAACTATACAATCTTCCTAGACTGAGTCACAAAGAAGTAAAAATCTAAATAGACCTATAAGCAGGGAGGAAATAAAACCTCCATAAATATAAAAGTCCAGGACCAGATGCCCACACTAGTGAATTCTGCCAAACAGTCAAAGAAGATTTGGTACCTGTACTTCTCAAAGTCTTCCAAAAAATCGAAAAGAAGGCAATACTCCCTAACACACTTTATGAGGTCGACATAACCCTCATACCAAAACCTGGCAAGGACAACACAAAGAAAGAAAACTACGACCAATATCTCTAATGAATAGAGATGCAAAAATCCTAAATTAAATACTAGAAAATCGAATACAACAATAAATTAAAAAATAGTACATCATGATCAAGTGAGATTCATTCCAGGAGCACAAGGATGGTTCAACATACACAAATCAATCAATGTAATCTACTATATCATTAAAACAAAAGATAAAAGTCATATGATCCTATTAATAGATGAGAAATGACATTTGATAAGATACAACATCCACTTATGTTTATAATACTCAATAAAATGGGCATAGAAGGAAAGCACCTCAACATAATAAAGGCCATGTATGACAAACCCTCAGCCAGTATCATACTAAATGGTGAAAAACTAAAAGCTTTTCTTCTAAAATCAGGAACAAGACAAGAATACCCTCTCTTATTCAACATAGTACTAGAAGTCTTAGCCAGAACAGTCAGACAAGAGAAAGAAATAAAAGGCATCCATATTAGGAAAGAAAAAGTTATCACTTTTTGCAGATGACATGATCCTATATATAGAAAACCCCAAAGATTCCATCAAAAAACTGAGAAACAATAAACAAATACAGTAAAGTCACAGGATACAAAATTAATGTACAAAAGTCTATTGATTTCCTATATACCAACAGCAAAACTTCAGAAAAGGAATTGAAAAAAACAATTTATTATTGCGACAGCAAAAAATAAAATACCTAGGAATAAACTTAACAAAGGATGTGAAAGACCTATGTACTGAAAACTACAAAGCATTACTAAAGGAAATTGAAAAAGACACAATGAAATGGAAAAATATTTCATGTTAATGGATCAGAAGAATCAATATAGTTAAAATAGTCATACTACCTAAAGCAATATACAAATCTAATGCAATCCCCATTAAAACCCCAATGTCATTTTTTAAGAAATAGAACAAAAAGTCACTAGGTTTGTATGGAATTGTAAAAAACTCCAAATAGCCAAAGAAATCCTGAGAAAAAAGAATGAAGCCAGACATATCATGCTACCTGACTTCAAATTATACCACAAAGCCATGATAATCAAAACACCATGGTATTGGCAGAAAGACAGACCAATGGAACAGAATCAAGAGCCCAGAAATAAAACCACATATATATGGACAAATAATCTCTGACAAAGGAGCCAAAAATATACAATGGAGAAAAGAAAGCCTCTTCAATAAATGGTGCTGGGAAAATTGGAAAGCCATATACAAAAGAATGAAACTTGACTACAGCTTGTTCCCTTGCACAAAGATTAATTCAGAATGGATCAAAGACCCAATTAGAAGATCTGAAACAATAAATTATATAGAAGAAAACATAGATAATAAACTTACAGATCTTGGCTCTAGAGAACATTTTATGAATTTGACTCCAAAGGCAAGGGAAGTAAAGGTGAAAATAAATGGGACTATATTAAACTAAAAAGCTCTCACAGCAAAAGAAAAAGACAACAAAACAGAAAAGCAGCCAACCAAATGGGAGTTGACATTCACAAACAACAGATCTGACAGATTAATATCCACAAAGCTGAACAACAAATAAGCAACTAACAAGCAAACAGTCCAGTTAAAAAATGGGGAGAGGATCTGAACAAACACTTTTCTCATGAAGACATACAAACAATAAAAAGATATATGAAAAGATGCTCATCTTCATTAGCTGTTGGGGAAATACAAATCAAAACTGCAATGAGATACCACCTCACACCTATTAGATCAGCTGTTATCAACAAGACAGATAATGACAAGTGTTGGAGAGACTAGAGAAAAAGAAACCATAATCACTGCTGGTGGGAATGTAAACTAGTCTAGTCATTATGGAAGACAGTATGGCAGTTCCTCAAAAAATTAAGACTAGAGCTACCATATGACCCAGCAATCCCCCTACTGAGCATGTACCCGAAAAACTCAACAACATTGCTACACAAAGACACATGCACCCCTATGTTCTTCGCAGCATTATTCATGGTGGCCAAGACATGGAAACAACCAAAGTGTCCCTCAATAGAAGATTAGATAAAGAAGAGGTACATATACACAATGGAATACTACTCAGTCATAAGACATGATGATACGTTACCATTTACAAAAACATGGATGGACCTTGAGAACAATATACTAAGTGAAATAAGTAAATCAGGAGAAGTTAAGAACTATATGATCTTACACATAAGTGGGGCATACACCTAAGACTCATGAACATAGATAAAAGTGAAGTGGTTACCGGGGGAGGGGTTGGGGGGAGAAGAGTAAAGAGGGACAAATATGGTGACAGAAAATTATTTTACTTTGGGTTATCAGCACACAGTGTAATCAATAGTTCGAGTGCTATAGAAATGCTTACCTGAAACCTATGTATTCTTATTGATCAATGTCACCCCATTAAGTTAAATTTCTAAATAAAAATTTTTTTAAGAAAGATCAAATAAATAAATATTTGTTTTTCATTTTGACAGATTTGAAAGTACATGGCGAAACTAAAGCAAATAATGGAGAGAGGAGTGCTCGACAGAGACTTCTGGATTCTTCTTGCTGATGGGTTTTTTGTGTGAAGTTCAGATCATGACTTCTGTGACATGGGATTCATTTCGGCTAAAGCACCTCTGTCAGGTTTCAGCTGGTTCGCAGCGAATGGTTCTTGGTAGTAGTAGAACATGACTTACGGAGTCCCTGTGAAAATGAGACTCAACAAAATGTGGAAGACCCCTCCATGAACTTCCTTTGAGAACGATGCAAAGATAAAGTAGGTACGTTCTCATCAAATGAAACATGGAAAGACTAATCAAAGTAAGAGCAGTAGCCCTTTAGTGCCCCAAACATCTCTGTAGATGCTGCGATGAGGCTCAGAGCTACCTGAAAGCAAGGACTTCAGGAGATTTTTTGTTTTGTTAAATAATAAGAATGTCGGGATACAGTGTAATATGAATCTACATGCCCTAATGATTGTTGGGCAAGGAAAACATTTCACTGGCTGTGGACCCAGAGTGGGACCTGCTCTTGGCCTTGTCCTAAATTGGGAGAAGTGCTGGTGCAGTGGTCTTGCTCACCCTGGCCCTCTTTACGCAGCTGCTTGTGAGCCTCGGCCAGCTGAAATCCTCTAACCACTATTTGTTGCACTCTTATGAGGGCACAGGCCCAAGCACTGCTCTGACTGACAACTTAGTTTATACAAAGTCTGAAGGATGTTTAGTTGTGACTTCTTTACAGAAAAAGTAAGCTTCCAAAAGAGCCAGTGGGGAAATCTGCACATACAGAGCAGGTTAGTTCAGTCAACTTTCCCAGGGGTGGTCTTCAGAGCGTTCCTGTCATCAGAAGCATTGGAAACAGAATGTTACTTGAATTAACTGAAGGAAGACACTTCAAGTGAGGGATGTTTTGTGTGCTATGATCAGAACATATAAATGACATCTGCCATATGGTGTGCCTGGAGTCGGAACAACTCAGCAGTCTATTTAATTTATATTTAAAAATATCTTTTAAAAATTTATTTTAATTTAGAATCATGGGGTCAGAATTGAGGCCATTGAGGAAGAACATTCTAGCATTGATGGAGAATTACAGAATAAGTGTTACAAATGGGCATATAATATAAATTCAAGCATTGTTTCATAAACATGTAATGCCGACTCAGAATATACAAAAACTTTCACCAATACATCATAACTCTGTTTACATTTTATGCAAAATTCTTTAAAATGACATCTGTGGACCTGCTCATTTTTAGTCTTAGAAAGTTAACACATTGCTCAAGTGGTAATCCTCAGGAACTTCAAAGTTTACACATGGCTCTTAGGGTCAGTTGTTGACCTAATCAAATGACTTTTATGAAGAACAAGTTATATAAGCTGCTCTTTGTCTTTCAGAATATTCACAAAAGCAGATATTTGCACTTCTGTGATGGTTTCTGAGATGGATAGCTAGTGATAAATAATCAAGGATGCAATAGTGCTTTAAATTATTGCATGACATTTATTACCATTGAATTATAGCAGAAATGGTAGAAACATAAATAATGGCTTTTGCTCCATGTTTAAATCATTGTATCTGAGACGTTCAAGCATAGTTCTCTACACTCATTACTTTTTATAATTTGAAAAAATTACTGAAATATATTTTTCTATGATGTGCTTTTTTCCCTCCAAAAGCTTCCTCTTTTCCATAGACTGTCCCTAATTTGTACAATATTTTGAAGTAGTAAAAGTGGATACATTATTTAGGAGACCAAGTCCATCATGTGTAATCCTTTCATCAGAGTTGTTACTGGCCTCTGTTCATTTCCCCGTTCCCACCCTCTGAGCTCTGGTAGGGTCTATGATGCCCCAGACCTCACACTAGTTATTGACTGTGTGGGCATGAATAAGACAGGTCCCCACTGTTGAGGAATTCAGAGTCTAGAAAAAGGCAATGAAGACAAGTACGTACCAAGACAAAGAGGAGCCACAATAAAGGCCCTCCCAAAAAACTCAGAGCCAGTGCTCTGTGTCCCCGGGAAACACCATGTTGTTTTTCTCCCTCTCATAGTCTCCGTTGCTGATGGTTCCGAGAGTCTAGTTAGTTTTTCCCAGAGGCTCTTTAGCCTCATGTCTCCCAGGCTGAAGCTTGGACAAAATCATAATAGACAGTGACTTTAAGCAGTAAGAGCTCCAATCACATTTTATACTTACATGGCAGGGGCACATGGAGCTGCCCGTGAACAACAGTCTTGGTGTCAGGAGGCTGATGTGGATGTCTGGGCGTACATTTTGTCTCAGAAAAATGTGTTATTTGGAAAGTTAACTCGTCTATCCATTGTGACTTATTGGTTTAGCAGACTGCACTTGAGGAGCCAGGTTCTGGAGGGTGGGGACGCATTCATTGCTCTATAAAAGGAGACAAACATATCTAAAATTACCACCCCACCCCCAGTAGGGCCTGACCTTGTCTTCCAAATGAATCACCAGGAGTCATCTAAACCAGGCTTGTAGCACCCATGTTGCAGCTGAGACAGAGATCCATGGCTCTGAACAAGTATGTAATTTTACAAAGGGACAGGCAGAGACCCTGCACTGCAGAGGTTCTGAAACTTTTGGGAAGTTACAGACTCCCTTGAAAATATATTTTTCCAAGCTATGGACTTTCTCTTCAGATGTGCACAAACACTTAATAAACCTTCCAGGGTCATAGTGCAAGCACCCGAGATTAAGCTGTGGTTTGACGGCCGAGGGCCACGCACACAGCAGAGAAGGGAGGTCCCGCAGCCCTTGTGGAGAGCTGCTGCTTGCCCAGTGCGGCTCAGCTGTATGCTTGCTTGTGAGGGAAGTGTACCTTTTGAGCAACTGACTTCATCTTCTGGAGTCAGACTAAAGTCAATTACTAGAGAATTGGCAGACATATCCTGGATTGATCAGGCAGTTGGCATTGACTACTGTTCTCTTTCTGGCCACCAGATGTTATTTCACTCCAGATCCAAATCGTTGTCCCCACGCAGCCTCACCGGCACGTGTAAAATGCTGTGTCTGACTTTGTAGTGGTACTGTGAAAAAGCTAGAAACTCCACTTGTTTGGTGGGTCTTGTTGAATGTCCATGTTTCATTTGTGGAAACAGCCTGTTCACAGAGAATCCCAGAAGGGGCCACGGTGGATAGCAGGGCACAGGGGCCTTGTTCCTGGAAGGATTAGCTCAGCTCCTAAAGGCAGATGGTTGCACACTCTTTTAAATGTGTGCATGTTTGGTTTATTTTGCTATTGTCAATCCAGGGTAAATAGAAGATCCATGAAGGTGGGAGTTTTAATCCACTGCTATTCTTCAAGCTCCTAAAATAATGGCTGTCATGTATTGGCATTCTCCAATATTTGTTGAATGCATGAACACACACTTATGATAAATCCTAGTTTGTTTGCAACTGTGATTTGATTTTAAAAGGCAGATGGTTCTCCTTAGGAGTCTCCTCAAGAGGCTCGTTTAGCTCACTTAGCTTCTTGGTAGAGAGAACACTATTTCTGCAGGTGAATAGGTTTCCACGTATAATTAGTGACAGTTCTTAGCTTTTTATTGTGGAGTTAGTTGTGACCACTTTCTAAGTTTAATAAAAGTTCAATGTTGCTTTGCAATGATTAGGGAAATTGAAGTTTTAAGGGTCCTGGTCTCCATTATTTCCCAGAATAACCTCATGAAAGGATTGTTGATTGAAATGTGGAATTATCAATAATTGAGGTTTCATCTCAAGTGAAGTGAAACCTTTTTTAAAAAAAAAAAGGTTGGTGAAGATGATATTGTGTCATTTGTGGAATATCATAAATGTTCATCTGTGATTGGCTTATATTGCCTGTTTTAAATGAAATGTCTTGTGTTCTGGGTTCTCTTTTGAGCAGTAAAAATACTTGGTCACTTAAAGCATGCAGTTTGAACAGTAATTGTTTTAAAGTTTCTAAAAGTTATAAAAGCTTCTCAGGCCCTGAATGCCTCCCCCTACTCTGCCCACCAGAAGCAGAACATCCTTGTAGAGTTCTGCAGTGTTATAAGTGTTCCCTACAAAAACCGAAGCCATCAGCTCCTCTTCGACAAGTTGGCTTTTTGAAAGCATCATAATTACAATTTAATGGTATTCTGTAAAGTGGTGCTTCTAGGCGTAATTTCAATTCTTTTTAATGACTAAATTTCTTCAAAACTTTGAAAGAAAAATATGTGTTATTTTTTTGCTGTGTCATTTGGTAAGAATGATGGCTTCTCTTCCAGAAAGTTCAAAGGATGAGAACGTATCATGGTTAAGAAAATGATCCTTAAAAACAGCATAAGCACCTTGAAAGCTCTGTGTGTTGGTGGTTATCACTATTATATTTCACATTTCCACATTAGTCAGTTGTCCAAAATCCGCATTCAGATAATGCTGACTTCATTTAAAGAGGGATGAAAGGCTAAATTCAAGTCTGTGGTGTCCATAGATAAAGGTGAAACTGTGTTTTGGTTTTGAACTATTGTGCCCACCTAAATAAAACTTCTCTGAGTAATAAAAAAATGTGTCTTAATATTCCTTGCCTTCTCTTCAGGGAAGATGTAGCAGAAGATGAGCCCTGAAATGTCTTGAGGCTCATTCCTCTCTGCTGGAGTGATAAAATTCAGTAGGCTCCATGGTACTTCTGCAAATCCAGCTGGCAGTAACTAAAGAAAGAAAGCCTTGATTGAGGGCCCACAGGTTCTGGAATCTCTAAAGCAGAAATACATGCTTTCTGATTGGGGATTGTTTGCCTGGGGTTGGAGAGGAAGGAGTACAGACTATATACTGCTAAATGTGGTGAGCCTGCCCACTTCTTTCAGGAGGGAATTTACCTTGTACAGTGGCCAATTAACACAGTTGATTGTTGTGAGTAATAAATCAGAGCCATGGCCCTGGCAAGTTGCTCAGTGGTAGAGTGTCGACCCAGTATGTGGAAGTCCCAGGTTTGATTCCCAGTCAGGGCACACAGGAGAAGCAACCATCTGCTCCTCCCCTCCCCCTTCCCCTTCTTTCTCTCTCTTCCCCTCCCACAGTCATGGCTCGATTGATTCAAGCATGATGGCCCTGGACACTGAGGATGACTCCATGGAGCCTCCACCTCAGGTGCTAAAAATAGCTCAGTTGTGAGCTTGGGCCCAGATGGGCAGAGCATCGGCGCCAGATGGGGGTTGCCAGGTAGATCCCAGTCAGGGCACATGTAGGAGTCTGTCTCTCTATTTCCCATCCTCTCACTTAAAAAAAAAAAGGGGGGGAACCATTCAAAATCTTGGTACAGTGCCTGCCATAGAGTGAGTGCTCTATACATGATAGCTGCAATTACCATTGCTTCCTCCCATTCCCTGGTTGTTTCCTAGGGAGGCACCCCAGGAACCTTGGAAGTTATATTTGTTTTCTATCATTCCATAACCTTACCACTACCTTCACAGCTTAAAGTAACACATTTATTACCTCATTTTCCTGGCTCAAGAGTCTGGACATGGCTAAACTGAGTCCTCTGCTCAGGGTCTGACAAGGCTGCAGGCAGCGTGTAGATGGGTTACATTCTCATCAGAGGCCCCAAGCTCCCTCAGCTTGCTGGCAGAATTCATTTTTTAATTGTCTGACTTCTTTTTACTGAATGTTGGCTGGCAGCTGCTCACAGTTCCTTGACATGTGGGTTTCTCTAACACGACTGCTTATATCATCAAGCCCATTAGGATGGTCTCACCTCAGGTAGGGCCTGGTCCCTCTTTTAAGGGCTTTTGCCTGATTAAGACAGGCCACTCAAAATACTCTCCCTTTTGATTAACTCAGAATCAGCTGCTTTTGGAACTTACTCATGTCTGTGAAATCCTTTCACCTGTGCCATAGTCTGTTACCTAGAAGCAAGCCACATGCCTTCTCCCTGCTTGGGGGTGGAGAGAGATTATATGGGGCATAGACATCAGGGAAACGTGGGGGCCACCCTCGGGTCTGCCTGCCATGGAAGTTGCCCTCAATCCCAGCCTCTCTGTCTCCGAGCCTGTAGTATAACCTTCTCCACCTCTTTCTGAGGCCTCTCTCTACACCCAGTGCTGTCTTGCAGCTCTGAAAGTCTCACCATGTCTAATCCATTTTCCACATTCCTGTTGGTGGATCTTTTAGAATGAAAATTAGATTTTGCCAACCCTCCTTACCAACCCACACCCACTATTTTAAATCCCCCAAGACTCTTCATGGACTTCAAGATAAAGAACAAACTTGTGTTGAGGCCACACAAAGCCCTATGTCCTGCCCACTTCCTCAAGCTCATACCCTATGGGATTAGGACTATACCTTTATGACTTCATAACCTTAATTATCTTCTAAGGACCCTATCTCAAAATGCAGTCACACTTATACCAAGATGGCAGTGGAGTAGGCAGATGCACAGACTTCCAGCTCACATCACCAAACTGAATTACAATGAATTTAGGAACAATCAGCGTGAAAAACCAACTTCGGCCTACAAGAACAGGTCTCAAAGACCAAGGAACAAAGAAGAAGCCACACCGAGCCTGGTAGAGAGCGCCATGGTGTGGTGGGTCTCTCCTGCTTCCAGGAGCGAAGTGGGGGTGAGGCTGAGAGCCCAGAAGGGCTCTCATTCCAAGGAGAAGAGTAGAAAATATCATTCACAACTTGCCTGATGACCTGGGAACAAGATGTGCTGAGAAGGCTGGCTTCTCTTCCAAAAGGAAAGTGGGGGGAGAGAGAGAGAGATGGTGACAGGCAGAGGAATGCATGGGAGGACCTGAGAAGCTGACTCATCCAGTGCAGAGGCGGCCATAGCTGGGGGAGGGGTTGGTCCCCCCACACAGCACAAGCCTAAAGTGGTTCCGGATGACCCACCTCCAAAAAGCTCTCCAGCTCCATCCAGTCAGCACAACAAGACACGACTGAAAACAGAAAGTGGGGAGAAGGGGCAGTA
Source organism: Saccopteryx bilineata (assembly GCF_036850765.1). NCBI lineage: Eukaryota > Metazoa > Chordata > Mammalia > Chiroptera > Emballonuridae > Saccopteryx > Saccopteryx bilineata. The sequence goes on along the minus strand of NC_089490.1, from coordinate 326,165,912 downwards.
ACTCAGGTCTCCCTGGAGATCTGAGATATACCTCCCCCTACTGAAGCCGAGAAAGCACCCCGCCCCGGAGAGAGGATGGTAGATCATGCCTTCAGAGTCTCAGGTTACACCCACCACATTCCTGGATACAATTTCAAATAAGCCTCCTGCTGAGATCAGTAAACAAGATTACCACTGAGTTAAGAAAACTGAGATGAAAACGAATCAAGACTTCGAAGCGGCTCTACTAGAAAAGTCAAATCTGACAGTGGATTACAAACAATAGCTGATGCCAACCCAAGAAGACCTAGAAATAACACAACTGAAAATTGGAGGCAGACAACACCAACCCTAGACTTAGCCAGCTCTACAAACAACACACCCAAACAAGGAGGGTATACACAGACAAAATGGGAAGACAGAGAAGTGCAATCCAAATAAATCAACAAGAGGAACCCCCAGAAAATGAACTGAGTGAGATGGAAATAAGCAAACTACCAGATGCAGAATTTAAAATAATGATTATTAGAATGCTGAAAGATCTTAGAACAACAATGGATGGACACAATGAGCACATAAATAGAGAGATAACAAGCATCAAAAAGGACATTGAAATAATAAAGAAGAACCAGTCAGAAGTGACAAATACAATATCAGAAAGAAAGACTACACTAGAAGCAATTAAAAGTAGGCTGGATGAAGCAGAGGATCGAATCAGTAATTTAGAATACAAGATAAACAAAAACATGGAAGCAGAGCAGCAAAAAGAAAGGAGGCTGAAAAAATCTGAGGAAACTCTAAGAGAGCTCTGTGACAACCTAAAGAGAAACAACATCCACATCATAGGTGTTCCTGAAGAAGAAGAGAAAGAACAAGGGATAGAGACCTTGTTCAATGAAATCATAGTTGAAAACTTCCCTAAATTGATGCAGGGGAAAAAAAATCACACAAGTTCAAGAAGCACAGAGAACTCCATTAAAGAGAAACCCAAAGAAATCTTCACCAAGACACATCATAATTAAAATACCAAAGTTAAGAGATAAAGAGAAAATATTAAAAGTTGCTAGAAAAGAAAAGGCTATCACCTACAAAGGAGCTCCCATAAGGAGGACATCCGACTTCTCAACAGAAACACTTGAAGCCAGAAGGGAATGGCAAGAAATATTCAAAGTAATGCAGAACAAGAGCCTACAACCAAGACTTATTTATCCAGCAAGGCTATCATTTAAAATTGAAGGCGAAATAAAAAGCTTCCCAGACAAAAAAAAAACTCAAGGAATTCATTACAGCCAAACCAATGCTGTAAAAAATGCTAAGGGGGCTATTGTAAACAACAAAAAGGGAAAAGAATATAGTAAAAGAGGAATATACCTTTAGAGAATAAAATGGCAATAAACAACTACATATTAATAATAACCTTAAATGTAAATGGATTAAATGATCCAATCAAAAGACATAAGGTAGCTGCATGGATAAGAAAACAAGACCCATACATATGCTGTCTACAAGAGACACACCTCAAAACAAAGATACACATAGACTGAAGGTAAAAGAGTGGAAAAAAATATTTCATGCAAATGGAAATGAAAAAAAAGCTGGGGTAGCAATACTTATATCAGACAAAATGAACTTTAAAACAAAAGCTATAGTAAGAGATAAAGAAGGTCACTACATAATGATAGAGGGAGCAATCCAATAGGAAGATATAACCATTATAAATATCTACACACCTAATATAGAAGCACCTAAATATATAAAGCAGACTTTGATGGATTTAAAGGGTGAGATCAACAGCAATACTATAATAGTAGGGGATTTTAATACCCCACTAACATCAGTAGATATATCTTCAAGAAAGAAAATTAACAAAGAAACAGCAGACTTAAAGGAAACACTAGATCAACTCGATTTAATAGATATCTTCAGAACCTTTCACCCTAAAACAGCAGAATATACATTCAAGTGCTCATGGTACATTCTCTAGGATAGACCACATGTTAGAGCACAAAAGCAGTTTCAACAAATTTAAGAAGGTTGAAATCATATCAAGCACTTTCTCTGATCACAATGACACGAAACTAGAAATCAACCACAACAGGAAAACTGAAAAATGGGACTATATCAAACTAAAAAGCTTTTGTACAGCTAAAGACAATATGAACAGAATAAAAAGACAAACTACACAATGGGAGAATATATTTGACAATACGTCTGATAAGGGGTTAATAACCAAAATTTATAAAGAACTTGTAAAACTTAATACCAGGAAGACAAACAATCCAATAAAAAAAATGGGCGAAAGAAATGAATAAACACTTCTCCAAAGAGGACATACAGATGGCGAATAGACAGATGAAAAAATGTTCAACATCACTAATCATTAGAGAAATGCAAATTAAAACCACAATGAGATACCACCTCACACAAGTCGGAATGGCTCTCATCAACAAAACAATACAGAATAAGTGCTGGCGAGGGTGTGGAAAAAGGTGAACCTTCCTGCACTGCTGGTGGAAATGCAGACTGGTGGAGCCACTGTGGAAAACAGTATGGAGATTCCTCAAAAAAATTAAAAATGGAACTACCTTTTGACCCAGCCATCCCACTTTTAGGAATATATCCCAAGAACACCATATTACTGACTCAAAAAAAGCAATGCATCCCCATGTTTATGGCAGCATTGTTCACAATTGTAAAGATCTGGAAATAGCCCAAGTGTCCATCAGTGGATGAGTGGATTAAAAAGCAGTGGTACATATATACAATGGAATACTATGGGGCCATGAAAAAGAAGGAAATATTACCTTTTGCAACAACATGGATGGACCTGGAAACTATTATGTTAAATGAAATAAGCCAGGCAGAGAAAGAAAAATATCATATAACCTCACTCATTTGAGGAATCCAAGAAACAATGTGAACGGAGGAGCGGAATTGAGACAGAGGAGGAATCAAAGGGACCAGAGGGAAAGGGGATGACAGGATGGGATAAACCTGAAGGGAAGGGGGGAGGGTGCTGTAGGGAGGGGGCAAGGGAGATGTTGAGGGGAATACGGGAGAGGGGCAATGCATTCGGGGCAACGCTAGAATCTATGTAAACACAGTAAATTAAATTAAAAAAATACAGTCACCCTGGGGGTTAGGGCTTCAATATATGAGCTTTGCAAAGGGTCATAATTATGTCCATAGCAGAGTGTATACCCAAGAAAGTGACAGGGTCTTGAAGAAGTATTTATATACCTATGTTCCTAGAACCATTACTCATAACAGCCAAAAGGTAAAAGCAATGCAAATGTCCACTAGTGAATGAACAGATAGAGAGAATGTGGTACATACATACTGTCCTTAGAAAGGCAATTCAGACATGCTGCAACAGGGATGAACCTTGAGGACACTAAGCTTGGTGAAATAGCCAGTCACACACACACACAACCATACATATGACGCCACTTATGTGGGGTCCCTAGGACAGTGAAATTTATAGAGACAGAGTAGAAGGGTGGTTGCTAGGGGCTGGGAGCGGGGAGAATAGATGTTGTTTACTGGGCGTAGGGTTCAGTTTGCCAGATGAAAGGGGTTCTGGAGATGCGTTGCACAACCATGTGCATGTGCTTCACACTACTGACTTGTACACTTAATAGTTTGGATGGTCAATTTTATGTTGTGTGTATTTGACCACAACAGGAAAACAGCTCTAACAGGCCGTGCAGAAAGTGCTCTGTGCCCTCTCCCTCCTTCACCCCAGGTCAGACGTTCCTCCTGTGCTGGTGACTGCTCAGGCACAGAGCTCAGCGCAGGCACTATGACAATGGCCTTCTCATCTGTCTCACCAGCTTGGGAGGCCCTCGAAGGCAGGGGTGGTGCCTTCCTTGTCCCCATATCCCCAGAACCTGGCCCACAGCCTGATACGTACCCAGACACTAAAGAATTACTTATACCTTCCCATCTCCCATGAGTTATCTTCTGAAAATGCACAGTATGGACGGGAGCATCAAAGAAGAAGGGAACTGACCTGAGGCTGATCGTCTGTCTTCACTGCAGCTCCCTCCATATTGCCCAGTTCGAGGCGGCCACATAGAAGCATCCCCTATCCTCCCATTTTAGTGACAGAGGGTGTGACTGCAGGCCTTTCTAAACACGTCTAAGTGGCTTCCCTGGCTGGTGCTCTCTCCACCTGCATTCCTGCTAACTGACATCCGAGCAGCCTCACTTCGTTTTGTAAATGTTCTAGTGTGCACCACCTTATTTGAACCCTGGCGTGGGGGCTAGTGTTGATTGAAACCGCTATATTAAGAGGAAAATGATGTCACCGTTTCTGTTCACTCTTTGTGCCCAGTCAGGAAAGAGGCTTAGTCTAGGAGGCTTCCTGCCACATTGCCACCACCTGCCACCCTGGTGAGGACAGGGGTTAGGGAGGGACCTCACGCTGGAGGCTGCTGACCTGGGCCTGCAGCTCTACACTCCCCTTCTTGACTGTGAGATGAACAATGAAGAGGAACAAATAAATGCTCCTTTGTGGTGCACTAGAGACGGCAGGCCCCTCGGGGAGAGGAGAAGCAAGGCGAGTGTGAAGAAACGGGGAAAGTCATAATACATTTTCCAAGCGCCTGTCCTGATGCTTCGATGTGTCTTTTCTCGGATACAGGGAAAAGGAGAACGAGAATGAATGTGCTGTCAGAAAACACTTCCAAATCCCCAGAAATGTAATTTGCATTACTTCAGGAAACAAAGAGTCCAATAGAACCCGAGCTTCCATGGAAACCTATGTACTGTAAAATGCAATATTCTAATAGTAATTTCAGAGGTAAAGTGACCCTAAAGATTTTAATATTCGATTCACTTATTCATTTTAAATATCAAAACTGTCTGTTACAAAGGAACTATTGTGAAGCACAGTGGCCCTGCAGCTTCTGGCCTCTTTACCATCTTTCCAAGTACTTTATAAATAATATCCTCCCTTGAGATAAGGAAGGCTTCATTAATGAAAAGAAAAAAGAAATTTCCCCAAACTTTGGCTGCTTCAAAAATGAACAACAAAAAAAGGAAGCATTAGACAGAAAAAGCATGGTTTAGACAGGCTATCCAATAGCCCATGATGAGATCCACATAAGTAATTTTACATTTTCTAGTAGCCACATAAAAAAATTAGTCAGGTGAAATTAACATACATACAGGTAATTATTTTAACCTAATTCATCCAAAATATTATTATTTGCTCATGTGACCAATATAAGAAGTATTGGGATGTTTACAATTTTATTTTGTTTTTTCTTTTTCAAGTGAGAGGAAGGGAGAGAGACAGACTCCTGCATGTACCCCGACCAGGATCCACCAGGCAACCCCGTCTGGGGCCGATGCTCTGCCCATCTGGGGCCATGCTCACAACCGAGCTACTTTTTAGTACCTGATTCAGAGGCTCCACAGAGCCATCCTCAGTGCCCAGGGCCAATATGCTCCAATTAATTGAACTATGGCTGCAGGTGGCAGGGAAAGAGAGAGAAGGTTGTTGGAGAAGCAGATGGCAGCCTCACCTGTGTGCCCTGACCAGGAATTGAACCCAGGACATCCATACACGGGGCTGACACCCTATCCACTGAGTAAACCAGCCAGGACCTGTTTACAATTTTTGATCTAAGTGTTTGATCCTGAGTGGATTTTATACTTACAGCACATCTCATTCCAGTCTAGCCTCCTGCAAAGTGCTTAGTACTATGGCAAAGGTGGCAAGGGTGTACAATGGGTTAAAGACAGTCTCTTCAATAAGCAGTGTTGGCAAAACTGGGAAGATACATGCAGTAAAATGATATTGGACCACTTTCTTACACTACATACAGAAATAAACTCAAAATGGATTAAAGACTTAAATGTCAGACCTAAAACCATGAAATTCCTAGAAGAAAATTTAGGCAGTAAATTCTTTGACATTACTCTTAGCAATATCTTTTTGGATTTCTCTCCTCAAGCACAGGAAATAAAAAATAAATGGGACTACATCAAACTAAAAAGCTTTTGCACAGTGAAGGTAACCATCAAAGTGAAAAGACAATCTACTGTATGGGAGAAGATATTTTTAAAATAATAGTCAGATAAGGGGTTAACATCCAGACCATATAAGGAAATTGTACAACTTAACATCAACTGCCACCCACCACCACCCCCAGACAATTCAGTCAAAAAAAGGGCAGGTAACCTGAACAAGACACTTCTCCAAAGAGGACATTTAGATGGCCGATAGACACAAAAAATATGCTCAACATCACTAATTAGCAGGAAAATGCAAATTGAAACCACAATGAGATATCACCTCTCACTTGTCAGAATGGCTATTATCAATAAATCAACAAGTGTTGGCAAGGATGTGGAGAAAAGGGAACCCTTGTGCACTGTTGGTAGGATTGCAAATTGGTGTGGTACTATGGACAACAGTGTGGAGGTTCCTCAAAAAATAAAAAACAGAACTACCTATGCCCTAGAAATTCCACTTGTGGGTATTTATCCAAAAAAACCCAGAACACTAACTTGAAAAGATATATGCACTCCCGTGTTCATTGCAGCATTACTAGTAATAGCCAAGATACGAAAGCAGCCTAGATGTTCAGTGATAGATGAATGGATAAAGAATATGTGGTAATTATAAACAGTGAAATGTTATTCAACTATAAAAAAGAATGAAATCATGTTTGACGGTTGGTAGTGCAGTGGATAGAGTGTCAACCTGGGACGCTGAGAACCCAGGTTTGAAACCCTGAGGTTGTCAGCTTGAGCAAAGGCTCAACAACTTGAGCACGGGCTAGCCAGCATGACTGTGGGATCATCATCATAATCCCATGGTTGCTGGCTTGAGCCCAAAGGTCACTGGCTTGAAGCCCTAGGTTGCTGGCTTGAGCAAGGGGTCACTGGCTCAGCTGGAGTCCCCCAGCCAAGGTACATATGAGAAAGCAATCAATGAACAACCAAAGTGCTGCAACTACGAATTGATGCTTCTCATCTCTCTCCCTTCCTGTCTCTCTCCCTCTAACCCTCTCAGAAAAAAAAAAAAGAATTATATCTTGCCATTTGTGACAACATGGATGGAACTAGAGAGTATTATGCTAAGTAAAATAAGTCAGAGAAAGACAAATATTGTATGATCTCATATGTGGAATCTAAAAACACAAAATAAATAAATATATGAAACAGAAACAGACCCATAGATATAGAGAACAAACTGGTGGTTGCCAAAGTGGGGGGGGTGTGTGTGGAAATTTTAAAAAATTAATGTGCTCAGCAGTCACATGTGGCCAGTGGCTACCATATAGGACAGAATAGGTCAAATAAATGTTTTACCCACGGCTGCTCCTTCCTAATGGCATGCATTTTAATGTATTTTTGCTTTGCCCATGTCTTTCTTTTGGCCTGGGGTCCTCTTCCCTTGAAATCTAAAAGATTATCTGACCCCCTCATCAAAAACGGAGGGATGTATTTTCTGCTATCTTGAAACCCAGCACATCTGAGAGTACTTACCACCTGCTCAGGAGACCTCCTCCCTTCGAAGCTGCTTCCCCAACCCACATGCTTTCTTGCCTTAATTGCTGTCAGTTTAGTTTGTTTTGTTGCTACCTGTCCTTGTTCTCCTCAAAGAGGCTATAGGCTCCATTAAGTCCTTGTCAAGTTCCTGTCTTAGTATCTTCATAGTAGATCTCTCTACCAACCTCAGTCTAGCAGGTGCCAAGCACACAGCAAGCTGGGGTGAGGTGAGGAGCTAGGAGGCAGTGAAGGCACAGGGGAGGCAATGGACTTACTTCTCTGAGAGCAAGCAAACTGCAGGTGTTCAGGGCTATTCTTCCTCCTGCAATCAAGGCCTTGATGAAGGTGGGTAAAGAAGTACCATAAGAGTGCATGCTGTAGGCCCTGGCCGGTTGGCTCAGTGGTAGAGCATCGGCCCTGTGTGTGGAAGTCCTGGGATCAATTCCCGGCCAGGGCACACAGAAGAAGCACTCATTTGCTTCTCCACCCCTCCCTCTCTTCTTCCTCTCTGTCTCTCTCTTCCCCTCCCGCAGCCAAGGCTCCATGGGAACAAGGTTGGCCCAGACGCTGAGGATGGCTCCATGGCCTCCACCTCAGGTGCTGGAATGGCTCCAGCCACAACAAAGCAACAGTCCCAGAGGGGTCCAGCATTGCCCCCTGGTGGATCCTTGTCAGGTGCATGCGGGAGTCTGACTTCCTCCCTGCTTCTAACTTTGGGGAAAAAAAAGAGTTCATGCTGTAGACCTTGCATAAGGGTTGTCCCACCAATGAGCTAGCTAAATCACACCGTCTCGCCACTCAGGCAGGCAGGAAAAAAAATGAATAATCCACTCGCCCCCTTAGAGTGGAGGACAACTCCGGATTGTATGGGCCAGCTTCCCCACCGCAGGCCTGTGGTGGGGGGACGCTCACGACACTGGAGTCAGAGGAGAAGCAGAATCCAATCTCTACTTTCCTGGTCAGAGGTGTGTGACTACCTTGTGCCTCAGGTCTTTCATCTGTAGATGAAAATAATTAGAGACCTGCAGGAAATGGAAAAAATAGTACAGAAAGGTCTCCTCTACTCTTCACTCAGCTTCCCCCAATGGTAACATTGTATATAATTATAGTGCAATATTAAAACCAGGAAATTGACATTAGTACCATCTATAGACTACTCGGATTTCACATGTGCTCATTTGTGTATATGTGCACAGTTCCATGAAACTTCATCACGTGCATAGATGTGTGTGACCGTAACCACAATCATAACCAGAAAACAACTCTACTCCTACTTAGTCAGGCCCCACCCTCTGGCAACCACCAATCTGTTCTCCGCTTCTAGAATTCTGTCATTTCTAGACTGCTGTAGAAATGGAATCGTACAACACACAACCTTTTGAAACAGCCTTTTTTATTTCAGCATAATGCCCTGGACATTGGTCCAAGTTGTTGCATGTGTCAATCGTTTCTTCCTTGTTATCGCTAAAGAGTATTCTACACAAGCTTGTTCTGAGGATCCCACAGAAGAGCACAAAGGCAAGCTACTTGCCTGGCGCTCCGTCCATGTTAGGTCATCTTTTGTGGTGGCTGATTCTGAGCTTTTGCTGAAATGAAGGTGGACACAAGCTCGGGGCAGCGACTCCCACTGGCCATGAAGTCCCACCCCCACTCAGTCTGTCTCTGCTGAATAAAGCCCTGTGGTCAGAGCTCATCCAGTCCACTCCTTCCTTTTAGAGCCTAGGAGAGTAAAGCCCAGAGAGAAGACGAGGTCGAGAGTGGAAGACCCCAGGTGACAGTCTCCCAGCCCGGGCCTCCCTCTCAGGTAGGATAGTAAGAAGCTAGGAAAATTCCTTGGCGCGTAATATGGGGAAACTGAGACAGACAGCTGAACAAACTGGCTGAGCAGTGTACAGCCAGATACCGAAGGTCACCTCCCCAGAGGTGACGTCTAGGCCTCAGTTGTATTTCAGCTCCATGCCCAGAAAAGCAGCAGAACCAGGACCAGCTGTGGTGACCACTGACCCCCTTGCCCTGGGGCTGACCCATCAGTAGAGACCATGCCCTGAAAAGGCACACTTGGAAAGCTGATGAGTATTCCATTGCGATCCTCCCCTAAAATCTCCCCTAAACTCCCTGCCTTTAAAACCCTCAAAACAAAGGACCCAGCACACACTCTCCCTTCTGGGAGCATGTGGCACCTGCGCATTCCCCCTCTTCTCTCTCCCCAGGAGACTTAGTCAGGGGAGCAGTGGGCAGTGGCAGCTCATCCTGGGCTAACCCCTGAACCTGCCTCCAGGCCTCTTTTCTCCGACTTCCTAGTACAGACCCATCTCTTTCCCACGGGGTTTCTGGAGAGCCACACAGCCCCGCCCAGGCTCTCCTGTTGCTTCTTCCAGTCTAAGCCCTCCCTTGTTTCACCGTCCCCAGCTTTAATAAACATACTCTCAAAATCACCTGGTCCCATGGTGTGAAATTTTTTCCTGCACAAAGTCAAGAACCCACACATTACTGGCTGGCCCTCGGGAGACCCAAAGGGCTAAGTCCCGTTCCCTGTAACATTTCCACTCTCCTGTGCCTGCTTCCAGGCTTGCTTGCAGCCCGAGCCAGGTGGTTAATCCCCGTGCAATCCAGGGACGTCTTCGTTCAGCTGGGAAACTGGGCTTCTCACCAAGCTGCTGAGTCACCGCTGAGCATTGATGGAGTTGGGGCGGGGAGCCAAAGATGGTTGGATTTTCCCTGAATACAAAGCTCTGGTGAGGAGCCTTCATGACCAAACTACTCAGCCCCAAACAAGGTGGCATTCATTCACTCAACAAAGGCCTTTGAAACTCCTACTGTGGCCAACGATGGGTATATAACGTTGAACAAACCAAGAGGCCCTTCGCCCCATGGAGCTTCCTGGAAGGGATGGCGGCGAAAGGGGAGTGGGGAGGCCCAGCAAGATGCAGGCTTTGTTTCCAACTATTTCGCTTCTCTGAGCTTTCTGCCCAGTGAGGGGCTGCGACTTAACTAGCCTGTAAATGCTCATTAGCTCACTAAATCTTCACCAGTCAGTGAGAATTTCCCTTAGTTTGGGGGTGGGGGACGTGGTCAGTGGTTAAAGAAAGGGTGCTTGCAACAAGCTGCCTGAGTTCGCCTCAGGGCCGCCGCTGATGCTGTGAGAGCTTGGTCCCTGATTTCCTCCCTGTGACGGGAGTCCTGAGGTTCAGGTGGGGAGTCAAGTAGATCGTCTAATTAAAGGCCCTGAACATAGTGGCAGCACACAGAGAACACTCAATCCTTTAAAACAATGTCTAACAGCATTTTCTTTGTTCACAAGGCAAAGTACGTTTGAAAACTAAAAAATCCCCAAACTTTTGGAGCATAATAAAAAGTTGGGGTATATTGAAAAAGTTCAACTTGGGCTTTGATCAGAAAAATCTGGTTCAGCACCTTAGCTCTAATACTTACTTACAAGAGGTGACCGTGGGGAAATCACTTAAAATATTTTTCTCTGTGCCAATATCTGCCTCTTGGGGCTGTTGTGAGGACTTAGTGAGATAATGCGCCTGGGGTCAGGAACCAAGGTCTTGCTCAAAAGGAGCTCAACAAATAGCAGCTATTATCTTATCTCAAATAGAACCCACTCACAACAGCTGAGCGCAAGGGAGAGTCTTTATAGAGCCCAGTGGTGGAACATTCAGTGGGATAAGTATTGTGGGAAGGTCATTTCTAAGAAAAGAAAACCTCCATGTTTTCCAAAAGACAATAGCTTTGTCACTGGGCCCAACTGAGTAGCAGCAAATACCGGGGAGGGTTGTGAGAGTGATGGGTATTTTCAAAACTACTCAGGAATATCCCTGACTCAGAGAGCCCCCACAGATAAACCAGATGGGCCCTGTGGGCGTGAACCTCTGAGCATCTGGAGCTGCTGCAGAAGCTGCCCGGCCAACCCCGCCCCCAGGCCCATTGTGCACCTGGGTGGGCGCTGATGGAAACTGTGCAGTTCATCTCAGCGCTCTTGTTCCTGGGCTTGGGCTCTGGCCCACCCCTTCCCAGCCTCACCACTGAAACAGGCTCCTCTTAGACTCTCCTCCCCCTTTCTATATTTTTCTTTATTTTATTTTTTATTTTAAAACTAAAGATGATGTGGCCCTGGCTGTTGACTTAGTCAATAGAGCGTTGGCCCAGGTTTGATTCCTAGTCGGGGCACACACATGAGACGCAACCATTTGCTTCTCTTCCCCTCCCTCTCCCCTGCTCTCCCTTTTCCCCTCTGGCAGCCAGTGGCTTAACTGGTTCAAGTGTTGGCCCCAGGCACTGAGGATAGCTCATTTGGTCCAAGCATCGGCCCCTGACAGGGGTTGTCAGGCGGATCCCAGTGGGGGCGCATGCAGAAATCTGTTTCTCTATCCCCTTCCTCTCACTTGAAAATAAAAATAAAGATGATGCAATTTATTCATCATATTACATATTCATTTCCAAAAAAAAAAAAATGAGACAATACAGAAATATATGAAGTCGAAGTCCTGCATTCACTGCTATCTCTCCCAAGCCCTGTCCTCTGCCCTGTGGGAGTCACAGCCATGGCGTGGTGCCTGTCCATCTCATCCACCTTGGGTGCCGACACCCCACATGGAGCTGTGGCTGTCTGTGGACACCTGCCTTGTTTTGCCCACCTAATGATTTTGGGACTGAATTGTTCAGGAAGAGAAAGAACATCATAATTTTCTAACATATTTTTCTATCAACATATAACATTTTAGACATTACTGGCTTGAGATTATTTTTCAAGAAGATTTAGAATGGGTTGAGCGTGTGGCCCTGAAGACTGACGGACTGGCTCCTCGTTGTGGTTTTGCTGCATGAACTTCAGGGAGTTCTTCAGCCTTCTTCCAGCTCAATGTTCAACTGAGAAATGGGGATAATATCACCTAGCTCAGAGGACCAGTGTCAGGACTAGACGAGGGAACACATGCAGGGCGCCTGTGCCTGGCACAGCGAAGCCTAATGTGAGTTCTCATTCTTTTATTAGAGTTCATTGTGTTTGCCTCACAATTCAACTCCCAGACAGTAATCTTTTTCTGTGTTTTCAGTTTCTTAGTGGTTGTCTCTCAGTAAGAATCTATCCAATACACAGACTTAAAAAGGAGCCTGGTGAATTTAGGCTGCTCATGATCTAGATGGCTTTAGGCGACCCCTGTGTTTTGGTCGTACCATCCCCGCTGGGGTCACGACCCACAGGTTGAGAACCGCTGATCTAGAATCTAAGCCCAAAGTAGTCAGGTCTGGTGGGTGGAACTTACCAGCAGGTGTGTACATGTTTTCCTGGCTAGAATGGTGATATATATGTTCTCAGGGCGAGAATTTGGAACATATACATGGAAAATAAAATAAAAATTAACTAATATGTGTGACTTAACCAGGCCATTTGACAAGTTATGGTTGTTCATTTATCACATGTCAAGCACTGTACCAAATACTTTATAGGCACTAATTTATTTGATACCTGTGAGGTAATAGAAAGAATATGAATATACTAGAAAGCCCAGCGGTCATACGAAATGACCGCTGTACTAGATATTATAAATTGTCATTAAAATGATTTGTGTAAAGATGTCTGCTAATTCAAACTGAATTACCCGGGGCAGGCAGCGAGGACGCCCCTTTGCTTACTGCCCCACGGGGTTTCCCCCTTCTACTTGCTTAATTGCTTAAAGTAGAGTGCAATGAAGGAAACCACTGGCGGTACATTTCTTAAGAGCCACCACTAGCTCAATAAATAAAGGTGATTTAAATAATAAAATGTTAATTCACATGTCAAAGATCTCTTTGTACACAACATTTCTTGTGTAGATCTTTCCATCATTTTTAAGCTCGCCTTGCAGAGGATCATCAATTATTTTTAATTTTACATCCGTTCTTTCACGAACTCTTGAACAGGCAACATAAAGTTGACCGTGTCCAAATGCAGGCTCAGGTAAAAAAAATGCCAACACGCTTAAGCGTTTGGCCCTGAGACTTATTGACGGTCATAGCAAAGGCAAGTTTTATAGGAAATTGTCTACATCTCAGTTGAAACGGCAACCCTGTTTGAGATGGAGCCAAATCAATTCTTGGAATGACATGTATTTCACCTTTAGAGGAGCCAATCAAAGACTTAGCTATTATGACATTATTTTTCAATTGGAGAACCTCTAGTCTTGTACCATTGCAAAGACCCCTTCTGGTGTTAAGATTTCTTAACAGCATAATAATTGCTCCAATCTTTAACCTCAATTTGTGAGGTGGCATGCCAGAAGGTGGGACTATTTGAATGCCGTGGCAACTTCACCCCATTGGCTAGTACAGTTACACAAGCAACCAATAAGCTATTGGCAACAAACAGACACTTAAGCTGCATATAATAAAGATATATTGGTCTCTGCTCCTGGACCCTGACACAGGGTCCCTGAAACTCTTCCTGATTTCCTAAATGATCAAGCACTAAGAGTATTTTTTGTTCTAGCATTTGGTCTTTCACCCCAGTTCCTGACACAGGAATTCTGAAACCCTCGTTATTTCCCAGGTTATAGGAGTGCCTTTTGTTTCAATGAGGTGACTCTGGGTGGGCTCCTGGAGGAGGCTGGCGACCGGAAAGACCACACCATGATTAGAAACTTGGGATTTTCCTCCCTACCCTACCCCCATTCCCTAGAGAGGGGAGAAGGCTGGAAATGGAGTTAATGATCTGTTGTGCCTATGTGATGAAGCCTCCATAAAAATTCCAAAACAGGTTTTGAAGAGCTTCCGGGTTGCTGAACACATTCACATACCGGGAGGGCAACGTACCCCAGCTCCACAGGGACAGAAGCGCCTGTGCTTGGAATCATCCAGACCTTCCCCTATGCATCCCTTCAGGTGGTCACTCATCTGCATCTTTCATCACATCCTTTAACACATTGGTAAATGTGAGTTTCCTTGAGTTCTGTGAGCTACTCAGACAAATAAAGGAATCAGGGTAGGGGGTCAGGGGGAGCTCCAATTTGGAGCCAACTCAGACAGAAGTTATGGGTAACCTGAGGACCAACTACCTGCAGTTAGCTTCTTCAGGGGGAGGGGCCATCTCGTGAGACGGAGGCCTTAACCTGTGAGATCTGGTGCTGTCTCTGGGTAGACAGAGTCAGACTTGAGTTAGATCATAGCACACCCGGCTGGTGTCACAGAGAATTGCTTGTTGGGGGGGAAGTCCTCCACATAGTTGGTGACCACAGTGTCAGTCGTGAAGTGTTCTGTGTGGCAGTAGAGAGTGTTCTGTGTGTCTAGCCAGGAGGAGAACGGGGCTTCCTAGTACAGCGCCTATAACCACTGTATGGAATAGGCGCTGTCGGTCCCAATTGAACACACGTGGGAAGTGAAGCTCGTAGAGGCTAATTCACCCCAAACCAAACAGCTTTTGAAGGCGGAAATGGAATTTGGGTTCCAAAGGCTTGCTCCTGCCCATCATGTTGGGCCCGTCCTCTTCTTTGGAAGGTGAGACCAGGGGTTCTGGCCACAGAACCAGCTTGGCATCATCCCTTCATTTCTTCACTAGACACACACGTGACCTGCTTCACCCTGCAGCTGGCACAGTGACAGATACTTGGGGGTGGGGGGATCAGGCCCAGTCTTCACCCTGGAGAGCTCACAGCCTTGTAGCAGAGGGACAGAGTGTGAGGCAAGTCCCACACATTTTGACAAGGGCCATCGAGGACTATGGTAAATACCCCAGGGTATTGTTTAGAAACTCAGAGAGGAGAACTTCACAGAGTTTATTTTTGGGTTGATTGAGCCTAGAAACATGGCTTTTAATTTACCAGATAAAGAAGCCGGCACAGCGGTGGCATTCCCGTGAGGGGACTGTGAGAGCAAAGGCGTAAAGGTATCAGAGATGAAAGTCTGCAGCCTGTGCTCACGGGAAAGAGGAGCAGGCTGGACTGTCTCCTCAGCCCCCTCCATGCTCTGCAGCCCCCAGGACAAGCCAGCAGCCAGGCCTCAGACACACAAGGACAGCCCTAACCCTCACAGAGCTCGCCACCACATCATGAGAAGGGACATGCGCCCATGTCGTGGAATGAAGACTTGGTGTCAGTGAGGGAAGCCTCCTTGCCCAGTGAGAAGCCCCACCTGCACGAAGCACCTGCGTGGTGGGCACTTCGCTACAGCGTTTCCTATGAACGGACTGATTCCTCACCACACACCTGCAGATAGGTTCACACCTTCCACAGATGGGGAAATGGAGTCCTGAGAGCACCGAGTCACACTGCGAGGACCTGCTCCCAGGTCACCTTAGCATTAACTGTAGCCAGAGGACCACGTGCATCAGACATGTGGGTGGGCTTGCTGGGCTTCTCTGCAGACCCACTGAGTCAGGGCCTTTGGGGTGGTACTTGGATGTACATTTATTATGCCTCCCCGGGGACTTTGAAGCATGCCAACACCAGAGAGCTCCCACCTTGGGCTGTGCCCTGGACGCAGGGAAGGAAGAGGGGAGGCCGCACAGTCCACGGAGACCTATTGTTTAGGAATATGATGAAGCTTTCAGGAGCCTTAAGAACAATGAGGGTCCCCAAGGATACTCCCTACCTAGGACCTGCCGGAGGCCTGTTGACCCTGCTGTTCTCATACACATATCTGTAAGTGCCTTCACCAGTTCCCAGACAAGACAAGTCCTCTGTGCTCTGCAGAGGCACTTGCCTTCACAGAACCCATGAGGCAGCCCCCGTGAGCTGGTCCAAGGGCCATGCATCCTGCCAGCCCTGTGACCATACCTCTGGCTTCTAGCAGAGCCCACTCTGAACTCAAGGCTACTTACTGATAATGTGGCAGGTCATCCTTAGTGGGCAAGGGACCAAAGGGGTCAGAAACACCCTTTACAAGATGTTATAGGACTGGTGTCATCTCACTTTTCCGGGAAGAGAGGGCTGATTATGTCTATTTTTACAGATGAGGACCCGACACAGGGAAGGGGGAGGCAGAGGAGAGGGTAAGAGAGGCAGCATGGACAGGAAGTTGGGAAGCCGTTAGCCATCACCTAAGTGGTCAGTCACTGTGTAGATAAATAGAGTAACCCATTTTCTGCAGGGCAGGGCTCAGAGCACTAGCAGAAGGCCAGGTCCAGAGAAGGTACCCCAAAATGATATCACTGTAATTATTGTCTGATCATCCAGATGTTTCCTGAGTGCCTCCTCTGTGCCAACCACTGCCCATATTATTACTGCTCATCCTCAATGTCACAGCACCCCCATTGGCCTGCAGGGGATAGAGACCTGGTGAGGGGCTATACCACAGCCTCTAGAGGGCTCTGCCACCCAGGTGAATGCAGCCTCAGGACCAGCAGATTGGAGTGATAGCCTGCCCTGCTGCTGACTAGCTGTGTGGTCTTGGACGACCACCAGGCCTCCGAAACGAAAGTGCCCTTCTCCCCATTTAAAATCAAGAGGATGAAGCTTGAGCCGTGGGAACACAGACTTGAAACTTGCCTGACAAGAATTCAGGCTCCCAACTTCCCCCACATGAGTGTTTCCGGGAGGCTCCCGCCTGGAGCCCGGATCTCCGTGTGGTGTGCGTGGAGAGTGCGGATTCCTGGCCCCTCCAGGTCACTGATGGGTTTCGGTGGTGCTGGGGTAAACCACATTCTCCCCTGCTCTGCAGGAGCCCGGAGAGTTGGCTCTCCAGACAGCTCAGTTCCAGTTCTAAACAGACACCTGCAAGGCAGTCACCACCGCAGTCATCGTCACCGGGAATGCAGCTGGCAAAGGCCCTGCTCATGACAGCTGATGGGGAGAGAGCTGCCCCTGTGGTGGGCATGACTCTGTGGCTGCAAGGAAGTGACCGAGGCACCCAGCACTGCTGTGGGTCAGTGGCCACAACAGAAGACCAGGTTCCAGGCTTTCCTCCTGAGAATCTTACCTACTGCCCAGTGAGAAAGGACTGGAAATTACATCAGAGCTGCACTGTGGGTAGGTAGATTTCAATTTTTTTAAATTTATGTTTAAGTTATAAATACATTAAATTCACCATTCCTTCCAGTGTGCTCAATTCTCTTCAATCACTGTTCTGCCTGTAAAATCTCTAGTGGAGTACCGTGATGTGAGCTTGAAAGATCTCTGGTAAATACCTGTCACTGTGTGTGAGGGGTGCCTTCATCCCTGTAATCTCCATCAGACCCACCTCCGGCTGCCCCAAATTTACATGCAATTTGTGTCAGAGTCAGTATGCCTGATATATAAATGCAATGTCATGACAAAACCCAAACCCACTATATGGCTACCCTAATACCTCTTCTATAGACATTCAGGAGCTGCCAAGGTTCCTATTAAGATACCTGGACACAATGGACCAGCTGGTGACTGTGTAGTTCAGAGCAGTGAGCCATAGCTCAGAATGATGTCTATCACCTTTCTGAATCACAGCCACCTCTGGTCCCGCAGATCTGGGAGCTGACCACATCCAGACCACAGCCTGGCCCAGGTCACCCTGTCTCCATATTGTGGATCCCCATCCACCTCCCTCTTCCAAACTGCTCAGTTGGGCTCAGTTGCAACATGGGGTTGAGTTTATAGGTGACCCTCAATAACTTCTTGTTGA
The DNA here is from genome assembly GCF_036850765.1 of Saccopteryx bilineata. Taxonomy (NCBI): domain Eukaryota; kingdom Metazoa; phylum Chordata; class Mammalia; order Chiroptera; family Emballonuridae; genus Saccopteryx; species Saccopteryx bilineata. Next base: position 326,147,858 of record NC_089490.1, on the reverse strand, counting down.
TTGACTGATTGAATAATTCTGTTGTTATGGGAAGCACCAGATTCTAGTGCAACTAACTGTGGGACTCCTTCCTGACTTTATGCTAAAAACAAAACTAAACAAAAAAACCTGCCACTGGGTTTCTTTCTCCTCCAGGTGCCACCCCATCTGGGTCAGGAGGAGCAGCTGCAAACAGAACCCCCCAAGAAAGGTGCGGGTGGTGGTCAACCCGAGTCAGTTAAACAGCGAGAGGGGTGAGGGGCCAGGAGGGGCACAGGCCACTCCACTCTTGTAAGGCTCTTGGATAGAAAATGAATAGCAAAACAATATTACATAAATTGGGGGAAAGCTTAAATGTTTACATTGAATGAATGATCACTTTCAGTACCAAAAATACAATGCAAAATGACTACAGGAATTCTAGAAAATATTAATTCGAGGGGTCTGTAGACTCTGTGTCCAGAAACTAGTCACAAGCATGCCTGATGAATATCTTCTTCTCAGAAAAGCTCTGCGATTATATTAACAACCACTTTGGACATAGCATCAGTAGTCTAAATGTGTGGTCCTTCGTGAATGAGCCACTCAGGTGATCCCTTCTGGCCCCAATAAACCCTTCTAGGCATGGAGAAAGTGCTTTAAAAAACATTAGTGATTTTAAGCACCATCATAATGTCTACAGCGAAGCTGAAACCATTACAAAACTCACTGTGCATTGATGGAACACCTGGCACCCTCGGGCAGCACAAACGTGATCGACCTACCTGCAGACCAATGCCTAAGTCTTGGCCTCCCAGACTCTGTGCGTCGATGTAACCAGCATTTGCACTTCATGACTTAGTTCAAGTGGCAGCTCCTTTTTGAACAGGCCCCCAATTACCAGCTCAGAGCTGGTAATGCTCCTGTTCATGCTCCCTGTGCAATTTGTTCATACCTCTGAGCAACAGCCATCAGTATCGTTCACCAGATGTTTCCAGTTCTCCCTCTGCCCCCTTGGAAGTAAATGTAGACTTGTGAGTTTGACAAATCATACTGGGTGAAAGTGATGTGCTCATTAAGAGCTAATGAGGAGTGTCGCTTTCCTTCTGCCACAGCAACCAGCAATGTTCCAGACACTGGCTGTCTGCCTGAGCCCTGGACTGAGCACACGTAGAGGTCATGGACATAGAGCATGAGCTCTGCCCTGAAAGACACTGAATGATGGGAGCTATTTGCTACTTCAGCATTAACTAGCCTGCACTGATTAATATAGTCTATGTTAGACTCACTACATTGTAATAATTCTGCTTGTATGTTTATCTGTCTTCCTAATCATGAACTTTGTAAGGGCAAAGACTATGTGTTAGTCTTTCTTTGTGTGGGACTGTGCTACTCCTTTCTGGTTCTGGAACTCCCAGCACAGTGACAGCCCATATACGACAAATATATATATATATATTTGAAATAAGGTCTTCATGTTCCATTTTATTTCTTTCTTCTCATGGTCCTTTATCACAGGAGATCATCTACCACCACCTCATGGATTATTCCCACATCTTCAGCACCTCTCCTGGTTGTTTCAGACATCCATTCATCCACCCACCTGTCCTCTCATTAATACATATACTCATTTATTCCTCAAATACTGTATGAGTATCGACTATGTGTCAGATACTTGCTCTTGACTGGAAATAAGGAAATGTATAAAATGTAGATCTCAGTCTAATGAGCAAAACAGACAAGCAATCAGCTGTGGAAAATGCATCATATAGCAAAAAATTATTCTTTTTAACACAAGGGGTATTAAAAAAAATTTTAATAAAAAAAACCCTTTGAGTTTGAAAAATATTGCTGTAGTCTAAACTCTTTGTTTTTCAGACAAAGAAGCTGAGGCCGTGCTGGGCCAGGGAAGCAGCCCCTTGCCTAGTGCCTTCCCAGTATCTTGAAAACCATGAAGAGCTGACCAGACCAAGGAAGGCCCAAGCTCCTCAGCTGGGCTCTCCAGCTCGCCTTGCTTAAGGCAACACAGAATGTTTTTGTGAAAATTAAAAAGCAAGAACCAAACTGAGTAAGCCTAGAGCCACAGCATTAACAGACTGTGTGTACCTCTCATGAAATGCTCCCGGGCTCCGGTGTCTGACCTTATTCTCCCTGAGTCATGATTGCCCTAGGGCCAGAAAACAAGTGGCTGGGCCAGTTGTGTCTCACTGTGCTGGGGTTGTAGGGTTGGAGAAGCTGGACAAGCCACGACCTTTTCCCCCTGAGGAAGCCAGGTGACCTAGAATATGGGCTTTTGCCTGGACAGATTTGGGTTCAAATTCTGATTCAGTCAATTAATAAGTGTGTGCTATTGTGCCAGTATTTCAACCTCTTAGACCCTCAGTTTTTTCATCTATAAAATGGGGAGAGTTGTTGGGAAGATCCACTGAATAATCTGCATAAGGCTTAGAGGTTCATGGAAATCCACACTGTATGGCAGATGTTCTTGTTCCCAAGGCCACGGCTAAGTCAGATAACATATGCAAAGTGCTTATGCCAGCTGATGCTTGATATAAATTAGTCATTGTTTTCATTATCTAATATTAAATACAGAGCATGACATTCATAAAAAGCGTGCTTTAGATTCGAGTATGCCTAAATCAATACCCAAGAACAGAATATTTTAGGCCTGTAGAGAGCTTCATGTGCTTTTTTTCCTTGTGCAGAATGGAAGTCACTAAGGAGACGTGTTTTCCTGGAAGCTCATCACAGATTCCAGTAGATTTCATTTAGATGAACCGCTTGGCTTGAGGAAGAGATGTGGATTACAGCCTGGCAGCTCCTGCGCACAGCTAACCAAGCCTATGAGAACAGCGAGGTACCAAAATCTAACACAAACGATCTACTGCACTTCACCTGGGGTTTACAGACCCCTGAAGCCCAACTACCCAAAGGAATCACTTCCTGTGAACCATCAAAAGGACGTGCTAAAGATCAACTTCGGACAATTCCGAACCAGAGCCAGGCGAGACGGGGATGAGCAATCTCCCAGCTTCCAAGACATCTGCAGCCACAAAATGAACACAACATCCAGAAACAATCTTGCCAAGAGACTGGAATTAGCTGCAGGGGAAAAGACTTGGAATTGTTTGACAAGCGAAGACATTTTAAATCTCTTCGGGTCTCAGAATCAAGGTGTTGCTCCAGGCCAGGTCTGCCCCCCTCCTGTCAGGAGCAGGGCAGGTGGAGACGGATGGTGGAGGGGGAGCTCCGTGTGAGCCTGGGGCCTGGGCTGGGGCTGTGCGTGCTTATAATTTGAAAGTTGAGGGAAAGGGGAGGACGTGGGTGAGGCATGTGGAAGTCGTGGAGGGTCCACAGTGCCCAGTGGCATTCAAAGCAGCCATCTAAAACAAGGTGACATAGACAACTTTGAACCTAGGGTTTTTCTAGAGCTGCCATCTTCCTCTTAATGCAAAAGGTCCTGCTGTGAGTCTTCCATTTGAAATATGAAAAGGCAGAGGTCCAGTGGGGTTATTATTTCTCATGATCTGAAAACCAATGGACTCATGGTCTTTAAAGGCACTGGGTTTGCCCCATTCTAAATCCTTTCAACAGTTTTGAAGTTGACACTGTTAAGTTACATCACTATGTGTCCATTCACTCATCAACAAATATGGATTATTACTGAATGCCTTCCTTCTTGAAATGTCAAAACCCTGTCTCCCACGCCCATATAGTGACACCTCCCACTTCCATTCTTCTTGTACCTCCTTTTCTTTTCTCCCTAGGAATTTCCTGATGGCAAGCACTGTGGTATAATTTATGCAATAGCCTCAATTTGTGGATGTGCTGTGTATTTTTATTTACAGCTTTATTTGCTTTCATGTGATGTGATAGACAAAAACAAACGGAAAAACAGAGACCTGAATTTGAAGGTTGGTGCTGCTGCATGCTGCATGATTTACAGCCTGTTCTCAGAGCCCAGAGGCTGAATCCCATTACACCCTTTAAACCACTGTTAGACACAGCTGCTGCTTCAGCCGCCTCCTCTCCGGAGCCGTCTCCTCCGCTGCCCAGGAGCATTCCTGATTCTCTGTGTAGCCTCTTCAATCCCTTGTCTGTCTGGAGTGAAAATAGGAAGTGGGCAAATGTGAACAGTTGAACCAGTGGTTCTTACCGTAACCCCTGGACCACCACCAGCAGGGAGCTTGTTAGAAATGCAAATCCTTGGTCCCCAACCCACACCTGCTGAATCAGAAACTCTGGGGCAAAGCCAGCTATCTTCACCAGCTATTTTAACAAACATCCAGGTGATTCTGAGGCTTGAGAACAGCTGGCTCAGACCACTGTATAGTATGGAAGGCACCAACGGTTGGTGATAAGTTAAACACCTATATAAAATTTCTGTTTAGCCAGTCTAAGCTGATGAGAGCTGAGGATCTGAATGTCCTTGAGGGCTCTCCCCACAGGTTATTACTGCCCACTTCTCACTTTTCTGAGGCGGTGGGGGGTGGGAGTGGGGGGATTTCAGAAGAGGAAAGTCCTTTTGAGAAGAAAATAACAGTCTAGTTGTCCACAATCTCACCACTCATGTTTCCCAGTGTTCTTGGGAACATTAAGGATTTTGTGCTCTCTGTATCTGCCCTCTCAGTGATCTACGAACAAACGAAAATCAGTTATTTTCCCACAAAGAGATGAGGATGTGCTTTACATTAAGAGTGGAGTCTTAAAAAACTATTCTTTGAGATGTTGCATTATTATTTCACGATAAACTCACTGAGGGAGGAAGGGGAAGGAATGAGGCACTTCTGTTCACAGATGGAAAGCAGCTGGGAGATTTCTATTCTGCCGCCTGTGTTTTCCGGAGGATCTACCCCACCCGGGAGGAGCTCCGTCAAGGTCAGCCGCTCACATTCCCCTGTTTATCTGTCTCCTCCACATGATTCCAGAAGCAAGACCACGTCAGGGGCAGGGTTTAGAGGTGACTGACAGCGACCATTGGAAAGTCAACAGCAGTGAAAAGCCAAGAAGTGAGGCAGATCCACTGCATATGTTCACAAATAAATGCCAACAGCACAGAAAACACAGGAGCTGTTTATCTCTCTCTCTTTTGCTTTCAAATATAAAAGTAACTACAATTTTTAAATGTCAAAAGAGAAAAAAATGAATCTTTCCTTTCAAAAGCCGACTTAGTGGCTACTGTAGACTTTTCATGAGCTGTTCAGTGTCGGGCCGCTCGTGCTCTGTGTGGATGCATGCCTTGGGTTTTGTAGGCAGTCTCTCAGCTTTAGCATTCATGCATTTTCCCCAGGTTGTTGTCAGGAAAAGCCTGCAATCTCATTAGAAGCTTGCCCTAAAATTTCAGAATGTCAGAGCTATATAGTACTTTGTGGATCATCTTCTTAAGGAATTCTTAAATATCCCGCCAGAAATGGGCTTCAGGAAGTTTGTGTTGCTTCTGAAATTATTTGCAGAATTCACTGTATGTGCACCTTCCTAGGGATGGTGGTATTCTTGTCTCATCAGACCCTGAAAGCAGTTTAGAACCCCAAAAGTTATCTATTCTTTCTGTAAAGGTCAGTGTGTGTGGCCACAACTCTGGGAGAGAGGAAGGGATTCAGTCAGATTATAACAGCCCTTAGAGTTGTGCAGTACATACCCATGGATGGTAAGCCTGAATTCTGTTCTATACTCATTTTATAGTTGGCACTGTAATTAAGAGAAAGTTCGTTCTGCTCATCACATAACAGCCAAGAATTTGAGTGACAGGAAGCTGGGGCAGAGAAAGACACTTTATTTGGAAAGCCAGCAAGCCTGGAAGATGACTGATTATTTTATTATTTTATTACAGCACCCAAGGTCTGGGAAGTGATGTGCTCTTTCTTGCTTCTATAGCTCCTTGAATACATTTCTTCCATCACACTTAGATTATATTGGAATAAATTTAGGAGGTATATCTGTCTAGTTCTAGGATTCAGTATTAAGTAACCCACTGGCCCTGGCCCTGGCCAGTTGGCTCAGTGGTAGAGTGTCAGCCCAGCATGTGAAAGTCCCAGGTTTGATTCCCAGTCAGGGCACACAGGAGAAGCAAACATATGCTACTCCACCCCCCCACCTCTCTCTCTCTCTCTCTCTCTCTCTCTCTCTCTCTCTCTCTCTCTCTATCTCTCTCTCTCTCTTCCCTTCTCACAGCCATAGTGCAAATGGTTTGAGCAACTTGGCCCCAGGCACTGAGGATGGTTCTGCGGCTTCCACCTTAGGCACTAAAATAGCTCGGTTGCCTGAGCAATAGAGCAGTAGCCCTAGATAGGCAGAGCATTACCCCATAGGGGGCTTACAGGGTGGACCCCTATAGGAGTGCATGCAGGAGTCTGTATGCCTCCCTGCCTCTCACTTAATAAAAACAAAACAAAACCTGTTGCCTGTCCAGGCGGTGGCACAGTGGATAGAGCAATCAGCCTGGGACACAGAGGACCCAGGTTTGAAACCCCGAGGTCGCCAGCTTGAGCATGGGCTCACCAGCTTGCACAGGGTAGATGGCTTGAACACAGGATTATGAACTTGACCCCAAGGTCGCTGGCTTGAGCAAAAGGTCACACTGGCTTGGCTGAACCCCCTCCATCCCAGTCAAGGCACATATGAGAAAGCAATCAATGAACAACTAAAGTGCCACAATGGAAGAATTGATGTTTCTCATCTCTCTTATTTTTTGTCTGTCTGTCCCTGTATCTCTCTCTCTCTCTCTCTCTCTTTCTCTTTTGCAAAAAATAAAAGAAACCCACTGTTGCACATACTGTCATATTCTCCAATGTCAGCTTTGTTACTAACAAAACTGATATTTTATTCTCCTGAAGACTGACTCCTTTCTATTTTCAGTTGATTCCCAAAATAATGTAAAGAAGAAAAATGCTACATATTTCTCCTAAACTCTAAATATGTTCATGAAGAGCCAATCAACAATTAATGAGTAAAAGGAGTATAAATAAACAGTTGTATGAGGCAGTAAGAACTAGACTAAAAACCCAAAGGAAAAACCAATACCTTTTCTCATCATAGCTGCTGGAAATATTTCCCCTAAGGGTGTTTTTGTATGTTGTTGTTTCTTTATTTAGAAACCTCAGCTCCCTCTTCTATTAATCTTACAAGAACTTTTATTAGTTTTAATAAAAACCAATGTTTACAGCTCTAAAAGTGCTTGCAATTACATTAGTTCATTTGCATCTCAACAGGAAGGACAAGTGTCGTTTCCACTTTACACAAAGAGAAGAAATAAGATTGTGGGAAATGGAGTGACTCATTCTTCTGAGTGGCAGAGCTAAAACTCAGAAGCAAGATACGTGTGACTTGAATTCATTGTACCCAGGCTCTATGCCAGGTGGTGTAGTAAACAATACAAATGATCACCAACACCTGGTTCTCCTCTATTTCCAAGTAAACAGAGGATTGTGCTTCCCCTCCCCCATGAAGTTAGACATGGGAGTTCATATTGGCCAGATATAGCCAATAAAGTGAGAGCAATAGAAATTTGTGTCACTTTTGGATCAAAGCATTTAATTATTTCTGGTCAACTCACCAGCTCTCCCTCTTTCTCTGTTACAAACTTCAACACGAGGGAGCAGGTTTTGGTGTGGAGGAGCCATGAGATCAAGCAGCCTGAAGTGATGAGCTCACACATGGAGGACATTTGCTCTGGTAACCACCTGGTCCTGTGGTCAGACAAGAAGATTTGGAGAGCATAACCTAGCCTATCCTGACTAATACTGGCCAACTTCATACTGGACTGGGATTCTCTATTGGAACTCAGACTGGTACTCAGAGACCACATGTAGCCATGCCCAGCTCTACTTGCCGCTTCCAATTCAGCAGTCCCCTTGGCTCTGCATCCCACGAGCCTTCAGTTACCACATTTACAACCATGACTACAGCAGGAAATACAGGTCAGAGGAGTAGCACTGAGGGGAGGGGCAGACAACTGCATGGCTGAGGGCAGAGACACCCTCAGGTGTGGTAAATGCTCTGGGCTGTGCACATATGAATTTTTCATGATTGTTTGCAATGGCCTGATGAGATGAGGTCAAGATCATGATTCCAAGGCTGGTAAGAAAGCAAAAGATCAAAGTAGCAGTGATCAGGGTCAAGTGAGAGAGGAGATGTCATCAACCTGGCAGGGAGCTGATTAAGCGCCATAGGCAGATCCCATGAGCCCTATCTTCTTGGTGTTTATTCTAGGCAGTTTGATTTTCTCCAGTTAGCCCTGCCTTTGAATTGTCCTGTAGGCCTCCAAATGCCCTATGCCTCCTACATAGACCTTGTCATGCTCTAGGCTAGGGGCTATATTCGTATTCATCCAGTATTGTACTTGTCCCAGTAGACCCCAAGCTCTACGTAGATCAGGTGTCCCTGATTCGACTTCCCCGTGAAGTGGGACGCTCCTGCTTATTAGCAGGGCTGGCAGCCTCTTCAAGACTACTCTTGAGGTGGCTATGAGGATGCTACTGTTAAATGCCACCGGAGGAAAGACACGACTGACACACAACTTAGTTGCAATAATCACACAGGCAATTTATTACTCACAAATCCTTTTGGCGTGCCTGGGTACAGCTTAAGGGGGCCCCATCAGCATGCTCCTCTCAGCTGGCTTTGGTCAGAGCTCAGAGAAGTGTGGAGACAGTCCACATCAATGTTGGAGTCTGGGCGACTACTGCAGCAGGGGGGCCCTTCAGCTTTAGTACCCTTTCTGGCCAACGCCTTCTAACAGGTGTCAATCTATAGGATTATCACCTCAAACCACCTTTTTTGGGAGTTCCTTGAAGGGAACCCCCTTTATATCAATCTACTGAAATGTTTACATTAAACCACTTTTTAAGATGTTCTTATTTTTATTAATTTACAAAGTTAATGTAAATAACAACAAGCCACTTTTTATCTATGTAAAACTTTACACACATACTAACTGAGCTCTGCTTGTAAGTCAGAATCTGTTTATCACATTACAGAGTTGTGGCACTAAGCCACTATATTAATTCCTATCCAATTGGCATAACTTTACTTAATTTTAATAATTATTTTTAATATCCTTTTAATTACTTTTATATATCTTCCATATTTTTATATTTCTATATATTTAATTACTATAACCTTATATTACTACAACAGTACTTCTGTAGTAAGGTACTGAAAAATTAATATTGATATTCTAGGAAGAAAGGTCAGGCTTTCCTGTCCTTCCTTCCTTTGGGGAGGAGAGGGAAAAGAATGTGGAAGTTTCTGGCTTGCAAGAACAGTGGGTCATTTAGTTTTAAATCTAAAATAAAGGTTAGCCGAGAAACTTCTTCTCTTTCAATGAGAGACAGAATTTACATACCACCCTGCATTGATTGTAGTTCCTCCCCCTTCCTGGAATTTTGAATAACACACCTCTAGACAAAAGAGGGAAGATGAACCCTAAAAGATTTGTAAACATCTTTGATTGTGTTACCTTGAAAGTCTTAATGTTTCTGTGTATACCCTAAACAAATATTGTAAGCTTGTGCCATGATGTCATGCTCTCCCCTGCCTGTGTGTGATCAAGGGTATATAATCAGCCCCTGAGATATTTTTGGGCACACATGATTTGGGTTTGCAATTGCCCATGTCAGCCATATGCAGCCAGAATATTTAATAAATCTCCTCCTTTAATAAAACCCTTAAAAATTCATCTGGACTTGGTGTCTCTACGTGAACCCACAGAAGTGAGGTTCAGTACTTTTCAGCATCTGGGGTACAGTCGGTACTTTACATTACAACATTTGGCACCCAACATGGGGCTGCAGTGTTTCATGTCACCAGGTAGAGACACCCCGAATGAGATGGTCTCTCAGGGGAGCTGCCCAACCCTGTTTGAATCTCGAGGAGAGGCACAACCTGAGTTGTTTTCAGGGCTCCCGGTTTTCCTGTGGGTCCGGACAGTTCATCAGTAGACACCTCCCAGTTCCAAAATTCAACAATTTGGACAATTCAGCAGAGAAATCAATGAGGTAGGTAAGGCAACTCTTTTGCTTTACTGAATTCTGGCTTTCCTCTGAATTCTTGCTTTCACTTTTCTGTTTGGGACTAGGTTGTAGGTAGGGTAGATTTGTGGCTTTGCTGATTTGTAACTCTGGAGATGTGGAACTCCAGTATAGGTAGGGCCTTCAGAGCTACTTTGCTGAGTTGAAACTAGTCTGTCTGTCTGAATCGGACTCTCCAAAAACCAAGTCATTGGTGGAGAGTTTTGGGTCCTTCCTCGGGCTTTGCTGGGGGATGTCTGGTTATACTCTGGAAGGACAATTAGTGGGGATTAGGTCCTGCCTCGGACTCTCAGGGATATCTGCTCGTACTCTAGAAGGACATTAGTGGAAACTGAGTTGACCAGGTCCACCAGTTCTGTCTTGGGCCTTCAAAGACATCAATTTCTCTAGAAAGACATTAGTGGGGACTTCATCCTGCCCAGAACTTCCAGAGGCATCTAGTTGCGCTCTCAGTGGGGACAATTGTTTTTGCTCTAGGGAGACATTAGTGGAGATTGAGTCTGTCCAGGATTAGTCAGTCTTGCATTGCACTGATTCAGTGGAGACTGAGCTAACCTGGATTGATTAATCTCACCTCGGACTTTCAGAGACTTCTTTGTGTTTGTTGAGATCTCAGTCTTTGCTTCTATTGTTTCTGTCTGAAACCCCTGAGTTTGAGTCTAAAGTCCTTCTAGGGATGCAGTCTTCATGCACCTGAGAGGCCATGAGGGGGAGCCCTTCCCTTGTAAGTGAGGTATGGTACCTTTCAGCATCTGGGGGAGGGTGCTTTCCACTGGGAGGAACCCCTCCCTCATCTATAGAGTTTTGTCTTTGTCAAAAAAAATATATCCGGTATAATTTTAATTGAAATAAAGCATGCTCATTATTTGTGTGTATACAAGTCTTTGTTTAATGTCTAAATGTGTCTGTTTTTTAAGGCCTGGCTTGAGTTTTTGTGTCAAAAATTGGAAGTTTCTGACTAGATGGCAAATTGTTTATTCTCTTTGTTCTTGGATTCAAGAGCTTCAGGGCGCTCTGCCTGATTTCTCCCCTGAAGAAATTATTCTCTTCTGTTGGCTTCTTCCCCTTGTTTTGTGTAATAATTAATACCTCTAGAGTCAAACACCCTTTATTCTGGGCTAGCTAATTATCTGTCTTATCTTTCTTGCTTTTATTAGTGTGCTAATTCCTGGATTTTCCAGGACAGGTTCCAATATTGTAAAATGGCAGTCCTAGGGCCAGGAGGGGGATCAATGGAGGAAGGAAAAGATTCGAGAAGAATAAGACTCTGCTAGGAAAGAATCAGTGTGCCTATTGCAAGAGAGAAGGGCATTGGAAAAATAAATGTCCCAGGTTACAAGCAGCCAAGGTGGTGTGAGAAAAGCAGATCCCACAAACTGAAAGTGTTTCTCCAGCCTCTGGAGCCAAAGGACTGGCAAGTAAGCAGTTTGAGTGAGAGAAAAGCAGGGCCAGGATGTGCTGTGTGCGGAGCAGCGGGGGGAAGGATACTAGAGTAAGGGTGAGGTGACTAGAGGAAATAGAGAATAGAAACTAGTTTCAGATATCCACCTACTGACCAGAAAAGGTTTTGCCCATTGGAAAATACAGGGTAGAAATAATATAAAAAATTAGAACTTTGCTTTAGAAAAATCTTAGAGAAAAGAAAAAGGATTTAGAAATTAACAAACCATGGGTGTGGACCTTGCTAGTTATCAGTTCCTGGAAATAAATTGCAGCTCCAGAATGAATGATAGAAGCATGAGTAATAGGATGATAGGAAATAAAAATTATCAAAGATAGGCCCTCCTGCTGTATCTCTCCTTCCCCTCCCTAGGACATTGGGGTCGTGTGAGCCCTCCATGGGTTGGGGGTGGTGGCTTGCGGCCCTCCACTGCTGTGAAAATTAGAGAAAGGTTCCAACACTCTCCCACGGAGCCGAGGCGGGTGTTGGGTCCTCTCCAAGTCTCCCAATTCCTTCGTGTGGCATAACTGTTATCTGATGAGGGAGGTGTGGAGTTCATGGGGAAGACCCACTGTGTTAGCCATAATAGTAAAAATTATAAAGGTTTTTCAAGGAATTGTGGGAAAATTGGAAACCTCATGTAGGCTAAAGCAGCCCACTGTTAGGAAGGTAAATTTATAAAATTTGTATTTTAATTAGCTGCTCAAAGCAAGGCAGTTAGTTACAGGTAGTGGGTTGGATTACGCAGGACAAACAGCAGAAAAGGAAAAAAAGGAAAAAGCAGCAGGCTTCAAGTCTCCCAGTTCCTGGAGTCTGCTTCCCCTTAGGCATCCTGCCCCTCATGTTGACTTAACAGTGTAAATTACTGTGGGTCAAAAGAGTTAGTGTCTCTTTGCCAGCTGGGTAGTTTGTACCAAGGATCTCTTATTGTGTAAAAAGTATTTTCCAGGTTAAAAATGTATATATTATTTCAAAGGCCTTTTATTAATTCTCCTTTTTACTTACTGTTTTAAATCTTGGTTTAAATATTAGAAAAATATATAATAATTGTTAATAATGTCTTTTTATGTAGTGTTTATTTTATTATCATTTTGAAATAGTATTGTTAAAATTTTCTTTTGAATGGTAATGTACTGAGTTATTCAGCAGCAGAGAGACTGTGGAATCCTAAAGGAGACGCCAAACCTGTTTCTCTTGCAAACCTTTACCCTCTTTTATTTGATCCAGTTAATAACACTGTTTTTGTCTTTTTCCAAAAGTTTATATAGACAGAAAAGGGCCTTCAAGCCCCTCAGCGAGATCTTCCGAGCATGGAAGTCTATAATGACAAAAAAAGAAGAGAAAAGGCAAGTAGAGCCCAAAAGAGATCAGGAAAAATACCAGCTCTGTCAGGGTCCTGCTTCAAGAGTAGAAAGAAAGGTCATTGAGCTAAAGCCTGCCAGGCTTCTCGGCCCCCACCAGGGGACATGCTTTTGCTGTAGGAAAAAGGGACACGAGAAGGTAAGCTGCCCCCTCACTCCGTGGTAGGAGGGTTCAGTCTCTTACAGCCCCTGTGACCTGACCTTGCCCAGCCTGCTAGAACTTGCCACTGAAGGCTAAAAGTGCCCAGGGCCATTGGCCTCATCTCACAGCACTGTGTCCCAGCCTAGGGTATTTCTTCCAAGTAGCAGGTAAACTGATCTCATTTCTTGTAAGCACAAGGGCCATTTACTATACCTTGCCTAACATTCGAGTTTTATTTATCCCTCAAAGATCTCTATAGTGGGTACTGACAGTCTTATTTCTGTTGCTTTGTTTAGTATATAGTGTCTCTTTTACTCCTCTTGTCTCAATGCCCCATGCCTATTTTTAGGCTGGGACTCACTCCTAATTCCAGCTAGAAACATTGGTCATTAGGACTTGGACTCTAGCTGTAGAGTGTGGAGTGTGACCACAACTCCAGTTCCTTGTAGACTTTTTCCGAATATATGTGACTCCTGCTTTTTGGGACAATTCTCAAACTGAAGTGGGAATTAGGTTATATTTGAAAATAATATAAAGCACTGATGGTGTCAACATAGACTTAGTGAAATGAACATTTAAGACTGTAAAAATTTTATTTTGAATCCGGTTATATTGGTTAGAACTTTGATAATCTAATAGGCTTTGGTCACTTTATTGTATTAGGACACTTGTTATAGTATTTGTTAACATTAGCTGTTTGATTTTTATTGTTTATTTTATATTTTTACAGTCTGCTTCAAAATCCGAACATAGGAATTAGGAATTCAAATGAATAGAAAGATGCCACCCAAAACCAGTGGTGTTTGTGGGACTCTTATTGCCAAAGTTTTATTTGAAATCAAATTAGAAAAAGATTTTGCCAACAGGAAAGAAATAATTAGAAAAGCCAAACTTAGAATCTATTACAGAAGGCATAATATCTGAGTATTTAGTTTGTGTCTAAGTAAATACTAAGCGAAGTAAGGAAATTATAGAAAGAAACAGGGAGAAAGGGGCTTTCCCAGGTAACATTTAGAAATAGCCTTTAATAAAATAATTTGCAAGTAAATAAAAGCTTTTCCTTTTAAAATAGGGCACAGTGACAGTTGTTAGGCAGTTGCTGTATAGAATTCTTTCCAGGTTTAGCTTGCCCATTCTAGTGTTGGGCCTGCATTTGTGTCCACAGTCTCAAAGCTGGTAGGAAAGGAACCCAATATTAATTAGGAACTAATTTGAAATTACGTTGTGCCCACAGGTACCCAAAAGGTTCAGGACAAGTAAAATGCATGAATCAAATCGTAAAGGAAACGCGACCACCCCTTCCTTAAGTACTTGCAGGATTTACAGGCTACATAACAAACTGTTCAAAAGACTGTCTGAGAGGGGCTTCCAACATTGCCAGGAGATCCAGTACATTCTTTTCAGCCCGGAGACTCAGTCTGGGTAAACAAATACATCACCCAAGGACTGACTCCCACGTGGACAGGTCCACACACTGTGATCCTGAAAACTCCCACTGCTGCCAAGGTAGAAGGCATGCCCTACTCCAACCACAAACCAGAAGCTGGTTGATCTACATATGGTGAATGCATGAAGAAACTCACTAAGGACTCCCTTTTCAATCAGACTTTGGGGAAAAGGGAAACTAGGGTAAAATGAAAGCCAGCTTAATTGTCACTAAAGGTTAAAGATTTTAAAATTAAGAGTTCTGACTAAAAGTAAATTGTTATAAAAGTCAGTTAGTTTTATGTAAGTTACAAAAGATTTATACAATTTATAGAAAATTGATCAGTAATATTTGTTTCTTTAATGAATTGTATTGCTATTAATGCTGTCTGTTAAATATATGTTACATGTTATAAGTTAATATTACCACACAACAGCCTCATGTTCTTCAGTAAATTAAGTCAAGGATTAGACTTAGGAAATAAAACCAGTGTGGATTGTAGTAAGGTACCAAAAAGCTGAAAAATTAATATTGATATTCTGGAGGAAAGGTCAGGATTTCCTGTCCTGTCCTTCCATTGGAGAGGAGAGGGAGAAGAATGTGGAAGTTTCTGGCTTGCAAGAACAGTGGGTCATTTAGTTTAAAATCTAAAATAAAGGTTAATTGAGAAACTTCTTCTCTTTCAATGGAAGACAGAATTTATATACCACCCTGCATTGATTATAGTTCCTCCCCCTTCCTGGAATTTTGAGAGTAACATACCTCTAGGCAAAGGAGGGAAGATGAACCCTAAAAGATTTGTAAACATCTTTGATTGTGTTACCTTGAAAGTCTTGATGTTTCTGTGTATCCCCTAAACAAATGTAAGCTTGTGCCATGATGTCATGCTCTCCCCCGCCCATGTGTGATCAAGGGTATATAACCAGCCTCTGAGATATTTTTGGGCACACATGATTTGGTTTGCAATTGCCCGATGTCAGCCATATGTGGCTGGCATATTTAATAAATCTCTTCCTTTAATAAAACCCTTAAAAATTCAACTGGATTGGGTGTCTCTACATGAACCCGCAGAAGTGAGGTATAGTACTTTTCAGCATCTGGGGTATGGTACTTTACAATACTTCCAGTTTGTTTTTCTCCATTTTACGTCATGCATGAGAATATTTACCTGGCACCTTGGAATAAATGCCTGTGGCTGCTACTGGCTAATAGTGAAAACCCATGAGCTTCAGTTGTCCTAGGCCAGGGGTCTCAAACTCGCGGCCCGCCCACCAATTTTGTGCGGCCGCAGACTAATCCACGAAGTCTGATTAGTGTTATGACATGAGATGTACAAAGATGCTCAGGATTGCCCCGCTGAGGAAAGCAATTTATTTGGAGGATGAATGGGATGAGGGTGACTTCAGGGAAGACTTTTGATAGCTTTAATCCCCTTTTGAATCTTCTCTTTATGTGTATCTGACTATAGCTGTAGGGAGGGGGGGGGTGAGTAGTGTAGATTTTCCATGGTTTTCAATTGCACCAACGTTTTCCAGACACCATGTTGGACGTTTGCTCTCACATTTCCTCCCAGAGTCCTCACACCACCCCTGAGAGGCAGGGTTTTATGTGGCCTCCATTTTCTTGCAGCTCAGAGATATCCCACAGCAAGTATACAATGGACTTCTATTCTCACTGAGCCTACAGGAGCCCCTCACCCCTCATCCTGCTCCTGGAAATACACGCCTCCAAATTCTGGGAGCTCAGATCCTCCTACCCTCAAAGTCTTTCATAAAGAAGCAGTACCTGAGCCAGCAGCCATTTCTTCAGGATGTTCAGTTGCTTCAAAGAAGTGTTCACTGCACATTAGGACAACAATGAGACTGCCTTCATCCCCAACCTCCCCCATCAGAAGGTAGAAAATGCCCTTCCATCATAAGGACATATTTTTTGTCAGGTAAAAATAGCCCATGGAATAGAGCAGTGACCTTCCAGTCCTCAGACCACTCCGGACAGACGCCCAGACAGTACCTGAGGCAAAGCAAAATCCTGAGATGTGGCCCCACTCTGTCCGCAGAGATTGGCTCTTCTTTGTTTGTAAATACAGGAGATGAGTGCAATTTTCACTTCTGACTTGACGATTCCAGCTGGATTTTTGCCAGTTACCCATCTTCCTTTGTGTTTAAAAATGGAGGCACCTGATTACCACATTGTCTGTAAGTTACCGTGGAGCAGTGGTTCTCAAAATAAAGCCAGGGACCACCTGGTCCCAGAAGAGCACCCGTGGATGGGCCTCAGCTGATTTGATTATACATAATGTACAAAGATCTGTGCTCTCCTTGAAGGCAGAACTTCTATCTTCTTTCCCTTCTCACCTCCAGTAAATGCTGCTTCAGGCATTTTCCCCCATTGCCTTCTCTACCAGTCATGCCTTCCCTGCTCCTGGCCAACATTAGCACATCTCCCAAACTCCAGGCTCACCTCCATCACGAGGCCCTTCGTGACCACACCCCTCTGCAATTCAGGGTTGACCTTCTCACTTTTTGCTTTATTTGTACCTCATGCACACATCTATGGGAGCTTTTGTGAGGCACTGTGTTACATGTCTTATCCCTCACAAGGTACACGGTGGACACTCAGAGAATACTTGTTGAGTGAGCTCATGTGTTTGGTGAATGAAACACTCACAGAGTGCACAGAGCTGTACTAAGACTTATGAGGGAATAGAGAAGTACAGATGCTCCTTAACATACCTGGGGTTGCACCTGCGTAAGTTGAGAATGCATTTATACTACACTGTAGAGATTTAGCTGTTGACCCTCTTGATCATGTGCCTGACCAGGAGTTGTGGCTCGCTACTGTTCCCCAGCATCCTGAGAGAGGATCATACTGCATGTCCCCAGCCTGAGAAAAGATCAAATCCAAAATTTCAAATATGGTTTCCAATGCATGTATAGTGTTTTCACACCATTGTAAAGTCAACAAGTTGTAAGTCAAACATCATAAGTTGGGAACCATCTGTACTTACCTAATGGTGCTATTTTTTTTTAATTTTTTTAAATTAAATTTAATGCAGTGACATTGATAAATCAGGGTACATATGTTGAGAGAAAATATCTCTAGATTATTTTGACATTTGATTGTGCTGCATACCCCTCCCCCAAAGTTAAATTGTCTTCTGTCACCTTCTATCTGGTTTTCTTTGTGCCCCTCCCCTCCCCTAACCCCTCTCTCCTTCTTTATCCCCTCCCTCCTCCCCCAACCTCCCGCCCCTGTTGCCATCACATTCTTGTTCATGTCTCTGAGTCTCATTTTTATGTCCCTTCTATGTATGGATTCATCTTAGTTTTTTTTTTTTCTGATTTAATTATTTCACTCCGTATAATGTTGTCAAGGTCCATCCATGTTATTGTAAATGATCCGATGTCATCATTTCTTATGGCTGAGTAGTATTCCATAGTATATATGTACCAAAGCTTTTTAATCCACTCGTCCTCTGACGGACACTTGGGCTGTTTCCAGATCTTCGCTATTGTGAACAATGCTGCCATAAACATGCGGGTGCATTTCTCCTTTTCGAGCCGTTCTATGGTGTCCTTGGGGTATATTCCTAAAAGTGGGATAGCTGGGTCAAAAGGCAGTTCGATTTTCAGATTTTTGAGGAATCTCCATACTGTTTTCCACAGTGGGTGCACCAGTCTGCATTCCCACCAGCAGTGCAGGAGGGTTTCCTTTTCTCCACATCCTTGCCAGCACTTATTCTGTGTTGTTTTGTTGATAAGCGCCATTCTGACTGGTGTGAGGCGATATCTCATTGTGGTTTTAATTTGCATTTCTCTAATGATTAGTGATGTTGAGCATTTTTTCATATGCCTATTGGCCATCTGTATGTCCTCTTTGGAGAAGTGTCTATTCATCTCTTTTGCCCATTTTTGGATTGGGTTGTTTGTCTTCCTGGTGTTGAGTTTTATAAGTTCTTTATAAATTTTGGTTATTAACCCCTTATCAGACGTATTGTCAAATATGTTCTCCCATTGTGTAGTTTGTCTTTTTATTCTGTTCTTGTTGTCTTTAGCTGTGCAAAAGCTTTTTAGTTTGATATAGTCCCATTTGTTTATCCTGTCTTTTATTTCGCTTCCCCGTGGAGATAAATCAGCAAATATATTGCTCCGAGAGATGTCCGAGAGCTTACTGCCTATGTTTTCTTCTAAGATGCTTATGGTTTCACGGCCTACATTTAAGTCTTTTATCCATTTTGAGTTTATTTTTGTGAGTGGTGTAAGCTGGTGATCTAGTTTCATTTTTTTGCAGGCAGCTGTCCAATTTTCCCAACACCATTTGTTAAAGAGGCTGTCTTTACTCCATTGTATTTCCTTACCTCCTTTGTCAAATATCAGTTGTCCATAGAACTGTGGGTTTATTTCTGGGTTCTCTGTTCTGTTCCATTGATCTATACGCCTGTTCTTATGCCAGTACCAGGCTGTTTTGAGTACAACGGCCTTTAGTATAACTTGATATCAGGAAGTGTGATACCTCCCACTTTATTCTTCTTTTTTAAGATTGCTGAGGCTATTCGTGTCCTCTTTTGGTTCCATATAAATTTTTGGAATATGTGTTCTATATCTTTGAAGTATGTCATTGGTATTTTAATTGGTATTGCATTGAATTTGTAGATTGCTTTGGGTAATATAGACATTTTAATGATGTTTATTCTTCCTAACCATGAGCACGGTATATGCTTCCACTTGTTTGTATCTTCCTTGATTTCTTTTATCAATGCTTTGTAATTTTCCGAGTACAAGTCTTTAGTCTCCTTGGTTAAGTTTACTCCTAGGTACTTTATTTTTTTGGTTGTAATTGTGAAGGGGATTGTTTCCTTAATTTCTCTTTCTGACTGTTCATTGTTGGTGTATAAAAATGCTTCTGATTTCTGAGTATTGATTTTATATCCTGCCACTTTGCTGAATTTATTTATCAGGTCCAGTAGTTTCTTGACTGAGACTTTAGGGTTTTCTATATACAATATCATATCATCTGCAAATAATGATAGTTTTACTTCTTCTTTTCCAACTTGAATGCCTTTTATTTCTTCTTCTTGTCTGATTGCTGTGGCTAGGACTTCCAGGACTATGTTAAATAAGAGTGGTGAAAGGGGGCACCCCTGCCTTGTTCCTGATCTTAAGGGTATTGCTTTTAATTTTTGCCCATTGAGTATGATGTTGGCTGTGGGTTTCTCATAGATGGCTTTTATCATGTTGAGGTATGTTCCCTGTATTCCCACTTTGCTGAGAGTTTTGATCATGAATGGGTGCTGGATTTTATCAAATGCTTTTTCTGCATCTATTGAAATTATCATATGGTTTTTCTCCTTCTTTTTGTTTATGTGATGAATCACATTGATTGATTTATGAATATTGTACCAGCCTTGCCTCCCCAGAATAAATCCCACTTGATCATGGTGTATGATTTTTTCCATATATTGTTGGATCCGGTTTGCTAATATTTTGTTGAGGATTTTAGCATCTATATTCATCAGAGATATTGGCCTATAATTTTCTTTCTTTGTGTTGTCTTTGCCTGGTTTTGGAATCAGAATTATGCTCGCCTCATAAAAGGAGCTTGGAAGTCTTCCTTCCTCTTGAATTTTTTGAAATAGCTGGAGAAGGATAGGAGTTAGTTCTTCTTTGAATATTTGGTAGAATTCCGTTGTGAAGCCATCAGGCCCAGGACTTTTCTTTGTTGGGAGTTTTTTAATAACTGTTTCGATCTCATTTGTTGTAATCGGTCTGTTTAGGTTTTCTGATTCTTCCAGATTGATTTTTGGAAGATTGTATGTTTCAAGGAATTTGTCCATTTCATCTAGGTTGTCTAGTTTTTTGGCATACAGTTCTTCATAGTATTTTCTTACAATATTTTGTATTTCTGTTGTGTCAGTTGTTATTTCTCCTCTCTCATTTCTAATTTTATTTATTTGAGTCCTCTCTCTCTTTTTCTTGGTGAGTCTACTTAAAGGTTCATCAATCTTGTTTACCTTTTCAAACAACCAGCTCCTAGTTTCATTGATCCTCTGTATTGTTTCTTTAGCCTCTATGTCATTTATTTCTGCTCTGATCTTTATTATTTCCTTCCTTCTACTACATTTGGGCTTTACTTGCTGTTCTTTTTCTAATTCTTTTAGATGCAGGGTTAAGTTGTTTATTTGAGCTTTTTCTAGCTTCTGAAAGTGTGCCTGTAGTGCTATGAACTTCCCTCTCAGCACTGCTTTCGCTGTGTCCCATAAATTTTGAGTTGTTGTATGCTCATTGTCATTCGTTTCTAGGAATTTTTTTATTTCTTCTTTGATCTCATTCTTAATCCATTCATTATTTAACACCCTGCTATTTAGTTTCCATGTGTTTGAGAATTTTTGAGCTTTTCTGCTGTGATTCATTTCTAGTTTCATGCCGTTGTGATTGGAGAAAGTGCTTGATATGATTTCAGTCTTCTTAAATTTGTTGAGAGCACTTTTGTGCCCTAACATGTGGTCTTTCCTAGAGAATGTACCATGAGCGCTTGAAAAGAATGTATATTCTGCTGCTTTAGGGTGAAAGGATCTGAAGATATCTATTAAATCGAGTTGATCTAGTGTTTCCAATAAGTCTGCTGTTTCTTTGTTAATTTTCTTTCTTGAGGATCTATCTAGTGATGTTAGTGGGGTATTGAAATCCCCTACTATTATAGTATTGCTGTTGATCTCGCCCTTTAAATCCATCAAAGTCTGTTTTATATATTTGGGTGCTCCTATATTAGGTGCATAGATATTTATAATAGTTATATCTTCCTGTTGGATTACTCCCTTTATCATTATGTAGTGGCCTTCTTTATCTCTTACTATATCCTTTGTTTTAAAGTCCAATTTGTCTGATATAAGTATTGCTACCCCAGCTTTTTTTTCATTTCCGTTTGCATGAAATGTTTTTTTCCATCCTTTTACCTTCAATCTATGTGTGTCTTTTGTTCTAAGGTGTGTCTCTTGTAGACAACATATGTATGGGTCCTGTTTTCTTATCCACGCTGCTACCCTATGTCTTTTGATTGGACCATTTAATCCATTTACATTTAAGGTTATTATTGATATGTAGTTGTTTATTGCCATTTTCTTCTTTAAAGGTGTATTCCTTTTTTTGCTATATTCTTTTCCAACTTTGATCTGTTTACAACAGGCCCCTTAACATTTCTTGCAGCATTGGTTTGGTTGTAATGAATTCCTTGAGTTGTTTTTTGTCTGGGAAGCTTTTTATTTCTCCATCGATTTTAAACGATAGCCTTGCTGGATAAAGTAGTCTTGGTTGTAGGTTCTTGTTCTGCATTACTTTGAATATTTCTTGCCATTCCCTTCTGGCCTCAAGTGTTTCTGTTGAGAAGTCGGATGTCATCCTAATGGGGGCTCCTTTGTAGGTGATAACTTTTTTTTCTCTTGCAGCTTTTAATATTTTCTCTTTATCGCTTAGCTTTGGTATTTTAATTATGATGTGTCTTGGTGTAGGTTTCTTTGGGTTTCTCTTTAATGGAGTTCTCTGTGCTTCTTGGACTTGTGAGAGTTTCTCTTGCATTAATTTAGGGAAGTTTTCAGTTATGATATGATTGAACAAAGTCTCTATCCCTTGTTCTTTTTCTTCTTCTTCAGGAACCCCTATGATGCGGATGTTATTTCTCTTCATGTTGTCACAGAGCTCTCTAAGTGTTTCCTCTGACTTTTTGAGTCTCTTTTCTCTTTTCTTCTCTGCTTTCCTGCCTTCATTCCAGTTGTCCTCCAACTCGCTGATTCGATCCTCAGCTGTATCCATCCTGTTTTTAATTCCTTCCATTGTGGTCTTCATTTCTGATATTGTATTTGTCATCTCTGACTGATTCTTTTTTAATATTTCAATATCCTTTTTTATACTTGCTATTTCTTTATTTAGGTTTTCAAACTGCCCCTCCATTGTTGTTCTAAGATCCCTAAGCAACCTTACAATCATTATTTTGAACTCCGCATCTGGAAGTTTGATTATTTCCATATCACTCAGCTCATCTCTCAAAGGTGTTTCTTGTGGTTTCATTTGGGTTGCACTCCTTTGTCTTCTCATAATGGTGTTTTATTTGTAGAGTTGGTTGAGTCTAGGCTTGGTGTTGTCTGCCTCCAGTTTTCAGTTGTGTTATTTCTAGGTCTTCTTGGGTTGGTATCAGCTATTATTTGTAATCCACTTTCGGATTTGGGCAGCTTTGAAGTCTTGATTTGTTTGTTTTCTTAACAGGTGATAGTCTTGTTAACTGATCTCAGCAGGGGGCTTCCTTGAAACTGTATCCAGGAATGCTGTGGGTGTAACCTGAGATGCTGAAGGTCTCTTCCACCAACTAATCTCACTGGGGGCAGGGTTTTTTCTCAGCTTCAGTAGGGGGAGGTGTATCTCAGATCTCCATGGAGACCTGAGTTACTGCCCCTCCTCCCCACTTCTTGTTTTCAGCTGTGTCTTGTTGCGCTGATTGGAGCTGGATAGATGTCCGGAGATCTCTGATCCGGAAGCACTTCAGCTCTGTTTGGTGAAAGGTTCAGTCCCTCCCCCAGCTATGGCCACCTCCAGCACGAATGAGTCAGCTTTTTTATTTCGTTTCTTGCATACCTTAGCCCCTCACAGTCTGTCCCTCTCCTTGTCCTTTCCACTTGGGAGATAAGCTGGTCTTTTCAACCCACCTTGCTCCCTGGTAGCCAGGTAAGTGGCTGTGAGCAGTAGTTTCTGCTCTTTTTCCTCTGTGAAATCCTCTCTGGGCTCTCAGCCTCACCCCCCCCCCTTCCGTTCCTGTATGCAGAGGAGATTCAGGCACTCCTTACCAGGATTATTGTGGCTTCCTCTTTGCTCCTTGGTTTTTGAGAGCTGTTCTTGCAGTTCAGTGTTGGTTTTTCATGCTGATTTTTCCTGAATTGATTTGTATTCCAGTTTGGTGTTGAAAGCTGGGCGTCTGGGCATCCGCCTACTCCGCTGCCATCTTCAAAAGCCTCGGTGCTATTTTTTTTAATGAATTAATATACATAAAGTGTTCCAACAATGCCTAGTATATAACAAGGATAGAGTATGAATGCTTTCCAGTATTAATATTTGCAATGGGCATTGAGTAAGTTTTATACTTCAGGATTCTTTTGGTAGTAAGCAACAAAACTTCAGCAATCATCAAACTAACTTAACAAAAAAGTAGGACTTACTGAGTTACATAGCTTGCAGGGGTCTTAGGGAGGAGACCAAATCAAAGGAGGAAGTATAAGAGCTAAGGCCTTACCCCAAAGTTGCAGCAGGGGACACAGGCCCCTCACTCTGCACATCACTGCTTGTTTCTAGTTCTCCTAGGGTCGTGGCCTCATCCTTTACTCTTGTAGACAGATTTACTTAGTATCATGTAGGAGGACTACTGCAGTCCAAAGCAACATTCTTTCAACTCAGAATCCAAAAAAAAAAGTGACCATACCCCATCCAATTCAGAGAATTTTGTGAAGGACTCTAACAATGTGACTTTGAGTCACATGTTCACCCTTGGACTAACCCATGGCTTTGAAAGCTCATCCAGTTATGGCTGGCCCAGTGCGGGTCACATACCCATCCCACTGAATGGGGGAAATAATCATTCATGTAATTACTAGGTGAAGCCATGTGACTGATCTCTGGCCAAAAAAATATGACAGAAGCCATGTGTGCCATTTCTGGGAAGAAATAGATAAGAAGGTAGATATTTCTTATAGTTCTGTCCTCATCTATAAGTTGAATGAGAATAACTGACTTCCATGAGGTGGATGGAGTAACAAACTGGAAAGAGCCTGGGTTCCTGAATATTGATGAGTATGGCTGCTGGGCCATGCCACACACACTAGACTGTGTCACAGGGACAGGTAACTGTATTGTGTTAAGTCACAGAGACTGCGGGGTTGAGATGTTATAGCAGCTAGTGTCACTTTAACTAAAATAGATGGGGTAACACTGGACTCCTCTGTCTTGAACTTCTCTTCCACCCACTTTCTTTGAGGTGTCAACAAAGGTTCCAAAATTTCAACTGCCATGTCTCCCAGCACAATAGAAAATACTTTCTAGGGGGAGGTGGGATCTCAAAGTCACTTGGATGGATTCTGAGCTCTCACATGATCTTTATTTCTCCTGGATCTCTGTATCCTCTGGATACTATGACCTTGCTGTTTCCAACCTGACAACCATTCATTATTATTATTATTATTATTATTTTATTTTTTTATTAAGTGAGAGGCAGGGAAGCAGAGACAGACTCCCACATGCAACTCAACCAGGGTTCAACCAGTAAGCCCCTACCTGAAATGCTCTGCCCAGCTGGGCTGCAGCTCAGTTGCTCAGCCACTGAGCTATTTTAGTGCCTGAGCCCAAGGCCATGGAGCCATTCTCAGCGCCCGGGACTGACTTTGCTGGAACCATTCAAGCCATGGCTGCGGGAGGGAAATAAAGGGGCAGTGGGGTGGAGAAGCAGATGGTTGCTTCTCCTGTGTGCCCTGATCAGGAATCAAACCTGGGACTTCCACATGCCAGACAAAGCTCTACCACTGAGCCAACCAGCGACAGCCCCATTCATTCTTCTTAATGCAAGAGACTGAACTGAAGGAGGATTTGGGAACTTCTGCCTTCTCTCTGGCAACGCTACAACATCTGAGAGTTGTCATTTCCTTTTGATGACAAAACAAAAAGTATGTGTCCTTCCTCCTGCCGAGTGGCAGGACCAGCTGCCCACACGGCACTGTCCAGAACAACAGGTTGTCACAATTTTCTCAAAGGAATCAGGCAGAATGAAGAGAGAAAGGCCAACTCCAGCCAGTCATGTGTTTCATGGAGTAATGAACATGGGCCTGGCATGACAATCACAGACATGCTGACATGACTAATGGAGTCCCTGTGTCACACCATTAGAACTCTGAATGATTCAGCCACTATTGTTTTCTTGTAGGTCATGTTGACAAAAAATTCTCATGATGATCGGCTTGAAAAACTCAGTTGGTCAAAATGTTCATTTCCTGAGCAGAGACTGCAATTGGTTGCCAATCAGGGAAGCCAATCACTTAGCACTTCCACATTATAACTTGAGGAGTCTTCAGTTCCTTGGCTACTTGCTAATCTGGAAGTCAAACTGCCTATTATTGATCCAGTAATAGCCACTACATATGGGGCAGTTGTGTTCCAGAGCATTCTGGGTCCTTTGCGGGCATCATCTCAGACATGTCCTTTGAAACAGGATAGAATTTGCATGTCTACAAATTTTATGGATGTCCCTATTTTGTAATAATTTTACAAATATTCTCATTTTACAGATAAAGACATTGAGGATTTTTCTACTGTATGCTCAGCAGTATGCTAGTCCCTCCTAGAAATAGATTAGGACTCAGATTTTGAAAAGTTTAAAATTTCTGCTCTGGTCAGATAGCTCAGTTGGTTAGAGTGTCACCTTGAAGTACAGAGGTTGATGGTTAGATCCCAGGTCAGGGAATATACAGGAACAGAGTGATGTTCCTCTCTCTCTCTCTCTCTCTCTCTCTCTCTCTTTAAAATCTCTTTAAGGAAGTGAGACTTTTGGAAGTAACTTCAGAATCATATACAATAGTATACAAAGCTAGGTGAGTCTATTTGGTGCTCAAAGCTACATAGACTGAAGATAGTGACTAGAGTAATTGGGAGTGAGAGTTATGTCCAACCTGAGACATAAGGTGAGGATTTCAGGATAAAACTAGCTCAGTTATTGTCTGATGTTTGTCTGGGTGGACAAACACTAGTGGCGGCTGAGTGAGAGTATGACCCTCACTGAAGTGTGGGTGAGGAGGCACAGGAGATGCCAGCCTGGGAGAGGGGACATATGTGCTCAGGAGAAAGCCCAGCACGGGTTGCCTGTATTCTGTTGGGCAGCTGGCCCCAGGCTGCACTCAGAGCAATGACTCTTAACCTTATCTGCACCAAAAAGATGCTCAGGGGAGCTTTCAAAAACCACTGCTGTCTGGTCCTCATCCCCCAAGATTCTGATTGACTGTGTCTGATTTAATGCAGTTGGGTCTAGGTGTTGGGATTTTTCAGAGCTGCCCAGATGATTCTAATACAAAATCAAAACTGAGAACCTCTGGCCTGACCAGGCAGGCGGTGGCGCAGTAGATAGTGGAGCGTCGGACTGGGATGTGGAGGACCCAGGTTCGAGACCCCGAGTTGCCAGCTTGAGTGCAGGCTCATCTGGTTTGAGCAAAGCTCACCAGTTTGGACCCAAGGTCGCTGGCTCGAGCAAGGGGTCACTCGGTCTGCTGAAGGCCCACGGTCAAGGCACATATGAGAAAGCAATCAATGAACAACTAAGGTGTCGCAACAAAAAACTAATGATTGATGCTTCTCATCTCTCTTCGTTCCTGTCTGTATGTCCCTATCTGTCCCTCTCTCTGACTCTCTCTCTGTCTCTGTAAAAAAAAAAAAAAAAAAAAAGAGAGAGAGAGAGAACCTCTGGCTTAGAGGCGTCACTAATCACCTGCCTGATCATTCATATGTGATGTTAATGGGCTTCCACATTCACTGGTTCTGTTCTAATTCTTACACTTGCTTTCCTGAGAAAACATATTAAAGGTCGCGGAAGTTAGAAAGGGCAGGCTTCCTGAAATTGGTGGGTCTCCAGTTAGGCCTTGAAGGACTAATGTTTCTCTCAAAAGTGGCATGGCTATACAGTAGTGGAACTGTTGCCAGGGGAAACAGGATTCTTTCGTGGTATTGCAGGAAATGCATTTCAAGGATACATGTGTAGGAGAAGAGGAGGTGCTGTGGCAAGATTTATTGGAGCAAAAACAAAGGAAAAGCTTAGGTGGTGTCTCATCCACGACCAGGCAGCTCAGCTCCATCTGGCTGCAAAAGAAGTCCAGCCTCTGGGCTTCAAGCCCATATTTGTTCTCACCTAGCCCAGGAAGACCAGGGTCCAGAGATGCTGTGCCATTACCTGGACATTGGATTCTAAATCTCTAGTAGTTTAGCTTAATCTCTGTTTCTGTTTGCCCTGTGGCTAGCACTTCACATGGTCCCACACTTGGACCTGTGTAACTGTTACACCCCGGTCCACCTGGTTGCTACACAGAGAAAATGCAAAAATGAATGAACCCCTGGCCTTTATTAAGTTTAATTGCATTATCCCAGGCTTGGGAAAAAGCAGGCTTCCTTTCAAACTAACCAATGTCCTTCCTGGTTCTTTGTGGGCATATGCTGGGCCCTCCCCCTGCGTCATCTTGGCTTCTACTGCACATGCGCCCAGCAGAGGAATTGTTATCTCCTGGGGAGATTGGAAAGCTGCCTGCTAGGGGAATAAGTCCCTTTGGAGGAGGATGTGGCTGTCCCCTGGGTGTCCATGAAGCTGCCCCCCTTTCTACTAACTAGCTACCTACATACTATAACAGAACCAAGGAGTTTGGATGCCCACAGACTCTTGGTCAGGTGAAATCCTGCCTCTATACAAGGGAGGAGAGATAAAGCATAGTAGAAGCTGATAAAATATTTTACATCTTGGCTGAGTTTTGCCTTCCAAGCATGGGCTCCTTCAGGGTCTAGCCTTCTGGTTAACCTCAGAATTTACATTTGCAGATTTAATAGACATTTATGGAACACTTTCTGTGTTCCAGGCACTGTGCTGGGGGCTGTTTCATGCTATCTCACAGGATGTAGTAGGCTTTCTATTTTATTTATTTCTAAATAATCCCTCATCTTTTCCTCTTAGATCCTTGAAGTCTTCATATAAACATCTTAATCAGCTGGAAGTTGGAAGAAGGATTAGCTTTACTGTTTGGGGTTTCCAAGAATAGCTAATAATAATAATTATTATTATCATTATTTATTGAGCACTTACTATATCCCAGGCATGTGGTAAGCCTTTTAGATTTTTACCACCCCAATTCATTTTCATAACAACTCTAGAGATATCTCATTCCCCTTTTAGAGAAAAGGAAGAAGATGTTTAAAG
Source organism: Saccopteryx bilineata (assembly GCF_036850765.1). Taxonomy (NCBI): domain Eukaryota; kingdom Metazoa; phylum Chordata; class Mammalia; order Chiroptera; family Emballonuridae; genus Saccopteryx; species Saccopteryx bilineata. Next base: position 326,119,531 of record NC_089490.1, on the reverse strand, counting down.
GCTTTATTTTTTTACTTAATTTATTAGGGTGACACTAGTTAACATATTATACAGGTTTCTGGTGCCCAATGCTACAACACATCTCTGTATACCATATTATCTCTTCACCCCCCAATCAAATCTTTGTTCAATAGCACTTATGCTCCCATCTCCTCCTCCACCACCCTCTCCTGGCGATCACCATACTTGTCTCTGTCCCTGAGTTATTTTAGATATTTAGAGACTTTAAATAAATGTCTAAAGGTCCTTTAAAGGTCTTGCCAGGACTGGTGCTCAGATCTGTTTGTGTCTGATGTGACTGCCCTGACACCCTAGGACTGTGGTTCTCAACCTTTGATGATATATCACAGGGGTCGGGAAACTTTTTGGCTGAGAGAGCCATGAACGCCACATATTTTAAAATGTAATTCCATGAGAGCCATACAATGACCCGTGTACGTTACACATTGTCCAATAAAAATTTGGTGTTGTCCCAGAGGACAGCTGTGATTGGCTCCAGCCATCCGCAACCATGAACATGAGCGGTAGGAAATGAATGGATTGTAATACATGAGAATGTTTTATATTTTTAACGTTATTATTTTTTTCATTAAAGATTTGTCTGCGAGCCAGATGCAGCCATCAAAAGAGCCACATCTGGCTCGCAAGCCATAGGTTCCCGACTCCTGATATATCAGAATGTTTGTGGTAATTTTTAAAAATATAAACATTTTATTTGGAATAGTTTTGGATTTTCAGCACAGAGGCAAAGACAGAGTGTTCAAGTTCAATTACATTGAGTGTTAAAATGCAAATATGAAAGATTTGGTAGAAAGAAATAAATGATTAATTTAGCCCAAGTTCAGGGTGGTGGTGGTGGTTAAGGATGGCTTCACAGATGTTTGTACTGAGTTCTAAGGGACAAACAGCATTCCAGCAGCAAAGTAGGAGGCAGGAGGGGAGTTCGGGCACCAGGAGCCTCAGAAACAAAGACAGGCTCAGCTGTCTGAAAGTGCACTAGCATATTTCAGCAAGGATGGGCTCCAAGGTGGGTCTGAAGTGTGAGTTCATGATAAAAGGTGTAAAAAAGTAGACTGGGGTCAGGAAAAGAATCCCAAAATTTTTTGAGTAACATGATCAGATATGTTCATTAGCACGAACATTTCAGGCTACAGAGAGAATAGATTAGAGGTTGGCTGGCCTGTGGTTCTTCAAACTCAACAAGTCCAATACTGACTTAATTCTCCACTGTTCTCCAGCCTTTCTCATCTTGGTAGCTAAGGCACACCTGTCATATTCTATCAATCCCCAGGCTGATTGATTCTACCCCCCTCTCTCCAGCCCCACTACCATTGTCATAAATAAAGGCTCATTTCTTTCCTGAGTGTTGCATTTGCCTCCCACACATTCCCTTGATCATAGTGTAGCTCTCTTTTAATTTACCAGCTGCACTGTTGATATGTTTCTAGCATACAGAGCTGATTTATGTCACTCCCACGCTCAGAATCCTTCGGTAGCTGTCTTTACCCATAGAATAGAAATTGGAACTACTCAGCGTTGCTTCCACAACCTTTCATGACAGGATGGGTCCCTACCTCCCACCTCTGGTCACCTGTTTTAGCACTTCATGCTTTAGCAGCACAGAGACACTTATGGGTCCCCAAACATCAAGTTTTCATAGGCTCCTGGGCCTTTGCATCTGCCATTTTCTCTGCTTTGAACACCATCCTTCCCTGCCCCATGTATTCACCTGCAAACTCTTGCTCACGCTTCAAGTCTCAGCCTAAAGGTACCCCCTCGGTGAGCCTTCCTGATCTCGCAAGGCACCCTCAGGCATGCCTGCATCTTGGACTTCTGCTCCATTGTGTACCCTCCTATGTCATTAAGACAATCTTGTGTATTTCTCTTCCCATATGTTTTTCTTCTTCCCTTTTCATGTGTCTGCACCCAATGCCTACCATGGTGTCTGGCCCACCTGAGATGCTTGAGAAATAGTTACAAGGAAAAGGAGGGAAGGGTGGAAGAAAGGAAAGAGAATGAAATAGGAAAGAATGAAGGGAATAAAGAAAGAAGGAAGGGAAGAAGGGAGGGAGGAAGGGAGGGAGGGAGGGAGGGAAGAAGGGAGGGAGGAAAGAAGGGAGGGAGGGAGAAAGGGAGGGAGGGAAGGAGAGAGGGAGGGAGGGAGGAAGGGAGGGAGGGAGGAAGGGAAGGAAGGAAAGGGATGTAAGAGGAAGAAGATGGAAATAAACCATGGCTCCCTCCTTCCTTTTCCAAATATCCCCAAGAATTTATCCTCACTGGTCACATAGCTGTTCAGCCTGTGAGACACAGAAAATCCAATCTCACACAAAGGCTACTCGTTCTGGTGGGTTCTCAGGCCTCGTGGGAGCCTTCTCCCTAATCTTTCCAGACCAAGGCCCAGCCCTCGCTCCAACCCACCTGGATTGTCCCCTCTGAAGAAGGAAGGGAGGTTTCCCGCCGGCCTGAAATAGTTATCTGTTAGTCTCCAGGAATCTCGAAATGACTGGCAGTCACCCTCCCAGGCAGGGCTTTTGAGTCCAGACCCTGGAGGTTTCCCCGTCAGCTTAGCCGTGTCCTCACTGTCCTGTCTGGTTTCCCGCTGCATGTTAGACGGTTGTTAAAGTTGGATTTTCCTGTAGATAAAGCCTTTGCTCCTTCCTACTGTTGCCCTGTACCACTAGTGACAAGTCGGACAGTCACCCAGGACTGCTCTCCTCACCTCTGTGAAGGCACAGAAAACTGGATAGCCAACTGGACAGTGGCCAAACTGTACATGAAAACAGAACTCTGACCCACAACCTGTAGCAACCAGCCTGGAAAGCCAAACCATGATCTGTAGTCACCAGTCCATGAGGTCGAACCACAGCTCCTACAGCAATGAGTCCTGAGTGGTCAGGACTTGATCAATACTCGACAGCATCCCTAAGTTCCGCCCTCACCTCCAACTTAGGATCAAGCAGAGAAAGCCAAATATGTCCCCATAACCAATCACATAGGACACTGACCTCCTAGTTAGCACCGCCCGCTTCTCCAGCCAACAGCTGCCAGTCGAGGCCCACCTTTCTCCCACTAGAAAGCTTTCCTACCCTCCTGCTCTCTTTTGAGTTTCCGCCAAAAAGCAAGTGATGGGGTTGACTCCCTTGTTAGAGCCAGTTCAGAATAAACAGCCTTTGCTTGTTCTCATCTGGGTGATCTTTATTTCCATATGATCAAGTGTGGTGGAAAGAAAGAATGATTCCATTTATATAAAGTCCACAGACAGGCAAAACAGATCTATGGCAATAGAAGTGTGAAAGTGGTTGGCGGGAGTCTGTGGGCCTGTGGAGGCGGGGGTGGGGGCTGGGGTGAACTGACTGGGAAGGGTCATCAGGACAGTTTCTAGAGGGATGGAAGTGTTCTGTTTTATATCTTATTTTGAGTGACGGTTAGATGGTACATTCAGTTGTCAAAACTCATTGATTTAAATCCTTAAGACCTGTGCACGTTACTGTATTAAAATTATACCTTGTGACAGGAAGCTTCTGAGGTGATCCTGGATTCCTGGCATTGACATCCCGTACAGCGCCCTTGCCTGCAGTGGGCTGGACCTAATGACTCACTGATAACAAACAGCTATAGCAAAAGTGATGGGTTGTCAATCCTGAGACTGGGTTATAAAAGGACAATGGCTTTTGGGATACTCTATTGTTTTCTTGCTCTTGCTTGCTCAGTCTGAGAAAGATCAGGTGGCATGGTGCGAGCTGGCCCTGTGGAGAGGTCCACATGGCATGGAACTGATGTTGCTGACCCAGAGCCAGTAAGGACTTGAGGCCTGTTGCCAGTCAATGAACTTGAAAGCTAATCTTCCCCCAGTTGAACTTTGAGGTTAGACCACAGCCCCTGTTGATATCTATTTTTTTAATTTATTTATTCATTTTGGAGAGGAGAGAGAGAGAGAGAGAAAGGGGGGAGGAGCAGGAAGCATCAACTCCCATATGTGCCTTGACCAGACAAGTGCAGGGTTTTGAACCAGCAACCTCAGCATTCCAGGTTGACGCTTTATCCACTGTGCCACCACAGGTCAGGCCCCCTGTTGATATCTCTTAATTGCAGCTTATGAGAAACCCTGAATTGAAACCACTCAGCTAAGCTGTGGCTGGATCCTTGGCCCATAGAAATTGTGAGATCACAAATACTTAATGTTTTATGGTGTTAAGTTTTGGGGCAATTTGTTATATAGGAATAGATAATAAATACACAGATGAAATTTGTTCTGTATCAATCCTTTAAAGCACTTGTTATAAAGAAAGTCCAGCCCAGGACCTGGTAGCAGATGCTTCTGCTCTTTACCAGCCCGGAGGATCCACTCTGCCCACCGTGGCTCACTCAGTGGCCAACCCCAACCCTTCCCCTGGAAAGCCTGCTTCCAGAGTAGCAGTTTTACAATATAATAATAAGTACAATATACAAACATATTCATAGAAGACCTTTTCCAAGATACAGTGAGAGAGATCACCACATTCTGTTACAGGAGCATTCTTAGCTCTGAGTGGCACAGGGAATTCAAACATTGTGACACCCGGAAGGGCTCACTGAGGGTGGGAGGTGGGAGGAGAGGCCATCTCTTCCCTCAGATGGACATTTTTTATCCTGCAGCCCCCACACGTCTTCCTTCCCTTAGCTGTTGAGGATGGGAAGGGCGGTAACCTCTACGGCCAGGATCATCTTTGCAAGAGAGATAGTGAAGAGAACATGCACTCACACCTGAACTCAGGTCCATGTTTATGTGCTGGGTGAGCTTTAGGGCACTGAAGGAGTTAAGAACATGTCAGTCCCAAATGTACCTCTTTGCTATATTGATTATTTTGAGCTGATGTCATTTTAAAAACAGCAAATGGAGAGAGAGAGAGACTTTCTCTGAACTCATCTAAAAATCAATTCTCCAAAAGGAACTTGATTGTCATAAATTGACTCCCCTGGGATTTCATCAATCAGAGAAGATTGACTGTCATCAGAGGAGAGGAGACTGGAACATAGCACCACACCCAGGCATACTTTGTCACAAACTGTCATACCTCCCATCCGTTCTTCAAAGGGCCCATTCATTCATCTTATCAAAAATTCATTTACTCTCCCCTAAGTTGCCTACAACTTGCTTCCCCTATTGAGACGGTATAGAAGCTCTCAGATATCACCACTTTTGAGGATATTCAGTTTTGTTATGTGATGCCCTTGTGCACAGTATATTAAAAATGAATAATGTGTGTACCTTTTCACTTGTTAATCTTCCTATTGTCGGTTTCCCTCATAGACCTAGGCTTGGAGGGCAGAGGGACAGCCTTGTTTTCCCCTAAAGAATCATGATGCCTTTTGAGCCTTGCAAACCTCATTTATGAAATTAAAACAACTCCTACCTTGAGGAGTTATTATACGGATTAGAGACATTCTCCAACATGGATGAACCACAGATACAATGTGCTAAGGGGAAGAAGCCAGATTCAAAAGTCTACGCCACATATGAATTCTGAAAAAGGCAAAACTAAAGGGACAGAAAACAGGTCAGCAAATGTCAGAGGCAAGGGATAAGGGGAGAGTGGACAAAGGGCACAGGAGAATTTGGGGTGATGGAACCGTTACACATCTTGATTATATAGTGATGGTTATGTGACTGTCAAAATTCACAGAACTGTACATAAAAATTATGAATTTACTGTGTGTAAAATACACCTCAGTAAACTTGCTTTGAAAAATAATGGAAGAAGTAAAAGGCACAGACATAGTCATTCTCTCCTGCTCGCCCACCGAGAGCCGCCTGTGCTTAGGTCACACCTCCAAGCTTGCTGAGGTTAGTCCGGGTGCTGCGTGAGCCCTGCCTGTCTTTTCACACACGTCTCGCCCAGCCTCTAAGACTGCCCACTCCACCAGTATCTTGGGGGATTGTCACTTTGTATACACAGGCTCAGCCCTGGGAAGGCGGGGCTGTGGGTGACCTAGAGTAGTCAGGGCTAGCAGGACGATCCACTCTTAGTGAAACAGAGATAGCCTCCTCTCCTGTTCTTCTGGATCCTATCAGCTAACTAGGCAGCAGTCCAAGTCAGCCATTTTCATGTGTCTCTGGCATCTATGGGAATCCGTGTGTGTGTGTGTGTGTGTGTGTGTGTGTGTGTGTGTGTGTGTGTGTATAAATATAAATTGAGAGGCAGGGAAGCAGAGAGACAGACTCCTGCATGTGCCCCGACTGGGATGCACCTGGCAGGCCCCCTGCCAGGGGATACTCTGCCCATCTAGGGCTGCTGCTCTGTTGCTTGGTACTGAGCTAGTTTAGCACTTGAGGCAAGACCATGGAGCCATCAGTGCCTGAGGCCAACTTCGCTGAACCAACAGAGCCATGGCTGCAGGAGAAGAGGAGAGAAAAAGAGAGAATGGGGAGGACAGTGGAGAAACAGATGGTCACTTCTACTGCGTGCCCTGACTTGGAATTGAACCCAGGACATCCTGGGCTGACTCTTTACTACTGAGCTAACTGGCCAGGGCTCATACATGTGTGTTAAAGACTAGAACTGTGAGGAGTTTTTAAAAGATTTTTATTTATTCATTTTATAGAGAGGAGAGAGAGAGAGGGAGAGAAAAGAGAAAAAAGCATCAACTCATAGTTGTTTCCAGTATGTGCTCTGAGCAGGCAAGCTGGGTTTCAAACCAGCGACCTCAGCATTCTAGGTTGAGGCTTTATCCAGTAAGCTACTGCAAGTTAGGTAAGAATTGTGTTTTTAATCAAACCAGAAAGTGAAAAAGAAACAAAATATGACAGTGGTGCCTGTTAATCTCCTTGAAGTATCCATGGGGATGGGCCCAACCAGAAGCCTTCATTTCTATGGAAACTACGAAAGGCAGTTTGGATAAGAGGAAATGAAACGAGAAAAAAGAAGGGGTTGAATGCGTTCTAAGCAAGACTGAATTCCAGGGTTGGTCAGCCGAAAGGCAGCTTTGAAACTTGGGGTAGGGGGTGAAGCCCTGTTTCCCAACACTGGCAAAGGCTTTACACAGCCTGGGGGGCCTGGGGGAAGTCTAGGCCTCCTGTCTCTTTAGGTTTCAGGGCTGCTAAGGAAATTCCAGGAGGCATGTGCAAGTAGGGTGGGGAGGGTGAGGGGACTGGGATAATACAGGTGAACGGAGTAGCTGGACAAATATCTATGCACAACAAATAAATACAGACAACAGAGTAGCAGTGGCCAGAAAGAAAGGAGGTTGGAGATAGGGGAGGGAAGGCAAAGGGAGGGGAAATGGGTGGGGAAGAGACCTTGCTTGGGGCAGAGGGTTCACAATGCTGTGTGTAGATGGTGTTTCATTGAGTTGTACATTTGAAACCTGTATGGTTTGGCAAACTATGTCATCCCAATAAATTAAAAATAATATTTTAAAAAGAAACACCATTTATAATAACATCAGAAAATATAAAATATTTTGGAATAAATCTGGAAAAATATGTGCAATACCAATACTACAAAACATTGCTGAGAGAAATTAAAGAACCTAAATAAATGGAGCTTTATACTTTGAAAAACAATACAGGCAGGAGAAAAGAACAAAGGAGGTAAGTTTTAACACCCCATAATTGGGATGGCACCCCTCCCCAGAAGCAAATAAAATTCACATTATTAACACCTGATGTCTGACCGGCCTCATATCACTCATACCCGTAGTCTCTCCCACCAGGAGAAAATACTCTCTGGACTAAGTACAGAGTACTAGAGAATCCAGAAAAGCAACAGAAACATTGTATACATCCATTTCCAACAATCCACTGCTTCCATGACCCCCCTGACGCTGGCTTCCTGAAGTAGGCTCATCTGTAATTCATAAATCGGGAAATACCTGCCCTTGCCTCCTCTGAAACATGGTGTTTGTAACAGGCTGCTTGCGAGACCGCTCCCTGAATAAGGGTGTATATCACTCATTGTTGCATTAACAGAATCAAGCTCGGTGCCCAGCCCTTCTAACAACTACTGCCACAGGAGCAGCTAACCTTTATGTAATAACACTAATGCACTCTGGTGTGCCATTGACCTCAGGACCCACAGGGTAAAGTAGTAGACATTTTCAAATAAGATTTAAATTATTAATGCCTGATGTATATGTTCTTGATGCCTGAAAAACTTCAAATCAGTATTCTGCACAGTCTCCTTCACCAAGAAAAAAAGATCCTTTGGACTAAGTACTGGGTATTAGAGAATCCAGAGAAGCAACAGAAACATCCCGTGCCTCTGTCTCTAATAATCTACTTCTTCCCCGACATCCTTTGATATATAGATTCCTGAAGTAGGCTCATCTATAATTTATGTCATAAATCCAAACTCCAAAAGCTCAGATTAACTTGTTGGGGGCTGGCCACTGTGCTTTTCTGAAGAAAAAAGAAAGCTGCTGTTCAGTGTGGCAAACATTTATCGCAAGCCTACTACAAAACATGGATAGTGCCAGGTGGGGGAGCACAGACAGAAAAGGGGTCCCACATGCTTTCCATTGGCGTATGGCTTAGTCATGGGGAGAGATACACAAACAAGTAATAGTAAAGCAGAGAGAAGAAATAGAGATGGTAACAGTGAGGAGCAAAGCAAAGAAACAATTTGGTTCCAGGAAGTGTGTAAAGGTGGTGGTGGAGATTAGGGTCTATAAAGGGTTAGGGTCTCCTCAACTGAGACCTTAAGAATGAGGACCCATCCCCTGGGATCATCAAAGTAAAAGTATTTACCAGTTTGAGCAGTGGAAACAATATCATATGGTGTCATTTTTATTTTTCTGGTGATTAGTAAGGGCCAACATCTTTTCATGTTTTGTTATTTGGATTTCCTCCATGAATTGCCCCCTTTTTTTTTCTGAAGTGAGAAGTGGGGAGGCGGACAGACAGACTTCTGCATGTACCTGACAGAGATCCACCCAGCATGTCCCACTAGGGGGCGATGCTCTGCTCATCTGGGTCATTGCTCCATTGCAACCAGAGCCATTCCAGAACCTGAGGCGAGGCCATACAGCCATCCTCAGCACCCGGGCCAACTTTACTCCAATGGAGCATTGGCTGTGGGAGGAGAAGAGAGAGAGAGAGAGAAAGGAGAGGGAGAAGGGTGGAGAAGCAAATGGGAGCTTCTCCTGTGTGCCCTGGCCAGGAATCGAACCTGGGACATCGACATGCCGGGCCGACGCTCTACCACTGAGCCAACGGGCCAGGGCTGTCCTATTTTTTAATTGAATTTTGAATGTATTTTTAAAATTTTTTATTTGAAAGAATTTGTCAGTAAATATGTTGGAAAAAAAACTCTCTAAGTTAGTCTTTGAATTCCCTTTTGTTTATAGCGCTCTGGGCCATGGAGAAGTTGCGGCTGTGAGGTAGTCGGGTATACCAGTCCTTCCCTGCAGGGCAGATAGCTTCTGTGTCTGATCAAAAACTATCTATACTCTGCTGTTATAAAATAGTCTTTCACATGTTCTTTTAAGAGCTTTAAAGTTTTGATTTTCACACCAAGGCCTTCTGTCCATCTAGGATTTATTTTGTGCACAATATAAGATAGAGATTAATCTTATCTTTAATCATATAGTGTCATTTATTAAATGGCCCATCCTTTTCTCATGTATTATTATACCATCTCTGTCATATGCCAAGGTCCCACCAAAAAATAGATCTATCTCTGGGTTATTTTCTTCCATCGATTTGTTTATTCCTGTACCATTGCTATTTTTAAAACAATGATTCAAGCATTATAGCCATCAAACTGACAAAATAAAATGAAAATACCAACTGTGGAAACTGTATAGAACATTGGATTTATTTTTGGGTGTTTGTTTACAGTTTTTTGCCATTATGAAAAAAGCTGCTCTGAGAATTTGTGTAGTACGTTCTTTTTGTGGGCATAACTTAAGTTCTGTGGGTAATTAAAAGTAGAATCACTCAGTTTATGTTAAGTACATGTTTAACTTTATAAGGAACTTCCAAACTGTTTTCCAAATTGATTACACTATTTTAAACTTTATCCACTGCGCCACTACCTGGTCAGGCCAGAGTACTTATCCTTAGTGGAATTCTTCACTGATTTATCTGTATATTTATCTGTTTTCATTCATTCTACTCAGCTTTTGGAAGACACTTATTCTGAAAATGGCTCAGAGAAACTAAAGAGACTTAAAGAAATGGAGAGATGTATCATGTTCATGGGTTGTCCTTAAATTGATCTGTAGATCTATAGAAACAATGCAACACCAAAAGAAACTCTACAGGACATTTATAGAATTTGTAAGCTGATTCAAAAATTTATTAGAAATGCAATGGCCCTAGAACAGAAAAAAAAAATTAATAAAAAGTTTGGACAAGAAGACTGGCACTAACTTTAAGCCTTGCTCTAAAGCTACAGTAATCAGGATAGTGTAGTTATAGTACAAGGTCACAGATATAAATCAATGGAACAGAATTGAGTCCAAAATAGAACCTCACATACATGGTCAATTATTTTCTACAAAGTTGCCAAGGTATTTCATGGAGGAAGAATGGTGTTTTCTCTATTTGGTGTTTTTGTATTGAACCCTCTTCCCCACTCTGGCTTCTTTTCTGCCAGCCACCAGGAGCAAGTAAGTGATTATGACTCCAGCATGGTCTAGGACAGGGGTCCCCAAACTATGGCCCGTGGGCCACATGCGGCCCCCTGAGGCCATTTATCCGGCCCCCGCAGCACTTCCAGAAGGGGCAGCTCTTTCATTGGTGGTCAGTGAGAGGAGCATAGTTCCCATTGAAATACTGGTCAGTTTGTTGATTTAAATTTACTTGTTCTTTATTTTAAATATTGTATTTGTTTCCGTTTTATTTTTTTACTTTAAAATAAGATATGTGCAGTGTGCATAGGGATTTGTTCATAGTTGTTTTTTTTATAGTCCGGCCCTCCAACGGTCTGAGGGACAGTGAACTGGCCCCCTGTGTAAAAAGTTTGGGGACCCCTGGTCTAGAATGTTCACAGGGAGACAGGGTGAATCCAAGGTCAGTCTCCCGAAGCCCTTCTCCCAGGAGGACCTGCCTTCCAGCAGATCCACACTTGCGGCCTTTTTGAAGCCAGTTCCTGCTCTCGGAGTCACCATGGGCACTCAGTGCACTTCAGACCTGCAAGGAGGTGAAGAGTTTATCTCCCACAGTCTTTCTGAGAATAAATAAATAAAACAAAACTTGGGGGAAAACTTGCAAACTGGAAAATGAAACTAAAAAAGAATTTAAGAAAAACATGGATTGGAGTGGGAGCAATATATGAAAAATAGAATTTTTCAAAGACACTATGAAAAGATATATTAGATAACAGGAGGACATGGAGTTTATAGAACAGTTGTCCCAAATTAGAATTTGAAGTCAAAGGACTCCAAGGTGACTATCTCAAAGTAAAGAATGGGTTTCAATCAACACATAGTATTTATAGTCTGGAAATATCTGGTAATTTAATAAGAAAGTCACTTGTTTTCCTCAACAAGAAAAAGAAAGAATTACAAATTCGAGAAAAAACAAATGTGAGAAAATCCCAGTGCAAAAAGATGGAGCAAACTAAAATGACACAAGTCAGAGTCATGGTAGAATATCGAGGATTTGTTTAGTTCGAGTGCTTGAACATCTCCTTTGAAAAGCACAGGATCAGTGGCATGTGACTTCATGAGTATCCAGTTCGGCAGTAAGTAAAAAATACAAAACTGTAATATTGGTGGTGACATTTTATTTTTTGGAGTCAATATGTAGACAAAACATGAGAGACATAATTATAAGTACAGAACAGAAATCAAATGATAGATAAAATGTCATACACTATAATTGACAGAAGAGAGGGATGACGTTGCCTCAGCTGTGATGTGCCCACTTATCCGGTGACGACCACGTCAAGTTCGCTGGACCATGAGTATAGATTTGAGTATATTGTTCAGTTCATTCTCACAGTTGCATATGAAATGCCCTCCACATGCCAGGCATAACTCTGGGCCCTGATACAACGGCCACACATGTCTGGCCTTGTGGAGGTCATATGATAATGTGGCGGAGAGTGCAAATGAATGGAATTCACCATTGTTGACAAGAGCAAGAAACTGTGGCTGACTCATCTACAATTATGGTAATAACCAAAACAAGAAGTAAAATGAGAAATCATTAAAAGTGTTTGCTCTTAGACAGTTAGCCTGATCAGCGAGACAGCAGAAATTAAGAGATTAGTTTTTCATTAGTTTTACTTCAATTTGCACTACTTTGAACTTCTCCAAATATAAGGGTTATTTTAATAATTAAAAAAAGAAACCCAATGTTGCTGTTTCTAACCAGCAAGGTCAGGACGGTTAGCACTAAGTCTAAATGCTGCACGGGAGACCTGATGTCAGGGCTTTATGACCCCAAATTCAGTGTAAAGTGTGGGACATGGTGCAGCCGGAACCATCTGCCTTGATATATCGAGATTTTTGTCCCCTGATTGTACATCAGGATATTTTAATAACGGTATGATATGAAACAAGCTTCTATAAATATACTGCATTGCTTTTTCTGCTTCATTTATGGCTACAAATTAGTTGACTTTTTAAAAATAGTACATATATTTCTTAAAAGCACTGTGAAAAACTGTTTAAGTACATATTTGTCTATATATGGAAAACAAAATTGTAAGCAACTGAACCCCTTTTTAGCCCAAACCGAACAGTGCCTGGAAATCTCCCAGTGGTGTGTGGCAGCCACCCCCACAGAGGTGTGTCCAGAGTTCCCCCTTGCCTGGCCCCTTCCCATCCCTCACTCCTTTCTCTCCTGAACTACCTGCCGAACTCCACACTTCCAGAACTCTGTGGGTGCAGTGTCCTGGGGTGGGGGAGGATTGGAGTGGGTCAGTTTCAGGGTCCGATGGTGGCACTGAGATGGGCCAGTTCTGGGTGGGGAAAGGACTCTGAGAGCAGCGCAGGGAAGCTTCGAGGTGAGCAGTGACAGTCAGGGCAGAGCCTCACCGATCTGCTCCAAAGGCAGGAAGGAGGTGCGGGGACTGTGGGAGAGCCCTTGCGGAGTTCAGGGCAGGGAACAGAGTGGCTCCAAATGGAAGGGCGGGAGGGACCATGAGGAAGGCAATACAGCCAAAGCCTTGTGGTGTGAGAGTTAAATTGCTGTCACAGCTGCAGGCACTGCTCAGGAAAGGGTGGGCGCCTGCCTGGGGGAGGACGTGTCCTCTATCTTGGGGTGGGGGTGGGGGGTCCAGCCAGTGATCCAGGAACCCAGTCCATCCAGGGACTTAGTGACAGGAAGTGGAGACTGTTTGGAACACAGAGCTGTAAAGAACTGATCGCCAAAGCGAAGAATCCACTGCAAGACAACACCCAACCTCAGCGGGGCTCCCTTAGTCATCTGTTCTGCTGCCTGCATCCTGGCAGTCATCGCTCTCACCCTGAGAGCTGACACACTCAAGCAGTCTCCTCTGCCTCACCTCCAGTCTGTCCCTAGACCCAGGTCTGGGTCACAGCTCCTGGGTACTGAAGAAACATGGAGCGGAAATGCGTTGTACCTGATCATCAGAATCAGATCCACAGTGAGCCCAGAAAAAGAAGCCGCCTCTACTGGCCCAGGTTTTCAGAACTCCCCTTCTTGGTGATGACAGCTGACAAGCACTATTAATTCTAGGATTGCCATCAGTCTTCTCCCCTGCGGAGCTCTAATGTGAGGAACCACGGACCATTAGCTGCCTTCTCTCTGCCATGCAGGAAAACGTATGTCTGTTTCCTTCCACCGTCAGCTTTGGGAGAGTCAGTATGTTGGCCATGAGCTTTGGAAACAGAGTGATTTAGACTGAAATTCCAACCTCACAAGTTTCGAGCTGTGCAGTCTGGAAAATTTTCTTTATTTCTCTGGGCCTCAATTTTTAAAATTGACCACATGAGATTATTAGCTACCTCACTGAATTGTAGTGAGAGTTAAATGAAGTAGTGTGCATATAAGCTGCCCAATTCAGAGTCTGGCACGCTGTACGGGCACTCGTCATCTTGGTTCTCCAGTGCTTAGACACAGCTAGGGTCAAACGAGTGTCCTGGTCCTCTGACGGGGAACAGAACGTGGTACTTCAAAGCATGCCACTTCGGCATGTTATTCTGAATTAGTTACCTGAGAAACAGCCAGTACAAGAAGGGCACTCTGACTGTCCTCTGTGCCCTCGAAAACAGGAAAGAGATCTATGTGAAAGGTACCCTCCCTGTGCCAGAAGGGAGAGAGGCATCCTGATCACCAGAGATAAAGAACTTAGTGCCGAGAAGGCTGTCTGAACAAACCTTGTTACTTCCTCTAAGTCCAAAATCTTTGTCTTGTGAATTCTTCACAAATGTATTGTTTCTTTGTCTAACAGATATAAATAAATCTGCCTGCTTTGGACATTTCTTTGAGTCTTGTTTTCTGTTTTTGGGGGGTTTTTTGCAAGAAAGAGAGACAGACAGGAAAGGAGAGAGATGAGAAGCATCAACTCATAGTTGCAAAACCTTAGTTGTTCATTGGTGGCTGTCTTGTGTTTTTAAAGGGGTTCTTGTACATATGAAATTAAATTAGTTTTTCTTCTGTTTGTCTTACATTTATTTAATTATTAAACCAACCAAAGAACCTAGAAGGAAGAAGGAACAAGTTTTTCTCCCCTAACCTCATCTCCCAGTAGAACACGCTAGGACTGCAGGGTCCGGTGTCCCCCACAGCCCTCAGGCAGGCCCACAGCCTCTTACCATGCGGGGCTGCAGCTTTCAGGCAAATTCTCCCTTCTATGAGCAAGTGGCTGTCCCTGGCTCCTGTTGCACCTGCCTTGAGTGGCCACGCTTCCTGATTCTGTGCAGTGGATATAGCTGGATGCCCAGTGCCCACTGAGTCAGCGTGAAAGCTGGGTATCAATCCAGCCCCTGGTCTAGCTTCCAAACCTTGCTTCATGCTCCCTCACCCACCAAGCAGAGCTTGTACATCAAAAACCTCGATCCCAGCTGCTCCCTCTCTGACTTCACCCCACGTGGGTACTACCTGTCCCTTTCAGCTACTAGAGAAACTCCTACAACTGATAGCAAATACGTTTGCAGGGCCATTTCAGCCTCTTATTTGGAGCTCAGTATCCCAGATACAAAAAGGCCTGGTCCTCAGGTATAGCAAAAACCCCAGAAAACCTGCTTTTTTTTTTTTTCTTCTCTGCTCTTGTGTGATTCTATTTTTTATTAGAGTCCTCAGGGCTGAAAAACATACTTTATATAAACAAACAAAATGACAGTTTAAACATAGTGTAGTGACCCAGGCCAAAGGCTCAGTTGGTTAGAGCATCATCCCAAAGCACAGAGGTTGTGGGTTCAGTACCCAGTCAGCACACATACAGAAACAGATCGATGTTCCTGTAGTTCTTTCTCTCTCTCTCAATAAAATCAATAAACATTAAAAAAATAAACATAGTGTAGTGGTAGAGAAGACAGGTTTTAAATTTGAATAGAACTAGATTTGAATATAGCACCACAATTTACTAGCTGTGTAACCTTGAGGTAGCTACTTTATCTCCTCACCCAAAAAATTAAAATGATAGTATTAAAATTGGTGGTGGGGGCATGGGGAATACCATCTCTATACACCCACATACATACACACAGGAATTAAGTCTTAAAACCACTTTATGCCTGACCTGTGGTGGCACAGTGAATAAAGCATGGACCTGGAATGCTGAGGTTGCCAGTTCAAAACCCTGGGCTTGCAGAAAACCACTACTATGAGTTGATGCTTCCTGCTTCCTGCCCCTTTCTTCTCCCTCACCCCCCTCTCTCTCCTCTCTTTTCTTTCCTCTCTCTAGAAATTAATCAATAAATAAAAAACAATGTTTTCTTAAGTAAGAGGTAGGTTTGGCTAAAGAGTAGGGTACCAGTGGGGTTGGTTTGACACAGGGTTGTAATAGTTTTAAATTTAATAATATTTGTAAAGTGCTTAGAGACTTTTAAATAGTGTTGTGTTTTGTTTTTGTATTTGACATTGTGTTTATTTTGCAAGTGCAGCAATGCATTCATAGGAAAGAACAGTGACTATTAAAACACTCCTTTATATTCTGGAAGAACAAATACAGAAACTCACTTAAGTTGTCTAATCATAAGTCAACTTATTTGGCCAGATTTAGTTCAAATTCAAAAATTATTTATCTCTGATGGTTCAGGTACTGTGCTGGCCATCATTTAAATGATTTTACATTACTTTTGCGTGGTTGCTATTGTTTTTCCTATTTTATAAAGTGAAAATCTGGGTCCTAAAAATGACAAAAAAATCTTCAAAATCCCACAGGTTGATTATCTCTACATATAACATAATGCTGAATTTTTTTTTGAGCTTGCATTATTTTTTTATTAATTTTAATTAATTTTAATGGGGTGACATTGATAAATCAGGGTACATATGTTCAGAGAAAACATCTTTAGGTTATTTTGACATTTGATTATGCTGCATTCCCTTCACTCAAATTCCAACTATCTTCCGTCACCTTCTGTTTTTTTTTTGTGCCCCTCCCCTCCCCCAACCCCCTCATTCTCCTCCCCCCTACCTCGTAACCCCCACACTCTTGTCCATGTCTCTGAGTCTAATTTTTATGTCCCACCTATGTATGGAATCACATAGTTCTTAGTTTTTTCCGATTTACTTATTTCACTCAGTATAATGTTATCAAGATCCATCCATGTTGTTGTAAATGATCCGATGTCATCATTTCTTATGGCTGAGTAGTATTCCATAGTATATATGTACCAAAGCTTTTTAATCCACTCGTCCACTGACGGACACTTGGGCTGTTTCTAGATCATCGCTATTGTGAACAATGCTGCCATAAACATGAGGGTGCATTTCTTCTTTTCAAACAGTGCTATGGTGTTCTTGGGGTATATTCCTAAAAGTGGTATAGCTGGGTCAAAAGGCAGTTCAATTTTTAATTTTTTGAGGTATCTCCATACTGTTTTCCACAGTGGCTGCACCAGTCTGCATTCCCACGAGCTGTGCAGGAGGGTTCCCTTTTCTCCACATCCTCGCCAGCACTTACTCTGTGTTGTTTTGTTGATGAGTGCCATTCTGACTGGTGTGAGGTGATATCTCATTGTGGTTTCAATTTGCATTTCTCCAATGATTAGTGATGTTAAGCATTTTTTCATATGCCTATTGGCCATCTGTATGTCCTCTTTGGAAAAGTGTCTATTCATTTCTTTTGCCCATTTTTGATTGGATTGTTTGTCTTCCTGGTATTGAATTTTACAACTTCTTTATAAATTTTGGATATTAACCCATTATCAGATGTATTGTCGAATATATTCTCCCATTGTGTAGTTTGTCTTTTTATTCTGTTCTTATTGTCTTTAGCTGTGCAAAAGCTTTTTAGTTTGATATAGTCCCATTTGTTTATCCTGTCTTTTATTTTACTTCCCCGTGGAGATAAATTGGCAAATATATTGCTGCAAGAGATGTCAGAGAGCTTACTACCTATGTTTTCTTCTAAGATGCTTATGGTTTCACGGCCTACATTTAAGTCTTTTATCCATTTTGAGTTTATTTTTGTGAGTGGTGTAAGTTGGTGGTCTAGTTTCATTTTTTTGCAGGTAGCTGTCCAGTTTTCCCAACACCATTTGTTGAAGAGGCTGTCTTTACTCCAATGTATGCTCTTACCTCCTTTGTCAAATACCAGTTGTCCACAGAGCTGTGGGTTTATTTCTGGGTTCTCAGTTCTGTTCCATTGATCTATATGCCTGTTCTTATGCCAGTACCAGGCTATTTTGAGTACAATGGCCTTGTAGTAAAACTTGATATCCAGAAGTGTGATACTTCCCATTTTATTCTTCATTTTCAAGATTGCTGAGGCTATTCGTGTTCTCTTTTGGTTCCATATAAATTTTTGGAATATGTGTTTTATATCTTTGAAGTAAGTCATTGGTATTTTAATTGGTATTGCATTGAATTTATAAATTTCTTTGGGTAATATAGACATTTTAATGATGTTTATTCTTCCTAACCATGAGCACGGTATATGCTTCCACTTGTTTGTATCTTCCCTGATTTCTTTTATCAATGTTTTATAATTTTCTGAGTACAGGTCTTTTATCTCCTTGGTTAAATTTACTCCCAGGTACTTTATTTTTTTGGTTGCAATGGTGAAGGGGATTGCTTCCTTAATTTCTCTTTCTGACAGTTCATTGTTAGTGTATAAAAATGCCTCTGATTTCTGAGTATTAATTTTATATCCTGCCACTGTGCTGAATTCATTTATCAGGTCCAGTAGTTTCTTGACTGAGACTTTAGGGTTTTCTATATACAATATCATATCATCTGCAAATAATGAGAGTTTTACTTTTTCTTTTCCAATTTGGATGCCTTTTATTTCTTTTTCTTATCTGATTGCTGTGGATAGGACTTTCAGAACTATGTTTAATAGTGGTGAAAGAAGGAACCCCTGCCTTGTTCCTGATCTTAAGGAGATTGCTTTTAATTTTTGCCCATTGAGTATGATGTTGGCTGTGGGTTTGTCATAGATGGCCTTTATCATGTTGAGGTATGTTCCCTGTATTCCCACTTCGCTGAGAGTTTTGATCATGAATGGGTGCTGGATTTTATCAAATGCTTTTTCTGCATCTATTGATATTATATTGTGGTTTTTCCTCTTTTTTTTTTTTTTTTTTTTTTTTTTGTATTTTTCTGAAGTTGGAAATGGGGAGGCAGTCAGACTCCCGCATGTGCCCAACCGGGATCCATCTGGCATGCCCACCAGGGGGTGATGCTCTGCCCATCTGGGGTGTTGCTCTGTTGCAACCAGAGCCATTCTAGCGCCTGAGACAGAGGCCATGAAGCCATCCTCAGCACCCGGGCCAACTTTGCTCCAAGGGAGCCTTGGCTGCTGGAGGGGAAGACAGAGACAGAGAGGAAGGAGAGGGGGAGGGGTGGAGAAGCAGATGGACACTTCTCCTGTGTGCCTTGGCCGGGAATCGAACCGGGACTCCTGCATGCCAGGCCGACGCTCTACCAACTGAGCCAACCGGCCAGGGCCTCTCCTTTATGTGATGAATCACATTGATTGATTTGCGAATATTGTTCCAGCCTTACCTCCCAAGAATAAATCCCACTTGATCATGGTGTATGATTTTTTTTCATATATTGCTGGATCCAGTTTGCTAATATTTTGTTGAGGATTTTAGCCTCTAAATTCATCAGGGATATTGGCCTATAATTTTCTTTCTTTGTGTTGTCTTTGCCTGGTTTTGGAATCAAAATTATACTCGCCTCATAAAAGGAGCTTGGAAGTCTTTCTTCTTCTTGAATTTTTTGAAATAGCTTGAGAAGGATAGGAGTTAGTTCTTCTTTGAATATTTGGTAGAATTCACTTGTGAAGCCATCAGGCCCAGGACTTTTCTTTTGTGGAAGTTTTTTGATAACTGTTTCAATCTCATTTGGTGTAATTTTCTGATTCTTCCAGAAAAATTTTTGGAAGATTATAAGTTTCAAGGAGTTTGTCCATTTCATCTAGGTTGTCTAGTTTTTTGGCATACAGTTCTTCATAGTATTTTCTTACAATATTTTGTATTTCTGTTGTGTCAGTTGTTATTTCTCCACTCTCATTTTTAATTTTATTTATTTGAGTCCTCTCTCTTTTTTTCTTGGTGAGTCTGGTTAAAGGTTCATTGATCTTGTTTACCTTTTCAAAGAACCAGCTCCTGGTTTCATTGATCCTTTGTATTGTTTCTTTAGCCTCTATGTCATTTATTTCTGCTCTGATCTTTATTATTTCCTTCCTTCTACTACCTCTGGGATTTACTGGCTGTTCTTTTTCTAGTTCTTTTAGATGCAGGGTCATGTTGTTTATTTGAGCTTTTTCTAGCTTCTTAAGATATGCCTGTAATGCTATGAACTTTACTCTCAGGACTGCTTTTGCAGTGTCCCATAAATTTTGAGTTGATGTATGCTCATTATGTTTCGTTTCTAGGAATTTTTAAATTTCTTCTTTGATCTCGTTCTTAATGCATTCATTATTAATAACATGCTATTTAGTTTCCAAGTGTTTGAGTATTTTTCAGTTTTTCTGTTGTGGTTGATTTCTAGTTTCATGTCATTGTGATCAGAGATAGTGCTCGATATGATTTCAATCTTCTTAAATTTGTTGAGCCCGCTTTTGTGCCCTAACATGTGGTCTATTCTAGAGAATGTCCCATGAGCGCTTGAAAAGAATGTATATTCTGTTCTTTTAGGGTGAAAGGTTCTGAAGATATCTATTAAATCGAGTTCATCTAATATGTCCTTTAAGTCTGCTATTTCTTTGTTAATTTTCTTTCTTGAGGATCTATCTAGTGATGTTAGGGAGGTATTGAAATCCCCTACTATTATAGTATTGCTGTTGATCTCACCCTTTAAATCCATCAAAGTCTGCTTTATATATTTAGGTGCTCCTATATTAGGTGTGTAGATATTATATTTATAATGGTTATATCTTCCTGTTGGATTGCTCCCTTTATCATTATGTAGTGACCTTCTTTATCTCTTACTATAGCTTTTGTTTTAAAGTCCATTTTGTCTGATATAAGTATTGCTACCCCAGCTTTTTTTTCAATTCCATTTGTGTGAAATATTTTTTTTTCATCCTTTTACCTTCAACCTATGTGCATCTTTTGTTTTAAGGTGTGTCTCTTGTAGACAGCATATGTATGGGTCCTGTTTTCTTATCCATGCAGCTACCCTATGTCTTTTGATCAGATTATTTAATCCATTTACATTTAAGGTTATTATTGATATGTGGTTGTTTATTGCCATTTTATTCTTTAAAGCTGTATTCCTCTTTTGCTATATTCTTTTTCTCCTTTAATCTGTTTACAACAGGCCCCTTAGCATTTCTTGCAGCCTTGGTTTGGTTGTAGTGAATTCCTTGAGGCTTTTTTTTTTTTTTGGAAAGCTTTTTATTTCTCCTTCAATTTTAAATGATAGCCTTGCTGGATAAAGTAGTCTTGGTTGTAGGCTCTTGTTCTGCATTACTTTGAATATTTCTTGCCATTCCCTTCTGGCCTCAAGTGTTTCTGTTGAGAAGTCGGAAGTCATCCTTATGGGGGTTCCTTTGTAGTTGATAGTCTTTTTTTCTCTAGCAGCTTTTAATATTTTCTCTTTATCACTTAGCTTTGGTATTTTAATTATGATGTGTCTTGGTGTAGATTTCTTTGGGTTTCTCTTTAAAGGAGTTCTCTGTGCTTCTTGGACTTGTGAGATGTTTTTCTGCCTTAATTGAGGGAAGTTTTCAGCTATGATATGTTTGAACAAAGTCTCTATCCCTTGTTCTTTCTCTTCTTCTTTAGGAACCCTTATGATGCAAATGTTATTTCTCTTCATGTTGTCACAGTGCTCTCCTAGATTTTTCTCAGACTTTTTGAGTCTCTTTTCTTTTTTCTGCTCTGCTTCCGTGCCTTCATTTATCTTGTCCTATAACTCACTGATTTGATTCTCAGCTTCATCCACCCTACTTTTAATTCCTTCCATTGTGTTCTTCATTTCTGATATTGTATTTGTCATTTCTGACTGATTCTTTTTTATTATTTCAATGTCCTTTTTTATATTTGCTGTCTATTTAGGTGTTCGTAATGACCATCTATTATTGTTCTAATATCTTTGAGCATCCTAACAATCGTTATTTTAAATTCTGCATCTTGTAATTTGGTTATATCTGACTCATTCAGGTCCTTTTCTGGGGATTTCTCTTGATTCATTTGTGTTGCATTTCTCTGCTTTATCATTTTGTCTGTGTAAAAGAAGGTTTTGGCCACTGGAGTCCACTGAGTGTGGCCTCTGTGTTCCCTAGGTGTGGTCTGTCTGCAGGCCTGCCACCCCCTCTGCTGTTGCTGCCTAGGGTATTCGGGTATGGGCATTTCCAGTGCCTGCCCACTGGGGCTGTTGCTGTGGTTTCCATATCTCCTTCACAGGAGTGGCTGTGATCACATGTTTGGTTGTATAAGCCTCGGTGGCCTTGGCCTTCCCCCTGCCCCCGCGGGTGGCGTTATGCTCAGCCCTGAGGGCAGGGATGAGCCCCTTTGCTTAGCTGCAGGTCTCTGCCTGATTCCGGGTTTTTACCCTGCCCTTGCAGAGGAGCCCGCTTGTGGGACGGCTGCAAGCCTTGGCTCCACAGGCCGGGCAGGACTGCATGCCCATGCTCAGCTCAGTAGCGGGACTCTGCCTGTTCTGGGCTTTTGGCTCCACCCCCACAGGAGGAGCCGGCTCCCAAGTCAGGCCACAAGCCTAGGTTCCTGCTCTTCCCCCTGCAGGCTGGATTGCAGGCTGCCTGCAGCTGGGCTTGACCACTTTTACATGTCCCCCCTCTCTAACTGTGCAAGACTGAGCTCACACCTGGGCCTCAGTGGTGGCCAGCTGGCTTCTGCCCTTGCCGACAGAACCGCGCTTCTGTGTCCCGCTGCCACCTGCCCTTGAGTTAGCCCTCAGCCTTGTGGGTGGGGGTACTGCAGCTCAGATCCTAAGAATCACTACTGTAGTCCTGAAAGCTCCCTCCTTCTAAGCGACTCTGCTCTGAGTGCCGCAAGAGAGCTTGTTTGGCTGGTGTCCTGCTTCCCTTTGCTGGTATTGCTGGCTCCAGGGGAAATATTCACTTCAGATTTGGGGAGTGACTCATCCCAGGGGTTAGGGTGGCTGTCTCTCAAAATGTTTCTCCCTGTGCCTCCTAGATTACACTCTCTTCCTGCTACTCTGGTCCTCTCCTCTCTCCCTGTCCCCTGCAGCCCCAGGTGAGTGGTTGTGAGAGAGGTGTTCTGCGTGGTCCCTTTAAGAAGAATCCTGGGTCTGAGAAATCAGACTCTTTCTCACAAACAGTATCCTGACTTGTTTCCAGCTAAATACTGTCCATACACCTCTTCTGGGCTCTGGGGCTGCAGGCCGGGGCTTTGTTCCTGGGGCCCAGGACCCTCCCCTCTCTGCTAAACTCACTCCCCGCCACGCGAGTCTCTCCCGGCTGCGGTTCACTCCCGGGAGCTGGGCAGCCCACTCCGCGTTTCTGCATTTCCTACCTATCTCGGTGTGGCTTCTTCAGTGTTCCTTGGTTGAAGAGTCCTTCTTAGTTTATTCCAAAGTTTTCCAGATGATGGTTCTTAAAATTAGTTTGTAATCCACTTTGGTTCTGGGAGGTGGAAGTTGGTACGTCTACCTACTCCATCACCATCTTGTCTTCTCCTTAAGTAGTGTTTAATAAATGGTAGCCATTATCATCAATAAAATGTAAACTGACAGAGTTGGTCAGCCATGCCCTGTATATAATTAAATATGGTAGTTACAAACGCAAAACCCAGCTCTGCTGATTGCTCCGCGCATCATCTGCCCTGAGAGTGCAGGGCTTGCTCTCTTTCCTTCTTTCACAGCACAGATATCTATTAAGTACTAAATGTGTGCCAGGTACAAGGCCAGGTGTGAGTGGCAAGCTTTCCCCCTAACTCCACGGAGTCCCCCAGCCTCAGAGATTTAATTTCTATCTCTGCCTTTTATGCCCATGTTCCCCTGCTGGAACCCCAGGCCTGAGCTCCTGCACCCACAGATCTGCTTTTTTCCCCACCAAATCAGAAACCCAAGAGATGGTTTTTAACTTGGCTAGGGAGAGCACAGTCAATTGTGGCCAAGCCCACAACGTCACTTAAATTTTTGAGATCACCTGAACATTAATGCAAACTAAGCAGACATCCAAAGGGCTGGCAGGGAGTTCTTCACAAAGCTCACACTGGTCAGCGTGCCACACCAAGAGCTCCCCGGATTCTGTCATCACATGGTCCCTGGCAGCTAACGTCTGCTGACAGTACAGTGTGCAAGGTGCGTCCCCTGGGGCGAATCCCACACACACTTACGTAGACAGGGCCTCCTGCAAAGCCTGCCTCCATCTTCAGCAGCAGTGCAGTCTCAAGGAGCCATCACTGTCTCTGGTTTACTAATGGAGGTGCCAGGACCCAGAAAGGCAGGTGTTCACAGTCCCAGGCCCCGTGCCAGGGAATTTCTACATAGTCTCTCATTTAATCTTCACAAACTGCTAGGTAGGTAATATACTTCTCATTTACAGATGAGAAATCTGAGGCTCAGAAAGGCTAGTTTACTTAAGATCATGCAGACTGTCAATGGCAAAGCCACAGCTGGAACCTGAGCCTCCAATTTCCAATTCCAAGCATGGTCCCCTGGGCCCTGCGGCTGCTCAGTACCTGCATCATGTGGGATAAGGCAGTGGTCCCCAACCTTTCTTGGGCCACAGACCGGTTTAATGTCAGAAAATATTTTCACGGACCAGCCTTTAGGGTGGGACAAATAAATGTATCATGTGATCAAGACAAGCGTCAAGAGTGAGTCTTACGAGACTAAGAGACATGGACAGGAGAGTGGTTGTTATGGGGGTTGGGGGGAGGGAAGGAGGGAGAGAGGGAAGGCGAAGGGGAGGGGCACAAAGAAAACTAGATGGAAAGTGACGGAGGACAGTCTGACTTTGGGTGATGGGTATGCAACAGAATTGAATGACAGGATGACCTGGACATGTTTTCTTTGAATATATGTACCCTGATTTATTGATGTTACCCTATTAAAATTAATAAAAATTAAAAAAAAGAACCTGTTTTGAGGAATAGATGAGACTAGTTTCTATTTAACTATTATAAATAAATGTAGGTTGCTTAAGTGCCTGAAAATAATTTTTTTAAGTAATTATGTTACACCACTAATTTGTATTTCCTGTAAGAAAAGAGTATGCTGAGTAAAGGTAAATTTTAGCCAAAATTAATGTCGTTTCTGCTCCGCACCATAATTAACTTTCGCCCACTGTAAATTAGCCTTAATTCAAGTTTCAATTATGTTATAGCCGAAGTCGCACAAATAAACACATAATTAAAAAAAAAAAAAGAGTGAGTCTTAGACGGATGTAACAGAGGGAATCTGGTCATTTTAAAAAAATAAAACATCGTTCAGACTTAAATATAAATAAAATGAAAATAATGTAAGTTATTTATTCTTTCTCTGCAGACTGGTACTAAATGGCCCATGGACCAGTACCGGTTCGCGGCCCGGGGGTTGGGGACCACTGGGATAAGGAACCTGTGGTGAACTGCTTTGTGCAGCCTGGGTGCAAGAGTTTCAGAGAAAGACACTCTTGACCTATGATTATGGATTTCAATCACCTATATTTCCTGTAGTTACATTTATAGAAACTACAAAATTGCCTAAGTGTCTTACTTGTGCTGCAGTTATATTTTCCAACTTCCCGTTCCACCTGCCAGCTGATAGGTGCCTCATCACCACCATCACCGTTTTGTGCTCCTTTTTACCACAGAAGAGGAAGCTATTGAACGTGGCACCAAACCAAGCCTGACAACAGAACTGCAAGGACTCACGGATGTGGTGTCCTCATTAGTACCAAGTGCTGGCTGCCTCATCTCAAGTCTCCTCCTGGGGAGAGACTATGTGAGTACGTAGGACACATCAGGAGGCGTATTGTGAAGAGAGAGGTGAAGAAAGGGATGGAAATCACCAGTAGGCTAAACAATGGTCAGGAGTCAAAATCCCAAGTCAGGTGAATACTAGGAAGAAGTGAAACAAAATGCATCCTGAAAACAGAGGTGGGCAGACCCTGCTCCCTTCCCTCTCATTGCAGACTGACACAGAGATTACCAAACCAGGGAGGAGGAAACCAATTCACTATTTACTAAAGTCTCAAGCATTTAATAAGCATTAATTTACATACTCCTTAAATAATTCTTCAAGGCTAGTATAACCAAACGTGAGAAAAACAGAGGCTCCAAGAGGCCTAACAGTTGGCCCAATACTTTAAGTGGTGAAAGTGGGCCTCAGAATAGGCCTATCTGACCCCAAGCTAGCTCTTGCAATTGCTCTAGTGTCCTTTGTACAGTTGATGGTTTGGTTTGGATCTAACAATGTAAGTAGGACCTTACATTGACCCCTCTTACATTTAATTTTTTTAGATTCAATGTATCAAGGTCATTTTTGAGGAGGCTTGTCAGTCACTGTGGGTAGCTCTATAGCCTAACTTTGTGCCATCTGCAAATTTTGTAAGTAACGGTAAGTGCCATTAAACTCTGTTGTAGTGAAGCACTTGACAGTTGACATGGCATCTTGATATGAAGTTGTTGACAACTTCTTCTCTTTAAATCCTGTGCTAGGTTGTTACTTCCTTCTTTGTGATTGAGAGAAATAATAAAAGGTATAGCAATATATTGTCATAATTACTGCAATCCAAATCCACTGTGTTCTGTGCTCAGCTGAGTCATTGCTGCCTACTTTGGTCTGACCAAATCGCAAACATGGCCTCCTACCTTCAGTGCTTTAGGAAAAGTGAAAGGAAGACCCTGTGCCAGGTCAATTCTGAAAGATTTCTGAGATTATACCTTGCACGCTGTCTCACCCCATTTTACTTTATGTCATTGTACTTAATGCTATATCAGAAAAACAGGGCTTATCTATAATCGATACAAAACAGAAATACCCAGTAGGTATCTAACAATTGATGTCCTCACAAGGAAATTCTCTTCATCATGAAATTTGAATACAAGTTGCAAGAAAATTCAGGCTTGTTATTCTTGAATGTCCCATGTCTTCTTATGACTGTCTTCCAGGCTTTCTGCAAAGCAGAGCCACATGCCATTATCTTTGTCTTTTGCCAGGACCTGCTGATAATGTCAGCTTTCTCTAGGACAGACAGGTGGGTTCCTGCCCATACTTCCTGAAAAGGGAAGTGAGAGGGCCAACCTATGAATCACAAAGCCCAGAAAGCACAGCCATAAGTGAGAATCCCCCTTTTCGTGTGTGTGGAAGGAAGATGGCGGTGGTGTACAGGGACCAACAGTATCCTTAATTTGAAAGAGACTAGAGCCCAGTAGTCTCTTGGGTGAAGTAGAGGATATGGCCAGTAGTCACAGCCACCATCACAGCCGCCTGGCCAACACAGGTTTGCATTTGATTCGAACAAACGGTAAGGAATCAACAGAGCCAAAAACTGGTGGTCCATTTTCCTTTATTCTAGACTTGCACTCGGCAAGCGAGTAAAAACAAACACACTGGGCTCCAAAACCCACTCATTCAGTGCTCACAAAGCTACTGACTCACCCGAGTTTTCCTAGAATCAAAGGTTTCCACCTCACCAATCTTATTCACTTCTGTCCCGCATCTCTTTCTCCTCCACGAACTGGCTTCTACTTCCCCCATTCCGCCATTTTGGCTGCTTCCTCCACGTGGCTTCCCTGCCCTGCTACACCATGGGCTCTTCCTCTCTACAAGAACCTGATCATTCTCCTCCAAAATGGCCTCCTAGCTCCACCTTTTAAAACCTTTTGGCATGAAAGCTCTTCCCCAACACACATTAGCACAATCAAGCCCATCCCAAGCAAGAAGGGCAACTAACTGTATCACGTGAGAACATCACCACGTAAGAGCAGCAGCTATCTTTAACAGTAAAGGTGAGAAAAAGTAACTTTATCTGCCCTACATAGGGTAAACTGGGTGTCACAGACAATGGAAAGGGACATGGCTGTTTGGTTCATGCCATTACCAATGATTCACTTATTTGTTTATTCACTGCTTATTCATTCATTCATTCACTCATTTCTCCATCAATTTGTTTACTTGCTCCTTCTACAATCATGATTGTGTACCTACTATATGTCTAGAGAGAGAGAAGGGAAAGACCCATGGATGAAATACAGTCCCCCTGCTTCACAGTAAGAGCTAAAGGAATCCATGAAGGGTTTGTCTTCTCAGCGCTCCTTCCGCTTCTCCTCTCTTCTGCATACATCCGGGCAAAAGTTTGATTTCTTATATCGACAAATAAAAGTTGCATATATTTAACATGTACAGTATGATGTTTTTATATGCACACATTGCAAAATGATGACCACAGTCAAACTAATTAACATATCCATCACCTCACATAGTTACTTGTGTGCGTATGTGTTGAGAACAATTGAGATTTACTCTCTTCACAAATTTCAAGTATGAAACGGTATTGGCTACAGTAAGTCCTCACTTAATGCTGACACTAGGTTCTTGGAAACTGTGACTTTAAGTGAAATGGCACATGATGAACCTAGTTTACCCTAAACTAATTGATATAAACAAAAGTTCCTACAGCATAGTTTTGTTCACAAAAATATCATCAAACTTCTAAATACTCCAGACACTTTTAGTATTAAACACTGAAAAAAATGTCAGCTAGGTCATTATTTTTCAACCTGCTTATTTCAGGGTCATGGTGGCAGGAGCCTATCCCAGTAGCTCAGGGTACAGGGTGGGGGGACACACCCTGGACAGGATGCTGTTCCATCATAGGGCGCACACACACACACTCACTCAGACTGGGACAAGTCTGACCTGCTAACTCACCTAACAGGCACATCTCAGGCATGTGAGAGGAAACTAGAGTTCCTGAAGAAAACCCTCGCAGACATGGGGAGAACATGCAAATTCACAGAGAGTGGCCCTGGCCAGGAATTGATTCTTTTTCCTCATCAATATTATAACAAAATGTTGAATGAAGCAACATTATTCAAGGATCTGATGTAGTCACCAGGCAATACATTAGGTCTCCAGAACTTGATCTTGTAACTGAAAGTTGGTACTCTTTGATCAATATGTCCCTGTTGGGCAAACCAACCTGTTTCAAGTGAAACAAGTGAGTTAGGTTTGCGCGCTTGTATTTTGCATTGGCTGGGGGCAGCACCCTGTGTGTGTGCTTCAGGTGGAAGGCTTCAGGTGCTTGCCCTCAGGGGGGCAGACTGTAAATTGCAGATTGTCTGCCTCCATGGGGAGGGGCAATTGTTTGCTACTGTTTGCCTGGGAAGGAGTATTTCCACCCAGCCTGTTGTGCTGGAGAGTGCTGAGTCTAGTGGGTGCTGAATGAGTCTGGTGAGTCCGGAGTGCTGAGGGGCTTGGGAGCTCTGAGAGAAAGGGAAGAAGTTTCCCCTGCCTGTTTGCTCGTCTGCCATTACAAGACTTTAATACACGGAATGGCCCACCATTTTCTGGCTCCATAGTTCCTGTACCATCTGCCTGAATCCAATGAGAACCTGCATGGCCAGCAGCAGCCTTACAGTCCCCTTCCCACCCCCTCTCCCCCAGCCTCTGTAGGCATTCTACTCATGTTACTATGAGTTTGACTTTATTTAGTTTCTCCATATAGGTGAGATCATACAATATTTGTCTTTCTGTTAATGGCTTATTTCATTTAGTATATATTGTAGTGTCCTTCAGATTTCACCTGGCTTCTAACACATAGTAAGAAATATCTATTAGTTAAGGCAACACTATCTGCTGAAACAGGTAACCCCCACCCCAAAGCCTAGTAGTATCACATATTAGAGACCCACTGGTAACTGAGGTTGGGGACTCTACGGGGTCATTTATGGATTCATATTGGTGAAGACTGCCATATTCAACATAGAGCATCCATGGCTATCCTGGATTCCGTATTTAGACTCTATATGGTATATAGGAAGAGAGTGAGTAGGAGACCACATAGTGGGTATTTATGAACCAGCCCTAGAAGGACTTTCATTACTTCCACCAAAGTGCCATTGCACGATGGGCCCTGCCACCCTGGACTTCTCCTGAAATAGCTCTGCAGGGGTAGGGAGCAAACAACATGCTTGTGATTTAGCAGCAAATTCTTCAGGCCAGAGAGAAAGAAAACAAAATCAACATCATCTGTATTCCAGAAAGTCCTTGCTGGGCAGGGAATAGACCCCAAGATCTGTGGGGCTATCTATGACAAGTTACTCTTTTCAAACAATTTTTTCTGGCTCACTGTGGGTAGTGCAATTTATAAAGCTGATGAAAGAGATTTTTTAAAAAGTGCCATGGTGTGAGTTTATCGATATGGCAGAAAATCCTGTTCTCAACAGACCTGAATTCAAGTGGAAGTCTGGGTCAGAGTTAGTTCACATGTTTTGAGGGCTTTTAAAGGCTGGGAGTTTAGGGGACGATCTCAATAGAATGTTCATCAGCTTTTCCAGATGTGTGTCCTTTCAGGCTCATGCACCTCTTAAACTCTAAGGGTCCCCATGAGACTTGCCACCAAAGGAGCAATGGGCAGAGGCAGCTTATCCTGGGTTAACCCCCGGAAGCCATTTCCAAGGCCCCTTTTCTCTGACTGTCCAGTGAGCTGACAGCAGCCCACTTTGGCTCATTTCTTTCCTGGATCGTTTCTAGAGAGCCAAAGTAGCCCCACCTAGGCTCTTCTGTTGCTTCTTCTACCCTAAGCCCTTCCTTGTTTCACTGTCCCCAGCTTTAATAAACGTGCCCTCAAAGTCACCTGGACTTGTATTGTGAAATCTTTCCTGCACAAGGTCAAGAACCCGCACACAGGCAGCTGGCCCAACCCCTGTCCAGTCATTACTTCTCTGAGATAAGTACATGTGACCCTCAAACTGGGCCACTGATGCTACCATTAAATCAATTTCTTGTTCTTCTCTCACCAGTGGTAGTGTATGCTCCAAGTCTTATGAAAGGAGGCAATCACTATACCATGGAGAGAAAAAGAAGATTTGTATGCTAGGAATCCTTTTCATGCAAATGGAAGAAATCCAACTTGAGAGGAGACAAGATGGCGCTGGAGTAGGCGAACGTACCAGCATCTACCTCCCAGAACCAATGTGGATTACAAACTAATTTTATGAACTATCAACTGGAAAAACCAACTTTGGACTAAACTAAAAGGACTCTTCAACCCAGGAACGCTGAAGAAGCCACCCAGAGACTGGTAGGAAAAGCGGAAACGCGGAGAGGGCTGCCCAGCTTCTCGGAGCGAACGGCAGCAGGGAGAGACTCGCGTGGCGGGAAGTGAGTTTAGCAGAGGGGAAAGGGCCCTGAGCCCCAGGAACAAAGCCCCAGCCTGCAGCCCCAGAGCCCAGAAGAAGCATAAGGACAGTATTTAGCTGGAAACAAGTCAGGATACTGTTTGTGAGAGAGTCTGATTTCTCAGACCCAGGATCCTTCTTAAAGGGACCACGCAGAACATCTCTCTCACAAACACTCACCCGGGGCTCCTGGAGACGGAGGGAGAGGGGAGAGAACCACAGTAACAGGAAGAGAGTGCAACCTAGGAGGCATAGGGAGAAACATTTTTGGGAGATAGCCACTCTAACCCCTGGGACGAGTCACTCCCCAAAGCTGAAGTGAATATTTCCCCCGGAAACAGCAATACCAGCAAAGGGAAGCAGGAGAGCAGCCAAACAAGCTCCCCCGCGGCATTCAGAGCAGAGTCGCATAGAAGGAGGGAGCTTTCGGGTCTACGGTAGTGAGTCTTAGGGTCCGAGCTGCAACGCCCCCACCCACACGGCTGAGGGCGCACCGGAGAGCGGGCGGCAGCGGGAGACAAAAGCGCGGTTCTGCTGGCAGGGGCGGAAGCCGGCTGGCTACCAGTGGGCTCAGGTGTGAGCTCAATCTTGCCCGGCTAGGGAGAAGGGGGCGTGCAAAAGCGGCTAAGCTCAGCTGCCAGCAGCCTGTAATCCAGCCTCCGGGAGAAGGGCGGGAAACCCAGAAAGGGTAGAAACCAGCCCCGGAGCAAGGGCAGAGGGGCACATCCCTGCCCCGCCTGTGCAACCCAGGCTTGCAGTCTGACTTGGTAGCAGGCTCCTCCCGCGGGGGTGGAGCCAAAAGCCCAGAAGAGGCGGAGTTCCGCTACGAAGCTGAGCTTGGGCACGCAGCCTTTCCTGGTGGTAGAGCCAAGGCTAGCAGCTGTTCCTTGAGTGGGATCATCCTGCAAAGGCAGGGCGAAAGCTCGGAAACAGGCGGAGACCCGCAGCTGAGCAAAGGTGCTCGCCAGTGCCCTCAGGACCGAGCATAACATCACACACGGGGGCGGGGCAAAGGCCAAGGCCACCAACCCTTGTGCACCCGAGCACGTGATCACAGCCACTCTCGTGAAGAGAAAATGCGGAGGCAGAGAAATACAACACAAATAAACCAAGAGAAATCCCCAGAAAAGGTCCTAAGTGAATCAGATATAACCAAATTACCAGATGCAGAGTTTAAAATAACGATTGTTAGGATGCTCAAAGATATTAGAACCACCATAGATGGCCATTACGAAAACCTAAATAAAGAGATAACAAATATAAAAAAGGACATTGAAATAATAAAAAAGAATCAGACAGAAATGACAAATACAATATCTGAAATAAAGAATACAATGGAAGGAATTAAAAGCAGGATGGATGAAGCAGAGAATCGAATCAGTGAGTTAGAGGACACAATAAATAAAGGCATGGAAGCAGAGCAGAAAAAAGAAAAGAGACCGAAAAAGTCTGAGGAAATTCTAAGAGAGCTCTGTGACAACATGAAGAGAAATAACATCCGCATCATAGGGGTTCCTGAAGAAGAAGAGAAAGAACAAGGGATAGAGACTTTGTTCAAACATATTATAGCGGAAAACTTCCCCCAATTAAGGCAGGAAAATATTTCACATGTTCAGGAAGCACAGAGAACTCCATTAAGGAGAAATCCAAAGAAACCAACACCAAGACACATCATAATTAAATTACCAAAGCTAAGTGATAAAGAGAAAATATTAAAAGCTGCTAGAGAAAAAAAAGACAATCACCTACAAAGGAGCCCCCATAAGGATGACTTCTGACTTCTCAACAGAAACACTTGAGGCCAGAAGGGAATGGCAAGAAATATTCAAAGTAATGCAGAACAAGAACCTACAACCAAGACTACTTTATCCAGCAAGGCTATCATTTAAAATTGAAGGAGAAATAAAAAGCTTTACAGACAAAAAAAAACTAAAGGATTTCACTACAACCAAACCAAGGCTGCAAGAAATGCTAAGGGACCTGTGGTAAACAGATCAAAGGAAAAAAAGAATATAGCAAAAGAGAAAAAACAGTTTTAAAGAAAAAAAATGGCAATAAACAATTACATATCAGTAATAACCTTAAATGTTAATGGATTAAATGATCCGATCAAGAGACATAGGGTAGCTGCGTGGATAAGAAAACAGGACCCATACATATGCTGTCTACAAGAGACACACCTTAAATCAAAAGATGCACACAGACTGAAGATGAAAGGATGGAAAAAAATATTTCACGCAAATGGAAATGAAAAAAAAGCTGGGGTAGCAATACTTATATCAGACAAAATGGACTTTAGAACAAAGACCATAGTTAGAGATAAAGAAGGTCACTACATAATGATAAAGGGAGCAATACAAAAGGAAGATATAACCATTATAAATATCTACGCACCTAATATAGGAGCACCTAAATATATAAAGCAGACTTTGATAGACTTAAAGGGCGAGATCAACAGCAATACTATAATAGTAGGAGATTTCAATACCCCATTAACATCATTAGATAGGTCCTCAAGAAAGAAAATTAACAAAGAAACAGCAGACTTAAAGGACATATTAGATGAACTCGATTTAATAGATATCTTCAGAACCTTTCACCCTAAAAGAACAGAATATACATTCTTTTCAAGCGCTCATGGGACATTCTCTAGAATAGACCACATGTTAGGGCACAAAAGCGGGCTCAACAAATTTAAGAAGATTGAAATCATATCGAACACTTTCTCTGATCACAATGGCATTAAACTAGAAATCAACCACAATAGAAAAATTGAAAAACATTCAAACACTTGGAAACTAAATAGCACGTTATTAAACAATGAATGGGTTAACATTGAGATCAAAGAAGAAATTAAAAAATTCCTAGAAACAAACGATAATGAGCATACATCAACTCAAAATTTATGGGACACAGCAAAAGCAGTCCTGAGAGGGAAGTTTATAGCATTACAGGCATACCTCAAGAAGCTAGAAAAAGCTCAAATTAACAACTTAACCCTGCATCTAAAAGAACTAGAAAAAGAACAGCAAGTAAAGCCCAGAGCTAGTAGAAGGAAGGAAATAATAAAGATCAGAGCAGAAATAAGTGACATAGAGGCTAAAGAAACAATACAGAGGATCAATGAAACCAGGAGCCGGTTCTTTGAGAAAGTAAACAAGATCGATGAACCCTTAACAAGACTCACCAAGAAAAAAAGAGAGAGGACTCAAATAAATAAAATTAGAAACGAGAGTGGAGAAATAACAACTGACACAACAGAAATACAAAATATTGTAAGAAAATACTATGAAGAACTGTACGCCAAAAAACTAGACAACCTAGATGAAATGGACAAATTCCTTGAATCATATAATCTTCCAAAAATCAATTTGGAAGAATCAGAAAACCTAAACAGACCAATTACAACAAATGAGATTGAAACAGCTATCAAAAAACTCCCAAAAAAGAAAAGTCCTGGGCCTGATGGCTTCACAAGTGAATTCTACCAAATATTCAAAGAAGAACTAACTCCTATCCTTCTCAAGCTATTTCAAAAAATTCAAGAGGAAGGAAGACTTCCAAACTCCTTTTATGAGGCGAGCATAATTCTGATTCTAAAACCAGGCAAAGACAACACAAAAAAAGAAAATTATAGGCCAATATCCCTGATGAACTTAGATGCAAAAATCCTCAATAAAATATTAGCAAACCGGATCCAGCAATATATGGAAAAAATCATACACCATGATCAAGTAGGATTTATTCTTGGGAGGCAAGGCTGGTACAATATTCGCAAATCAATCAATGTGATTCATCACATAAACAAAAGAAAGGAGAAAAACCACATGATAATTTCAATAGATGCAGAAAAAGCATTTGATAAAGTCCAGCACCCATTCATGATCAAAACTCTCAGCAAAGTGGGAATACAGGGAACATACCTCAACATGATAAAGGCCATCTATGACAAACCCACAGCCAACATAATACTCAATGGGCAAAAATTAAAAGCTATCCCCTTAAGATCAGGAACAAGGCAGGGTTGCCCCCTTTCACCACTCTTATTCAACATAGTTCTGGAAGTCCTCGCCACAGCAATCAGACAAGAAAAAGAAATAAAAGGCATCCAAATTGGAAAAGAGGAAGTAAAACTATCATTATTTGCAGATGACATGATATTGTATATAGAAAACCCTAAAGTTTCAGTCAAAAAACTACTAGACCTGATAAAAGAATTTGGCAAGGTGGCAGGATATAAAATCAATACTCAGAAATCAGAGGCATTTTTATACACTAATAATGAACTGTCAGAAAGAGAAATCAGGGAATCAATCCCCTTTACCATTGCAACCAAAAAAATAAAGTACCTAGGAATAAATCTAACCAAGGAGATTAAAGACTTGTACTCAGAAAATTATAAAACATTGATAAAAGAAATCAGGGAAGATACGAATAAGTGGAGGCATATACCGTGCTCATGGTTAGGAAGAATAAACATCATTAAAATGTCTATATTACCCAAAGCAATTTATAAATTCAATGCAATACCAATTAAAATACCAATGACTTACTTCAAAGACATAGATCACATATTCCAAAAATTTATATGGAACCAAAAAAGAACACGAATAGCCTCAGCAATCCTGAAAAGGAAGAAAAAAGCGGGAGGTATCACACTTCCAGATATCAAGTTATATTATAAGGCCATTGTACTCAAAACAGCATGGTACTGGCATAAGAACAGGCACATAGATCAATGGAACAGAACAGAGAACTCAGAAATAAACCCACAGCTCTATGGACAACTGATATTTGACAAAGGAGGTAAGACAATACAATGGAGTAAAGACAGCCTCTTCAACAAATGGTGTTGGGAAAACTGGACAGCTACCTGCAAAAAAATGAAACTAGACCACCAACTTACACCACTCACAAAAATAAACTCAAAATGGATAAAAGACTTGAATGTAAGCCATGAAACCATAAGCATTTTAGAAGAAAACATAGGCAGTAAGCTCTCTGACATCTCTCGCAGCAATATATTTGCTGATTTGTCTCCACAGGCAAGTGAAATAAAAGACAGGATAAACAAATGGGACTTTATCAAACTAAAAAGCTTCTGCACAGCTAAAGACAATAAGAACAGAATAAAAAGACAAACTACACAATGGGAGAATATATTTGACATAGCGTCTGATAAGGGGTTAATAACCAAAATTTATAAAGAACTTGTAAAACTTAATACCAGGAAGACAAACAATCCAATCCAAAAATGGGCAAAAGAAATGAATAGACATTTCTCCAAAGAGGACATACAGATGGCCAATAGGCATATGAAAAAATGTTCAACATCATTAATGATTAGAGAAATGCAAATTAAAACCACAATGAGATATCACCTCACACCAGTCAGAATGGCGCTCATCAATAAAACAACACAGAATAAGTGCTGGCGAGGATGTGGAGAAAAGGGAACCCTCCTGCACTGCTGGTGGGAATGCAGACTGGTGCAGCCACTGTGGAAAACAGTATGGAGATACCTCAAGAAATTAAAAATCGAACTGCCTTTTGACCCAGCTATACCACTGTTAGGAATATACCCCAAGAACACCATAGCACTGTTTGAAAAGAAGAAATGCACCCCCATGTTTATGGCAGCATTGTTCACAATAGCAAAGATTTGGAAACAGCCCAAGTGTCCATCAGAGGATGAGTGGATTAAAAAGCTTTGGTATATATATACTATGGAATACTACTCAGCCATAAGAAATGATGACATAGGATCTTTTACAACAACATGGATGGGCCTTGATAACATTATACTGAGTGAAAGAAGTAAATCAGAAAAAAACTAAGAACTATATGTTTCCACACATAGGTGGGACATAAAGATGAGACTCAGAGACATGAACAACAGTGTTGGGGTTACAGGGTGGGGGGAGGAGAGGGAGGGGGTTGGGGGAGGGGAGGGGCACAAAGATCATGGCTTTTCAGCATTGGCCATATTCCCCCCTTAATCTATAGACAGACAGCAAATATTTACGTATGGTGTTCCCACTATAAAGACTGCTGTCTTAGGGACAAATGCTGACAAACTATTTCAGCAGTTCCTCCTTCTTCAAAGTCTTATATGTAAACATAGAGCTCCATGTTTCATAGGACATACTCAAGCTCACTCCATGCTCCCTGGTGCTTTAGCACAAGGGAATGCCCCCCCCCTTTTTTTTTTTTTTTTGTATTTTTTCTTTTATTTATTTATTTTTTGTATATTTCTGAGGATGGGGATGGGGAGGCAAGCAGACAGACTCCTGCATGCGCCTGACTGGGATCCACCTGGCATGCCTACCGGGGGGGAATGCTCTGCCCATCTGGGATGTTGCTCTGTTACAACCGGAGTCATTCTAGCAACTGGGGCGGAGGCCATGGGGCCATCCTTAGTGCCCAGGGTGGATTTGCTCCGGTGGAGCCTTGGCTGTGGGCGGGAGGAGAGGGACCAGGAGGGGGGAGAGGGGGAGGGGTGGAGAGGTAGATGGGCGCTTCTCCTGTGTGCTCTGGCCGGGAATCGAACCCGGGAATCCTGCACACCAGGCCAATGACTCCGACGGGTCTACCATATCATGCTTTTAACTTAAAAAAAAAAAATTTACATTTCTTTTGAAAGCTGATGAACAGGAGACACCAAATCTACCTTCTTTTTAGATCTAGCTAATAACACTGTTCTGTCTTTTTTCCAAATAGCTCCAGATATATGGAAAAGATTTATATAGGCGGATGGGGATCCTCAAACCCCTCAGCGAGATCTTCTGAGAATGGCTTTTAAGATACCTAGAGGCAGAAAAAGCCCAATAGAGATCAGGGGGAACTACCAGCTTTTAGGATACACCCTTAAAGGCTCCAGCACCCCAAAGGGGTCTCATAGGATGCCATCTGGGTCCTGCTTCAATAGTGGAAAGGAAGGTCATTGAGCTAAAGCCTGCCAGGCTTACACACCTCTGCTGTGAGGAAACAGGGACACTGGAAGGTGGGCTTCCCCCTCGCTCCTCTAAGGGAGGGTTCAGTCTCTTCCAGGCCTGCTCCAGCCACCTATGACCTAACCTTGCCCAGAATGCTGGGGTTTGCCACTGAAGGCTGAAGGTGCCCAGGGCCGTCGACCCCATCTACGACACTGTGGACGAGCCTAGGGTATTTCTTCCAAGAAGCAGGTAAACTGATCTCATTTGCACAAGGGCCACTTAACTATGTTTTGCCTGAATAGTCAGGTTCTCTATTCTTCCCTCAAAGATCTCTGTTGTGGGTGTTGATAGTCCTATTTTCTGCTGCTTTGCTTAATATATAGTGATTCCTTTATTCCTCCTACCTCAATGCCCCACTCATATTTCAGGCTGGGACCTACTCTTAATTTAGAGCTCTCTTTCCTCCTTTTGCCAACTTGTATTATGAATTTACCTTTGCCACCCAGCTTAGTGTATCCCAAGGTTCTCTTTACCAGGCCACAGTCACAGAGCTCCAGGGAAAAGCAACCTGGTCTCAACTCTCCAGGCAGAGGAGAACAGAAGCTCCATATCCACGCATGCTGCAAATGGCTTTTTCCAGTCTACCTGAATCATTACCAGCTAGAAGCAGCGGTCATTGGGACTTGGACATGAGCTGCAAAGTATAGAATGGTGACAACAATTCCAGTGCCATACGGACTTTTCCTGTGGGGAACTTTCCTGGACTCCTGCTCCCTGTGACAGCTCCTAACAGACTGAACTGTGGTTGGGTTGCATTTTTCAGGGATTTGGCATGGTGAGGGGGCCAACTTGGACTTGGGGAACATGTTAAGGACACTACTCATTTATGGATTCTTGCTGTATTGGCCAAGAGTTTGCTTAAAGGCTTTTAATCACTGTAAAAAAAATAGAGGACTAGATGAAGAAGACGGGGCACATATACACCATGGTATATTATTCAGCTAGGAGAAATGGTGACATTGGATCACTTATAGCGGAATGGTGGATTCTTGGTAGCATTGTGCGGAGTGAAATAAGCGAATCAGAAAAAAACAGGAACTGCAGGATTCTATACATTAGTGGGACATAAAAGCGAGACTGAGAGGCATGAACAGGAGTGTGGTGGCTAAGGGGGGTGAGGGGAGGGAAGGAGGGAGAGGGGGAGGGGAGGGGGAGGGGTACAGAGAGAACTGGATGGAGGGTGGCAGAGGACGATCTCTCTTTGGGTGATGGGTATGCAACATAACTAAATGACAAGATAACCTGGAAATGTTTTCTTTGAATGTATGTACCCTGATTTATTGATGTCACCCCATTAAAAAAAATTTATTTATTTATATAAAAAAAAAAACTTGAGTTCAATAACTTTATGTAATAAATCTTTTTATTCAAAAAAAAAAAAAAGAAATCTAACTTGAATGAAAGAATTAGGAAAGTCATGGGTGTGCTTCTGGGTTTTGAGAACAACTGAAACTGGGGAACAAAATGCTGTCAGAACCTTTTCTTCCCACCTCATTCCAGTGCTTTGCTCCATATACCAGCTTTACTCTTCAGCACTGAAAATCAAACTTCTCGACATAACAGACTAATGTAAACTTTTTTTCTTTTCTTTTAATTAAGTGAGAGGCAGGGAGGCAGAGAGACAGATCCCACATTCATCCCAATGGGATCCACCTGGCAAGCCCTCTACTGGGGCCACCGCTTCATTGCTTGGCAACCAAGCTATTTTAGCACCTGAGGGGAGGCCATGGTGCCATCCTCAGTGCCTGGGGCCGATTGCTTGAACCAATCGAGCTATGGCTGTGGGAGGGGAAGAGAGAGAGTGGGGAAGGGGGAGAGGTAGAGAAGAAGATAGTTGCTTCTCCTGTGTGCCCTGACTGGGAATCAAACCTGGGTCATCCTCACACTGGGCCAACATTCTACCATCGAGCCAACCAGTCAGGGCCAATGTGAACTTTTAAAAATTAGTTTTCACTCTGGCAGAGAGAGTAACCTGATCGATTTTATCTCATGTCCAAAATGAGAGAGAAGCGTTTCAATTGCCCATCTTTTCTTTGGTCTCATCCTGGTAAACGAAACAGCCATGACAAGGAGTGGGCCCCCCAAAAAACAGAGAAACTCCTCCATAGTAAGAGACTGAAGGAGTGGCCATACCTGACGCAGAAGCAGGGTGTTTGTAAGTAGGTAGAGTGACAGGAGGTCATCACAGTGTGAGGAAGGACAGAAAGAGACAAGGAAAGGAAAAGAGAGTCTATTGCAAGTCTACTCCTTTGCTCCACAGACTGAGAAAGCAAGGCCCATGGAGGCAGATTAGAAGAGAGATGTCTGGCTTTTCACCAAGGAAGTGCATGTATTAATACAATGTTATAATATTAAAGAATTTCATTCAAACACCATTGGGAAGGAGAAGATAAGATGATCCTGAGAGTAGGGAGAATGTAAAACTTTACTGAATCATGTCTGTTTCTGTTATATGGATGGTTCCCTAAACCTTCATGAACCTAAGAATCACCTGATACAGCTTGTTACCAAAAAAATGAAGCTTCCTGCCTGACCAGGCCGTGGCACAGTGGATAGAGCATCCGCCTGGGACGCAAAGGACCCAGGTTTGAAATCCCGACATTGCCAGCTTGAGCATGGGCTCACCAGCTTAAGTGCAGGGTTGTTGGCTTGAGCATGGATCATAGACATGACTCCAGAGTCACTAGCTTGAGCCCAAGGTCACTGGCTTAAGCAAGGGGTCACTGGTTCGGCTGGACCCCCTGGTCGAGGCACATATGAGAAAGCAATCAATGAACAACTAAGGGGCTGCAACTATGAGTTCATGCTTCTCATCTCTCTCCCTTCCTGTCTCTCCCTCCCTATCTCTTGTTTAAAAAAAAAAAATGAAGCTTCCTGAGCCTTGCCCCAGGCCAACTGGATCAGAACCTGAGGGTAGAGTGCAGGAGCCTTCATTTTACAACCTCCGAGATCATTCTAATGCAGGATGTTTTATACAAACTCTACAGAAAAACTGCTCAGAAAGAGCTCTCCTCTCCCGAGAGCTGGCTGGCTTTTACCATTCAGTAGCAGAACTTGATAAACAGATACCTTTATGACCAAAAGGCATTAAAATGTAATAAAGCTTCCAAGAGTGGAAAAATAGATTGATGGCAAATAGATGGACATAAATAAACAGGTAAAAGAAAACCTAAGAAGGCCAATTTTAAAAAATTAAGCAGAAAACAATTTATAAATTCACAACAAAAATAGCAAAAAATAATATAATGCTTATTAGATGGCAGGTGCTAGTCTGAGTACTTCTCATATATTAATTCTTTTAATTTCAAAATAACTTTATGAGGTAGGTACTAGAAACAACTCAAACATAAAAAATCATTCAAGTTCACCACATTTCCGAAATTGTATCGGAAATGTATTTTAAACAAAGGTTTAAAAATGTTAATACACCGAAAGGTTTTGATATAGTCATTCAAACAGTGATGATAGGAATATAAATTGTTTTAAAATATGTCAAAAAGTTATAAGAAGTTGACCTGATACTTTCACTTCTAGGAATCTTCAAAATCTCAACAGAAACTTGCATTTAAAAAAATGCTTATGTCAGGCCCTGGCCGGTTGGCTCAGTGGTAGAGCGTCGGCCTGGCGTGCAGAGGTCCTGGGTTCGATTCCAGGCCAGGGCACACAGGAGAAGCGCCCATCTGCTTCTCCACCCCTCCTTCTCTCCTTCCTCTCTGTCTCTCTCTTCCCCTCCCGCAGCGGAGTCTCCACTGGAGCAAAGATGACCCGGGCCCTGGGGATGGCTCCTTGGCCTCTGCCCCAGGCGCTAGAATGGCTCTGGTCACAACAGAGCGACGCCCCCTGGTGGGCAGAGCATCGCCCCTGGTGGGCGTGCCGGGTGGATCCCGGTTGGGTGCATGCGGGAGTCTGTCTGACTGTCTCTCGCCGTTTCCAGCTTCAGAAAAATACAAAAAAATTAAAAAATGCTTATGTCTGTCCAAAAGATGTGGAGACATTTTCTCTAATCTATGTACTCTGATTGACCAATGTTACCCTGTTAAGTTTAATTGTCTAAATTTAAAATAATAGAAAATTAGAAAGAACTAAATGGTCAACTTCAGGGAAATAACTGACAAAATTATGGTACATTTATATTTTTAAATACAATGTAGCATTAAAAATTACATGAAAAGATACACACTATCAAAAAAGGATAAAAATATGGACATGGTCTAAAATTAAAGCTTCCTGCAAGCTTCCCCCAACATCTTAGTGATTAATGAAATCAGAGACCCTAAATTCAGAAAAAATTTGGAGGGCCAGTGCTACCAAAAATACTGAAGTGGGAAGCTCCAAGAATCTACCCTTCCAGTAGAAAAATAAATTAAAAAAAAAAAAACATTTTTAAGCTGTCAAAAACTACCAGAATTGAGAATGTAATTTTTAAAAACTTAAAACAATCAGAAGAATACATAGTAAAGAAGAGGCTGCTAAATTTTGATAAGAGACTGTGTGGTGTTGTGCTTCCCCACCTACCATTTCCCATTCCCCAGCTTGACCAGTGGCCGTGCTGATGGCAGCTCATATTTCTGGTGGTACAGCTTGCTAGTGCCAAAAGGAGCAATTCAGGTATTATTTCCAAAGAATTGTGGTTGTGCATGTTTAACTGTCTGGTGGCTTCCTGAGGGATTCGCTCAGAGGTTTGCCTTCGTTTTTCCCTCCATGGAATTCTCTCAGGACTGGAATGGCCTCCAGGGACAGCTATGTCAAAAGTATTGAAAGCTGTTCTATTATAACTTCCACTTGGGCCAGGCCATGGAGAATAGGACAAGCAGCAAACAGACCGAAAATCCTGGGAGGGAGGAGGCTGAGGAGGAAAATACATAAGGGAATAAAGGCTCTGAAAGGCTCCAGGTATATCAGGGAGTCTGGAGCGCCATGCATATGCCCAAGTCTGAGTGCATGGTCAGAAAAGACCTAAGGTGAGCCTATTGTACCTCTGGCTGAGCTTTGGGCTCTATGTAACAGGGGTTGCAGGTTAAGACTAGGTTGTAGGTACTCTGTAAGCATTCAACTGTTACAGCTCAGAAACAATCTACAAATCCTGAAAATACTGTAAACTATTTTTTATTTTGTTTCTTTTTTGGCTATGCGGATTTAAGAAAATATCTCTCAAGTCATTGGTTGACTTCTGAGATGATGAAAGAGACATGCATGACCCACATAATAAGAAATAGAATCTTTGCAAAATCATTTAGAGAAATCACTAAACAAATGGATGACTGTAGCCCACAGGTAACAGACAATCATGGGGGTGAAGGGGAGTGGAGAATCTCCAGATTATCCATGGTGCCACATTATGATATTCAAAATGCCAAGTTTTCAACAAAAAATTATAATCATACAAAGAAAGTATGGCCCATTCACAGGAAAAATAAATAAACTGATGGAACTATCTTTGAAAAAGCACAGACATTGGACTTACCAAAGACTTTATATCAGTTGTCTTAAATATAGTCAGAGAACTAAAGGACACCATGGATCAAGAACTAAAGAAAATCAGGAAACCTTAAGAAATAGAGAATATCAATAAACAGAAAGTATATTTTTGAAAACACCAAATAGAAGTTCTGGAGCTGAAAAATACAATAGCTAAAACAAACAATTCACTAGAGGGTTTAATAGCAGAATTCACAGGCAGAAGAAAGATAGATCCATTAATATTAGTCAGTCTGAGGAGCATAAAGAAT
Source organism: Saccopteryx bilineata (assembly GCF_036850765.1). Lineage (NCBI taxonomy): Eukaryota > Metazoa > Chordata > Mammalia > Chiroptera > Emballonuridae > Saccopteryx > Saccopteryx bilineata. The sequence goes on along the minus strand of NC_089490.1, from coordinate 326,075,976 downwards.
AAAGAAAAATAAACAGAGCTGAAGGGACGTGCAAGACATCATTAAGTATACCAACATATACCTTTTGAGAATCTCAGAAGGAGAGGAGAGAGACAAAGAAGCAAAATACATATTTGAATAAATAATGTTTTAAAAGTCCCAATTTTAATTAAAATCATGGATCAATATATCCAAGAAGTTCCATGAACTCTAAGTAAGATAAATTCAAAGATCTCTACACTGAGAAACATTATAATCAAATACTCAAAAGACAATCTTGAAAGCAGCAATCAAGAAGCAACTGGTCATGTACAGGGGATTCTCAATAAAATTAACACTGATTTCCCATCAGAAACCGTGAAGACCAGAGGGTAACAAGGGGAAAAATTTTAAATGCTTAGAGAAAATAAAAACAACCCAGTCAACCAAGAATTTCATATCTGGCAAAAAATACCATTTAAATATGAAAGCAAAATTAAGACTTTCTCAGATAAACAAAAATTGAGGAAATTTATTGCTAATAGACCTGCCCTATAAGAAATACTAAAGGGAGGCTTTTGGGATGAAATAAAAGGTCACTAAATAGTAATTCAAAACCATGTGAAGAAATAAAGAACACCAGTAAGGGTAACCATATAAGTAAATATGAAAAACAGTATTATTATATTTTTGGTTATAATTCCTCTTTATTTTTCTATATAATTTAAAATGCAAATACATAGAGTAACTGTAAATTTATGTTAACAGGCACATAATGTATAAAGATGTAACTTGTGACAATGACAGGGGCAGAGTTTCTATATACTATTGAAGCAATATCTGTGTCAATTCAAACTAGAGTGTTAGGAATTCAGAATGTTAATTTTAACCCCCAGGATAACCACTAATAAAATAACTAAAAAGTATGCAAACAAGAAATGAGAAGGAAATCAAAATGGCACACCAGAAAAAAAAAGTGGGGAAAAAAAGAATTTAGAGGTTTGCTAGCCCATTCTGCTGAAAGATACAAGAATTGCCTTTAATGAAAGAAAGAAACCTGACATGTAGCCTATGGGCAAAATGAGGTGCCTCTTAACAGAAATTCAACCCACAGAAGACTCTTAGCAAAAATCTAATATAAATAAATATGAAGCATTATCTAAATAATATCCATGAACCAGGAGTTTGAGATGGTCTGAGCACATTTTTCACAGTTACTGCTGAGAAATTGATGCCTTGTGCCTGGTGTCAGGCCAGCATTTTCTTAAGTATGATCAGCAAAACTCACATGACATGACATTGATGGGAATAACATGCAAAATGGATATTGAGATCAACTATGTTTGGAAACGCTGGGTTAACTGGAGTTCAAGAAATGTCTTTATTACAGGACTTCTTCGAATCTGTAACACATTTACATGTATACTGAGTCCTCAGGACGTAGTGATAGCATGAATATTTCCCAAACTTTTTGGTCATAGGAAGAACCTGTCATTTTGAAGACTGGAGCTTTAGAGAAAATCCTTTAAACAGTGGTGGGATTCAGTCAGTTTGCACCAGATCAGTAGACCCAATACCCAATTTTTTGTTGAGTTCGGCAAACTGGTTGTTAAAATGGCAGTTACAGTCGGGGTTCTCTCTCAGGTGGGTGCCTGGGCAACTGCCCAGTGCGAAAATCACAAGTTAACGATCCTTACTCTTTTTTAACGTTCATCTGTGCAACCTCATATTCTATGCATCAGTAGTAATGTTCATTCTGTCCATAGGTGAAAAAGAAATTGCAAGTGAGGACTCCAATCAAGAAGCAATATGGAGCCTGACCTGTGGTGGCGCAGTGGGACAAAGCATCGATCTGGAACACTGAGGTCGCCGGTTCGAAACCCTGGGCTTGCCTGGTCAAGGCATATATGGGAAGTTGATGCTTCCTGTTCCTCCTCCTTCTCTCTCTCTCTCTTTCTCTCTCTTTCTCTCTGAAAATTGAATAAAGTCTTTTTATTTTATTTTTTTTATTTTTTTATTTTTTTATTTTTTACAGAGGCAGAGATAGACAGGTACAGACAGACAGGAACGGAGAGAGATGAGAAGCATCAATCATTAGTTTTTCGTTGCGTTGCGACTTCTTAGTTGTTCATTGATTGCTTTCTCATATGTGCCTTGACTGCAGGCCTTCAGCAGACCGAGTGACCCCTTGCTCAAGCCAGCGACCTTGGGTCCAAGCTGGTGAGCTTTTTTTTTTTTTTTTACTCAAGCCAGATGAGCCCGCGCTCAAGCTGGCGACCTTGGGGTCTCGAACCTGGGTCCTTCTGCATCCCAGTCCGACGCTCTATCCACTGCGCCACAACCTGGTCAGGCTGAATAAAGTCTTTAAAAAAAAAAAGCAATATGGAAATATCTTTAACAGTTTTATTGTTTTTTGTCATGTAGTATTTAATATTTTTTCATGAAATAATAAACTACCTTTCAGTATATATTTTTTTATACTTAAAATGGTCATTAGGGCAGAGAACCAGTTGTTAAATTACTTGAACCCCACCACTGCTTTTAGGGAATGGTGCAGGAAAAAGTTAAGCAGAATATGGAGGTTTTCTATACCCAACTTTCTCATGACCATAGTTGGGGTAATAGCAATTAGGGTTGCTGTGTAATTACCTGAGTGACAGACTATTATAATATTATAATAAAATCTGGAAAGTATTAATTGCCAAGGAATAATCTGAAAGACCTTGCTCCCACTCCCACAGATTAATGTAAAACAGGGAATACAGACTTTAAAGCTAGGTAGATCTAGATTTAAATCCTTGTTCATCTCTCGTAACTAATTATGGACTTTAATAAGTTCATAGCAACATCTGGGTTACTGTTTGATATAATAACAGCAGATAACAACCTAGACAGGTTGACACATAAAACTGGCCATCATAGTTCACTCTTAACAACTTGGCACCTATCCACATCTTAAACCATACTTAATCTCCAAGTAAAGACAACAAAGTACTTTCACATGTAACACCTGTCCTGTGTACCAGTGGTCCCCAACCTTTTTTGAGCCACGGACCAGTATAATGTCAGAAAATATTTTCACAGACCATCCTTTAGGGTGGGATGGATAAATGTATCACGTGACCAAGACAAGCGTCGAGAGTGAGTCTTAGATGGCTGTAACAGAGGGAATCCGGTCATTTTTAAAAAAATAAAACATCGTTCAGACTTAAATATAAATAAAACGGAAATAATGTAAGTTATTTATTCTTTCTCTGCAGACCAGTACCAAATGGCCCTCGGACCAGTACTGGTCTGCAGCCCAGGGGTTGGGGACCACTGCTGTATACAACAAAAAAATATGCTAATTTATTCCCCTGAAGAGGATATTCTATCACATCATACAGTCATATAAAGTTAACTATTACTAATACATCTTACGTTAGATAATAAGGAAATAAGCCTGACCAGGTGGTGGCGCAGTGGATAGAGCATTGGGCTAGAAGCATGAGGACCCAGGTTAGAAATCCCTAGGTCACTGGCTTGAGCGTGGGATCATAGACATGAGCCCATGGTCACTGGCTTGAACTCAAAGGTCACTGGCTTAAAGCCCAAGGTCACTGTCTTGAGCAAGGGTTCACTGGCTCAGATGGAGCCCTCAGTCAAGGCATGTATGAGAAAGCAATCAATGAAAAACTAAAATGTTGCAACTATGATTCGATGCTTATCTCTCTCCCTTCCTGTTTGTCTGTCCCTGTCTGTTCCTCTAGCTCTCTCTGAAAAAAAAATAAAAAATATATATATATATAATAAGGAAATAAGACTTGAGCAAGTAAAGTGGGCTTATAATATCTATGCAGGGTTATTTGCTCATTCTTTCAGCAATTATTTGCATCAGTATAAACTATTGAACTAGATACAATCTTTTCCCTTGATTAGTAGACAAGACAGTGTGATGAGGTCTATCAAGGTTTGGTACAGGGCCTGGAAAAGAGTAATGCTTGAGAAAGCTTAGCTGATTTCCCCTTCCACCTGGAATGAGAACAGGACAGCTCTCAGAATAACCACAGTCATAGCCTATGTCTCCTCACCCCACCCAAAGGCACCCTTCATCCTGCAGTAGAAACAGCGCCAGGAAACTTCTTCCAGAGCCAAAGAAAGCACCATGCCAGGCAATTGAAGTATACAGAAAATGCCCACATTTCTGCAGATGGGTGCAGGTGCAGTCTTTGTCTTTAAAGACAATAAATACGGTAAGATAACTCAGTAGCTCTTTTTAAGCCCCAGTACCCATGGCAACCAGACATTCCACAGTCTTGGGTCAAAAAACAGTATCATCAACTCACCTGTGAGGAGATACTCATCAAGGTAAACTCTAGTTTTGTAAACTAGAGTCATTGAATATTCACAACCATTAACATTTTCCAGAGAATGAAGCCTTAAGCAAACATAAAACATTCAAGAGCTTCATATAACGTTATATCATATTGGTTTACAATAGAGATCACTGAAGAATCACAAGACTCTTTTTTTTTTTTTAATGGCAACTGCTCAATCATCGCATTGCCAGCAGGCAATTTGTCCACAGACTTGTGGAAAATGGATTTTTCTCTATCTTTTTATTTGTAGGCACAAGGGCATAAGGAGTCAAGTATTTGCCACCTGAAAGCTATTTACTTTCCACCACTTCCTATAAACTACAAAATGTTGTCAACCTTCCATCCCTTCTGTGGATTCTCTCAGACATTTTCCATGTAAGACAAAGACATAAAGACTTAAACAAATCTAGGAAGATGTACATTTATTTAGTGTATGAAATAAGAAATGATCCCATTCCATTCTTTAAACTTGAAATTGTGGACATGACTAAGAAACGCTTCACCAGCCACATTTGCCAAGGTCATGGTTAATAGAGCTGCAGGGAGTCAGCAGATGAGCTAAACAAGACCTTCCAGGCATAGCTCATCTAATAATAAATGAGAGGTGAATGAAGGATAGAAAAGCAATTTTTAAAAAGAGGTGGAAATCCACATGCCTGCACATCACAGACACGTAACACTCACACTCACTTTTGTGCGACTACACAAAAACTCTGAGGTTTCCCAAAATACTTCCTGGTATGCTTCTTAGTAAAAATGAGTCATAAGAGAGACTCATTCTTACCAAAAGAAAAAACAAAAATTCACTGTTCACTTAAGCACCCACTGGGAGACTGCCACGTACCAGGCACTGAAGTGACCACTGTGAAACCGACAGGCACAGTCCCTACTGGTCCAGGAGCTCAGTCGGCAGGCAGCTCCAGGAGAGGGTGGCGTCATGATAGAGGTAAGGCAAGGCTGTGAGAGCTCCAGGAGGGACACCCAACCTAGACTGGAGTCTCCTGGAATGTGGGCCACTCTAAACTGAGACATAAAAAATAAGGCGCCAGTAAAGGAAGGTACTAAGAGTGCTGAGAATAATGGGAAGGTCCTAGCTGGAGAGGAAAAGCATGTGTGAAGGTCTGGAGCAAGAGTGACCACAGAATGTTGGAAGAATTAAAGAGAGTTCAGGCTAGCTGGAGTTTGGGACCCTATCTCTTTCTCTTACCAAGTAGGATAGAATTATGTTTACAGTTCTGTGGCAGGTACAAGTCTGTAGGCAGGCATTCATAATGACAGGTGGTAGGTTCCATGACAGTAGCACATAAGACCCCAACAGAATGTCTCACTAATCCTTGGGGGACAAGGGGAGCATCCCTGAGAAGCCCGAGGGGTAAGCAGGAGCTCCCAGCCACAAAGGGTGAGCTATGAGAGAAGAGCCACCAAGAGGGACCAAGTAAGAAAGCAGGGCAGTGTGGACAAAAAAACAAATTTTTTTTTTAATAAATCAAGATGCAGCCACAAACTGTCCCCAACAAGCTCAGGGAAAGCCTGCACAGTGGCCTTGCGAATTTAGTGAGCTAAGGTAAACACATGATGGTATGAATCAAACCTTTCTAACTAAATGCAGTTTCTAGTAAGGAGTCATGTCCTAAGGAAGAACTTTCTCTAAACAAAGGTCAATGTTTGCTTTTACTCAAGCCTATCTGCTGCCTTTTGCATCTATGATAGTGCACCTGGTAACATGCCTTTGGAATGAAGGGTCATCTTCCCTCTCCATCCCGCCAGACATCCCACCAGACCAGAAGCCAATAGACTCCTCATTGTTACTGTTTTGTGAACCATTAGCCATTAACGGTCCTGTTTCTGCCTATGTAAACGTTTCAACAACATATACATTTTTACTCTTATCCAGTCTCAGAGATTTCCCTGCTTCGCTCTCTCTCCCTCGCCTCCCTAATCCATCACCAATCCATTTCATGTAACCCCCTTACATCTTCCCCTTTGATTCTAATGTATAAAATAACTGGTGAAACCGATATTTGCCAGAGCATTTTCTCAGTCCGTTGAGACTTTGCTTCCCAGCAATTGTCATCAGTTTGGCTCAAATAAACTCATAAAAATTCTAACAGATTTGGAAGGTTTTTTTTTTACGTTGACAGCAGTAACAGACATCAGAGTACTAAGGGCCTGCTGTGTAGATGAGAGAAAAGACGACTGATTGGGATGGAAGAGTACAGGGGGCCAGATTAAACATGGTCTGTGTGACGTGTGAAAGATTTGGGATTTATCTTAACCCATTTATGCCTCATGTTCCATTACTGGAATGGTAGTGATGTGGGAGCTATTCATATCCTACTGCTCAAGGCCATTGTGAGGTCTGATTTTACACACATCTGCCCCCTGCGGGAACGTGTTATCACGTGGTGCACAGAGTTAGTCACTGCTGCAGAGGCTGGCGTGCCGGGAGCTTGTCAAAAAAGAGATATGACTTTTGGGGAAAAATTTAAAGAACTGAATTTCAAGAATTTCAACCTCCAGCATAAATGGGATAAGCCTAGAAGGGTCATAATTACTGGAGTATCATAACCATCTTTGCCTTTTAAAAAAAGATCATTCTCAAAGAAAAGAACCCTACAGACCTGCTTTGCAATCTGGTTAATAATGTGCATGCTTAAACTGTGTAGGAGGAAGTATGCTGATGTCGGCAATTCACTTAGAAATGCCTGAAAAATAAGAAGATTGATGGATGGCTAGAGGGCTGGAGGGTTGGCTAGAGGTATAACAAATGAAACAATAAAATTGTAATGGTAAATCTAAGTGGTGGGAATAAGGGGGGGTCCACTGTAAAATTCTCTCAACTTACCTTATGTTTGAAATTTTTCATAATAAAATACTGGAAAATCAGACCATTCTGGCTGATGCTTGGATAAAATTGTAAAAAGGAGCAAGGTATCTGTTACATCCTGGGAGACAGGCCACAGCAGACACAAAGTGAATTTTATAAGTTTTATTGCAGACCTGCACAGGGACTGCAGGCAACCCATGCAAGGGAGCACTGCAGCCCCCCAAACCTGTGCAGGGATGCAGGTAACCCACACAGGGGAACACTGCAGCCCCCCAAACCTGCACAGGGACTGCAGGCAACCCACGCCTCCAAAGAGACTGGAGCACTGCAGCCCCCCAAACCTACGCAGGGTCTGCAGGCAACCCACACAGGGGAACACTGCAGCCCCCCAAACCTGCACAGGGACTGCAGGCAACCCACGCCTCCAAAGAGACTGGAGCACTGCAGCCCCCCAAACCTACGCAGGGTCTGCAGGCAACCCACATCTCCGAAGAGACTGGAGCACTGCAGCCACGAGCTTCTAAAATGGCTCCTTTTTATAGGGTGGCTATCTAGGATGAGCAAGCATCATACAGAAGCTGATGTGGCTGTTAGTCATTGGCTAGGGAGGTCGTGCGCAGTTACGGGGGGGGGGGGTATTACTCAGTGGAGAATTTCAAACATAAACTTCTGATAAGGGTCTCTGACTCAATGCAGGATGTTGCTGAACTCTTTGTTCTCAGTGTCACAGGGACCTTGTACACTCTTGGCAGCCCCAGCATGTCAGTACTCCCTGAATCTAACAGTATCCAGGTAGGAATTTGTTGCACTAATTAAGGCAAGAGATGATTATGGTCTAGAGAGCAGGAGGAGAAAGAGGGATTGTAAAGCCAGTATCCACGGCCATCATCACAGCTGCCTGGCCCATGCAGGTTCGCATTGGATTCGGACTGATGGTAATGAAGCAACGGAGCCAAGAACTGGTGGGCCATCATCTTTAGTCCTAGCTTGCACCCGGCGGGCAAGTAAAAACACACACTGGGCTTCAAAACCCACTCATTCAGTGCTCACAAAGCTACTGACTTATCCGAGTTTCCTAGAATCAAAAGTTTCTAGCTCACCAGACTTATTCACCTCTGTTCCCCATCTCCTTCCTTCTCCCTGCACAAACTCTGCACAAACTGGCCTCTCACTCAGCACTCACCATCTTGGCTGCTTCTCCTGGTCTCCCCCATGTGGCCTCTCTGCTCTCTGCTGTCTCCTCTAATGATAATCTCAGGAACCGAGAGAAAGTAAGCTCCTGGTCTGCCTCACTTTATAGTGTAGAAATCAAAACCTTTAATCCAATATACAAAATAGGGAAGTGTCAAATACAAAGTCACTTATCTGAGGCATGATGGGATTGCACCACCCACATCAAAAAGGGTGGGAAAGGCTTAGTCCTAAAACCAAGCCCCAGCTACAAGGATCCTGCCTGCCCACAGCCCGCCCCCAACACACATTAATATCACCTGGGTGACGGCCTCCACGTGGGCAGCGCCATCTTTAACAAAGTGAGCATAATATATTTTATCTGCCCAATAAGGATAAAAGAATTTGAATTAAAGAGGTATTTATAAAGTTAAATCAACTGCTTTGGTGATGGGATGGATAGGCATGGAATACTCCTGTTTTACCTGCTCTCAATACAAACCAATTATGAGTCAAGACATGGATGGTCAATAGATTTCTGGATGAGAAGAACTCATATGACCCGCTCAAACCTCTGAATCGCCATGTCCCCTCCAGCAGGGCTCCAATTGCAGATTTTTACCAGGAGATTCCTGGCACGTGTTCTTTGCTTTTTCAGTCTGTTCTCATCCTCAGTGGGCTCCAGCACTGGGGATGTGCAGGGGAGAGCTAGAGAGCTCTCCCCTGTGCATGGTGGTCCCAAACCAGAGAGGCTGGGCTGCTGCTTCTGCTGCTCCGCCTACCTCCGCTCTCCCCCAGAAACCTCGGACACTGCCCTCGCTCTGCTCTTGACCATTTAAGTGTTCTGTTTTGCTTTTTAGGACAAAATTGTTTGAGATTAGCAGCTTCAAATGGCTTCATCCACAGCCAGCCTTCACTTGTCTGCTTTCAGCCAGAAAACAGATTTCTCTGCGAGAGAGGGCCTCTCTTGGGAGATGTCAGTCACCCTGATGGCAGCTGAGAGGCAGCCTCCATATTCCCCCCACCCTCCCCGCCAAGTGTGCTGGCTGGAATTTTAGCTCATTTCTTACAGCCTTGTCTGAGAGACCATTAGCCACCCTCACCCTTCTCCCCTCCACGTGAAGAACCTTTTCCAAAGCACCTGTTTTCCATTTCAGCAATTACTTTGCACTTCTTTCTGGGTTCTTGTCCCTGGCACATCCACAGCCACCTGAAACCTAACGTTAAACCCAAGCTCTCTTACCTCCTGGGTACAGTGGACCCTTAAACAACACAGGTTTGGACTGCCCAGGTCCGCTTCTACACAGGTTTCATTCTATAAATATAGTCAGTCCTTCCTATCCTGGGTTTTACCTCCACAGATTCAACCAACCACAGATCAAAAACAGTATTTTCCCATTCCCAAACACACATGGTAAGATTGTTTTCCATTCATGGTGGGTTAAATCTGAGGATGTGAAGGGCTAATAGTAGTTAAATTTGGGGGAAGTCAAAGTTATATGTGGATTTTTGACTGGGTGGGGGAGTGTGGTGTCTGCTCCCTTAACCAGCCTCATATTGTCCAAAGGTCTACTATGTTTGTGAGGACTTAAACAGGACGTAAAAGCCATCGGCACTTAGCACCAGACTCTAACGTGGAGAGTCCTAACTCTGTGTAAGGCAAGCACATGGGAGCCTGGGCTGGTAACTAGCACTCTTTCCAAATAAAGCCAACACCTGCTTCCCAACATTCAATATGATTATATTGATAGCATTTGACTTTATTTTAAAACAGACTGCCCTTGAGACCCAGAGAGCATCCACCTTTCCGTCCTGGAGCTCTCCCCTCACCTGGTTCTTATGCATCAGATGTGCAGTCATGTTGAACTGTGTTCAGATACCAGCTCTGCCCCGTCTCAGCTGAGCTTTGGTTTTCCCACACACAGTCAGAGGCAGATTTAAAGGGGGGCGTACCAGGCATGCGCTCTGGGCCCCAACTTCCAAAGGGCCCCGCAAAACCCCAACTTTACACTTTTTCTAATAACACCAAGCTTGGTTTCATTTGTATAATTTTAACATTAATAGTACATAATATTTTTATTTATTTAAAAATATTTTTATTTTTCCTGTCTTTTTTTTCAAGGGGCCCAATATTTTCTCCCGTGCCTGGGGCCTCAACTGACCTTAATCCGCCTCTGCCCACAGTTAAAACGGGGTGGGGGCATACACTTTAGGGGTGCTTGTAAGAAATAAACCAGACCATATACAATAACGTCATAGATAGGTCCTTGGAAACTGACATCAGAAATACGATGTATCAGGAAACCAGTTTCACCATAGGCAAATTGATATAAACCAGAGTGAAGTTCTGACAACATCTCATGGACGTTATAAGGAAACAATGTTGAATGAAAGATTATTTGGTGACCTGCTGTATTTCACAGGACAGTGGGCCTCGCACACTGAGGAAGACCGTTATGTGGGTTGTGGAGGGACTTTTTTGGTTTTGTTTGTTTTGGTTTTGGTCGTACATTTAGATTCTTGGGTCCCCAAAGCTCCACTTTATCTCTGCATCTCTGTGCTGCGTGGTCAGCGCCCCAGCACGAACCTTAGCTCCTGGGACTGAGAGCAGTCACCGTTCCTGTCACAGCCCAGGTGGGCCATCCCAGGTAACCGTGCTGATGGAGGGCAGGGAGAGCTGTGGACCAAGGCTGAGCAACAAGGCTTCAGAGGAAAAAAGGCAGGAATGAAAATCATTAAGACTTACTCTACTCTATGCCAGGCGTGACACCAAGTTATTTTCCTGAGCTTTCTCTTTTTTCTTTTTTCCCAACAACCCCATGATAACAGCCCCCTTTACAGATGTGGAAACTAACACTTAAGAGAGCTTAAGTCATGTTCTCAAGGGCACCCAGCCAGCAAGGAGCAGAGCAGAGAGCGGAACTCGGCAGCTGACTGCAGAGCCCAGGCTCCCACCCATTGCGGGGCCTCTGTTTCCCTGAAAAAGCAGAACCCTCTCTCAGACGCTCGGGCTCCAGCCACAGGAGGCCCCTACACTTGGGTAAAATGGATGCTGTTTAACCGGAGTCACCTGGAGTCCCCATCCACACCTGGACCTGGGAGGCACCGGCGTGGGTGATAAGTGGGCCTATCAACTGATTGATCACAGAGTTTCTCAGCCTCACAATCTCTGGAGGTGGTGGGGAGCGGCTCCTGCTTTGAAAGTAAGTATGAAAAAAACACCAGTAGGGCCCACATCTTTCCTATTTTTACCTGACATCCTTCGTTCTTTAAAAATACTCTGTGCTTGAAACGGGTGCTGAGGAGAGAGAGCAGCCTTTGATTTGGGCCCAGACGGTGGGGCTGGGGTCTTCACCACAGATACGTATTTGAGTTTCTAAACTCAGGTTAGGCCAGTGGTTTTCAGTTTCACTGTGCTGGCTCCACAACCGGTTCCTTTCCCTTGGGGCCAGTCTCTTCCTCTCTGTGGTCTTCTGCTTCTGCATCTGTACAGTTGTTGAGGGTGGATAGCAGACCTCGAAGGTTTATTCTACCTGCCCTGACATTTTATGACACTGCCTCAGATAGAGGTCCTAGGAGCAGCCAGAGCATCATGGTCATGAGAGCCTGGGAGCTCCTCCTCACTCCCCGGGGCGGTGGGGAGGCTGGCACACAGGTCCTCCCTGTCTCCTGAGCAGGTGGGGCTCCTGTCTGCAGGCAGCCATGCAGTGGTGGCAGCTCTTGTTATGGCTGTGGAGAGTCACGCCCATCTGGGCCGGGGATAAGCCGCTGGGTGTCTGCATGAGGGCCAAGCACCACAAACGAGAGCCCGGCCCAGAAGACCAGCTCTACGAGGAGGTACGGCGGCCAGGCCTGGTCCAGGGGTGGAAGGCGGGCTGCTTTGGCAAATCAGGAAAGGGACGCAAGTGCCAGGATGGTTTCTGAACCCTCATCGACCCTGACTGACTTGGTTCCTTTGGTTGGAATTTAAGCAAAGCTCACCGGAGGGCACCATGACCTTTGGAGACCATGATTGCTGCATGACTCAAAGTTCCTGTCTCTGAGCTGCCCTGCCACTTGGGGAGCAGAAGCAGACAGTGTTCCCAGAGGCCCATCATTGGCTCAGTGTAGATTCAAGCAAACACAGTCCTCTTTCTCTAGCTTTCCTACCGATAGGCCCTGTGGAAACCTCTGACTGAAGTGACTCCCCCCCCAAGCTCCCACAGGCTCAGGGACACGGGAGGAGTGGCAGAGCCGGATCTACCTGGCATTCACTGAGCCCTTCTTGGCAGTGGTGTCCTCCCACTCAGTGCACTGCACGTTCCCCTGGGTCCCTCTGCTGCCCCTCAGGAGCTGGGGCCCTGGAAGTCTTATTTCTAGGGGACAGTGGCAGCCTGTGGCAGGGAGGTTAGTGTGCAGGTGTCCCTGGGAACAATCACTGAAAAATTATGAGCATTCCTTCTATAAGGGGGTACTGGACTAAAGGTCCCCTTCTCGGGGACATTTTTCCTTTCTATGCTAGATACTCATCAGCCCCCAGCCTCCTACCCCTACCACCACCAATACCTCTGCTTCTCCCTCCACCTTCAGTGCATCCCCTGGCAGGACAACGCCTGCTGCACGGCCAACACAAGCTGGAACGCCCACCGGGATGCGTCCCTGCTGCACAACTTCAGCCTGAATCACTGTGGACTGATGATGCCAGACTGTCAGAAGCACTTCATCCAGGCCATCTGCTTCTACGAGTGCTCCCCAAACCTGGGGCCCTGGATCCAGCAGGTGGGAAGACGGAGCTGGGGAGGCGGGAGGCACATCTGTGCAATGCCTGTTACTAAGAGCCTGAATTCCAAGATCCCAGCAGGAACGGGAAATGCTGTCCCCCTATGGACAAGGGTAGTCAGAGGCCACTGTTGGGGGAATGAATGGGGAGACAGCCGCCTGTGGAGAATGGCCCCGGTGGGATACTAGTCAGATGATAACGGGGGTGAGGGTCTGTTTGAATCCTGTCTTCTGTATGTAGGAGCAGAAGCTGTGTAGCCTGGGACAAACTATTTAATCTCTTAGCCCCATTGTTCTCATTAGAGACACCATCAGAGAATATGTTCAGATGGTACCTGGCACAATAGTGCCATTGTAGCTGCTGACAGTCTTCCAACTTTCAACTATTCATCTCTTGTCTCTGGCTATCCATGCGCCCAGGTGGCCCCATGTGAGCAGGAAGAGCGAATTTTGGATGCCCCCCTATGCCAAGAGGACTGTGACCAGTGGTGGGCAGACTGCCTCACATCCTACACCTGCAAATCCAACTGGCATGGCGGCTGGGACTGGAGTCGGGGTGAGTGGTGCCTGACAGAGCCTGGGCAGAAGCCGCCTGGGAGCCCCCCCAGGAAGGTGCCAGCTTTGCTCCCCCAAGGCAAATGATGGGGATGTGAGGTTGGGGGAAGTGAGAGGTAAGGTGTCCATGCCTTAATCCCTGCAGGGAAGAGCCGCTGTCCTGCAGGGGCCCGCTGTCATCCCTTCCGCCATTACTTTCCCACCCCAGCTGACTTGTGTGAGAAGATCTGGAGCAACTCCTTCAAGGCGAGCCCTGAGTGCAGGAACAGCGGGCGGTGTCTGCAGAAGTGGTTCCAGCCGTCTCAGGGCAACCCCAATGTGGCTGTGGCCCACCTCTTTGCTAGCCCTGCTCCGTCCTGGGAACTCGCCTGCACTCTCCTGGCTGCCTGTCTGTTCCTGTCGCTTCTTTCCTGAGAGCCCTTCTCCTCCCACCCAGACTCCTGCACTCCCCGGACTCCTGCACTGCCCGGTCCCTCCAGAGAGAGAGAGAGAGAGACACACACACACACACACACACACACACACACACACACAGGCTGGAGGATTGGTGGGCACTGAGCCTGCAGGAGCTGGTGCTGAGCCTTGCACATTTAGTTCTAGACCCTTCCGCTGCCCTGCTCTGCTTGTCCCTGCCTGGCAGGCAGCCACACGGTCACTCACCCCATCCTGCCTTTAAGGCTGGTCATGGGCCTCTCATGTGGGACTCCAGGCCCTTCTCAACCAGTGAACACCACCCCTTTCCCCAGCAGAGCTGATGGTGACAGCCCCGACCTCCCCCCCCCACGATGGTGCCTCCCCTAAGACAGTGGTTGAGTCTTCCTCTCTCTGTGACCCGTTCTGTCCTAGCTCCTCTGTCAGGAAGTCAAGCTGCACAGAGAGCGGCCGGTCTGCTGCCGCACTGCAGTCTCAGTTGTTGTCACCGACTTAATAATGATGAACTTCTTTCACACAGACCGGGCCCTCTCACTGTACCCTTACACTTCTCCGGTGGGAGTACGGTCAACACCCCCTTTTTCTCAATAAGTGACATGCTGTACAAAGACCTAACAGCAGGGCGAGGATGGGGCCACCCAGACCGCCAGCTTTGTTTTGGACACCACGATGGAAGCAGCTGCATTCGTTGCTTCAGCTTTCCCTCTTCCTCGGAACCCCGGAACCCCAGCGCGGCCTGGAATCTGGAAGCCTGAGTTCTGATCAGCTCAGCACTTTCTATAGGACTGTGGGCAAGCCCTCTACTCTTCCTACTGTCCCGGCTCTTCTCTCTCTGCTGAGAAGAATGAGGTAATTGGACCAGAAGATTTTAACTTACAAAAAGGAAATGGGAGAAGCCAGTGCCGCTGTTTGTTGGAAAATAGTCTGCACATCCCAGGTAGTGCTGTGTCCTGAAGAACAAGACAGGAGAGTCGGATCCAAGCCTGAGAAGGAGCCCGAGGTGGCCTCCACGTCCCTCCTGTACCTGGACTGGCCCCTGGCTGTCCACTCAGAACTTTCAGAGCCTAGAGCCCAGTAGCTTCCCGGCACAAATGGTGCCTTCCCTTGAGCCTTTTCTTGGACAAAGAGAGGCATCTAACAATTCCTCTCATCCTTGCTAGACACCAGCAAGCCCTGCTTCAGTTGAACTCCACCTCCATTCCTCCATGCTCACCTTGAACATGCGTCTTCATCGAGCAAGCCCTGTTAGAGAGAGGGCACTCGATTTCTAAAACCAACAGAAGAGTGTCCTTTCCAAACAAGGGGCTTAGAGTCTGGAGTAGGAGACAGACAGCAGTGGCGACAAGGCACTTCTCTGGAAGTCTGCAAGAACAAGGGGTGGGGGTCCTGGGAAAACCTCGCAGAGGGGGTGAGGCTAAAGCTCCATGAAAGAAGGGTCACTTCATCGAGAACAGAAAGAAAAAAAAAAACAAAACTGAGTCCCCAAGGCATGAAATATATGAAGCAGGACCCTTTATTGCTCTTAATAGTGGCTTCAAAAACACGTAACATTTAAGAATTGAGGACTGGATGAAGTATCTGTCTGAAGGTGTGTGCTTGGTAATAAAGCTGACAGTTTAATCACTTGTTTTTTTGTTTTATTTAGTATTCTTGGGTATAAATATTTTTAAAAATTGTCAAAATAGGGTTAAAATGGAGACAAAAAAGAAAAAAAGACTAGTTCTGGGAGCCCAAGTAACTGTCACTATTTTTTGACCACTTACTCTGCATCTGGGCCTCTGCGAAACACCTAATGTGCATTAGCTCATGTGAGCCTCACAAAAGCCTTGAGAGATACTCGTACCCCCATTTCTCAAAACAGGACAGAAACGTATGTAGGTTTGAAACCAAGTAAGTCTGACCCCACAGTCCCTGCTTATAAGGCTTACACCAAACTCCTGGTAAGTCACTGCACGGTGCTGGCGCAAACATGGGGAGGGCCCAGGGGAGGAGGTGGGCTCACAGCTGGCCATCGTCGGGAGAGAGAATGAGCTGTCTCCCCGTAGTAGTTGGGAGGAGTGATGGATTTTAAGTAGTAGAATGCAACTGTCAGATTTTCACTTAAATTATTTTTTCAATTAGAGTGATCCATGCACATGATTTAAATACTTATGTCAAAGGCTAACACCTAGAGACAGAGCCCCAGCTGGTCAGCTTCTCATTTCCCAAGGCCCCTGCCCAGAGGCACCCAATTCTAACCATTTCCAGATTTAGCTATGCAAAAGGTGGCTTATCTTTTTTTTTTCTGCCACACATTCAGGCTGTTCCCCGCCCGGCTCAGTGCTGGTAGAGTTCCTCAACACAATCTTCTAATCTTTTTAATTTTGGAAATCCACTTTTAATTTCCAGGAGACTTTATTTTTTATTACCTTGTTCTTCATAGCCTGTTGTTTTCAGTTTTATGGATGTAATATCTTCCCAAAGCTCACAGAAGATCTAATTGGAATATTTTTAAAGCTGGTTTCTAGTCTCTGAATGACCTGTTTCCTCCAAGGTCAATCTATTCTGTTTATCTTGATCTTCTCCTGTGTACTGCAGGCTTTCTCTGTGTATTGTGACTTTGGCCCGGTGTCCATATGTAAGAGTGAAGGGTGGGTTGATTTTTCTGTTTTGTTGCTCTGGGGGTCCTCCATGGACATATATGTGGGTCTTCTCGCCCCTGACTAGCAAAGCTGATGGAGAGTTCTGGGTACACATGGAGGGCTTGTTGACTAAAAGGCTTTGCTTTAGGGTGTAGAAATAAGTGAAGACCAAATAGGAATAAGCAAAGGCTATTCATTCAAGAGCTTTCCACCATTATTCTTGTTTGGCAGAGTCTCAAAGGCAGGCTGAGTAGGAGGAAGATTTTTTTTTTTTTTTTTTTTGTATTCTTCAGAAGTGAGAAGTGAGGGAGAGGCAGACAGACTCCCACATGCACCCGACCGGGATCCACCCGGCATGCCCACCAGGGGGCGATGCTCTGCCCATCTAGGGTGTTGCTCCACTGCAATCGGAGCCATTCTAGTGCTGAGGAGGGGTGGAGAAGCAGATGGGTGCTTTGCCTGTGTGCCCTGGCTGGGAATCAAACCTGGGACTTCCACACACCTAGCCGATGCTCTACTGTGAGCCAACCAGCCAAGGCTGGGAGAGCTTCTTTTGTGAAGCTATTATTGCCCTATAAAGCTGTCGGTGGGCTGACCAGAATCCGGGCAACCTATGTGATTGGTTAGAGGTGCATACTTGGCTTTCTCTGGGTGGTCCTCAATTGGAAGCAGGGATTAAAAATCAGGGAAGCTATCAGTTATTAATCAAGTCCTGGTTGGGCTAATTGTTAGAGAAATTATTGTTTGGCTTCCTGGGCTGGTTGTTATATAGATGGTAGTCTAATTTCCTATAAGTCTGGCTTATAGATAACAAACTGGCTTTCTGGGCTTATTACTGCAGATAATATGTTGGAATTCTGTTTCTATATACATCTGGCCATTGTCCACTTGTATACATAGTCTATCAAAACAGAGTTGGCAGGAGCTGTATTAGAGTGCAGACCCCTCAAATGTGGAACAAGTTAGATTCTCTCTTGGGGGCTAACACCACGTGTTTCAACACATGTGAAACTAACACTATGGAGAATTTAATTTTTTTAGAGAAGACCTCTTCCAAGTTCCCTCTACCGCAGAGGTTAAGTTGGGTTGCCTGAGCTCTGAATGGGGGTAGAGGAGATGGGGGAAAGCACGTGTAGATTTTATGTTTCTGTCTTCCGTGCCTCTAACGCTGAGCCTTTTCCACTGCCGCTGCCTCCGCCCCTGCCTCTGGCCACTGCTGCTCCCTTTAGTGTGCTTTTATCTGCTTTCCATCTTCTTAATATTTGTTGAAATTTCTTGCTTGCAGGTGTTTTTCTTCACAATCTTTTAGTAAAAGAACACTTAGAAACAATATATATCCATATATATCCAAAAACTGACATATAACCAAAACATATTGGCCTGACCAGGTGGTAGCACAGTGGATAGAGCATCAATCTAGGACACTAAAGACCCAGGTTGGAAACCCCAAAGTCACCAGCTTAAGCACAGGCTCACCAGCTGGAGTGCAGGGTTGTCGGCTATAGTGTGGTATCATAGACGTGCCCCCACGGTCACTGGCTTGAGCCCAAAGGTTTCTGGCTTGAAGTCCAAGGTCACTGGCTTGGCTGGAACCCCCCAGTCAAGGCATATACGAGAGAGCAATCAATGAACAACTAAGATGGCGGGAACTACAAGTCGACACCTCTCACCTCTCTCCCTTCCTCTCTCTCTCTCTCTCTCTCACACACACACACACTATAAAACAAATATTTTGGTGGAATCCCAGGTATCCAGTCTACCTTGAGTAACTAGCAGCTGCAGATTTTTAAAAAGATGTCATTTTTATGTAAAGAACAGATTAAAAGAGGGCCAAACTGAAGACTCAGGCCAAAGACAATGTGTAGGACGAATTTGCAGGAGAGGAATATAGAAATGCAGGTGATAGAAACCTAATTGTGAGAAATCCTCTAGGAGAAACTAAGTCAGACTATAGGAGAGACAGTAGACCAGACAGGGGCAGATTCAGGAATGATTAAGAAGATAGAGCCCATGGAATCTTAGACCATACTTCTGTATCCACTGCCACAAAATATAGTAAGTCCTTGCATAACGTCATCTATAGATTTTTGGACTGTGACCGTAAGCCAAAAGATTGATAGCAAAAGGAGGTTTACCCTAGGCTGATAGAAACAAGAGTTAAGTTCCTACCACATACTCTGGTCACAAAACATCACCAAACTTTACAACGAATACCCAAAACACTTATATTAAACAGTGAAAGAAATGTGAGCTATACATACATTTAAGAAAGATTTATAAAAAACAAGATCATTATTTTCCAAACCCACTTATCCCACTTCAGGGTGAAGAATGGCCAGAGCTTATATGGCAGCTCAAGGCACCAGGACAGAACCCACGTGGACAGGACGCCCTCCATCACAGGGTGCGCTCACACCCACACGAGCTCACTCAGGCCGGGATGACGGATACACACTGACTCACCTGAGGGGCATGTGTTTGGAATATGAGAGGAAACAAGGGTCCTCAGAGAAATCCATGCAGACAGTGGCCCTGGTGTGAATTCTTTTTCTCATCAACATTATAACAAACTTGAAAGAAACAACATTATTTGAAGATCTGCTGTAAGCATCAGATAAGTATGGGAGAGAGAGAACAATCGCAAAAGAAACAACCATCTCGGATAACTCAGCTCTGAAGCTCCCGTTTGGAAGAGGCACTTTGCCCAGCCTACGGTTGGGAGGCCGCGGTTGGAGGGGAGACCGCGGAGGGTATTCCTTCTCTTGGATGCAGCCCAGGCACTTTTCCCCTATGGGAACATCAAGCCCTGCTCATGTCCTTCCTCGGAGAATGCTGGAAAGTCCTGGGTAGCAAGTAAACAAGAAAATCAAAATAGTCCTTTTTTGTATGCATCCCTTACTTTGGCACCCCTTTCGGAGTCACTTTCTTCAGCCAGCCTGAGGTCAGCAGTTGCCACAGCCTAACCTCATGCAGCCGGAGCTTGCTCTCAGACCGCCTCTGCCGCCAGAGAACCCGGTGCTGGGCGCTCCTCCCACTCTCCTTCTCCGCGTTCCGGCCCACTCCTTTCCCAGCCCCCTCTCCACCCACTCCCTCCACAGAAATGACTGCTTCCTTTGGTCCCACTGCTTCCCCACTGTCCCACTGCTTTTGCTGTGGGAGACCCAGTTTGGGAAATTATTTTGGTGTCTAGGGCTGGTGTCTTTTACATTGGCTCATATTCCCCAACTCCAGCCCTTGTGGCCGCTTGACTGCCCAGTCTTTTCTTGCATTTCACCGGGGCAGTATTCCTGCCAACACAACCAATCACAAGTTTCTCATTTTCAATCCTTCCCTTTGTTCTGTTCACATCCTCCTCAGATGAACCCTCCTACAGAACCAGAAATCTCCTTTAGTATTGCTTTTGCCACAAATTAACCGAAGGAGCGGCTGATGATGGGCTGAGATGCTGGTGGGATATCAGCAGGAGATTGTGACACCTTAGGACAAGCGGTGCAGGCCACCAGCCATGAAAACTGAGTACATCCAGTACATGGCTGGAGGAAAAAATATAAACAACTGTTAGAAATGTAGCAATATTTTCCACTGAACTCTATGTACCCAGATCAAGGAAGCCCCTACCCTAGAGACTTAGCCAAGAATGAGGTCAGCTAACCACACCCCTCCCGCCCTTGTAAATGCTGCTTGCTTGCTCAGCCTAGATAGCCACCCTATAAAATGGAGCCATTTTAGAAGCTCGGGGCTGCAGTGTTCCCTTGCGTGAGTTGCCTGCAGCCCCTGCGCAGGTTTGCAATAAAACTTATAAAATTCACTTTGGGTTTGCTGTGGTCTGTCTCCTGGGATGTAACACATGGAAGCCCCAACGAGATAGACCATGTAAGATCCCTCCTCACGAAGTGGGCTGCAGCAGATGTTGGTAGCTAGCCAGCCTCCAGCAGTTGCCATTTGAAAACTGAATTTAGCTGATTCAAAACATTTGGAGTCTCGAGACCGTTTGGTAAGGAAGCTTCCTCTTTGAATATTTGGAAACAGAGCTTTGGTTAGAAAAGGGTTAGTGGAGCAGGCGGGATGCCACCTGATTTCTCCCCACCCGGTTGGTCGGGGAACGCAGGACACTGCCTTCTCCCTTTGGTTTTGGTTTAGAAGTTTTGTTTGTTTCGTGTGCATATTTGGTTTGTTTGTTTGCTTCGCCCATTGCTTCCTCACAGGATTCCTTCGAGAGTCAAGGACCATGGGTCAGGGGCAATCTACTGCCCTAACGCCTCTTCAGTGCTTGCTTGATAACTTTTCTGATTTCTCTCTCAGGGCACAAGACTATGGGACTCTTGTTGATTCTGCCACGTTGCAGACTCTTTGTGAACTAGAATGGCCAACCTTTGGTGTAGGGTGGCCCTCGGAGGACACTTTCAATTTACCCACACTCTTTGCTGTCACGGCAAATGTCTATCGGGTCCCTCACCCTGACCAGATGCCATATATAGATGTGTGGATTGACATATCCATGGGAAGACCAGGTTATGTTAAGAAATTTTTTAAGAACTATATTAAGGGAAATTCGTAAACAAGCCCACAAATTATAGGAACTAACTAAAGACATAAGAGAGTGCTAGAGGAAGTATAGAGTAGAAACTAGTTTCAGATATTCAGATATTCACCTACTGACCCAAAGCAATTTTACCCATTTAGAAAATAAAGGGTAAGAATTAATATTAAGAAGATACATTGAGAACTCTCTGTAAATTGAAATGGCCAACTTAAGAGCAGACTGGCCAAGCCAAGGGTTGCTAGACCCATAGAAAACAGAGAGTCTAGCGTACTATCACCAGCACCCACCCGCAGGCAGGTGGCACGGTCAGTATGCAGCCCAATATGGCAGCAGAGGTAGAGAAAGAAAAGGCAGCCAGGCTGCAGCTGGCTGCAGGAGAAGTGGCAGGCTCCCCTCACAGTTTCAGACACCTGCCCCTCCCCCTTGGGCACCAGGAATCCCAGGCACCCTGACTGATTCCCTTATAGTGTATATAACAAATTTTAAAAATATTTTATTGATTGATTTTTTTTAGAGAGAGAGGAGTGAGAGAGAGAGACAGAGAGAGAGAGAGAAGGGGGAGGAGCAGGAAGCATCAACTCCCATATGTGCCTTGACCAGGCAAGCCCAAGGTTTCGAACCGGCGACCTCAGTGTTCCAGGTCGACGCTTTATCCCACTGCGCCACGACAGGTCTGTGTATATAACAAAGAAACCCCTTTCTTAGCTCAAGGGCTGAGCCACTGCTTGGTCAGGCAAAAGATAACAGCGCAGTAAGCTAGAAGCTATCATCACCTTGCTACAGCCCCCTGCCCTCCTCTGCTTGGCTCTGGGGAATCCCCCCCTTCTACCTAGAGCCAGACCCAAGGAGAAGATTTAGGGAATATGGCCCCTTCTAAACCCACTGCTTTAGCTATAAAAGTCAAGAATTATAAGAAAAAGGTCCTCAGGGAATTAAAGGATTACTATGTCCCTGAGGAAATTGAGGACCTTAAGTAAACTAGAATACCCCACTGTTAAGAAAATAAGCTTATAAAATTGTGGGGGTTCTTTTGTGGGGTTTTTTTGTTGTTGTTTTTTTTTTGCATTTTTCCAAAGCTGGAAACGGGAGGCAGTCAGACAGGCTCCCGCATGCGCCCGACTGGGATCCACCCGGCACGCCCACCAGGGGCGATGCTCTGCCCACCAGGGGGTGATGCTCTGCCCCTGGGGGGGGGGCACGACCAGAGCCACTCTAGCGCCTGGGGCAGAGGCCAAGGAGCCATCCCCAGCGCCCGGGCCATCTTTGCTCCAATGGAGCCTCGGCTGCGGGAGGGGAAGAGAGAGACAGAGAGGAAGGAGGGGAGGGGGTGGAGAAGCAAATGGGTGCTTCTCCTATGTGCCCTGGCCGGGAATCGAACCCAGGTCCCCCGCACGCCAGGCCGACGCTCTACCACTGAGCCAACCGGCCAGGGCCAAAAAAACCATTTTTTATGTTAGAAATGTATAAGTTATTTCAACAGTCTTTTGTTAATTCTCCTTTTCATTTGCTATTTCATAGCCTGTGATGTTAAAATTTTAGTTTAAATATTAGGGAATATGTAATAATTCAGTAACTGTTAATTGTTCAATGTTAGGTCACAAAACCCAGAGTGACAAATATTACTATTGATTAGCTTAATAGAAGAATTCTTAACATAATAAGTAGAAAAGAGAACTCTAGAGACATAATCCTGAACCTCTACCTGATTTACCACCCTATCAAACTGTAATTGTTAATCAGCTAAGTAAATAAGTACATTAGGAAAAGTACAGAGGTGAAACTGCTCGGGTTTTACTTAATATTTCCTATGGAAATGTCATAGATTAGAGCCCTCATAGTTCCAACCCAGTTAAAGGGCAGGGTGCTGATTTAAGGTAGCATAAGAACAATAGTTCAATTACAGCTGATAGACAAGGAAGGAGAAAATAAGAAATAGTTTAAATTCTTTTTTCCAAGTGACCTACAGAATTAGAAAGCTCAGAACCCCCTTTTCTCAGAGGAGCCTCAAGCCTGAACAGGACTGTTAGAAATCTGTACTGTACATAGGCTGCCCCACTTACAACAACTGAGACCACCTTGAGAAAATCTTTCTAATTGCCTTGCCTAAGCGGGACCCCACCACCCAAGCAAGTAAAGAAATTTTTAGACACTTTCCACCAGTTTCTGTTAGCCTGGATCAGAGAAGATACTCAGAAAAACAAGCATAAGTTTATCTAAGGTGTCAGAAGTTATTCAGGATCCTCAGAAGACCCCCACAGCTTTCTTAGACTATAGAAAGCTTACAGAGTCTATACACCCCTAGACTTAGAGGAGCCAGAAGATACTAAGGCAGTCAATCTAGCCTTTACATAGCATTCAGCTCTAGGAATTAGAAAAGAAATATAAGTTTTTCATTAGGTAAAAACATCGGCTGCTAAAACTAAGCATTTTAGAAGGGACATTACTCCTCCCTTACTCTCATAGCCATAAATAACTCTGGCCCCTAAGATGGCTGGTTAGCCAAAGATGGGTAAGATTCCTAAAGGCAGGAACAACCTAAGGCAGGAACAACCTAAGACAGGCACAGTCGAACAGGGGCCATCAGGAGAAGGCTTAAGAACCAGTGAAGGTGAGGCTCAAACCCTCACCCCGGAGAATACAGGAGACTGCTCTCCTGAAGTAGTGGTCATCATCCACTGTCCAGGCCACCTAGAGAGGAGGACTCCATAGAAACTCGCAAGAAAAACCAAGCAAGCAGCGGATGATACTACCAATAAGGTAGCCCTAGAACCAGTAGGGTTTTAGGAAATTTTAGTAACTTTTCTAGAACCCAGGTTGCCAAAGGTTTTTTTACAACCAATTAGAAAAGTCAGACTTAGAATCTAATAAAGAAAGCATAATTTCTAAGTGTTTAGTCTGTACCCAAATAAATATTAAGCAAAGTAAAGAAATTATAAAGAGAAACAGAGAACTTTCCCAGGTGAACGTTTAGAAATAGATTTTACTTAAGTAATTGACAGGTAGAAAACATGAATCGAATCTTAAAGGAAACTTTAAACTTGTTTTAAACCAGTAGAAAGTAGCCCACCTTACTCCCCTTAGCCCTCCTTAGGGCGAGGTACACCCCCTACAGGGAAGAATTCACTCCTTTTAATGTTTAAGAGACTCCCTCCCTTCCTACCAAAACAATACAACTAAATTAAATAACCACTCCTTCCTTAAGTACTTACAGCAGGTGTTCCCAAACTACAGCCCCCTGAGGCCATTTATCTGGTCCCTGCCACACTTCCGGAAGAGGCACCTCTTTCATTAGTAGTCAGTGTACTAGAGTACTGTATATAGTAGCCCTCCAACGGTCTAAGGGACAGTGAACTGGCCCCCTGTGTAAAAAGTTTAGGGACCCCCGAGTCTTACAGGGTCTACAAGATTACTCAGCAGGCCGTCCAAAAGACTGTCCGAGAGGTGATTCCAGCACTGCCAGAAGACCTAATACATCCCTTCCAGCCTACAGACTCAGTCTAGGTAAAGAAGTACACCACCCATGGACTGACTCCCTCGTAGACGGATCCATACACCATGATCCTGACCACTCCCACTACTGCCAAGGTAGAAGGCATACCCACCTGGGTCCACCGCAGCCAGCTGAAGCTTGCAGTCCCAACAGAGACACTTTTGTGGACAGCAGAGACTGACCCTGCCAATCCTTGTAAGTTGACCCTGAGAAGGACAGCATGCCCTGCTTCAGCCACAAACCAGAAGTTGACTGCTCCACACATGGCTAATGCCTGAGAAACTCACTAAGGACCTCCTTTTAATTAGACTTTGGGGAGGGAAGGGGAACTAAGGTCAAAGGAAAGCCAGAACAAGTTGTCTTAAAAGTTAATACATGTACTACTATAAGTCCCTTGGTTAGAAGGGAAGCTACAAGGTAATAAAAAATATATGTGTACTTACACTTAACCTATAAATACTAGCTACTTAGAGGGAGGACATCTCCAAGAGGAAGTATACTTTAAAGAAAATTACTTATTACCAACTTAATTGTCACTAAAGATAAAGGTTAAGATTTTTTAAATTAAAAATTCTAACTGAAAGGAAATTGTAATTTTGGTAATAAAAGGTATAAAGTATAGAAATACTTTAAAATGAAAAAGAGAGAAAGTAAGTTATTATAAAGCCAGTTATTTCTAAATAAATAAGAAAGTTCATAAAAATTAAAGGTTTATGTAAGTTGCAGAAGGTTTGTGCAAGTTGTAGAAAATTAGTACAGAGAAGAAAAATACAAGGCAGAAAGAAATTAGTATGAGAATTTATTCTCTTCATCCCCTTGACTCACTACGTTACTTACTGCTCTTACCGGACCCCTCGTATTGCTTATTGTAGGGGGGGGTCACCATTGGTTCGTGTATTATCAACTGCCTCACGCAGTACGTACAAAAGAGAATTCAAGCCGTAAAGCTTGTAGTACTAAGGGCACACTATCAGCGTGCCAGTACATACTAGGGAGGACCCCTGACCCAATCAGCTTATAGCTACAGCTAAAGTAGAAAATTCTCATGAGCCTCAGCAAATCTAATCTTGCTAGCAAAGGCAGGATGCGTTCCTTGTGTATCAGCCCTGCAGATATTGCAGGAAGGTAGTTTATTATCTTAGGACAGTGTGTGCTTGTGTGCTTTTGCAAAGATATTGTACAAACATGCTGAAAACATTGTAACCTTGTAGGTTTCACCTATAAATACCACTCTCCCCCTGAGCTCATTGCTGGCCATTGTGAGAGGCGTAGTAGGCTGATCACTGGCCAGTGTATAAAACCCAAATTAATTGCATCAGTTTAGGGTCCAGTTCCACTTTGTTGCGGTTGCACCACAGCATTTGTTTGAGAAAGAATAGATACTGTAAGACTTAAAGTCTTAGCTCAGCCCTACCAAATTATACCCAGTTCGAATAAGCAATACCAAAGTTCAATGATTTGAACTAGTAAGAAGAAAACAGGGGAATGTGACATCTTAGGACAAGCGGTGCAGGCCACCAGCCATGAAAACTGAGTACATCCAGTACATGGCTGGAGGAAAAAATATAAACAACCGTTAGAAATGTAGCAGTATTTTCCACTGAACTCTATGTACCCAGATCAAGGAAGCCCCTACCCTAGAGACTTAGCCAAGAATGAAGTCAGCTAACCGCACCCCTCCTGCCCTTGTAAACGCTGCTTGCTTGCTCAGCCTAGATAGCCACCCTATAAAATGGAGCCATTTTAGAAGCTCGGGGCTGCAGTGTTCCCTTGCGTGGGTTGCCTGCAGCCCCTGCGCAGGTTTGCAATAAAACTTATAAAATTCACTTTGGGTTTGCTGTGGTCTGTCTCCTGGGATGTAACAGAGATGTCTGTCAATCAACGACTTGGGTGCATGAGAGAGGTCAGGGTTAGAGAGGAGAACTTTGGGATCACTTTCCTGCAAGTGTTATTTGGAGCTGTGGAAGTAGAAACGTTTTCTAAGAAAAGTGTAGAGAGGAAAATGGAAAGCTTGTAGACAGTCTCAAACTTGCCTACAGTTAGGAGGTGACGGGAAATGGAGCTGGTGAAGAGGCAGAAAAGCAGAAGCGAGTATAGAATAGAAATGAGAAGACCTGTATCTCAGAGGGACAAAGTCAAATTCTGAGTTGTCATCTGATTATTAATTCATAAGTAACTATGGAGTTCTCACTCTGTGCTAAACATTGTGCTGGTCTTGGGGACTGAAGAATGGCATATAAAAGTGAAAAATGACTGGACTGGGTATAAAATAGGAGTCTTGCCCATAATCTGAAACAGCCAGCCCAAAAACCCAACCCACTATCTGTGGTATTAAGTCTAAAAAGTCAAAGTACTATGTATAGCAATCATTTCAACAAGGCAAAGCACCCCTCTACCAATCAGCCCAAATGGCCAGGATTTGACTAATAACTGACAGCTTCTCAATTGTTGGCCCCTGTTTCCAATTTAGGACCAACTGGGGAAAGGCAAACATGCATCTCTCACCAATCTGGTCCAAAGCCTCAGTTCTCTTTGGCCCACCTATGACTTCTTCCTCAGGCTAACAGTCTGTAATCGAGGCATACCTGATGCCTTCTCTTTTTCCTGCTCTTCTGCCTGCCTGCCTTTGAGTCTGCCAAAACTCAGTGATGATGGCTGACTCCCTTGCAAGTTCTGAATAAATAGCCTTTGCTCGTTCTCATTCGGTTGATCTTTATTTCCACAGATATACAGTAGTGATGAGTGAGGCTAACATGGTTCCTGTCTCCAGGGAGCTTATATAGTAATAGGGGACACTGTGAAAATATAAGTAAATAGTGAACATTAAAATGACTACAAATGAGCCTGACCTGTGGTGGCGCAGTGGATTAAGCATCGACCTGGAATGCTGAGGTCGCCGGTTCAAAACCCTGGGCTTGCCTGGTCAAGGCATATATGGGAGTTGATGCTTCCTGCTCCTCCCCCCCTTCCCTATCTCTCTCTCTCTCTTCTCTAAAATGAATAAATAAAAATAATTTTTAAAAAAATGACTACAAGCGGTAGAGCATCGGCCTAGCGTGCGGAGGACCCGGGTTCGATTCCCGGCCAGGGCACACAGGAGAAGCGCCCATTTGCTTCTCCACCCCTCCGCCGCGCTTTCCTCTCTGTCTCTCTCTTCCCCTCCCGCAGCCGAGGCTCCATTGGAGCAAAGATGGCCCGGGCGCTGGGGATGGCTCTGTGGCCTCTGCCTCAGGCGCTAGAGTGGCTCTGGTCGCAACATGGCGACGCCCAGGATGGGCAGAGCATCGCCCCCTGGTGGGCAGAGCGTCGCCCCATGGTGGGCGTGCCAGGTGGATCCCGGTCGGGCGCATGCGGGAGTCTGTCTGACTGTCTCTCCCTGTTTCCAGCTTCAGAAAAATGAAAAAAAAAAAAAAAAAAATGACTACAAATGAGATGATTGTTAGGAGGGAAATATACAAGGGACTCAGAGGGCTGGGGTAGGTGACTAGTTTAGATGAGATAGATACTTTAAAGAGGTAGACAGCTTGAGGGACCATTTTGAGGACTGAGGACCATGTTTGCAGGATAAATGGGAAGTGCTAGTGAGGTCAGTAAAAGGAGGAAGAAGAGCTGACAGGATGAGTTCAATGTGGGTGGCTGACCTAGGGTATGAACACAAAGAATGACCTTGGCAATGAGAGAGGATCATTTTTCCACTGAGACAAGAGGAGAAGAAAGAAAATGTGAAAAAGCAATTTTAAAATTAAAATGTTTCTAATATAAACCATTGACTCCCCAGTAGGGCTTTGCCATCCAATGGGAGTTTGGGAGCTTAAACCACTGGGCTCAAGTGCAGGGCCTGGGCAGCTGCTCCTCGTCTCTGGCTGGCCAGATGCACAGCCCAGGCAGCTTGTCTGTCCTGAATTAAATGGTTACTGATAACTTTCCAAGGATCAAAATCAACCCAAGGCTGAGATTCAGAAACACAGAGACAGGATTGTTTTCAGGGTCAGGACAGAATAGAGGGTAAAGAGATGGCACCAGCAATGAAAAAGCAAACAGTTTAAATTCATCTCAGCCTTTTCTGAGTGCTGCATCTGCCTACAGAGACAGGGACTGTGGCTCCCAGCCCCAGAACAGCCTCTGACTGTGAAGCTGCTGGGCTAGGGTCAAGCCTCTGGCTCCAGCTTCACAGAAGAACCTAGAATTTGCTAGACTATGCTTACTTTAATTCAAAGGTGAGCTTTGGAAGGAAGGAGCATTTTTCCCTGGGTGGATACTGGCACATTGGCAGATGGCTCCAGGGAAACAGATCATAGACTGAAACAAAGAGGTGGCCAGATAGGGCCCATTTCTCATCAATGGCTAAATGTAAAGCTTATCCTGTGGAGATAAGTCAAATGTGATTTTTTCTTTTCCCTCTAAGAAGAGCATCAAAGCAGCTAGAGCAAGACACTGAAAACTACATGTTGCTATGTTTTCATTATTAAGTAGGAGGTATAACATCACCCAATTCTTAATCTGTTATCTAGAGGTGAGATAAAAATATTTGTCTTGTGGATGACTTAATAATTTTTTAAACACCGTATTTTCCCATGTATAAGACACACCTTAATTTTGGGGCCCAAAATTTGAAAAAAAGCATATTACATAAAGTTATTGAACTTAAGTTTTATTCATCATAAAATTCATACAACTCCTCATCCATGTGAAAAAACAAGAAATGCAAGTAAAAAAATCTACAACCACTATATAAGATGCATCCAATTTTCAGACCCCAAATTTTTTGGAAAAGGGTGCATCTTATACACGGGGAAATACAGTAACTAAAAAATTAACAATGTGTAAAACTAATGAGTGAAATGAAAATTTGACTGAATATATTCATAATTTTGGTGAGAATTTTCTTAAGTCAGTAGTTATAAAAGAAAATATTAATATATTTAAGCCCTGGCCAGGTAGCTCAGTTGCTTAGAGCATTGACTTAATACATCAAGGTTGAGGGTTCAATCCCTGGTCAAGATATGTATATTTTTAAATAATAGATCAATGAAGAAATTAAAAGGGAAATTAGACATCATTTTAACTAATGAAAATAAAAACACAATATACAAAAGTTAATAAGCTGGACTGACAAACGCTGGCACAGAGGATAGAGCATCGACTTGGGACACTGAAGTCCCAGGTTTGAAACCCTAAGGTTGCTGGTTTGACTGTGGGCTCATCTGGCTTGAGCACAGGTTGCTGGCTCAAAGCCCAAGGCTGCTGGCTTAAGCAAGGGGTCACTGGCTCGGCTGAAGTACCCTGGGTAAGACACATATGAGAAGCAATCAATGAACAACTAAAGTGCCGCAACTACGAGTTGCTTCTTCTCATCTCTCTTCCTCTCTCTCTCTCTCTCTCTCTCTCTCTCTCTCTCGTGTGTGTGGAAAAAGCAAAGTTAATGAGCTGTGGATAAACCAGAAAGATATTCATAATACCATATGTCTACATTAGAAAAGAAGAAAAGTCTGGCCCTGGCTAGTTGGCTCAGAGGTAGAGTGTCAGCCTAGTGTGTGGATGTCCTGGGTTCAATTCCTGGTCAGGGCACACAAGAGAAGCAACCATATGCTTCTCCACCCCTTCCTCTTCTCTCTCTCTCTCTCTCTCTCTTTCTCTTTCTTCTCCTCCTGCATTGATTGGTTCAAACACAATCGGCCCCGGGTGCTGAGGATGGATCCATGGAGCCTCCCCTCAGGAGCTAAAAATAGCTTGGTTGCAAGCATGGCCCCAGATGGGCAAAACATTGGCCCCAGATGGGGTTTTTTGGGTGGATCCCAATCAGGGAAAATATGGGAATCTGTATATCTCCTCCCACCTCACTTAAAAAGAAAATAAAAGTCTCAAATGAGTGACTTCAGCTTCCACTTACAGAAGTTTTGTAACAGATCAAATTGAACCCAGAGTAAGCAGAAGAAAGAAAATAATAAAGATCAAAGCAAAGAGCAATGAAGTAGAAAACAGATTTAAAAAATTAAGCTT
Organism: Saccopteryx bilineata; assembly: GCF_036850765.1. NCBI lineage: Eukaryota > Metazoa > Chordata > Mammalia > Chiroptera > Emballonuridae > Saccopteryx > Saccopteryx bilineata. The sequence continues at coordinate 326,045,264 of NC_089490.1, read as the reverse complement.
GACCAGGCAGTGGCGCAGTGGATAGAGCATTGGACTGGGATGCAGAAGGACCCAGGTTCAAGACTCCGAGGTTGCCAGCTTGAGCGTGGGCTCATCTGGTTTGAGCAAAAGCTCACCAGCTTGGACCCAAGGTTGCTGGCTTGAGCAAGGGGTTACTTGGTCTACTGAAGGCCCACGGTCAAGGCACATATGAGAAAGCAATCAATGAACAACTAAGGTATCACAACATGCAACGAAAAACTAACGATTGATGCTTCTCATCTCTCCATTCCTGTCTGTCCCTATCTATCCCTCTCTCTGACTCTCTGTCTCTGTTAAAAAAAAAAATTAAGAAAATCAGTGAAATTAAAAACAAGCTCTTTCAGATGATCAATAAAGTTGATAACTCTCTTAGACTGATAAGGGAAAAAAACAATTAGGAAGATACAAATTATCAATATCAGGAATGAGAGACATAACATCACTCGAGATTCTACAAATATTACAAGGATATTAAAGAAATATATAAACACTCTTATGCCAATAAATTCAACAACTTAGATGAAACAGAAAAATTCTTTGAAAGACACAAACTACTAAAACTCAAGGAGAAACAGATAATCTGTTTTGTAGTTAAAAAACGTTCCCACAGGCCCTGGCCAGTTTGCTCAGTGGTAGAGCATCGGCCTGGCATGCAGGAGTCCCGGGTTCAATTCCCGGCCAGGGCACACAGGAGAAGCGCCCATCTGCTTCTCCACCCCTCCCCCTCTCCTTCCTCTCTGTCTCTCTCTTTCCCTCCCGCAGCCAAGGCTCCATTGGAGCAAAGTTGGCCCGGGTGCTGAGGATGGCTCTGTGGTCTCTGACTCAGGTGCAAGAATGGCTCTGGTTGCAACAGAGCAACGCCCCAGATGGGCAGAGCATCGCCCCCTGGTGGGCATGCGGGTGGATCCCGGTTGGGCGCATGTGGGAGTCTGTCTGACTGCCTCCCCGTTTCTAACTTCAGAGAAATACAAAAAAAAAAAAAAAAAAAAAAAAAAACCCACAACATTCCCACAAAGAAAACTGTAAGTCCAAATGATTACACTGGTGAATTATACCAAACATTAAAGAAGAAATAACATTAATGCTACAAAAATTCTTTCAGAAACTTGAATATTCAAGGACCTCTACAATAGTTTAATCTTCCAGATGTCACGTTGGAAGCAGCAGAACACACGTAAAGTGGAGCAGGAGGGTGCTATGAAAATAATGAATACCACTCAAATGAGAGCAGACAGACTCTTTAGAGCTTGCTATAACAAGGGAACCAGCCACATCACTTGCCGTTTAGCAGAGATTCAAAAGCAAGTAGAGAATAAAGAAGCTTTATAGTTTAAAAAAAAAAAAGCATGGAGATAGCTTCAGTCATACTTTGATTCGAGTTAGTTGACATGGGAAGCTGGAAGCCAGATAACTGAAGTGGAATATTTTAGGTAATTGATTTGGGGGAGCATATAGGCTTGTTATGCTTGGTTTTGAGTTGAAAGTAGGCAAAAACTAAGGAAGCTGGCAGTCATTGTCCAAGTCCTGACCATTCTGGTGCAACTGTTGCAGAGATTGTATTTATCTTGCTGGACGGTTTGCTGCAGAGTTCTATTGTAATATATGGCCTGACCATTGTGTGTGTAGTCAGTCTCTCCACGCTTAACCACCATGCCTGGTCTGCCCTTCTTGCACTAGTCTGGTCAAATTCAACACTGTCACCTCCACTCCCATCCCCGCCTGCTTCCAGCATGGGTGTGCATCCACGGAGGCCACTCCCTCTGCCTTCCCTCTGTGCTCCAGCTTCTCACCAAAATGGGTGCATTTGGGACTGTCCCAGGCAGAAAAACAGACACACAAACAAATGAAACGGAATTGAGAGTCCTGAAATTAAGCCATATGTATATGGGCTAATAATTTTAGACAAAGGAGCCCAAAACACCCAGTGAAGAAAAGAAAATCTCTTCAATATATGATGCCAGGAAAAATTGGAAAGCCACATGGTAAAGAATGAAACTAGACTACAGCTTGTCCCCAAGTACAAAAATCCATTCAAAATAAATCAGACCTAAATATAAGATCTGAAAAGATAAATTACATAGAAGAAAACATATGTACTAAACTTTTGGGCCTTGGCCATAGAGAACATTTTATGAATTTGACCCCAAACGCAAGGAAAATAAAGGCAAAAATAAACAAATGGGACTATATCAAACTAAAAAGCTTTTGCACGAAAAGAAAAAAAACCCATCAACAAAACAAAATGGAAACCAACCAAATGGAAAAAGCTATTTGCAAACAACAGCTCAAACAAGGGATTAATAACCAAAATATATAAAGAATGCATACAACTCAACACCAAGCAAACAATCTAATTAAAGAATGGGAAGAGGACCTACACAGATACCTCTTTCATGAAGACATACAAACAGCGAACATATATGAAAAGGTACACAACTTCAATAGCTATTAAGGAAATGCAAATCAAAACTACTAAAAGATACCATTTCACACCTGTTAGAATGGCTATTATAAACAAGATAAGTAATAACAAGTGTTGGAGAGGCTGTGGAGAAAAAGTAACCCTCTTTCACTGCTGGTGAGAATGCAAACTGGCACAGCCACTATGAAAAACCAGTAAAAAATTTCCTCAAAAGGTTAAGAATAGAGTTACCATATGACCCAACAATCCCTCTACTGGGTATCTACCCCAAATTTTTGAAAACATTTATTCACAAAGATATATGCAACCCTCTGTTCATTGCAGATTATTCATAATGGCCAAGATATGGAAATAACCAAAGTGTCCTTTGATAGAGGATTAGATAAAGAAGATGTGGAACATATTTACAATGGATTACTACTCAGCCATAAGAAAAGATAAAATACCACATTGAGACATGGATGGACCTTGAGAATATATATTACATTTCCGCATGTATAAGATGCACCTTAATTTTTTGGACCTAAAATTTGAGAAAAGAAGTATTACACAAAGTTATTGAACTCAAGTTTTATTCCTCAAAAATTCATACAACTCCTCATCACTGTCAAAACTCCTATCCATTAGCTTGTCCTCATCTGTGTCTGATGACAAATCACTGTCTTCATATATTGATTGCCTCGTCCTCAGTTCCATCTATGGCATTTGAAATGCCACAACCACTGTATAAGACGCACCCAGCTTTTAGACCCCAAATTTTTCGAAAAAGGGTGCATCTTATATATGGAGAAATACAGTAATTCTAAGCAAAATAAGTCAGTCAGAAAAAGCTAAGAATCATGTGATTTCATTCATATGTGGGATACAAAACCAAAACTCATAGACACAGACAACAGTATAGCGGTTACGAGACAGAAGGGTTGTCGGGGCATACTAAAGTATAAAGGGGCCAAATATATGGTGACAGAAGATGATTTAACTTTGGGTGGTGGCACACAATGCAATAATACAGACCATGTATCATAGAAATGTGCACTTGAAACCTATATACCATATTCCCCATGTATAAGATGCACCTGTTTTCAAAACATTTAAGGTCTAAAAACTGGATGTGTCTTATACCATGGTTGTTGGTATTTTTACTTGCATTTCCCACTTTTCTGCCTTTGTTTTTGCGCTCATTGTTGAAGACAGTGACTCATCATCAGACACAGATGAGGACAAGCTAATGGATGGGAGTTTTGACAGTGATGAGGAGTTGTATGGATTTTATGATGAATAAAACTTGAGTTCGATAACTTTATGTAATACATTTTTTTTCAAATTTCAGGCCCCAAAATTAAGGTGCGTCTTATACACGGGACCATCTTATACATGAAGAAATATGGTAATCTTACTATCCAATGTCACCTCCACACATCACCCTCCACATATCAGTCCACAGTAGAAATGCATTATGTCCCCATTTTGTGAATGAGATTATGAAGTTTGGAAGCTCACTCAAGGTTACAGAGGTATAAGTGGCAAAGCCTGGATTCAAAGCATCCTGACTTCAGAAAGGATACAACATGCCCATGTACATTACTGGAAGGTATGACTATGTTTAATGATAATTTACATACCTCACAGAGTGCTTTATACATTATCAGTCTTCAATAAGTATTTAGAATTCTAGACCTGTAGATACTTCATATCAGTTAGGAGTGGGCTTAAATGAGTATAACAAAAGATTCAACTAACAGGGGTTCAGAGAAATAAGGGTTTGTTTTGTTCACACGACAGTATTCTGCTCACATGGAGGTAGTGGCTGGGGTGAGGAGAGATGGTTCAGAAGCCAGGGTTGGCAGTGGCTCCTCGATCATATAGAAAATTGGTCACTCGCTTGGAATGTTTATCTCCTGACCTTTCAGTCAATCTTCCAAAACAACCTGTGCTGCAATAAAGAATTTGTCTCATCTTTGTCCAGGATTCCTGGCATGGAGCTCCTAAAGGCCTTGGAATTTCTTGAGTGATGTCTTTGTTATTCTACTGAGGTGACTCCTGGTGGGCCCCTAGGATGGAGCTGATCACCAGAAAATTTAACTACATGATTAGGGCCAGTGCTACCTCTGGGGAGGGGTTGGGGTGGGTGCTGAGGCTGACTTCAATAACATGACCAATAATATAATCAATCATGCCTATATAATGAAACCTCAATAAAAACCCTGGACACCAAAGCTCAGTGGAGCTTCGCGGAAGGTGAACACATCATAGGCCCTGACTTCATGGAGAGGGCACAGAAGCCCTGTACCCCTCCCACACTTCATTCTATGTGTATCCTTTATAATAAAATTGTAATCATAAGCATAATGCCTTCCCGAGTTCTGTGAGTTTCTCTAGAAAATTATCTCACCTGCAGAAGTTGTGGGCACCCCGGAACGGGTAGCCAGTCAGAAGTGCCTGGGGGCCCCACGAACTTGTGACAGACATCTGAAGTAGGGAGTCCTGTGGAGGAGTGTGCCTTGACCCCTTGGGGTCTGTGGTAAATTTGGATACTTAGTGTTGGAACTGAATTGCAGTATACCCAGTTGGTGTTAGACAAATTGGGGTGGAAATGGAATACCACTCAGATTTACCCTCTCTTGAATGCCTGTCCCTCTCCAGATAGAATAAATCCTCCCTCTTCTGTGCTACCTTAAAATACACTGTGTATATCACACTATATAGTGACATATTTATATACTTTTTCATCTCCTCTAGGTGCTGCTCTTCCATAGCTGCTCTGCTTTCTGCTTAAGAACAGAGGCTGCCTGCGGCACAGGAGTTTAATTTGCCTGTGTCTCTGGGCCTTATACCCTAATGAGAAATGACTGGTAGGACCTGTCATTCTACCTGAATGAACAGAATGAGTTCACAGGCTCTGAGCTTCTCTCAGGCATTGTTCCATGCTCAATTTTTCCTGACGCTCCCTCCTCCCCACCTCATAAATTGGAACAACACTGTTTATAATGAAATCAGGCACCAGAAGAAGTAAATGCCACCACTGAAACATCTGGGGCACAATAAGAAGTAGTTATTTCCTAATAATGCAGAGTATCCCACCCCCATCTTTGCTGCTCTGCTCACTCGCCATGTTGGCTCTGGCACAAGCGCCTCAGTGAAGCTCAGGGTCTCCTCCATCCCCACACCAGCAGAAAGCAGAGCTCCAGCTAAGTATTCCTTGGTCCCTTCCAAACCCTGTCCGGATGTTTCTACCTTCAGCCCCTTCAAGGTCTGGGAAGAGAAGCATGGATTGGAATGACACTATCTTCTCTCTCTCTGTCTGTCTGTCTCTCTCCTGTCTCTCTCTCTCTTTCTCTCCCTCCCTCTGTTCCATCTTCCCAGCACCACAGGAATTTTCTTATACCTATTTTGGGTGGAAAGAGCTCCCTTTATTTCATGTTTTTCTTCTTCCTTTCTCCGAGGACTTCTTCTATGTGGTGTTTGCAACCCTTTTCTCTGAGGCAGTAAGTCTCACTACCTAATCTTAATGTCTTAAGAGCTGTTAGGGATGGGGGCAGGCAGGGAAGAGTCTAAGAGAAGAAACATAGCAGTGTGTGTAGAACTGTATCTTGTTACACAGTCCATTAACTAGCACCTATTCCCAATTACTCTGTGCTAGGCACTCAAGAGAAGTGTAACTAAAAGATAACATACCATATTTCCCCATGTATAAGATGCTCCCATGTATAAGACACACCTTAATTTAGGGGCCCAAAATTTGAAAAAAAAAATTACATAAAGTTATTGAACTCAAGTTTTATTCATCATAAAATTCATACAACTCTTCATCACTGTCAAAATTCCCATCCATTAGCTTGTCCTCATCTGTGACTGATGATGAATCATTGTCTTCATATATTGCCCCTTCCTCAGTTCCACCTATGGCATTTGAACTTATGTTCAGCAGCACAATTTCCATTCACTTTTACAAACTGGATCACTTCAGTTTCTTTTTTTTAATATTTTTGACAGAGATGAGAGAGTCAGAGAGAGGGACAGATAAAGACAGACAGGGAGAGAGATGAGAAGCATCAATTTCTTCATTGCAGCTTCTTAGTCTCCTTAGTTGCTCATTGATATGTTCCTAGACTGGGGGGCTACAGCAGAGCAAGTGACCCCTTGCTCAAGGGACCTTGGGCTCAAGCCAGTGACGTTGGGCTTCAAGCCAGTGACTTTTGGGCTCAAGCCAGTGACCATGGGGTCATGTCTATGATCTGAAGCTCAAGGTGGTGAGCTCGTGCTTAAGCTGGATGAGCCTGCACTCAAGCCTGCGACCCTGGGTTTTCAAACCTGGGTCCTCTGCGTCCCAGTCCAATGCTCTATCCACTGTGCCACCACCTGGTCAAGCACAAACTGGATTACTTTTAACTTGAATTCAGCACTGTACAAAAATATTTTCTGAACCATTTCTGGGCAGAACAGGGAAAAACGTAACCTACGGTAATATACTGGTAACAAGTGTGAAACAATGAGCGCAAAGACAAGTGCAAAAAAGCAGTAAATGCAAGTAAAAAAATCTACAACCACTGTATAAGACACACCCAGTTTTTTGGACCCCAAATTTTTCCCCAAAGGGTGCCTCTTATACGTGAGGAAATACAGTAACTTCTTCCCGCAGGTGCAAACAAGTTCAAGGAAGAGACAGACAATCAAAGAAACAATTACAACACAAAGAACTGGAGGAAGATCAGGGTTCTGTGCTTTCACAAAAAAGAGGCTCCTAGCCCAGATTTGCAGGTCAGGATATGCGGGATGTGATCCTGAGCTGATATTTGAAAGACAGAGAGGAGTTCCAGAAGAAACCCTTGGTAAATAAGGAGTAGGGGGATGCCTGGGCAGGAGGATCTGCTTGTGCAGAGGTCAGAACACCCAAGTAACGTCAAGCCAGAAAGCAAGCTTGGCTACAGCTAAGACAGAAGGGGAAGAGAGGCTACCTGGGTTGGTAGGCTTTTGTAGCAGTGGGGGCCGTGAAAGAGTTTTACTCAGGAAATGAAAGGCTTAGCTTTGAGTCGCTTTAACCCATGGAAAGAAGAATTAATTGGAGGAGGCAAGACTGGCACTTCGAGGTCACTTTGGAGACCACTGGGTTAACCGGGGTGAGGCAAATGAGACCCTGAGTGAGCAGAACTTGAGAAGGCACTCACTTGGGGCGGGGGGCAGCGCCTCCTCACACAGGGTGACCTTGGCACTTCACTTGCCTCACTTGTCCAAGCTCTGGTTGAGGTTCTGAGTTCATGCTCTGATAACTAATTATTTACATATTAGCTTTTATAAAAAGAACCCTTGAACTAGAGACATCATTACTAAAAATGAGAACCTATGAAATTTCAATGTGCCCAACACACAGAAATGTGACCCAGAGTGTGACGAAAACAGCTCTGTTCATTTCTCCTGTGGTCAACCAACCGGGTGGATTTGACTGCTCAGGATGAAGCTCTCTGGAGAAGGCCACAGCAATAAAGGAGGGGGAGATAGTTTCACTTTTGATGTGGGAGCAAGTTTATCAAAAAAGAGATACTAATCCTGACCAGGCAGTGGCACAGTGGATAGAGCGTCAGATTGGGATGCAGAAGACCCAGGTTTGAGACCCCCGAGGTCGCCAGCTTGAGCACGGGCTCATCTGGTTTCAGCAAAAGCTCACCAGCTTAAGCTCAAGGTCGCTGGTTCGAGCAAGGGGTTACTTGGTCTGCTGAAGGCCCGTGGTCAAGGCACATGTGAGAAAGCAATCAATGAACAACTAAGATGTCACAACAAAAAACTGATGATTGATGCTTCTCATCTCTCCGTTCCTGTCTGTTTGTCCCTATCTATCCCTCTCTCTGACTCTCTCTGTCTCATAAAAAAACAAAACAAAACAAAAAAGAGATACTGCAAAAGTGGTCTCAACAAATTTAAGAAGATTGAAATCAAATCAAGCACTTTCTCTGATTACAATGGCATGAAACTAGTAATCAACCACAACAGAAAACCTCAACAATTCTCAAAAACATGGAAACTAAATAGCAGGTTGTTAAATAATGGATGGATTAAGAATGAGATCAAAGAAGAAATTAAAAAATTCCTAGAAACGAATGATACTGAGTATAAAACAACTCAAAATTTATGGGACACAGCAAAAGCAGTGCTGAGAGGGAAGTTCATAGCACTACAGGCACACTTTCAGAAGCTAGAAAAAGCTCAAATAAACAACTTAACCCTGCATCTAAAAGAACTAGAAAAAGAACAGCAAGTAAAACCCAAATGTAGTAGAAGGAAGGAAATAATAAAGATCAGAGCAGAAATAAATAACATAGAGGCTAAAGAAACAATACAGAGGATCAATGAAACCAGGAGCTGGTTCTTTGAAAAGGTAAACAAAATCAATGAACCTTTAACTAGACTCACCAAGAAAAAAAGAGAGAGGACTCAAATAAATAAAATTAAAAATGAGAGTGGAGAAATAACAACTGACACAACAGAAATACAAAATATTGTAAGAAAATACTATGAAGAACTGTATGCCAAAAAACTAGATAATCTAGATGAAATGGACAAATTCCTTGAAACATACAATCTTCCAAAAATCAATCTGGAAGAATCAGAAAACCTAAACAGACTGATTATACCAAATGAGATAGAAACAGTTATCAAAAAACTTCCAACAAAGGAAAGTCCTGGACCTGATGGCTTCACAAGTGAATTCTACCAAATATTCAAAGAAGAACTAACTTCTATCTTTCTCCAGCTATTTCAAGAAATTCAAGAGGAAAGAAGACTTCAAGCTCCTTTTATGAGCTTGAAGTCTTCTTTTTATTATGCTCAATTATTATATTTAATTATGCTCAATTATGAGCATAATTCTGATTCCAAAACCAGGCAAAGACAACACAAGAAAGAAAATTATAGACCAATATCCTTGATGAATTTAGATGCTAAAATCCTCAACAAAATATTAGCAAACCGGATCCAACAATATATGGAAAAAATCATAAACCATGATCAAGTGGGATTTATTCTAGGGAGGCAAGGCTGGTACAATATTCATAAATCAATCAATGTGATTCATCACATAAACAAAAGGAAGGAGAAAAACCACATGATAATTCCAATAGATGCAGAAAAAGCATTTGATAAAATCAGCACCATTCATGATCAAAATTCTCAGCAAAGTGGGAATACAGGGAACATACCTCAACATGATAAAGGCCATCTATGACAAACCCACAGCCAACATCATACTCAATGGGCAAAAATTAAAAGCAATCCCCTTAAGATCAGGAACAAGGCAGGGGTGCCCCCTTTTACCACTCTTATTCAACATAGTCCTGGAAGTCCTAGCCACAGCAATCAGACAAGAAGAAGAAATAAAAGGCATCCAAATTTGAAAATAAGAAGTAAAACTATTATTATTTGCAGATGATATGATATTGTATATAGAAAACCCTAAAGTCTCAGTCAAAAAACTACTGAACCTGATAAATGAATTCAGCAAAGTGGCAGGATATAAAATTAATACTCAGAAACTCAGAAATCAGAGGCATTTTTATACACCGACAATGAACAGTCAGAAAGAGAAATTAAAGAAACAATCCCCTTGGCCCTGGCTGGTTGGCTCAGTGGTAGAGTGTCGGCCTGGTGTGCAGGAGTCCCAAGTTCGATTCCCAGCCAGGGCACACAGGAGAAGCGCCCATCTGCTTCTCCACCCCTCCCCCTCTCCTTCCTCTCTGTCTCTCTCTTCCCCTCCCGCAGCGAGGCTCCATTGGAGCAAAGATGGCCCGGGCGCTGGGGATGGCTCCTTGGCCTCTGCCCCAAGCTCTGGAGTGGCTCTGGTCACAACAGAGCGACCGCCCCAGAGGGGCAGAGCATCGCCCCCTGGTGGGCAGAGCGTCGCCCCCTAGTGGGCGTGCCGGGTGGATCCCGGTCGGGCGCATGCGGGAGTCTGTCTGACTGTCTCTCCCCGTTTCCAGCTTCAGAAAAATACAAACAAACAAAACAAAAGAAGCAATCCCCTTCACTATTACAACCAAAAAAATAAAGTACCTAGGAGTAAATTTAACGAAGGAGACTAAAGACTTGTACTTGGAAAATTATAAAACATTGGTAAAAGAAAACAAGAAAGATACAAACAAGTGCTCATGGTTAGGAAGAATAAACATCATTAAAATATCTATGTTACCCAAAGCAATTTATAAATTCAATGCAATACAATTAAAATACCAATGACATACTTTAAAGATATAGATCACATATTTCAAAAATTTATATGGAACCAAAAAAAACCCCACAAATAGCCTCAGCAATCTTAAAAAAGAAGAATAAAATGGGAGGTATCACACTTCCTGATATCAAGTTATACTACAGGCCATTGTACTCAATATAGCCTGGTACTGGCATAAGAACAGGCATATAGATTAATGGAACAGAACAGAGAACCCAGAAATAAACCCACAGCTCTATGGACAACTGATATTTGACAAAGGAAGTAAGGGCATACAATGGAGTAAAGACAGCCTCTTTAATAAATGGTGTTGGGAAAATTGGACAGCTACCTGCAAAAAAATGAAACTAGACCATCAACTTACACCATTCACAAAAATAAACTCAAAATGGATAAAAGACTTAAATGTAAGCCGTGAAACCATAAGCATCTTAGAAGAAAACATAGGCAATAAGCTCTCTGACATCTCTCGCAGCAATATATTTGCTGATTTATCTCCATGGGCAAGTGAAATAAAAGACAGGATAAACAAATAGGACTATATCAAACTAAAAAGCTTTTGCACAGGTAAAGACAATAAGAACAGAATAAAAAGACAAACTACACAATGGGAGAACATATTTGACAATACGTCTGATAAGGGGTTAATAACCAAAATTTATAAAGAACTTGTAAAACTCAACACCAGGAAGACAAACAATCCAATCAAAAAATGGGCAAAAGAAATAATAGACACTTCTCCAAAGAGGACATACAGATGGCCAATAAGCATATGAAAAAATGCTCAACATCACTAATCATTAGAGAAATGGAAATTAAAACCACAATGAGATATCATCTCACACCGGTCAGAATGGCGCTCATCAACAAAACAACATAGAATAAGTGCTTAAGTGCTGGCGAGGATGTGGAGAAAAGGGAACCCTCGTGCATTACTCGTGGGAATGCAGACTGGTGCAGCCACTGTAAAAAACAATATGGAGATTCCTGAAAAAATTAAAAATTGACCCAGCTATACCACTTTTAGGAATATACCCTAAGAACACCATAGAAATGTTCCAAAAGGAGAAATGCACCCCCATGTTTATGGCAGCATTGTTCACAATAGCGAAGATCTGGAAACAGCCCAAGCATCCGTCAGTGGACGAGTGGATTAAAAAGCTTTGATACATATATACTATGGAATACTACTCAACCATAAGAAATGATGACATCGGATCATTTACAATAACATGGATGGAACTTGATAACATTATACTGAGTGAAATAAGTAAATCAGAAAAAACTAAGAACTATATGAATCCATACATAGATGGGACATAAAAATGAGACTCAGAGAATGGACAAGAATGTGATTGAAATGGGGGGGGGGCAGAGGGGGCGATGAAGGAGAGAGAGGGGGTGGGGGGAGGGGAGGGTCACAAAGAAAACCAGATAGAAGGTGATGGAAGACAATTTGACTTTGGGTGAGGGGTATGCAACATAATCAAATGTCAAAATAATCTGGAGATGTTTTCTCTGAACATATGTACCCTGATTTATCAATGTCACTGCATTAAAATTAATAATAAAAAAAACAACAAAAAAAAAGGGATACTGGCCTGACCAGGCAGTGGCGCAGTGGATAGAGCATTAGACTGGGACACAGAGGACCCAGGTTCAAAACTCTGAGGGCACCAGCTTGAGCGCGGGCTCATCTGGTTTGAGCAAAACTCACCAGCTTGGACCCAAGGTTGCTGGCTAGAGCAAGGGGTTACTCAGTCTGCTGTAGCCTCAGGGTCAAGGCACTTATAAGAAAGCAATCAATGAACAACTAAGGTGTTGCAACGAAAAATTAATGATTGATGCTTCTCATCTCTCTCCATTCTTGTCTGTCTGTCCCTATCTATCCCTCTCTCTGACTCTCTGTCTCTGTAAAAAAAAAAAAGGGGGGGGGGATGCTGGCCTCTCCATGTGGGGATAGCTTAGTTTTAAGAGCCAAGATAATGCTGAGGAGGGCAGTGTCTGTCATGTCCAGGCAGCCTCAGAACTGACTCTAAGCCCCCTGGTACCCACAGTGTGCTCCAAGGCAACGACCTTCAAACATATTTATGCAGATGCCCCTTAGACAAACCAACCAGGAATCAAAACAAAAGCCTCATGGAAACAGTGCCTGACCTGTGGTGGCGCAGTGGATAAAGCATCAACCTGGAAATGCTGAAGTCGCTGGTTCAAAACCCTGGCCTTGCCTGGTCAAGGCACATATGGGAGCTAATGCTTCCAGATCCTCCTTCTTCTCTCTCTCTGTTTTTTTCTCCTCTCTCTCCCTCTCTGTCTCTCTCTCATCTCTAAAAATGAATAAATAAAATAAAAATAAAAGAATGGAAACAAACTGGGGTAAAGAATGGGAAGAATCAAGCCTCATAGGGTAGTCGTGAAAACTGAGTGAGAGTGAATGGGAAGTCGTGGTAGTGCAGCACTGGCCGCGGTCTTTGGTCCATTAATGTTCATTTATTTCATCCTTCCTGTCTGAGTTGTGTGGGGAACCATAAAGGAAATAACGAGAGCTGCCATTCACTGAACAGCTACAAACATCTGAGCACATTGCATGCATTATTTAATCATTGCAGCCACCTCATTGTACAGATAGTAAAATGGAGGCTCAGAGTTCATCTAGTTGCCCAAGAGCAACATGGCTGAAATGGATTTATACCCCAGTCTGTCTAGTCCTAATAGAGCCATACACTAACCATTACACCTCCTGCCCCATCTGGCTTCCAAGTCACAGGATGAGATGAATACCCAGCCAAAGACTCTTCACTGAGCCCTCCTCCCCAGACAAGCAACTCCAAGAAGAGAAGTTTCTCAGCCTTCCTGAGAAAATAATTCCAAATATTGCAAAGCCTCACTCTGGGACTTCTCTGAGAGCTTCTCTCTTCTGTCAAAATCTGATTGCTTCTTGTTGTAATTTCAACTCATTGCTTCATGTTTAGTTAATAAGAAAGACTTGAATAATTTGAAATGAAAGAGTCATTTCAAAATACTTATGTCCTCACCCTTCATCTAAAACAGCACCATTGTGTCTCTGGATCCATGGGCAGCCGAGTCATTTCTTACTTCCAAGATCATGCTCCAGCTTGTAAAAATAAAATAGGGAGGAGACGGCAAGATAAAAATTTTTACTGCCGCCTGACCAGGCGGTGGCGCAGTGGATAGAGCATCGGACTGAGATGCAGAGGACCCAGGTTCGAGACCCTGAGGTCGCCAACTTGAGCGCGGGCTCACGTGGTTTGAGTGAAAGCCCACCAGCTTGAACCCAAGGTCGCTGGCTCCAGTAAGGGGTTACTCGGTCTGCTGAAGGCCCATGGTCAAGGCACATATGAGAAAGCAATCAATGAACAACTATGGTGTTGCAATGCGCAACAAAAAACTAATGATTGATGCTTCTCATCTCTCTCAGTTCCTGTCTGTCTATCCCTGTCTATCCCTCTCTCTGACTCACTCTCTGTCTCTGTAAAATAAATAAATTTTTTTTAAAAAGTTAAAAATTTTCACTGCCAAGGGATTGAGGCTCAAAATTCATTTTTCCTTGAATAGAACTCATGAAAAATAAAAAAGACTAGCACACTTTCTAAGCTATTGATTCACTCTTCTTTGTATTTTTTTTAACTGCTTTACTTGTTTTTTCTCATGCTGAAGTTTAAGGGCGACCTTAAATCCTACACTGCCTCAGCTCTGTCTTTTTCTAGTAGCACCAAATGGTTCCCATGACAAATATTCACTGAAAAACATATACTGAACTTGCACTATTTTATCATCAAAAGAAACAAAAACAGGTTGTTCAGGTCTCACTGACACAAGACAGCAGAGCCTTGACATTTTCAAGGGGTGTTCCCAGAACTTTGACAAGTGCCTCAGAATGACCTACGTGGAAATGTTTATACTGGCACCAAATGGCCCCCAAATTACATTTTAGTCAGAAGTCACGTGTTTCCTATATACAGCCTCACTATCTAAGTTAATTCAGTTTTTATTTTTCACCCAGGTTTTATCTTCTATTCAAGAAGCAAATTAGGCTGTCTGGACACTCACAGAAAGTGCCTAAATTTATCTTTCTTTTCTGTATAAATTGGTCCAGTCCACATTAAAAACTTGACTCTTTCCTAATATGTTCCTCATTAACATAACCAGAACTCTTTTTTTTTTTAGTGATAGGCAGGGAGGCAGAGACAGACTCCTGCATGGGGGATCCACCCAGCAAGCCCCCTAAGGGCTATGCTCTGCTTATCTGGGGTCAGTGCTCCATTGCTAGGCAACAAGCTATTATAGTGCCTGAGGCAAAGCCACAGAGCCATCTTCAGTGCCTGAGGCCAACTTGCTGAAACTGAGCCTGGCTGGGAGAGGAGAGGGGGAGGAGAGGGGGAAGAAAAGGGGAAGGGGAGGGGAGGGGAGGGGAGGGGAGGGGAGGGGAGGGGAGGGGAGGGGAGGGGAGGGGAGGGGAGGGGAGGGGAGAGGTGGAGAAGCAGATGGACACTTCTCTTGTGTACCCTAAGCAGGAATCAAACCCAGGACATCTACATAGTGGGCCGACACTCTACCACTGAGCCAACTGACCAGGGCTAAGAATTGATAATTTAATAAAGGGAAATTTTTAAATTTTATATTTTTCAATTGAGAAAGGGCAATTTTAAATTAAAGTTAGAGTGGTGAACCATTTAGGAATGCTTTAGCTTCAATTAATGAAAAATCTGATTATTGTGGGTTGAAAAAATCCCCCCCCCCAACACACTAGCCCCCATAACAAGTAGTACAGCACTAAGTAGCTGCTGAGATTGGTTCAGGAAAACTCATTGTCAGAGCTAACATCACTGCAATTCTCCTGGCCTTTTCTCATGGTCACAAATTGGATGTTGCAGCTCTAGCCATTAAATCCTCATTCCAGACAGGAATAAGAAGGGAGAAGGGTTCACACCAGCAAAATAGCTTAAACTTTTAGCCTGAACTGTGATGTGGTCACCCTTAGCTTCAAGAGAGAGGGGATTAAGAATAGGTATTATGCCTGACCAGGCAGTGGCGCAGTGGATAGAGCATCAGACTGGGATGTGGAAGACCGAGGTTAGAGACCCCGAGGTCACCAGCTTGAGCGCGAGCTCATCTGGTTTGAGCAAAGCTCACCAGCTTGGACCCAAGGTCACTGGTTTGAGCAAGGGGTTACTCAGTTTGCTGAAGGTCCTCGGTCAAGGCACAAATGAGAAAGCAATCAATGAACAACTAAAATGTCGCAACAAAAAACTGATGATTGATGCTTCTCATCTCTCTTCATTCCTGTCTGTCTGTCCCTATCCCTCTCTCTGACTCTCTCTCTGTAAAAAAAAAAAAAAAAAAGAATAGGTATTATATTAACCCTACCTACTTGTCTGTCACCAAAATGGTTAAAAGTAGCTGCCTTTGCCTTTGAAGTGTGATACAATGGATAAAGGCAGTTGGTCCAGAGACTTCTGTTTTTATTTTGATATTTTCCATGTTCAGAAATCTTTATAATGTTACACACAATATAAAAAAACTTTGAAAGATAAAGAGAAAAAAAAAAAACATGCCTCAGGTTTGTAAATTACTAAGTCATGGACCTCTAGAGTCATTAATTAATTGTTAAAGCCACAAATTCAAATCAGTGACTGCCAAGAATCTACTTAATGCAGTTTCCTGGCGTAGCCCAGGGAGTCTCCAAGTTCATTTAGCATCCCCAAGAGTATCAAACTAGATATTTAAAGCCGCCTCCTCCTTGAGCTGTCTACTTCAGGCTTTAAAAATGGCTGTTAGGTAATTCTTGGCAAAACCCAGAGCTACATAGAATAGTGGTCAAAGCATGACCATTCGGACTAGAAAGACGTGGGCCTGACATTCTGAACAAACTTCTTACAACAGTGTGAATATGGAAAATGCCGCCTCACCTTTCTGAGTCTCTGTTCCTTACTTATGAAAGAGAAACTAATACATCACAGTACAGTGTTTGCAGTGAGAATTCACTACTATATTTCTAGCACTTAGGCTATCTGGATCAATAAATACTTATTGAATATTTTCTGAACATTTTCATTTATCTATAAAATTGCAATTTTTTGGAGTTCTCATAATGTCTGAAATGTACACATCATTTTTGGTGTATGGTGACTCAAGTAAGCTTTTAATTTTAAATGGACTAAGTTGCATACCATGTCTCAAGTAGTTAACACATAATAGAAGTTAGATTTTAAAAAATATTTTAAGAAAGCGTATGCAAAATGAATTATTGGACTTTGGTTCAAAATGTATGACTGGGCTGATGCAAGATATGTTAAATACTAAGAAATGGAAAAACGTAGATTTCATAAACAAGGAGTAAACTATCAATTAAACTAGTGAGTCAGAGCTGATATCAGAACTGCCCGTGGGGATATCAAGATTGAATATACATGTCTGATGCTGAGGTTCTACTGTCCCTGTGACTATGAAGCCCACATTCGTGGGGTGGGGGTGGGGTGGGGATTTGTGCCCCCCCACACACACACACTGAACGGTGGAGGTAGAACTCGAGCACTGACTGGCCTGGGAAGTGACACAGAGTAGTCAAAAGTTTAGGCAATTGCTCTTGAAGATAAAAATTATAAAAATGGGACAAAATTATTTAAAACAACTTCTGCTCTGTGAAACATAATGTGTCACATTATGGCCTGGGAAGTGACACAGAGTAGTAACATGGAAGCCTCCCTTTCATCCTGGGCTGTGGGTAGACCCACAACCAATTAGAAAGCTAAGCCAGCTCTGTAGTTGGATGTGGGGCCAAGTTCACACTACTAATTAGGTATGAAAACCCTCAGCCAAGAAACTGCCTCAATAGAGATGTTTTCTCTGAACATATGTACCCTGATTTATCAATGTCACCCCATTAAAATTAATTAAAAAAAAAAAGAAACTGCCTCAAAATCCTATTCAGAGTGGTAATGGCAGAATAGCTGGGTCAGGGTCAGGTTCATCTTTTGGTACTAGCAACTACAAATCTGGGAAAATGTCTTATAACAACTGCATGAAGGCACTGGAAAGGGACAAAAGGCATGTGGAAACTGGAAAAGGAGTCCGCTCTTAAAATACAACATCACAATGTGTGTGATTTGAGAGCTTGAGGATTTTTGTCGGCAAACACTCCCCAGGATGCACGAAGCTTGAGGTGGCCAGTAGCCAGGATTGTGGCGTGATTAGAAAGTTAGGGGAGAAATTGTGGAGAAGACAAAACTGCAGAAGGGGTGAACCACAGAGGCTTAATACAAGCTGAGCCAACTCCATGCCAGACCACTAAACTATGCACGTATTCTGAAGGCCCCAGACAGCCCAGCTGATAACTGGATGGTGGGAGCTGAGGGCATTGACAAGAGACTGCAGCTGCTGCCCACCACAGGCGAGATTAACTGCCCCCTAGATCATAATAAACAAACAAACAACAAAACCCTTCATCAGAGAAACATCAAATTCAGCATCTCTTCAACATAACATCAGCATTCACTAGACAGCAAATCACTAGACAGGCAAAGAAATAGAGAAGTAAGACCCATTCTCCAGAGAAAAATCAAACAATAGATACCAATTCTAAAATGACCTAGATGTTGCAATAGGCAAACAAGGAACATTAAAGCATCCACTAATATAACTATTCAAATATTTTATAGGAAAATATACTCATAATGAATGGATTGATAATCTCAGTAAAAAAATAGAAATCATAAAAAGTAATCAAACAGGGAAGGATGGGATGATCACGGTGGCAAAGAAAGTTTAGGCAATTGCTCTTGAAGATAAAAATTATAAAAATGGGACAAAATTATTTAAAACAACTTCTGCTCTGTGAAACATAATGTCCAGAGAATGAGAAGACAAACCACAAGCTGGAAGAAGCTATTTGTAGAAGACACATCTTGATGAAGGACTGTTAGAAAGAACTCCTAAAACTCAATGCTATGAAAACAAACAACTCAATTAAAAAAATAGGTCCAAGACTTTGACAGACACCTCACCAAAGAAGATACACAGATAGAAAATAAGAATATGAAAAGAGTCTCCATGTCACTTGTCATCACAAAAATGCAAGTTCAAATGAGTTACCACAACATACCTATTCAAATGGCCAAAATCTGAGACCATTTGTAAATTTTAAACCTAGAGCATACAACATCTGAAACCCATGCTTACCACCTCTATTCCCTGTTGTACAGGAAAGTCTTGTTAATACAATAAGATAAGGAAAAGATATGTATGCTATATGTATTAAAAAAAAAAATAGTCATTTGCAGATGACATGATCATGTGCACAAACAATCCTAAAGAATCTACCCCTGCCCCAAAAAGAGAAATCTACTAGAATGAGTTACTGATTTTGTATGATTGCAGGATCAGAGTTCAATATAAAATTTAATTTGGATCTACAAGAAGAAATCAGAAGTCCCAGAGCGATAGCCTGACAAATACCTAGGATCTACAGAGGTCAGGGACTTTAATACAACAGACCTGTAGGTGAGAAAAAGCACTTCAGCAAAATTTCACATAATAAGGAAGAATAGAGTCCAGACTCCCCCAGAGGAAAATCAAACCTCTGGCTGACAAATTGTTCTCTGAAACACATAGCTTGATAGCTTTTCCTTTGAAGTGACCATGTCTGGGTTGACCACCTGCACTCAGCCAAGGACAGAAACCTCTGGTCCCAGCATCCAGGAATGTTATATAAGACAGTCGTCCCCAATCTTTTTTGGGCCACGGACTGATTTAATGTCAGAAAATATTTTCACGGACCAGCCTTTAGGGTGGGACAGATAAATGTATCATGGGACCGAGACAAGCATCAAGAGTGATTCTTAGACAAATGTAACGGAGGGAATTTGGTCATTTTTTTAAAAGTAAAACATCGTTCAGACTTAAATATAAATAAAATGGAAATAATGTAAGTTATTTATTCTTTCTCTGCAGACAGGTACCAAATGGTCCATGAACCGGTGGCCTGGGGTTTGGGGACCACAGATATGTTAAAGTTGGACTCCTCCGGTTTGAGTCTCACTGAGGAATCCATTCTTTGGCTTTCAGAGGGACACCACAGTGGATGTGAGACAGACCATGCCTTCTTTTATTGAAACCCCCAGCTAAATCAAGGATATATCAATAGAAAGGACTTGGATTTGGAGACAGAGAGAAATTTACGGAAAAATTTCTTTGGAGAAAGCTGTCGCCTATTAGTACACACACACACACACACACACACACACCACGCTTAGATAGCAAGTGTGAGGTTCTGTGTTTTTCATCTCAAGCCTAACGAAGGGGCTTCCTTGAGAGCTTGATATGTGTCCCCTGGAGCCTGGTCACTGTGGACAAGTTTGATTTGGGTCAAGAGGAGCCTAAGGAGACACAATGACAGTGTAATGTGGTTTCCTCGCTGGGATTCTGTTCACAAGCATTTTGCCTCCATGAAACAGCAGAGACCTGTTCTCAGCAACAGGGGCTACAAACCTCAAAAAGGAGACTGCACCCCAGGGCTTTCTGACATTAAACACCACTGTTGTTTTATTTTTCAAAATGCATCCAGCATTGCCTGTGTCTTATTTGTTTTTTCCCTAACTACTCCTTGACATGAGAATGGTGGGCTGGGGGGGGGGGGGCAGGTATACGGAGACGCCAAAGCGAGGTGCTGACAGCCGGATCCCTCAGCAGTAGGAGCATCTTCTACGGGAAGTGACCCTCTAAGACAGGCACGTTTCCCGGTGGATGCTCGGGCCCAGTCTTCCCAGATCTCTCCTGCCCCAGGCACTCTGGCATGGCTCCATGACCCCAGAGCCTGTAGCCTGCACACGGCTCCGAGGCCCTGGAGGCCCGTCACAACTGCCTGGTGCACAGCGGGTCTGGCTGAGTTCAGAGGCCTGGGCCAGCTGAGACAGCTGTTTTGTTTGCCTTGACAATATGCCAGGGGCAGTCAAGCAAGGCACCAGCCACCTGGAAGTCACTGGGGGCTCGTTCGGAAGTCCATTCTCACCAGAACTGAGCTCGGAAGGCAGCAGGACATCTTGCCTGTACTGGAATGGAGGACTCCTTGGCCACAGGGTGCAAAGGGACTTGGGCTCCACCTTATCAAGCATTTCCCAAACCATGTCACTCAAGCACTGGGTTTAGGACAGTTAACAGGTTTTACCCAAAGTGGCCCATAATCAAAGAAATTTGTAAAACACTGGATTCAAAACATATATATTAAGATTCTTTTCTACATGCCCCATCAGCACCTCATCTCCAAGAAGGTAGCATTTTCCCAATTTTGCTGTGATTGTTAGCTGAGCCTCGGTTCCCTAAGCGGCAATGCAGAAATAATGGTCCTTAGAGAACTGCTATCAAGGTAAATGAGATCATGAGTTCACACACACTCAGTATTGTATCTCACACAGTAGGTGTTTGCACATCTTAGTTCCCTTCTCCTCCTCTGCCTTTCATTTTAGTTTCAAATTTTCTCTTACGCTTGGTCAACTCCCCCATGTACAACCTTCTGTGAAATTATTTGAAACCAATTTCCTGGGCTCTGGATGGCATCTGGATAGTTCCGTATGCAATGAAGTCTCCTCTCCAGCTCACCTGGTAGGACAGGGGGACGCCAGACCCAATGGGGCAAATAACCTCATAGACATAAGAATGAGGTACCTACCACACACTGCAAAGGGCTAGCGTGGCAGCTTCGCCTCCTCCTGAGTCACCAGGGAGCAGATGGAGCCCTGAATTAAAATCCACAGCATAGGCCAGGGGTTGGGAACCTATGGCTCGCGAGCCAGATGTGGCTCTTTTGATGGCTGCAGCTGGCTTGCAGACAAATCTTTAATAAAAAAAAAAATGTTAAAAATATAAAATATTCTCATGTATTACAATCCATTCATTTCCTACCGCTCATGTTCATGGTTGCAGGTGGCTGGAGCCAATCACAGCTATCCTGGACAACACCAAATTTTTATTGGATAATGCGTAACGTACATGGGTCGTTGTATGGCTCTCACAAAATTACATTTTTTTGTTGCTTGTTTTTTTACAGAGACAGAGAGAGATAGAGAGAGGGACAGACAGGGAGGGAGAGAGATGAGAAGCATGAAATCTTCATTGCAGCACCTTAGTTGTTCATTGTAATGGCTTTAGTTTTGAATGTACTAAGTTTGAGGTGCTGGTAAGGCACATAGTATCTCTCTTTTTTTTTTACAGGGACAGAGAGAGAGAGTCAGAGAGAGGGATAGATAGAGACAGACAGACAGGAATGGAGAGAAATGAGAAGCATCAATCATCAGTTTTTCGTTGCGACATTTTAGTTGTTCATTGATTGGTTTCTCATATGTGCCTTGACCGTGGGCCTTCAGTAGACCGAGTAACCCCTTGCTTGAGCCTGTGACCTTGGGTCCAAGCTGGTGAGCTTTGCTCAAACCAGATGAGCCCACGCTCAAGCTGGTGACCTTGGGGTCTCAAACCTGGGTCTTCCGCATCCCAGTCCAACACTCTATCCACTATGCCACCGCCTGGTCAGGCCGAAATTACATTTTAAAATATGTGGCATTCATGGCTCTCTCAGCCAAAAAGGTTCCCGACCCCTGGCATAGGCCCTGGCTGGTTGGCTCAGGGGTAAAGCATCAGCCTGGCATGTGGAAGTCCTAGGTTCGATTCCCGGCCAGGACACACAGGAGAAGTGCCCATTTGCTTTTCCACCCTTCCCCCTCTCCTTTCTCTCTGTTTCTCTCTCTCTTCCCCTCCACAGCCAAGGCTCCATGGAGCAAAGTTGGCCCCAGTGCTGAGGATGGCTCCATGGCCACCACCTCAGGCACTAAAATGGCTCTGGTTACAACGGAGCAACGCCCCAAATGGGCCGAGCATCGCCTCCTAGTGAGCATGCAGGGTGGATCCCGGTCGGGCAAATGTGGGAGTCTATCCCTCTGCCTCCTTGCTTCTCACTTAAGAAAAATAGAAAAAAAATAATAAATCCACAGCACAGATGCACACTCACAAGAGAAGGGACTAGGCAGGCAGCTTGGCAAAAGGAGCACGAGACAAGAGTCAGTGGCTATTCACCACCTGTGTCCACACTTCCTCAGCCATAAATTTGGGGTCTGGGTAGGTGATCTCCATGCTCTTTGATCCATGTGGGTCCCCATTTTGAAGGTTGCCAACTGTGGCCTGATCACAAGTCCGAGAAGCACAGTCTACACACCCAAGGTTATTTTATTGAGACTGGAATAATTTACAATGAAGTAGTCATTATAGCACATTGGAAAGACTCAAGTTTTACAATTTCACATTCACAAATACAAACCACTTTTTGCTCTGAGGCATACAGGGCACATGGGGAGGGGCAGACAAGACATAGGCAGGAGGCTCAAACCCAGCGGGCCAACGGTGAGTCCTTCCCCAGCAAAAAGCTCGCCTGTGACTCGGCCATCTTTCCAGATGCTCTTGGGGAGACAGGGGCAAAGTTAAGTGATACTGTGTCCCTGCTGCCTGTTCTCTTTCTGGTTCACAGAATTTCTATGGCAGCATTAAGACAGGACCAGAACCTACTTCTCAATACTACAGAGACAACAGAAACATCCACCTGGGTTCCCTTGTGAGCTCAGGAATCTCCCTCTGTGGTCATTTGTTTGTTTGTTTTTACCCACTGTTCAGAAGGTGACTTTCCAAAGTTTATACCCTGGAACTTTTGAACAACCTCATAAACAAAGCAGTGTAACAAAGCCCTATGGTTCATTATAGGGAAGTAAGTGATAGGACCGAGTTCAGTAACAGCCATGAGTTTGAAGTGAACCTTGGGCAAACCCCTTTTCCCCCAACCTGTTTCCCACTCAGCTCCATATCCATGCTTTGCTTTCTGGGTCTGTCTGGTGCTAGAAAGAAACCTAAGACCGGTGAGAGTGGCAGGGTAGGGCCGGTGAATGAAGCTCTGTTCTACCTGACGGTCTCTCGTCTGGATGAACATGGCGAGTCACTCGGGACCAGATGGAAGGTGCTGAAAACGCTCAGCCTCCAGAACGAGATTTCCCTGGCAGGTTGAGTCCTTAAGGCTTATCACACTGCCACAGGTTTCTACAAGGGACGTGCAAGCTGCCAGGGTGATGTTGACCATGAAGAGGCCTTATTATTCAGACCACACAGAGAAATGGCCTGTCTAGACAGGCTGGGCGGTGAGGAGTCTTCACAATGATTTGGAGACGTGTGATGGAAAGCCTGCAGCTTCATCTCCTCTGAGAGCAGGGCGATGTTTCCCACCAACTGTCCTGTGTGATTGCAGAAGGAGGGAAGGAACTGCGTCTTTTGGAGGAGTTCTGCTCCCCCACTCATCAGAGGGCCGCCATCTGAGAAGAGACACTTCAGCCAGGCCCCTCTCACCACTGACTACAAGATGAAGGCCGGCTGTCTGCTCCGTGACAGTCTTCTCTCTGGGTCCCTCCCCACCTCTCTTCCTGCTTCTGGGGACACTATTCCTGGGAGAGAGGCTCAAGAGTTCTCTGCCCTGCCCTGCTTCTTGCTGATCTCTACATGGAGATGTGTAATTCATAATAAGAGAAAAATACACACACACACACAAACGAAAAGTTGCAAATAAATCCTCAGCTAATAACTTATCAGAAGTTGGTGGGAGAAGAGGGTGATTTTCTCCTTTATGCTTTACTGAATTTTCCAAAGTTTTAATAACTTTTTTTAAGGAACCAAACGGGTCCTTTCTTGTCAGGCATCCAGGCCACCGTAGAATTGTGATTCATCCCGGTCCAGTGACGTCACAAAGCGAGGCGTGAAAACCCCTGTGCTGGCTCTGGTTCGCTAACCTTGCACTGGTCAACAGACCTTCTGCAAGCACAGCTCCCTGCACCTGGGTCAGCCACACCCAAGTATTCAGGTGTCATTGTGGGTGCTCAGGGGCAGGGAGGGCGGTAAGGCAGCTGCCTGACAGCTGGAGGGGGCTGACGGATCCCGCTGACTGACTTGGCCTCCATCTGGGCTGAAGCTGTCCTGTTCTCAGGCTCAGGGAACCCCAATGATGCGCCTCATGGCGTCTCTCAGGCAGGAGTTCACCAACGTGTCCAGTCAGTAGGTGCCTTTCAGATGTCACATCAAATGTAGCTAGGAAGCTAAGCAGTCTTCTAGGAACTCAAGAGCCCTGTGGCTTCCGTAGGAACTTGTTTCCAGCATGCTTAAGGTCACATATCAGAGGACAGGCTCCTTCCAGGCTCTGTCCTCAGGCCCTTTCCTAATCTCAGCTGGGGACAGAGCCCTCCCCCTGCCTCTTCCCACCCTCCCCTAACTCATTGCCACAATGGGCTCCACGGAGGACAGGTCTGTCTTCCCAGACTGGAGTTGGGGGGAGGGCAGGAGGGTGCTGGCTAGTGGAGCCCTCCGACCACTGCCCTTCTCTGTCCAAGCCACCCTGAAGGAAGGGGCTGGGGAGGGCGGCCGCCCCTCCTGAGGCTTGGGCAGCCTCTGGCACATGCTCAGTAATGCCTTCAGCTCTACCCTGAAGTTCTCGTTAAGCCAGCAGTAGATGAAGGGGTTGTAGCAGGTGCTGCTCATGGCGAACCAATGGAAGGCGAAGTAGAGGGCATTGTTGGTATGGATGACCTTGCTGGACAGGAGGAGGACGTAGCAGTTGAGGGGGAACCAGCAGAGGGCAAAGAGGACCACCACCAGCATCAGCATCTTGATGGTCTTCTTCTTCTTACGCCGCAGGGCCATGTACTGCTCCGTGGTCACGTCGCCAATCGTGTTGCACAACCACAGCTTCTTGGCCACGCGGGCGTAGGCCACAGAGATGATGAGGAGGGGTAGGATGTAAAGCAGGATGAAGGTGGCCAAGTCCAGGTACTTCCAGAAGAGGTCAGCTGGCTCAGGGAAGTCTGGCAGGCACAAGGAACGGACGACGTCCTCACTAGGGGCAGGGTGAGAGAGACACACACAGAGATACAGAGAGAGAGAGAGAGAAGGACAGCGTGCAATTAGTATGGAAAGGCCTCAGCCCAGGAAGCACTGCCTCCCCTCCACCAGACTCCTGGCATAGCCACCTGTTACAGCACTTCTGCTGCTGCAGCTTAATTGCCTGACTACATTTCTGGCTTTTCCACTACGCTGGGAGTTCTATAAAGATAAGGAGTATACCTGGATCTCTCTGTGTCCTCTTAACCTGGCATTATCCCTAGCCCATGATAGAGACCCAATAAATATCTGTTCAATGAATGACTGCAACACTGGTGCTCCTCATCTTAGAGCCAACCCACCCTCGGGGCACAACGTATTCAGGAATTCCCCCATCGTACTACCTATTCCCGTTCCACAGGGGAACCAAGGAATGGGGCAGACACGCTGGGTCCTGAAAATGCGAGTGGCGATGTTGGAATCAACATAGTTATTTTCCATACAAGGTACCCAGTCCTCCAAGCATTTTGGGGATAGCCATGTGTGTTGGGAAACCCAGAGCTGGAGTGTTAATATGCAGATTATGACCTGTTGAATGAGGAGGCACAAGCCACCCACAAGGGGGCAGCAGTTAGCTCCCCTGGTAACCATGCTCCCACTTTGGAAGAGAAAACCCTACTGCCACTCTGAAGGCACCTTTTCAATACATTCCCCCAAAGACAGTCAAGTCACAAGATGTGTTATTTACAAACCCCAGAGCAGGGCTGCAATGAGCCTGAGTCGGGGGAAGGATAGCCCTCCATCCCAGGCCGTCTCCCAGCAGGAGACAGAGCAAGGAAGCTAGCACCTGTTACATACTTACAAGGTTGGTGAGGCAGTGGTTACTAATTTTATGCAGGCTCAACTCTAACAGGCCCTTTAAACAGGTGGCCAGGGAAAAGAAAGGCACTTGTGGTGGGACCCTAAGCTCAGGCCCTTATCTAAATGTCCAGACTCAGTGTGAGCAGGTTGTCAGCTGGGCGGCAGCTCAAAATGGCTGTTTCCTCATCAAACCATGTGGCTTGTTGCTCTTATTATACGTGGCTGCTGGTCTTCACTAGTGATAAAAAGAAAGAACTCTACTTTTGTTAGCAAGAAACAAAAACAGCCCTGTGCAAAGGCAGATGGGGCATCTAAGTGCTGGGAAAGCTGGGTACGTGATTCGTTCCAATGTCCTAGAATTCAGGAGGAAGCCTTTAAAGGCAGCTGAAATAGGCCCTCAGTGTGTTCCTTTGGCCTTGCTTACGTCACAGGAATGTGTGTTGTTTGTCTCAGGACAGGCCAGCAGTGTATCCCTAGACACCCTCAGGTCCCCTTTATCTGTCTAGAGTGCCAGGTCCCCAGCTCCGACATGCCTCCAAGAAATAGCTGGCACTGTGACCTTCTTAGGTACCTAGGACTGCTGAAGACACTTCCCACAGATCCACCAAGAGCCAGGCATGGCTGAGTTTCCGTGTGGCCAAGGGAGGCCTGGGACAGGGAGGCCCAGCTCCCTATGCCGCCGGCTCTTGGCACATCTTTGTTACCGGAGCTCCCTACAGTATGGTCCCCAACCTTTTTTGGGCCACGGACTGGTTTAATGTCAGAAAATATTTTCACGGACCGGCCTTTAGGGTGGGGTGGATAAATGCACAAAATAAAATTATGGGACCAGCATAAAATTTGTGGTATTTTTATTTTTTTTTATTTTTTTATTTTTTATTAAAGACTTTATTTATTCATTATAAAGAGGGGAGAGAGAAAGAGGGAAGGGGGGAGGAGCAGAAAGCATCAACTCCCATATGTGCCTTGACCAGGCAAGCCCAGGGTTTTGAACCGGCAACCTCAGTGTTTCCAGGTTGACGCTTTATCTTCTGCGCCACCACAGGTCAGGCCTGTGGTATTTTTAAATATAATTGTCGAACTTACGAGACAAGCATCAAGAGTGAGTCTTAGACGGATGTAACAGAGGGAATCTGGTCATTTTTAAAAAATAAAACATCGTTCAGACTTAAATATAAATAAAACAGAATTAATGTAAGTTATTTATTCTTTCTCTGCGGACCGGTACCAAATGGCCACGGACCGGTATCAGTGTATCAGTCTGAGGCCCGGGGGTTGAGGACCACTGCCCTAGGGAGTAGGCTGCGGCTTCCTTCCCAATACACCCTTCCCTACACCCCCCCCCCCCCATGGCTGTCCTAACTCCCCACGCCCTTAACCATTACTCCTGGAAGCACTTCCTTTGAAAATCACAGGCACAATGACCTTCCTTTATCTCGGGGTCTGTTTCTAAGGAATCTCATCTAGAGCAACTATGAACAAACAAAAATCACTTCAAACTCATTCATGCACTCACTCATTCAGTCGGTCAGTCGGTCAGTAAATATGGGCCGAGGGCTTGTTACGTGGAGGTAAGTTGAGTGCTAGGGACACCGAGGTCACAAACTCAGAAATGGAGCCAGCTCTCCCCAACCCTAGTCTAGTGGGGGTGGCTGCCTTTATAAATGAGTAACACACACGAGTGCTCACTTTTAAAAAAACAGTGCTTTAAAAGAAATTTTCATTCTGTAAGAGCCTAGGACAAAGAATGAATAGGAGGTAGGGGAGGCGGAGCGCCCTGCCTCAGACACAGAGATACAGGTTTTGTTTGTAGATCCTGGAAGAGAATTCATACAACACCGTGCAGACAGCCTGGGTGATTTCAGAGCTCAGTCTAGGGGGCGCGTGCTCCCAGTCACAGAGGCCCGTCAGTGCTGCCTCGCAGACAAGCTGGACAGGGAATAAGGAGGAAGCTAAAAGTGCTGAGAAGGAAAGATTAGAAAAAGCAGAGAATGAGTTTCCTTGAGACAGGAGGATAGGCAGAGGCCTGGAAGCAATGGGGTGTGGAGAGGCAGAGAAAGGCTTGTGCGGCGGGCACTGGTGCCGCTGGGAGCCAGAGAGGCTCGTGCTCCCCTCGTCAAAGCCCTCTGAGTCCCCGGGCTGCCCCGTCTGAGTTCATCTCACCTGTACTTGAAGGTAAATAATTTCTGGTAGATAGCATGTGGCAGTGAGAAAAAGGCAGCCATGGTCCAGATGACTGCAACGTAGGTGACACCCTTGGTGGTGGAGATCCGGGGTTTTAACGGATGCATGATGACCTGGAAACAAGCAAATGAGAAACGCAGATGACGTAGCTCACTTGTCACAATAAAGCAGGCAGGTTCTATTTATGCAGCAAAGTACCCATTAACTCATTGTTGAGACTCTGAGCCGCACCAGCCCACAGCCCACCTCCAGGGGTAGGAGGACGGTGTCATCTGGACTGACTCCTGGCAGTTCAGATGCCTTTGAAGGTCATCCGTGGCCGGACCAGGCTGCAGTGAGAGGATGGGGAGGGGTGAAGGACACCCACCACCCCCACAGCAAAGCTGACAGACGGACTAGCCGTGGCCAGCCTCCCCCTTGGGCTCTGATCTCATCTCTCCATGATTCTCGACCCCCTCAGGCCACCAGGGGCTCTGAGAGGGTCTGAGGGTGGAGTCATGGAGAGGAGACTCTCACCATTTACAGCTGCACTGACATTGATTTGGGATTCACAGCACTGTTTACAAAAGCCACGACTAAAACTGCAGGGGGCCCCAGAGCCTTCGCAGACCGGTAATAAAGCCAGTATTGTAGGCTTCAGGCTGAAAAGCATCTTGGAATTGCTGCTGTATGCCAACTCAGTCTCCTAAAGAGTTTATAATAAACACTTAGGAACTTAACAGTGTCCTCATTTTAAGATTAGAATCATTTTTATGTCTTGAAAAACGCAGTTTGGTATAAGTGAGTCTAGGCTCACAGAGAGAGGTCATAAAGCACTGCCACCACCACCACCTCAGGGCCCGTGCCAAGACACACTGGGCATTCTGGCTGGATCCTCCCAAAGTTCTCTCTCAAGTTCTTCAAGATTTTATAGAGGAAGAGACCAGGCTTTAAAGAGGTCCAGCACATCTCCATGTGGGGACTTGGCCATCTTTGCCCCCTCCCCCTTCTTCCATCGTTCAGGTCACCAAAGGGAGTGGAAGCTTGGGTCAGAGGCCCCAGACACTGCTCACAGCCTCTGCAGGCTTTGGGACAGGGCCCCACCTTTGGGTATATGTCATAGCAATGGGGTCAACATGGGCAAGACTTCCCCCCTGTTCCTCAGACCCACCTTTACCCCAAGGGTCAACACCTAGTCAGCTGTATTAAACAGGGTAAGCATAGGTCAGGCAAAGGTAATCAGAGTCCTTCTTGTTGAATTAGGGGAAAAAGTGAAGAAAAGGTAGGAAACATTTATGTGCAACCTTTTCACACTTTGCACCAAAGCACCTGCAATATAAACGTCACAATCATTGCACCCCGGAGATAATGAGATCTCCCAGTCTGCCAAGTCCCATTCCCGGTCAGAGGCACAGAGCTCCTCTACAATACCCATCAGACCTCGCCTACACGTGGCTGCTGACACGAAACTCACCACATCCCCAGGCACTGTGTGCACCTTCCGGCCCTTCTGTTAAAAAGCTCTTCCTCATATTAAGCTGCATCTTTGACTCTGCATTTTGCAGCCTCCCAACTCTTGGTTCTTATGGCACCTCTTGGAGCTATTCAGAATAAATTCTCTCTCTTTGTCCTGGTGGCCTTTATGGTATTGGCCTTGTGGGTGCCCTTGAGTTTTCTCAGAGAAGCAAGAACTAGTGATCCAAGCGTGGGACCGACAGACCTCGGTCCTAACCCTATCTTCACCATTCGCCAAGCAGGTGATCTTGGAAGAGTCACATATGCACTTTTCTGAGCCTCCATTCCTTGATTCAGCTCAGACCCAAGTATGCCCACGGGTTCACTGAACTGGTTAGTGTAAGACGCCTGCCACGGAGCCGTCCTCCTCCAGGACGGACGCTCTCGGGGCCTCTTCAGTTCCCTTCACCACATCCTCCCCTGTGTGTCCGATGGGGCAGAGCAATGGACACCCCAACGCCTGCTCTGGCCACCTGCACGGCCTAGCCTGTTTGCCTCCTCAAAGGCTTGAGCAACGCAATGCTCCTCTCCTAGCTGGGAGCCTTACCTCCAACCTGCAATTCTTTACCGCTCTCTTTTCATCTGTGACTCTCCAGGTTTGCTTTTCCACCCAGAAAGCCCGTTCATTAATATCTGAGACACAAAATGCTAGCAGCAAGTCTTCATTAGAGCAGCAAACTGGGAATAAGCTTTGGCAGCACCTAGTACAAACGGATAAATAGACCTAATCTAAGCTCAAACTGATCAAGAAGATAAATGCATTCATTGAAAATGGGTTAAACTACTGTCTCCAGGGCCCCACATCCCCTCTGGAAAACAAAGAAAGAGAGGGGAGGGCAGGGCGCTGGGGGCAGGCGCCCTCACCTGGTGGCGGTTCACGGCAATGGCGGTCAGCGTCAGCACGGAGACATGCAGGGAGCAGTACTGGGCGAAGCGGCTGACGTGGCACATGCCCTTCCCGAACACCCACGTGCTGTTCACAAAGCGGACCTGGAAACAAGCCCACAGAGGTCAGGAGACAGACAAGCCTTGACCCTGACACTTCCTCATCCCGACCCCCGTGGTCTCCGAGGACCATCCAGCTCCTCCCTTCTTCCATTCCTCACAGCTGGACAGTGGGTCACACATGATTTTCCCCAGCATGACTCACTGTCGATCATTCAACTACACAAACTCTGATCATGCGGCTGGGGCCCAGCCCTGTTAGGTGCCAGCAGGACACAGGAAGGACATGAGCTTTGGGCTTCAGTTCCAAGGTCATGGGCCTCATGAAGTCTGCCGTCATCTCTCACCTAGATCATTACAAGCCTTGTCTCAGCTTGCCTTGTTCTCCGGTCTTGTCCCCTGGTAACTCAGCCTTCCCTCCTCTACTAGTTTCTAGCTGTGTGGCCTTGGGCAAGGTATGTAATCGCTCTGAACTTCAGTTTCTGCATTTGTGGGGAAAAAAAGGCTTAAAAATCTCTACTCTGTTGACTTATGTAAGAATTTAGTGTTTTAAAAGTCTATAAACGGTGAGACGCAACGTCTGGCAGATTGCTAGAAAGGTATTATAGAAATAAATAGTAACTATTTTATGGTAATAACAAAATTAATGCTTGGCCCATTTGAATTCAGAATAACAGGGAAGACACAACTGAAAAGTCACAAGGTAGCACGTGGGCTGTGGGCTCCAGCGCTGGCTAAGCAGGCCTTCCAGTGATCAAACACTGACTGGCAGGCCTGTGGTGCATCACTTGGGAAAGATAGCCAGGGACCTGCAGAGGTGTGGGCAGGAGCAGGGAGGGGAGAAGCGGGGAGGTAAGACCAGCTCCCGGGGCAGTGGAAGGGCTTCGGAGCCAGCCTGGGTCTCAGCCCACATCGGCCCAGGCTGTTTGCTCACTCAGTCACTGCTTGAAGCTCCTGTGAGTAATGTCCCGGGCCCAAGAGGAGTCCAGCATTGGTTTTGATAAAGGAGCTTCTGGTCTGGGCAAAGGACTCAGATACCTTGGATGAAAAACAGAAAATATGTAACACCCTTCAGGAAGCTCAGGCAAGGGGTATGGGGCCACCATGCAGAGTGGGAGTGGGCAGAGAGATGATAGAGAAAAACGGAGTAAGTCAGGCCAACAGAAAGAACACTGTGCAGTGGCTCACAGCAGAGTATTTGCCACTTAGAGCTGTCACCAGGGGCAATGCACATAGGCCTTATGAGTCTCACTGTCCTTATCTATAAAATGGGGCTAACACTTTTCACATGGTTGTTATGAACATCAAACAAGAGACTCCACAAGTAAAGCAGGTACAACAATGTCTAGTCCATACAAGTACTTAACACTGCAAACTGTCATTACTACAACATGACACATCTGAGATGGGCTTTAAAGAATAGGTCAGATTTGCACATGTGGGGATAAGAACAAAGTCCTTGGCACTCTACTGGAAATCCCAGGATCTGTTTGGGGAGTACGGTGTTGAATGGTTTTGGCTGCTGCAGTGTGTGGAAGAGTCATGGATAATAAGTCTGGCCAGATCGTGAAACTGGGCCAGCAGATCATGGACCTTATTATCTTTGGAACAGGCAAGGAAGAGCGACACAAGGCCTCGGAGCAGTCCAGTGACATTACAGAATCACACTCTTTAGCTACATCTACTTCTCACCTCCCACCTTCAATGCATTACTAGAGCCAGCTAGTGCTACCTCTAACTGGTTTGTAGTCGATCCCTTCCCTCTTTAGTCCCAAGGCCATGGCTCTAGTGGAGTCCCCCATCACCCTTCACTTGGACCTTTTACAGCCTCCTGACAGCTTTCCTTGTCCTCCCGTCTCGTCTCCTTATAACTCAGCCTTCATGCTGCCGAGAATATATATTTTTAAACCATATTGTTACTTTCCTGTTTAGAATCATCATGGCCGGGAAGACAGAGTCGGAAGCCTTACAGGTGTCCAGGGCCATTTCCAGCCTGGGCCCAGCCTTCCTTTCTGGACCACCTAGCTTCTCCTCCACCCTGCTGGTTCCCCCACGGTGCTTCCTGCCTCCACTGTGCTAGCTGCACTGTGCCACTCAACTGTCCCTCATCACAGCATGAACTTCAATGCCACTTGTCTTTGTTCTTTGTTCTCACAAGTCCCTCTGATTGCACTGAGCATCCATCTCGACCTGAAAAACTGCTACTTACCCTGGCCCCTCTGAAATGCCACTTTCTTTGTAAACTCTCTGTTGACCTTCTCGTGGGACTATAGCAGGCCAGAATGAATGACCTATTCCAGGTTTCACCACACTCTGTGAATGTCTCTACCACGGGAACTGGAAGTAACTGTTCTCCTACTGACCAGAGCTTGACTTTATGCTGATACAGTGTGTAAAGAAGACAGCAAGAGACAACAGCCTGAAGACAGAATGTCTGACCCAGTGGAGGAACCTGGCTGAAGCCTTAAAAGACCCTCCCCTCAACCGTTTCATTCTCCCTGGTTGCCAGCACCTTGGAAGCTCTGATCGGAGATTGGATTGCGATAGGTACAACGGTCAGGTTGAAGGCGACATTGCTTTGGATCAACCTGGAAGTGTGCTGGGTCCTCAGGACCTCGACATCCCCTCTTCACAGGAGATCCTCCAGAGCAGGGGTTGCCAGCTCTTGGCTGCAGTCTGGCCTGGGGTCCATGGCCTCCCTCCCAATTCACCCTTATGTCTGTGCAGAGCTAGCCATGCATTCTGCTCTGGGCAGCTGCACAAGGCCGTGCCCTGGGACCCTCCAGTTTCCATCCTGGGTGGCTCAGGCCAACTCCAGCACTGCCGATTATCAGGTCAGAAACCAAGGGGGAAGTCAAGGGAGCCAGAGATGCCCTCTCTCATGTTTCAAGGTAGCAGGGGCCTGTAGTGGAGCAATGGCCTCTGTCCTCCGCTTGTGCCTAGAGGATCCTGAGCTGCCAAGAATCCTTTACACGTAGGCTAGAAGGAAGACAGGAAAAACTCCTGGTTTGTAGTAGCAGATGGTTAATATGGTCCAAGAATGCTCCCTCCCTCCACTCCTGGGTGGATGGCTTAGTGGACAGACCTCTGGACTTGAGTCAGGAAAAGTAATTCTCATCATGGCTCTGCCAATTACTAGCCAAGGGACCTTGGACAAGGGATTGAAGAGCTCTGTGCCTTAGTTTCCTCATTTGCAAAATGTGAACAATGTTCTCCTAAGGAGCACTAGAGACATATTTTACGTAGTCTTAAAATATGACAGACAACAATGAGATGCAGAGAGAAATGAACAGATACTGCATTGGTGATAGCCCAAATTCTACACTGCTATTCTACCAATTGAAAGAAACGTAACTTGTGCTACAAAAACATAAGATTTAACTGTCGGGATTGCTCAGTCAAAGCTTTCATAGTCTCAGATCATCCATGAACACCACACTCCCCGGTCACAGAGGGACAGAAATGACGCGGTGAACGCTGAACAGCCAATGAGGAGGCTCCCCCGCCACCCATGCGTGGATGCCCCAGCTCTTCCCCAACACAGCCTTCATGCACAGCCTCACGGTCAAAGCACAGAAGAGAACCACAATTTAAATAACTGGTCTAGGAAAACGCACTAAGGTTCCACTAACAAGCAGCACTTGTTTGATATTTCAGCTGTGGCACAAAACAGCATCCAGAGGGGGGTGTATTAAACAGGCTGCACTTTGGTGGTGGTTGGGGTGGGGGTTAGGGGATGTTACAACAGAAATTGTAGGTTACAATCTCTGCTGACATTCCCAGTGGCTTTGATTTACAGCTCAATTCTTAAATAGGCTTATGCTCAGTGACATTAAAATTAAATAGGAAACAGTCATTCATTCACAACTAGCTGCTGACACTAAAGCCATGATCTCAATTACACAGCTGCAGAGGATCTGGCTTAGAAGGTGGAAGAGAGACAGAGACAGAGAACACAACTGGACAAGAGTCAGAGAGAACGGCAAGGAGAAACAGACACAGGCACTCAGTGGCACAGAAAGAATCACAAGAGGAAAAAAGATGAAGACAGAGAGATAGAGAGGGGAGAAGAGAAGATTTCGTTGAGACACAGACAGAAAGACAGACAGAGGCAGAGACTGACAAAAAGTCTGAGACAGAAAAACAGGAGAGAGTTGATAAATTAGAGATGAGAGGGCAAGATTGAAGAGAGGCTAAGAGATTAAAACAGGAAAACAGGTGGTAGGGGAGAGGGAGAGAGAAGTGAGGAGAGGAACCGCGGTGGGGGTGGAGGGTGGGCAGCAGAACAGAGGACCGAGCGCCGAGGACGGCTCAGCGCTGGGGGCCCGGGAAGGGCGCGGCGCGGCCCCTCTGGGCTCACCAAAGTGAACGGGGTGTTCAGGAGCGTAATCATCAGGTCCGCGACGGCCAGGTTGACGATGAAGAGGCTGGTGGCAGAGTGCATTCGCTGGTTCTTGAAGATGACATGACAGACCAGGACGTTGCCAAAGAGCGAGAAGATGATGATAAAGGAGTAAGCCACGATAAGCAGGGCTTTCACCTTGGGGTCCTGGGACTCGGCCCCGTAGCGTCGCCGGCCCACAAAGTTTTGCCAGTCGGAGAAGGTGTAGTTGCTCCAGAAGGGATGCGAGGCGTTGGGTGCGGCCAGGGCGGCTGCCAGGCCCGGCTTGTCCTCCCGGCCCTCGGGGCGCTCCGTGGCTCCCACCAACGGGAGGAAAAGGAGCAGCGCCCAGTGGGGGACCATTTTGCAGGGGCTACCGCGCTCGGGACCCTGCGGTCCAGCTGTCTTCGCCGGGGAGCGGCGCGCGGGCCGGAGGGGAGGGAACGCCGGGCCGCTCACGCCCAGCAGGCGCCCGCTCGCCGCCGGCCTCCAGCCCTCGAGCCGCGCGCTGGGCTGTGCCGCACTTTTATAAGTCCCTGCGCCCCCGGGCTGCGACCTAGCGCCTCGCCGATTGGGCAGCGCGGCGTCTCCGGCGGCGACGGTGACGCGCTCCGCGGGGCCAGCTCCGAGGCCGCTCCCCCACCGGCGCGCTCCCACCCAGAGCTACAAGTCCGGCTGGGCGCACGAGCCTGGCTCCCGAGAGCGCACTCGCCAGCTCGCTCTGGGAACCGCGGCGGGGCGGGTGGAAGCCGCCCTGGGGCCAGTTGGGGTTGCGTGAGCACCCTGCGAAGATCTGTCTGCCTGCCCGGGGGCTCCCTGTTCGGCGACAAGGATACATCCCACCGCTTTGCGTCGAGCTTCAGCCCTGGCACGGTTCCAAGACTGGGGTGCATCCCTAAATCCTGGTGGTTCTGGAATCAAAGTTAACAATGTAATCGATTTTCTCCAGGACCCTTACGTGACCAGACTTAAGCTGTGCTGAGGGGACTTGAACTTTTTGTTTCCTTCCACTTACTCAGACTTAATGTGGAAGGCTTTGTTTTTCAAGGAAACTTCAAAGGAGGAAAAACTCGGACAGATCAAAGAATCTAAAGAGGTAAGTAGCCAGGTGCCCACTTCTTGGCTAACTGCGAATTTTCTGCCATTGAAGCCTTTGAGGCTGGCTTCTGGGATATTACCCATGCTGTTCTTTTGTTCCCTACCTGCTTTTTTTCCAGGAAACCTTGGTATCTTGCTCACTGTTTTCACTCCCAGTGTGAGGTCGTTCCCACTCAACCCTGACCTGCCAGACCCCACCTGATCCTGTGGGATGAGGGTCAGGTTCCAGCTGTGTCACTTCCTAGCTGTAAAATCCTGGGAAATTATTTCACTTTCCTGACCTTGGTGAAAAGCTTTCCTTTTCCTTTCTGTGGGTTTTTCAGAGACTCCTGTATGCCTCTTCCACCACACTGCACTCTGGTACTAGGTCACAATAATTGGTCAAATGTCTGTAAACACCACTTCACCCCTGTTTTAATGGCAAATCCCAGATAGACTCTTTCTGTTGTTATCTTACCCTGAGCAGTGCTGCTGGGCTGGGACTCCATCAGATGACTCAAGCCTAGGTGTCCACTTGGCCCCGGGAAAGCCTGCACCTTTGTTTCACCTAAACCCTGAAAAACAGGCCTCTCCCACCAAAGTCCCTCTTTCCCACAGGGTCATGAGGGACAGCCCAGCCATCTCTCACTCTGAAACTTTTCCAGGAAAGTTAGACCTCAGTTTTTGTACTCCCTCAAACTCCAGGGACACAGGTCAAGCTCCTCCATTACTGAGTAATTAGAAAATGGTCATCATGATAAAATATAAGGTGTACTTCTCAAGGTATGAGGGAGCCAGGAAAGTCTTCCCAGAGGAAGTGACGCTTCAGCTCAGTCCTGAGGGACCAGCAACAGACAGGCCATGGAGGAGGATGCAGAGGGAGGAACATGGAGTATTCTGTAAGGAGGGAATCATGGTACCTACAAAGATATGGAGTAAGCATGAGTATGAGACATTCACTGACTGCAGGAATGTAAAGAATAGAGTGTTGCCTGACCAGGCGGTGGCACAGTGGATAGAGCGTCGGACTGGGATGCCCAGGACCCAGGTTCAAGACCCCAAGGTCGCCAGCTTGAGCGTGGGCTCATCTGGTTTGAGCAAAAGCTCATCAGCTTGGACCCAAGGTCGCTGGTTTGAGCAAGGGGTTACTCGATCTGCTGAAGGCCCGCGGTCAAGGCACATATGAGAAAGCAATCAATGAACAACTAAGGTGTTGCAATGCGCAACGAAAAACTAATGATTGATGCTTCTCATCTCTCTGTTCCTGTCTGTCTGTCCCTGTCTATTCCTCTCTCTGACTCTCTGTCTCTGTTAAAAAAAAAAAAAAAAAGAATAGAGTGTTGGCCCTAGCTAGTGGCTCAGTGGATAGAGCATCAGTCTGGCATATGGATGTCCTGGGTTCCATTCCCAGACAGGGCACAAAGGAGAAGTGACCATCTTCTCCCCCCCACCACCACCTCTCCCTGCTCTTCTTCCCCTGCTGCAGCCAGTGGCTTGATTGGTTTGAGCGTGGCCCCAGGTGCTAAGGGTAGCTCAGTTGGTCATCCATTTAGCCTCAGGTGCTAAAAATAGCTTGGTGCTCAAGGATCAGCCCCAGATGAGGTTGCCAGGTAGATCCCAGTCGGGATGCATGCAAGAGTCTGCCTCACTATCTCCCCTCCTCTCACCTAAAAATAATAATAATAGTAATTAATTAATTTTTAAAAATAGAGTGTTCTGCAAGGAGGTGAGTGGAGAGGCCCAGAGAAACAGGCAGGGACCTGAACAAGAAGAGCCTCACCAGTTTTTAAATCCTCACAAGGATTTCAACAATTTGCAGTGGGCAAGAGGAATTCACAGAAGAGCTATAAGTAGGACTGACAAGATCAGATTTGCATTTTAGAGAAAACACTCTAGCAACTAAATGGAAGATAGAGGAGCTCAGCTTGAGGCAGGAGATTTGAAGGCTAAGTGATCCAGGGGAGGCCATGAGCCCTAAATCAAGGTACTGGCAAGGGGAGGAGCAAGGTTAGCAGAGACTAAAGGAAGCAATCAAGATGACTGCTGAATTTTCAGTTTGAAGTCAAACATGAAAGATCCTACTTTGAGTTCAACCCCTTAGACCTTTTAGCCTACCTCTCTCCATTAATTTATCAGTAAGTTCGAAGAAGTGCACGCTCGTCTCGTTTTTCACCTTGCATTCACTCCTTACGCAAATATATCCAGGGGGAGAGGATAGCAAGCAGAAGTCTTTCGTTTCTGCTGAGGCACCTGGCAGGTCCCATGAAATTGTGGTTGGAAAAGGGAATTATGTGACTGATCCCAGGAGAAGGGACAGGGGTGCCAGGAAGATGAAATAATAGGTATTTAGTTACAGGCAATAAACCAAGAGATGCTGTAAACATGTAACTCAAGAGCTTGGGTAGATTTGATGTTTCATCAAAATGATTTAGGCCCTGGCCAGTTGGCTCAGTGGTAGAGCGTCGGCCTGGCATGCAGGAGTCCCGGGTTCGATTCCCGGCCAGGGCACACAGGAGAGGCGCCCATCTGCTTCTCCACCCTTCCCCTCTCCTTCCTCTCTGTCTCTATCTTCCCCTCCTGCAGCCAAGGCTCCATTGGAGCAGAGTTGGCCCGGGTACTGAGGATGGCTCTATGGCCTCTGCCTCAGGTGCTAGAATGGCTCTGGTTGCAGCAGAGCAATGCCCCAGATGGGCAGAGCATCGCCCCCTGGTGGGTGTGCCATCCCAGTTGGGTGCATGAGGGAGTCTGTCTGACTGCCTCCCGTTTCCAACTTCAGAAAAAATTTTTAAAAAATAATTTAAAAAAAATGACTTAGCACCATCGGGAGAGGTGAGGCTGGAATATAATAGTAATTAAGAAAGCAGAATCCTGGTTACTCGAATTGTTCCCAGTGTTGAGGAAGAATATATCGAGTACAGAGAAAGAAATCAAAAGTACACAAGCATAATCTGGACCACTTAGCTAAATATTTGGCTTTGATTCCTTGCTCACCATGCCCATCTTGTAGGCATGAGGGCCAGGGGCCTGAAACTTTCTCTCTGAAAGATGGGGTAACATTTAAGTTCTTAGCCTTTTGCAGAAGCAAATCCTGAAATAAAGATTTTAATACAGCCCTGGCCAGTGGTACAATGGCTAGAGCTTTGTCCCAAGGTGCTGATGTCACTGGCTTGAGCCTGGGGTCACTGGCTCCATCCCAAGGGTGCCAGCTCCACCTCAAAGTTGTAGGCTCCATCCTGAGGTCACCAGATGAGCTCTAGTCAGGGCTCAAACCCAAGGGCAGTTGCTTGATCCTGAGGTTGCTGGTTCGAGCGCTGGTCAGACACATATGAGAAGCAATGAATGGCACAATTAAATGGAATGAGTTGATGCCACTCTCTCTCCCCCTTCCTCTCTCTCTAAAAAAATACATACATATATATTATATATATATGTATATATACTCTTTTTTTGTTTGTTTTTTATTTTTTTATTTTTATTTAATTTTTTATATGTATATATATTCTAATGCATGGCTTTATTTGGAGGTGAAGGCAAACACAAGTAGGAGATTGAAAAAAGTGAGACAAGGAAGGCAAGATGAACAAGGAAGGGAAGGGCCAGCTGCCACTGTGGTGACGGGAGCTTAATCTTGCTGGGAAAGCCAGTGTAAAGCACACACATCCGCTATCCAAGCCAATGAGCAAGGGAGCTGGGATATCTACAAACCAACTCCTGTCCATCACTGGCTGAAGGCTGCTCCCGGGGAGATGATAATTCTCCTACACTTCTGGATTGCCAGGTAGGCAGCTTAAATAAGCTCCAGAGGAAAGAAAAGGCACTCAGGCACACAAATACTGGTGCTGGCAGTTGGAAGTTGGACCAGAGTACTGAAGGGGGAGGGAGTACTGACAATATCCAAGGTTAGACACACAGTCTAGAACCACTTCCTCTTCCTTTTCCCCAGGCATCCAGCTCTCTGCTCAGCCTGGGCCTCCTGAGCTCCCAGCCCAGCTCACTGTCCCTGACTTATCCTAAACCGATGGAACGACCCAGTGCTTAATGAACTAAGAACATCCCCGTGCCCATCAAACCCTACTGAGTTACTAAGAAAATTCCTTCCTCAGAGGCTTCATCCGTCCTGTGACATCACCACTGACATTACTAGAGGTTTGGGAAGACACAAAGCCTCTGACAGGAGCAGCTCCTTCTTTTGTGCCTTCTGGATAAAACCAGGGACACCGTGTGTCGTCAGTATGTGCCAAACAGTAATTATTGTACATGTATTTCTGCCTCTAATAATAGTCACACATATTGAACATGCCAGAGAACAGAGAGTTTAGTGTTTAGCTCTTTCAAATGAACTTGACATTAAAAAATAAATAAAAACAGTAAATCACTTCACAAATGTTACAATAAAAACTAGTTGGCCTGACCTGGTGGTGGCGCAGTGGATAGAGCGTCGGACTGGGATGCGGAAGGACCCAGGTTCGAGACCCCGAGGTCGCCAGCTTGAGTGCGGGCTCATCTGGTTTGAGCGAGGCTCACCAGCTTGGACCCAAGGTCGCTGGCTCCAGCAAGGGGTTGCTCAGCCTGCTGAAGGCCCACGGTCAAGGCACATGTGAGAAAGCAATCAGTGAACAACTAAGG
This sequence comes from Saccopteryx bilineata, assembly GCF_036850765.1. Classification (NCBI taxonomy): domain Eukaryota; kingdom Metazoa; phylum Chordata; class Mammalia; order Chiroptera; family Emballonuridae; genus Saccopteryx; species Saccopteryx bilineata. The sequence continues at coordinate 326,004,125 of NC_089490.1, read as the reverse complement.
TGTTGCAACACGCAATGAAAAACTAATGATTGATGCTTCTCATCTCTCTCTGTTACTGTCTGTCTGTCCCAGTCTATCCCTCTCTCTGACTCACTCTCTGTCTCTGTAAAAAAAAAAAAAATTAAAAAAAAAAAACTAGTTGAAGAATTGTAGAATAATATCACACAGAGGCCTCAGAAAGAGGTGTTTCTGAGAGCCTCACCAAATCAACATTCCTGGTACCACAAGCAATTGCTACTTTTTTTTTTTAACAGGGACAGAGTGAGAGTCAGATAGAGGGATAGATAGGGACAGACAGACAGGAATGGAGAGAGATGAGAAGCATCAATCATCAGTTTTTTGTTTTGACACCGTAGTTGTTCATTGATTGCTTTTGATTGCTTCCTCATATGTGCCATGACTGCGGGCCTTCAGCAGACTGAGTAACCCCCCGCTCAAGCCAGCGACCTTGAGCTCATGCTGGTGAGCCTTGCTTAAACCAGATGAGCCCGCGCTCAAGCTGGCAACCTTGGGGTCTCGAACCTGGGTCCTTCCACATCCCAGTCTGACGCTCTATCTACTGCGCCACCACCTGGTCAGGTGCAATTGCTACTTTGACACCAATATTGTTCCCTGAAAAGTTAAAAAACTCACCATAACCACAGTTCTCTGGTGTCAATCACCATGGCAGACAGAGGGCAAAAAAGAGCAATTAGCACCATGCCAGGCACACAGCAGTCACTCAAGTTTGTATCAATGGCAAAAGTATGTCTTCATACTTGACTTACAAATGAACCAAGTAGACCTGAAATATAAAGTATTGCTGAATATATTCTCAAATGCAATGAAAGCACAAAGTGTGGGGGTAGGTCATGCTAGGAATTGGTTGCCAAAGTCCAGTACACTGGAGCCAGAAGCTAAGAAGATATAGTTGGAATAAATAAAAGGAAGGACGCCCAAGCTCCAACTCACAGTTCATGGCTTCAAAGTTTTTTTGTAAGTTGCTTGAACTTACTTTGCATTTTCACATGGAAAGTTGTATGGTTCTTGGGCCAACTCATCAAGGCCCATTTAATGCATAATGTAGATAAACGGTAGCATTAGTTGTTCCTAATGGCAGCATTAGGACTGCTAGTTAAATGGTGCTTGGGGGTGCTGCTCTCCATTATCTGCTCTTCTTGAATTAAATATCCCCTGGATGAGCTCAGCCATTACTCACCAATGACTCAAAGATCTGTATCGCTACTTAGCACCTCTGTTGAAAGCTCCAGTTCAATATTATATACTGCTCACAAAAAATAGGGGATATTTCAAAATGAATATGAAGAGATAAGATATCCCCTAATTTTTGTGAGCAGTATGTTCAACTGTGGATTGGACATTTTCACCTGGAATACCCCCGCCTACGTAAAATTCAACAAGCTCCAAACTAAGCTCATTATATCCCACTCTTCCCTCACTTCCTTATGCTTGCTCCTTTTTTGTTGTTCATTTGTTCACCATGGTTAGTCTTGGGATCATCTCACAGGCCACCAGTTTCATCTACGCTATGTTTTTGAAGATGCTATTTCTGTCTAGAACCATCCTTTCTCCGCCCTCCCCCCCACACCCCCCAGGGCCAGAAAAACTCATCGTCATTTAAGACCTAGATCAAATGCTGTCTCTCCTATGAAGACTTCTCAGCCCTTTGACTGCCACAATCCCAGAACAAGGAGTCAGTGTCCCCAATCTACTCACTGAAAAGCGCTCCTATAACATGCGACTCACTCCCTGATGTTGCACTTCCCTGTTGTACTCGGTTTGTGACTTAGCCCACTAGACTGTTAGCTCTTCCAGACCAGGAATGACCTTATTCCCAATCTTACTTCCTAGAGCACAGCACAGTGCTCACACAAGGGCAATGGCAGTATCATGGCAGACACACTGCACCTGGATTCAGACAACCCAAAATACGAGTCTTAATTCAGAATACTCCTTTCTATCTATTAGGATCCTGAGACATATCTAAATTTTAATCACTTAAAATGATATAAACCTCCACCTTCTAAACTCATTGTAAAACCTACTTTCTGTGAAAACTGTATTTTCTGGTTCTGTTGCTGGTTAAGCACTTAGAGTGAGAATTTTTTCATTAGGTCTCTGATGGGGGCATAAAGGAGATGCTGCAGTTCCTCTCGTGGATAAAACCATAAAATTACTATTTCAAGGAGACGTTCTGAAACCCTACAGTTGAGTCAGATTTCTTAGCCCTAGCTCTAATTCTATGTTCTTAATTGCTATTGAGCTATTTTTTTTCTGCTTCTCTTTTATTTCTGCAGTGTGCTTTGCTTCAAATCCCATCCTCAGAAAGTGAAAGAGGATAATTAAGCTACTTGATTAATACTGCATCTTTTTGAGGAGGGAATGATGATTAGTAGGTCTTTTTAAAAATAATGCCAAGTGAAAATTTTGTTGAAAGATGTTTCTAGGAGGCATCACAGGGTCTACAACTCATTTTCACAGGATGTAAGCAATAGCTGTCATCGATCTTCCACTGTTTTGAAAAATGCTTCAATAAGATCTTTTTAAATTACCACTTGAGGCCATTAGTTTTGAGCACAAAAAAAAAAAAGTCTTTTCTCATATTAATTTTATACTGACTTCTATTTTCTAAAGTTCATGCTCTGATAAAGAAAAATTCTAGCAATTCTAGTCTAATTTTCAGCTTGCAGGCAGTGGAACAGAGGAACCGTGGGGTGTCTGAAATATAATAATATAATCATACCTCTCTGAGGACAAAACTGCACAGTGAAGTAAACAAGTAGGGTCTGCATGTAAAGGTCAGATCTTGACAAACTAGATTATTTTTTTTAAATACCATTAAGGAGTTGCGCTCATTTTCCAAGATAGTCGCTAAAGATGGTTGAGGTTTAGAAGTGGCTATAGAGGCTGGTGGCTTGCCCATTGACTCCTGAGGCCCTGTTTCTGGCAGATGTAGATTCCTTCTTGAAAAAGCTTGGGAATGAGACTGTGGATACAGTACTAAAGAAGCTGGATGAATAGTCAGAAGTATAAGTGTATGGAACTCAACCTAGCTCAAAAAATTCAAAAAAGGCTAAAAGGTCAGATTCCTGAAATTAAGCAGAATTTAGAAATTCTAAAATACATGCAGAAGAAAAGAGTCCATGCATTCACTGGAGACCAGATTAATACTGGCTTATAACTTGTATTGCAAAGCTTTAGTTCCTCCTCCTGATAAAATGTGTCTGTGGTTGGTGGCTAATATAATCCTTGAATAAGATATTGATGAAGCTCAGGCATTGTTGGAAAGGAATTTATTGACTACCACAAAGAATCTTGATTCTCTTGAGGAAGACCTTGACTTTTTTAGAGATCAACTTACTACCACAGAAGTCAATGTGGCCAGGGTTAATAATTGGGACATAAAAAGAGGAAACAAAGATGATTCTATCAAGAGCAAAGTATAATGCTCGCAATTAAAAATGTAGTTCTGGCCCTGGCCGGTTGGCTCAGCGGTAGAGCGTCAGCCTGGCGTGCGGGGGACCCGGGTTTGACTCCCAGCCAGGGCACATAGGAGAAGCGCCCATTTGCTTCTCCACACCCCCCCCTCCTTCCTCTCTGTCTCTCTCTTCCCCTCCCACAGCCAAGGCTCCATTGGAGCAAAGATGGCCCAGGCGCTGGGGATGGCTCCTTGGCCTCTGCCCCAGGCGCTAGAGTGGCTCTGGTCGCTGCAGAGCGACGCCCCCGGAGGGGCAGAGCATCGCCCCCTGGTGGGCAGAGCGTCGCCCCTGGTGGGCGTGCTGGGTGGATCCCGGTCGGGCACATGCGTGAGTCTGTCTGTCTCTCCCTGTTTCCAGCTTCAGAAAAATACAAAAAAAATAAAAATAAAAAAATAAATAAAAGTGTAGTTCTGTGGATGGAGTACAGAGCACATTCCTAGCAGCTGTGGCTGATGCAAAGCTGTGAGAATACTCCAGCTCCCAGAAGCCTTCTGGGCATACCCAGGAAGAAAGCTCGCCTGCTATAAGGAAGTGACTTAGTGCCAACCACACAGCTCCCTGATCTTTTCAGCCATTGGCTATGAAGGACACGCTGTAACACCCTATTGGCTGAACCCATGTATAGAAGCTAGTTTACTTCCTGAATAAAGTGATCTGCGTCACTGAACCTGGTCCCTGGAGTTGGGTCCTTTGTGTCTCCGTCGTCCTAACCCCCGGCAGAACTTGTCCACAACTGGCGCCCAACATCAGGCAGGGACCTAACCGGCACCCAAGGGACAGGTGAGTGACCCTCTGCAATGGGAAACCTACCCCACTCTCGAGCCCCGCAGGCTCGAGCCCTGCACGCCCTATTGCAGAGTAGGCGAGTTAAAGTTAGTGAAAAGGATCTCTGTACTTACTGAGAGATTCTCTCTAGTCTCAATCCTTGGATTAAGGACACACCACTCTGGGACCCGGATACTTGGGCCCCAGCTCTCCGACATGTTAGTTTGGACGAGGTACATGAGGGACGGGTCTTCCCTCTCGGCCTCACTCCTGCCTTATTGGCAATACACGCCTGCTTGACCGGTGCTCCTGCTGGGGACCCTCCGCCGGCCCCTAAGGTCCTACAGGCTACTCCTCTCTCTGGGGAGCCCCTGTCTTCCTATTCGCACCCCTCCACTGAGGAGGAAAGTAGTTTAGCCTGTGAGTTTGACAAAATCGCAGCTGAGTGCGCAGAAATGAAACCAACCGAATTGCTAACTGTGCCATCAGCTCTGCCACCAGGAAAAGCAGAAGTCGCTACTTCGCATTCCCTGCCGGGTCTCAGTGCCCCACCCCAGCCTCTCAGATGCCATTTTCTACCCCAGCTTTAACTCCAACACATGTTCCTGCTGCAGACCCACGGGCCAGCCTATACGCCCCCATGTGTCTTTTTCTTTCTGTCTGTCTGTCTTGTCTATTTTTCTGTATCTCTCTCTCTCTCTCCCTTGCCCCTCTCTCTAAAATGACACTGGAAGGACCCAGCCATGGCACAGTGGCAGGGATCACATCCTCTTCTAATGCAAGGGAGAGGTTATGCTTGGGTTTTTCAGCCAATTTGGATTCCAGGAAACCCCCAACCTGCTTGACAGGGTTTCTTGGGCACCCAGTAAGTGGTTCAGTCTTCACCCATCCAAAGCCACAGCCCTGGTCTTCTCCACACCGACTACGCCTGAGGGGAGGAGGTCCTCAGCGCTCCAGAAGAAGACCTTGTGGCCAGCGTGCACACCCCATCATCTGGGGGGATGTGGAGGCTTTGGCGAGGCGGGCACAGAGAATTGCCCCTGATGTGCCTCCAGGCCCTGGTTCTCTGTTCTTGCTTGTGTGTGCTATAGTAACCACTGACTCCCAGGTGCAGGCGGTGGCAGCCGAGGGCTCGAGCCCAGCAGTCGAGCTGGTGTTTTCAGTTCATCTTTGGAGGATGAGGAGAATTGGGCCAGAGTTGCAATTCGCAGACTCCAGAAGGTAAACAGTGGCAGCTGCAGTGGGAGGATGAACGGAAGCCAGGCTTGCAATGCCGAGTGGCCACTGGAATGGCAGGGAGTGCCTGCTAAGACGCTGGTGGGTTCACTGACATTTTGGGATATAGGGGTGACTGCCATCATACTCTTCAGAGCAGAGAGGGAAATGCTGACTGCCATTGCCACGTGCTCCTCTTTGGGACAGTGTAAGACCTGCCAGGATGGCAGGGATGAGGGGGTGGCTGACACCTCATGTGCATGGACTGATTTCCTGGACTAGGACCTGAGTGAACACTGGCTCCTTTGTTGGATGGACTTACAGATTTTGGACAATGTGGAATACCCTGATGGGGGTGGGGAATGGCTTTGCTGGAGGCCCTTCCCCTGCCCCAGGAAGCTTTTCCCATGGCTAGAAAGAAGGCCAGGGACATTTTGTGCTTTTGGCAAAGTGCTCAGAGACTGTTGAAATGTACCTTTGTAATTGTAGAAATTGTATAATTTGTCATGTTGTTATAATTTGTGTAATGTGCCTTGCAACCATATGCAGTATGCAGCCCATGGCAAGCCATTTGTTTCGTGTTTGGATGCTGGGACCTTTGTGGGAAGGGGGCATGCATTGACCAACATCAATTTTTTACAATAAAAATGGAACTGTATTTAATGGCACCTACAAGGTCTCTGTAACACAATGGGAGGGAAATGACATCCTGACACCTAGGAGGAATCCTGTTTAAGACCCCCATTCTATTTTCTAACTAGTCAAACATTACAGAAGCTTGCCTCATTGTTTAATCCAGCTAATCTATTAGCATATAGTATAATAGGTATTGTAGTTGTTTTAGTTCTACTAGGGTTTTGTTGCATAATGTGTAGCATTCAGAAGCTATAGCAACAGCAAGCTGTCATTCATCAAGTCCAATTGGCCTTAATTAAAAGAGAAGGGGAAGATGTGGGTGGAGTGCAGAGCACATTCCTAGCAGCTGTGGCTGATGCAATGCTGTGAGAATACTCCAGCTCCCAAAACCCTCCTGGGCATACCCAGGAAGGAAGCTCACCCACTATAAGGTAGTGACTTAGCACCAACCACACAGCTTCCTGATCTTTTCAGCCATTGGATATGAAGGACACGCTGTAACATCCTATTGGCTGAACCCATGTATATAAGCTAGCTTACTTCCTGAATAAAGTGGATCTGCATCACTGAACCTGGTCCCCGGAGTCAGGTCTTTGCATCTCCATCGTCCTCACCCCTGGCAGGACTTGTCCACATAGTTCAGTTTTCCAAACAGCTCTTTTAAATACTCTAAAGTTTATTCTTAAAGGTTGACATAACTTTGAATGATCGTTTAACAGTAAGAATGATAATTAAAAGTTTTTAAAAGATAAACACCATTTTATTTTTTTATTTAAAAAAAAAATACGGCCCTGGCTGGTGGCTCAGTGGATGGAGCATTGGCCCAGTGTACAGACATCTCAGGTTCAATCCCTGGTCAGGTACCCATGAGAAGCAACCATTCGCTTCTCTGCCTCCTCCACGTCCCCCTACTCTCCTTCTTTTCCCACAGCTAGTGGCTCAATTGATTCGAGCATGGCCCTAGGCACTGATGATAGGTCTGTTGGTTCAAACTCATCAGCCTCAGGCACTAACAATAACTTGGTACTCAAGCATTGGCCCCAGACAGGGGTTGCCAGGGGTGGATCCTGGGTGGGGACATGGGGGAGTCTAACTATCTCCCTTCCTTTCACTTAAAAAAAAGTGTCAAATATTTTATGGAATTAGTAATATATATATATATATATATATTGCACGCATATATATAATATATATTGCATTTACAACAGAGTAATTGCAGCTTCTATCATTTTTGTTATTTGTTATTAAAAAGGTCTTAGCTAAAATGGCTGAAAACTGATGTATGTTATGGAGGCTGAATTCTGGACACTTGGGCACAGTTTACTTTTTCTTTATTGGTTGATGTTACTCTCACTGGTGTGGTTAATTCAGTTTAGAGGAAGGAAAAGTCAGTCTCAATATGTGCAAACTTGTTTTTCTTTAGTACATGTGGGTCTACCTTTGCCATTATTTGTCTTATGTAAATGGAATTTCATGAATTATAGCTCAGACAATAATTATTTATTATAGTATTCTGTACTTTACAAGAAATAGTCATTTGCCTTCCTAAATTTTAAGAGGCTATTTTTTTTAATTGAAACAATGCTTTTTTCTTACCCCTGTAAGTGCACAGTATCTTTGCAATGCCAACACAGGGAGATTTTAGCCAACACGAAAAACAAAATTACTCAAAACTCCTGACTGAGGTGATTTTGTATTTCTTAGTAGTTCTCCAAAGCAGCTGAACAGAAATATTAAGATACATATAAATCTGCTGTGGTTGATATGACTTGTGAGCTTTTTTTATTCACAATAAAACCTCATAGGAGTAGTAGAAAATCCCCGTGGAAAGCCATTAATACAGAGGCTAGCCGTTGGTGATACAGGTTCTGGTAAAAACACAAATGTATCATTCTATCTCCATGTAGTAAAAAGTATATTTGTACAATGTTTTATACTTTTATTTCATGATGTTAAAATAGGAAGTTAAAACTGGAGGAGAAATACCATTAAGGATATCATCAAAGCCCGAAATTAAGGGCAGAGTAATAAAATCTAAATTGTGTGCAATAAACAACTGCATCATTTATAGTACACCAAACGTTTGATTGCTAAATAGCAGATCTTAGCAGCAAGTAACTTCTGGCAAGGCTGTGGACCCCCAGCCTGGGTCTGATGGTTCTTCCTGAGCTTACCTCCATCACAGTCCTGTTTCTACACCATCTGACAACTCTTTACATCAGCCTCTCCTGTTAGACTGAGCTCCCCAAGTGCAGGCTCTCTGCTCTTTCCATCTTTTAAACCAAGCCCAGCATGATGCCTGGCACAGAGCAGGAGCCTACTAAATATTTAAAGCATGAAAACTTCAGTACTAAAGTTATTTTTTAAATAACTCCAAAGCTCTCAAAACTAAAGCAGAGCTATAAATTTCACCACCACTCCTTGAGAACAGAGATACCGTTAATAAACATGACTGGCTGTGTCCTTCCGTAAAAGTATAGGGTACAAATTTACAAAGCCAGCAGTTTGAATTCCTCTCTGTCAGTGATCTAGTATATAATCAAGAGTATCGCCTGACCAGGCGGTGGCGCAGTGGATAGAGCGTCGGACTGGGATGCCGAGGACCCAGGTTTGAGACCCCGAGGTTGCCAGCTTGAGTGCGGGCTCATCTGGTTTGATCAAAAGCTCACCAGCTTGGACCCAAGGTCACTGGTGAGCAAGGGGTTATTTGGTCTGCTGAAGGCCCGCGGTCAGGGCCCATATGAGACAGCAGTCAATGAACAACTGAAGTGTTGCAATGTGCAATGAAAAACTGATGATTGATGCTTCTCATCTCTCTGTCCCTGTCTATCCCTCTCTCTGTCTCTGTAAAAAAACAACAATAACAACAACAACAACAACAAAAAAGAAGTATCATTTGGGTTACATCAGTGCAGTTGGCTGATCAGAACAGTGACCCATCTCTGACAGTGGTGATAATAAAGGACCTGTTACAGGTAAAGGTAGACTATTTTCCTATGTAAACTACTTTTTTTTCTAAGTATAAATGATTTTTGTAAAATAACACATAAGAACATAAATAAAATATAAATCACCACAATCCTGCTATTAACATTTTGGTGTGTTTCCTGTCAATCTTTCCACATGATTGAAATGCAATACTATCAGTTTTGTATCTTGCTTACATTATTCTGAGACCACTTTCATGTTACTAAAGTTTTCTCAAAAATATACCTTTGGCCTTGGCCAAGTAGCACTGTTGGTTAAGAGTGTCATCTGGATATGTCAAGTTGGTGGGTTTGATTCCCAGTCAGGGCACATACACAAATCAACCAATAAATGCATAAATAAGTGGAACAACAAATTGATACTTCATTTTATCTCTTTCCCATCCTCTCTCATTCTCTCTAAAAATCAATCAATAAATAAAAAATTTTTTAAACATACCTTTTGGTCCTGGCTAGTTGCTCAGTGGTAGCACATTGGCCTGGCATGTGAAAGTCCCGAGTTCAATTCTTGGTCAGGGCACACAGGAGAGGTGCCCATCTGCTTCTCCCCCTTCCCCCACCATATCTCTCTCTTTCTCTCTCTCTGTCTCTCTCTCACTCTCTCTCTTCTCCTCCCACAGCCATGGCTCAAATGGTTTGAGCAAAGTTGGCCCTGGGCGCTGAAGATGGCTCAATGGCCTCACCTCAGGTGCTGAAATAGCTCAGTTGCCAAGCAGCAGCCTAGACGGACAGAGCATTGCTTGGTAGGGGGTTTGCCAGGTGGATCCCGTTTGGGATGCAAATGGGAGTCTGTCTCTGCCTCCCTGCCTCTCACTTAATAAAAAAGAAAAATTAGCCCTGGCCGGTTGGCTCAGCGGTAGAGCGTCGGCCTGGCATGCGGGGACCCGCGTTCGATTCCCGGCCAGGGCACATAGGAGAAGCGCCCATTTGCTTCTCCACCCCCCCCCTTCCTCTCTGTCTCTCTCTTCCCCTCCTGCAGCCAAGGCTCCATTGGAGCAAAGATGGCCCAGGCGCTGGGGATGGCTCCTTGGCCTCTGCCCCAGGCACTAGAGTGGCTCTGATCACGGCAGAGCGATGCCCCAGAGGGGCAGAGCGTCGCCCCTGGTGGGCATGCCGGGTAAATCCTGGTTGGGCGCATGCGGGAGTCTGTCTGACTGTCTCTCCCCGTTTCCAGCTTCAGAAAATTAAAAAAAAAAAAAAAAAATTAACAGTTGCATATTTTTGCCTTGTAGAATACCATAGTATAACACTTTTTTTTACTACAAATGCTTGATGAAATAATATTTTTACATAAATACTTTTCTATTTTTTGTATGGAAATATGGTATAATAAACTCACATGTATCCATCCTCCAGCTCCCATCCATTTCTCCTCCTCTGGCCCAGGTTATGTTGAAGCAAATTTCAGACACTGTGTAATGATATCATTTAACCTGATATTGATATAAATAGAGTAAAATATATACATTATTATTTTTTAAATCAAATATTCGGTCAGTTGTACGTAAATTGTTGACCACATTTCTGATTCTCTCCTTTGAATCTAAGAAATAGAATTCCAGGTAAATGAGATGGAATGTTTTCGGGCTCTTAATTTTGTCAGATTGCTTGCACAAAGGATCTGTCCAAGGTAGTATCAAATGTTGGAGAGGCTGTGGAGAAAAAGGAACCCTCATACACTGTTGGTGGGAATGTAAAGTAGTACAACCATTATGGAAGAAAGTATGGTGGTTCCTCAAAAAACTGAAAATAGAACTACCTTATGACCCAGCAATCCCTCTACTGGGTATATACCCCCAAAACTCAGAAACATTGATACGTAAAGACACATGCAGCCCCATGTTTATTGCAGCATTGTTCACAGTGGCCAGGTCATGGAAACAACCAAAAAGCCCGTCAATAGATGACTGGATAAAGAAGATGTGGCACATATACACTATGGAATACTACTCAGCCATAAGAAATGATGACATCGGATCATTTACAGCAAAATGGTGGGATCTTGATAATATTATACGAAGTGAAATAAGTAAATCAGAAAAAAACAGGAACTGCATTATTCCATACGTAGGTGGGACATAAAAGTGAGACTAAGAGACATTGATAAGAGTGTGGTGGTTATGGGGGGAGGGGAAACAGGGAGAGGGAAAGGGGGAGGGGGAGGGGCACAAAGAAAACCAGATAGAAGGTGACAGAGGACAATCTGACTTTGGGTGATGGGTATGCAACATAATTTAACGATAAGATAACCTGGACGTGTTATCTTTGAATATATGTATCCTGATTTATTGATGTCGCCCCATTAAAAAAATAAAATTATTTAAAAAAAGGATCTGTCCATTTATACTCCCACTAGCAACATGAAGGCCCCTCTTTCACTGCACCCTAAACCACACCTAGTTATTTATTTGAAAAGCACTGTAGCCTGACAAGGCGGTGGCGCAGTGGATAGAGTGTCGGACTGGGATGCCGAGGACCCAGGTTCAAGACCCCGAGGTCGCCAGCTTGAGTGCGGGCTCATCTGGTTTGAGCAAAGCTCACCAGCTTGGACCCAAGGTCGCTGGCTGAGCAAGGGGTTACTCGGTCTGCTGAAGGCCCACGGTCAAGGCACATATGAGAAAATAATCAATGAACAACTAAGGTGTCACAATGCGCAATGAAAAACTAATGATTGATGCTTCTCATCTCTCCGACCTGTCTATCTGTCCCTATCTATCCCTCTCTCTGACTCTTTCTCTGTCTCTGTAAAAAAAGAAAAGAAAAGAAAAGCATTGTAAAAGGTTTCTTTCAATGATTTTTAGGGTTTAAAAAATCTTTACCCAGAAGCCAATGGTGGGATCTTTGAAGTCAGTCAGAGCTGGGCTTCAATCCTCAGCCTGTATAACCATGTGACTGTGCTAGTCAGTCTCTGAACATCTGCTTCCTACTTCAGTAGATAAAAATACATACTTCATAGGATTTTGTGGTGATTAAGATATAATAATGTTTATGAAGTGCTTAGCACAAGTCTGGCATGCAAAAAGAGCTCAGTAAATGGTACATTTCTTTTAGACTGCAAGTTCCATAAGGTGATGCCTATCGTGGTTTTGTTTATTTGTTTGTTTTGCATTTGCATTTGCTTAGTGCCTGATACATAGCTGGCACTCAATATTGAATGAATGAGAAGATTTGATTTCAATAGTTAAAAATGATATATCATTTAAGTTTAATTCAATTACTAATAAAGTCTTAGGCTTATTAGCTGTTTGAATAGTTCTAGACTGTCATTTTTAAATTCATGTCCTTTGGCCATACAATAAGGTGAATTGTCAATTTTTACCAACTCTTATTAGCTGTTTGAATAATTCTAGACTGTCATTTTTTTTTTTTAATTCATGTCCTTTGGCCATACAATAAGGCAATTTGTCAATTTTTACCAACTCTTTAAATATGACCAAAAAGTTCACATGTAATAATTTACCTTAAAGGAGCAAAGTTAGCTATTTTACAAATATATGTGTATATATACTATATAGTACATATATTTTTCTTTATGTTATTTAATTTTTTTGGCAGGCGTTCTTAGAATTTTTTTAAAATAAAAAAATAAATGTAATTTTGGGAAACAACAAAATATAAAAGCACTTCCTTTGGGGAATCACTATGAAATAGGTTTTTGGTTGACAGACACCTTAAACATACTAAATAAATCCTAGAAATGCCTGCAGAAGCCCATTTTCAGTCTATCATTTGTTATAGATGTAATCTAAACCAATTGGAAGTCATTTACATTTTCAATATTCTCCAGTACTAACTCAGTGGGTGTTGGGCAGATAAAATATATTATGCTCACTTTGTTAAAGATGATGCTGCCCACATGGAAGCCGTTGCCCAGGTGATATTAATGTGTGTTGGAGGCGGGCTGTGGGCAGGCAGAATCCTTGTAGCCTGGGGCTTAGTTTTAGGACTAAGCCTTTCCTACCGTTTTTGATGTGGGGTGGTATGCCTCAGAAAGTGACTTTGTATTAGAGACTTCCCTATTTTGTATATTAGATTAAAGGTTTGGATTTCTACACTATAAAATAGGGGCAGAACGGGAGCTTGCTCTCTTGGTTCCTGGGATTATCATTAGAGGAGAGAGCAGAGAGGAGAGCAGAAGGAGGCCACGTGGAGGAGGCCAGGAGAAGCAGCCAAGATGGCGGAGTGTTGAGTGAGAGGCCAGTTAGTGTAGAGTTTGTGCAGGGAGAAGGAAGGAGATGGGGAACAGAGGTGAATAAAGTCTGGTAAGCTAGAAACCTTTGATTCTAGAAAACTCAGATAAGTCAGTAGCTTTGTGAGCACTGAATGAGTGGGTTTTGGAGCCCAGTGTGTTTTTTTACTTGCCTGCCAGGTGCAAGCTAGAATTAAAGATGATGGCCCATCAGTTCTTGGCTCAATTGTTTCTTTACCATCTGTTTGAATTCAATGAGAACCTGCATAGGTCAGGCGGCTGTGATGGTGGCTGTGGATACTGGCTTTATAGTAGGGCAATTTCTAGCAAAATGTTCTAAACCCCCGCATTGGAAACAAGATCCACTGGCAAAAGTACTTTCCTGGCCTCCCTTCTTTTGTTTGTTCTGCCATTTTTCATATTGTCCTGGAGGCCTCCCCTGAAGCACTGAGGCAATAGCCAGACCTTGCATGTATGAAAGCCCAATATCAGCACATATCCTGATGTAATCCCCTATATCTCAAGCCTGATCTAAAGTTTGTGGGAGCAGGGATCTCCAAGGATCTGAGACAAAGACATGGACACACCTGTGCTTTCTGGGAGCAACCTGATAAGAGTAAGAAGAAGCAGAGGGCGGCGGAGGTGCCAAGGTTAAGGATGCCGCAGCTGTGACACCCCATCCCTGGAGTTGTCCCCGGACTTGGAAGCAGCTAGTTCAATCCCCTTCTTCCTCTCACATGCACATTCCTCCTTTTCTAGCTTCCTCTGACACTCCCCAGGCAATGGTTCCTGCTCAAATAAAAAGAATTTGTACAAAAAGAAAAGGGTCCCTTTTGACCCTAATTGTCCCATAACACTGGGGAACAATTTTTTTTTCTTTTCTATTGCATAAGGTTTTAGAACTGTTTCTATATAATTCTGCATCACTGATTGCAAATCTGAAATTTGTTTTTTTGGTGCATGCTCTAGTTTTCATGCAATTTTAATTTCTTTTTGTTACAGTTAATGGCATGCATTGATTTTTAAACTGGAGTTAAAGGGCAATGACTCTTGGATTGAACATAACCACAAGGCAATTAATGTTTTACAAACATCACTTTTAAATAATTGTAGTTGTTTTTAAATGTAAAAAATTATCTTATAAAAACACCCTCTTATTTTGTTTTAAGATTGAATCGTGGCTTCTTTGAGTAGGTGTAAATGTAAGAATAGTCCCTTCTGTTATATATGTGGTTGTTACACACTTCAACGTCAAAGGCGCAATATTTCATCATTTGTGACACGGGTATATGTTGCTTATTTTCAAGTTCCCCTTGGCAATCAAGACAAGAATTGGGCTCCTCATATTGTGTGTCATAATTGTGAGAAAATGCTTCATGACTGGACAAAAAGAAAATGCAAAAGAATGCCTTTTGGTATTCTCATGGTTTGGTGTGAACCTAAGGACCACAGCAATGACTGTTATTTCTGTCTTATTCATACAAAGGGAATAGGCAAGAAAAAACAGCATATGATCACATATCCTAATATTCCTTCAGCAATATGACCTATCCCACACTCTGAGACACTCCCGGTTCCAGTTTTCAATGGTTTTATTTCTTCTAAAGACGAAGAAAGTGAACATGGTGATTAAGCGTATTTTGATAAGATGCATGAGGAAATGGTTGTAGAATCTGAAGGGTCTTCTTCTGATGCCAAGCAGTCATTAACCCCTCAGCAGTTTAGCCAACCCGAATTGAATGACTTAGTAAGAATGACATAAAAATTGTCCTCAACTTTCTGAAGTATGAGGAGCATAACTGGATCATTTGTGTGGATTTTTTTTTTTTTTTCTGAAGCTGGAAACAGGGAGAGACAGTCAGACAGACTCCCGCATGCGCCCGACCGGGATCCACCTGGCACGCCCACCAGGGGTGACGCTCTGCCCACCAGGGGGCGATGCTCTGCCCATCCTGGGTGTCGCCATGTTGCGACCAGAGCCACTCCAGCGCCTGGGGCAGAGGCCACAGAGCCATCCCCAGCGCCTGGGCCATCTCTGTTCCAATGGAGCCTTGGCTGCGGGAGGGGAAGAGAGAGACAGAGAGGGAAAGCGCGGCGGAGGGGTGGAGAAGCAAATGGGCGCTTCTCCTGTGTGCCCTGGCCGGGAATCGAACCCGGGTCCTCCGCACACTAGGCCGACGCTCTACCGCTGAGCCAACCGGCCAGGGCTGTGTGGATCTTAAAATGGTAAATTTCCTGCTAGGACAACAGAGAGATTTCATGAAGTATCCTTGTTTTCTGTGTTTTTGGGACAGCTGAGCTCAGGAGAAACACTAGACACAGAAAGAGTGGCCGAAACATGAAACTGGAAGTAGGGATGCAAAATATTGTGAATGAACCTGTAGTTAATTGAGACAGGATCATTTTTCCCCCACTTCACATCAAACTTGGCTTAATGAAGCAGTTTGTTCAGGCTTTGAATAGAGAAAGTGAATGCTTTCAACATATTATTTCTGCTTTTCCTGCCTTGTCTTTCAAGAAGATAAAAGCAGGTATATTCGATGGGCCTCAAATTTGAACCCTCGTACGTGATGAAGAATTTGCCAGGAAGATGAATAAGGAGGAGAAAGCAGCATGGCAGTCTTTTGTGGCAGTTACAAAGAACTTCCTTGGCAACAAAAAAGCAGAAAACTATGAATGTCTGGTTCAAAGGATGCTGTTGGCTTTCCGTAACATTGGATGTAACATGAGCCTTAAGATTCACTTCCTGAACAGTCACCTTGATAAGTTTCCTGAAAATCTTGGAGCTGTTAGTGATGAACAGACTACTGCTGGAGCATCAAACGAGATTGTTCTCAACAAGTACTCAAATGCAAGAGCTACAAACACAAGTTTTTGCCTGACTAGAATTTAAATAACTTTTGCGCAAATTTTATAATTAAAATAAGTGTTTTAATATGATCTATTTTGAAATTGTAGACAAATTCTGATGCAGTCATATCTTTTAGTGTATTAGTGTATTTACTGCATTATGTAAATTATTATATTTTCACAAAGATGATGCCTAAGAAGACATTCTACTTCATTATGTTAAACTAAATGTTGAAAATTTTACAATAAGATGAAAACGTAAAATCTTGAATTGCAAAAAAATTGTAGCTTACAGAGAAAAACTAATGTCAGGTTTGAGATTAGCACACTCGAATTAGATAAGAACAAGTATTTTTGTGGATGCAACAAAAATTCTGTTCCCTAGTGATACTCCTGACTATACTTTCCCTGAAAACTTTCTCTACTCACTGTGCACACTTGGGGTGTTCTGTCACCTGCCTTTAGTTTAGTTTTCTCTCCCTTAGGTCCCTGTTTTGGTGCCACCTGCCACAGACCAGAGTGGCTAGTAATTGTCCAGGTCCTGAGTGAGAACGGTGTGGAATGAAGAAATAAACTCAGGGAGGGAAAGGATGGGATCAGGAGGTCTCTGCACAGCTGATAGCTTGCAAGAACAAAGCAAAGCCATGGGTCTGTTTTATTATATAGTGCAGAGCCATATGCAAATAAGGAAGTCTCCAATACAAAGTCATATCTGAGGCATAAACAGGAATTCTCTTAAGGCCAGGAATCCCTTTAAGGTGCAAACAGGAATCACTCTACCATGCATAACTGAAATCAACCAACATCAGAACAAACAAAGGGTGAGAGGAAGAGCATGTAAATTGCCTCTAGCGACTTGATCAAACAATTGGAGATGGGATGAGTAGAAACACTCAGCTTCATGGCCAACATGGAGGTATTGGGAAGAGTGTAGCCTTTAGCTTAAGCCTTAAACTATGAGGGCTTTGCCAGCTTGCAGTCTCCCACAGATTCCATTCTTTTTTATGGTTCAGTAATATTCCCTTGTATATGTGTACCACATTTTCTTCATCCAGTCATCCATTATTGGGCACTTAGGTTACTTCCATATATCTTGGCTTTTGTAAATAGTGCTGCAATGGACATAGAGGTGCGTATTTCTTTCCAGATTAGTGTTTTGGATTTCTTTGGATAACTACCCAGAAGTAGAATTGCTGGGTCATAAAGTTGTACTATTTTTAATTTTTTAAGGAACTTTCATACTGCTTTCCATAATGGCTGCACCAATTTTCAATCCCACCAACAGCAAATGAGAATTCCATTCTCCCCACATCCTTGCCAATAGTTGTTTAATAAATGGTGTTAGAAAACTGGACATAGTTACCTGGCAGGGGAGATACCATGATCATGAAGGTGGTTTTCCCAGGGCGAGGCTTATCCATTGCACTCCGGATGTGCTGACCCTGCGATTTCCCCAAATGTGGGAAACTGGACTGCATAATTTGTGGTAGTGGGGGACTGCGTTCGCGCTCATTAAAAAATTAAAAAAAGAAAAGAAAAGAAAAGAAAACTGGACAGATATATGCAAAATATGAAACCTAGACCACCTTCTTACTCCATATATAAGAATAAACTCAAAATGAATTCAAGACTTAAATGTAAAATCTAAAACCATAAAACTCCTAGAAGAAAACATAGCCAGTAAACTCTCTGAAACTGCTCATAGTAATATTTTTTCTGATATGTCTCCTTGGGCAAAGAGAACAAAATAAAATATAAACAAATGGAACTACATCAAACTTAATCTTTCACAGCAAGAGAAACCATCAACATAACAAAAAAGACAACCTACTGAATGGGAGAAGATATTCACCAATGATGTATCTGATTAAGACGTCAATATCCAAAATTTATAAAGAATTCATACTACTTAACATCAAAAACAAACAACCAAACCAATTTAAAAATGGGCAAGGGACCTGACTTCCAAAGAGGACAGATGACCAATGTCACTAATCATAAAAAAAATGCAAATTAAAACCACAATGAGCTATCACCTCACACCTGTCAGAATATGGTGGACAGAAAACCAACATCTAGTGGGATGATAATGGTGATTTTATTGTTGCTCGTGGCTACCCTGGTCACATCAATCTGTCCTACCAAGCAGTGGCAATAAAGGGACCACCTGTTGTGACACCTGCCAGTGATGGGAAAAAGCTCAGCATACTTTTAATACATGGAAGTTTCTCTCAATAAGTTCCCTTGAAGATCTGGAAAAATAAAAAAAATTAACTTTGTAGAGCAGGAGGAAAGGACAGTCACTTCACTAAATGGTGCCGGGGCAAGTGCCTCTGTGGAGGGAAAAGAACAGAACAGAATTCCTGTCTCAGCCCACTCATAGACATCAATTCCCAACTGGCCTTGGCCTGTCGAGTTAAATAGGAAAGGCAAATCAGACAAGCTCCTGGAAGAGCATACAGAAGAATTTTTTATGATCAAACAGGGCACAGAACATTAATCATCATTGATAAGCTGGACTTCATTAAAATTAAGATTTCTGTTCAACATGATGCCATTTACAGAACAAAAAGGCAAGCCACAGACTGGAAAAGATTTGGCAACACATATTTACAAAAAAGGAATTTTATTATATATAAATACATATCAACCACATAAAGTAATATATGCAACTCCTAGAAATCTTTTTTTTTTTTTTTTGTATTTTTCTGAAGCTGGAAACAGGGAGAGACAGTCAGACAGACTCCCGCATGCGCCCAACCGGGATCCACCCGGCACGCCCACCAGGGGCGACGCTCTGCCCACCAGGGGGCGATGCTCTGCCCCTCCGGAGCAATACTCTGCAGCGACCAGAGCCACTCTAGCGCCTGGGGCAGAGGCCAAGGAGCCATCCCCAGTGCCCGGGCCATCTTTGCTCCAATGGAGCCTTGGCTGCAGGAGGGGAAGAGAGAGACAGAGAGGAAGGAGGGGGTGGGGGTGGAGAAGCAAATGGGCGCTTCTCCTATGTGCCCTGGCCGGTAATTGAACCCTGGTCCCCAGCACGCCAGGCCGACGCTCTACCGCTGAGCCAACCAGCCAGGGCCTAGAAATCTATTTTTAAAAGGCAGACAACCGGGCCTGACCTGTGGTGGCACAGTGGGATAAAGCGTCGACCTGGAACACTGAGGTTGCCGGTTTGAAACCTTGGGCTTCCCTGGTCAAGACACATATGGGAGTTGATGCTTCCTGCTCCTCCCCCTTCTCTCTCTCTCTCTCTCTCTCTCTCTCTCCCTTCTCTCTCTCTAAAAATTAAATTAAAAAAAATTTTTTTAAAAAAGGCAGACAACCCATTCAAAGTGAGCAAAAGTTGAACACATATATCACAAAAGAAGACTCAAGATTGCAAAAAACCCATTCTGAATGTTCCTCAACATCATTAATTTTTAGAGAAATGAAAATTAAAGCCCCAATATAAAAGAAAATCAAAGGCATAATGTTATAATATTTTATATCCACTAGTTTGACTGAAATTTAAAAGGCTGAGTGAGAGTACCAAATATTGCAAGAATAGGGAACACCTAGAAAATCCTAGAGCATCAAAGATAAAACAAATTTAGCCAATGGAGTTTACATTCTCATTAGGAGGATATGACATGAAAATGAAAAAATAGCTTCCATTTGCAAAAAGTAATAACCAGTTAAAAGATATAATGGGAGAGAAAAACTAACCACACTAGCAGCATACAAGACAAAATACTTAAGATCAAATTTGAAAGGTGTTCAAAACCCCTGTGAAGAACACATGAAAACATTTCTGAAACCCACAAATCATACTTGAACAAATGTAAAGACATCCTTTGTTCTTGAACAGGACATTCTCATAAGAGATATCAGTTCTTGCTAATTTATACATTTAATAAAATCCCAATAAAAATACCAAAAAGCTTTTTTGTTACTGGAGCTAGGAAACTAATACTAAAGTTCATTTGGAAAAGCAAACATTAAAAAACAGCTAGGGCCCTGGCCGGTTGGCTCAGCGGTAGAGCGTCGGCCTAGCGTGCGGAGGACCCGGGTTCGATTCCCGGCCAGGACACACAGGAGAAGCGCCCATTTGCTTCTCCACCCCTCCGCCGCGCTTTCCTCTCTGTCTCTCTCTTCCCCTCCCGCAGCCAAGGCTCCATTGGAGCAAAGATGGCCCGGGCGCTGGGGATGGCTCTGTGGCCTCTGCCCCAGGCGCTAGAGTGGCTCTGGTCGCAACATGGCGACGCCCAGGATGGGCAGAGCATCGCCCCTGGTGGGCAGAGCATCGCCCCTGGTGGGCGTGCCGGGTGGATCCCGGTCGGGCGCATGCGGGAGTCTGTCTGACTGTCTCTCCCTGTTTCCAGCTTCAGAAAAATGAGAAAAAAAACAAAAACAAAACAGCTAGGAAGGCCCTGGCCGGTTGGCTCAGTGGTAGAGTGTCGGCCTGGCGCGCAGGAGTCCAGGGTTTGATTCCCGGCCAGGGCACACAGGAGAAGCACCCATCTGCTTCTCCACACCTCCCCCTCTCCTTCCTCTCTGTCTCTCTCTTCCCCTCCTGCAGCCAAGGCTCCATTGGAGCAAAGTTTGCCGGGCACTGGGGGTGGCTCTGTGGCCTCTGCCTCAGGCACTAGAATGGCTCTGGTTGCAACAGAGCAATGCCCCAGATGGGCGGAGCATCGCCCCCTGGTGGGCATGCCGGTGGATCTTGGTCGGACACATGTGGGAGTCTGTCTGACTGCCTCCCCGTTTCCAACTTCAGAAAATACAAAAAAAAAAAAAAAACCCAGCTAGGAAAACACTGAAAATGAAACACTATGAGAGGTAATGGGCCTTATTGTACATTAAAACACTACACAGCCTCTAGATTCAAACCTGTGCTACTGGTCTTTTAAGAGACAGAGTGGCCAGACCAGGCGGTGGCGCAGTGGATAGAGTGTTGGACTGGGATGCAGAGGACCCAGGTTCAAGACCCCGAGGTTGCCAGCTTGAGCGCGGGCTCATCTGGTTTGAGCAAAAGCCCAGCAGCTTGAACCCAAGGTCGCTGGCTCCAGCAAGGGGTTACTCGGTCTGCTGAAGGCCTGCAGTCAAGGCACATATGAGAGAGCAATCAATGAACTAAGGTGTTGCAACACGCAATGAAAAAACTGATGACTGATGCTTCTCATCTCTCTCCGTTCCTGTCTGTCTGTCCCTGTCTGTCCCTCTCTCTGACTCACTCTCTGTCTCTGTAAAAAAAAGAAAAAGACAGTGGGAGTGAAAAGGATAGGGAAGGGAGTAAGATTTTGTTGGGCAGATAAAATATATTATGCTCACTTTGTTAAAGATGACACTGCCCACGTGGAGGCCGTTGCCCAGGTGATATTAATGTGTGTTGAGAATCCTTATAGCCTGGGGCTTGGTTTGGGGATTAAGCCTTTCCCACCCTTTTTGATGTGGGGTGGTACAATCCAATCATGCCTTAGAGAAGTGATTTTGTATTAGAGACTTCACAATTTTGTATATTGGATTAAAGGTTTGGATTTCTACACTATAAAATAGGGGCAGAATGGGAGCTTGCTCACTTGGTTCCTGAGATTAGCATGAGAGAGCAGAGAGAGCAGAGCAGAGAGCAGAAAGAGGCCATGTGGCCAGGAGAAGCAGCCAAGATGGCGGAGTATTGAGTGAGAAGCCAGTTTGTGCAGTTTGACGCTGGAGAAGGAAGGAGATGGGGAACTGAGGAGAATAAGGCTGGTGAGCTAGAAACCTTTGATTCTAGGAAACTCGGATAAATCAGTAGCTTTGTGAGCACTGAATGTGAGTGGGTTTTGGAGCCCAGCGTGTGTTTTTACTTGCCTGCCAGGTGCAAGCTAGAATTAAAGAAAATGGCCTATCAGTTTTGGGCTCCATTGTTTCTTTACCGACTGTCCGAATCTAATGCGAACCTGCATGAGTCCGGCTGCTGTGATGGTGGCCCTGGCCTTGGCTACTGGCTTTACAGATTTCCATACTCATTTTGAATGATTTAGATTTCTGGAAGCATGTTGTTCTTTCTGAATATAAAATTAAATCCTAGACTAGAGAGAAAAACATGCTGTGTAAGGAAATTATTGGGACAACTGAAAAAAAAGTGGAATATGGACTAAAGTATTAAATCAATGTTAAATGCTCTGAAGTTGATAACCGTACTGGTGTTATGTGAGAGAATATTCTATTCCTATGTTGTAAGGCACCAAAAAGCTGCAAATTGATATTGATATTCTAGGAAGAAAAGGTCAGGCTTTCCTGTCCTTTCCTTGGAAAATGGAGGAAAAGGAATGTAAAAGTCTCTTGACTTACAAGGACAACTAGGGTCATTTGGTTTTAAATTCTCTGAAAAGATTAAGCTTAACTGAGGAACTTCTCTTTCAATAGGAGACAGAATTTACATACCACCTTGCATTGATTGTAGTTTTTCCCTTTCCTGGAATCTTTTTTTTTTAATTTATTATTCATTTTAGAGAAGAGAGACAGAGAGAGAGAGAGAGAGAGAGAGAGAGAGAGAGAGAGAAAGAGAGAATGGGGGGAGGAGCAGGATGCATCAACTCCCACATGTGCCCTGACCAGGCAAGACCAGGGTTCTGAACCAGCGACCTCAGCATTCCAGGTCAACGCTTGATCCACTGCGCCACCACAGGTCAGGCCCTTTCCTGGAATCTTGAAGTAAAATACCTCTAGGCTAGTGAGGGAAAAGGAACCCTGAAAGATTTGTAAATGTCTTTGATTGTGTTACCTTGAGAGTCTTAATGTTTCTGTATATCAATGTTATAGTCTTGTTAATAATTGTACCATAATGTCATGCTCTCCCCCGCCCGCGTGTGATCAAGGATATATAAGCAGCCCCTGAACTATTCTTGGGGCTGCACGATTTGGGCCTGCAGATGCCCCATGTTGGCCATATGCAGCCGGCATATTAAAATTTCCTCCTTTAATAAAACTCTTCAAATTTATCTATGGGTATCTCTACATGGACTCTATGTAGTGAGGTACGGTGCCTTTCAGAATCTGGGGTGCAGTACTTTATAACATTTGGGGGCTCATCCGGGATCTGATGTTTTATGTGACGAGCTAGAGACACCCCAAATCAGATGGACTCTCCACTGAGCTGCCCAGCCCCACTTGAATCCTGAGGAGAGGCGCCACCTGAGATGTTCCAGGGCTCCCAGTTTTCCTGTGGAGTTCGGACAGTTCTCCGGTAGACACCCCCAGTTCCCAAATTCAACAATTTGGACAATTCATCAGAAAAATCAAGGAGGTATGTTGGGCAGATAAAATATATTACGCTCACTTTGTTAAAGATGGTGCTGCCCACAAGGAGGCTGTCGCCCAGGTGATATTAATGTGTGTTTGGGTGGGCTAAAGGCAGGCAGAATCCTTGTAGCCTGGGGCTTGGTTTTAGGATGTAAAGCCAGTATCCAGGGCCAACAACACAACAGCCTGACCCATGCAGGTTCACATTGGATTCGGACAGTCGGTAAAGAAACAACGGAGCCAAGAACTGATGGGCCATTGCCTTTAATCCTGGCTTGCACCTGGCGGGCAAGTAATACACACACTGGGCTCCAAAACCCACTCACATTCAGTGCTCACAAAGCTACTGACTTATCCGAGTTTCTTAGAATCAAATGTTTCTAGTTCACCAGACTTATTCACCTCTGTTACCCATCTCCTTCCTTCTCCCTGCACAAACTGGCTTCTCACTCAACACTCCGCCATCTTTGCTGCTTCCCCTGGCCTCCTCCATGTGGCCTTTCTCTGCTCTCCTCTCTGCTCTCTCATGCTAATCTCAGGAACCGAGAGAGCAAGCTCCTGTTCTGCCCCCATTTTATAGTGTAGAAATCCAAACCTTTAATCCAATATACAATATAGGAAAGTCTCTAATACAAAGTCACTTATCTGGGACATGATTGGATTGTACCACCCCACATCAAAAAGGGGTAGGAAAGGCTTAATCCCAAAACCAAGCCCCAGGCTACAAGGATTCTGCCTGCCTTTAGCCCACCCCAACACACATTAATATCACCTGGGCGATGGCCTCCTCATGGGCAGCACCATCTTTAACAAAGTGAGCATAATATATTTTATCTGCCCAACAGATTGGTACTGGTCAAATTTGTTTGGGACTAAAACGTAGGTAATTGGGAGGCTTTGCTGAGTTGAAACTCCAGAGATGTGAAACTCTAGTGTGTAGGTAGGGTCTTCAAAGCTGATTTGGCTTTCCTGCTGGGCCGTGTGCGGAGTTAGTTGTCCTGGGTATCGTGGGCCATGCGGATCTCGCGGGTCCGGCAGCTGTGTCGCAGGCCCATTTACCCGCCTTTTCGAGATGCAGCAGAGCCTATGAATTGAAGGTTGTCATGGATATTTTCCAAAAACTAATCACGGAGGATGACTAAAATCCTAGGAGAACAACTGGATGTAACAAGATACCAAAGCATGTTGTAGGTAGCTGGAGATGAATGAATGAATGTTCAAATTCTTAGCTGTGATATTTAACAATTTTTCATTGCCACAGGTATGGTATGTGACATTTTGGAAGGAAAAAAAAGACGTCAAGAAGACATGAATTGAAGCAAATAATGAAAATTAATACTTAACACTGATCACCCTGCAACAAATTACATAGAAAATACATGTTTGAATACTTGGCTGGGCAATAAAATCTGTTTTTAAGACAGAAAAAAAAAAAAAAAAAAAAAAAAAAGCTGATTTGCTGAGCTGAAACTTTGGAAATCTGTAGGTAAGGTAGATCTTTTGTTTTGCTGAGCTGAAACTCCGGAGATGTGGAAATCCAGTGGTGTAGGTAGAACAGATCATCTGCTTTGCTGATTTGACACTTCGGAGTTATGTAGGTAAAGCCAGCTTTCTGGCATTATTGAGTTGAAACTATACTGCTGTGGACTCTCCATTGATTAGAATTCTCTGGGATGCATTTAGTTGTGCTCTGGAAAGATGATTAATAGGAACTGAAGGGACCAGGTCCATCAGCTTCTATTGCGATTTTGTGTTTACACATTTAGTCGTACTCTGAAAAGAAAATTGGGAGGAGTTGAAGTGACCAGGTCCATAAGTTCTGTCTCGGGCTTTCAGAGACATCTGTTTGTGTTTGTACATTTATATATTTCTTGAGAAAGAAAGGGACTGAGTAGAGACCCTGAACTACCAGAGGCAGCTAGTTGTGTTATGTTCTCAAAGAAAAACCTGAGTAGGGACGCCTTTGTATTTTTCGAGATCTCATTCTTCTTTGTTCTCCTTACTTTTGTCTAAAATTCCTGGGTTTAAGTCTAAAGTCCTTGCAGGGACACGGCCTGCATACACCTGAGAGGCCACAAGGGGGAGCCTTTCCCTTGTCTATGAAAGCACGCTCGTGTGTGTGTGTGTGTGTGTGTGTGTGTGTGTGTGTGTGTGTATAAGTCCTTTGTTTAATGTCTAAAATGTGTCTGTTTGAGTCTTTTCTTTACTCTGAACTCTTGCTTTCACTTTTCTGTGTGGGACTAGAAGTTGGTAGAGTGGATTTGGGGGCTTTTGCTGAGTTGTGATTCTGGAAATGTGGAACCCCGGTGGAGTAGGTAGGGCTTTCAAAACTACTTTGCTGTTTGCCTGACCAGGCGGTGGCGCAGTGGATAGAGTGTCGGACTGGGATGCAGAGGACCCAGGTTCAAGACCCCGAGGTTGCCAGCTTGAGCATGAGCTCATCTGGTTTGAGCAAAGCTCATCAGCTTGGACCCAAGGTTGCTGGCTTGAGCAAGGGGTTACTCAGTCTGCTGTAGCCCCATGCTCAAGGCACATATGAGAAAGCAATCAATGAACAACTAAAGTGCTGTGGCGAAAAACTGATGATTGATGCTTCTCAATTCTCTGTGTTTCTGTCTGTCCCTATCTATCCCTCTCTCTGACTCTCGCTCTGTCTCTGTAAAATAAATAAAATAAATAAAATAAAAACAAAAAAAATAAATAAAGCATTCTAAAAACTACTTTGCTGTTTGTAACTAGTCTGTAGTCTTTCTGTTTTGGGACTGCCATGAAACAGATCAGACGTGGTCATATGTTCACGAGACTCTCCAGGACCGAGACATCAGTGGAGAGTTTCTAGGTCCTGCCTCGGATTCTAGGGGACATCTGCTCATGCTCTGGAGGGACATTAGTGAGAACTGAGTGGACCAGGTCCACCAGTTCTGCCTCGGACCTTCAGAGACATCGGGTTCTCTAGAGAAATAGAAGTGGGGACAATGTGTCTATCTCTATGGAGGTTAAGTCCATCCAGGATTAGTCAGTCTCACATCACACTGAATCAGTGCAGACTGAGCTAACCGGGATTGATTAATCTCGACTCGACTTCCAGAGATGTCTCTGTGTTTGTCGAGATCTCATTATTATTTCTGTCTAAAACTCCTGAGTGATTGGCGTGTGAGTGGGAATCTCTGGTGCCTAAGCTGAAGTTCCAGGAACGTAGCTAGGAGAACACCTGAGAAGCCCCTGAGAGTGGAACTGCTTCCTTTTTCTATTGAGCTGTGTGAGCAATCTGTTTTGTCTCTTTGTTTGTCAGAAAATATCTTTAGTATAATTTTAATTGGAATAAGTAAAGCACGCTCATTTAAATTTCTTAATTTATAATTTGTATATGTGAAGTCTTTGTTTAATGTGTAACTGTGTCTGTTTCCAAGACCTGAATTGAATTTTTGCATGCAAAATTGGAAATTTCTGGGCAAAAGCCCGAAAAATATAAAATCTCTTGGATCCAAGACCCCTAGCATCAGGACTCTGTCTGATTTCTCCCCTGAAGAAATTATTCTCTTCTGCTGGCTCCTACTTCTTGTCTTGTGTCCTCTATAGTCAAACACTCTTTATTCCGGGTGCTAGTTAATTATCTGTCTTATCTTTCTTGCTTGTTTTGTACTAATTCCTGCCTTCTCTCTGGACAGTTTGAAGTGTTTCCCCAGTGTCTGGAGTGAAGGGCTGACAAGTAAGCAGTTTAGGTGAGTGTTGGGAAGATAAAATATATTATGCTCACTTTGTTAAAGATGGCTCTGCCCACATGGAAGCCTGTCTCCAAGGTGATGATATTAGTTGCACTTATGTTTGGAATGGGTGTAATTATATTAATGTGTGTTGGGAGTGGGCTGTGGGCAGGCAGGATCCTTGTAGCCTGGGGCTTGGTTTTAGGACTAAGCCTTTCCCACCCTTTTTGATATGGGGTGGACTTTGTATTAGATATTTCCTTGTTTGTATATTGGATTAAAGGTTTTTAATATTTCTACACTATAAATTAGGGGCAGACTGGGAGATTGCTCTCTCGGTTCCTGAAATTAGCATTAGAGGAGAGAGCAGAGAAAGGAGAACAGATAAAGGCCATGTGGAGGAGGCCAGGAGAAGCAGCCAAGATGGTGGAGTGCTGGAGGAGAAGCCAGTTTGTGCAGAGAGAAGAAGATGGGGAACAGAGGTGAATAAGGCTAGTGAGCTAGAAACTTTGATTGTAGGAAACTCGGATAAGTCAGTAGCTTTGTGAGCGATGAATGAGTAGGTTTTGGAGCCCAGTGTGTGTTTTTACTTGCCAGCCGGGTGAAAACTAGGATTAAAGATGATGACCCACCAGTTCTTGGCTCCATTGTTTCATTACCATCTGTCTGAATCTAATGTGAACCTGCATGGGCCAGGCTGCTGTGATGGTAGCCGTGCCTACTGGCTTCATAGTGAGAAGAGCAGAAAGGAGGGTGTAAGGCCAGGAGCCATGGCTGTCACTATCAAAGCAGCCGCCTGGCCCATGCAGGTTCGCATTGGATTCGGACAGTCGGTAAAGAAACAATGGAGCCAAAAACTGGTGGGCCATAGTCTTTAATCCTAGCTTGCACCCGGCGGGCAAGTAAAAACACACACTGGGCTCCAAAACCCAATCACATTCAGTGCTCACAAAGCTACTGACTTATCCGAGTTTCCTAGAATCAAAGGTGTCTAGCTCACCAGACTTATTCACCTCTGTTCCCCATCTCCTTCCTTCTCCAGCGTCAAACTGCACAAACTGGCCTCTCACTCAATACTCCGCCATCTCCTGGCCTCCTCCACGTGGCCTTCCTCTGCTCTTCTACTCTGCTTTCTCCTCTAATGATAATCTCAGGAACCAAGAGTGCCGCAAACTCCCGTTTTGCCGCCACTTTATACTGTAGCTTCACAACCTCTAATCCAATATATAAAGTAGGGAGGTCTCTAATACAAAGACACTTCTGAGGCATGATTGGATTGTACCGCCCACATCAAAAAGGGTAGGAAAGGCTTAATCCCAAAACCAAGCCCCAGGCTACAAGGATTCTGCCTGCCTTTAGCCCACCCCAACACACATCAATATCACCTGGGCGACGGCCTCCTCGTGTTATCCCTAACAAAGTGAGCATAATACATTTTATCTTCCCAACAGAGGGCCAGGACGTGCTGTGGGTGAAACAGCAGGAAAGGACGCTAGAGTAAATTGGCAAGGACAACTAAGGGTGAAGTGACTAAAGGAAGGACAAAAGAGTAACTAGTTTCAGATATCTACCTACTGACCAAAAGAAGTTTTACCTATTTGGAAAATACAGTATTATATATTAAAACCATACTTTAGAAAAATCTTAAAAAAGAAAAAAGAACAAAATTAGGTAAAAGAATTTAGAAATTAACAAACCACGGGTGTGGACCTTGCTAGTTATCAGTTCTTTGAAATGAATTGTAGCTCCAGAATAAGTGATGGGATCATGAGTAACAGAATTATAGGGAATGGGATTATCAGAGACAGGCCCTACAGCTGTGTCTGGGGTGGCGTAGGCCCTCCATGGGTTGGGATTAATGGCTTATTGCCCTCCACTAATGTATAGGAAATTATAGAAGGAAAAATAAATGTAAAATATACAAAACTAGCACTAGGAGAAGGGTTCTGACTCTCTCTCTTGTGGGGCCAAAGTGGATGTAGGGTCACCTCTAAGTTTCCCCTATCCTTCCCCAGTTCTTCCGTGTGGCATGGTTGCTATCTGATGTGGGAGGCATGAGATTCAGGGGGAAGACCCACTGTTTTAACCATAATGGTAAATACTGTAAAAAGGAATTCAGAGAATTGCAGGAAAAATTGAAAACCTCATATAGGCTAAAGCAACTCACTATTGGGAAAGTAATTATGTAAAAATTTGTATTTTAATTAGCTGCTCAATGCAAGGCAGTTAGTTTGTAGGTGGCAGATTGATTCAAGTCCTGCTTGGGAAAAGCCCCATTATCTTGCCAAGGAACTTGGCTACAGGACAAATGACTAAAAAGAAAAAAAAAAGGTAAAAGCGACAGGCTCTTCTCTTCTCACAGCTCCCGGAGCCTGCTGCAAGAATCCCAGCCATCCTGCCTCTCATGTTGACGTGATAGTGTAAATTACTGAGGGTCAAAAGAAAGTTAATATCTCTTTGCCAGCTGGTGAATCCCTTGTGGTGGAAAAGTATTTTCCATGTTAAAATGTATGTGTTATTTCAAAGGCATTTTGTTAATTCTTTATTTGCTGTTTTATAACCCTGTAATGTTGGAATTTTAGTTTAAATATTAGGAATTATTAATAATGTCTTCTTATGTAATGTTTAGTTTATTATCATGTTGAAACAATATTGTTCAATGCTAAGTAATATAAGAAAAGGAGATGTATCCTAGAACTCCTACAAATCTATCTTTATCATGCTCTTTGTTAAAATGTCTTTTCAATGCTAATGTACTGAGTTATTCAGCAGCAAAGACACTCTGGAATTCTAAAGGAGGCACCAAAACCTGTTTTTCTTAATTTAATCCAGCTAATAACACTGCTTTTGTCTTTTTCCAAGAGTTTATATAGACAGAAAAGGGCTCTCAAGCCCCTCAGTGAGATCTTCTGAGCATGGCTTTTATGGTCTATAATGACCAAGATAGAAACAGAAAAAGCAAATAAGGTCCAAAAGAGATCAGGAAAATACAGGCTTTTGACATATACCCTTAAAAGGCTCCAGCACCCCCAAAGGGCTTCATAGAATTCCATCACGGCCTTATGTCAAGAGTGGAAAGAAAGGTCATTGAGCTCAGGCCTGCAAGGCTTCTCGGCCCCATTGGGGGACATGCCTTTGCTGTGGAAAAAGGGACATGAGAAGGTAAGCTGCCCCCTTGCTCCATGGAGGGAGGGTTCAGTCTCTTCCAGCCCTAATCCAGCTACCTGTGACCTGACCTTGCCCAGCTTGCTGGGACTTTCCATTTGTAAGGCCAGGAGCCGTCATCGTGACCATTCACATGCAGGTTCCCATTGGATTCGGGCAGACGATAAAGAAATGGCGGAGTCAGAGGATGGGGGGCCATCCTATTTATTGGTGTCTCACCAAGACAGGCAAACCACAAAAGAAGACAAGGGAAAAGCAGAAAACCAGCTCTTCCCATGAAGGGCAAGGGATCAGGGGAGCCCCTGCAATTGTGATAGCAGGAACTGTGTGTCTGAGCTCCTGGTCTGTCCCACTTTATAGTGTAGCAAACCAAAATCCCTTAATCCAATATACAAACAAGGAAGTCTCCGATACAAAGTCACTTATCCAAGGCATAATTGGATTTCTCATGATAGTGCACCACCCAGATCATACAATCAGTCAAGGGTGTGGGGAAAAGCTTAGTCCCAAAACCAAACCTCAGGCTACAACAACCTGGCCTGCTTATAGCCTGTCCCCCACACCCATTATAAGTCACAAGCGAGCAAACATATATATCATGTTTACAAACTTATTTGACCAACACCATTGAAGGCTAAAAGGTGCCAAAGGCCATTTTCCTCATCTCACCACACCGTTTATGAGCCTAAGGTATTACTTACAATTATCAGGTAAACTGATCTCATCTCTTGTAAACACGGAGGCCATTTACTATGCCTTGCCTAAATATTTAAGTTTTATTTATCCCTTGAAGATCTCTACTGGGGGTAATGACAGTCTGATTTTTGTTACTTTATTTAATGTATAGTGTCTCCTTTATTTCTCTTTTCTCAATGCCCCATGCCTATTTTAGGCTGGGACCTGATCCTAATTCTAGCTAGAAACATTGGTCATTAGGACTTGGATTCTAGCTGTGAAGTGTACAATGTGACCACAACTCCAATGCCCCAATGCGTTGTGGACTTTTCCTGAATGTGTGTAACTCCTGCTCTTTAGGACATTTCTTAGACTGAAATAGAAATTAGATTACATTTGCAAATAATATAAAGCAATGATAGTGTCAACATAAACCTAGTGAAATTACGTTAACATGTTAAGAACATTTGAGACTGTAAGAATTTTATTCTAAATCCTGTTTTATTAGTTAAAACTTTGTTTAATAATCTAATAGGCTTTAGTCACTTTATTGCATTAAGACACTTGTTATAATATTTGTTAACATTAGTTGTTTGAATTTTATTGTTTATTTTATATTTTTCCAGTTCGCCTCAAAATCGGAACATAGTAATTCAAATGAATAGATGCCACCCAAAGCCAGTGGGGTTTTGGGACCCTTATTGCCAAAGGTTTGTTCAAAGCCAATTAGAGAAAGATTTTGCCAATGGGAAAGAGACAATTAGAAAAGCCAAACTTAGAATCTCTTGCAGAGGGCATAATATCTGATTGTTCAGTTTGTGTCCAAATGAATGCTGAGAAAAGTAAGGAAATTGCTGTATGGAATTCTTTCCAGGTTTAGCTTGCCCATTCTAAGTATTGGACATGGAGTTGTGCCACAGTCTCAAAGCTAGTAGGAAAGGAACTCAATATTAATTAGAAGCTAATTTGAAGTTACGTTGTGCCTACAGACACCCCAAAAGTCCAGGCAAGTAAAATGCATGAATTAAATAGTAAAAAGAAATGTAGCCTGACCTGTGGTGGCGCAGTGGATAAAGCGTCGACCTGGAAATGCTGAGGTCGCCAGTTTGAAACCCTGGGCTTGCCTGGTCAAGGCACATATGGGAGTTGATGCTTCCAGCTCCTCCCCCCTTCTCTCTCTTCTCTCTCTCTGTCTCTCCTCTCTCTCTCTCTCTCTCTCCCTCTCCTCTCTAAAAAAAAAATGAATAAAAAAAATAGAATATATAAGAAATGTAGCCACCCCTTTCCTAAGTACTTGCAGGATTTACAGGTTACTCAGCAAACTGTTCAAAAGACTGTCCAAGAGGTGCTTCCAACATTACCAGGAGATCCAGTACATCACCCAAGGACTGACTCTCACACGATGGGTTCACACACCGTGATCCTGACCACTCACACTGCTGCTAAGGTAGAAGATTGGCGTGCCTTACTCCAACCACAAACTGGAAGCTGGTTGGTTTACCTACGATGAATGCATAAAAAAACTTACTAAGGCCTCCCTTTTAATTATTTTTATTTTTTATTCGTTTTTTAAGAGAAGAGAGAAAGA
Organism: Saccopteryx bilineata; assembly: GCF_036850765.1. Taxonomy (NCBI): domain Eukaryota; kingdom Metazoa; phylum Chordata; class Mammalia; order Chiroptera; family Emballonuridae; genus Saccopteryx; species Saccopteryx bilineata. The sequence goes on along the minus strand of NC_089490.1, from coordinate 325,971,606 downwards.
GAGAGAGAGAGAGAAAAGGGGGAGGAACAGGAAGCATCAACTCCCATATGTGCCTTGACCGGGCAAGCTCAGGGTTTGAACTGGTGACCTCAGCATTCCAGGTCGACACTTGATCCACTGCACCACCACAGGTCAGGCAAGGCCCCCCCCCTCCTTTTTTAAGGCCCCCTTTTTTAATCTGACTTTGGGGAAAGGGAAAACTAGGGTAAAAAGAAAACCAACTTAATTGTCACTAAAGATTAAAAGTTTTAAAATTAAGAGTTCTGACTAAAACTAAATTGTTAAAAGGCCAATTAGTTTTACAGGTATTGATCGACTTATGACCTATGCAACTTATGACCATTCGACTTTACGACCACAATCGCTAGCCATGACTGCTCCGCGTCTGGCAGTGCAAGCGTTGCCCAACTGGAGTACAACAGTACTGGCCAATAGAATGTTTCATACATGTTTATATATTTTGATACATTTTGCAATTGGGAAAATGTTTCCTATAGTATTTTTTACACCTTGTAAAGCCAGTAGCCAGGGCTACCATCACAGCTGCCCGGCTCATGCAGGTTCGCATTGGATTCAGACAGTCGGTAAAAAAACAATGGAGCCAAAAACTGATGGGCTGTCATCTTTAATTCTAGCTTGCACCTGGCAGGCAAGTAAAAACACACACTGGGCTCCAAAACCCACTCATATTCAGTGCTCACAAAGCTACTGACTTATTCGAGTTTTCTAGAATCAAAGGTTTCTAGCTCACCAGCCTTATTCACCTCTGTTCCCATCTCCTTCCTTCTCTCTGCACAAACTCTGCACTAACTGGCCTCTCACTCAACACTCCGCCATCTTGGCTGCCTCTCCTGGCTTCTTCCACGTGGCTTTTCTCTGCTCTCTGCTCTCTAATACTAATCTCAGGAACCAAGAGCGCAATCTCCTGTTCTGCCCCTATTTTATAGTGTAGAAATCAAAACCTTTAATCCAATATATAAAATAGGGAAGTCTCTAATACAAAGTCACTTCTTGTGTACTGCCCCATATCAAAAAGGGTGAGAAAGGCTTAATCCCAAAACCAAGCCACAGACTACAAGGATTCTGCCTGCCCACAGCCCGCCCCCAACACACATAAATATCACCTGGGCAACGGCCTCCACGTGAGCAGCACCATCTTTAACAAAGTGAGCATAATACATTTTATCCGCCCAACACACTTGTATTTTGTAATTTTGTATATTTTGCAAATATTAAACCAGTTGTACTGGTAATGCAGTACAACCTGACAAATGTGAAAATAAGAAACAAAATGGTGTAGAGATGATACAAATGGCATAAAATGAACAAAGAAAATTATGATAAAATATGACTTAAAGATTTTTATAACATCATTTCACAGTACTGTACTGTAAGGCCAGGAACCACAGCCAGGGCCACTATCACAGCAGCCTTCTGGCCCATGCAGGTTCGCACTGGATTCGGACAGTCGGTAAAGAAACCATGGAGCCAAAAACTGGTGGGCCATAGTCTTTAATCTAGCTTGCACCTGGCGGGCAAGTAAAAATACACACTGGGCTCCAAAACCCAGTCACATTCAGTGCTCACAAAGCTACTGATTTATCCGAGTTTCCTAGAATCAAAGGTTTCTAGCTCACCAGCCTTATTCACCTCTGTTCCCCATCTCCTTCCTTATCCCAGATACAAACTCTACACAAACTGGCATCTCACTCAGCACTCCGCCATCTTGGCTGCTTCTCCTGGCCTCCTCCACGTGGCCTTTCTCTGCTCTCCTCTGCTCTCTCATGCTAATCTCAGGAACCAAGAGCGCACAATCCCGTTTTGCCCCCACTTTATACTGTAGCTTCACAACCTCTAATCCAATATACAAAGTAGGGAAGTCTCCAACCCAAAGTCACCTTCTGAGGCATGATTGGATTGCACCACCCCACATCAAAAAGGGTAGGAAAGGCTTAATCCCAAAACCAAGCCCCAGGCTACAAGGATTCCGCCTACCTTTAGCCCACCCCAACACACATTAATATCACCTGGGCAACGGCTTCCTCGTGTTATCTTTAACAAAGTGAGCATAATACATTTTATCTGCCCAACATGTACATATAGCCTACTCAACTTACGACCAAATCATGTTACAACCAGTCTGTTGGAACCAATTGTGGTCTTAAGTCGAGCACTAGCTGTATATAAGTTGCAAAAGGTTTGTATAATTTATAGGAAATTAATTAGTTACACTTGTTTCTCTAGTGAACTATATTGCTATTAATGCTGTCTGTTAAATATTTGTTACATGTTATAAGTTAATATCCCTACACAACAGCCTCATGCATTTTAGTAAATTAAGTCAAAGATTTGACTTAGGACATAAAGCCAGTGGGGAATGTTGTAAGGTACCAAAAAACTGCAAATTAATATTGATATTCTAGGAAGGAAAGGTCAGGTTTTCCTGTCCTTTCCTTGGAAAATGGAAGAAAAGGAATGTAAAAGTCTCTTGACTTACAAGGACAACTAGGGTCATTTGGTTTTAAGTTCTCTGAAAGGATTAAACTTAACTGAGAAACTTCTCTTTCAATAGGAGGCAGAATTTACATACCACCTTGCATTGACTGTAGTTCCTCCCTTTCATGGAATCTTGAGAGTAAAATACCTCTAGGCTAGTGAGGGAAGAGGAACCCTGAAAGATTTGTAAATGTTTTTGATTGTGTTACCTTGAGAGTCTTAATGTTTTTGTATATCCCCTAGACAAATGTTATAATCTTGTTAATAATTGTGCCATAATGTCATGCTCCTCCCCCCCCCTGCGTGTGATCAAGGGTATATAAGCAGCCCCTGAACTATTTTTGGGGCTGCACGATTTGGGCCTGCAGATGCTCTGTGTCAGCCATATGTGGCTGGCATATTAAAATCTCCTCCTATAGCCTGACCGGGCGGTGGCACAGTGGATAGAACGTAGGACTGGGATGCAGAAGACCCAGGTTCGAGACCCCAAGGTCGCCAGTTTGAGCGAGGGCTCATCTGGTTTGAGCAAAATCTCACCAGCTTGAGCCCAAGGTCGCTGGCTCGAGCAAGGGGTTACTCGGTCTGTTGAAGGCCCACGGTCAAGGCACGTGTAAAGCCAGGAGCCACAGCCAGCATCAGAGCTGCCTGGCTCATGCAGGTTCGCATTGGATTCGGACAGTCGGCAAAGAAACAGCGGAGCCAAAAACTGGTGGGCCATAGTCTTTAATTCTAGCTTTGCACCCGGCGGGCAAGTAAAAATACACACTGGGCTCCAAAACCCAGTCACATTCAGTGCTCACAAAGCTACTGACTTATCCGAGTTTCCTAGAATCAAAGGTGTCTAGCTCACCAGATTTATTCACCTCTGTTCCCCATCTCCTTTCCTTATCCCAGATACAAACTCTACACAAACTGGCATCTCACTCAACACTCCGCCATCTTGGCTGCTTCTCCTGGCCTCCTCCACGTGGCCTTTCTCTGCTCTCCTCTGCTCTCTCTTCTAATCTCAGGAACCAAGAGAGCAAGTTCCCATTCTACCCCCATTTTATAGTGTAGAAATCCAAGCCCTTAATCCAATATACATACTAGGGAAGTCTCTTAATACAAAGTCTCTTCTCTGAGGCATGATAGGATTGTACCACCTCACACCAAAAAGGGTGGGACAGGCTTAATCCCAAAACCAAGCCTCAGGCTACAACAATTCTCAACTCACATTAATATCACCTGGGCAATAGCCTCTTTAACAAAGTGAGCATAATACATTTTATCTGCCCAACAGCACGTATGAGAAAGTAATCAATGAACAATTAAGGCGTTGCAATGCGCAACGAAAAACTAATGATTGATGCTTCTCATCTCTCTGTTCCTGTCTATCCCTCTCTCTGATTTCTCTCTCTGTCTCTGAAAAAAAATAAAAGAAAATCTCGCCTGACCTGTGGTGGCGCAGTGGATAAAAGCATGGACCTGGAAATGCTGAGGTCGCCGGTTCGAAACCCTGGGCTTGCCTGGTCAAGGCACATATGGGAGTTGATTCTTCCAGCTCCTCCCCCCCTTCTCTCTCTCTGTCTCTCCTCTCTCTCTCTCTCTCTGTCTCTCTCTCTCCTGTCTAAAAAGATGAATAAATAAATAAATTAATTAATTAAATTAAATAAAATCTTCTATAATAAAACTTTTCAAAATTTATCTGGACTGAGTGTCTCTACATGGACTCGATGAAGTGAGGTACAGTGCCTTTCAGAGTCTGGGGTGCAGTACTTTATAACATCTAGGGAATACATACTGAAGTATTAAGGGGTAAGAACATTAATTGCCTTTAACCTACTGTTGGGCAGATAAAATATGTATTATGCTCACTTTGTTAAAGTGGCGCTGCCCACATGGAGGCCGTTGCCCAGGTGATATTAATGTGTGTTGAGAATCCTTGTAGCCTGGGGCTTGGTTTTGGGATTAAGCCTTTCCCACCCTTTTTGATGTGGAGTGGTACAATCCAATCATGCCTCAGAGAAGTGACTTTGTATTAGAGACTTCCCTATTTTGTATATTGGATTAGAGATTGTGAAGCTACAATATAAAATGGGGGCAGAACGAGAGTTTGCGCTCTTGGTTCCTGAGATTATCATTAGAGGAGAAAGCAGAGCAGAGAGAGGCCACATGGAGGAGGCCAGGAGAAGCAGCCAAGATGGCGGAGTGTTGAGTGAGAGGCCAGTTTGTGCAGTTTGACACTGGAGAAGGAAGGAGATGGGGAACTGAGGTGAATGAGACTGGTGAGCTAGAAACCTTTGATTCTAGGAAACTCGGATAAGTCAGTAGCTTTGTGAGCACTGAATATGAGTGGGTTTTGGAGCCCAGTGTGTGTTTTTACTTGCCCGCCGGGTGCAAGCTAGGATTAAAGACTATGGCCCACCAGTTCTTGGCTCCGTTGTTTCTTTACCGACTGTCCGAATCCAATGCAAACCTGCATGGACTGGGCTGCTCTGATGGTGGCCCTGGCCCTGGCTTCTGGCTTTACACCTACTATCAAAGGATTTTAAAAAATTATATATGTATGTATATGAATATGTATGGAACATAGAATAATTTTTTGAAATGACAAAATGTTAAAAATTGGAATTCCATTCCCTATTCTTCTTGCAAAATTTCCATAAATTCATTATTTCAAAATTAAGGTTTAAAAAACAGGATCCTGTTTAAAAGCACTACCATAAAACTTGGAAATTCAAATTGGGATGAAAACCCACAGAGGGCTTTTAGATGTCCCTGATGGGAAATAGATGGGTGACTGATTTCCGTATTTATGGTAAGACATTTTAATGAATGTAAAACAGATGCCTTCATTTCATGAGTCCCGTTTCTAGACCATCGAACCAACAGAAATGGAGGTGGGCCTCTCATTCTATTAAGCAATGGCTTTTTACCTCTAGCAATTTGGTCAAAGTCCAAACACACCCCACACCCAGTTCAAATGCATTAATAGACAGACTGGAGTTTCATTTATCAGCTTATAGTGGAGAAAATACTTATTTTTAAATACCATAAACAAAACTCCTGAAACTAAACAGTGTGATAAGGGTACTTAATGCACTAGCTGGGCACCTGCCCATGAACATTCAGGACTGCACGGTGGCTGCAGGAGGCAGAGTGTGGCCTGGGCCAACCAGCCTAACATTCCCTGAATTTGTTTCATCTTTAGCACTGGGGATGCTAAAGATGAGAGCAGAAGTGCCTAAGAACATTTCACAGGACTAGGTCTTCCATTGAGTTAATGCTGCCTGCCAAAATAATCCTTATACTCACCTTAGGTATGGAAGATATTGGTGCACTCTCAAGAGGAATCCATTATGCCTCAGGTAAGTGACTTTGTATCAGAGGCTTCCTTATTTGTATATTGGTTTAAAGGTTTTGATTTCTACACTATAAAATGAGGCAGAGGAGCCCATGCTAAAGGAGAGCAGAGAAAGGCCACGTGGAGGAGAGGAGAAGCAGCTAAGATGGCGGAGTGCTGAAGGAGAAGCCAGTTTGTGCAGAGTTTCTGCAGAGAGGAGATGGGGAACAGAGGTGAATAAGGCTGGTGAGGTAGAAACCTTTGATTCTATGAAACTTGGATGAGTCAGTGGCTTTGGGAGCCCTGAATGGAAAGGGAAGAGTTTTCCCACTGTGTGTATTTCTTGCCCGCCAGATGCAAGCTAGGATTAAAGGTAATGGCCCACCAGTTCTTGGCTCCGTTGTTTCATTACCGTCTGTCCGAATCAAATGCGAACCTGCACGGGCCAGGCAGCTGTGTTGGTGGCCATGGCTACTGGCTTTACAGTCCCAAACCCCTAGATTGTACTATATCAATAAAGAATATCAAGAACATATCACATAGGTGCATTTACCTATGCGACAATGCTCAAAAAATTTTTGTCTTATTTACCATATTTTTAGGTAGTGACAAAATGACTAGTTCAAGGAAAGTTCACTTTTCCCAGCTGTGGAACCACTTTTCCTCAGCGCTAACTGCATCACATTTAGTACCTCTTTCATACTGTAGAACAGATTTTTAGAAAGGGAGAAAGCCTTACTTTTTTCTCAGGAACCTATCAGGACACCTCACTGGCCACCTCCCTCCCTATGACCCTCCCCCAGCACATGTCCCTCAGTGCAGGTGAGAAGAGCCGGCAGCTGCTACTGCCCTGTGCAGGGTCTGCACCGCCCAGAGAAGTCGCCCCAGAGATGCCGCCCGCACTGGCTTCCACTCCGTCATTTCAGCTGTTTCATTCAAACACTGGGGATGCTAAAGATGAGAGCAGAAGTGCCTAAGAACATTTCACAGGACTAGGCCTTCCATTGAGTTAATGCTGCCTGCCAAAATAATCCTTATACTCACCTTAGGTATGGAAGATATTTGTAAAGAAACTCATTTGAATGTTGCATCACAATTCTTGATTTAGGCCACTTCAGAGGTATAAAATAAAGGCAGCCACTATGCAAATATTCTTTTATAATTTGACACACTTTAGGTATGACTATTCTAATAAACATGAATATATTGCTCAGTGAAGTGTTTGTTTCTGCATGTGAAGAAATGCCACTGTTGTACTGCCAAGATCTGTTAAGTTTCATAGTCTTGAAATATAGCTGCCTCACGGGTGAAAAGAAGGAATACTCTAAGGCAGGGGTCCCCAAACTACGGCCCCTGCGGGCCACATGTGGCCCCCGAGGCCGTTTATCCGGCCCCCACCGCACTTCCCGAAGGGGCACCTCTTTCATTGGTGGTCAGTGAGAGGAGCATAGTTCCCATTGAAATACTGGTCAGTTGGTTGATTTAAATTTACTTGTTCTTTATTTTAAATATTGTATTTGTTCCCGTTTTGGTTTTTTTACTTTAAAATAAGATCTGTGCAGTGTGCATAGGGATTTGTTCATAGTTTTTTTTATAGTCTGGCCCTCCAATGGTCTGAGGGACAGTGAACTGGCCCCGTGTAAAAAGTTTGGGGACCCCTACTCTAAGGGAACCTGTTTTCTGTTGGCTGTTTTTAGAGTGAGATGAGAAGTCTCAAGTCATAGTTGCGTCACTTTAGTTCACTGATTATTTCTCATATGTGCTTGACTGGGGGGCTCCAGCTGAGCAAGTAACATCTTGCTCAAGCCAGTGGCCTTAGGCTTCAAGCCACAGATTTTGGGGCTCAAGCCAGTGACCTTGGGATTATATCAATGACCTCATGCTCAAACCAATGACCCAACGCTCAAGCTGGATGAGCCTGCACTCAAGCTGGTGACCTCACGGTTCCAAACATGGGACCTCAGCCTCCCAGGCTGACACTAACCATTGCACCACCACCTGTCAGGCTCTTCAGGGAACTTTTTTTTATAAATATTTATTAATTTTAATGGGGTGACATCAATAAATCAGGGTACATATATTCAAAGAAAACATGTCCAGGTTATCTTGTCATTCAACTATATTGCATACCCATCACCCAAAGTCAGATTGTCCTCAGTCACCCTCCATCTAGTTTTCTTTGTGCCCCTCCCCCCCTCCTCCCCCCTCATAACCACCACACTCTTGTCCATGTCTCCTAGCCTCGCTTTTATGTTCCACCAATGCATAGAATCATGCAGTTCTTGTTTTTTTCTGATTTACTTATTTCACTCCGCACAACGTTCTCAAGATCCCACCATTTTGTTGTAAATGATCTGATGTCATCATTTCCCATGGCTGAGTAGTATACCATAGTGTATATGTGCCACATCTTCTTTATCCAGTCTTTCTTCAGGGAACTTTTAAAGGTATTAAAATGGAGAATGGAATCACTGAGCTTAAATCTAGAAGTCAAATTTCTTTTTAAAAAATTTTTGTTTACTGATTTTAGAGAAAGAGGAAGGGAGGGAGTCATTGATTTGTTGTTCCACTTATTTATCCATTCATTGGTTGATTCTTGTATGTGCCTTGATGGGGATCAAACCTGCAACCTTAGCATATCAGGATGACATTCTAACCAACTGAACTACCTGACCAGGGCTGGTCAAATTCTTAAGTCTCCTGAATACAAAATATAAACAACATGAACTGCTTCACTAAAAATTTCTAGAATTGTTCATGCCTAATGTTAAGATAAAATACTATTAATAAGAATCTTGGGCCCTGACCAGTTGGCTCAGTGGTAGAGGGTCGGCCTGGTGTGCGGAAGTCCCGGGTTCGATTCCTGGCCAGGGCACACAGGAGAGGCGCCCATCTGCTTCTCCACCCCTCCCCCTCTCCTTCCTCTGTCTCTCTCTTCCCCTCCCACAGCCGAGGCTCCACTGGAGCAAAAGATGGCCTGGGTGCTGGGAATGGCTCCTTGGCCTCTGCCCCAGGTGCTAGAGTGGCTCTGGTCACGACAGAGCGACGCCATAGATGGGCAGAGCATCACCCCCTGGTGGGCATGCCGGGTGGATCCCGGTCGGGCGCATGCGGGAGTCTCTCTGCCTCCCTGTTTCCAGCTTCAGAAAAATACAAAAAAAAAAAAAAAAAAAGAATCTTGGCATTGATATTCCATAGAAGTTATATCTCAATACTTTAATATAACCAAAAGGTTGAATTGACCGCTCTTTCTAAAAACGTTCTTCAATAATTCTAGGAAAAATATAGTTTCTTTTCCTCCTGGAAACAGATAAGAGAAATAAAGAGAACCATGAAAAATGAACATAATGAAAATTACTACCTCTCAATGGGAACATAATCTTTTAAAATCTTACCTACAAATGATATAAAAAAATCAGTAATTCCAACCAATTGTTCTATTTTTTTATATTTTATTTTTTTTGTGGACAAGCAAAAGCTTTATTTAGAGCACATCCCAGGCGAGATTCACTGGTCCTCAAAACGGGCCAGGGAAGTCACCTATTTTTTTATACAAACTTATATCTAATTACTCAAAGTATAAGGTACATCTTAATCATTCAAAGCCCTGTGGCCAATATTATCACAAGCATTAGAAAGAGAACACATACACAGTAACAAACAGTGAGCTCAGGCCCTGTTTCACATAGAGATAGTGAGACAGACTACTGCATTCACCCTGACCGGGATCCACCCAGCAACCTGTCTGGGGCTGATGCTCGAGTCAATCAAGCTATTTTTAGCAACTGAGGCTGATGCTTGGACCAACTGAGCTATCCTCAGTGACCAAGCTCAGGAGGGTAAGAGAAGAGAAGAGGGGACGGGAGGGGTCGAGAAGCAGATGGTCACTTCTCTTGTGTGCCCTGACCAGGACTCGAACCCAGCATATCCATGCACCAGGCCGACGCTCTATCCAATGAGCAAGCTGGCCAGGACCAAAAAGGTTAAATTTTATAAGCTCTTTTATTCAGCTGTGGCTAAATGTAACTACATTAAAATACTGACATAGTCTTTGATTATGAAACAGATATGCATAATGGCATATTTATTTTAATCCTTATTCAAGATTAATATATTTAAGCAAAGCTCTCACTAGAACATACACAAATATATGTAAGGAAAATAATAGTCTAAACTTTATAGAGCATCCCCAGGTAATGTTAACAACTGGACTTAAAAACGATGAAAACCAAGGCTATTTCGTATGTCCTTGAGCTGGGAAATTTCTCAAGTAACAGAACCACATTCAGGAAATGACAGCCCAAAACAGAAATTTTTATACATTAGTTTCTCTGTTAAGCAAGTCTCTTTCAAATTCTTCAGCCAACAGCAACTTTTAAAATCGTCAACTGTATATCTGAGCTGGCAATGTTTTGATTTTTCCTGAATCTTAGAAACTTCAGAGTGCCATTAAATGTATCATCTTCTGTTTCTTCTCAAAGAACTAATGTTCATAAAAGGATCATCATCGTCGTCCTGAAATGACATACAAACGTTATTTTAGTGATAGTGCCACGCTTCACTGAGACAAGAAAGAGGTTGTTACAGGCAAAACAATACCGATAAGAATAATTTTTTCCTTTCACAGGAGGCACACTTATTTTTTGTTTCCTTTATAACTATGAGTAGTTTGTCAATTTACATTCTCTCCTACTTCTTTCCTTTCTAGCTATTTTACTGATGAAATAAGTAAGTCCAATTAAATTCTTAGCATTAAAAACAAAAATTTATACTGGTATATGTGCGAATATATGAGTTCAACATACATTTCTCTTAGCTACTGATCTTGACAAAAGCAAATCAGTGTAGGCAAGCCAGAAAGATAAGTACTCTTCGAATCATTTCTACTTGGTTTTTTAATAGGTTTTTTCATTTACATTTTATTATTAGAGTATTCTGGTGTTCTGAAAACTCAGCCAAAAAATATAATGAAGCCACATCACCGAACTCACTAATAGCTGTAATTCTTAGTTCTTATTACTCATGTCGTGCTAGAAATAAACAGCTACTCTTGAACTGATAAAAGAAAAAAACCTAGCAAAGCAATCTTTCAATTATGTTTTTTGGAAAAAGAAATAGACGGAGTATTTTACTTTCAAAGAGTTCCCATGCCGCTGGGCTGTAGATTATATGCATCTCAAGAATAGATAGGTCTATTTGCCCTGGCCGGGTAGCTTAGGTGGTTAGTGTAGTCCTAATATGCCAAGGTTGTAGGTTTGATCCCGGGCAAGGGCACATACAAGAATCAATCAATCAATGCATAAATAAGTGGAAGAATAAATCAGTGTTCCCTCGCTCTTTCTCTCTTTGAAAAAATCAATCAATAAGTGCAATTTTATAAAAAGAACAGATAGGAATATCAGGTTAATTAAGAATTTAAAGAGAATGAAAACTAACAACCTCAGATAAGGGAAGCTACATAATTGGATCTGAAACATTAAGTTGGTTCTTCTTATTCTATAACAAAACATTGAGAAGAAAACGCAAAAATTTTTCATATTTATTTATTTTTTAAATTTATTATTTTTTTTCTGAAGTTGGAAATGGGGAGGCAGTCAGACAGACTCCCACAAGCGCCCAACTGGGATCCACCTGGCATGCCCAGCAGGGGGCGTTGCTCTGTTGCAACCAGAGCCATTCTAGCGCCTAAGGCAGAGGCCATGAGGCCATCCTCAGCGCCCCGGCCAACTTTGCTCCAATGGAGCCTTGGCTGCTGGAGGGGAAGAGAAAGACAAAGAGGAAGGAGAGGGGGAGGGGTGGAGAAGCAGATGGGCGCTTCTCCTGTGTGCCCTGGCCGGGAATCGAACCCAGGACTCCTGCACGCCAGGCCGACGCTCTACCACTGAGCCAACTGGCCAGGGCGAAAAAGCAAATTTTTCACAAATATTTTATTCATGTTTCTTTTAAGACATTAATAAAAAGGAATAGTTATATGACATTAGGCTTTGTTCATGGTATTTACATATTCAAATATTAGCTAAGTTAGCTATCTCTAATAAAAAATGGATGCCTTGGTCCTGGCTGGTTGATCTGTGGATAGAGCATCGGCCTGGCATGCCGACGTCCCAGGTTCAATCCCCCAAGGTCAGGGCAAAAATGGGAATCAACCATTTGCTTCTCCTCCCCTCCCTCTCCCCACTTTTCTCTCTCTTCCCTTCCCGCAGTCAGTGGCTTAATTAGTCTGAGCATTGTCAGCCTCAGGTTCTAAGGATAGCTCAGCTGATTAGAGCATTGGCCCCAGATGAATCCCAGTTGGGGCACGTGTGGAGTCTGTCTATCTCTCCTCCTCTCACTTAAAAGAAAAAATTAGGTGCCTTAAGAAAAATAAAAATTCATCTGCGTTTATTGATTCATTTTCTGCTACTATGGAAGGTAGAACTTGTGTTGATAAATCAGAGATAAAATTCAAATTGAATTTAGCAAGAGTATTTGCTAGTAATTCTTCTTTGCAGTTAACATGAATTATATACATTTTAAAACTGTAATATATAACCACAGATCCTTATCAATGCTTGGAAATGAACAAACCAGTCAATACCTCTCCCTTCCCTCCTGGCAGCAACATATTAGTATTTAATTCGTAGACTGAGTTCAAGCTGCACTTTTTCTCTGCAGCCTGAATTTGGTGAGTATTCTCCTCAAACAGTTTCTAAACCACAGCTGGGATACAGGAAATGTGGCAGCAGCAGTCAAAGCTCGAAATAAAAGGGGTGAGTCACATGCTACAACAGGAATGAACCTGGAGGACATCATGCTCAAATAAGCCAGTCACCAAACCAAACCAAACAAAACACAGATACTGTATGATCCACTTACACAAGCTATCTAAGGTAGTCACATTCATAGAAACAGGAAGTAGAATGCTGGCTGGGGACAGGGTAAACGAGGTGTTGTTTATTGGGCAAAGACTTTCAGTCTTAGAAGATGAAAAGCTCTGGAGCTCTGTTGTAGACAATGTGAGTATAGTACTTACCACCAGTGAACTGTACTCTTACAAATGTTAGACGGTAAAGCTTCCACATTGTTTTTACCACAATTTAAAAAACTCAAACTTTTAATAAAAATAAATAAATGAAAAGGGTGATAGGCTCAAGAGAAACAACTTCAAACAACTCAACCAGAACCAGCTAAGGCCATGCACATGGCAGCCCTGGAGGAAAGGGAAAGGCCGGCATCCTTCAGGGGTGGGGCGTTAGTTCACCTCCGCTGAACAAACGAATGAAGGCAAGAGGCAAATCCTGAGTCCACCAGCCCATTTAAGTTAGAAGAGATTTCATAGTTTCCTGGTCCAGAGAACCAACTGAACTGGAGTTTCTTCCTTTACATCCGTAAGGCATTTCAGTCAGTATCCGAACACCTCTGTGACAAGGAAATCGCCATCGTGTACCATCTCATACAGGACATGTGTGCAGCACAGGGAGCATCTCACAACTACTCCATTAGAGTAACATGTTATAAAAGCTTTCAGGACATCATCACCATCATTTCTCTAAATATAAATGACAGAAGCCAGAAACACTGTTTTGATCCTACTATTAACTGCACAAGTTATATAAGATAATTTCTAGCAACTAGCTGAGCAGTCCCTATTGTAGACTCTATAAGCAGTTAACAATTAAAATTTAACATTACTTTCTTACCTCATCTGATTCAAAATCCACCCCTTTAGCTATCTGGCTCTGGGATGTGGGTTTGCTTGATGATGACGATGTGTTCAGCCACCTGAGGCAAAAACAAAGAAAAGGAACTCACCTGAGTTTTTTTTTTTTTTTTGTATTTTTCTGAAGCTGGAAACGGGGAGAGACAGTCAGACAGACTCCCGCATGTGCCTGACCGGGATCCACCCGGCACGCCCACCAGGGGGCGACGCTCTGCTGAGACCAGAGCCACTCTAGCGCCCGGGGCAGAGGCCAAGGAGCCATCCCCAGCGCCCGGGCCATCTTTGCTCCAATGGAGCCTTGGCTGCGGAAGGGGAAGAGAGAGACAGAGATGGAAGGAGGGGGGTGTGGAGAAGCAAATGGGCGCTTCTCCTATGTGCCCTGGCCGGGAATTGAACCCGGGTCCCCCGCACGCCAGGCCGACGCTCTACCGCTGAGCCAACCGGCCAGAGCTTCACCTGAGTTTTTCATTCTAGTAATAGCCATATACAAAAATAACTACAGGGGTCCTCGGGTTACAAGTCTCGACATATGACGTTTTGAGTTTATGATGCTGCCTCCCATAAAAACTAAAAAAAATGGAGACATGTTTCCATTTACTCCTTTTTTGTTATTTTTTCTGTTAATATAGTACAGTGTGTATATTTATGTCCTTTTCCTTTTTCTGTGACTTAGGCTAAGGTGTGTTTTGACTTACACCAAAATTTGAGCTATGTCACTGTTATAAGAGCGAAACTGTGTTGTAACCCAAGTGCCCCCTGTAATACATTTCCTTAAATCTACATTAGAGGCAGTAACAAGTTAGTGGTGTGAAAATAGACTCTGAGGCCAGGCTCTGAATTCCAGTCTTGCTGTTTACTAACTGTGTGTGTGGTGTTAGGCAAGTTACTGAGCCTTTCTGTGCCTCAATTTTCTCAACTATGAAATGAGGATAATTTTTCCAAGATTAAATGTGTTAATATACCTAAGCACTTAGATTAGGGCTTGACACATATTAAGCACTACACAGATGCTTATAATATTATTATTCTATTGTCTACTACCATCCCCCACTCCTGCAAATTGTGGCAACATTGAAATATTTTTTTCATTCAAATCTCAGTTGTTTCTATAAAAAAAATAAAAGTGTTTTATAAAGGGTCATCACTTTTTATTTTTTATTTTATTATTTTCCAAGTGAGAGAAGGGGAGATAGAGAGAGAGACTCCCACATGCACCCTGTCTAGGATCCATCAACAACCCCCATCTGGGGCCATGCCTGCAACCGAGCTATTTTTAGTGCCTGAGGAAGAGGCTCTACAGAGCCATCCTCAGCGCCTGGGCCAATGTGCTTGAACCAATCGAGGTATGGCTATGGGAGAGGAAGAGAGAGAGAGAGAGAGAGAGAGACAGAGAGAGAGAAAGGGGAGGGAGAAGAAGCAGATGGTTGCTTCTTGTGGGAAACCACAAGTGGCAAAAAGCCTTTGTAACTTTGAGGCTTAGCAAAAGGCTAAGTCCTCTCCCCCATATTGCCTATGAAGCTGAGTATGTGCACTCATCCCATCCCCCTACTTCACTTGCTTGCTTAAGCTGCTAGAAGAAATATCCATGCCCTTCCTCTCACCCTTTGTTTGCTCAGATATTGGTTGATTTCACTTATGCATGGTGGGGGCATTCCTGTTTATGCCTTAAATGGATTTCTGTTTATCCCTTACATGGATTCCTGTTTATGCCTTAGATGTGTGACTTTGTATCCAAGACTTCCTTATTTGCATATAGCTATATAATAAAGCAAACCAGGGGCTATTTCGCTGTTCTTGCCAACAGCTTGCAGAGGCCTCCTGAACTCATCCTATTTCTCTTTAAGCCTATTTTCTTCATTCCGCATCATTCTCCCTCAGGATCTGGAATTACTAGCCACGCTGGTTTGCGGCAGCTTCTCCTGTGTGCCCTGACTGGGAATTGAACCTAGGACATCCACATGCCAAGTGATGCTCTACCACTGAGCCAACCAGCCAAGGCCAGAATCCCCTTACTTTCAGTCCAACAATGGTAGAATTTAAAACAATTTTTCCAGGGAAAAGTAAGCCTTCCATTGCGCATCTGGCAGAAGAAAGTTTTACAGCTGCAAACTACTTCAGAAATATTAATTTCTGGCATTGCTCACCACTGTTCTTATCACTCTTGTTCTATTTCCCTAGCCTGCTATTTCTTTAATATACACCATACAGCTGTTGCTATGTGCCATGTCCTTAGTGAATAGGCTGACCAGGAAGGAGGGCCCTACAGGTAGTCCAGCTGAGAATATTTTACAAATATTAACTCATTGCTTATCTTTATTTTAAGGACACTGAGGCACAGAGAAGTGAAAAGACTTGCACCAGGCCTAAGCCAGGAAGTGACAGAGTTGAAATACTTTAGAAGTGAAATAATGACACAAACCATGCCATTCCTAACATTCAAAAACAGCCCAAATTTGTGTCATTCGGTTGCTGTCATCAGAAACAAAATCTGCCAAGGCTTATTTCAAATTTCTTGCCAAAATGTTAATTTCTAAATTGCTTCTCATCACTGAAGTGATCCTCGTTGCTTGCACAGGGCTCTGGGAGCTCAGTCTGTTATGTTCCAGGGCAACAGCAGAGACGACTGAGGGACGAGTGGCTGGTGATCTGAGGCGAGTTACTCAGCCTACCCGCCTCGCGGTCTCCAAAGGTAAAATGGGAGCAACAGTCAGAACCATGGCTACCTCCCGGGGTGGCTGTGAGCCCCGTACAGCTAAGCCACACGTGAAGGCTCAGAAGAGTGCCTGATTTGGGAGGTGATGAATAATTCAGGTTATTATTATCACCACCTCATGAGCAAATAAGGAGTCAATTGACATTTATTCTACAGAACAGTAGACAACCCAAAATGCCAAAAAAAATATGTCAAACATACTAAAATAGTATTTTCATGTGCTCGCTTCGGCAGCACATATACTAAAATAGTATTTTCATTATTTCCAGAAATAAAAAAATAAGGACCCATATAAGCTGAACCATATTCTTAACTATATGCACTATTGGAAACAAACCCAGAAAGCTAGACCTGTTTTTGTCTCTGTGTGTTTTAATTTACAAAGACAAGAACAACCAAATAAGTACTTAGGAACTTTCTTCCTTCGAAGGACTGAGATATCCTGATACTCTTCCAATAAATCTCCTTTTCCCTAAGCAAGTCTCAGTTTGGTTTCTACCAGCGGGAACCAAAGGGGTCCTGTTTAATACATGTAACTCAAACCTGAGAAATTCAAGTAAATCTTCTTAGGAATTCAATTACCTTCAACTATGGACCACATATACCCAAACTGCCCTGTACCCAAACCCATGTTGGTATTCTTCACTCCGAAAAAGGCTGGCGTTGGCTTTGGCAACTCGACCTTCTTCTGGGTTTTTCTCATGTCTTTCTTGTTGTCTCTTCTACTTTACCTCCACTCTAAAGGCTGGAACCCGAGGATCATCAGAACATAAACCCTCTTTTCTCTCTACCTTCTCTCTCGAGATGCTCAATCCATTCCAATGATTTCACGGATCAAATTAAAAGCTGTAGGAGAAGTAAATATAGGTCCCCTCCAAACCTCTCATCTGAGCTCTGGAACCATATATCCAATCACCTATCCTCTCTCTTCATGTAAATTTCACAAGCGTCTCAAACTTTCCACACCCAAGTAGAGCTTTTGATTATCTGCCAGTCATCCCCTACAAGCCTGTTTCTGCTTCCATGTCTTTCTCAGTGTATGGCACCATCTAAGTGCTCAACCAGGAAACCTGCAAATCAATCATGATTCCTCACCCTCCCTCACTCCAAATACTCAACCCATTCCCCGACGTCTGTCATGTCTACCTGGAAACATAGCCTGACACCATTTTCCCTGCTCTTCTCTGCTGCAAGCCCCATCATCCCTCTCACCTGAACTGCCCAGAGAGCCTCCTTCCATTCCAGGTCAGCCTGTCCACACTCCTATCCTCCTGTCCCACAGCCATCCCTTATAAACTTAAATCACACAGTGCCACCATCTCTCAAACTCTGTCCCTGGCTTCCCCCTGCATTTACGATACAGTCCAATTTCCTTACCCTGCTCACCTGTCCCTGCTTCATGACACTCTCCTGCCTCTTTTTTCTAGTCTCACCCCAACCACCTCCTTCCCACCAGGTTCCTGAATTCCAGTAAGCTTGTCCTTCCTCAAGAGACTGCAAATAGTTTTCCCTCCGCTTTGTGCAAGGCTCAGTCTCTCAGTAAAATTTCAGCTTAAACTTAATTGCCACGGCCTTCCCTGATCACCCTGTCAAAGTGGACGTCTGTGGCACTGGTAGAGCATTGGCCCGGCGTGTGGAAGTCCCGGGTTTGATTTCCAGCCAGCACACACAGGCAAAGCGCCCATCTGCTTCTCCATACTTCCCCCTTCTCCTTCCTCTATCTCTCTCTTCCCCTCCCGTAGCCAAGGCTCCATTGGAGCCAAGTTGGCCCAGGTGCTGAGGACGGCTCCAGGGCCTCAGCATCAGGTGCTAAAATCTAGGCTTTTTTTTTTTTTTTTTCATTTTTCTGAAGCTGGAAACAGGGAGAGACAGTCAGACAGACTCCCGCATGCGCCCGACCGGGATCCACCCAGCACGCCCACCAGGGGCGAAGCTCTGCCCACCAGGGGGCGATGCTCTGCCCATCCTGGGCGTCGCCATATTGCGACCAGAGCCACTCTAGTGCCTGAGGCAGAGGCCACAGAGCCATCCCCAGCGCCCGGGCCATCTTTGCTCCAATGGAGCCTTGGCTGCGGGAGGGGAAGAGAGAGACAGAGAGGAAAGCGCGGCGGAGGGGTGGAGAAGCAAATGGGCGCTTCTCCTGTGTGCCCTGGCCGGGAATCGAACCCGGGTCCTCCGCACACTAGGCCGATGCTCTACCGCTGAGCCAACCGGCCAGGGCAAAATCTAGGCTCTTGTTGCAACGGAGCAACGGCCCAGACGGGCAGAGCATTGCCCTTCTAGTGGGTATGCCAGGAGGATCCTGGTTGAGCGAATGTGGGAGTCTGTCTCTCTGCTTCTCACTTCAGAAAAAAAAAAAGGCAGATGTCTGTGGCCCGCCACCCTCCCTGATCACCCTGTCACAGTGGATGTTAATAGCAGTGACACTGCTCTTTGCTGCTGAGCTTTCATGACTTCCTTCAAGCATTCTTACACACTCTTCCACAGCTCATATGTCACCTACCCTCTTTGTAAAACCCTCAGTGACCTATCCTAGAAAGACACAGGTACTTCCCTTAGATTTCATTATACTTGACAAAAACATTTCTCTTGGTGGTTTATGAGGAGGGCCCATGATCAGCATACCACTCAAGTGCACATTCCTGGAAGGAAAGAGACACTTCTTTTGTATTTCTACCCCCAGCTCCTAGCATAAGATTTAAATGAGTAAAAAGTGGACATGGAATTTTACTTACCAGTTTTTCCAACAGAGACACTTAACTCACATAAACCACATATTCTCACTAGGGTCAATATTACATCCGTGGAATGAAAACTTGTTCCAGGGGTTGGACTAAGTGAATAATCTCAGATATTACAATGGTTTTTGGTCCTTTCAATCCTACCTGACAAAATTCCATTCTTTAGTACTGTATTTGATTTCAAAATTAAATCTAAGTAATTTTAATTAATTTAAATCAAATTTAATTTGTATCCTTAGGTAATGAAAAAAAGTTGAGATCATAAAAAACAAAACAAAACTGAGAAACACCGAGGTAGAGCTGTCCCCTCAACCGCACCCTTATTTCTGTAACTCCTGCTCACGTCATTGCTCTCGGCTGTCATTCTGCACCCCACTAATCCAAACAACTCCTGTCTTTAAAATCTCAGGTAAGGCCTGACCTGTGGTGGCGCAGTGGATAAAGTGTCGACCTGGAAATGCTGAGGTCGCCGGTTCGAAACCCTGGGCTTGCCTGGTCAAGGCACATATGGGAGTTGATGCTTCCAGCTCCTCCCCCCTATCTCTCTCTGTCTCTCTCTCTCTCCTCTCTAAAATGAATAAATAAAATAAATAAAAAAAAAAAAGAAAAATAAAATCTCAGGTAAATTTTACACCGGCTATAAAGCTTTTTCTTCTTTGAGGGTCCACACTTCTCCAATTTCTGAGAGCCTATATGCACTTTATACCTAGTTTGCATACTAAAATTCCCCACATACTACCAAGTTTCCCCAAAATAAGACAATGTCTTATATGATATGAATTTTTGCTCCTAAAGACACGCTAGGTCTTATTTTCAGGGGATGTCTTATTTTTCCATAAATAAGAATTCACATTTATTGTTAAACAAGAAAATCAACATTTATTAATATACTGTAGTCATGTCATCACAAACATCAGCATAACCAGCCAAACTCTGAATTTCATCAAGAATTTCCTGTGACTCCATTACCAGGTACAACAATCTACCATTTCCCCGAAAATAAGACAGTATCTTAATTTTTGCTCCTAAAGATGCGCTAGGTCTTATTTTCAGGGGAGACCTTATATTTCTAAGCTTGAGAAGAATTGCACTAGGTCTTATTTTCAGGGAAACAGGGTATGTGCTGACTTAATCTTCCCTAAATGGAGGGAAATGTGTTCATGTCTCTTTTCCACTATGATGTACACTGTCGCAAGGCAGTAAGCTTATTAAAACATTACGTTCCCCATCAGATCTAATATAATGCTCACACAGAAAATAAGTATTTTGATAATTATTTTTCTTAGGTAGAAATTTTCAATAGCTGAGCAGCATTCACCTGCAATGGTAACACACAGGAGAAAATATAATACTGAATCAGGTCAAGCCTTGCAGTAACAGGTGAAAACCAGAAAGGACAGAAAAAAGCTTGCAAGTTTCCGAAGGCAGAGAAAGCCGACAGGATCCTCTATTCACAGTTCAGCATAACACCCTATCTCACTCAGTATATAAAACTAGGATAATGAAGAGAAGTTGAAATCAGAGATTAACAAAATACAAAACTACTGTCTGTTAACTAGAGACAACACAGTATTCCATTAAGAAAATCATTGGGTAATAACGACAAAAGGAAACAAGTTACATAAATTTTCAATGAAAATGCTGGTACTAATGTTGCCTGGACCCTATGAAACAGTCCTTGGGTCTGTTTTTCACTTCCCTACATACTTTACTAGTGAAAATAAATCTGTTAAATAGCTGCGGCAAAGAACTATGTGTAAGTAAAATTCTGGATAATTATAAACATTTTCAGATGTTTCTTTTTCACAGCAAGTATCTACACCTACCTTTGATCTGTTTTTGAAGTGGTGGGAAAAGTGTCTTCTTCCATATCTGAGTCGTCCACCTCAATCACCTAAGGGGAAAAAAAACAAAACAGTAAATAGTTTTTGTGGAAATAGAACATTTAAATAAAAAATGAACTCAACCTCAAGTTTTTTTAATATACAAAAAAGTCACAATAAATGAGGCAGAAATCACGTAATCAGCTAATATTAAAACTAAAGCTCAGCCTGGCCTCCTTCCAATGTCACAAACAGTATTCTACACAACACGTGAGACTTCACTTCTGTCTTGGCCACCAGTGCAGCTCGGCACCTAAAGAACATGCAGTTAGCCTGGTGAGTGACTCACACATGGTCATGTGCAGACAGTACACTGTGATCTTCTTGGATTCTAATGAGGAGTTCAATTCTCAGTGTTTCATCTCAAACTTTAAATGAAGTGTAAGACTGGGTGGGAAGTAGCAGGTGTCTTTCTGTTACATTTATCCCTATTAAATACCATTTGTTGGTTTTAAGCCCCAGGAAATATTATTTGTGATACTTGATTTTAATATCCAAAATACTACCATTTTGTGTTATCTTGATACTTCATACACAATTTGCTGTCTTCATCTAAAGCCAAGGACAAAATACGGAAAAGAAAAAAAAAAAACCAGTTTGGCATGACTTGTTCCTTTTTTTTTTCAGAGACAGAGAGAGAGAAAGATAGGGACAGACAGACAGGAATGGAAAGATGAGAAGCATCAATCATTAGTTTTTTTTGTTGCGCGTTGCAACACCTTAGTTGTTCATTGATTGCTTTCTCATATGTGCCTTGACCACGGGCCTTCAGCAGACCGAGTAACCCCTTGCTCGAGCCAGCGACCTCGAGTCCAAGCTGGTAAGCTTTTTGCTCAAGCCAGATAAGCCCGCGCTCAAGCTGGTGACCTTGGGGTCTTGAACCTGGGTCTTCCACATCCCAGTCCAATGCTCTATCCACTGCACCACTGCCTGGTCAGGCTGACCTGTTCTTTTTGAACTCATGTTCTAGAAGGAAGATATCTTGCAAAAATGATGATAGTTCTGTTTTCAGATATGATTTGGAGCATTAGCAAAGCAACAGTTGATTAAAAATAATGAAATAAAGCTCAGGATAAATGTTAGCACTGGTACACCCACATTTAAGTGAATAATGAAAGAATAGGAAAAAGGAATGATCAAGTTAAGAGAGAGAAAAGAACAAGATCAGAAGATATTTTCTGCAAATGGTGGTCATCAATTGTGTCATGTACTTGAGAGATCACGAAGAATACAATTTGCGAAAAAGCTGCTGAGGCCGTATGATACAGAGCAATGACTCTCAACAGGGATGATTTTTACTCCCATTCCCATCCCAGGAACATTTGGAAATGTCTGGAGACATTTCTGATTGCCAAAACTCAGGGGTACCACTGGCATCTCGTGAGTAAAGGCTGAGATGCCACACATCCTGCAAAGCACAGGACAGCCCCTCAAAACAATAACTTCCTTGGTCCAAACTGTCAACAGTGCTGCTGCAGAAAATCCCTAAACAACAGGGAAGAGTACTGGCTTGGGAGTTGAGACACGTAGGATCTGAAAGTGAGGTAACAGGACAGTCAAGCCCATATTGGACTCTTCTTGGAATGCAAAAGAAGAGCAGAAGACCTATGTTTATCTAGAGCTGAACAAAGAGGTCCTTGGACTTCAACCTTCCAGTTTCTTCAGCCATTGAGACACAACTAGAGTTACGAGAACAGACGCAGCCAAAGGCGGGCAGGCATCGACAGAACCTCTGCGTGCACTGAACGCCCATCCTCTCCATTAGAATTCCGTGTATGGGCCCTTTTGGGTCAGCACAATTATCCTTAAAAATATTACTAGATATGTGCATTTATGGCTTTCTGATCATGTGATCCATTATTTAGGAAAAGAAACAAAAACTCCTAGAAGCCCTGTCTAGATAACTAGTAAAGTTCTCTCCAGCTTCAATGTTCCACACTTTTTTCTTCCTTTATTTACTTTGCTGATCAAATAGACAATTCATAATTCAGAATACATAAGTTATTAAAACACAACTATAAAACTTTTTTCTTACCTCTGAATATTTCTTAGCAGCAGCATTTCGTGAGGGCTGCTGTCTTGTAGATTTAAAGGCTATAATGAAAAAGATGAAATATCCATTATGTTGTTCTTAAAATAATTTAGAAAATTTGCATATTTCTTTAGCTGAAGATTTTCTAAGTTCTAGCTTCAAAAATCTTTGATGACTAATTATAAAACCACTTATAATTTTTAAAATCTGAAGGGAGATACAATTATATGCTCAAATAAATCAATGCTTAGCTGCCAGTTTCATCTGATTTCTTCGCTTATTCAAACACAGTAATAAACGGTGTTCATAAAGACACCTACACTAAAATTGTCTTCTAGATCAGTGGTAGTTAACCTGGTCCCTACGGCCCACTGGTGGGTGTTCCAGCTTTCATGGTGGGTGGTAGCAGAGCAACCAAAGTATAAATAAAAAGATAGATTTAACTATAGTAAGTTGTTTTATAAAGATTTATTCTGCCAAACAGTGAAAATCCGACATAAAGTACTTGGTAAGTAATTATTATTATATGCTTTAACTTGCTTTAACTCTGCTTTATAAATTTTATAAAGTAAAGTTACTTCCCTACTTTATAAATCACCATCACTGTGGAACCAGTGGGCGGTTAGAAAATTTTACTACTAACAGAGATACAAAAGTGGGTGGTAGGTATAAAAAGGTTGACTACCCTGTTCTAGATAAACACCTGCAGGATACAATCTGATCACCTGACAGACTGACGTCCAACTACAGTACATCAGAGTTGACCCTTCTGACGTCTTCCTTCTCCATTAGGGGTAACGCCTTCCCTGGGGCCATTAGGAGCTGACGTTCCAGTAAGAGCTTTCTTCTCCTCTACTTTGTTAATCACATTCACTACTTAAGAAATATCCAGATGGGAATTCTAGAAAACAGCGTATCTTTTATCCCATGATAAAATTTCCCTTTGAATCTTTGCTTTTTTAACCATATAAACATGGTTAGAAACATAAAACTTATCCATTTATTTTTTTCCAAGTCTAAAACTGTGATATTATTATTTTACAATAAGAAAGATATAGGGGTGGGATAAAGTAGGTTAATAATAATAATAAACTAATTTAAGTATATACATAATAAGATAAGAATAAACTGTTTTGCATACTCACAACTGTGAACCTACTTTTGCCTCACCCTGTATTTTTGGCTTTGTCCCTGTTTCTGGCATAAGCCCTAAAATCCTCCAAATTTCCTAAGTGATGAGAGCCCTATAAAGGTAGCTTTTGTTATATATATGTTGCCTTTAGGATTGCATCTGAAGTTGGAGGCTGGTTGCCAGGGAACCAACCAAGAACTTCAGTCCTATTCCCTGATTTCTGGGGAGGAGAAATGGGCTGGAAGTTGCATTTACCACCAATGACCAATGGTTTAGTGCAGTGGTTCTCAAATTTTTTGAAGTCAGGGCGCATTTAAAATCCTACAAATAATTGTAGGTGCACTATATGCAAATTTCTGAGAAATATGTTGTAATAATTAAGTCAAATATTAAAGAAAAAATATAAAGCATGCTTTTATGGTAATTAAACAAAATAAATACGACAAAACTAAATTTATTTTGTCATTAAAAAATTTTTATGTTATATTTTTTGTTATGCTTTTTAGAATTTGTAAAAAAGAGGGGTTAAAAAATAAAACAATAAAGTTGTCTTTTTATATATATAGATACATTCATAGTAAGATTTAATAAATTTGGCAGATCACAGCGTGAATGTGTTAAGTTTTTCCATTCTTGTGTTTATGAGAAACATGAGCCTGATGTGTCCTAGAGATTTCTTCAATGTTTGGGCATATATTTGAAAGGCAAACTCTCATTTCCTTGTCAATACACTGAAGAATTCTTCTCTTTTTACTCTTAATTGTGTCGAGGGTAGAAAATCCTAATTCACATAAATAGGATGTTGAAAATTGTACAAAGCTTTTTTAGATATTGCCACATATTCTTCTTTTATAGAAATCCAAAAGGCTTCAAGACACAATTCCTTATGTTTAATCATCAATCCAAACCCTGTACCATAAATATCATCTTAACTTTACACCAAAGGATAGAAGAAACTTGCCTCCAGTCTTTCTGGGGAACATAGAGGGCAGTGTAAACAATCCAGCACCATAGTTTAACAGCCTTTTGCAACCTAATCAGGCAAGTGAGGTGGGGAGTTGGGCAGACTGTCAGCTTACAGCCAATTCCCCACACCTCTGTCCCCCAAAAATCTAAACTCCAAAAACCCTGTTAGTTTTCTAGTACCCAACAGGCACATATTTCTCTGGAATACCATAGGGCACACCTGGAAATCTTCTAGGGCGCACCAGTGTGCCCTGGCGCACACTTTGAGAACCACTGGTTTAATCAGTCGTGCCTATATAATGAAGCCTCCATTAAAACCCAAAAGGAAGGGGGTTTGGAGGGCTTCCAGGTGGGGAACCAGATCGCTTCCGCGTGCCACTATGCCAATCTGCAAGCTCCCTTAGGCTCCTTCTCTATGTACCTCTTCATCTGGCTGCTGATAGGCATCCATACAGGTCATGTACTGAGCAAACTAGTTTCCTGAGTTCTGTTACCTTCCCTAGCAAATTCATCAAACCCAAGGAGGGCGTCATAGGAACCTCTGATTTATATAGCCAGTTGGTCAGAAGCACAGGTAACTAACTCCCTGGGTTCAGACTGGCATCTGAAGCAGAGGGGGCAGTCTTGTGGAGCCGAGCCCTGACCCTATGGGGTCTGACACGGTCTCTGGGTATATAGCATCACAATTTAGTTGAATGTAGAGCCCCAGCTGCTGTCTCCAGAGCACTGCGTGGAGGTGTGGAGAACCCACCCTTATCCCCAACACACATTTACACTGGAACTGGGAGCAGAGCATTAGAAACCTAGCGTAAACTTAAAACAGCCAGTGAAGAGGTTTATTTTCTCCTAAGCCCTACCAGCTTCCTAATATAAAAAAGGTCTCCCCAAGACAACCTCCAAACCCAAACCAAGCAGGGCAAGAGGAGAAAAGAAAGCTTGAAAAGTTAACTGCTCAAAGAATCGCACAAAGCCCAAAATTCTCCCAGTCAGAAAACTCCGGAATCTTTCTACCTAGCCTAAACCTATGGTTTGTTCATTTCCCTATTCCAGGTCCCATCCCCACGTTGCGATGTCTGCCCAAGAGGAGAGAAGAAGGGCAGTAGCAGAGCTTTTACCTGCGCGACCCCATTAGTGGCCTCACATTCTACTCAAAATGCTGGATAGGGCAACCGACTAAAATAAACAGTCATCATGACTCTTTCTGCTCCAGTTATTTACTAATTGACTCCTCAAACTCTCAGATCCTCAGAAACAAGAGCCCTCCTTTCATATTATTCCCAGTGAACAGCAGAAGATGAATAAATGTTTGTGAGATAATTAGTGCTATCAGAAATAAGCACTGAGTTTTGTTAGGAAGGCAATACAGCATAGTGGTGAGGCTCTCTGGTCTCAGAGTCAGGCTCATTTTGACTTACTTAGCTGGGTGACTATGGCCAAGTTCTTTGGCTTTGGCTTGAGTCTCAGTTTCTTCATCTGCAATACAGTGTTAATAATACTTCACGTAGCCTGACCTGTGGTGGTACAGTGGAAGTGTTGACCTCAAACGCTGAGGTCGGCAGTTCCAAACCCCAGGCTTGCCTGGGCAAGGCACATACGGGAGTGGATGCTTCCTGCTCCTCCCCTGCCCTTCTCTCTTTCTCTCCCTCCCTGCTAAATAAAGTAGATTAAACAAATAAAATTAAAAAAATATATACTTCATGCCAAAATTCACTGAAAGGTATTTCATGTCATTAAACTGCTTTGACAAGTGCCTGAAAGTAGCAGGTATTCAAAGAATGCAGCTAGTAATTATAGGAGTAAATGTATTAGCAGCAGTGGTAACCATGGTGGTAAATTATTTGCAAAGGCACAAGCTTCAGAAGTATCTTCTTTACTTGTTTTAGTCATCATCCTCTGCCAACAAACTTCAGTGGAAATTTCTGGGCTGTCAACTTTTATCTACAACCACTGCAAGCTTTAAACATAATATCGACTTTTCCCAATAAAATTCCAGTACAATAACAAATCTCTATACCCCGTGGAGCTTGTCAAAATAGAATATGACCTTTATCTCTTCATTTCTCTATTTCTAGTGGGACCTAGAAGTTAGAAAGTGGCGTTGGTCCCAAAGTTATGGTAATTATAATAATACCCCACAATAATTTTGTCAAACTTCAACACCAAATCTAATCTGATAAAAAATGTTTTGCACATATGTATTAAGAAATGAATTCATTCTTTTCAAAAACAGGCCCAGTGTTGCAGGTGGATCAGTTAAATTGCAAAACCATTAGGCCAAATCAATTATATAAAAGACAAATTTAGACTCATTTATAAAACATCCATTTTCATGTGTATTGTGAACATCGCCACTAATACCAACAGCAGCACTCATCTGATTCTAAGTTCTGTAATCAGCAATGCATATGCATAAGTTCACTAACACTCAGAACTACTCTGAAGAACTATTCTGCCAATTTTGTAGCTAAGGGATCTGAAGCTTATAGGATAATAGTTTACACTTACTGGGGCATAATATGAAGAGATGTTATGCCAGAAATTTCACATGCATTTTCTCATTAATCCTCAAAATAATGCAAAAAGCTCAATACAATCATCACCCCATCAAGAAGTCAGAATACAAACAGAGCCCTTTCTTTTTTTTTTCTTTTTTTTTAGGTGAGAGGAGGGGAGATCATGAGGTAGACTCTTTTCTGCATGTACCCTGACTGGGACCCACCCTGCAACCTCATCTTGGGCCAATGCTGGAACACTGACCTATTTTCAGCACCTGAGGCTGTCTTGCTCTGACAGAGCTATCCTCAGCGCCCGGGGCCATGCTTGAACCAATCAAGCTACTGGACAAGTGGGAAGAAAAAAGGGAGAGAACAGGGTGGGGGTAGGGCAGGAAGCAGAGGTTGCTTCTCCTGTGTGCTCTGATCAGGAATCAAACCTGGGACATCCACACACTGGGCCGCCTTTCTATCCACTGAGCCACCAGCAAGGTTCCCAAGGTGTTTATGAATTCAGAAGCATGCTCTTAACCTTTGTGCTACACAATCTATAAGTAATCTTTATTCAATCATTCTGAAGTATTTAACGAGCATCAACTATATGCCAGGAACTGTGGCTACAATGAACAAAATAATGTAACCCCTGTTCTCCCGGTGCTTATAGCGCAAGGGCACAAAGCTGGCAGGTGAAGAGCCAGGTGAGTATACCACGTCTGACTCTAGGCAGGCATCCCCAAACTACAGCCTGCGGGCCGCATGCGGCCCCCTGAGGCCATTTATCCAGCCCCTCGCCATACTTCTGGAAGGGGCACCTCTTTCATTGGTGGTCAGTGAGAGGAGCACTGTATGTGGCAGCCCTCCAACGGTCTGAAGGACAGTGAACTGGCCCCCTGTGTAAAAAGTTTGGGGACCCCTGCTCTAGAGCTTGGGTTCTTAACCACAGCAATTGGACGTCGTGCTCTGTCAGAACAAAGACCTAAGATTTTCCCCTGAAACATAATTCAGGAAATCTTAAGTTTCCTACTAAGTTGGTTTACTTACATAACCTCTTTTTTACAAATAAATATTATTACTTAAAAATAATGATTAGTTGGCTCTGGCCAGTTGGCTCAGTGGATAGAATATCTGGCGTGCAGATATCCGGGGTTCAATCCCTTGTCAGGGCATACATGAGAAGCAACCATCTGTTTCTCTCCCATCCCTCTCCCCCTTCTCTCCCTCTTCCCATCTCGCAGCCAGTGGCTCAACTGGTTCAAGTGTGGGCCCTAAGCACTGGAGATAGCTCAGCTGGTCCAAGTGTCAGCCTCAGGCACTAAGAATAGCTCGCTTGATTTGAGTATCAGACCCAGACAGGGGTTGCTGGGTGGATCCCGTTTTGGGCGCATGCAGGAAACTGTCTCATGATCTCCCCTCCTCTCATTTAAAAAAAAAAATATATATATATATATATATTTTTTATAAAATGATATAAAGATCATTTTATATATATATAAAATGATTAGTCATGGCAATCTGTGAATATATTAAAGCATTATAACTGGTATCTTATTTTCTCTACATAAGAAGCTTTATTCCATGCAATCAATGGGTAACAGTGAAGGAGTCATCAAAGAATGTCTTTGGAAGTCTCACTGGCATAGAGATTCTGAAAGGAGATGTTACAAAGTGAAACAAAGTGCCAAAAAAATCCCTATGAGAGAGAGTTCTACCTACAAAGAGCAGCCACAGATAAGTTTTACAAGAAGAAAATAAAGATAAAACTTCTGTACCCATTCACTGTAGGCTAGGTTATTCAGACAAACACATGCTGAAAACAACTTGAATTACTACATTAAACATTTTTTAAAAATCTTAATGGCAATGAAGAGCTCACCAGATAGTAAGGAATTATCAGGTCAAAAACTGAAGAAAAGCTAGAACTCAAAAAGGCTAGTAGAGCAGAGTCCTTTTCCTTGAGGACACCTGTTGGACTGGGCAAATGTTAACACTGGTTTTGACAGTTCTGTAGGGAGAGGGAGGGAGCCACCATACGTGGTTCAAGGCCCAAGGGTGGGAGCCTAATGCACTTCCTCCTGACCACAGGTACGAACACCAATGGCTAAGAAGAGAAGCAGATATAAACAGGATTTTACAAGTACATATCCCATGGCTAGTCCTCAAGTCACAATTTTAAATTTAAACTGGTCTAAGATAAGTGGTACCCCTAGAAGCCTGGAGAAACAAATAGGAATCTTCTCTGGAAGACGACACTTCATCCAAGATCTCAGAAATACTCCTATTAATAATTACTTTGGAACTATAGATAATAAAGTATGCAAGGAAACAAGTCACCACAAATGAGAAACAGACAATAGAAATAAGCCAAAGACACTGGGTTATTTGACACAGAATACCAAAAAGTATTCTTACTACGCAAACACACACAAATTAAAGATAGGCTTAAAAATATCTGCAGAGAAGTTAAAAAACTATTAAAAGTAATATAGCATATTTTAAAAGAACCAAATAGAATTTCTACCGCCCCTTCTCCCCCAAAATGAAAAACTGAATAGACAGTTTTAAGAATAGATGAGTAAATTGGGATTGATCAGAAATAATTGCTCAGAGAGTAGCACAGGAAAATAAAATAACATAAAGAGCGGTTAAGAGTCATGGGAGAATAGTGGAAAGGCTATTCATTTACAGTGGTACCTTGAACCATTGAAAAAACCACCACAGAAGCACATGATTTAAAAAAAGATAGCAACAGAAGAAAGATGTATGGAATACAACCAAATAAAAACACGATAGAAAAATGAAAGAGAAGGATCAAACAAGACACAAAACTAACAGAAAGCAATGTATAAAATGGCAATAGGGAATTCACAAGTGTCAATAATTACACTAAATGTAAACAGATTAAACTCACCAATAAAAAGGCACAGAGTAGCAGAATGGATTAAGAAAGAAAATCCAACTGTATGCTGCCTACAAGAAACTCATCTCAGCAACAAGGATAAGAAAATTCAAAGTGAAAGGCTGGAAAACAATACTCCAAGCAAATAACATCCAAAAAAAGCAGGCATAGCAATACTCATATCTGATAATGCTGACTACAAGACAGCAAAAGTACTCAGAGACAAAAATGATGGTCATTTCATAATGATTAAGGGGATGCTGAATCAAGAGGACATAACAATTCTTAATATATATGCACCAAACCAAGGAGCACCAAAATATATAAGACAGCTACTTATTGATCTTAAAACAAAAACTGACAAAGATAC
Organism: Saccopteryx bilineata; assembly: GCF_036850765.1. Taxonomy (NCBI): domain Eukaryota; kingdom Metazoa; phylum Chordata; class Mammalia; order Chiroptera; family Emballonuridae; genus Saccopteryx; species Saccopteryx bilineata. The sequence continues at coordinate 325,940,864 of NC_089490.1, read as the reverse complement.
AATCATACTTGGAGACCTCAATATACTGCTGAAGGCTCTAGATCGGTCATCCAAACAGAGAATCAACAAAGATATAGTGGCCTTAAACAAAACACTAGAGCACCTGGATATGAGAGACATCTACAGGACATTTCATCCCAAAGTGACTGAGTATACATTTTTCTCCAGTGTACATGGATCATTCTCAAGAATTGACCGTATGTTGGGCCACAAAAACAACATCAGCAAATTCAGAAAAATCGAAGTTGTACCAAGCATATTTTTTGATCATAAAGCCTTGAAACTAGAATTCAACTGCAAAAAAGAGGGAAAAAAAATCCTACAGTGGTACCTTGAGATACGAGCAGACCAACATACAAATTTTATTTTATTTTAATTTTTTAATTTTTTGTATTTTTCTGAAGCTGGAAACGGGGAGAGACAGTCAGACAGACTCCTGCATGCGCCCGACGGGGATCCACCCGGCATGCCCACCAGGGGTGATGCTCTGCCCCTCCGGGGCGTCGCTCTGTCATGACCAGAGCCACTCTAGCGCCTGGGGCAGAGGCCAAGGAGCCATCCCCAGCACCCGGGCCATCTTTGCTCCAATGGAGCCTTGGCTGCGGGAGGGGAAGAGAGAGACAGAGAGGAAGGGGGGGGGGGCAAATGGGCGCTTCTCCTATGTGCCCTGGCCGGGAATAGAACCCAGGTCCCCTGCACGCCAGGCCGACGCTCTACCGCTGAGCCAACCGGCCAGGGCCACAAATTTTATTTTTAAGATACGAGCTGTGACTTGGTCCCTATTTTTGTTCAAGATCCAAGGGAAATTTCGATACGAGTCGTGATTTGGGAAGCTGCTGCTAGTTTTTGTGGTTTCATTTTAAGTAAAGAAAGTGCAGTTTTAGTTTTTGTTTAAAGTAAAGAAAATGCAGTTTTAGTTTACATTTAGTGTTAAGAAAGTGCAGTTTTAGTTTACAGTGTCTGCATCCCTTCCTCCCTCCTTCCTCCTCCACCATTCACCTCTGTTAGCTGCACTCGTCCGTCTCCAAGGTAAGAATACAGTACTAAATAACACTTTTTTCTTTTATTTCATATATATTGTTATGCATTGGTAAAGTATACATGTGTGTTTCTTAATTAAAAACATGTCTTTTTCTCGGCCCTGGCTGGTTGGCTCAGCGGTAGAGCATCGGCCTAGCGTGCGGAGGACCCGGGTTCGATTCCCGGCCAGGGCACACAGGAGAAGTGCCCATTTGCTTCTCCACCCTTCCGCCGCGCTTTCCCTCTCTGTCTCTCTCTTCCCCTCCCGCAGCCAAGGCTCCATTGGAGCAAAGATGGCCCGGGCGCTGGGGATGGCTCTGTGGCCTCTGCCTCAGGCGCTAGAGTGGCTCTGGTCGCAACATGGCGACGCCCAGGATGGGCAGAGCATCGCCCCCTGGTGGGCAGAGCTTCGCCCCTGGTGGGCGTGCCGGGTGGATCCCGGTCGGGCGCATGCGGGAGTCTGTCTGACTGTCTCTCCCTGTTTCCAGCTTCAGAAAAATGGGAAAAAAAATTAAAAAAAAATAAAAAAAAAAATAAAAACATGTCTTTTTCATAATTTAGGATGGTTTGGGGATGTTTCACAGGGCTGGAATGGATTAAGACTATTTCAGTTATTTTAAACGGGAGAAATTTGTTTGATATACGAGTTGACTGACTGATGAGCTCGGTTACAGACGAATTAAACTTATATCTCAAAGTACCACTGTATTTCATTGAAGACTGAGAAAGGAGGAGAAAAAGAATGACACAGAGGTAATATTGAAGGGATAATAGTTAAGAATTTTCTAGAAATGATGAAAGTCACCAATTCACAGTTCATGAAACCCCATAAATCCTATATTGTATAAAAAAGAATCCCCTATCTAGATTCATCATACAGAAACTGCAGAACACCAAAGTCAGCCAAGGGAGGGGAAATAGACTTAAAAAAAAAACCCACACAAAAAAGCAACAAGCTTAACTAATTTCTTAACAATGGAAACCTGAGGAGTTACTTTGAGTGATTAATTCTACCCACTGGTATCAAGAAAAGCTTCACATAAAACAATTAAAACCATGTCCTAAAAAAAGGGAGTTTGGGCCAAGGTAAAGGTGGTAATTTATAACACCTATGACTGTGTGTTGCATGCTAAACAACTTTTGTGGATTATATTTTATTTGCTCCACTTCTCTAACTCCTTGAGAACCAGCAGCTAGGCCTCTAACCTTATCTTGCTCTGGAAACTAGTACAGTGGATAATTACTGGTTCTGGAGTGTAGACTGTGACATCAATTCAAGCTCTAGAATTCACTAGTTGTGAGACCTTGGGAAGTTACCTATCTTTTCAAAAACTCAGTTCTTTTTTCTATAACAGGGATAATTTCAGTACCAGCACCATAGAACTGTTGAGAGGTATGGAGTAACTTTCATAAATATTAGCTATACTTAGTACTTTTGGCAGTTTTATAAACTTAGGGCAAATTGCTTAGCTCAATTCCCCCACCTATAAGTGAGGGGTAGGCAAAGTTGTTTTTAAGTCTTCCAGGTCCATTTTATCAAATAGTAAACTTAAATATCTGAATTGTTCTAGATTTTCCCATCTATCCTCATTGGGCTAATGGTTATTAATCTGGAACCCATGGATGAACTTCATGGTGGAGTCCCTGAACCCTTTGAAATTGAGTGTTATTGCATATGAGAACTTATTTAATGAGAAGACATAGCATTCATCAGATTCTTAAAAATCCATAACTCAAAATAGATTTAAAATCACCACCTTTGGGACTATAGAAATCAAATCTATTTCATCTTTCACATGATAAAACTCAATTTATGTAGACATAAGAAAAAATGCTCAATGCCACTAATCATAAGAGTGCAAATTAAAACCACAATAAGATATTGCCTCCCACTTGTCAGAATGGCTATCATCAACAAATCAACAAGTGCTGGCCAGAATGCAGACTGGTGCAGCCACTGTGTAAAATAGTATAGAGTTTCCTCAAAAAATTTAAAATGCAACTGCCTTTTGACCCACTGATCCCACTTCTAGGAATATATCCAAAGAAACCCAAAACACTGATTCAAAAGAATACATATAGCCCTATGTTCATGGAAGTGGCAACAGCCAGGATCTGAAACAGCCCAAAAACCCATCAACAGGTGAGTGGATATAAAAGCTACGGTACATTTATACAAGGAAATACTACTCGGCCATAAAAAAGAAGAAAATCTTACCTTTTGGAACAGCATGGATGGACCTGGAGATTACTACTCTAAGTGAAATAAGCCAGTCAGAGAAAGACAAATACCTCATGACCTAATCTAATGAACAAAATAAACTGACGAACAAAACAGAAACAGAGGTATGGATGCAGGGAGCAGACCGACAGCTGTGAGGGAAGGGGGTTTGGGGGACTGGATAAAGGAAGGTGAAGGGACTAAGCAGAAACAGCATACATACATATATCTCAGACACAACAGCAGTGTGGCCATAGCCAGAGGGCAGGGGAGTGGGCTAGGTGGAGGTGGGCAAACGAGGATGGAAAGACACTTTGCTTGGGGTGATGGGTGCACGATGCAGTGTGCAGATGATGTTCTGTTGAGTGGCAAATTTGAAACCTGTATGATTCTGTGAAGCAATGTCACCCCAATAAATTTAAAAAAAAAATTTGAATTTTTCCCAGGTCAAATATTTCAAGTTCTTTCTACCCTTTTTAAATATGGTATGATTTCTCTCTGAATGATTATATGTAGCTGATATCCCTCTTGAAATACAGTTGTAAAGATGAGCACAGTGTTCTTGGCATGATGCATCCAATTCCATACAGAAGGAGAAGTTCCTTGCTATAGGAATGTACAACTTCAATTAATGCTTAAGATATCATTAGAAGTGGACAGTTAGGTCAACTTGCACAACTCTTACGGACCTAAGTTGTTTTTACTTGGGTTGTTGTTAATGTCACATCTCTCTCTGACCTCGTTTTTTGTGCATCTGACCTTTTGAATGTAAATGCATTTTATATTTACCTTTAATAAATTTCATTTTATGAGATTTAGTCCAACTCTTCAACCTGTCAAAAATTAACCCTACCTATAAAAGTAACCTCAAATAATAAAATAAATAAAATACATATATATGGATATACTCTAAATAGTATGTAGGAAAGAAATTATCACCACCTATTTTAACACATTTTCATAAATCTGAAACTTCAGCTGATCTCATAAACCATATTACTTTAAATATTTATTAAAAAAAACTTTTTTATGTGCCTTGACTGCAGGCCTTTGGCAGACTGAGCAACCCCTTGCTCGAGCCAGGGACGTTGGGCTCAAGCTGGTAAGCTTTTGCTCAAACCAGATGAGTCCTCGCTCAAGCTGGCGACCTCAGGGTCTCGAACCTGGGTCTTCTGCATCCCAGTCCAACGCTCTATCCACTGCGCCACCGCCTGGTCAGGTTATTAAATTTTTTGTGTGTGTGTGTGACAGAGACAGAGAGAGACAGAGAAGGACATAGGGACAGACAGGAAGGGAGAAAAATGAGAAGCATCAATTCTTTGTTGCTGTTACTTAGTCTCCATAGTTGTTCACTGATTGCTTTTTCTTATGTGCCTTGACCAGGGAGCTACAGCAGAGCGAGTGACCCCTTGCTCAAGCCAGCGATCATGGGGTCATGTCTATGATTCCATGCTCAAGCCAGCGACCCCATACTCAAGCATGAGCCCGCACTCAAGCCAGCGACCTTGGGGTTTCGAACCTGGGTCCTCTGAGTCCCAGTCCAACGCTCTATCCACTGCGCCACCACCTGGTCAGGCTTAAATTGTTATTTAAAATAGTTTATAAAAATAGGTCCTCCTTGTCTGAGGATAATTTTTAGGCCCCAACACAGACATTCAAAGAACCCTGACCATAATCTCCCCTGAACACAGCTCAGTGACTTCTCTATGCTGACAGCAGAGGCAGAGCAGCATGAGGAAGGAAAATAAGGAACACATTAAGAAACAATTCCTTCTTTCTTAACCAGTGTTCATATACTGACCCATTACCTTTTCTATGTCTTAGTGATCCTTCTATAAAAGGGAAATAATCAGATTTGTTTAAAAAAATAAGGAATTATAAAAATTAATTTTTAGAGCTCACCCTCTCCAAGAGTCCCAATCAATGGTAAGGATCTTTTGAATTAGCATAATGTATCCTGTGATTCTAACAACAGTTTGACTCCCCAGTGATGGCAACACACACCAATGAGATTGACTAATGTGTGTCCTTGGTCTTCCTGTGTTGGAATTTGCAAATAACTGCTAGATAATCATTCGCAGTCCATACTCACCATCTACAATAGACATGTTTCTAGATGTTGATAAAGTGGTCTTTGAACTTCTGCTTCGAGTAGAAGTCTCCAGACCAGTGCCTGCTGTTAGAATAATGAGCAGTCAATATAAAATCCCATCAACATCCAAAGGTTTTTACAAACAACACCAAAATGAAATCCAAATCAAGTTTTGTTCAAACATAGTTTAAATGTAAAAAGCCAAAGAGATATAAACATCTAGAGCCTGATCAATTTTCAGAGATATCTGGTTCATATTGTTCAATTAAAATTTATAAATCTCAGGAAAATGACATTTATCACTAGAAGATGAGGATTGCTCTCCCTGGATATATATTTTAAAGATCTTATTAATTTTAGAGAGAAAGAAAGGAGGTAGTAACTCATCATTGCTTTACTTAGTTGTTCATAGATTTCTTCTCATATGTGCCTTGATAAGGCAAGCCCGGGGTTTTGAACTGGTGACCGCAGCATCCCAGGTCAACCTTCTATCTACTGTGCCACCACAGGTCAGGTTCTCCCTGGATATATTTAATTAAAGTACTATCCATTTTACCAACTTAAAATGCCTATGAAAAAATATTTAATAAAAATAATTTTTAGCCCTGTCCGGTTGGCTCAGTGGACAGAGCATTGGCCCAGTGTGCAGATACCCTGCGTTCGGACCTCAGTCAGGGCACACATGAGAAGAGGCCATCTGCTTCTCTTTCCCTCCCTCTCCCCCATCTCTCTTCCTTTCTCACAGCCAGTGGCTTGGTTGGTCCTAGCATCAGTCCCAGGCGCTAAGAATAGCTCGGGTGATTCAAGCATCTGCCATAGACAGGGGTTTCTGGGTGGATCACAGTTGGGACACTTGCAGGAGTCTATCTCCCCTTCCCTCACTTAAAATCAGTAACAACCACAACAATAATAACAATTTTTAGATGTTCCTGAGGATGCATTCATATAATGCATCATGAGGTCACTGGATGACTATTATCTTTTTTTCCCCCCCTTAAGTAAGAAGTGGGAAAACAGAGAGACAGATTTCCACATGTGCCCTGACTGGGATCCACCTGGCAAGCCTGCTATGGGGCGATGCTCTGCCCATCTGGAGCCATTGCTCCACTGCTCAGCAACCAGCTATTTTAGCGCCTACGGCGAGGCCATGGAACCATCCTAAGCGCCTAGGGCCAACTTGCTCCAACCAAGCCATGGCTGCAGGAGAAGAGAAAGAGAGAGAGAGAGAGAGAGAGAGAGAAGGGAGAGGGGTGAAGAAGCAGGTGATCGCTTCTCCTGTGTGCCCTGACCGGGAATGGAACCTGGGACAACCACACGCCAGGCCTACACTCTATTGCTCAGCCAACCAGCTGGGTCTGGATGACTATTTTCTATTGTTGAGACTATTCAGTGACAATAGTGTCACATTAAAGACAACGATGTCAATTAATGTTAATAATTGCTTTAAGAAATCAAATTATATTTTGGAGTGGTCTTTCTTTTCGAACAAATTTTATGAAGCCACTTTCTAAGAATGTGGGCATCTGTGTCCTATGAGAGTAACAAAAATAACAATTTGTATGATCTGGAGTTTTCGTCCTGCTGTCAATGGTCATTAGTTAGCCATTTTCCATAACAGTGCATATTTGCCTCACTATTACTTTGTACACGTAAGACAAAATAAGACATTAAATGTACCCAAAGGTACACTGAAAACAGTGTTCTTTAAGATCAATTAAATCCCTATGTGCATATAGCCACTCAAACTTTAAATAAAATGTACATGTCAGAACTACATTAAAGACTTCAAACATTGTAAAAATAAAATTTTAAAAGACTGTGTTAACTCTTACAACAGGAATACAATTCTGTATTTCCCACTCAAAGGGCCATTCTAAATGTGTGCAAAAGACTGTACTGTACTCAGTGCTAACCTCTTCCTCTCTGAGACCTTCCTCTGGTCACTGCATTCTGCCCTCTTCCTCCTCTTTGGCCTCTTCCTCGGCCTCTGCCTTTGGTGGCTGCTGCCGAGATGCTATCATCAGAGTCACCGGCCACCTCTTCTGCCAAATCTACACTCATCGCGTCGTCAGCATTAAAGGTGGAGTCCTCTGTCTGAGATCTGAGGGCTCTGGCCCTGTTCATGGCCTGAGAGAATAATGAGAGGAAAGTACATGAGTCGATATGCAGCATCTGAAGTCATTAGTCTAGTCATTTAGATAAGCATTTATACTGAAAAACTATTATTCTACACTATTATTTTTCACTTACCATGGTGTAGAATGTAAAACGAGAGAACCTCCTTCAATCAGATTCAATACCTATGTATTGTCAGATCAATTTATAATACTACCTTAAAATGAGACCTTCTGAAAGGTTTACCAGGAAGGATAAAATTCCAAAGAATCAAAACTTTCAGAATTGGGAGGAACATAGGCTGTTGCCCCTAATTCAATGTCACCATTTGTAGGAAACTGTCACCATTTAAGCTATTCTGTACAGTGGACTCAATAAATAACAAGAAAAAAATTACAAACAATAACTGTTATTTCTGGGTGATGAAATTTTAGGATGCTTTTGTTTTCTTCTTCATTCTAAAGTATTTCAAATTTTCTACAATATTTTTTCTAAAAATAGTACTTTTGCCATCAGAAAAACATGAGCAATAATCTCATAAATATATGATAACAAAAGTTAAGTAAAAATAGCATTTGAAAGCCTGGAAAGAGAATAAAACCAAGACTGACCACCAACTGGTGGAGCAGTGGATAAAGCATGGACCTGGGACACTGAGGACCCAAGTTCAAAACCCCAAGGTCACTGGCTTGAGTGCAGGCTCACCAGATTGAACATGGGGCTTGAGTTGTGGAATCAGACACATGACTCCATAATTGCTGATTTGAAGCCCAAGGTCGCTGGCTTGAGCAAGGGGTCACCGGCTCGGCCCTGGTCAAGGCTCGTATAAGAAACAATCAATGAACAACTAAACTGCAGCAACTATGAGCTGATGCTTCTGATCTTTCTCCCTTCCTGTGTGTGTGTGTCTCTCTCTTGCTGAAAAAAAATCCAAGCCCTGGCTGGGTAGCTCAGTTGATTAGAGCACCATCCCAATATGCCAAGGCCGGGGTTTCAATCCCCGGTCAGGGCACACACAAGCATCAATCAATGGATACATAAATAAGTGGAACAACAAATCAATGTTTCTTTCTCTCTCTCCCTTCCTCTCTCTAAACTAAAAAAAAAAAATTTTAAAGACTAAAAACCAAGATACACCACAAATTTTAATTTGATAAGAAACTGTTTAGATAAGAAAAGTTTGAGACTTAACAAAATGTTCTGATTCACTGTGAAATGAATCCAGACTTTCTTATTAAAAATAGAATAAAAATAATGCTGTCCTGATCTTCTCCCTTAAACCAAACAAAATTTAACAAGGAGAACAAAATAAAGCAATATATTGCCACTAAAATTAGAAAGTAGCTTTAATCCAAAACACTAATATCGATGAAGAACTAATGGGTAGAGTGCCTATTTGACCTGGGTAAGGCAGAAGGTGGAGAAGAGAAGGCAGTGGAGAGCCCCCCAAAACTGATCTATATCTCAAGATGCCGTTACAACAGTCTTTCTTGCTGGGAATGATAAATTCTGAGTCTAAGAAGAGGTGGTTAGCACTTTTCCAAGCTCTCTGTGATGCCCTGAAATAAAGAGAGACAGCTAAACGAGGAGAAGAGGACAAAGCAGGCAGGACAGAAACAGGAGCAAGGTGGGTGGTGGGAGGGAGTAACCCAGCTTCATAATTATTAATATGATCTGAGCCTGACTAACAGCTAAATCACTACCTGAAGGGCTCAACATGGTGTCACAACACAAAAAGAGTAATGCTTCAGGGAATATAACAGAAAATAGTTTAAAACAGTAGAATAAGATTTCAATTCATTGTTCTTGTCCCAGATGAAGTAGTCAACCCTCAATCTTGGATTCTGTAACTGCAAATCACCTACTTGCCAAAATTTACTTATAATTCCTGAAACAACACTCCTGATACTTCCTGGGTGGATCTCATGGGGTGCATGCGGGAGTCTGGCTCTCTGCCTCCCTGCTTCTCACTTTGGAAAAATACAAAAAATAAACAAATTAATAAATAAATATGAACTCATACTTAAAGAACATACTTGAGCCCTGGATGAACAGCTCGGAGAGCACAGGCCTTGGTGGCTCTGGTTCCTGGTCAGGCACATACAGAAACAGATCAATGTTTTTGTCTCTTTCTCTCCCTTTCTCTCTCTGAAATCAATAAATAACTTAAAAAAGAAGCCTGACCAGGTGGTGGCGCAATGGATACAGCACTGGACTGTGACGCAGAGAACCCAGGTTCGAAACCCCAAGGTCTCCGGCTTGAGCACAGTCTCATCTGGCTTGAATGCAGGCTCACCAGCTTGAGCACAGGGTCGCTGGCTTGAGTGTGGGATCATAGACATGACCTCATGGTTGCTGGCTTGAGTCCAAGGTCCCTGGCTTGAGCAAGGGGTCATTTGCTCTGCTGTAGCCCCTACCCCCATTAAGGCACATACAAGAAAGCAATCATTGAGCAACTAAGGTGCAGCAACAAAGAACTAATGCTTCTCATCTCTCTCCCTTCCTGTCTGTCTGTCCCTATCTGTCCCTTTCTCTGACTCTCTGTCTGTCAAAAAATAAAAATAAAAATAAAAAATAAAAATACTTGAGAGTTTTTCTATATGAACAAGAGACCTTAAAGCATGTTTTTTTCCCTCTAAATTGGATGATTACAATGCTTTTGTTTGTCTAAATATTTTAAGCAGGGTACTGGATTAATATTCTGAGCTAAATGATTCCGCAAAGCTGTGAATTGCAGCTTGGGAAAATCTCAAATTGCATGAGTCAAGTTCTAAATAGTATTTTGAGAATGAAAACATTTATAACACCCCATAGCATGCTAAAATATTACCTAGGAAGCCCTAATTACCAGTCTTAAAATATAGCTGAAAAGCTAAACCCAAAAGTCCTTTCTTCTAAAAAATTCCCATATGAAATCTGTCATGTCCCCTCCTACCTTCCTTGAATAAAATGTTCACTTTTATTCTTTAAAAGATTAATTAAAACTGAGGTTAGTGGCTTCAAACACAAAGGATCCACTGTTAACAAGATGTTTCTGAAAGCTATTCAATTAAAGGGATAAATCAAGTTTCAGTCAACTAATCTAAGAACCAGAAATCCTTTCTTTGCAGCATTCATTCTTGCTACTTGGCAAACTCTCTTCTACTTCAAGGGCACTCTGTAAAATGAGTACAAATATAATGAGTGTGGTAGCTTCCAAAAATCACTTTGTTTTATTTATTTCTATTTTTTTTATTTTTTCTATTTCTTTTTTGTATTTTTCTGAAGTTGGAAACAAGGAGGCAGTCAGATAGACTCCCGCATGTGCCCGACCGGGATCCACCCAGCATGCCCACCAGGGGGCAATGCTCTGCCCATCTGGGGCATCGCTCTGTTGCAACCAGAGCCATTCTAGCGCCTGAGGCAGAGGCCACAGAGCCACCCCCCAGCGCCCGGGCAAACTTTGCTCCAATGGAGCCCTGGCTGCGGGAAGGGAAGAGAGAGACAGAGAGGAAGGAGAGGGGGAGGGGTGGAGAAGCAGATGGGTGCTTCTCCTGTGTGCCCTGGCTGGGAATTGAACCTGGGATTCCTGCATGCCAGGCCGATGCTCTACCACTGAGCCAACCGGCCAGGGCCAAAAATCACTTTGTAAACAGTACAGCAGTTTCATCTGTCCTTATTATAAACAGTGATTTTGCTATGCTGCATAACAGGTGTAGCAGTTTTAAATTTTTAGCCAATCATTGGCCATGCATTATATTACTGTTGTTATAAATTCTGTTAGGACATAGGATGGTGGAAAAGTCTAAGTTTGGAGTGGGGAGAAATAGGTACGTCTTCTAGCCCCACCATATGTCCTTCAGTTTGGTCTTCATCTTCTCACTCATAAAATGGAAACTGAAATAGTATAAATAACACACAGAGCAAAAACTCAGTATCACTTCTCCTTTCCCCTTGAAAACAGTAATGAAAAAAAGCCAAGTCAGTCATCGATTCTGCTTTTTCAAATATACTTATTTAAGAGACTTATTTTGATATTGGGAATGCTGAGTGTGCAAGTTAGCGGATGGCGGTAGCATTTCATTTTGTAAGCAATTACTGAAGGCTATTAATGAAAGGCACGGTGTGGGGAAAAGACTGCAGTCAGTACTGGTCCTACAGCTAGGAATGTTAGCTTACGTAGCAAAACTTACCCCATAGAAGACAGTTCAAGTAGTAAAGAGGAAAGCTACACCTTACTGTGGGAGACTGCAAGCTGACAAAGTCCTCGCAGTTAAGGCTTCAGCTAAACTCCATGTTGGCTGTGAAGCTGAGTGTTTCCACTCATCCCTTCCTTGCACCTCATTTGTTTAAGTTGCTAGAGGCAATTTACATGCCCTTCCTCTCATCCTTTGTTCATTCAACTACTGTTGATTTCAGTTATGCATGGTGGGGGATTCCTGTTTATGCCTCAGACATGTGACTTAGTATTGGAGACTTTCTTATTTGCGTATGGCTCTGCACTATACAATAAAGCAAACCTGGGGTTTTGCTTTTGCTCTCGCAAGCCATCAGCTTGGCAGGAGGCCTCCTGGTCCCATCCTTTTTTTCAGTGTTTATTTTCTAATCCTCCACCATTCCCACTCAAGACCTGCAAAATAGTGACATCTTATGCCATGGATAGTATAAGTAATACAAGGGAAAAGATATTTGTGAAACTTACAACTAGACATTTAAATTATACTAGCATATTCTTTTTAGAGAATGGTTATTAACTGAGTTACTACACTGTTCATATATCTACAAATTCTACTGAACTGAGACACAAATTTGGGGGTATGGGAGTGGGAGTTACAGAACACCAAATTTTATAATAAAACAAAGGGGGGAAAACAACAATAAAAATTTGTCCCTTTCCTACTCCTTAAAATGTGAGGTAAGCCCTGGCCGGTTGGCTCAGCGGTAGAGCGTCGGCCTAGCGTGCGGAGGACCCGGGTTCGATTCCCGGCCAGGGCACATAGGAGAAGCGCCCATTTGCTTCTCCACCCCTCCGCCGCGCCTTCCTCTCTGTCTCTCTCTTCCCCTCCCGCAGCCAAGGCTCCATTGGAGCAAAGATGGCCCGGGCACTGGGGATGGCTCTGTGGCCTCTGCCCCAGGCGCTAGAGTGGCTCTGGTCGCAACATGGCGACGCCCAGGATGGGCAGAGCATCGCCCCCTGGTGGGCAGAGCGTCGCCCCCTGGTGGGCGTGCCGGGTGGATCCCGGTCGGGCGCATGCGGGAGTCTGTCTGACTGTCTCTCCCTGTTTCTAGCTTCAGAAAAATGCAAAAAAAAAAAAAAAAAAAAAAAAAAAAAAGGTGAGGTAAGTGGCATTATTAAATCAATCTAAACTCCTAAACAGCAAGTGAAGTGAGTGAAGGAAATCAGATTTAGACTTGGAAGACATTTTAAAAAGGAAAAAAAAGGCTTAAGTGTGCCCTCCCGGCCTATGGAGATGGTACAGAATTATTTGAGAACTGATCTTTCCTATGTCAGATCTAAAACTGCTTGCCCGTAAAGGCTGTGGGATTACTAAATAGTCATCAGGGCATCAGCTACTAGAACGGGGCTTCCTGGAAGAGCTCAGAGAGGGAAGGTAATTTGAGAGTCCCATCTCTTTAAGCAGGGTTTTTTCCTTCCCCCTCTTAGTGTTTCCTTCCTACTGACATTTACCAAGGAGTATGCTTAAAATAAGGCAAATTGTATTATTTAAAAGGGGACGGGGCACTCCTATTAATTCCTTCTTTATTTTAGAGAAAACAGTGGGACTCGTCAAGTCCACTAGAGGCCGTGCCTGGTGCTTCCAGTGCACCACCTGTCGGCTACTATCCTGAAGTACCTAGGAAACCAAAACGGATGAGTAGGATCGTTGTACTAACTCTGTAAGGATGAAACTTCAGGTCCTAAGATTTAATATTTTCCTTCCATATATGTCTGTCTCACCTACTAAGCAGAATCCCTGGTGGACATGGACCATGCCTTTTTCATACCTATATTCCCAATACAACACAGAATGGCTACCCATCGGAGGTCCTGGACAAAATGTGAAATGAAAGCAATCAAGAAAAAATCCCAACAGTTAATAATTTATAAGATAATTTTACATACGGCATAGCAATCACAGAACACTAAGAAAACAGAAATGTATATTTCAACCATGAAGTCACCAAGTACCAGAGGACCCAAACTAAAGCAGTGGTTGCTAACCTCAAGCCTCTTTTCTTTTTTATAGGTCCCAAACCCAAATTTTTAATAATGTATGTGTTTAACAACCAGTTCACAAAATTCCAGGAAAGTTAACAACTGGCTCTTGGCAGCTGATATGGGCTGGCTCTCGCCCACCAGTGGTTTACCCCATTGGGACCTAACCTCAAGCTTCTTAACTCCAAAGAGACTCAGAAGACAATGAAGATGGTGATCAAGCTAATTTCAACATTTTAAAAGGTCAGTGGACACTGTACATTTTACCTATGAGAACATTCCTAACCAGGACACTAAGTTTCTCCCTTTCTGCCCAAAATAACATCAGTAGGGTGAGGTTTTATCTTTTACTGATAAGATGCTCTGGTAACAGGTATTATTTGTATTTTGACTAAGGGCTCTGGTTGTATATGCTCCTCCTCATCCCCAAACACACAAATACATTTCAGACAAGAGCAAAAGGAGAAAAGAGTTATCAACAAGCAGAATATTTGTAGGCTGACCTGGAATAATCAAAGGCGTCTGTCCTCGGCCACCCTGCTCAGGACTGTCCACCAAACCTAGGTCACATGGACTGATTACACTAAATAAACCTACCAGTTATTCTAATTGAACAAACTGACATGGAAGCATACGAAGTCACAGCAGAAAACTTACCTCTCGGACTTCATCATCCTCTTCATCAGTATTTTTTTGTCTGCTTTCTCTGAAACGACGTACCTGGGTTGCAACAGAGCAAAAAAAAAAAAAAGACAAACATGTTGCTTATTCCTATTATGTGAATTATAAAATAATGGGCTTACAAGTGATTATAAGATGCTTTCTGTTACAACACACAACTTGGGAAGTTATAGTTTTGTCTCACAAAAGATTAGAGAAATCATATTTTCCCAGTGACTTACTTAAAATTTCACAAATGTACTCTTTAAAAAAATTGTCCCTATCAAAATTGTATCACCTGCTGTCAAAATGTTCCATGTCACTGAAAAACAGTCTGTCATAATGCAGAAGAAAGCATCCTAATATCCTATGGGGGTTATACCTCAGCAAGATAGTTAAAACTTTGCTTTTAAGAGGTCTGAATTATTTATTACGTTGCTCAAGTCATTCTTGATCATATAACTGCAGACAGTCAGCAACCTCTCTGAAATAGTATCTGAAGATGCATTTTATTGATTGTCAACTACTGAATGTTTGTTTGCTGATCACGGTCCTGATACCATAAAGCAGGGGTCTCAAACTCGGCCCGCCGAACAATTTTGTGCGGCCTGCAGACTAATCCACAAAGTTCAAAATATTTTGGATAAAATTAAGTAAGCCTAGGGGCCTACTTGTATTTTTCATTTCTCTAGCATCCTAGCTAGATATTAGCTTAGTTAACAGCAGTTGTGATGCGAACTACAGTTTCTGGTCGTTTGTGACACTGAGTAAACTGCATGTACGATTGTGTTTGTTGTACTGATTTTTTTTTTGTTTTCAACTGCAGTGAGAAAAGTGTTGCGTAACAGTTGCCTTTTGTAGACCTAGTGCGGCCCGCTGAACGGCTGTGATCTTGCCCTGCGGCCCACATGCTGAGTTGAGTTTGAGACCCCTGCCATAAAGGATACTAGAGATTCCTTTCATATTGGTTCAAAAGAGTCTCATAACATGGTTATGTTATTAGAGAGAAGCTCTATTCATGTAGTAATTTATTCAGCTTATATTTATTAAGCACCTACTATGCACCAAACACAATTGTAGAAATTGAGAATACAATAATGAACAAAACAGTAAAAAAAAGTCTGCCCTCACAGAATTTACAATCTGTGCGTGTGTGTGTGTGCGCGTGCGCACACACACATGTGTGCAGGGGTTGGGGTGGTGGTGGTAAGGAATGGTAATTAATAAACAAAATAAGAAGTCACATTATCTTTTGGAAGGCATGTCCAGTTAATTTTAAGCTAGACTGGGAAAGCTCTTTAATCTCTGAGGAGCCTCTGGCATGCCCAAGTCCAGTTTATTTACTGATAGTTTTCGATCTAAATAACCAGTTAGATAGCATCACTTGATTCTGTGAGACGAGGGGCATAAAAGACCCCTGGCGACCCTGGCCGACTGGCTCAATGGGATAGAGCGTCGGCCTGGCATACTGATGTCCCAGTTTCGATCCCCTATCAGGGCACACATCAGAAACAACCACCTGCTTCTCTCCCTATCCCTCTCCCCCTTCTTTTACTCTTCTTCTCCCACAGCCACTGGCTGGACTGGTTTGAGTGTCGGCCTCAGGCACTGAGGATACCTTGGTTGGTCGGAGCATGGGCCCTAGACAGGGGCTGCCAGGTAGATCCCAGTCAGGGCACATGTGGAAATCTATTTGTCTATCTCTCTTCCTCTCACTTTAAAAGATAAAAGTAAAAAAAGACCCCTGGGAACTTCTACACAGATCTTGGTTTTCAATCCAGGGTACACCTTGTGCAAACAGGATCTCTAATGCCTCCCCATACTCTTTTTCTTCCTGTACTATATATATTCTTTGCCTTTAAATAAAAACCTTAAGTGAGTATGCTCAGTAGAATCTGTCTTCTGAGTCTTTGCAATTATCTGTCCTGTGAAGTCTCTGCTGAAGGTGGTAAGTGCTCAGAGAAAAATTAAGGAGAGGGACTGAGGTCAAATCTGAATAGGATGATCATGAAAGGCCTCACTGGGATGACAATGTCTGAGCAAAGACTTCCGGTAAGTTTAAGAAACAACAAGAAGATTGCTGTGGCTGGACCAAATAGGAAGGTAAAGAAGTAACAGAAAGCCAGACTGAATAAGGCAGGGGTCCCCAAACTATGGCCCACGGGCCGCATGCGGCCCCCTGAGGCCATTTATCCGGCCCCCGCCGCACTTCTGGAAGGGGCACCTTTTTCACTGGTGGTCAGTGAGAGGAGCACAGGATGTGGATGCCGCAAAGCGCAGTGTTGCTCACATACAGTACTACTTCTGGTGACACGGGACGCATGAGTCATGGCTCCAGAAGCGTGTCATATCACTTGTTATGGCTAGCAGTGACAAATATGGAACCGGACATTGACCATCTCATTAGCCATAGTTCCCATTGAAATACTGGTCAGTTTGTTGATTTAAATTTATTTGTTCTTTATTTTAAATATTGTATTTGTTCCTGTTTTGTTTTTTTACTTTAAAGTAAGATATGTGCAGTGTGCATATAGATTTGTTCATAGGTTTTTTTTATAGTCCGGCCTTCCAACGGTCTGAGGGACAGTGAACTGGCCCCCTATGTAAAAAGTTTGGGGACCCGTGGAATAAGGCCTTGTAAGCAACTGTAAGGACTTTTAGACAGAAGTTACTTCATCTGAAATATATGAGGATCACACACAGCTAAATTGAGGACAGAATAGGGGGTGGAGAAAGGGTAAGGGAAAAAACCAAGGAGAATAGTTTGGAGGCTACTGGAATAATAGAACTGAGAAATGGTGATGCCTTGGACCACTGACAGTGATGAGGGTAAGAAGAAGTCACATTCTGTATATATTCTGAAGGTACAGCCAAAAGGATTTACAGACAGAAGATTAGTACAGAGGAGAGGAGTCAAAGCTGACTTCAAGGATTTTGGTCTGAGCAAAGGAAAGAATGGCGTTTCCATTAAAACACTACAGATAGAGAGCAGAAGCTGAGAATTAGCAATTATGATGGGAATGCGAAAAGGCTAAGATGTCGGTTAAACAAACATGCAAATGGAAATATCTAGCAGGCTATACTGTCTAGAAGTCTTAAGCTGAGAGAAGAGGTTTTAGCTAGACTTTTAAAAGTTACCACCAAATAGATGATACTTAAGCCAGGAAGCTGGATGAGATTACAAAGGGAATGTGTAGATGAACAAAGGTTCCACAACTAAGTTCTGGGGACTCCAACTTCCAAGGTTGGAGAGGAGAGGAATCAACAACACGGACCAAGAAAACACAGACAAGGAGGTAGAAAGAAAACCAGAAGAGTGTAGAGTCCTAAAAACCAATGAAAAAAAGATTTAAGAAGAGGTCAAGTGAAATTCAAGATGGAAAACTTCCACTGGACTTTGCAATTAAGGTCACTACTGACTGTGACAAGAGCAGTTTCACTGGAATAATGAAGTCAAAACCCATGAATAGATGGGTTTAAGAGAAGAAAACAGGAAGGAGAATAATCAACGCAGCAAATACAGAACTCTTTGCAGCAATTTTGCTATATAAGAGGATTCAAAAAATAGAGTAGTGAAAGGAAACAGAATCCAGACTTATTTGCTGAAAGAAATAACAGCATGTTTGTTGTGATGCAGTAGCAGGGGGAATATACGGAAATAATTTTTTTAAAGATGATGAACAAAAGTACTGAGTCATTCACAGAAGAGAAATGAGAGTCAGAATAAAAATACTGAACAGACATTATGTGCCAACAGTGTTCTGAGGATATTGTTCCTAATAATAGAACCTAGTAAGTAGGTTCTATTATTATCTCCATTTCACTGATGAGGAAACTGAGGCACAGAGAGGTTCAATAACTCACTGATGGTTATACAGCTTTATTTTGAACACAGGTAGTCTGATCCAGAGTTCTCACTGTTAGCTACCATCACACACACACACACACACACACAAAGTGCACCAGTGCGTGCTCTCTGGAGTCATGATGTCACTCCAAGTGTGGATGGTCATGCTTTGGGGAAATTTTTTTGGTTTATTATTATCTTTTTAGAAAAGCTCAAGTTCACAGCAAAACTGAAAGGAAGGTACAGAGATTTCCCACATACTTCCTACCCCACGTATGCATAGCTGCCCCTAGTAACACTCCCACCCAAATTCATACATTTGTTGTAACTGATGAGCCTACATGACATAGCATTATCATCCAAACACCACAGTTTACCTTAGGGTTCACTGTGGTGTTATACATTCTTTGGATTCGAACAAATACAGGACTTGTACCCACCATTATAATATACAAAATAGTTTCACTGCCCTGAAAATCCTGTGTTCCACCTAGTCATCTCCTCACCCCCCACTGCCAACTCCTCACAACCACTGATCTGTCTCCAGTTTTGCCTTGTCCAGAATGTCATGTAGTTGAAATAATACACTATGTTGCTTTTTCAGATTGGCTTTTTTAACTTAGTATTTAATTGCATTTACTAATGGTAATCAATTTCCATTAATATTATTTAATTCACATTAATATGCATATAATTAATTAATATTAAATAGTGTACATTTTCATGGCTTGATAGCTTACTTCTCTTTAGTGTTGAATAATATTCCAAGATCTACATGTTTCAGTTTAGTTATTCATTCACCTACTGAAGGACACCTTGGTTGCTTCCAAGTTTTGACAATTCTGAATAAAGCTGCTATAATATAAAACATCACATGCAGGTTTCATTTACACATAAATTATAAATTTTCAACTCCTTTGGGCAGATGCCAAGTAGCGCTCAACGTCGCCACCAACATTGGTGTTGTCAAGAGTTCTGGTTTTTGACCATTCCGGTTAAGTATATAATGGCAGCTTATTGTTTTAATTTTTATAATGACATGATGTGGAGCATCTTTTTATATGCTTACTTGTTGTCTGTATGCTTTCTTCAATGAGGTGCCTTAGTAAGGTCTTTGGCCCATTTTTTATTGGGTTGTTTTCTTGAATTTTAAGAAGTCTTTGTATATTTTGGATACTAGTCCTTCATCAGATGTCTCCTGCAATTATTTTCAGTACTCTGTGAATTGTCTTCCCAACCTCTTTACATTGCCTTTTTCAGAGCAGGTTTTTAATTTTAATTAAGTCCAGCTTATTAATTATTTCTTTCCTAGATCGTGTTTTATTATTAAATTTTTTACATAGTTCGTACTTTTGATGCTGTATCTAAAAGGTCATCACCATACACAAGGTCATCTAGGTTTTCTACTATGTTATCTCCTAGGAGCATAATTTTTGGTTTCGTGTTCTACTTTTAGATGGGATGGTCATATTTTATTTCTGGCACTTAACTGATATATCCACCCACCCATGCCTCAGCTGTGTAAACCGCCAACCCAGAGTCACAGAGTGAGTGGCCTTAGAATCTGGACTATTTGTTCTAAGAAAGTATTTGACACTGAATATTACTAGCTGTTCCTTGACAACATAAAGCTTTAAGAGAATCATGTCAATGAACTAAAAGCACTAAAATTAAAGTCAAAGAAAATGAGTTTTAAAAATAGTGTTTTATTCTTTTGCATAGAGGGAATTGGGGAAAATACTGAAAATGACCCCCTATAGGCCTACTACCTGAACATAACCACTGATAATGTCTGCAGTATTTTCTTCCAGTTTTTGTATACACATATTCTCACATAGAAAATACAAATAATTGAGACCATGTTGTGCATAGTTTCACGTTTGAAATTCTTTTCTAACACTGTAAATATGTTCTTCAAAAGTGTAACTTCTAATAACTGCTCAGTATTGCTGTGTGTCAACATTTTAATAAAACATTCTCAATTCTTCCCCACTGTAGATAACACTAAAATGAGTTATTCCACACACAAATCTCTATCTCATTATGATCCCAAGAAAACATTCCCAGAGCCAAATTAAAGGGCAATGTTCCTAACCCTCTTGACATACACTGTCAAACCACTTCTCACTGCAGCTGTTCAAAAGTCATACTCCATCAGCATACTAAGTATCTTTCTCAAATTGTTGCTGCTAATAAAAAACACAGCTGACCCCTGAACAACAGTTTGCACTTACATGCAGTCCTTTTCAATAGAGTCAACCCTCCATATCCCCAGCTTTCACACTTGTGGACTCAGCAATATAGAGGGCCGACTGTATGCAATGTCCTACACCATTTTATTCAAGAAATTTGAGAATCCACGGATTTTGATATGGGGGCGGTTCTAAAGCCAATCCCCCATAGATACCGAGGGACTATAGTTAAGTTTTCAGGTGAAATATTATACATGGAATTTTGACCACATGGGTGTCAGCACTCCTAACCCCCATATTGTTCAAAGGTCAACTGTATATTTATTTTGAGTTTCTTTGATTATCCTAGGCTAAACACCATTTTGAGAATTGTCTATTCATGCCCTCTGTTCATTATTATAATGTTTAGAATTTTTCTTAAGATTTATAAGAGTACTTGAATATTTTATAAAAATATTAACCCTGCCCACATACAAATATTTTCTCCATGTCAATAACTTCTAATCGCTTTTGGACAATCTGACATGCAAACATTTAGAATTTTTATGTAGTGAAATCTAAAGTTTTTCCTCTGTGATTCTTTCACTGCTTGTATGCTAAGAAGAATGAATTTTCTAAATGAAATTCAAAATCTCAAATATTAAAATATTGAAATAGCAGAAATTTGCATCCTACAAAGTTCAATTTAGGCCCTGGCCGGTTGGCTCAGCGGTAGAGCGTCGGCCTGGCGTGCGGGGGACCCGGGTTCGATTCCCGGCTAGGGCACATAGGAGAAGCGTCCATTTGCTTCTCCACACCCCCCCCTTCCTCTCTGTCTCTCTCTTCCCCTCCCGCAGCCAAGGCTCCATTGGAGCAAAGACAGCCCGGGTGCTGGGGATGGCTCCTTGGCCTCTGCCCCAGGCGCTAGGAGTGGCTCTGGTCGCAGCAGAGCGACACCCCGGAGGGGCAGAGCATCGCCCCCTGGTGGGCAGAGCGTCACCCCTGGTGGGCGTGCCAGGTGGATCCCAGTCAGGTGCATGCGGGAGTCTGTCTGACTGTCTCTCCCCGTTTCCAGCTTCAGAAAAATACAAAAAAAAAACAACAAAAACCAACAACAAAGTTCGATTTAAAGCATTTTTATGATCTTCAAGAGAAGATACTATCTATGAGAAACAAAACTAACATTTATTGGGCATCAATTATATTTAAGACTGTTCTAGACACTTACTAGTTATTTAAATTTCATTTTATGATCTCAATTTTATAGGTGAGAAGACTAAATAAATCAGAGTAAATAATTAGTGGTTTACCAGAATAAAACTCAGAGCTACTCTTAAGGAGAGAGTTTATACAGACTTATGCCCCCAAATTACTCACCTCTTCATCGATTTTATCTTCCAGGGCGTCAATATGACGTTCTTTAAGAAATCGCTGTGTTTTTTCCAACTGGTATTTCACTAATTCTTCTATGGCATCTTTCTCTTCCTTGTCCACAAATTCTTGTACTGCTTCCCCCATCCCCCTTTCTGTTAGAAGAGAGAGCTGCACATTCTGTAAGAAGAAAACAAATCACTGGATATAGAAAATAGTGTCTATTCCTTACAAAATAATTCTATATCAGCAAGGAGAATTACAAAATAATGTTTCCAGGGAAAAAGATACAAGTTATCTGGTTATTGAAGGGAAAACAAAATAATGGACAATAGTTAAGCCAACCAATAAATATTAAGGGCCAGAAAAAGCAAAGTGAAAACAAGAAAGGAGAGTAGAGAACAGGACTGGTGAAGATGCAGAGGCCTGACTGGCTGGCATGGAGAGACCAGAAGTGGTGGCTGATGAATAAGAGAGACTAGGTTAACCAGTGTGGCAGGCAGAATAATGGCCCCTAAAGATGTCCACACCCTAAGCTCTGGGACTTGCCAATATGTTATAGGGCAAATGAGAACTAAGGGTACAGAAGAAACTAAGGTTGCTAATTAGCTAGCTGTAAAATCAGACTTCCAGACATGATACAGGTGAGCCCAGTGTAATTATGAATATCCTTAAAAGTAGAAGAGGGAAGCAGAAGAAGGGAGTCAGAGAGAGATGAAACAGGGAAAATGGCCAGAGAGATACAATGTTTCTGGCTTTGAAGATGGAAGAAGCAGCCCATGAACCACAAAAGGTGGGCCACTAGGAGCTGGAAAAGGTAAGGGAATACATTCTATCCTAGAGCCCCCGGAAAGGAACACACCCTGCTGACACCTCAATTTTAGTCCAGTGAGACCGGTGTCAGATTTCTGACCTACAGGACTGTAAAATAATAAATCTGTAGTTTTAAACCACTAGGTTTGTGGAACGCTGATTCAGCAGCAATAAGGAACTAATACAACTGCAGGATCTTGAAGTGGCACAAACTCGTAACAGTAAGAGTAGCCACACAGTCCTGTGGCTATATTAACAATGTAATTCTGAAATTACAAGATGCAAGAGAAGTAAGTCCTGGATTCAGACTTATGTAGTAGCAATAAAAAGAGGATAACATCAATAATTATAGGCATAATAATATTAATAACATTAATTAAACACGTAATTTTTCTTGGAGCATAGTAGCTATAAACGAACACACTTAATTGCCACCCTACCTACTTCTTGGAAACAATTTGAAGATCCTTTTTATTTAAATTAGCAATTATACATATCCTAAATAAAAATTCATTATTATAAGGTAGCCATTATTCAAATTGTGAACTATAATTAAGAAAGTACCTTCTCTGCAGTTTGGAAATACTGTTTGACAAGGTCTTCTACCCTTAGCGTTGTTGTTCCTTCTAAAGGTTTTGTAATGAACTTCCCAAAGTTGACTTCTTCTCCTACAAAAAAGAAGTCCATGAAAAAAACAGCAGCTTCTATTATAATGTAAAGTGTTCAAATTCATTGCAGGTTGTTCTCAATAGAGGAGGGATGGCCAAACTTTATCAACTGTCAGCATGCTCAATGTGGTAAATTTTGAGGCAAAAAACACAGCATCTTTGCTAATAGCCAGACTTTTCCCTAAAGTCTGTATTTGTTTCCCGTATCTCCAAGTCATACATATCTTGCAACTATTTTAATACGGTGGCCCACAGACCATTTCAGGTGGCACGGAAGGTGAAAACTGCTTTCATAAAAATACTAAGATATTATTTACTTTTTACCACTATGGTGACATTTGTACTGATAATACAAAAGCAATTGTGCATAAAACTGCCTATGCCTTGGGCTGAGTCAAGGCAGGAGCTCAGAACTCTACTAACAGTCACCACCACACACAGCTCAAAACAAAACAAAACAAAACAGCCAATTTCACTTCAGAATGTCTCTGATGCAAAATTAGTAATTAAATCTCAGCTTTTAAGTACATACCTTTCTAATACTCTGCAAGATAAATAAGATATATGCTTATAGCTCTTTTGTGTATTCCTGAGCAGGATGGTTGTCTCAAAAAACAGTAGGTAAAGAATAAAGAATACTGGAAGGA